>NC_141694.1:1543566621-1544766621 GCF_964263255.1 Lissotriton vulgaris | reverse complement strand
GTGCCGTACACTAATGACGTTCAATTATTTTTAGATGATGAGGTAACAAGCAGATCTTTGGTGTCTGATAAGTTCACTGGGACTAAAGTCCTCTCTAAGTGAGGAATAATGCTGCAGAATGGTATAAAGCGTTAAGCATGGATACAAAGTAATTTGCCAGACTAACAACTCAACGCTAATGAATTAGCAAAAGATCAGTACATGGAGCTGAATTACAAATCTATAAATTATTTATATGAGCTGGTACCTACAAATGCGTCTGGTGTGATACACCCCAACCTCAATACATTGAATGGGTATTTGAGCGGGGCATCAGAAGTACCATCTGTAACTTCAGTATTCATACCTGGCTGGGTCTCACAATTACACTGAAACTTCTGGATTGTTAGTTTGTTGCCCTGGACACACATTTCTGATATACTGCTGTCTGGAGCCAGAATAGTGAATTTTCAGTTTCTACCCACGACCACAAATGAGTATAAAAGATTGGCCACACAGATAGCCAGGAGTAAATAATGCACCTTCAGGCATGTAGTAGGACTTAACCAGGGTGTAGGACACTTTTGGTAGTTTACGGCACCTTGAGCAAGAGCTACTGATTTTGCAGTTGAATTTAGAAGTGTGACTCCAGTTTGGAAAGTTAAAAAGGATGCTTATCAAGCAATTCTTGGAATGTCTGTGGCACAGGATGGCTGTCTGTATTGAACAATACAACGCAAACTTCTGAAATTGGAGTTATTGTTTGTTGTGTAGGATTTCTAACTCGCCAGCATGGCACCAGGGTTCCCTGGGGGGAGTCTAAATGGAAAAGTACGTTTTAGTTCCCTCGTAAAAGTGATAAACTGCTACAAAAGCCGAGGCATTGCTGTTTTGAAGAAGAAACCAGTTTTGTGCATTTTTGAACATGTGCTACTTCAAATACACCTGTTTGTCCTTGAAGAGCACTTGCTAAAAGACAAGACATTTTGGCGCTTTGAGGTTTTCTACTAACGAGAAATGACTGCACTCCCCCTTTCATCTATGGCACTGCTTCTGGAGATCAAAGATGTACGGCTTGATTTTCAATTTCAAATGACTGGGGAGCTTTCCGCGGACAGCAGGCAGGAAATGAAACCCATGCGCACAGCAGGCATGGCAGATGCTGTTCAATCGCACAGTCTGGAAAACGCAGCAAAATATGGCCGCGGCTCTTCGCCTGTGTGCTAGCGTTAAAGGTAAACAAAAGATTTTGGCTCTTTACAATGACTGACGGACCACTTAAAAATCAACTATGTGAGCCAATTTTCTTTTCAGCTAGCATGTGTGCGTTGGGTTAATGTTCCTTTAAAGTTAAAGTCTCCCTAAAAATCAAAACAAGCATTGGCAAAGCCAATAGGTCTGGCTTTAATGTGCCAACGCATGAAGCATTAGCAATTTAGAGCGAGACATGAGTGAGAGTGACAAGGACAGAGAAGGCTACAGATGTAAAGTACTCCCTCATGAGTCCTGGACTGGAGGTGGATGGGAAGACCTAAGCCACCATTAGCATAAAAAGAGATACATATTCATCTGGGCTGAGCCAATGTCAGATTGACGAAATCTCAAGCCAATGGCTAAAAGAGGCAGTTGCACAAAGGCAATATTGGAAAGCAGAGAACTCAAAACCCACTCCAAGTGTATTATTAGCAATGGGTCCGTTTTACCACTGTCCTGTCAAACAACAAACCTAAAATGTGATCTTAGCACCGCTGGCTGGCCCCTGCACAGAGGCTCTCATACATTCAAAGTCTTATGCTGCAAGTTTCAGTCTGTGCTTGGGATATATTCCTGGCTACATATTCATTACTTTGGAGATTCGGAAACAATAACTTATTTAACCAATAACATCCTGCGCGTCTTCCATTTCTAAGTTCTGCAAATAAAAGATGTAAACATTACCCAGTTCATGGTACTCTTCCTGAAAAAGTGGAAGACGTTCGGCTTTAGGGTGGTGGGACCAGTGGGCGCTGACCTAGAGGGGGTGCTCTGAATTCTGGGGGGCGCGGGGGCGCTGTGTTTATCAATAAGGTAAGATTTAACCCCTCCCCTGCTGGTGACGGAACCATTCCGTCATCAGCTGCGGTCGCGCTGTGCTGATGACGGAGCGGTTCAGTCACGGCCCGCTCGGCACGCCTGCGCGGATTCCGCGCCTGCGCTGAGCGTTCCATTGAGCGTGACGGAACCGCTCCGTCATGAACACAGCACGACCGCGGCTGGTGATGGAGCGGTTCCGTCACCAGCATGGGCGCGCCGCGTGGCCCCCCGCTCCCTTGGCGCTGTGGCGGAATAGTGCTGCAAGGAAAGGGGTTAAAAGCACATGAAACAGACTTCCTTGTGCATCCAGCTTTCAGGCAGCAATAAAAATGTCCTAACTCTTATGATTAATGTTCCTGCTACATAGATAGATCGAAGTTTTTTCTAGAGACAGTTTTGACTCGCAATAAAGTAGCACAAAGGGTTAATATGCCTGCTGCAAAGAACAGATTTGTATTTTATGTGGAAAGCAGAGTGGATTAGTAAAGCCAGCGTTTACCAGCACTTTGAAAAAAAATTAAGATGTATTTGATAGAGGGGCAATGGAGAGAGGAGGGGCACGTCTGTTGGGCGGCAGTGAAGGAATCCAAGAAGGTCATATGGGGGCGGGGGGCAAAAAAGATTGTTTCAGGTTTTGAACCCATGACCCCTTCAGTTCAGATCTTTTGTGAATAGCAGATATTTCATTCATCAAATCATTCTAGTGGCATTATGTGAATGCTCAAGGAAATCATCCACAGAAATCGACTCCTAAATGTGCCCAGGCTTTCCAAACAGCACAATTTTTACTAAGTGACAAACCTGCGTCAAGAAATTATGTGGAAATGTTCTTTGTCCCAATGTTCCCACATTCCTCTTCTTCCTTCTCTAGCTTTCGCTTTCTCTCTGGGTCAAAGGCTGATGGAAAATAAGACTTAGTCCCCCAAAAAGGACAGTGCACACCACCTATAAGCATCAAAACAAAGGAGCACAAATAAAAGGGCAATGCATATGTAGCCCTTTTCAGTACAATCTGTAAATCTGAAGATTTCTCCATGCAATGTGAAACCTACCGAAGCACTACAGTACTATCCCTGGGCAATTCTGATAGGCGTTGGGCCAGCTACTCTGAAGTTACATATGCTCTACCAGTGGGCCCATCACAGATTGAAATACTGGATAGCTAAACACATAAGTAATGCTTACTTTGTACTAGGTGGGCACTTACACCGCAAATAATTGTGTCAACAACAGTGGAAGGGCCCAGCAGGATGGAGTGAAACTCATCATCTGACCACAGAAGATCACCAGCCGTATGGGCTAATGCAAACGTTGTCCAGCTCTAGTCACACACAGCCTGGAAGCCGAAGAGCTGATACCCACATTTATTTGTCTAATTGCGGATAATGATGCTTCGCAAAGAGCTGCTTAAGTGGTTGTACATCCTAAGGATTTGACCTGATGGGTGCATGTGAACAATTTAGATTATATCAAAAGGCAACAATCTTTCTCTGAGGATGTTGTCTAGGGAGTGATTGTATTACACGTAGACAGAAATGATGCTTTCAAGGAAGCATTGACAAAGTCAATAGGTCAAGACATAGTTTGCCTGCCTTTTGGTTAGTTAATGCTGGTCTTGTTAGGTTTTTTGCAAACCTTGATGGTCGCGGCAACTATTGGGCCCTCATCAATGTATATAAAAAAAGAAATAAGCAAACATGAATATTTAATCTCAAAAAGGATGCATTGTCAAAGCAGTCCATGGTACTATGTTGCTTAATTTTAATTGCAAAAAGTATTGTACTTTACATTTGAAATTAAGAAACTGTAACTTCCTCACCCTCAGCCCCCCGGTCACTGGTGGCCCCTATATTTCTACAGAGTATGAATACTGACATTGTCCTTGCTCCTGGCTTTTAAAAAGCGATTGGATTTTCATTTTCGCTGATTTGGTGCGTCCTACATGGATGTTAGCAGTCCATGGCACTAAAGGAAACTACTTTGTGAGAAGATGTGCTCCTTCCTAAAGGGCAGAACGCTGTCACTCACAGTGAAGTTAGCCAATGGCTGATATGGGCCGACCCATTGTCCCATGCAGTGCGCTGTAGCAGGCCGAAGAAAGTGTGAATGACACAACGGGCCAATGGATGTCGAGGGTTGTCCGAAAGCCCCTATGGAGTAAATATATATTATATGCATAATTTTAGTAAAATCATACGGTTATGGCATTAAAACATCCCCCTCTCTGCATCCAATTAGATTTTCACCACAAATATTTGCACATTGGGAAACGGTCAGATTTAGGTCGAGTACCATAAAACAGTTATGGGCACCACAGGTAATCTGATTAGCATACTGTGCAGGATTTAGTAAAACAAAATCCCAATCACTTCTGCTGGAGGCAGTTCCTTTAGTTTGAGAACTGGGAATAAACGTGGACAGCCCGCGGGATAGAGAAAAATGCAGAGTGGAATCTAAGGCCTTCAGGCTTAACGAAGGATGCAGCAACAGAAGATGGAAGCAGAGAAGAAGGCGGCGCAGTAGAGAGAAATTGGAAATCGATGAAGTGTGCGCACAGCCCGGACACAAGGGTGTCGTCCAAGCACATAGAAGGCAGTGTCTGCAAGGCTTCAGTGAGTGGAGATCGCTTTCCTTGTTATCGCCGCCCTAATCCGTCCCCAGAGCCCGTTCTCTATTGTTGTGGCCTCAAAGGACACCTGCTGAGGGAGATGCGGTCAGTACGCACAAGGGTGCAGGGGGGTCTCAAATTTACTGCTTCACTTCATCCTCTTTGAACAAGACAAGCACCACGGTGCGCGTTCAAAGCCAGACCATGCCCCCCACCCCTGGACATCGGGGTCCACAGAAAGACAAAAAAGCCTGCTTCCTACTAAATATGTCCACAGAGCTAATCCGGCACCGGCAATACTCGTTGATCACAGCCAATGGACTCAACCGGAAGTGCACTCAAGTGATGAACTCCCGCGTGATTAACGCGCGCTCTGCTGCGCTCTGGCATGTCGCACTTCTGTATCTTTAGTGAACAGACCATATCTCTTTAGCATTGGTATCTCACTGTAAATACGCCCCCTCCTATTCAGTAACATTTAAAAAACAAATGACAGTTTTTAATTGTGGCACACGATTTGCCTTTCTCATAATCGTGCTAGTTTTTCAAATCAGGTCAAAAATAACTATACACTACTTTTCAAGTAAATATCGCAGATTTATGCTGAACCGATGAGGTAAAAAAAAAACACATATTCTAGCAAATCCCTTAATCTCCCCATGCCTAGTATAAACAAAACAGGTGACCTTGTGTAATGTAACTTGTTCTCATGTAAAGCGCTACACTGGGTCGATTTCGCGCTATATTTTAAAAAGACGAATGCACTAAGAGGTAAACACCAAGCCTTAATATAAGGAAGGTCAAATAGATACCCATTTACTGGCTGATATGTACAGAGTGGAAACAACCTGGATTCATCGGGGCTACCCTGCTTAAATTCTATGATTTTAGGCAGATATTTTATTTTACCGAAACTCTTTTTTTCTTCATTATCACATATGTAAGCACTTTCGAGTATTAGAATTCTTTCAAATATGTGAGTTCAGACTTCCAGTTTTAGAAAAACTATCACTTCTCAGTGCAGTGCTATAACAGGCCATATTAATGTCAAAGCTTCCACATGTTAAAGGAATACACTTTCCTTTTTTACTTTGAAGATACTTTATCATATTTTATGTGGTTTGGTATATGATTTACATAACACATTGTCAGGGCTCGGCTCGTGCCCGTGCTCTGAGGTCTGCCTGTGAAATTTTTGGCTGCTCACCTTTATTCCAATCTTTTGACGCCCGTGACAGGAGAACTTTCCACTGTGAATTAACAGTTGTGTATATAATGTTATTGCATTGAAAACACATTGGATGAAAACCCTGTCTAAAAACAGATTGTTATGAATGTAAATACTCCTTTGCTGTATTTTCGGGCCCCTGGGTACTTTAGAAGTCTAAAACAGGGGAAGAGTGAGCTCTTTCGCTGGGCTTGTACTTGGGCGGTATCTCATTGTCATTTGCTGAGGCAGCGTCCCTCTGCGGGACCAGCCTCTTTCCAGGCCCTCCTCAGTACAAGAGTACCTAATGCTAAGACAGAGGCAGCAACTTTTACCAAATAATATTGGAGGGATTTGGCGACCAGCGGAGTTTCCAGCAGGATTTAGACTTGAACCACTACAAACGAGATCGTATAAGGCGTTTCTATCACTCAACGCTCTTTGGGGGTCCTTAGGATCTGGCCTTTCTTTAGATGAAAAATGTGAACAACATACAAAGAGCCCTTATCACAAAGGTATTTTGTGAAAGTACCGCCATTTTTGCCAGCCATTTCAAAAATGGGGTATTCTCAAGGTTAGTACTGGACCTGGGCACTATACGATACAGAAAACAGTGGTCCTAGAACCTTATTTACAACAGCAATTTAGTCAGTGCATATCAATAATTCGATTCTATAGTTCAAAAGGATGGAGCCTAGGGTCAAGATTCAAGGCAGGCTCCTGCCTAAGGCTTAGTACAAAATTACTCAAAACATCAGATTTCTAGAAAAAGAACATACAACACAGACCATAGATTGCTATGTCCACCAAACAATTTAATGTACTTGTTTTCGGTGGGGAATTTTTTCATATTTCAATGAGTAACATTTAAAAAGAGGGAGGTTGCTCCAAGGAGGAACGTGCTGGCAAAGAGAGGGGTGCCAGCCAGGCATAAATAGATTTTCTACTGCAGATTCCTCTACCTAAAGACATGTCCACAGTAGTAAATCCCAATTAAGAGGTGGGACGTGGTTAAAAGACATGTTTTTGAATGCCCACAAACATGTAGATTTGTGGGCATCTAAAACTCATTTCCATTCTCTTCCTACCATTTAAGTGGTCGAAAAGTTACTCCAGCCGAGGCTGGCTGGTTGAAGTAACTACCCTTCCAGGGCGAAAGGGGAATGGATCCCCTAGATTTGGTGGGGGTGCAGGTGTAGGGCTCTCTGCTCAAGGAAAAATGTTTAGTGTTTGGAGAGTAAAAAATGTGCATTTGCACAGAGGCAGTGGTTAATTTGAAAAGAAAAAAAAAAGATATATATATATATATATATAAGTGCCAGCATCCTCGTTAGGAGGCCACTGCAGCTTGGGCACCCGTTGCCCCTGCCAGCACTGATAATGACGGTACAAACACACCTACTACCCATCACACTTCTACAAAGTATCAATTCAGGCTATTCCAGGCCCCAAAAGCTATAAGAATGTCTTGTGTGGCGGGTTAGTCATTTTATTGTATCTTGAATTAATAAAAAACTGTTGTGTTCACCTCTAAAAAATGTAAACAGCGCCACCATGTGGCACACTGAGATAAGTGCTGGTAATGGCAATTAAAGGCTGATGCCAAGCACCAGAGACCACTGGTTCAAATTAAGCACTGCAGGGCGGGATCTACTCCCCCAGAGCCAATGCTTGGTAGATTTCAGCATAGGGGAAAAAAGAGTAAGAGAGATCACATGGCACTCAATGGAGCATGCCTTCAAACCTACAGTTGTTGCAGTTCAGATGTACTATGAGGAATGTTTGTGAATTTAAAAAAGAAAATAAACGTACGTTTAAGCAGCAATTTGATAAATGCTTTCTGAAAACAGGGACATGGGCCAAATTTGCTGAAATCTGCTGGGACAGCTGGTAAAAACCGAGGACTATCCCTGCAAATCCGGAACACCTGGTCACCCTCCGGATGGCGGCGACCTGGTTTGTGGATCTAATCTAGAGGTCAGTATATCCTAGGTCACTGATTCTGCCTTCAGTTGCACTCAGGTCATAGATGGACGATCTTAGGGCTGCATTACGAAACGAAGTTTACACACAGCCAACTGGCCAAACACTATTCCTGGGAGGCTTTTCACTAGTGGTTACAAGATGGGAACAGATGCATTTAAAACTGGAGGCGCCAACGGCCAGATTTACGGACTGATATCTCATGTGCGGGCAGACTCCTCGCGCCGGGCCCCAGGGGGGCCACAAGAGACCCCAGAAATATATTCTTCTCGTTACATGCCTGCTTTTCCAGAGACGAGAGTGATATGTCCACTCAGAGACGGAAAGAGTCAGGAGTTTGACCCAGTCACCTGTCTTGCTGTACTCTAGCGCCTCGAAGCCAGTCTGCCTGCTCTTGGTGCACATTCATTTAGTGCTAACTTTCCGAGACTGCTGGGAAGGACCTACCGTCCTGACAGAAGGCAGACAGAAGCGATTGCTTTTTATAGACTGACGAAATGAGGAAATCGGATTTATGTCCTTTAACGAAGGTCAATATGAGTGCAGCAACATTCAGGTTATTAGTTTGTAGTCACTAGTCAGAGAAGTAAAGTTGACAAAAATGATCGCAAGAAAAGAATCGAATACGAAGTAGATTTGGCACTTCTCTCCAATGTACTGCAGGAAAAAGAAAAACAGTAAATTCCAAAGCAGCACATTAATTTATTCCGTTTTTTTTTTAGCAAATTAAACACACAAGAGTTGTAAAAAGTGTGAATTTCCTCACCAGTAGCTATTTTGTAGTTAATTGAATGTAAATAATACACTGGAATAATACTTCCGTAAACAATACCTCCTTTTGAACCATGACTCTGAAAGAGCACTGAAGAACCGGATGCAAATAGTTGCGCTTTGAGACCAGTCAGGGATATGAAGCACTATAGACATTATGAAAGTATTTTTGCCGGAAGCTGAGGTGGCCCTGTTTGGTATTTGTAAAGAGAGGAGCAGGTTTAACAATACATAAGAAGTATTTTTTTTTTTCTTGTGTAGTTGCACGGTCTCTGATTCTTCAAAATTGGAAATCCGGGGAGAGTCCATCACAGCTAAAATGGTTCAATAAAATGAGAAGAATATGTAATTTTGAAAGAGCTTATGCAGCCAGGGTGGGAGCCATTGCAAGATTCGAAAGAAATTGGAAATATTTTGAGAATCTGGAATTGTTGAAGGGAAGATGATGAGGAAGGAGAGGAGAAAGAATATTTGTACTTTTTTTGGTAGTATTGCTGCTTTATAATAACTGTTTTTGCACTATATTGCACTAGCACTTGAAAATTGCACTTTATTGGATTATATCTCATCTTGTAGTTGCACTATATTGCAGTTATTGCACTCTTGCAGTGGTATTGTTTACTTAAAATTGCGTTTTTTGCACAAGGAAAGTTGTAAGTTTTTATAATGGTCTCTTTCCTTTTTAATCCTCTCTTTTTACTCCAGTTCTGCCTCTTGTAAACAGTCTAAAAATTGTCTAATTGTTAAAAATTTGATGTGAATAATGTCTAGTTTTTTAAAATTCTGTACCAATGACTTCCTATTGCTTAGTTCCATAAAAAAAAAAATAAAAAAAAAATAAAAGACAAAAAGACATCATGCTTCTAGCATGATCTGCAATTTAGGTCTTCATTGGCTACCACCTCGCAAGCGTGGCACTTTCAAACTGCTTTGTCACGTGCATTGTACGCCACAGGTCTATACCATTTGCAGAAAATAGCTTTTTTCTATAAACCACCCAGGGCTCTCAGATCAGTCAATGAGGCCATTAAAGCCACGAGGCGCCTCCACAAAACAAGAATGAGGGGCCGTTCCCTTACTCATGTACTAATGCTCATTGCAACATTAAACCTACGACTTAGACACATCTTGCCTTGTTGAGCACACTTCTTAAAACTTGGCTTTTTCCAGGTTAACTAACCTCCATTGTTTCCACTAAGGTTCACATCCTTACCCTCATTTTCAGAGTTTGCTTTTATTGCTCTACTTTTTTGGTTTTGATTTGCACCAGCACAATATGGGCACAATATAAAATCTGATAGTAGAATCCCTTACATAGGACAGTGGATGCTCCCTAAACCCAAGTCCCAAAAGTTACTTATTTCGTTGCAACAAGGTCGTGTTTTTCTAGTCTTCATCAAATTTTGCACCATTTAATCACAGGGGCTCTGTGGTCGGCCATAATGAATGAAAACATGCTAGTCGATCTTCTTACCCTTTTTATGCGGGCGATAGACACACTTTCATTAATGTTTATAGCCCCACCTGGACTTCAAATATCCATGGTTCTCGCTAGATACCCACTGGTTTAAAAACTTTATGGTGATACAAGTTTTTCCCCTATATTTACCTGCTGTCCGTATCCCGACAGTTTATTGATATGGGGAACAGTTACGACCATACAGCCGCTGAAAACAGCCGGCTGAATTTTATTCCACGTGGTCGATGGCCGAGGAGAATTAGGCATTAACAACTATTGGAGTTGAAATACCCCACAAGTTTATACCTAGGACTTCTGAATTTATAAATAAGAAGGCAAAATGAGTGCAAGGACTATGTATGGGGATACATTAATTGAAAAA
Organism: Lissotriton vulgaris; assembly: GCF_964263255.1. Taxonomy (NCBI): domain Eukaryota; kingdom Metazoa; phylum Chordata; class Amphibia; order Caudata; family Salamandridae; genus Lissotriton; species Lissotriton vulgaris. The sequence continues at coordinate 1,544,756,159 of NC_141694.1, read as the reverse complement.
AGGATAGTTGGTAGGTATGTACGGTTACCTTGAGGTATCGTATTGTTACATTTCAGCAAGGATGGTTACGAGCAGGTTACCAATAGAGAATGTTAGGTCATGTATTTGAATCTAAAAGTAACCAAAGATTATGGTTCCTTGCCCAAAAAAATAGAAGCAATTAGTAGGACTGAGTTTATAACTCCTTCATAATGACACAAAATTAACTTTTGATATTTATTTATTTATTGTTAATTAAACTCTGGATCACATAGGACCAGGGATCAAACAAACGTACAAAAATACAACCTATGGAAGAATATAGTCAACGTAGAAATTTTAATGATTTTGAAGAACCTTCACTACCCATAAAAGGGAGTTTTATTGGCACAAAGTGTGGGGTAAGCTATGGATTATAATAAAGTAGATAATACGAAAGATAAAGGTGTGACCACACTATATGTAACAATTCTACATATGAAATCAATAGGGATGATGTAGAAGATAATATATCCGGATACGAAAAGATCTACTGAACAGAATATGTTCGTCTTTTAATATACAGTAAGTAAAGACTATATGATGGGTCAAATATTGCACAAGACTTGTAATAAGTAAGATTCCCTCACAAATATCTATATCTTGTAGGGAAAATCCTTTTGATTTGAGGTGACTACATTCCCATCACTGAACTAAGCCCTTGAAGGAAAGAGGGAATGGATTTGTAACAAAGGTATTTACTGGCCTATGACTAATTGAATTTTGGATTTGAGTATCAAAATACCAATGTAGGGTGACTATATCAATAGAATATGACAATACGTCAAAGAGTTCTTTGCAAATTGTCTCCAACGACTTATGAATTAACCAGAAGACATTGGGTTACCTCATAATAAATAAGGGTTTTTAAATAGTGCATAAATTGTTGTCTGCACTGAATTAAATTAGGATGTCTATGAGAAGAAATCTAGACATTTTAATTAATTGGGTTTTTATTGTTTTTGTCTGCTTTAGTAAACATCCGTTTCTGTATATGAAATGTTTTTAATATATTTTGTCCTGAGGAAGGCGGGGATGGATCCCAAGAACCGCCAAAACTCAGTGTTGATAACATTGTTATAAAGGATACAGTTCAGCGAAGGGTTATCAGTGTTCAGAATTTAGATGGCGCACAACATGTAGTGTTTGAGTAGTCACGATAGGGTAATGCTGGTTGGTGCTGCTTGTTCAGAGAAAACCCTGAGAACTCTGAAACCAAAGGGTGAGGAGGCTAACCCTTATGATAAGTAAACTGACCAATCAAGCGCACACAACAATTGTAACGATATGAGTAATCAAGGTAAAGTGTTTCAAGGATAAGATCACACACAAATGTTCTTACTATTCCTGTTTTAACGGGTATGTGAATGGTTCTCCTATCCAAGGAGATCCACAAAGAAAGAAACCAGCAGACACGTGTTTCGTCAGAAAGGATGTTAACCCAATGACTCTTCAGGGCTGCAAAAATGTGGGATATCGTGGTATCGGGGGACCGGTGATAATTCCAACCCGGTCCTGATCGGGTGTTCAAGCCAAGAATGTGCAAAGGTCCGCACAAAGTATAACTGGCTGTAGGAACAGAAAAGCGTATTTGGACATAGGCGGGTAATGCCTGTTGTCAATGCAACGAGCGGCGTTATGCCGTTGGGTAACGAGGACGGTATTGCTGGATAGGGGAAACACCTTATCCGGCAATACCCACCTCGTCACCCAACTGCCAAGACATGGCTTGGCAGTTCGAGCTGGACTGTTCCCATGAGGCACAAGGTCAGACTGATTTGCATACGGCCATGACTGAACTGGGGTGGCGGAGTGAGTTCAAGAATGATGATGGACAAAACCCAGATCAGTTGACTGGGGGTGAGTGCTTGCAATGTTCAACACTCCGTCCATCATCCCCTTTGGTTATACAATCAGAGCTCAGCAAACTGGCTACATGCCATCTATAGTAATATTAATTCCTGTATTACTAGGGGCACATTTAACAATGAGAAATTTTTCAAGAAAGTCAGATTGAGAACAATCTGAGTACTAGCTCAGATTTGGGTGAACATTAGAAAGTTTTAAAAATTCCGGCAATCCACGCACATACTTTGTAACTGGATAACCTGAATTTCCTTACTGCTTTACTTCCCTGTATGCTGGTATCTGGCACCAGGTTGGGGTCAGGTGTTTAGTTGGTTTGTTTGATGATCAGGGGTTTAAATCATTTTTAGATAGACAGGGGGACTTTTTGCTGCATCAAAATTAATTCTTTAAATATCTAAAGATTAGAACCTTTTTACTGAGTAGCACTGCTAGAATAACAATACCACCTGTCCAGTCTGATTTTGCACAAATTATTTCTGACAGATATAGATGTTCAATTATATCTAAAAGAGGATTTAGGATTATGGGCAGACAAGTGGTTAATAAGGATAGATGAGTCTGTTAAAGAACAAGAGCTGGCTTATAGCCTTGCTCCCTATTGCAAAATTACTACATCCATTACACTGAAGGGCCAACTTTACCGTACCCTTTTTGATTTTCATATCAGCCCATCAAAAGTATGTATGTTGTACAAAACACCCCAGTGCGGACACGCTTTTCCACTGCAGCGGCTGATAATAGTCAAATCTTGGTCACCTGCCATAAACTCAATGAATTTTGGGTCTCGATCATGCTGAAAATAGCCTCTATACACTTACAAGGGTCTCACTTACTCACAAAATGATTCTATTAAGTGTTGGGATAGAAGACTAGTTTTTTATTATGTACTAACTATTGCCAGGTTTAGGATTGCTAAAAAATGGAAATATGAGTCTGTCCCCATATTTGAAGAATGGTGGAAAGAAACAATGTAAGTAAACAAACTCTAATTCCAGATATGTAAATTGAGATGGTCAACTGTCAGACTTCAACGTATCTGGGGAAAAATGAAGGAATCGCTAATGTAATGATTAATATGATGAGTTTATGCAGCCTTCATTAATTTGATTATTCTTTCTGATGTCTTGACGTGGTGGATCTGCTCCCAAATAAAAAAAAATATATAGCATCTGAAATGCTGGAAGGTACACCTATTTGGCAACTTACTATTATTATGCACGTCAGTACAGTTGTTAATCTCTTGCCTTTCTTGTTGGGATGTGTATTTGCTATCTTCTCTTGGGCCTCTGTTAGATTTCTAGCGCCTGGAAGCTGAAACAAATAAATGAACTAAAACAATAATGCCTCGCTAAAACTGGTCTTCCAACAGATTACCCAAGAGTGGCTGCTCCTCCTTTTTGGGTAAAATAAGTTAGAGTTGCAATAGGAAAAAAAGCTGTGTGATCTCCGTAGTGAACTGGGGCTCTCAGATGCACACAACTCAGTTCTGAGTTTAAGCTTTTAGTGTTTTGTGCCTCCTTCCTTAGACTTTATACTACCACAGTCTGAGGCCTGGTTCACAAATAGCTCTCCACTCACACAGAGAGTTACTATTCAGGCCAACCATCAGCTGCTACCCATTAGCCGTAAATGCCTTACACCTATGAACAGAGCCAGGATTACAAGTGAATTCAGAAGTCTAAAGCACCAAGCGAGTGACAGTACTATAAAATCAACCTTGAGGGATTTATTCTAAGAATGTTAATGTTAATGTTAAGGGGATTTGTATAGCGCGCGGCTGCCCCAGCCAAGGGGCGTCCCGGCGCTGCGAGCTAACCAGAGTGCGGAATGAAGGTGCATAGAGAACAGATTATTGGAAGAGATGGGTTTTGATGGCCTTTCTAAAGGCTAAGAGATCATGCATCCCCCGTATGGTTACAGGCAAGCTGTTCCATAGCTTGGCAGCAAGGAGGCTAAAAGAACGTCCACCAACTCTGGCAAGTCTAGTGCGGGGAATGATCACTAGATGTTGTCCCTCTGAGCGGAGAGATCGGCTGGGTGTGTACTCAGACAAGAGGGGACTCAGCAGTGGGGGAGAGGCGGTTTTAAGGATCTTGAAGGCTAAACATAGAGCCTTGAACTGGATCCTTTTTCCCACCGGAAGCCAATGGAGTTTTCTTAAGGTTCCTGAAACTGAAGAGTGGCGAGGGAGGCCGACCAAAGCCCTGGCAGCCGCGTTCTGGACTCTCTGCAGTCTGGTGGTTTCAGCCAGGTTCGCTCCCAGAAGGAGAGAGCTGGCATAGTCCAATCTAGAAAGGATCGTCGCCTGGACGATGAGCTGACGGGTGCGACAGTCGAAGAACTTCAGGATAGGCCTGATGTTGCGTAAAATGCCGAAGCATGTGGCAGCCACTTTTTTGGTGTGGGTGGTGTATTTTAGATCCGAATCGACCCAGACACCTAGATTTTTGACACAGTCTTTAGGCTTGGGGGGTGAGCCCAGAATGTCAGGCCACCAATTATCTCCCCAGGAAGCGGTGTTTTTTCCCAAGAGGAGAATCTCGGTTTTACCGGCGTTTAATTGGAGGAAATTCGCCGTCATCCAGTTGGTGATGTCAATGAGAGTCTGTTTAAAGAGATGGGCTTCCAGACCACTGTTGTTATTCAAAGCCACCACCAACTGGGTATCGTCAGCATATGATACCAAGGCCATTCCATTCCTTCTGGCCACCTCCGCTAACGGGCGGACATAGACATTGAACAGGGTAGGGCTAAGGGACGAGCCCTGCGGCACTCCCTGTCCAATGCTATGTTCCTTCGAGATGTAAGGGGGGGTGGAGACTTTGAAGGACCTGTTAGACAGGAAGTCTCTGAACCACCCCAAGGCTACTCCTGTAACTCCAATTTCCTCCAGTCTCATCAAGAGGACCTCATGTGACACCGTATCGAAGGCAGCACTGAGGTCCAATAGGACCAGTGCTGCAGTACCGCCGGCGTCAAGAATGGAACGGAGGTCTTCAGAAACACTGAGCAAGGCTGTCTCGGTGCTATGACCAGCTCTAAACCCGTGTTGGGAGTCATCCAGGATGTTATTGGTGAGGAGGAAGTTGGACAGGATGTTATTGACGTGTGCCTCGGCCACTTTAGCAGGCCAAGGAAGCAGGGAGATCGGCCTAAAGTTCTCCGGAAGTGAGGGATCTAAAGTAGGTTTTTTTAGAATAGGGGACACCCATGCCTGCTTCCATTTGATAGGAACACTGGCAGTGGAGAGTGACCGATTGATGATGTCACGGACGTGATCTGTGATGAGTACATGAGCGTCACAGAAAAGGTCCGGCTTTAAGGGATCTGCCGGAGACCCGGATTTAATCTTTCTACAGATTTTAGAGAAAGTCTCACGGTCAAGTGTAGGAAGGGAAGTGAGGGAAGGCCTAGTAGGATCAAAGGTAACCGGTGACTGTGGGCCTTTGGGGAAAGTGTCGTATATCTTCATGATTTTGTCTGTGAAAAAATTAGCCATGTTGTTGCAGAGGTCGGGCGAGGTAGTGATGGCGTTGACAGATTTTTTTGCCGTGAGGTCTTTCAGAATTTTAAAAACCGATTTTGAGGTGTTAGAGCTATTGCTAATTTCACTGGCATAGTATGCCGCTCTTATTCTGCAGACTTTACGGTGGTAAGTTTTTTGGAGCAGGACATATTCTTGTTTAAGGCTGGCATCATAGCTTTTTCTCCAGCGTCTCTCTGCCTTCTTACATTCCTTTTTCAAGATAGCAAGTTCTGAGTTGTACCATGGACTCGCCGTGTGAATGCGGGCCTTGGTCCATCTGGCAGGGATAAGAGTGTCGAGGGCCTGGGTAATCCAGAGGCAGAACTGATCGTAGCCTGCATCCAGGTCGTCACTCGGGAGTAGAGGATTTAATGCCAGGATATCATGTAGATCTTCAAGGCGGAGTTTTCTCCATGGCCGTTTCTGAACTGAGGGAGTGGATATTGCTGCAGGACTTGAGTTACAGGGGATGGTTAACATCACTAAATAGTGATCCGTCCAGGTCATGGGAATAGGTGTACCAGAGGACCCGCCGGTGATGTTGGAGAAGATGGGGTCAAGGAGGTGTCCTGCTCTATGGGTAGGGCCACGGACAAGTTGATTGAGTTCGAAAGCCGCAAGATCCGCTAAAAAAGTTGCCGCTTTAGACTCAGTGTTCTTGTCAAGATGCAAATTAAGGTCGCCAATAATCGTGAAGTTGGCAGAATTAATAACATTGGTATTCAGGTATTGAAGAAGGGAGTTAGTGAAAGGAATGTCAGCGCCAGGAGGTCTATAGACCAGGAGGCCGGTAGCACAGAACTGGGGGTTGACTTTAATCGAGAAGCGAGCACTTTCGCTGCCTCTGATGTCTACTTTATCGAGTTGGCACTTAAAGTGAGATTTAATTATGAGCGCTAGCCCGCCCCCTCTCGTGCCCCTGTTCACAGTATAGATAGAATAGCCAGTAGGTGTTGCCAGGTTGCAGACCGAGTCCATCTCGTCTAGGAGCCATGTCTCAGTCATGAACAGGGCGTCCAGAGAATGGTCTATTAAGAGATCATGTATTTCTGAATGATGTTTATACATGGATCTTACGTTAAGGTGTCCTAGCCTGAAGGTGTGGACAGGGAGGGGTTTGGATTTACGTTTGGAAGTAGAGCACAATTGGGAGGGAGTAACAAGCGGATGGTGTATGTGGGCAGGATTGCGTCTGGTGCAAGAGCAAGTGGAATGCTGAAAGCTCAGCAGCTCGGATTTGGAGTAACACATCTTACCGCTTTAGTGCCAAGATGAGGAGCAGAGTGCCCGGCGCCTGGCGCTGCCTTAGCGCGGACGGGCGCAGACGGGCAGCTCTTTGGCGGGTCTTCGGCGCGTCAAAGGCGCTCCCGCTGCGCGTTTCCGCTGCGCTAAAAACCAGGGTCTTTGTAGATTAGGAGGGTTGGGAGACTAGACCGACACCCTGACAAAATGGCCACCCGTCGTGGAACGACCAGGAAGTGCCTGCGCTATTCCTCCCTCCACATCAATCAGCAATGAAAGCTGTGGTGGACCGGGGAGTCAGCGCGCCTCAGAGGTAAATGCAAAATGCAAAGCTAACCGTTTTAAAACAACGTGCTTGAAAGTGCAAATGTGCAAATGTAAACAGTAAATTAAAAACAGCGTTTTTTTAAAATACAGGTACTGAGCAATCCGGTTCTAAACCAGCGTTACAATTTACGAATTTAAAAGCAGAACTGTACACAACACGCTCCCACCACAATGTTAGCAATCATAGGAAAAATAGGAAAGTAGGAAAAATATAAGACTGCAGAAGCCATAAGGCACTTGGCCAAGACTGCACATTTCACACATGAATCTAATCTAGAGGGGAAAACTCACCTAGAAGCGCGTCTGAGGAGTGGACAGTTTGCTAAAATTCAACATGTTTAAACTGTGACCAGTATTCTTATATGTTACATGTACTACAGTTTTATTTTGGCCACAAAAAAAGCAAAAAAATAATAAAAGGACCTCTCCATGCGGTATAGAACTAATTCACTTAATAGTTCATGGAAACCAAGAGTCACTATGGAGATTGCTGGAAACAAAAAGGAATAACTGCAAGCTAGTCATGCAAAAATTAAAAGTGAGGAAAACACCCTTTTTTGCGGTATCGGTGGGGGTGGTGGTGGAATGGAGGCTTCAAATAAAATAAGCATTGGAAATGCAATAGGTCTTGCATTTTTTGAAGCTATTGGCATTATAAATGTAAATGTTTTTACCAATGCAATAGATATGCCCTCCCCACTTTAATAAAATAACAAGCATTGGCATAGCCAATAGGTCTCGCCTTTGGGACCTTATTAGTGTTTAGCCAGAGATATTGTCTTAGTCTAGGTCTTTAAGCTGTGCTGTACAGAAGTCTGGAGCATGGTGAAAAGTTATAAAAAAATAAGTGTCAGAAGCATTTTTGTTACCTTATATATGACCAAGAAAGCATTATGTACAACTGAACGACAATATTAAAATATTAAAAAAGTATTAACAATAAATAATGTCTTTATTTTTTTGTCCTTTCAATGCTGGCAACTTCTATCTGCCTGTCCTAATGGTTGCTTGTTAAGGTTTTTTTTTTCAAGTTCAGTGTAGAATAGCCCTCAATGTATCTGCATTGTCCAAACCCTCACTAAGCCGTCATACTCTCTCTCATTCTTCTTGCCTTTCCTCACCTGCTGGAGCACTCAGATGCTTTGCTCACTCGCTCTAAAAGTGGACACACACCAGAATTATCTCGAAATTAATATGAATTGTGCTTCTATTCTCGGATTACTGTGCTTGCTTATTAACAGTATCTTCTAACTTTAACTTGCCTATATATATATATATATATATATATATATATATATATATATATATATATATATATATATATATATATATATATACACATACATACACACACAACAATGCGCCCTTGCGCATAGGAGCGCGCTCGACATCACTCGGCCAAAGGCTTAAAAGATGCAGCCTGCCTCTCTGCTCCATAATTAATTGGGATTAACGCGTTTCAGGGTTCCACGACCCCTTCTTCATGGGCTAGACAAATGGCAATTAAAACTCGCTTTCTTTGTATTTCCGGTATTTATTCATTTGCATATTACCCCAGTGGGCATGCGCACAGTGCAGAACCTTACAGATGCACGGTGGGACATAAAGTCCTAAAGAGAGCATAGGTGTTTCTTTAGTAAGTTAAATGTCCAATTTGCACTTTGTAATTTCATTATTTCCTATCGTAGGTAATGCAACAGGCAGGCAAACTTAATCTGCATAATGAGTGATGTGCTGATCCAGTTCTGAATGTTCAGACGACAGTCTCGCTCAGGTGGTTGTCTGTTTCTGTCCCAGCTGATGAAGGTGCAGCTCCCCACGGCCAGACCGCCGTGATTCAGTATTTCCAACAATGTGCCCTTGCACATAGGAGCGCGCTCAACATCACTCAGCCAAAGGTTCTAAAGATGCAGCCTGCCTCTCTGCTCCATAATTAATTGCGATGTCAACGCGTTTCAGGGTTCCACGAACCCTTCTTCATGGGCTAGACAAATGGGATTTAAAACTCGCTTTCTTTGTATTTCCGGTATTTATTCATTTGCATATTACCCCAAGTGGGCATGCGCACAGTGAAGAAACTATACAGATGCACGGTGGGACATGAAGTCCTAAAGCGAGCATAGGTGTTCCTTTCGTAATTTAAATGTCCACCCTCCATCCTAATGGGCCCCTATGTCTGTGTTTGCTTTAAAGCAATGTTTTTTTTTTTTTTTTAAGAATAGGGGACCACTGCCTGCTCTTGAAAATGTTTACACGTACATTCGTTGCGGACCCCTTCCAGTTTGTGATTGAAAAGCAAAAGGTTTTGCTACTGCATTTCGGTCACAAAACATGCATACATACCACTGCAAGTTGCTATTAGGAAGGGATGACCATAACACACCCTCCTTGGTAAGTATGAATCGCTGACCTATTTTGGGATTTGGTAATATGGTTCCAGATTTGGATAATAGGATTTGGTACGTAGAAAAAGGCTTCGTACTGGTCGCAAACAACAGGACTCTGTGAATCGGGCAGCCTTAGCTCCTAACTATAACTACCTACTGGCGACGGCAATATATGTATATTAAATTAATGGACGTCGCTAGTGGGTAGGTAGAGTTATGACCATGTTTCCATAGGAAAAGTGTTTTTTGACTTGCTTATATCTTTGGCTCCGTTTGAAGAATCTTCCCAAAAATTTCCCAAAAAGTGCACCGGTGATTCCTGTTGTGCATGTGAAGTTTCAAGGCGTTCAGTCAAGCAGGGGCCAAGAAAAAAGGGGGGTCAAACAAATGTGCATTTCCGATCTTAATTCCCATAGGGATTTTGAACACGACTACAACCCGAACCACTGGACAGAATTTCACCAAATTTGGCAGAAAGGTAGCTTTTGCTCCAGAGGGAGTACTTTTTGTTATTTGGTGTAAATCTGTTCAGTAGTTTATGAGTTATTGAAAGAAATCCAAATTTGGAAGTCTTGGGAAGCGAACCCTCCTGATCTAGTGATGAGATCTGATTGGCTGCCAACACTTCAACCAGTAAGGGTTGGCAGACACCTTGGGATTCAACTTCAGCTGAGACCCACAAAAAACGTTTTCTTTCAAGATAAAGGGGGCAGAGTGCAAATACCCTGACCCCACCCTCCCAAGACCCTGCAATGGCAAAAAAGCACTTTTTAAAACACTTCTGCCATAGAAATGGAATAGAGCCACAAATCCACGCTTCTTTTTATTAGAGCACCCAGGTGGCTCGGGTCCCGAGAGCATGCAGCGTATAGTAAATATAAAAGGAGGTGGGGGTGCAGGTGGTACTCCTCCGAGGGCATTTTTATGCCCTGGGGACCACCACCTCCCCAGGCTACATACACACATTGGGGGACCACGTGGACCCACAGGCCCTGGGTACCACCACCTTCCCCGGCTTTTTTTCAAAAAAGGAGAGGGGAGGCATGCAGGGAAAGAGATAAAACAATTGCTCCTGATTGGAATGAGCTGCCTTTCCAGAAGGTCCCTCCGTGCAGCAGTAATGCCGGCTCCCGCAGGAGGCAAAAAGCTGTCTGGGACCGCAAAGGCCTTGAGGGTTCCCCCCAGTCCCAGGGAAATGAGAAGAAAGAGGCAAAACAAAAATGTCAGAAATTAACAGAAAGAGGCCGAATAAAGCTCAGAAAGAGGCCGAAAAAGGCTCAGAAAAAAAACAAAAAGAGGCAGAATAAAGATCAGCAACGAGCAGAAAGGCAAAATTGAGATCAGAAAAGAGGCAAAATAAAGGCCAGAAAAAAGGCAAAAAAAGGGGGCCAGAAACAGGCAAAATAGAGGTCAGTAATATGTAAAATAGAGGTCAGAATCTAGCCAATAGAGGAAACATTAGTGTTATAAGTGAGCAGAAAATGAGTAGAAGCCACTCAGGCACTCATACACCCACTCACAGAACAACCCAGACACTCGCACACCCACTCGCAGACCCAGGGAAACACACAAAGACACTCATGCACTCACTCACACAGTCACCCTCAAAGCTTACTGGTTAGGAAATAACATCTAAAAAACCCTTTGAAATTCACTGAAAAAAGCAAACGTTACAGGGACATAGTTATGAAAGAGAATTTACAAAACTGTAGCCATTCACTGAAAAAAAACACAGGTTATAGTGACGTTCTATTTTGTCTCAGATTTCACTCGTACAAAACCGCAGAAATACAGTTTTTCAGTTACCTGAGCTAACTATAACTTACGCCCCTGCAATGCACTGCTTATGATCTTACAGATTACATCACTCATGACATGGTCAGTGACAACACTGGTGACATCATCCAGTGATTGTGTGTGTTTTCTAAATGTTTAGAGGGTTAAACATACATACTAAGGTAACACAAAACTTAAGTTTACTTTGTGTACTAAGGAGTGATTCTATTTTAAAACATATATTATGTGAGTGTCTGTGTAACTGGGTATCTCCATGTGTTATTGGGTGTATGAGTAGCTGTATGGGTTAATAAGTGGGTGTGAGTGTCTGTATGGGTTAGTGAGTGGGTGTGTAAGTGGTGTGTGGATGAGTGAGGGGGTATGTGACAGAATGTACTCAGAGAGGTTGTACAGGGGTATGAGTGGGTGTGTGAGTAGTTCTGTGGATGATGTAATCAGTGATGCCATTCTATTTCCTAACTATAATGTCCCTGAAACCTTTGGTATTTTCAGTTAAGGTATATGTTCACATGTGCAGTTAATTAACTGGCAAAGAATGGATTTATAATCATAAGAGCCACAGATAAAAGTGGAAACATTGTAATAATGGAAAAATGCAATGTAATTATGGGACTGCATACAGTCAAATCAAGGTAACAGAACATTGTCAAAAGAATACTTTCAGATGGTTACAAAATGGAACAAGCATTGCCAAAAGCAATAGATCGCACCTTGTAAACCTATTCGCTTTGCCAAAGCTTTTTGCCATTACTGTGCAGCTTCGGCCCAAAAAAACAAAAAAAACCACACAATAGGTGGTTGGTCTAGTCATTCTGTGGCTGCACGAATGTGTTATGAGTATGACATATGTGCCTGTTCCCACTTACGCATGCACGCGCCCAAAGAATGGCTCAGTGACCATATCCTAATTTTATTTAATTGACTGATCTCAGATGATGGATGTCACATAGATGGGTAAATAAAAGAAAAGGAAATTTTAAGTGTAGGACTGGATTCATTTTCCAAACAAACGCTCTTTAAGGGAATTGTATCCAGAAAATATCAGTCCATTTGAATGCTTTGGAAGCGAAAACGCATCAACCATGCTCATTATGTAGCAGCGCTACTCCTTTTTGGGGGACTAAACATTCACAAGCCATTTAATTCCATGGGAATAGGAAATGGTTATGCATACAAGTACATGTATTCCATGTTTGATTGCTTTTATTGAACAAAATGCAGAGGTATAAAACCCATATAACACAGTGGAATAGGAAATATTTCATGGTTGCCAGTGAAATAGATTTTTTTACATTAAAATGACAGTCCCCAAACCACTCTGCAAAGCTTTACCGTTGTGTGGGCTATTTGGATTTTGCAGCATGGAGGAAGAAATTATGTGGCAATGTTGTCTAAATGTTGTGAAAAAATTTTGAACTATCTGGCACATTCTCTGGTAGTATTATTTTCATCAATTATAGCGGAAACAATGGGACAGATTTTCTAAACTTTGAAGCAACAATGCAGCAAGGGAAGGGTCTCCTAGCGCCGGTGCTTTTCTGGCTGCCTAGTGCAAATGAAGGCAGTGGCACTCTAGCGCCATGAAGCAAGGTTTTCTGCATGGTGGTCAGAATAATTTTTGTGTAGGAAGGAATATCTTTCTGCACAACAACTATGTTAGCGGCTTATTCCTCTTTGTATGTGGGATGCAAAATGCAGCACACATGCAAAGAGGAAGTAATGAGGAGAATTTAAGATATTTGTCCTTGTTACGCCAGCCTCAGGTAGCTGTTTTACTTTGCACCAACCTATGTTTACTGACATAAGTAAATATGGATTTGCGTCAAAATACATAGGTGGATGCTCCACCAACATAACGCCTACCCATTGCAAAATAACACAAGGCAGTGCTATGCGCTTCCTGTGTTTTACTATTGACATAAAATCCCATACAAAGTTGCATAAATCTTTATTTGCGTGATTTGGTAAATCCCATTATGGATTTTGCATCAAGGTTAGGTCACAACTGCCGCTAATCTTAGTAAATCTGGGACAACATTTTTGTTGGGAAATCTGCAGATTTTGATCATTGTTTGTCAAATATGATGAATCCATACTTAAGTAGTCAGTGCTGCAGTAACAGAATCTCACAGATCCTCTGGCCCTCGTTGTTTTCATGAAAGGCTAATATAAACAATCTGATTTCAATCAGTACCTATTGTTAACTTCACTTAGAAGAAAACAGCCTTTTCAATCCAACTACTGCAAAATAAACATGCAATATAAAAAATATTTAATGTTTAACTCCTGCAAAATGGTCCTATATTGCCATCTTGGGGTTCTGACGGCATTTATAAACCACCTTGCCTCGTGGTTTCTGAGGTCACCCGAACCGATTGTTTGATGGAACTATTGGGCCATATTACAGTTATCCATAAGTTCATTGGGTAGTCTACAGTTTACAAGCTAATTGGACATATGTATTGGGAATCTTGGTGCCCACACCTACCTCTGGGGAGGAAGGACCTGCGAGGATCTATCCTCTGTCAAAGTATTCTCAGGCTCCAGTCACACCTGTTTTGGGAGACATCTGTGGTGCAGCTAAATGCAAGTAAGTAATTATCCTGGATAGGTAGTTTATTTCAGAAAAAGTACTCAAACTCTCGCTGGTATAAGGGAGGGGGGAGGACTAGCTGGTATCCCAACCAATCACTAACGCTTCTTTAGTCGGCAAAAACCAGGAATAATAGGAATGAGAAGTAATCAAAGTGGATGTAAAGGGCACATATTCTAAGCTATCTCTCATCATGATGTCATTCGCTCTCTCCAATTCGTATTGCGATCTTTATAGTTGTACATGCGTCAGGTTATAATATCCTATCGTCTGATTAAGGCCATGGGTTTGTGTGAAAGTTGTAGCCACCAGATATCTGTTAATAATGTTATTCACACCCCCTTCACAAGATTACAGTATTTGAGTTTCATTGTTCCCTCCTGTCATGCCCATATGTTTCCACCATTTCTGTTGATTCAATGATAGCTTTTCCTGAAATTGACTTCCAATCTAGAAAAAAAATATAAGCCTGGTTCATAATAAAAGTGAGCTTACTGCACTACAAAACGAAAATAAACAAAAAGGAGGCATAAATATGGTAAGTAATGTCACTGTAAAGTAAAGTAAAGTAAAGCAAAGAAAAAAGATGTTTTTATGTCATTTTGTTCTACAAACACAAGGTAAAAGATAACATTTCACGGATGAACCCTTGCACTGGTCTAAATCCTTCGGAGGTCTTTAGACTAGTACATATTTTGTTACTCTTTGATCAACCCAAGTTGCCCGAAGTGAATTATCGTTGAAAATACAAAACGCCTAGCCAATTTTGTGCTGTATACCCTTAGCAACAATTGCCACTACATAAAAAAGTGTTCCAGTGTATTTCATCCAGTTTTATCGAGATGTTCCCCAGCCAACAAGCGTATCCATGAAACATGTGGTTGTGCCTGTGGAATACAAGCTGATTTTTTTGTTGATTTTTTTTTTTTTTAAATGAAGCTTTAGAACCATTTTAAGAAATCAATGGCGCTTCCCAAAAAAAACTGCTTCTCAAAATTACATTTGCCTCATAGTAAAATAAAACAAGAATGGAAGTGCGCGTGCGGCTAGACAGGAAGGAAGTGGAAGAGGGGCTGCTTGATACATCATGGTAATTAGCATATTAAGAGTGCAAGACACTAAAAAGGTGTTGCTTGTACAAAGGGCCAAACCGGGCATCCGTAAAGAGATTTTGACGTTAAACATCCATTGACTAACCACGACCATCCTGTAAGAGGAATCTCTTTCTGGATTTCCGGCGTGCATTCGGCGTGCTGCCACGCGCTCAGCTCCTTAAGGGAGCACAGCCCTCCGCTCTCACAGCTGTTTCTTTCATTACCTTGCGAGATTGTCAAGAGGCAAATTCAGGGATAGTCTAATGATAGGGAACACCTCGTAAAAAATCCTTTAAACGCACTTTTCCACAGGACATTATTTTTATATGGCAGAAAGGTATTAATGCAAGAAGGCAAGCTCGAAATTAAAACAGCGCAGTTCCTGGATCGTGGAAAGAGTTTCCTGAACGTTAACCACAGGCTCCCACACTGGGTTTGAAGGGGTGGGGCGCTGCAGGGGCCTTAAACGAGCCACGCATTGTTGGGGCAATAGCCAGAGGGTGCATCCTCCCCCAGAGTGACAGCCCTTCCAGGACTACAAGGCCAATTCCCATTTGCACATAAATCAGGGGCATTAAAGGGGCCACGCACTGCTGGGGCAATAGCCAGAGGGTGGTAGTGGTGCATCCTCCCCCCAATAGCCAGAGGGTGGTAGTGGGCGCATCCTCCCCCAGAGTGACAGCCCTTCTAGGACTACAAGGCCAATTCCCATCTGGACAGAAATAAGGGGCATTAAACCAGCCACGCACTGCTGGCTGAAGCAATAGCCAGAGGGTGGTAGAGGGTGCATCCACCCTCAGAGTGACAGCTCAACCAGGACTACAAGGCGATTTCCCCTTTGGACAGAAATAAGGCCTTGTAGTCTTCAACCCTTGGCCCTGCTCGCGGGACAGGCCGCTCCTTCTGCCGCACAGCACCACCAGTGCGCCCGTGTCTCTCCACCTGCTGCTGCCGCTAGTTTTGCCGCTCCCCTGTGACTCCTGTGCACTATTACTCCTATGTGCCCCTTTGCTGGTAATTACTGTCTTTACTTGCTGTTTTTGTAGTATTGTCAGCTGTTGCCTTTTTTCCACTGTTGCCCCTGTGATTGGCTATTCTCTGTGACCCCTTTTTTCCCTCTGGACCCCGCCCCGATCACCGTCCCCGCCGCTGCTATCCTGCGGCCTGCCCCCTCGCCCGCCCATTGGCCGCCCCGCTCCCGCCTCCCAGCTGCTCCTCCCTCCCACTTGAACTTTATATGGCGGCCGCTGCACGGCCACGCAGCGGACACGCCGCTGGCGCGCCTAAGGCAAGCCTGTCTGCGCGTGGACCGTGCCCGGCGCCAGAACCCCTGTACCCCGAAGACACCACGACACCCGACTGCACTACGACGCCAGGACTCTCCATGCACTCAACCCCGGATGAGAACACACCTGCTACCGGGCCACCCCGAAGCGCACCCAAGGGCCCTTCACCTGCCACAGCTGCAGCTTCACCAGCATCCGACCCGCAAAATCACCAATCAACAAACTCAACTACCTGACATGCATCCTCCTCAACACTCGCTCCGCCTGCAAACACGCCGTCGAACACTGGGACCTCCTCGACTCAACCCCCCTAGATGTCACCTTCCTGATGGAGACCTGACTGAAACCCGCCTCAGCACCCGACATCGCCATAGCCATCCCAGAAGGCTACAAGATCTCCCGCAGAGACCACACCAACGGAGTAGGAGGTGGAATTGCCATCGTCCACAAGAACACCCACAGAGTCTCGACCAACACCGACGACACCCTCAGCACTGCCAAACACCTGCACTTCCAGATCCACACCGACCCCAACATCACCCTCAGAGGAACCCACATCTACAGACCCCCTGGACCCAGACCACAGTTCAGCGACTCCATTGCTGACCTCATCAGCATCCACGCCCTCCCCTCCACTGACTACATCCTCCTCGGGGACCTGAACTTCCACCTCAAGAACAACAACAACGTCAACTCCGCCACCCTGATCGACAACCTCGCCAACCTTGGACTCAGACAGCTTGTGACAACACCCACCCACGCCGCTGGTCACACACTTGACCCCATCTTCTCCGCAAGCCACCACGTCTCCTTCAACCACACCCCCGAACCCCACTGGACCGACCACCGCTGCGTCCATTTCTCCTTCAGGAAGTCCACGACGCACCACTTCACCCAACAGACGCCTCGTCGCTGCTGGGGCAAAGTCACCGAAGAGCAGCTAGCCACCACCCTCGCCCAAAGCCCACCAGCCGACCCCACTGAACCCAACACCGCCGCCCTCAACCTCCGACAGTGGATCGACGACTGCGCCAACACTCTTGCTCCGCTCAAGACATCCTAAAACAGCCACACCAGCAAGAAAGCCACCTGGTTCACTGAAGACCTCCAGGCCTCCAAGTGTACATGCCGGAAATTGGAGAAGAACTTGATCCGCGAACGATCAGACAACTACACGGCACTCAAGAATGCCACCCGCAGACACCATCAACTCATCAGAACCTCCAAGAAGACCGCTTTCAAGGACCGCCTGAATAACAATGCACACAACAGCAAAGAGCTCTTCAGTATTGTGAAGGAGCTCTCCAACCCCAGCTCCAACACCAACGACATCCCCCCTTCACAGCACCTGTGCGTCTCACTGGCCACCTTCTTCTACTGCAAGATTGCCAACATCCACAACAGATTCAACGCACGACCGCCCCGCCAACCACTGAGACCTCCACCCCCGCGACCACCAGCCGCCTGATCCAACATCAATGACGATGACACCATCAAGATCATGAACTCCGTCCATTCCAGATCCCAGTCTGACCCATGCCCACACTACATCTTCAACAAAGCCAGCACAATCATCGCCCCCCCATCTCTGGAAAGCTATCAACATCTCCTTCAAGACAGCAACCTTCCGGGAGAGCTGGAAGAACTTCCGTCCCATCTCCCTGCTCCAGTTACCTGCGAAGGTCACCGAGAAAATCGTCAACAAACAACTGACCCGCTACCTCGAGGACAACAACATCCTGGATCCATCCCAGTCCGGCTTTCACAGCAACCACAGCACCGAAACCGCCCTCATCGCCACCACCAACGACATCAGGACCCTTCGACAACGGAGAAAGAGCAGCTCTCATCCTCCTGGACCTGTCAGCCGCCTTCGACACGGTCTGCCACCCCACACTACGAACACGCCTACATGGCGCCGGGATCCAAGAGAAGGCCCTGGACTGGACCACATCCTTCCTCTCTGGCAGAACTCAGAGCGTCCGCCTCCCACCCTTCCGCTCCACCGCCACCGAGATAATCTGCGGCGTACCACAGGGCTCTTCCCTAAGCCCAACGCTGTTCAACATCTACATGGCACCCCTCGCCCACGTCGCCCGACAGCACGACCTCAGCATCATCTCATCTCCCTAACCAGAGACCCCCACACCGCCAAAACCAACCTTCATGGAATGAAGGCTGTCGTTGAATGGATGAAGAACAGCCGACTGAAGCTGAGCTCCGACAAGACGGAGGTCATCATCCTCTGCTCCACCCCTACAGCCTGGGACAACTCCTGGTGGCCGACATCACTGGGAACACCTCCGACACCCACCGACCATGCACGCAACCTGGGGGTCATCCTCGACTCCACCCTCTCCATGTCGAAGCAGGTCAACGCCGTCTCCTCATCCTGCTTCAACACCCTCTGAACGCTCCACAGGATCTTCAAGTGGATCCCCATTGAAACGAGAAGAACAGTCACCCAGGCCCTCGTAACCAGCAGGCTGGACTATGGTAACGCCCTCTACGCAGGAACGTCAACCAAGCTCCTGAGATGGCTGCAACGCATCCAGAACGCCTCGGCACGTCTGATCCTCGACGTGCCCTGCCGCAGCCACATCACACCCCACCTGAGGGACCTACACTGGCTCCCCATCAACAAGAGGATTACTTTCAAGCTCCTTATCCATGCACACAAGGCCCTCCACAACGCCGGCCCAGCGTACCTCAACGACGACTCCGCTTCTACACCCCTACCCGCAAGCTCCGCTCCGCCAGCCTCTCCCCCTTGCCACAGTCCCCCGCATCCGAAAAAGACCGCCGGCTACAGATCCTTCTCCCACCTCACCGCCAAGACCTGGAACACCCTCCCCACCAACCTACGGCAGACCCAAGAACTACTGCCCTTCAGAAGACTTCTCAAGACCTGGATCTTCGATCAGTAGCAGCACCGCCATCCACCCCCCCAGCGCCTTGAGACCCTCACAGGTGCGTAGCACGCTTAACAAATGTCCTGATTGATTGATTCAGTTGCTGAGATGACGCTGGGTCCGATTCACAGAACTAATCAGAGACAAAATCCTAAACTTACTACTTTTGGTATTCACAGAAGGCATTTAGGAGGAGTAATGTTAGTATTTTGTCTAAAGTTAGGATTTTGTCTTAAATTAGGATTTTGTCTTAAATTTTGTTAAGACAAAATCCTAACTTCAGACAAAATCCTAATAACTCAGACAAAATACTAATTTGACTACAACTAAATGCCTTCTGTGAATACTAAAAGTAGTCAGTTTAGGATTTTGTCTCAGATTAGTTCTGTGAATCGGCCCCTATGTGAGTTACTGATAATTGCTCTGTGTACATACCATTGTTCTGTAATTTTACAGGAACATTAAAGAAAGGAACCAATAATAAGCAAATCATGTTTCCACTGCCCCAGAAGGGAAAGTCCAATCCTAAGTGCTGAGCACCATCCAAACTGAACAACACCTTAGGCACATAGTGAACCTGTCAGACTTTAAAATTAAAATCTTCCTGTAACGCGGGGGACCCGGACCCGCCAGGCTTACCTGTGTCCCCTCTTTTTAAACAGCACACCGAGACCTGGAAGACTTCAGATGCTGTGTGCAACCCCGGACCAGAAGTCTCTGCCGACTACTGTTTCTTTAACTGAGCGGAACTGGACCCTGGCCACACCCACCCGTCACATGTAAAACCCAGCGCAGAGAACCCATAGGGGTGTTTTACACCCGGATGTAGTGGAGGTGATTGGCGAGAGGACGGAGCGGAGTGGGAGTACGGAGGTAGCAGAGGTGATTGGCGAGAGGACGGAGCGGAGGGGAGTGGGAGTACGGAGCAGAGCGGAGGACGGAGGAGGCGAGTGGAGACCAGCGGAGGACGGAGGAGGCGAGAGGAGACCAGCGGAGGACGGAGGAGGCGAGAGGAGACCAGCGGAGGACGGAGGAGGCGAGAGGAGACCAGCGGAGGACGGAGGAGGCGAGAGGAGACCAGCGGAGGATGGAGGAGGCAAGAGGAGACCAGCGGGAGACGGAGGAGGCAGGTCAAGGAGACGAGGAAGCCCCGAACCTAGGAGACGCGGAGAAGAGCGGGGGAGAGCGGAGACCGGGACGAGACATCCGCGACAAGCTAGGAGGCCTCCCTAGAGGCGCTTCGCCCTGCCACACTTCAAGGGAAGTGTGGCTTGAGCAGGTACGGTCACGCTTTGAGGGCTGGGCGGGTCGTAGGTGGGCTAAACCTCCCTGAACAACCACCCGGCATATAGTGCACATCCCCTCCCTCACGAAACCTTCACTTGGACCTGGGGCGAGTAATTGCACGTGTGTTCCTCATTCCCTTTTCCCTGTGCACAAACCAAGGCCCCAGTCTAATTACACTTTCTTTCTTCCCCGGTACGGTGGACGGGACGACACGGCATCACGGCGGAGAAGCGGCCTATGAGTCCCAGAAAACCCCGGGAGTCCAGGCGACTGGGATCGGTGAAACGCCAAGACCGACTGTCGGAAGAGACAGACACGCCTCTCCCCTATTACAGAAAGACGATTCAGAAGAAGCGCTCCTATAAAACAATAAAACCGTCATTGCCCCGAGCACCAGTGTCTGTGAGTCTGTTCGAACGCCCACATGTGGTGGAGAATGCGGGCACAGATCTAACCGTCTGGGATACAAAGATGGAAGAGTTGCTACAAGCGTTAATCAAAGGACAGGAACAACTCGGATGGGCCGTCGAGAAGCAGCTCGCCTCTGCGCAGCAGGACAGAGACTTTCAGGAATACTGTGGTGGCACAGTTTGAGGGGTTACAACATGCGACTGACCCGGCCAGTAACCCGGTCAGAGAAGCAAGGCCTCAGCACACCCCTTCTGGCATTTCGCTCCAGAAGTATATCGCCGGGAAAGACCCAGACGCATTCCTTGTCAACTTTGAGAGGGTGGCTTTGGCGTGTGGCTGGCTGCTGGAAATATGGCCATTCTTTCTCGCGCCCCTCTTGACAGGGGAAGCCCAAGCGGCCTACCAGGTCGCCAATGGCAATGGGCAGACCCCTTATAGACAGATCAAGGAGATTATCCTAGACCACCTGGGCCTGGATGCGGAGGCGTACCGGGTCCGCTTTCGCAAGGAAAGAGGGGTCCCCGGAGAAAACCCAAAAACCTTGTTTTTCAGACTGAAGACTCCCGCAGACAAATGGCTCACTCCCACCACCAGCACTAAAGAGGAGATCATGGACAGGATCTACCTCGAGCAGTTCCTCGAGGCACTACCCTATGGGACCCAGAGATGGCTGAGGCAACACTCCAACCTGTCGACCAAACAAGCCATGGAGATGGCCTCTACGTTTGTCCGGGCCCAACCCCGATTGCACACAGCTGAACCCGAAAAGACAAACCGACCACCTCTCAGACCGGACCGAAAACTCCAGGCACCCCCCGGGCTTCCAGGACCATGTGTGATGACTCCTGACGCCCCTCCCCCCCATTGTTCAGGGGTCCTCAATGCTTCGACTGTGGAGCCTGGGGTCACATTGCTCGGTTGTGTCCACAAAAACGGAATCAGGAGGAGCCCATGGAAGTCGGGTATCTACCTAAGGCCGTCCTATATGCCGCTGAACTTGGAGGGGCTTATCACGTGAGTGTCCGAATAAACGGGGCAGAGGTTTGGGCCCTTTTGGATTCGGGCTGTAAACAGTGTGGTACAGGGGTGTTTTGTGACGCCCCCCAGGTAATGCCAGATGCCATAGTTCATATTAAATGTGTTCACTGTGATGTTAGGGGTTACCCGGTGGCATACATACCCCTGGAATTGGAGGGAGGGAGGACCCTGGTGGTCAAGGTGGGAGTACTCGACACCCTCCCAGAGGAACTCATCCTAGGGACTGATAAGCGTGGGGTGTGATATAACTCTGTTGTCTGCTCTCTGAAAGGATTAGTTTCTCAAGTACAAGCGCTTAGAGACCAATCAGTGATAATGCGCTATACAAATGTAATAAATAAATAACCCACACTTTTTGGACCTCTTCGAGGGGTCCCTACAAAAAGAAATAAGAATCAGTACCCTCCCTTTTCCTGACTTGACGTCCCCTGATCCCTGGGAGGGAGACCGGAGTTTTCGTTTCGCACAGGCCAACGACTCCAATCTGTTCAATGCCTGGGAACAAGCCCATGCCGATCAGAACAATCCCAACCCCAAATACCCCCGGTTTCTGATAAAAGACGACCTCCTTTATCGACAGGGGAGCCAGGATGACCCGATGCAACTATTGGTCCCGAGCTGTTTCAGAGAACAGATATTGTTTTATGCACACACTCATTTGTTGGCTGGCCACACAGGTAGCGAAAAAACTACCCAGAACGTGTTAAGAAACTTCTATTGGCCAGGAGTATATCGAGACATCAAGACTCATTGTCAGACGTGTGACATTTGTTAACGCAAAAACACGCACAGACCACCGGCTGTGCCTCTACAACCCCTGCCTATAATAGGGACACCCTTCGAGAGAGTGGCCATGGATCTCATAGGACCTCTGCCGAAAACACGTCAGGGTAATCAATACGCCCTGGTGATCCTGGACTATGACACGCGTTTCCCAGAAGCTTTCCCTATAAAGGCCCCCACCTCCAAGAACATTGCAGAGAAATTCATGGAACTTTTTTCGAGAGTGGGATTCCCCAAAGAGGTCCTTACTGACCAAGGTACTCCCTTCGTGTCAAGGGTCATGAAGGAGGTATGCCAGCTGCTGAACCTTCACCAGATCCGGACGTCCGTTTATCATCCTCTGACGGACGGACTGGTGGAACGCTACAACGGGACCCTGAAGAACATCCTGAAGAAAATGCTCACAGTGAACGGAAGCGACTGGGACATGCTATTGCCCTTAGCCTTATATGTTACCAGGGGCCAGAAACAGAGAAGTATGGGCTGTTCATCCTTCGAGATGCTCTATGGATGGCAGCCTATTAGAGATGACCAAGGAATTCTGGGAGGCCGAATCATCAGGGGAAACAAGGTCACTACTGGAATACTCCCAGAACCTAAAGAGCAAGTTAGGGAAGATACGCGAACTGGCGTATTCCCAATTGAAGAGTAAACAACAAAAACAGAAGACACTACGACAAGGGAAAAAAATGGCGACATCTAGCCATTAACGACTGGGCACTAGTGTTACTGCCCTCCCCCACAAAGAAATTCCACAACGAGTGGCAAGGACCCTACCGAGTCTTGGAAACCATAGGGAAGACCACATACCGGTTACAACTGAGCGGGAGAAAACCCCAGATATTCCATATCAACCTCCTAAAGAAGTGGTTAGGATCTCCCCCCCTCGCTTCAAATCTCACCTCTCCTATAAGTCGCCCGGGAGAGACAACACGGAGTGAACTCTTAATCAATGAGGAGTTGTACCAGAACGAAAAAGAGGGACTACAGAAGGTTCTCCGTCCCTTTTCACACGTCTTTTCCAACCTTCCTGGGATGACAAGAATGGCGGAACACCGGATAGAGACCCCTACGGGATCCATAGTAAAACACCGGCCGTACCGGATACCTGCCGCAAAGAGGGAAGCGATAAGCAGAGAAGTGAAGGAGATGCTCAAGCTCGGAGTCATCAGACCCTCTCACAGTGAATGGTCCTCGCCGATCGTGATGGTGCCCAAGCCAGACGGGAGCAGCAGGTTCTGCATGGACTTCAGAGCCCTGAACGCGATATCATCATTTGACGCATACCCCATACCCAGGATAGACAAATTAATTGAAAAGTTGGGGGATGCCCAGTACATCAGTACTCTCGACCTAACGAAAGGTTACTGGCAAGTCCCCCTAAGAGAGGAAGATCACAAGAAGACTGCCTTTGCCACACCCGACGGACTCTACGAATTCAACGCACTCCCCTTCGGCTTACACGGAGCCCACGCTACCTTCCTGAGGCTGATAAACGAAGTCCTGAGAGAACGCCAGGGGTACAGTTCAGCCTATCTGGACAACATAATAATATTCAGTCCTACAAGGGATGAACACTTGAAGCATCTGAGGAACGTCATACAACAACTGCACACAGCTGGGCTACACATCAATTAAAAAAAATCCCGGATGGGGTATCAAAAAGTCAAGTATTTAGGATACGTTCTAGGACACGGGATCATAGAACCCCAGATAGAAAAGGTCAGAGCTATAGGCGACACCCCATTTCCCAAAAACCCTAAAGAAATGAGGGCCTTCTTGGGGTTAGTCGGCTATTATCACAGGTTCATCCCTTCATTTTCAGACATAGCCCATTTTCAGACATAGCCCTCTAACCGACACCCTAAAGAAACAGCCCCGAATTCCGGATTTTCAGAGTCCGACCCCTGCTACGTGGAACGCATTTCAGACACTAAAAAGGGTTATCACAACCAGTCCGGTCCTTTCATCTCCTGACTTTTCCAAACCATTTATCCTCCACACTGACGCTTCAGGCTTTGGGATCGGGCGGTGCTGTCCCAGGAGACAGAGGCAGGGATAGAACATCCCATATTCTATATAAGTCGCAAGCTGTTCCCAAGGGAGGTGAGGTACCCGACAATCGAAAAGGAATGTCTTGCAATCAAATGGGCCATAGACAAATTACGTTATTATTTGGAGGGACATGTCTTTACCTTATACACAGACCACGCCCCATTACAATGGATGAGCTGCAACATATCGAACAATCTAAGGGTAATGAGATGGTTTCTGTCTTTACAGCCATTCTCGTTCCAGGTCCGACATAGAAAGGGGAAAGACAATGCTAGCGCTGACTATCTCTCCAGTTATCCTCTCCTCGATCGGGAGAATCTAAGGGGGGAGGCGTGTAACGAGGGGGACCCGGACCCTCCAGGCTTACCTGTGTCCCCTCTTTTTAAACAGCACACCGATACCTGGAAGACTTCAGATGTGTGTACAACCCCGGACCAGAAGTCTCTGCCGACCACTGTTTCTTTAACTGGGCGGAACTGGACCCTAGCCACGCCCACCCGTCACAGGTAAAACTCAGCCCAGAGAACCCACAGGGGTGTTTTACACCCGGAGGTAGCGGAGGTGATTGGCGAGAGGACGAAGCGGAGTGGGAGTACGGAGGTAGCAGAGGTGATTGGCGAGAGGACGGAGCGGAGGGGAGTGGGAGTACGGAGCAGAGCGGAGGACGGAGGAAGCAAGTGGAGACCAGAGGAAGCGAGTGGAGACCAGCGGAGGACGGAGGAGGCGAGAGGAGACCAGCGGAGGACGGAGGAGGTGAGTGGAGGCCAGCAGAGGACGGAGGAGGCGAGAGGAGACCAGCGGAGGACAGAGGAGGCGAGAGGAGACCAGCGGAGGACGGAGGAGGCGAGAGGAGACCAGCGGAGGACGGAGGAGGCGAGAGAAGACCAGCGGGAGACGGAGGAGGCAGGTCGAGGAGACGAGGAAGCCCCAAACCTAGGAGACGCGGAGAAGAGCGGGGGAGAGCGGAGACCGGGACGAGACGTCCGCGACAAGCCAGGAGGCCATCCTAGAGGCGCTTCACCCTGCCACACTTCAAGGGAAGTGTGGCTTGAGCAGGTATGGTCACGCTTTGCGGGCTGGGCGGGTCGTAGGTGGGCTAAACCTCCCTGAACAACCAGCCGGCATATAGTGCACATCCCCTCCCTCACAAAACCTTCACTTGGACCTGGGTCGAGTAATTGCACGTGTGTTCCTCACTCCCTTCCCTGTGCACAAACCAAGGCCACAGTCTAATTACACTTTCTTTCTTCCCCGGTACGGTGGACGGGACGACCCGGCATCACGGCGGAGAAGCGGCCTACGAGTCCCAGAAAACCCCGGGAATCCAGGCGACTGGGATCGGTGAAACGGAAGAGACAGAGAAGCCTCTCCCCTATTACAGAAAGACGATTCAGAAGAAGCGCTCCTATAAAACCGTCATTGCCCCGAGCACCAGTGTCTGTGAGTCTGTTCGAACGCCCACACTTCCATTTATAACAGGTGCCAGTGACCGGCACCCAAACAATTCCAGGGTTCGTTGGGCCTCAGGGAGGTGCAGCCGGAGGTCCCTAGGGTACTACACATTCTCCTTACACCTAAAGTGACTCTTAGACTGCAAAATTGTTAAGGCTGGAAATGCTCGAATTAGTCTGAACCACTATGCAGTCTTTCCACCGAATGTAGCCACAATACAGTCCTGTCCAAACGAATAGGACACCTGCTCTCAACACATTCAATCCAGGGTCTCTAAACTCGACACAAAGGAAGACAATTATTTAAGGATTATTCTAAAAGTTATCAAATTATTTCTTTCTGCAAATATTATGCATATACAGCAAGCGACAGCGCTGTGCTATGGTTTCTTACTACAAAATGCATGTAATATTTCTACTTTTTAGAGGTCTACGAAATTTGTGTGATCTGCTTTTGTGTAATTAAGTAAAATCTTGGCAAAATGATGTGCATATCAACGGGAAATGCACAACTGGCATTTGAGGCTGCATTTTAGCGTGAAATGCGGCCTTGAAACCACTTTGTAAAAAACAAAATATGGGAACCCCAATACTAGAACCAGGGGTAACTATATATTTTAGGCATTAATTCCCTACATGCCCACTTAATTAGAGGCATTTGGTTTGAATAGCACCCCAACGCTACCTCTTGCGTTCTCCTTAGAACCTTCTTGGCCACTTACAAATCACTGTTTTCCTAAAATATATTGAAACCACTTTGAAAACAAGGATGCAGTTCACATTAAACAAAAGTTCAATCTTTTGGCTGCAAGCTATGGGGGTCCTTACAAAGCAGAATGTCTTCTCTCATGACCGACCTATGCACCCTATTCTAATCATGGCCTCTTGTAATGTGGGCTTGAAAATGTTTGCCAGGGCTGATTTTAATTTCCAGTCCGGTCCTTGCATCAACACATTATTGCAAATATGAAGGGAGGGTCAAAAGCTGAGAATTGAAGCCTGTAAAATGATATTTTAAACAAAGAATTATTTTTAAGCACAACCATATAAACAAACACCTGATGCTCCATTTTACTTAGAATAAATTATCATACAGTTAATTCGCTATTCTCAACTGCCACACTAGTGTTCTGATGTGATCATCACATAGAATTTACCAAAAAGTGGGCAATAAAACTACCATTGTATTTCCAATAACAAAAATGTTGCTCTATACTGCAAACACCTCTTTGGGAGAACCATGCTATGACATCATGATTTTCTAAGCTCACAATTCAATTTGATGCATGGAATTCACTCTCAAAAATTAAACGGTCTGTAGCCTATTTTGTACTAGAATATCAAAAAAGCTTTGGTAATGTACACATGTCACCCTGGCAAGCTGGTGTGATTACTAAATAGTTGATCTTTTTATTGCAGCCATATGCCAAAAGGAATGAAAATTTAAAAGAAAGAAAGCATTCTACCTCTTAAAAGCAACGGCTATATACAGGGCCGGCTTTGGGGCAGTGCGACTGGTGTGGTTTCACAGGGCGCTCACCTTTGGAGGGGGCGTTTACCTCAGGGTTGGGTGGGGGGCTGTTTTTTAGCAATAACTTATGATTGGTGAGATGAGGGGTACTTTTGCCTGATGGTAGTGAGAGAATACGAAGAGGCTGTCATGGGTTGTGGGGGCACCAAAACTGATTGTCGCACTGGGCGCCATCAGTGTTAAAGCCAGCCCTGGCTATATGCTTACATTTAAACAAAATTACATTTAAAAAATACCATTGTGATTTAAATATAAAATGATAAGTGCCCTCTAGCAATCAGAAGTACTTAGAACAGGAATAGGAACCGTGTTTAGTCCTAATGAACATCACAGGAAAATATGACTCTTATTGAATGAAAAAGTGCTATAGACTGAATTGCTGTAACAGGAGGACAATTTGAACACACAAGAAGGACTAAAAAATATAAAAGGATACATAAATGGAAAGAAAAAAACATTGGCTCAGCTGCCCTCGCAATGAAGTACACTTCTTTTTAGGCAGAAGTGCACGTTCAGTCAGGCGAAATGCCATCACTACCAGCGAAAGAGAGCCAATAGCTGAAGATGGCTGACCCATTGCCTCATTCTGTATGATGTGATGGGCTTAAGCAACATTTGAATACCACTTCAACAAGCCAATGGATGAGAGGGGTGAACCAAGAAGGCTAATTAAGATCACTTTCAGTGAATATCTCATTAGGCTTACCAACAGGGGCATATTATGAGCATATTTTGTATACACGGTGAATGCAGTGAAACAGGAACTCCATTCTAGACCCCAGTGAGTCGAAATACAATAGACTTACTATATCCCTTTACATTCACAATTGGCCCTAACACCACCAAACAGAAAACCACCTACATCAAGAGAGAACCTTGAAGAAGGTAACTACATTTACATACCTTGATTTACCTTTTGATAATACCAATAGATTGCGCTGCTGATTAGAATCCCAGAGACGGACATATATCAAATTGTTGGGTCCACTTTCAGCTTTGCCCCCCATACAGCCAATAAGCCCATTAAACAGATGAATAGGATTTCCTCTTGCAAATATATAACCGAGGTAACCTATAGTGCAAGCGTTTAGGGTTTTACACACGCCTCTAGTTTCAAATCAAAGGAAATGGATTCTGCAGACGTCTCTTGGATTTGCCTCACAGTACACCCAACTTTATCTGTCATTAAGAACAGGATCTTGAGTATCTAGAAAATAAGATTAAATTGGCACCAATGTTATAATTAACCCCGGGCACAGAACTCCGCTACGCCAGTGGAGTATGCAGAGTTTTACCAACTCCGCGCTCCGCTGGGAACGCGAACTTTAACAAAAAACTCTGACTGCGGCATAGCGGAGTTTGCCCTGCCACCCACCCAAAGGGGACTCGCCGCTGCAGGTTTTCTGGCTTACCTGGTCACGCTGGAGCTTCCGTGCCCTGCCCAGGCTGTCCTTCTCTTGACTGTCTCCAGTCTTCTCCAATCCAGGCTTGTCCGACTCCCCAGACACTCTACGTCACTCTTAGGAGGACTGTGCAGTCCTCCCAAGAGTAACTTTGAGCATAGGAGTTTTGTTTTGCCTGGGGAGTCGGACGAGCCTGGAGTGGAGAGAGGAGATAGCCAGGAGGACAGCCAGGAGGACAGCCCGGGCAGGGCAGGGAAGCACTGGCGTGACCAGGTAAGTCTGTGGCAGCAGGGGGCGGAGCGGAATTCCACAAAGTTTTTAGCCAACTCCGTGGAATTCCACAAAGTGGCACTCCGCCATCTCCGCCCACCCATGGTTATAATGGATTTATTTTGCCCAATTCCATGCCTTGTTTTAATAGGGAAATCACCCTGGAGTATTTAAAACTGGATGCCATACAAAGGATTCGAACATAAGGCTCATATTTGTTGTACCGTAATCTATGGAACATTCAGAAAAGACATAAGTCATGATTATGAAGTGAAAAGATCTGTTTTGGGAGAGTGAAACATTCAGTAGATAGATAGATAGATAGATAGATAGATAGATGCACTTTTTTTATTGAAACGTATTTTCAATACATTTCTAAAATGTAGTTGGTGTATCAAAATAAAAAAAACTAAACAGCCAGTTCACGTTTCATAACTAGAAGTCACTGCCTCAGGGCTTATGAGAGACATCTGCGAGTGATCAATGCACAAGCGTGATCTTTCGGACATCAGCACACACGGTTTAGAAGATCACTCTGGTGTGGGGAATTCCATCTGAGTAACCATGAAAGTGTGTAATGGGGTTAATATTAATTTCGACTGACTAGGACGAGGGAAAATTAAATAAATAATACATTTTCCCTCGTCATCGTCTGTTGAAATCCCCCCACATTATAGGGAACCTCTACAGGGTCCCTGATGATGTTGCTACCTTGTCTCAGTGACCGTATGAATTAGGAACAGGGCCTCACTTTTAATTTTGCATTTCTTTTTTGGTTTTCAATGGGGCATGTTTCTTCCATAGAGCAACACCTTTCACCATGCTCTCATTATATTTCGGACTGTTCCCTCCCCATTCCGTCCCCTGGAAATGCATTCTTTCCTTTGAGGGTTGATTTCAGAATGATAAAGACCCACACATGTGAGTTTCTGGTTGTTGACCTACTTTTGCCAGTATGTAACCCTACCCCTACTACCAAATATGCAAATGTAGAAATTACACCATACTTGCAAACAAAATTCCCCAATGTCCGAAGATCTTTAAACATCAGAAATTCCATGCACTGTGGATTTCTTTTAGAAATTTTAATATTTTGCCCTGGGACAAACAGAAAGAAAGGCAGAGAGATAAAGAGAGGGAGGCAGAGACAGATAAAAAATAAAAAACGAGAAAGACAATTAAATACAATGAACGACAGAAAACGAAAACAAGTGAAAAGAGTGATTGAGACAAAGGCAAACAAGGAAAGACAGAGAAAGACACTGAAAGATACTGAGACAAAGAAATAACTAAGAAAAAGAAAGAAAATAGAAGAAAAGAGACCGCTTGAAAGACAAATACAGAGAAAAAAAAACTTTTTTTTAAGGGAAAGCGCAAGACAAATAAATGTAGGGTGAGGAGAAGAAAAAATAAATACAACGTGAAGTAAAGAGAAATAGGTAGGGGAGTGTGTTGCGGCATGGTAACTGAATTCTTAATTACCACTGATGTCAGCTTGCTGCCCACATCCTTGGCAAAGCCTTGAATGCCTTCTCGCGTTGAGCTCGTCCCTCTTCATCACTCAGCTGGCACTAGCATGAGGGGAGTAAGATTATGCAGTTGGACTGGAGCATCATGGTAATAGGCGGCTGCAGCAAAGGGACAGGCGCCCCTGGAGCCAGGTCCCATCACTCAGAGGCAGATACAGTTCAAGATCTCCAGCCTCCAAGCAGCACAATTCCAACCTATTACAGTGAGCCACCACCGCCACGGGAAGGGGCATCTCAGCACTTCAGGCAAAGGCAGCATGACCTAACGGAAAGCGATGGCAACACAAACAAACACTCAAACATCAAAATCCAGTCAGTAAAAATGAAAAGTCCTTCTGGCTGCTGACCAGAAAAAGTATTGAAGCAGGACAACACAGAGTAGGGTGCGGCAATACAGTCTAAAAATTAATTATTAGAAAGAAAACAAATCCATCCATGATGGTTTTCAGATGGAATGCAGCGTTGGACTTGGGTGGTTGAAACAGTTTACTAGGAAAGGAACCACGCTTATAGGGAGGGTGTTATTTCACCCCATTTAGATTCACTCAGATAAAATATATGCAGTTGCGGCTGAGTTAAGAGTTTCCATTGAAAAGGCATTTTTTTTCTCACTAACTTTGGTGCTGTTTGAGCACTCTGCACAAACTTCCCTAAAAAAAGTACATCCATTTTGGGTTCTTTATGGGCAAGTTTTGTGCAGATTAGTCAAGCAGAGGCAGGCAAAACAAGGTCGGTTCTTAAAAGTACCATTTTCCATTTTCTGATAGGATTCTTTGCTCCTGGATTCGGAAACACATCAAAGTTGATAAGAATGTAGAAATTCACTCAGGTAAGTGCATTTGCTTTGTTTGCGTGAATCAGTTTTACAAAGGCTTGATTTGAGCAAGGGCTTAATTTTAGAGCTATTTGGACCATTAATTCTAGGATCTTCTGCAGATTCATTAATACAATAAAAAAAAAATAAAGACACACCATTAGCCTAGAAAGCTTTTCCTTCTATTGTACATTGCTATGGCTATATGCAAATCATGCCAGAAACCGGTCCTCGAAAGCTTGTTTCCGGTCCAGTGAAGACATGGCTTGGCAGTTCGGGCTGGACTGTTCCCATGAGGCACAGGGTCAGACTGATTTGCATATAGCCATGTCTGAACTGGGGTGGCAGAGTGGGCTAAAGAACGGTGATGGATTAAATCCAGATCTTTTGACTGGGTGTGAGTGTTTGATTGATTCAGATGCTCCGTCCATCACCACCCCCTTTTGTACCGCTTTTGGCCGCCATAAGTGTGGCAGGGTATGCTCAGACGTGAGTCCCTTGCTCACTTTGCCACTGGATTCAAGCAAGCCGGGCAGAAGATGGCTGGAATGCCAGAAACCGGTCCTCAGAAGCTTGTTTCCGGTCCAGGGAAGACATGGCTTGGCAGTTCGGGCTGGACTGTTCCCATGAGGCACAGGGTCAGACTGATTTGCATATAGCCATGTCTGAACTGGGGTGGCAGAGTGGGCTAAAGAACGGTGATGGATTAAACCCAGATCTTTTGACAAGGTGTGAGTCTTTGATTGATTCAGATGCTCCGTCCATCACCACCCCCTTTTGTACTGGGAAACAAAAAACAGCATAATGGGATAGGGTGAGCCAACCATGAGACTAGGGCAAAAAAAATAATTTTATCATGAAGGGTGAAGCAGAAAGACAAAAATAAAAACAGCAAAAAAAAACAAGAGAAAAATCCAGAGGAAAAAAAAAAAAAAAGAAGAACAAGAAGAAGAAGACTTAAGAGCCCTACTACTGCACTTGGCCAATGGCCACACAACAGGATTAGAGCAAGGATGGGTAGCAGTCCAGGTCCTACACCTAACCCAACCTTGAATATGGCAGTCTGCAGAAGGCTGGGTGCAGGGGCTGGCTGGGGGGGGGCAAACCCTGCGCCAACCCTGGGCTTCCCCTGAACAGAAGCCAGCCCCTGCGCTCAAACCAACAGTGGACAACCAAAGGATGTGAGCAGTGGGGCGTTACCGCCCGCAAAAGGTTGGGGGCAGGGAACTCTTACAACAGTTATATATGATCGAAAAAACTAAATTAATTGAAAAAAATCAGATTAAAGAGAAGTTATGGATAGCTTGGTTATAACACCCAAATGTATGCTAAAAAAAGCATTCAGAGATTCCCTTAAAAATAAAACTAGAGAGCAGTTATAGTTATGAATTAAAACAAACAAAAATGGACATTTAGAAGTTATGGTTAGGCTAACTGGCAAACAGCCATGGAAACCATTACTCACACGCCAGATGCAATGCTTATGGTCTTACAATGTTCAAGAAATAAATAAAACCTAATAGTGGAATTAAAACCTAATAGTGGAATGTAATTAAACAACGGAACATACATCAAACTAATTAATGATTCTACATTCATACTGTCCGAGCGTTATGGGTTATATAATATATCATCTCATCTGTAAGATGAATTACATTTGTATTTGTATAGGTTTCATTAAGGGTGAGGTCATGAGGATTGCCTTTGATGGGCGAATTATGACTTGCTTGGCTGTTGTGCAAGTTATGGTTTGTGCTCCCCACTATAACTTACGAATTTCAATGTTTTCGGTTTTAATTGGTAACATATCACACTGAAAGAGGAGCTCAATTAGAGTTATGGTTCTGAAGCAATACCAAAAGCCTGTGATAATGGGCAGTATTATGGTTAACTGAGCAAATCATAACTCAAGTCCGGCCATGCACTGCTTATGATATCTTAGATGAGATCAAAATATGACATTTGACATCAATTTTGAGTAAAATGTGAATGGTCTCATCACTAGCACAATGTCAATGCTGCGAAAATGGTTGTCCAATAGTATTTAACATTTAACAAGCATTCCTCAATAAGTGAATAGTATTGCTTTGCACGCTGCAGGTAACAGAAGGTCCCTGATGCATGAATCCATTTTTGTCTAGTTCACTTTCAAGCAATGCAGAATTCAGGTTTGTAAAGACTTGAACGATTTTCTCCTGTCGCTATAAGTGTGTTACTTACAAGTTTAACATGAAATACCACCACCCAGGTGAAGTTTTTTTTTTCAGAACGTGCAATGCTACCGCTGTTGGTTGGCCACATTTTATAGTGTGGCGTGTCCTGGCTTGTAATGATTTTCTTTATGTTCTCTAAGGCATCTAGTTTAGTGAGAGTAAAGGCATTGGGCCACTTCTGCTGCATCCCAGAGCTTCCACGTTGTCTCGTGATAGATGTGAGCAGTTACTAGTGCCAGAAAAAAGGAGGAAGGAAGAGTGAATGACATACTCGTGCTTGGCATACGGCATCTTTGAGAAAGAAGTCACTTCGGCACAAATGCCTACTGGGGTAAAATGTCAAACCTAGATGTTAGGAGCCTGGTGAACCTAAAGGCCTGGATTTAAACAGAGCCTTAGGAAGTCATCAACATTCCAATCACATTGAATTTAAAAGTTACCAGAGCCTCCTTGTCACTAGGGCTTCCAGCCCTGGGATTTCATTCGACAAGCTAATGCATTCTGGGAGTTGTAATCTCGGTTGACTACACCCACCACCCGAAGACTATGATTTGAAATAAGAAAGTCTATGGATGGATAACCCTGCTGAAGTTAGTCCCAGTTTTGATATCCCTATATGCTCTGCACATAGGGATAACAAAACTGGGAGAAACTGCATTCTATATAAGTGCTAAATTAAGACAGGAAGCAGAGAATCATAGCTGAAAATGCATACTGTCCTCATGGGTCATCCGTCTCAATCTCTCTCTCTCTATATATATATATATATATACACACACATACATACACACATATATACACACACATTTCTGAAATATATTTATATATGTGACATATATTATGTGTGTGTCACTTTTTCTGAAAATTTTGCAAGAATAATCTGGATGCATGTATGTAGAATCATTAGAAAACGCTGAGGACGACTACTGGCAGTTGGTTACTGTGTCCAATGTATCTTTAATTCGGTTTTTGCCAAACACATTTTGAACCCCGTTGCGTCTCAGTTGGTCGTGGTAGCAAGCAGCTTGTTTTCACACAGCAAGTGAAGCAATCTAACCTCAAGGCCTGACACTAGCAGCACAGCCTTTAACTGGCAATGCTCGCTTTGAGCCCTGCAGGTCAGAGGTCATGTCACATAAAGGTGCGTCATGACCACAAGGGCCGCTTTCAGTCATCTGGCAAAATGGAGGCCTTCACCTCGAGCACAAAGGTGCACGGTGGTGTTTGTTATGTATAGTTGTAAGAAAAATAATCGGTGTCTGGAAGGAGCACAGATAAAGCATTTTACCCAGGGACATTCATACACCTCAAAATCCAAAGGTTGAAAGGATACTGCTGAGTTTGAATTTGAAAAGGGCACCGTATAATGTGGCAAGAAGCGCCTGTGCTTAGTTCATAATTTAAAGCTTGAAGAAGGGCAGTTAAAAAACATAGTTTGTCTTTCATTGAGCTCTATATACCATGTCGTTTTGCTTGACTTCAGAGTCCCAAATCCATATGTTGAAACTTGATTTGGTATAAACTGATACAGGTCAAATTACATTTCCACTGGGGCATTTCTAAGCCCAGCACGTTCCCTGGCTCCCGGCTGATTTCAGAGTCAACGCAGAGTACATGTGCATAGGGCAGAAGCCATTAGTGGTGCAAGACCACTGTAAAGACAGCTCCACAAACATTCTTATCGCCTTCTAGGCGCTCTTTAAGAAGGTCTCCGCCAGAACCCTTGGTTGCCAGTTAAGATTTTGCATAATGAAGAGTATCTGCCAGTAGCTGGAAACTATTGGAGTATAACTTTCAAGGAATTAGAGCCTGGTGGATTCGGCAGAAATGTATAAATTATATTCCGACGTTTCCACAGACGTACATACGTTATAAAATAGCCACTTGGTCATCTTGCAGGGGGGGGGGGGGGGGGGCACGCTAGGCCTTAAGCTGTCAGTCCTAGAAGTGATGCTGCAAGCAGGACCAGTGTCACAGACAGAGGCTTGCATATGGCGGACTGCTGGTACTTCTCCTCTCCCTGCTCCCTTGCCTGAGTCCTCCCTTTCTACTCTATACCCGCCCAACCCCACTCCTCACAATACTTAACCCCACACTATGCCCATTCTCTCTCCCTCCCATTTTCCGGCATCTCCACAGGGGCCCTGTCTCCAACACGTCCTTCCTGCCCACCTCACTCTGGTGGTAAGTTCGAGCTTCCCTCTGCTCCCCCCGTCCCCGTGTTCCAAACGATCCTTGATAAGCACTGGTCGGTGTTCGGACCCTGGGTCACCTCCGGGCTGTAGCCCTGCTCCTGGACTTCTTCCGTGTTTCCCATCTGTCAGGGAAATATTAAATGTGGTGCCAAACGTTTAGGAGTGTTGGGGCGGTGACAAACCAGGCAGGGGGCCAGGAGCGTGTGTGTATGGGCTGGGGAAGCTTGATGGTTTAGGGGATGAAGGGACAGATGGCTCCTGGTGAGTAAGAAGCTGTGGGCACATGCAGCATGATGGCTCCGTGAGCTCAATGTCAGCCTCAGCAAGAAAAAGAAAACAAGCATTTACTATGCAATGGTCTCGGCAATATTATAGGTAGAGCTATTGGTATTGCTCATTATTTTTTTTTATCTTTTTTGTATCCCTAAATAAATGGCATTGTCATTTCTATCGGCATTAGCTTTTTTTTGCATATGTGATACCTATTGCATTAGCAGAGAGAGAGTGAGGTAGTGAGAGAGAGATAGTGAGGTATTGAAATAGAGAGAGAGTGAGGTAGTGAGAGAGAGTGAGGTAGATAGAGAGTGAGGGAGTGAAAGAGTGAGGGAGGGAGAGGGATGTTGTGAGGTAGTGATATAAGCATAGAGTGATGTAGTGAGAGAGAGAGAGGTAGTGAAAGAGAGTGAAAGTGAGTTATGTTATTCTAAACTTTTTAAGCGCACAGACATCCAGGGGTTTCATGGCGAGTTAGTGAGATAGAAAGAGTGAGGTAGTGAGATAGAGAGTGATTGAGGTAGTGAGTTAGAGAGAGAGAGTGAAGTTGTGAGCTAGAGGGTGAGGTAGTAAGAGAGTGAGGTAGTAAGAGAGTGAGGTAGTGATGTTTTGAGAGAGAGAAGTTGTGAGATAGTGAGGTAGTGAGATAGAGTGGTGTAGTGAGGTAGAGAGAGTTATGTAATGAGAGAGAGGTAGATGGAGTGAGGTAGTGAGAGACAGAGACTGAGGTAGTGAAAGAGTGAGGTAGAGGGATGTTCTGAGGTAGTGAGATAGAAACAGGGAGTGAGTTTGTGAGGTAGTGAGAGAGAGAGTGAGGTAGTGAAAGAGAGTGAAAGCGACTTAGTGAGATAGAAAGAGAGAGTGAGGTAGTGAGATAGAGAGAGAGTGAAGTTGTGAGGTAGTGAGATAGAGTGAGTTAGTGAGGGAGTGATGTAGTGAATTTTTGAGGGAGTGAGTTGTGATATACTGAGGTAGTGAGAGTGAGATTGAGATAGAAATAGAGTGAGCTAGTGAGATAGAGAGAGAGTGAGATAGAGAGTAAAGTTGTGAGGTAGTTGTGAGCCAAAAAGAGGGAGGGATAAAGCAGCCCTGGTTGTAATGCAGTGGTTGTAATGCATTCCTATATGAGCCACAGTATTGCCGCCTGATTGTCTGACTTTATATAAACTCTGCAGAAATAATCTGAAAACAAAGGGGAACTTATAGTAACGCATTCGTGGCTCAGTTTGTTCGTCACCAACAGACTGCTTTGTAGATAGATGACAGGGTTAAGGGACCTGTTGCACAGATCTAGTCTAGCTGCAGTAAGCTTCCGGGCACTGTACTGGGGAGGTATGTCCAGCGTTAATGGACTTGCTCTGGTACCACGTTTGAAACAACGTGAAGCAGCTCCGAGTGTTGATGTGCCTGTTGCGGGGGTCGTCTTGTGACCTGCAGGTGACACGTGCCAGGTGTGGTGAAGAAGCTCAGCATGTACACTAACAATATAGTCTGGAGCACCAGCCAGTTAGGTTAGTAATCCCAGGATAAACGTAGACTCTGTTTATTTTGCCTACAGGTAAACAATGCAACAAAGAATGCAGCCTTCCATCTACACTGCATCCTCTTCCCCCTGCTGATAGAGCACCACACAGAAATGCTTAGACTAGAACGCTAAGTGGAATTTTGGACATGTTTTGAACATCTAGCTCACATTTTCTCAGCATGTATTCCAAACACAATGGAGTGGGAGGCGATCTCTGAGTTCAAGGATACTACGATCAATGAATTACCAATCTTTTGGAATCAGAACAGTAATCAATGGGATATTCTCGGGGTCAGTTGACCCAACATCTAGCTAACAGTTAATCTCATCCAAAAAGTTTAGACACGAACCTCAGAATTCCATTTGATAGCTTCCTCGCATGTACCTTAGCTTCATTTTATCTAAGTACCATGAACATCAGTTAGGCACCATCATCTGAGTGCTGCTTTTTGGGAAACAACCAATATCATAGTTGGTACCATTTTTCGTACATTAAACTGCAGCTTTGACTAGGTCTTTGTCCTGGAATCTGATTTTCATAAGGGGTTAATTCTCTTAGAGTCATGATATGCCTCAACACACTGCTCTGAACATATGCAGATTTATAAAATATTGCGAAAATAGATTTGATTTCTCAATCATTTGTGAACCTTGCCAGTCTGGTGCCTGTCCAGCTATGCCATTTGATTCCTGGACTTGCTTGGATATTCATATGTTTCAGGGGAATTGTTCCTATAATCTTCATTCCAGTGAGAATTCCCTCTAGTGATATATAGATCCCCCAAATCATTAGACTTTCATCCAGGTCTCTGGTGGTCAATACAAGAAGGGTGCTCCTAATTATAAGGAATGCTTCAGTTTCTACCCTCTTGGTCATTACCACTTTCCATACTCTGTCTACTCTACACCATAGGAGGTGAAATCGTCTCTTGCCACAAGACCTAGAAGTTTTCATACATGTGGATTGATTAAGTCGTAGGCATTACAAGTACTATATGATCCAAGACTTTTTCCCTTAAGTAATAAGCCTTACCAACTAGCATGCATTTTCCCTGCAGAAATGCATACCGACTAGCCCGTGTTTTGTTTCTGGTAGAAATAACGGGTCAAGCCTTGGAAACACAGAGTGTATGTCTGGACAAAAGCAAAACAGGATTTCGTTAGTTGTGATCATTTCACATATTCTTTAAGTCGACTGGCTCAGAGAAAGGTACTATCTCTGTGGGGTTCCCAAGTACCGGTCACATTTCCTCTAGTCTTCCAAGGATTAGACTTGTGAAAACTTATTATTGAAGTCTCCTACATCGGTTAGCATACTCCGAGTATTTGAGAGCAGGATCTGTATGGAAGAGAGCTGGAATGTCAATCTTAGGATCTAATCAAGAAATTCTGGTGACAATGGGAGGTATACATGTTTGGAAGCGTAAAGGGCAGATCCTACCATGAGCTTGTCACCTATTGACCCGCTTGATCTTGTGACGCCTAATCAATTGGCAAGAGAAGTGATTTTGTAAAAAAACGTAGCCACGCCCCTTAATCCACTTACGACCCGTGTGTGTTTCTAGAAAGTCACAAATACCTAAGAGATAGTGCTATGAGGTATGGTTTAGGTCGTCAAAGATAGTGAAAATTCCTCCTCTTAGTGTTGTCTCCTGGTTATTTACATTTCAGGTAGGGGCATTAGATCTGGGCACCCTCCCCTGTTCCAGCAGTAACTACCTAGCACTCCAGCGAACCCATCAACCAAGAGTGTGAGGTTTGTCATTTTGAGCTTGAAGCTTAGTAAATCTTGCGTGGATGGAAAATTTACCACCGGCCCTGTACTCACCTGGTTTTGACAATATTTTTGCAACCAAATGAAACAAAATTGATATTTTGACCTCACTTCGGAACACTTTTGTAGGTTCCACTGCCCTATCTTGCAAGATCTCCTTACTTTTATGTAATGCGCTAGTTCACAGTTTTGAGTCATTTTCAAGAGCTGTAAATGACACGTCTTACTATTGCCGCAAGTATTTAAAGCATTTAATTTATGTGCCTTGGAAGGATGAAAGGCCGAGTTGATTATGCCATCTGCAAATCCCAACAACTGTCAATAGCAAGTGCTTAATTTGTGTAATCACTTCTCAGTGTTGGCAACTACTTTCTTGAACGTGTTTAGTTGAGAGCAGCTAGCATGACATTACTCCAAGGGGGGGGCAGAGCAGGACGACGGAGCTGCGGGCGGAGGGAAGGGGGGGCAGAGCAGGACGACGGAGCTGCGGGGGGAGGGAAGGGGGGCAGAGCAGGACGACGGAGCTGCGGGGGGAGGGAAGGGGGGCAGAGCAGGACGACGGAGCTGCGGGGGGAGGGAAGGGGGGGGCAGAGCAGGACGACGGAGCTGCGGGCGGAGGGAAGGGGGGGGCAGAGCAGGACGACGGAGCTGCGGGCGGAGGGAAGGGGGGGCAGAGCAGGACGACGGAGCTGCGGGCGGAGGGAAGGGGGGGGCAGAGCAGGACGACGGAGCTGCGGGCAGAGTGAGGGGGGGGGCAGAGCAGGACGAAGGAGCTGCGGGCGGAGGGAGGGGGGGAGCGGGACCGGGGCGAAGAAGGGCTGCGGGCGGAGTGATGGGGGGTGGGGGGGGCAGAGCTGGACGGAGCTGCGTGCGGAGGGAAGGACAGAGCTGGACTGTGAAAACTTATTATTGAAGTCTCCTACAACGGTTAGCATACTCCGAGTATTTGAGAGCAGGATCTGTATGGAAGAGAGCTGGAATGTCAATCTTAGGATCTAATCTAGAAATTCTGGTGACAATGGGAGGCATACATGTTTGGAAGCGTAAAGGGCAGATCCTACCATGAGCTTGTCACCTATTGACCCGCTTGATCTTGTGACGCCTAATCAATTGGCAAGAGAAGTGATTTTGTAAAAAAACGTAGCCACGCCCCTTAATCCACTTACGACCCGTGTGTGTTTCTAGAAAGTCACAAATACCTAAGAGATAGTGCTATGAGGTATGGTTTAGGTCGTCAAAGATAGTGAAAATTCCTCCTCTTAGTGTTGTCTCTTGGTTATTTACATTTCAGGTAGGGGCATTAGATCTGGGCACCCTCCCCTGTTCCAGCAGTAACTACCTAGCACTCCAGCGAACCCATCAACCAAGAGTGTGAGGTTTGTCATTTTGAGCTTGAAGCTTAGTAAATCTTGCGTGGATGGAAAATTTACCACCGGCCCTGTACTCACCTGGTTTTGACAATATTTTTGCAACCAAATGAAACAAAATTGATATTTTGACCTCACTTCGGAACACTTTTGTAGGTTCCACTGCCCTATCTTGCAAGATCTCCTTACTTTTATGTAATGCGCTAGTTCACAGTTTTGAGTCATTTTCAAGAGCTGTAAATGACACGTCTTACTATTGCCGCAAGTATTTAAAGCATTTAATTTATGTGCCTTGGAAGGATGAAAGGCCGAGTTGATTATGCCATCTGCAAATCCCAACAACTGTCAATAGCAAGTGCTTAATTTGTGTAATCACTTCTCAGTGTTGGCAACTACTTTCTTGAACGTGTTTAGTTGAGAGCAGCTACCATGACATTACTCCAAGGGGGGGGCAGAGCAGGACGACGGAGCTGCGGGCGGAGGGAAGGGGGGGCAGAGCAGGACGACGGAGCTGCGGGGGGAGGGAAGGGGGGCAGAGCAGGACGACGGAGCTGCGGGGGGAGGGAAGGGGGGGGCAGAGCAGGACGACGGAGCTGCGGGTGGAGGGAAGGGGGGGCAGAGCAGGACGACGGAGCTGCGGGCGGAGGGAAGGGGGGGCAGAGCAGGACGACGGAGCTGCGGGCAGAGTGAGGGGGGGGGCAGAGCAGGACGACGGAGCTGCGGGCGGAGGGAAGGGGGGGCAGAGCAGGACGACGGAGCTGCGGGCAGAGTGAGGGGGGGGCAGAGCAGGACGACGGAGCTGCGGGCGGAGGGAAGGGGGGGGCAGAGCAGGACGACGGAGCTGCGGGCGGAGGGAAGGGGGGGCAGAGCAGGACGACGGAGCTGCGGGCGGAGGGAAGGGGGGGCAGAGCAGGACGACGGAGCTGCGGGCAGAGTGAGGGGGGCAGAGCAGGACGAAGGAGCTGCGGGCGGAGGGAAGGGGGGGGCAGAGCAGGACGACGGAGCTGCGGGGGGAGGGAGGGGGGTAGCGGGACCGGGGCGAAGAAGGGCTGCGGGCGGAGGGATGGGGGAGGGGGAGGGGGGCAGAGCTGGACGGAGCTGCGTGCGGAGGGAAGGACAGAGCTGGACGAAGGAAAGCGGAGGGAAGGGGGGACGAGCAGAGCAGCTCAGAGCAGCTCTGGAAACCACCACCGTCTTTCTCCGAGGCAAAGCAGAAATGCCTCGGAGAAAGCATGGTCATTTTCGCATTTGGGGGCGTGTTTTGCTGTTCTGAGTGACGGACAACGTCACTGTCTAAAGAACGCAAAAAATCACGCCCCCAAATCCGAAAAGGACGGGGCTACATTGGAGTGACTGATCTCTCCTCCAATGGCTGGCCTCCGTTTAGGAAGCCAGCCAATTGAGGAGAGGTCAAGTACAGAGGCGGGTTCAAG
Source organism: Lissotriton vulgaris (assembly GCF_964263255.1). Lineage (NCBI taxonomy): Eukaryota > Metazoa > Chordata > Amphibia > Caudata > Salamandridae > Lissotriton > Lissotriton vulgaris. The sequence continues at coordinate 1,544,713,756 of NC_141694.1, read as the reverse complement.
CTCCGTACTCAAAATCATTAATTCTCTGACCGGAAGCTGGCAAGCCAGCTTTTCCGGTCCGAGACCTAAAAAGAGAGGGAGAGAGAGGAAAAAAAAAAAAAAAGAGAGAGAGAGAGAGAGAGAGAGAGAGAGAGAGAGAGAGAGAGAGAGAGAGAGAGAGAGAGAGAGAGAGAGAGAGAGAGAGAGAGAGAGAGAGAGAGAGAGAGAGAGAGAGAGAAAAAAAGAGAGAAAAAAGAGAGAATGAGAGAAAAAAGATAGAGAGAGAGAGAAAGAGAGAGAGAGAAAGAGAGAAAGAAAGAGAGAGAGAAAGAAAGAGAAAGAGAGAGAAAGAGAAAGAGAAAGAGAGAGAAAGAGACCCCCAATAGGTTTGACCCTTCTATAGTGCATAAACACAAGGACGCAGCATTTGGGCTCCAAAACATACACAAGCACGGCTCATGCACTTCTGCTGTTGGAGAAAAGATGGAAATATGGGCTGCTTTATATGTTATAATACAAGATTACAATTAAATGTGACATTTTTCACAAAATATAGAATCTCGTTGCTAAAGAGATGTGACGGGGCTAAAAGTTTCATCATGCTTTCCAAATCTTGTGTACTTTGCAGACGTCTCTGCTCCCCGACACCACGCTGCAAACGCCCGTGGAGCGCAGGCCGAAGGATGATTGGCCCAGGAGAGCCCCTTGGAAGACGCCCCCGCACCAAGACCATCTGTGCTGCTTGAATACGTGTTATTTTCAGAAGTGGCCAATAGGGCAGCAGGAGGGTAGATTGTCAGGCTATGTGCAGTGCAGAAGCCCAACACCCACTGCAGCCCAACTGACGGGACAAAATGAAGGATGGTCACATCAGAAGACTGGACAGTGAGCAGTGCCTGGGGGGACAGAGGCACCCCTGCTGCCATCTCAGGACTCCTCACTCCCCTTGTAAGCTGTGTGTGCCTGGTCCGGGAAGCACCAGTGCTCACTGCCTGTCCTAGAGAGGGCATCTGAGTGATTTGAATGTATTTGGGCAGCGGGATGGCCTTTTCTGGTTCAAGAGCAGCAGTGCCAGCTCCTGATGAAGACTTCCAGAGTTGAGGAGGACCTGGAAGAGACTCGATACACGAGCAGTGATCAGGTGCCTTAACTGTGGTAAAGCCGTAGGAGTCGCGGCAAATGCTAGAGCTGCAATTCACTGCACAAGGGGCTAGAAGAAGGAGCAGATGTTCCTGGTAGAGACGTAGGTAAATCACACCGTTGGTGGCACGCATATGAGGGCGAGAAGTACTGATAAATAAGTGAAACGCGGGCGGAGAACTACACAGTGATGGAGAGGGCCTCGGGCCCAGCACATGGGTGCCTCTATGTGTTGCGCTGTGGTATACTCTTTGTGTAGGACTAACATGTCGAACTGGCTTCAGAGTGATTAAGCAAACAAGAACATCTGGTGACTAGGCCCAATGTCTGCACATCTATCAATTGTCATTGGCTAAAGTCAAGCATTAGTTTACAAGATGGTCTCATTGCCCCATTGTTACATGCACACCACCCACCGCAATCCGCAAAGGGTTCAGAGCTCCGCAGAGTCCCATGGAGGGCAGTGTGCAGCGGATCAAGGCTGACATTCAACACACCAAACAGCTGCCCAGTTACCAGGTCTAAAGTGCGAATGCACTGGCAACAAAGCTAATGACTAAAGGAGGCTGACCCAAAGGCCCTTTCTGTTAATAGTATTGTAATTGTGTATTATTTTTCTTTATTGTAAAAGGTTTACAAAACAGCTAAAGCCATCTCTACATTGAGCGAAATGACATTTGTAAAAAAAATGTTATGTCTTTCTGTATAACTCGAATTTAAACCACTGAGAAAGGTCCCTCTTCCAATATGGTTGGTTGCAGTGACCTTGGGGCATGTGTGTGTGCAACATGGGTGCACATTACAATTTCAAGGGTGCAACAGAGTGTCCTTTTGGCACCCTTGAAATTGCGCATGCAATTCACATTCATTCCTCCATAAGAATGAATAGGAAACCATTCCTTAATTGCAACTCGCAATTTACGAGTCTCAATTAACCCCTTCGATGCTCATGAGGAACTCAGCTCGTCATGTGGTACACTGCTCGTGTGCTCATGACGAGCTCAGCTCGTCATGACCACGCCCGTTTTCATTATGGCCCAGCACAGGAGAAGGATATCATCAGCAGGGATGGTATTAAGGAATGTGTAGAATCGCTATTTTTTTAGCGATTCCTACATGCATAGGCTTTTGCGATTGCTTAATAATCGCAATTAAGGAATCTCAAAAGCCAACATTGATGCATGTGGGGGTTAGTCCCTTTTTTGTTTCTTTGGTTTTCATCAGCATGCAAGACTGTGATCGTTGGTCATTGGCTAGGGTTTCATTGAAAATATGAAGCACATGGTGCTGCAGGTGCCGACTGGCCCCAGGTCATGTAACACCTTCAGCCTGTTGCGTTCGTGCTTGTAGTTTCACTTTTAACACTGCAAGGATCAGGTGACAAACACCATGTGCTGTTTGCTAAAAATCCAGGACTGACAAAATGGACCACAAATTATGTGGAGGCATATGGCTGCCATACCAAGTCAATAAAACATTATAAGAGAGACAGCTAAACATATTTGTCTGGGGGTCATTATACACACACATTGCAACTGTCCAAGAGTGAACCTAAAATCAGCATGGAAAAAGCACAACTTGGTTACCACAGATGATCAACCACAACAATAGTGCTACTTACACAAGAACAAGAGGGGGAGTTCACTGCATGGATACACGAGAGCGACACTCATTGCAATCATTGTACATGTCTCCATTAAGGTGTAAGATCAAATGACCAACATCTGAGGTCAGGGTACGCCGACGCAGTTGGCTTTGCAACCAGAAGATCTGGGCTCTTACCCCAACTTCAGCATCTCTAATGCACTTACCTTGGTGATTCGTGGGTAACCTGAAGATCACGGACTCTGATACCAGCAGTTCATCATAGTCTATCTTCCTAATGTAGTCCAAAAAATGAGTTCTTCTGGGTAGAAATACCTCTTCACACTTCTTTGAATTAATTCAGAATATAACAACTATTGGCAAGACTAATCTTTCTAGGTTTAATGTGCTAATACCTGTAGGATTAGCACACAAGAGCAAGACACTTGACAAGGAGCCAGCAGCAGTAGAGTAAGAGGGTTCTAGGAATAAAAGAATGCTTCATGCGGTTCAATGCAATCATTGGAGCGAATGCAGACGATGCACCCAACAACCAACTGCATTAGGTGAGAGATGAATACTCAACTGGGCTGTGCCAAGGCGTGATTGACAGAGTCTACAGCCAACGGCTGAAGGAGACTGGCTGAAGAGAGCCATAGTTTAAAGGGATGGAGTCAAAGCCTACTCTATGCATTTTGTAAGCAACAGGTCCGTTTGATATATCTGCTGTCACAATTCAGGCCTAAATATGTACCTTAAATTAACGTGCAATTTCTCCAAGAAGCATGACTGTTAAAGTAGTATTGTAGTTATTAGAAATTGGTAAAAATGGTATAAAGTGATGCCTTTTTGCTAGGGGTTTCTTCATATAATTAGTACTATCATACCTTGTATTGACTGCACGTGAAAACGTTACCGTATAATCTGCGTTACCTTTTCAGAGGTTTCCACTGGCAGCTACATGGAAACAGTTTCCAGAGAGCAAACCTATTAAACTCGTCTCCCTATTGTTTTGAGTGTTTCTTGTCTGTGAGTAAGCAGTTTGGAGGAATGTTATTGAAGCTACAGTGGATCATCCTAGAATATGTCTGGATGTCGGTGATATAGCTCAGCAGGTTAACGCACCATATGCAGAAGTAAATTGCAACCTTCAGACTACAGCTTTGAAGACTGCCCACTGGTTCAGAATGTGCTTTTATGGGCATTCGTAGAAGAACAAAAGACATTTTCCTTCACTCCAGCTTTCTCCTTTTGAGTCTGTCGACAGCCTGCAGAGTTGTTTCTGCATAGGTTAATGATGCTCGCATGGGCTGCATCTTTCAGTTGCTTTGTCTGCAGTCACTTCGCAGAAACATTTCGGATAAACCACAACATATGCAACTTGGATCAGCCATTGTAGCATAGATTTGTAATACATTAAAATTAGAGATTTAGCAATTAACTTCATAAATGTGCCTGAGGTGCATTTCAGTTTTAATTAAAAATCTGATTTTCTGGCATGTTGGCTGTAACTTGGCAGGATCAATCCTCTGTGTAGGTTTTTTAATGTGAACATTCTCTGTAAGCATCATCTGTGCCATTGTACCTAGACCGTTAAATTGAATTTTCAGTGCTGCTGCAATGCTGGAGAGGTTTTGGGAGGATGGAGGTTTGTATTGTTGGAGACAAACTGTTCATCGTTTGTGTAGGTTTGAACGAGAGCTGTTGCAGCGCTGACTAGTTAAATGAAAATTCAAGGGCGTCTCCTCCACTAAGGCAGAGGAGCACCGCCCCACAGAGAAAGTAAGATGATAACACCATATTATCATTTTATTTTTCAGTATTGGCTCTGCAGGGGCGTGGCTGCCCACAGAGCAGGGAGAGGGGTAGTGGGCACTTTCTAAATGTGTATGATGGTATGGCCAGCCAAACAGACATGCGCACTTAGCATGTTCTCCGCCTGGCTGTATTGCACAGCCTGGTGGAGAACATGCACAGGCTCCCATTAGATAACAGACATGCGCACTTAGCATGTTCTCCGCCTGGCTGTTTTGCACAGCCTGGTGGAGAACATGCACAGGCTCCCATTAGATGCCTGAGTGCCGAGCCAGGCTGCTCAGACCAATCACAATGCTTTGTGATTGGCTTAGGGGAGTCTGGGATCCTGTGTGCTACTACATTGACCGAAGAGGACGAAGAAGAGGTGACGGGCAGCCGGTAAGTGAAATTTTTTTTTTTCCCTATTCTTTTTTCTTTTAACCCCTCCTTCTCCCCTTCACTACTGTCCTGTAGCAGTCACTACTGCTTGCAGTACTACTGATGTGCTGTACCTGTTCTGTGAAGAAGGAAACTCACGGTGCTACTGCTGTGCTGTACCCGTTCTTTGGGATGAGGCTGCACTAATGATAGGATGCTGTAACATCTTGTATGATTAAAGGGTGGAGTGCTGCTGTAGTAGATCTGTTCTGCAAGAAGGAGCTTGCACTTATGATGCCCTTGCTGGGCCTGCTCTGAGGAAGGGATCATTGCTCCTTTGGTAAAGAGCATCTAGTGTGAGGAATGGATATTTGCAATGCTGGTGACATAAGGGACTGTTCTGTGAGGAAAGAAATTTGCAGTGCTCCTACCGGACAGTATATCTGGTGTGAGGGATGGAGGTTTGCACTGTTGATGCCGTGCTTGGCCTGTTCTGTGAGGGGAAATTTTGCGCTCATGCTATCTTGTTGTCAACCTTAGGTGAGTGCAGGGCACGTCATGGGTACACAAGGGTAGGCTGCGTCTACTCACTATTTTCACTGGGAGGACGCCGCCTACCCTGCCAAGAAGTTGTGCCCCACTGAAATATGCTGAATGTGTGGATGCATTCAGTGGCACCTGCACTTGTCCGCTTTCCTTCCAGCAAAGTGCAGGGCAAGGGGACTTTGTGATTTCAAATTCCAGCTGGGCTCAAAACAAAGGCCGAAGTTAAGGGGCCATCAAGCCTCCTTTTGTTCAAGGATCCTAGCTGGGAACTATCTGGAGCCTCACACCTAGATGCAAAAGCAATGGAGGGGAAACAGACACACAGCTGGCTATCACTTCACAGCTACTTAAGAGAGACATTAATTTGACTTGTTTAGTCCCTGTGAATAAGAGATATGCATGCACTGTAAGAAGGTTAGATGTGTTGTTATGTCCAATTTTTAACACAAATAATTTAAATACCACTACTTTGTTTAATTTCTTTTATAGCACTACTCAGCACAACGCTGTGTGTCAAATTGCTTTACATCACACATAGACATTATATGACAATAGATCATATGTGTATAAATCAATGTACAGAATGTGTTACATAAAACAACGAGGGTTACAAGGTGTAGGAATCACATGTCTTTCATAGCTCACTGTTCTATATTAGAGAGATTACAATTTTAGCATTGTAATCTCTCTAAAGTATTGGTTAATGGGCTCCTGTCAGAGAATTTTGCGATCACAAGAGGAACCAGACAGGGTTGCCCATGCTCACCTTTGTTGTTCGCAATCTATATTGATCCTTTTATTCGGTGGTTAGACAATTGTGTATCTATACCACCGATTCAAATACGTAATTATAACACAAAAATTTTGGCCTACGCCGATGATATTGCGCTTGTCACTAGAGATCCTAATTTAGCCATGCCAGTGATTGAAGAAGAGGCACACCTATACGGATTAGTATCTGGATATAAATTGAACTCCAACAAAACCCAGATTGTACTCAATAATAAGATTGTGATGGCAGATGCAAGAGTGACGGAGGAGGCTGTTTACCTAGGTGTTACAATAAGTGCAAAAATTCAAAATATTGTGGATATCAACCTAAACCCATTGATCTCTCGTACTAAGAAAGAGTTGGCCCGACTGGATAACCTACATTTGACCATAGGGGGCCGCTGTAATCTGATTAAGATGCTTTTTTTGCCCCGTTTTTTATACTTCTTCAGGACCATTTGCCTTGAGTTCTCCCCCAAAATCTTTAGGATTATTGAATCTATGCTTTCAAGCTTTAGTTGGGGATATAAGAAACCCCGAAGGGCCCTTAATCGGCTGGTATTACCAAAGGAAAGAGGAGGGTTATCTCTACCTAACTTTAAGCTGTATTAATGGGCCACCGTCCTGAAATATTACGTTAAACTGATTTCACTTGATGGTATTAGCCTAGAGATCCCGTCACCTCAAGAACTTATACTAGGAGAAGATTGCGCTGGTTGTTTTTGGCGACATACCAACGATAGCTACTTTAAGAAAGTCAAGTTTAAAACTATTGTAGGGGTTTATAAAGTATGGTGTAATGTCTGTAAGATTTTGGGGTTGGGGCGATTTTCATTTTATACGCCAGTGAACAGCAATAACGATCTACCCCCTATATTTCACGATAGCTGTATGAACAGATGGGCCTCGGTAGGGGTGGTGCAGCTGGGCTGTTTTTATAAACAAGGCTGTCTCAAGATGTTTGAAGACCTACATGAGGAATATAATATTAGCCATAGGGACTTCTTTAAGTTTCTGCAGGTCAGGGATTTCTTATTAAAGAAAACTGGCGGGCGGGAGAATTTTCAGAATAATCAATTGATTGATAATTTATGTAAAGAAATTACCCCCAGGATTGGTGATATTTATGAAATATTGAATCTAGCCTCCCCAGATTATATGGATAAACAATGCACTGCTTGGCAGGCTCTGCTGGGAGTCCATATTACAATCCCCCGCATGGCTTATGATTTAGCCCAAAACTCGTTAATGTCGATAAAGCTACAAGCACAATTTTATAAAACTTTTTTTTCCTGTATTACACACCTAAGAAAATCGCCAAATGGGGGACAGAGAAGGGAACTACGTGTCCTCGCTGTGCACTCTATGGGGCTGATATTGTTCATATGTTTGCCACTTGTAACATGCTCTCGGGCTTGATTAAAGATATGTCAGAATTTCTTTCTGAAGTATGCCAAACAAGAGTAGAAGTTTCAACAGAGGAAATCATGCTGGGGGTAGCGAATGGTGAACAGCAGTTAAACATACAGGGATTGATATTTGTGGCTATGGCAATATTCCGACTTAGTATTGCCTCTGCATGGCTAGATCCTAACCCACCGGCATTCCAACAATGGAGGGCTAGACTATTAGCGACCTGCAGTCTGGAAATGGCAATCTATAGGAACAAAGGAGCTAAAAAAGATTAAGGGGCATGCAGATCTGGGCACCTCTCTTGTTGTGGATTCAGAGACATTTATGATTGTATTCGGTTTGTTCATTTCTTTTTCTCTTTCTATGCTTAGGAAATGCGAATCGTAATGTATTAATTTCAGATTTATGAATGTAATAAGTCATTTCTTTATGACATGGTCTTTGTCAGGGTGACGGGGGGAGGGGTGGGAGGGAATGCATTTATTATGTAAAAAATGTTAATAAAAAGATTAAAAAAAAAAAAAAAGAGAGATTACAATTTATGAACTACAAGTAACAAAACGATCTTGGTGTTAAAAGTAGTAACACAAAGTAAAAGTCTGTCATCAGCATGTTACATGATGTGCTTTCCAGGAGACATATTAACTCACTATGATACGTTGATTCAACTGGGACTAGACAAGACAACGATCTCTAAAGCAAATGTGTTAACCTCTAGAGTTATGTTACATTTATCATTATTCCCTGAGATTAACAGGGCACACAAAGATCTCTGCAGAAGGTGCTAACCCCATAACACATTTTAAAATGCAGACTTCGCAACCAATTAAAAGAATAGATTTACTGCCATGTTTCTCTTTGTTGCCAATTTCTTTGTGGTAGAGAAATAAATGTATAAATTGCGTCACTTTTATGGGCACAACCCCACTGCAAAATCCCATTTGTTAAATATTGTAACGATCTCAAATGTACTCATGACAGACATACTAAACATGTGTACGGTCAGATGCAATTTATCGCAATGTCAGTTCCTGTAAAGTCATGGGTTGTAATGCCACTTTCTGTGACGCCACCTGCGAAGTCATGCGCCCTGATGTCACAAGCATACTACCCAACTGGTTAGCTGCCTCGCTTATTTGTTTAGGGCACAACGTGTGCCCTGTGTGTGGGGGTGGAGGGGCGTGGGGGCGGTGCTGCTACTTCGCAGGTCTGATTCTGAGAGCAGAGAGACTCGCACTGCGGAGAATCACGCGGTAAAAGTTCTCTGTCTAGCTGAAACTTAAGAAACCCTCATAAAGTCCCCCCACCCACCCTCCAAAATAAATCCACTCGCGCAAGCTGCACCAGACGCCATGGAGCTGCAGCGGCTCACCACAGCCTCCCCGTGCGGTGCCAGGCACGACGCACGAGTGTTATTTACAAAGATGCAGGGCTGTAATATGCCCTGTAATGTGCCCTTCCGGAGTTTGCCCTCCTTAATAAATATGGCTGCCTGGGGGGCACTGTCCCAGCCAAGCGGTAGTCGACGCCAACATAAATGTTCCACGAAAGTGTCCCGTGGGAATAAAAGTCCCCATCAAAGGAATCATTCATCGGCTCGTGGTTTAGGTAAGGGCCTGTTTAACCCATAACACCTTGGCTGGAGAAGAGCCGCTCCCTGGTGTAGCATCCTGCTACAAGAAACACAGACACAAGTACTCATGTCAACTGGAGCTTTATTCACCACGTCTTATCCCTGCATTGTCCCTGCTCTAACTGCCCACTTCCTAAGTCCGCTCCTCCTCTTCCTCTGACCCCCTAGCTCCGCCCACACCCAACTGCTGGTATGCTGACTTCACAACATCTCCCCCCTTTGTAACAAAACAAACAAATAAACTGACTTCTCAGTCCATCTCCACTATCAGTCTCTGGGATGGACGTATGTCGTGATAAGTATTCGCCAATGGTTCGTCTTTGACTGGACAAGCTCGGTTGTGGATGTCTGGAGGGATGGGGCCTTCAATGTCTGGGGTGCCTCCGGTGAGCTCAGTTTGATATCGGCAGTCTGTCCCCCATTGTGACTCTCGCTCACGTGACGCTCGGCCTCTTTTCCACGGGGATGTTACTTTAGTTCCCTTCCAAGTGTCTGTATGTGTTTTCGCTTCATTTTGCCTTGTCAGGTCGAGACCAACACTGTCTTCCTGTTTAGAGTCTGGGATGCCAGCCGGTGAAGTATGACCTGGGGAGGCCATCTTGGTATGACTCGGAGATTGAGTGGTTGCCTCGGGTTGCTTCTCCCACTCCTGCTCGCACCTGATCCAAACAAACCTTGGAACCGGCTGGGTAGTTGTGTGTTTCGTTCTTGTCTGATGATGACTTGGCTCTCCGGGCGTGCCCGACTTCCTTTGCGGATCAACTGGTTGGTCCATCCTTATTTGAGTGCTACTGGCCACGATATCTGTTTCCCCTTTGTGGGACCAGGACCAGGACCTTCGAGTCAGTCTTTCTGCCCCTACCCGGGGTGACGGTGTAGTCTTTGCGTCGTAAGGCACCGGTGCTCGATGTGGCAGGTTGTCTGGTGGAGTAATCGAGTGTGCATTGTCATTAGGGCTAGACACGTTGTTCTGAACGGGAAAAGCGTCCCTTGGTTCGCTGATGTGTTCAGGTGCTTGGCGCCATGGCCGTTGTCGGGACCACGATTCTGTCGACTCAACGGATCGGACCGAGATGTTATCTAAGTCAGAGGGGTCCTCACTCACTTCCCGCTGAGAATGTTTCTTTAAAACTGTTGCGTGTGGTCGTTGTCGGGACCACGATTCTCCTGATTCAAAGGATCGGACCGACATGCTCTCTGAATCAGAGGGGTGCTCCGTTAGTCTCCCCTGTGAGTGCTCCTTTGGGAATGTCTTACCCGGTGGTCTTCGGAACCGGGTAGTCCGTGACGAGCTGCTTTCCGTCTCGGAATTGTCTTTGCAAGGCTTCTTCGTGTGTCTGTGTCGTAACATTTTCACGGTTGTCTCATTTGGGAGATTGTTTGAGGATTCCGCGCTTGTTCCTTGCGCGTGATCCCAGGCGGTTGCCTCTTCGTTCTCCTCGTCTGATGTTACCCATCCACGCTCTGTTTCTATGTTGTCGCGGGGCCCAGGGATGCTTTGAGGCCCATGACTGTGTGGGTCTTTTCCTCTCCATTTGTTTGGTGATCTAGTGTCTCTGATCGGTGGGGGGTGCATCCTTCTGCTAGCTGTTTCCTCGGGCTTATCTTTGCCCCTTGGTGATTGATGTTCCAACGTCGATTTCCTGTCTTGATCACTGCCGCTCCTCCTATTGTTTGTCTCTCTCCCCCACTGGTTGTGCAGAATGTCGTTTCGCCCAGGAGTGCAGTCTGTCCCACTGGACGCTCCCTCTTTGTCAGAGTGACGTGTGTTGTGCGGTGACTGACTTCTTGAGGGACTCCTGGAGGATGGATGATTCCGGGGTGACTCCGAGTATTCTTTGGTTCTCTCCGAGTCGCCAGACGCTGAGTAGTCTGACTCTGAGCATTCCATGTTACTGTGCCTCCTCCGCTGTCTTTTTTGTCTTTTCTCTGGCCTGCCTTCTCTCTCTCTCTTTTTGTGGTTGTTGGAATTCTGGGTTCTCTCTTCCCAGGTATTTCGAAGTTTTGTACTCAGATGCACATCCCTCCATTTGCCTCTTGTCTGGACGTGCATCCCAATTTCAGCTTTCTTGATAATTTCTTTTAGCGACCAATGTCCTCTAAGTATCTTGCGGCTTGTTTCGGGGTTTTCACAGCCTTCGATTATTCTGAGCCGAACAGCATCCTCATTCGTAAACGTGTTGAAATGACAGCCTTGAACCAGACTTTGCAACCGAATGATGAAATGTGGCAATGGTTCGCCTGGTTCCTGCCGTGCCGTGTTGAAGACCATGCGATTGTGATCTACCTCTGCCTGTGCATTGAGATGGGCATGGAGTTCCTCTTGGAGTTTGTCATAAGTGTCTGCTTCTTCCTTGGAAAATGTTCTAATTGGGCATCGGCCCCCGGGACCCACCAGACGGAGGAGTAACAGTAGACATTTTCTTTCCCTTTGCTCACCGTTGGCTTTCAAGAAATCGTCCAATGCTTCCAGCCACCAGTGCCGTTTGAGGTCCTGAATCCAATCGTCACTCTGTGCCACTGGGGGCGATACTTCAAGATGTGGATTGAAGCATTGAGTTACGTCTCCTCCCGCCCTGAGAGAAAGAAGTCCTGACCGGTCGTAGACGCGGGACCGTGTGCTGTCCATGTTTCCTTGGATTTCAGGTGCTTCCGTTTCCGTTTTAGCATGAGCTTGCTCACTAGTCCTTCAGTATTCGGTCGATGTTACATTCCTGAACTTGTCCATTGTTGGTGACAATGTTGGATTTCCCTTGCTTGTTGTGTGTGGTCATTGGCTACCCCACATGCGCATTGGCTCGTGCTCGTTGCTGATTCGGGAGTAATTACTTATGCCTTGTCGTGGTTTATATTTGTTTGTGGCCTCCTCTATTTGACGGACGCGCGTTACTTCCTGACATTCGCCACTGCACAGTCACTTGCGTATCCCCCTGTTTGCGTTTCCACCCGTGCTGACCTTAGTTTTGTCGCTGCTTGTTCGTTGAGTCACTCTTGTGGTTGCTCGTGCTTGTTGATTGATACACTCTCGCGTTAGCATGTGCTTATTCTGGTTGGTTGCCAAGATTTGTGCAATGTTGTCCACGTGTCGTTGTCCTCGCTTACTGCTTTTGCATTTACCAGCGTTTGTTTAGTGGCACATACCAAGGCTTGTTGACTTGTACGCACCAACACGTGATTGTTTGCCTGCACCAGTGCTTGTTTACTTGTCTTCCCCAGTGTTAGTTTGGTCACTGTCAACGCTTGCTTCCGTTTGTTGATTTGCACGTGTCAGTGCTTGTTTGTTTGCATGTGTCAATGTTTGTTCGCTCTGGGCTAATGCTTGCCCTTACAGGCACCACTGCTTGGTGACTTTCCTTCACCAATGCTCGTCTTCTTAGATTGCTTCTTGCATTTGCATGGGCTGGTTTGTCGTTTTTTCGGCACTTTATTAATATTCACTTGCATGCACCAACGCTTGTTTGCATGCGTCAATGTTTGTACTGTTGCCGTCACCAATGCTTGCTTCACTTACAGTTGCCAATGTCTGTTTATTCTTTACTTGCATTTGCCAATGTTTGTTTGCATGTGTCAATGTTTGTTTTGCTAGTCACTAATGCTTGCTTCACTTGCCTCTGCATGCACCAATGCTCGTTGATTTGCATGTATCAATGCTTGTTTACTGGCATGTATCAATGTTTGTTTATTTTGCCAATGCTTGTTTCTTGTAGTCGCCAGTGCTTATTTATTTTGTCAAAGTTTGTCTCTTGTAGTCGCCAGTGTTTGTTTGTTTTGCCAATGCTTGTTTCTTGTAGTCACCAGTGCTTGTTTGTTCTGCCAATGCTTGTTTCTTGTAGTCGCCAGTGCTTGTTTGGATGTCTGTTGCCTTTGCCAATGGCTGTTTGGTCTTTGCCAATGTTTGTCCTTTGCCAATGCTTATTCCCACTGTTCGCCTGACTTAAAGATGGCCGCCGCTAGATTTCACAGGGATGTCCTTCCAGCTGCCTGACTCTAAGATGGCCGCGCGAGAATCTCGTTTTCAACGGGATTTCGGCCGTTTTTTCGTTTCTTCACCGGAGTTACTGCATTTCTCAGTGCTTCCACTTACCGGTTGCAGCCAGGATCCACCGCTGGAGTCACTACTTCAGGTAGGGCAGCTTTCCTTGACTTCTGCCGCCGGGGTGGGCTCCCGCCTTACTCAGCGCTCTTCGCGCTTCTCAACTCCGACACCCTCCCAAATTACACGCATCGGGCGTGAGGGTTTTTTTCTCCTTCCGATCACGGGCATTCAGGCCCCAGTTCTCCGGCGCTCATTCGCGCTCCTCAGCCGGTCCTTCAGGGAGCGATTCTCCCACCGCTGGGCACCTATTCCAGGTCTCTGGGGTCTAGCAGGGTCGGAGTGGGCTCCCGACTCCTGTCTTTATGAGGGCCACTCACTGCACACATCGCCGGCGCGCTTCACGTTTGAGCGCGAAGGGCTCTTCTCCGGCACCGAGCGTTTCAGCGCTCTTTTCAGTCTCTCCTCTCAGTTCCCTCACGATCTGCAGAGGGGTCGAGTTGCCTGCTGATGGCCTCTTCAGTCGAAGCAGCAGTTCAGTCACACTCGACAGCTCGATTTAGGCTGCTGCTCGGGACAGGGTATTCTCACAAGGTGCTGGGGTCTGTGGGTTTTGCTGATCCCACCTTCGTCGCCAGTTGTAGCATCCTGCTACAAGAAACACAGACACAAGTACTCATGTCAACTGGAGCTTTATTCACCACGTCTTATCCCTGCATTGTCCCTGCTCTAACTGCCCACTTCCTAAGTCCGCTCCTCCTCTTCCTCTGACCCCCTAGCTCCGCCCACACCCAACTGCTGGTATGTAAACAAGAGACGTGTGTGGGAACGTAGGCACTAACAAGTGTCAGAGGCTGAATGTCGGAGGGGCCAGCCGAGCACCTCATCTTGCAAAATCTGAAGGAGCGCACGGATTCCCGTTCACCAAGTGTGCACGAGTCTGAAACCCCCCTTTTCATCCACTAACTGCAAGAGGGCACTAAAAAGGCTGGAGGGTTTCAAGAGGTGAAAAAAGGAGGGTCTTAAGACGACCACCCCAGTAACTTTCCCCTACTGTGACAAAACAGGCACTGAACTCAGCACCGCGTCTGCAACTCGTTATGTAACAAAGCTAACAAGAGGCAGAATCCTGAAAACACCCTCAACATATCCAAGAATTCCAGCAGGGCAATGGCCCCAAAAGCTTGGAAATGAAAACAATGTATGTAGCACAACCACGCGCACCCAAGTCTTACAAATAACCCAGTATCGTGGTGGACAGTATGCGAGGGTCCTTGATGCAAGGAAGGAACATGGTTGCGGTTTTAATGAAAAAATAAAAAGGTCCCTCGGGCATCTGGTTCGGCACTACTGCACTAATTTAAACTGTGCCCCAGAAATAGCCATCATATTTATCAAGGAAGCTCACAGGAACCATAAACATAAAAAGGGACCAGAAATTAACAAATTCGTTTTTCAAACCACTCCATGCTGCGGTTCCACTCGATATTTATGGCATGCCGTATGAAATAAAGGCGTACATGTTCCCCTCGCTGGTCCAGGCAGATGGCACAGACAGCAGTCACTTCCAGCACGCGCCCGCTAAAGAATACCAGAGCGGACCAGGGCTATTGCAGTGCCCCGGAGTGCCCTCCAGGGGGCGCCCGTGGGAGGACTCAGCTCAGCCGCCGAGACATCAAAGCCGAGCACATCATAACAAACACTGGAAGAGCCCCGCGGAGGGAGGCCTGGACACACACATGTGAGCAGCTGCGGGGCGAGCACTCTGATCGCACGTTTAGCAGATACACGAGGACACTGCTGCCGGCTTTGACAAATAAAGAGTTGTTTAGTCAAACCAAAGCGAAAAGAACCGTAGCGACTTGGAGCTCACTGCTCCTGCTTGTAATGTTGCTTAAGTTAGGAAGATGAATAATTGAATTGCTGCACCATGTGTCATCCTCCCTGTAGTTTTAGTAGATTCAGGTTCCCCAATTTCAGCCAATGGTGTCCCTTCCATGTATGACGTCCAACCCCCCCCCCCACCCCCCCCACGCAGGGGGCCCCGTCTCGGCTGGGGGGTTGGGGGGCGAGCGGAGACGGGACCCCCTGCGTGTCTGCAGCAAGTGCCTGCCTCACTCCCTGCGCGTTTTTAGCCTCTGACCTTTCAAAAGATATACAACAGCCCCGGGTACTCCACATCTGCTGCCGCCTGGTTTCAGCCAGTGACCTCCAACATGCAGGCATGTACCCAGACATCACCCCACATGTGTCTGCTGCAGCCAGTACACCCCCCTCACCCCCCGTCTTTCCCTAGCATGCAGCCAGTGCTGTACTCCCTTGGCTTGTTTGCATCCACCAACCTTCCAAACAAGCCTGCAGCAAGTATTTCACCACAAGCATGTCTGGAGCCAATGAACCTGACCCGGGATACTTGTAGCCAATCATGCTGGACTGTCAACCGACAGTCACTGCCACCACAACTCTGCCACCAGGGGCCCACGTACCCGCATGGCTGACCGCCAGCATTAATTTCCAGTGACCCCTTGCATGTCTGCAGCAAGTGAAGTGACTAGTTTCCCTCCCTGCCCATCTGACTGTGACTGGCTCCATAAATGTCTGAAGCCAGGAAAAGCAGTCGGTACAGTAGCGGGGTCCTTCCTTTGTACATGCAGCCTGCCGCTACCTAAATATAAGCATTACGCGTCCCCTGCATGTATGCAGCTTATCCTCAGCCCTGCATGCTTGCACCAAGCGCCTGTTTGTGCACATCTTTGTATTTTACTCTGCACTTTTTCAGCAAACGTTGCATGTACATCCTCGGTCCCTCATGCTTGTAGCAAGAGTCTCATGCATAGTTGCAGCTTATCCTCAACCATGCATTCTTGCTTCAAGAGCCGCCTGTTTGTGCACATCTTGTATTTTGCTCTTCATGCTTGCAGCTGAGCAAGCAGTGCAGTAACCAACTAAGTAGACTATATCACATTAAATACCAATGATCTTGCAAGCTGTTCAAAACTATCAGCACACTTACATCATCATCCCACACTGCAACACGCTGCATCCCATTGGGGTAGTAAGCGCAATGTAAATGCTGCAACTCATTACACAACGTTTTCTCTGCCCTGCATGCTTGCAGCAACCTGCACCTGTGCAGCGCGTTTTTTCACGTGCGCGCGGGTCGCACAAGCACAGCTGACAGGACTGTGACTCTGCTCCCACGCTGCGCGAGACTCACCTGGGTGCTGTGGTTGGTGCCAGCGCCGCCGCCGGGGACGCCCCTGAGCACCGTGATGTGTAGAGTGAGCAACAGGAGTCCCAGAAGCAGCAGCAACTCGGCCGTCAGCCGCAGCATCTTGCGAATCCTGCCGGACTTTGGGGGGCCCCCGGGGGCCGGGCCCCCGCCCTCCGCATCCGCAGCAGGGTCCGAGGTGGGGGAGCCGCCGCCGCCACTGCAGCAGCAGCGAGAGGGAGCCACCGCGGGGGCAGGAGGGGGCACAGCCGGGGGAATCCGCGAGCAGCCTCCGGGGGAAAGTGGACAGTCCGCGGGAAGGTCGGGGGACCAGCCCCAGGGAGAACCGAGAACCGGAGCAGGAGTCCGGGGGGACAGCCGGCGTGGAGTCCGTGGACACAGTGTTGGTAACCCCAGAGCCACCCGGAGAGATGGGCGATCAGAGACTAAGTGCGCATCTGTCAGACCGGGGCATCTGGCGGGACCCCGGGGGTGTTGACACCTCTGTCCCTGACCGGCTGCGCCTCCGCCCCGCTGTCCGGACCGGAGGTGCTCGGAGCACGCCGGCCTCAGGCAGGAGGAGTGTAGTGCGGTCGCTGCTATCAGGCAGGGGGTGTGTGCAAGGCGTGGGGTCGGCGTGCAGCCCGGGGGACCCTCCCCCTGCGCCCGCAGCTGGGCTCCCTCGCGCCCCCTTCCTCAGGTGACCACAGGAACTTCTCAGGTGACGGACGCCGAAGGCAGGTAGTGTGGGCTCCCGTGGCCGCTGCTCCAGGCTCCCCACCCTCGGGTTCCTCCTCAGTGAGCCGCCGCGGGGTCTGCAGCCTCCTCACCGCCCTCAGTGTGCGTAGGTCGCTCTCTGGCCGAGTTTGTGTTTATGGGGGGCGCCACCTCTCCTGGTTTTGTACTCCCCGCCCTCTTCGGGCATGCTGCTGGCCGCCTCCCCCCGCCCACCCCTGAACCCCCTGTCCCAGTCCCGCCGCGAGGGCAGGCGGAAGCCCCGCTGCTTCTATCAGGGCCAGCCCCGGGGTGCAGACGCCTTAGGTGCCCCTCGCGCGCCAGTGACTTCACATCTCTCAGCACAGTCTCTCCGCGGGCAGTGGTGCATCCAAAACTCTAAAGTGTCGCCCACAATCCGGCATCTCTGGTCCTCCGAACCTCGGCTCACCCAGGTAGGGTAGGAAGAAGGGGTCACTCTGATATGGCGTAGCTGCAGAGTGTGGAGGAACCCGGTGATCAGATACAAGAGGAACACATCAGGCAAGGAAGCATCACAGAGCCTCAGAGATAGTGTACAGGAAAACAGCTTAGGGGCGCAGATATTTTACCAAAGGGAGAGCAGCCTAGAATCTCTGAAACAAGGGGGCGGGGTTGGTAAGTCTCCCAGATACTTTATAGGGAAAGCTCACATGGGTTCTGACTCTCTGGCGACAATATATCAGGCCTTCACCCCCGGGCCCAAGGAGAGAATGCCTCAAGTTTATAGACGGGCAGAGTACCCTTTCCTCTAAGGCTGTACACACAGAGCCCCTGGCTCCGAGAGATACCGTGCACAGAGTGCATTCCAGGTTCCGCGGTAGTAAACATGTTGCATTCTTAGAGGGGCAAAGGTACTTTCTCAGGAAGGGAACACCAAGTTCAGGGAGAGTCCTCTAGATCTCAGCATAGAATTTTGAGAAAGACTATAAGCAGGGCTTTATGTGGGATGAAAAAACTAGGGGGGGTCTCTCAAAGGGGTGTGGCCAATGTAATCAAGGGAGTTGCTTAAAACACGTAAGATAAAAATCTGTGCTCAACATAGTGTGCCGTCCAACTTTCATGTTTCTGTTTCTGTCATTACATCCAGATATATGATACAATACAACAAGTAACATCCTACCTACTTTTCAATGTGGTGTTTCGGGCCTTAGGCCCACATGCCATGTCAATGACCACACAGACCGTGCACTTGGGTACTGGAACTGGCCCAGGGCATGTGCGACCGGCCCCTTTTATTAACAGGGTCACCTGACCTGTGACGCCTGTGATGGGTGGAACATTAGAACGTGTCCAGCCGCACACTACATCCCTCCCAAACTTTAATGAAAAAGAGACAAACAAGAGTCCAAACTATAAAGAAGAGAAAACAACAATAAAAAGCACCACTGAGTCTCTTCAGGTGATCTGCTGGGCGGTGTTGGAGTTCTGGATCACACAATCAGGAAGCTTTAATCCACCTCAGTGATATAGTTCAGACCGGCCTGGTCTCGCGGTGTTGGAGTCTATTTACAAAGTTCAAATATCAGTGGTTCTGCAGCGGCGGTGGAGTCCACTCTGAAGGTCTCGCAGACGTTCAGGTTCCTGTGGATGACCAACCTACAGCTGTTGGGGATGATCTTGGTGTATGAGGCCTTTACTTGAAGACGACATGCTTGATGGCCTTTCAAGCTCCTGACAGCCGAGCAACTTCAGACTTGCCCCTCTTGCCTGGACTCCTCTCTCACTGGAGTCTCCTGGAGGGCCTTCCTGCCGGGCTGCCATGGGACCGTGTGGACTTTGTGTAGGCCGCACAAAGGCGTAGCTGAGTAACTGCCAACAGGAACGCAGCCAAGTCGCTCATGTAGCCGCAGAGGGTGGTGTCTCAGTCTAGGTGTTCTCGCCATCAGAACTCAGATTTTACGCCTTCCTCCGATGGTGTTTGGGTGACCGGTCTTTGGGTGACCAGTCTTCCACTGTGACCTCCATGCTTCCCGTGCCTGTCGTGGAGCTGCTGCAGACACATCTCTCCTAGTCGGATTCCCTTCTCACAAGGAACTCAGTCGAGCCCCTTATTCCTAGATTGCCACATGACCACGTGGGCTGTGCGGGCCTTCCGTAGGCCGCGCTGAATGGTCGTTGCAGAACTCTCATGAGGGCCACGGCCAAGCCTCGTGTAACCCCAAGGGTGGATATTCCAATGGTCTGGTATGCTCTACTTCGGTAGACTTCGGGTTGACGGGGGCACACAGAAGATTCCTGGGTGGCTAGCCTCGTTGAACTCCGGTTGTCTGGAGTGTTGGGATCTACTCTGGTGGTGTGATGCTCCTTTGACGTCCTTGGTGATGATGCACCTGGATGACGATGACGAACACAGTGATTTCCTTCAGTTGGGCAACAGGCGGTGCTATCTTGCCTTGGGTGGCCTTGTGGAGGGAGGAGGACTGGAGGGACTTTGTGGCAACTTGCAGCTGTCTTCCAGCTGGTGCACTTGCTAGGCGTGGTGCTATCGATACCAAGCAGCCAGTGACAGGTGAGAGGACGGTTGAACTGCGAAGCGTGGGGCCTCGACACAGATCGCACTTGCTAGCGGCTTACGGTTGGTCCTCCAGCGAAGCTGTCTCCAGTGACGCCTCTGCACTCCGGTGGCTGGCTTGTGCTGATGATCACCTTCTCCAGTGCTGGCACGAGTCCTCTGTCCTGTCACTCTTCTTCGTTCCATCTTGCGCGCCTGTGGTGGTCGTCTGCCCTGTGGCGTTGTGCCACTGTTCTTTCTTCCTTCGCGGAGTGGTGTCCTGCCACTCTCTTTTCCTCCTTCCGACTAGGTCCTCACTTGGATGTGGCATCCTGCCACATGTCTCATGTTTGCGCCACATGGACATCTTGCTGGTTGTGTCCAGTTCCTGGGACGGTTTTCACTTGTTTGCGGACCTGTTGCAGGTCTGTCCTTTCAGTAGGTCTTGTTTCTTCCTCTTGGGGACCTTTCACGGACACCATCCCCTCCTCAGGGATTTCGTTGTGCTCCTCTTCTCTTCACTCGAGGGCGTATGCTTGCACCTTGAGGCTGCGCCATCATGGCACTTGATCCTGCCTCCCTTTGGGCATGCTTGGCAGAGTTGGTCACTTCGAATGACGTGCTCCATGCTGGTGGTGCGACTGTGGTGTCCGGCCACGTGTCGCCTGACGTCGGATCGTACGTTTTGATGGTGGCTTGCCACGCGGGGTGTGCAACTTTCTTCTTGCCTGTCTTGGGTCATTGGCAACTCCGTCTTGAGGCAGCGTGAGGGGGGCACTATGTGCTGTCTTCGGCTCACTTTGGGGCTTCGCTGGCATGGTGGAGATGTAGAGGATCTCCCTTCTGTCTTCAGCAGTGCTTCTCTGTGGAGGTGTCTCTTTCTCCCGGGAGCCTGCCCATGCTGTCACCTTCGCTGGTGCGTCTTCCTGCACCTTTCTGGCTTTGTGCACTCGCTTCTCGTTTTCGGGCGTCCCCTTCGGGTACTTGTATGCCCATACTTCTGGCTTGCGGTGGTGACTCCTTACCACTGGGGGTTGATGGGGCACTCCTCTTGTTTCGGCATTCATGGGCTACTGTCCTGGTGCTTGCTGACATTGCCAGCTGTGCTGCTCCTTTTCTTTTCCTTAGGCGCTGCCTTTGATTTGCAGCATCTCTCCCCTGGGGGCACAGGGTGCAGTCTGTACTTGTTTTGGCTGTGTTTCACAGCCTCCGTCTCTCCTCGAACGGACCTGGAATCAGCAGCAGGTGTATTGAACCCTTTGGCTTTGTCTTTTGCTGTCACTGCCTGGAGCGCTGGGCACTGCAAGCTCAGGTAATAGCCTCAGTGTTTGGCAGGGCTCGACAGTGACCAAGTGATGGCACTGCAGGCCAGCTGTGGATGCTGTGCTACTTCTCTTATTGAGGAAATATAAATTTTTGGTCAAGTTATGTTCCCTATCGTGTACCCCACCGTCTCCATGTACGAGTTTAAAGTGCATGTAACTTCCCTCCTGTGCCAGCTATGAAGACGCAAATACATTTGCGTCCAACGTTAACATGTCCTCTTTCAGACCCACCCTGAATGGGTTGAATAGTCCGTTCCTAAGTATGCCATGCCAACGTCTTTTTGTGGTGTACTCTACACGTTTTTCAGCTCTGGCAAAGTAGGCCCGGAATTCTGCCATCGAGCCTTTTTTCTGCCTTCTGACTCTGAAAGCCTCAGCCCAGGCTGCCCCTGTACCTGTGAACTCTGCCTTACTTCCAGCGCGGCCCACCGCGCTTAGCTCAGCCTGCTGCCTGCCAAGAATGAATTCAACCTTCGAGTTATCTGTTTCCCTCTCTGAAGATGCATTCCTGCCTACTAGTTTAAGTAAACATTCCCCCAGCTGCAGAGCAAAAGGGCCTGGCCTTACTGTCTCTGTGCAAGTAATTCATAGCCTCTGTTACCACGCTACCATGAAAGGCCCATGCCCCCACGCTTCTCATGCAGACACTTAGGCGCTTATACACGCACTCACAGTCAGTATAGAATAGCTTCTGCCCCAGAGACCTTTCCGCCCGGATAGCTCAGTTCCTAAACATCAGATATCAGATATGATAGAAGCACAAGTAGATCTGACATGCCAGACTTCTGTCTCTTTCCGCTAGTTGAAATGTCAAGTCCCCTGCACCCCTTCAGCCTCACGTCAATCACACGTCATGCAGCTGCGCGCGCATCCAGGCCTCAGATTTCTGCTGACATTGCAAGATTCTGCTCTTGTTGCCACCCACTTATGACACCTACCTGTGACGTTTCTAGCACACACCTCTATGTTCACGCCTAGTTCACGCCTTCTAATTACGTATCATGACCACGTGTGTGTTTTATCTTGTTTCTCTCAGCTGTTACGCCTACTATATTGGTTTCCTATAATGTAACTCAAGTATATAAGCTATGTATTGTCAATAAAATATTGCTCTATCCCTTCTTACACCCCTGTGGTGGTAAGAACCAGATATCCAGGTCATGACCATTCCTTTTTAAGGAATAAAACCCCTAAGAACTCTAACACCACGGACTCTGTGTCTTTCTTTCCGATTGAGTTATTATTGATTAAGTACTTACCTCCATAGAAATTAAGACGGTAAATCATATATTTACCACATTATTTTGGCGCCCGAACAGGAACCCCTCCCCCACCTCACGCGCCGGTTGGTGCGTTGCAAACTCTGTCCCCTGCCATCAGTTAGACGGAAACTACGCGTACCGGCAGGATTTCCTGTATCTCCCTCTGGCCCACGGAGGTGACGAAGACTGCAATTAGCACCCAGACGAGGCGGTGAGGAGCGCGGAGGATCCCGACCAGAGCCTAGCCGAAAGAAGCAAGGTCCGAGGTGTCAAGAGGCCCACCAGTTTTCCGAAGTATCCACGTGTCGAGTCGAGTCGAGTCCGGTCCAGTCCAGTCGAGTTTTCCGAGGCCTTCTGTTTTCCGTGCTTCCCGGTGAGTACCATTGCTGGGACGTATCTAGACGGGTTTGGGTACACAAGTCCGGTCTGCACTGTTTTAGACAGTGTATCTGTACTGTTTAGCAGTATATCCGATGATTCAAGTTCTTGCACTGTTCTCAGCAGTGTATCTGTGCTGTTTAGCAGTACATCCGGTATAGGGGGTAGTAATAAGTGTTTTTAAATGTCTTTTTCCATGTGATTAATGTCGTTGTATGAGTGACTGTTTTATGTACATTATTGTGTTTTTGTGTAACTAGCTGTATTCAGTATTAAATAGCAAGGATTGAGCATTCAGTATTAAGTAAACAAGATGCCGTTTTTCAACAAGTTAAAGCAGATAGGAACTAGGAAAGGGATGCTAGAGGAAGAAATTCCTATCCCCCCTAGGGACACTCCTGGAAATTTCATGTACCATAAACATGGCATAGACGCCATACTGTATCTAGATTTATGGGCCGATTATACTAAGCATCTAGACGAAAGACACAGATGGCCCGTTACCGGAACATGGGATGCCGAGTGCATCTTGAAGGTAGAAGAAGCATTATGGAAAAAGAAAGCCAGACAATCTCAGAAAGACGCCATAGAATTTTGGCGTAAGGAATCACATAAGCGTGCTGAAAGAGCACTCCGTAGAGAAGACAGACTTAAAGAATCAGACAAAGCTCAAGAAAACGAATTAGTTACTGAGGGGATCCGAGTAAAATCAGAGCAAATAGACCGCGCACGAAACAATCTCGTAAATGGTATGTATCTCGTGGCAGAGGGTTCGCCAGAGGCCACTTCAGAAATACCGGAAAATCTGCCGCCACCATTAATTCCAACTAAAGTAACTCACAGGACCACTAAAGACATATTCCTGAATTCCTATCTAGAGGATGTAGCTCCCGCTTACACCAATCTGCCTGTCCGCGTCCCGCCTACCGACGGTGACGGGGGTGGTAACCCGCCCCGAGATCGTATCCCGCCAGTACCACAGCAAGGTTCTCCCGTCCGACAGGTTCCCCCTATTCCGCCACCTCCACCACTTCCCGCACCTAAAATGAATATACCGAAACCGCTTCTACCTGATCCTACTAAAAGACAAATTCAAGTGCCGATACAGACTCCACAAAGAGATAACGCTCAAGCTTCAGCCTCAGGAGGTGCGTCCGGGGGTCCCCAGACCCCGCCACCAACACGTAGATTACACTTGCAGAAGCCCTTTATGCTCCACTCACCCCGCCTCGACCCACTCAAAGAACCGCTTCAAGTTTGCAGATACGACCCAGTACCCGGTAAAGATGATAGGATGTTTATAGCATCACTACGCTTACGACAAGCTACCGATTACCTACTGTACTTCCCAGGAATGAAAGAGTACCTAGATAGAATATACAATTTTGTCCGGACTGGGGAAGACCCGGACAGTATTAAGGAAGCCATGGCACATCAGAAAGTTGACACTCAAGCGTATCTACTACGTTTTCTCATAAATTGCTTAATAAGAGAACGAGACAGGCCTGAGACAGACCAGGATGAATTAGATGGACTCAACAAGTGGGGTCAAAATATATCTGAAGGAAAACATGATAAAGGGGGTTGCATAGCCAGTATGTACAAGAAAATAAGAAAAGAAGTAATAGAGATACACAAAAAAGAAAAAGAAAAAGAGAATGCCTCCTCCGGGGAGGAGGAAGAACCTGAAGAACCAGAAAAGACTACAGATACGATAGCATATGTAGGTAAGGGAGCTTACCTTAGGAAAGGCATTCGTCCAGAAAGCAAGAGAGTTTTCCTCTCTGGCATAACAAACCCGAATTCTCCTGAACATCAGTTCCAGGAGACTGATAAAAGGCTTCGAGAACGAATGGGGTACCATGTACTCAATTCTATGGATGAACAAGAACTAGCCCGGTCAGCTGTACTATGGGCTGACAACCCGAATATATACAATGATGACACCGTAGCACAGACATTCCTGCACCTTTCCCCAGACGAGCAGAAGTTAGCAGGTGTGTACATGATTCAACACCTCCTCACGCTATTCAGATATCAACACGCTGACCCAGGTCCCTTACACAATACATTAGAAGCACTACTCATGGATAGATGGAGAGGTTTAAGTACCCAATTAATTCAAATAATTCTAGAACAACGACACAGACATAACACTTTCCTGGGTTCACAATATGTTCCTGCGCCGCCCCCAGAAAGGAAAATGTACCATATGGAGCGCCTGCATGGCATTGAAAGCCAGAACCCCTTACGAGAAGTACATCCAGTCATGGGTGCCGATCAGAATCTGAAACGTGTGTATGTACACACACCTCTGACCAAGTTAGAACTATTGGAAATGAAGAAACTAGTACCCTGCCATGATAAAGACCCTGCAGGTTTTCATAGAGAACTTAAAGACATGTTACTGATGGGGGATTACACATATGAAGATATCATGAAAATGTTGAAGGTACTACTGCCCACGGGCATCTACGAGAAACTTAAGGAAAAAGAATGGGAAGTGGGAGACAAAAAGATTGTATGGGCAGAAATAGAAGAAGAGGAGGGAAAACGTACCCCAGGGCTAGGCCTTGGGGAGAAAACTAAAGCATTACCAGGTTTGATAGTACAGGTTCTCCCAAGATTACTGACAACTAGAAAGGAAGATTGGGACGCAATCTCGTCCTGTAAGCAGAAACACGATGAAGATACTAGTGACTTCTATTCAAGATTCGAGAAATGTTTCATTATTAATAGTGGCCTTAAACCAAGTAGTGAGTCATACCCGCATCTTTTTGTATCAAAATTAGTCGAGAATTCCCTGCCATTAGTTAAGAACCGCGTGTATAAAGTTGAAAGTACTTGGCAGGCAAATACGCCATCCCAGATGTTACAGATGTTACAATATCATCAGAACAGAATTAGAGAAGAACAGGATCAGGAACAGAAACGCATGAAAGACACGAAAATGAAAATGTTAGTGGCCCAATCGGTTCCAGCCGACGGCCAGAGAAAGGGTACGACCCAGACAGGCCATTCCGCAGCTCCCGTTAAAGGGACATGCAACTATTGCAAGCAGCCAGGTCACTACGTACACGAATGCCCAGTTCTGAAACATAATATAGCGACAGGTAAAACTAAGGAAAGACCGCATCCGCCTAGACAAGATCATAATCAGCATCAGTCTTCACAGAATGGACAGCCCATGCAGAATACACAGCCTATGCATGCTCCATCACATACAGCACAGACAGTAGCGGTACCTCAGAGACAGTCACAGCCACAGCCCATTGCCGCGACTCAGCAAGTATCGCAACAGATGTACCAGTATGCCCAATCTGATTATCCCGATTATCAACGATACACATGAAACAGCCTAGAGAGGGAGGGTGGCTTGCCTCTTATTGAGATTCCTGTAGATCAAGAGGATCCTTATGTACACAGTCAAGTATTGGGAAAAGACAGAAAGTTTTTAATTGATACAGGGGCAAGTCGCACCACAATCAGCCATGATGAAGTCCCAGGGGCACCCCTCTCAGGCTCACAGAATGTTTCCCTTGGTTTTTCAGGACAGCCTATTGTAAATGAGGTATCGAAACCAGTTCCCCTGGCTGTGGGTCCATTATCACGTGTTACAGACCTGTTACTCACGAAATCATGTCCAGAAAATCTGTTAGGAATAAAAACACTGAAAGCCCTAGGAGCTGTTATATGTTGCTCCCCGGAAGGAGTTAGACTTTTCTTGAGAGACTTTAAAGGTCATTATGTGTTACGTGAGTTTGATGTCAGATTGAAAAATTTACCAGATCACTTGTGGGCAAAAGGCCCAACTGATGTAGGTTGTATGCACATTACACCATACCGTGTTACACTCAAACCAGGTGTAGTTTTACCCAGAATCAGACAATACAAGTTACCACCCGATGCTGTAGTAGCTTTACTGGAAATAATTGAAGAGCTCATTGCCCAAGGAGTGGTCGTAGAAACCGACTCCAATATCTGTAATTCACCCATCATTCCGATTCTTAAACGTACTGATCCCAATGCACCGCCAGTATATCGGCTGGTGATTGATTTAAGAGAACTGAATAAATGCATTATTCCACAGTACCCTGTGGTTCCCGACATCTCATCCTTATTGACGGCTATTGATTCAGAAGCAACGTTCTTTACTGTAATTGACCTCAAGAACGCCTTCTTCAGTGTACCTATTGATCCAGAGAGCCAATATCTCTTCGGTTTCAGTTTAAATGGACGAAGTTTCAAATTTTCACGCGCACCTCAAGGATTCACAGAAAGCCCCAGCATCTATAGCCAAGCACTGAAAAGACAACTTGATTGTATCATAATGCCAGTTAACACCGCTTTACTGCAATACGTCGATGATCTGCTGATCACCGCACGAAGTGAGCCCGAATGTGAACAAGCATCACTGACAGTTTTACATTTTCTGGCCGACAAGGGACACAAGGTGTCTCCTTCGAAGCTACAATTCTGTGTTCAGCAAGTTGTGTACTTGGGTCACTTGCTGTCCAAAGTGGGGAGACAGCTCACTCCCGATCGCATTCAGTTAATTGTAAATATGCCACAACCCCAGACACAAAAGGAAGTGCGGGCCTTTATAGGCCTCACCTCGTACTGCAGACAATGGATTCCCCAGTATGCATTCTTAGCTAAACCACTCATCCAGTTAACAACACAGGAGGCAGCGACTTTGACTGCCCTCCCTTGGACTCAGGAACATACACAGGCTTTTGAAGAATTAAAGAAAGCTTTATGCCAAGCACCAGTTCTAGCGACACCATGTTACAGCAAACCTTTTACACTTTTCGTTACAGAACGCGAGGGTACAGCATTGTCTGTCCTCACTCAAGATCAAGCAGGTTCACATAAGCCTTGCGCTTATTTTTCAAGTACATTGGATTCAGTAGCTCAGGCACTCCCTGCGTGCTTGAAGTCAGTAGCAGCAACAGCACTAGCAATCAGACAGAGCGACTCAATTGTTTTAGGACATCCATTAACAGTTCAAGTTCCACATTCTGTAGAGGTTCTTTTAAACAGAACCCAGACTCAGCACTTGACTATAGCACGACTGACAGGTTATGAATTGACACTCTTCCAGCCACACATAGAAATCAGACGCTGTAGCATTCTGAACCCCGCAACATTGTTACCTACAATTATGACAGATCCAACCCCGCATGATTGCATAGAGATCATTAATACAGTAACAAAACCTCGACGAGACCTAACAGATGTTCCACTGGAAAATCCAGACCTGACACTTTATGTGGACGGTTCATGCATGAGAACAAGTACAGGAGAATTAGTGGCCGCGTATGCAGTGACCACTGAAACTGAAGTTAAAGAAACACATCGTATTGACACACTGTCTGCTCAAGCGGCGGAGCTCATCGCTCTGACCCGAGCTTGTATTCTAGCCAAGAACAGAAATGTTAACATATACACTGATTCCCGCTATGCGTTCGGAGTCGTACACGACTTCGGAATGTTATGGCAAGAAAGAGGTTTCTTGACCTCTCATGGTGCCAAGATCCAACACGGTCCCCTCATTCAAGCACTATTAGAAGCAATACATTTGCCCTCGGGCATATCAGTCATGAAGTGTAAAGCACATACTAAGGTTACAGATTCTGTTTCCCAGGGTAACGACCTGGCAGACCAGACAGCAAAACATACAGCATTGACTCACACCCAGACTACTGATGTGACAAAGACAATAGTACCAACTCAGTGTATGTCAGTCAGGGATCCCACCCTAGACGTAATCGATATTCAGACACATGCCACTCCAGATGAAATAAAGAAATGGACTGAACTAGGAGGGATCCAGACAGATCAAGGATGGGTCACAAAGGGAAAATCTACATGGTTCCTCCCCGACTCAATGGTCCAAATCATGATAAATACAGCACATAGTCCTGCACATCTAGGAGAGAAAGCTATGTTAGACAGTTTACAGAATCTCTGGTACAACAAACACTTACGAGCAGCAGCAAAACAGAAAGTGCGTACTTGCATGATCTGTTGTCAGTTCAATCCAGGTAAAAGCGTTCCTGTAGAGCAAGGTGGATTTCATCCTCCCGATCACCCTTTTGAAGTCCTCCAGATGGATTATATCCAGATGGACCGTTGTCGAGGATTCAAATATGTCCTCGTAGTTGTTTGTGCACTTTCTCGTTGGACCGAAGCATACCCAGTCTCAGATTACACTGCCCCGACCACTGCCAGGCAGCTGGTTCGAGAATTCTTCCCACGATACGGCTTGCCTCGTGTCGTGTACTCAGATAACGGACAGCCGTTCTCATCCGAACTCATGAGGCATGTCTCCCTTCTGCTAGGATATCAGTGGAGATTCCATTGTGTCCGACATCCCGAAGCAGCAGGCCTTGTAGAAAGGCATAACCAGACATTAAAGACCCGCCTTGCTAAAGTTTGTAAAGAGAAAGGGGTCGACTGGATAGTCGCCCTTCCAGTTGCTTTATTCTATATGAGAATGGTTGCCCATTCGAGATCAGGACTATCCCCGTACGAAGTGGTTTTTGGCAGACCACCGAATATGTGGGGGACGCCCATGCCTAGGAAAATTACTCATGTCGATTGTAATATGCTGACAGATTACCTTGCCTCCTTGATGTCTGCACTCCAATCATGTCGTTCACAGGTTGCCGCAGCCTTCCCTGACAACACTGATGTAAAGCCGCACGATGTCCGACCAGGTGACACCGTCTTAATAAGGAACTTTGACAGGAAAAGTCCGCTGGAGCCCTGCTGGAAAGAGCCGAAGACCGTCCTGCTCACTACGAGGACAGCCATCAAAGTGGAAGGCAGAAAGGGGTGGATACATACGAGTCATATTAAAAAATGCAACGAACTGAAACCAGACCCTGACTCGTCCACCCCCACCAAAGACTGTATTAAACCTAGTGACTTTAAAGTACCCGAACGAGAGAAAACTCCCCAAGAGGAGTATAAATTGAAACTTCGATCTAGCAAGTCAGACAGTTTAATTGTTTAAGTCCTCCCCTAGGTGAATCGGTTAAATAGTTTCTGACATGTATCCCCTAGATCGAGATAGAGAGAGAGAGAGAGAGAGAATTCAAGAAACGTGCATATTGCAAATCACTCCGCAGCCACTGTATAGTGACTTTATTAATCATGTTTTTTCTAAGTCTTCTGATTATTGTGGCGAGTATATTGCTTCCTATATATTACCCTATCTTCAAGCGTGAACAATCTGCTTACAATGTTTCTGCTGAACATACTTTTAGTACATTACCCCCTCACGAACTGTTGGATATGTGGCCGACTCCCTCCCCATCAGAAATACAAGGGAGTTTTGCCCCTCTTTCCGTATCCGTTCACTCACAATGGCTCCTGTGGTGCATGGAGTAGATTGATTAATTCTTTAGATTCTGATATTGCTGTTACCCGCGAAGGGGGCTGGGTTTGGGGAAACCTGAATTCAGTTCTGTTCAACGTCTGTTACCCTGATAAAAGTGGACGATCCGTTAGAATAGGAACTGATCTAGAGAACGAAGTATATGGATTAGGTAATTACACAGTTAACCTCATGATCCTTACTATTGAGTCCGAAGCTGCACCTATTCTCCCCGCTATGTCAGTATTACCAGTCACTGGTCATCTTTGTGTTAGAAAGAAAGGTTCAGTACACTTAGGTCATAGTAAATGTACTACTGTGGTCGAATTCACTGATGAGGGTAGGTCCTCATTCCGAGCTACGCGTCATTCCTACTTTGTTTGCGGCCATACCGCATACATACGTTTACCTCCAGATTGGGATGGTACCTGTTACATTGCTTTTCTTCTGCCCCCTGTTTTCCTAGCTCCTCCTGATTATCATAGAAATACAAATCTAGTAAAAGATAGATTCCGAAGAGATCTCCCGATTGTCGACTATACTGAAACGGCATGGGAGCAATACACAGATTTTAATAAAGGATTCTTTTTCTTCACAGGCCCCGTCCAAAACAGTAAATTAATACGTAGACTAACTAGAACACTTGAAGCAGTAGTACATGAAACTGCCTCTGCCCTAGGTAACTTAACAGAGGAGCAGTCTGCTATGCGGATTGTTGTCCTTCAAAATCGTCTCGTTATTGACGTCATCTTGGCAGATAGAGGTGGAGCTTGTAAGGTCATCGGGTCAAGTTGCTGTGTTTTCATTCCAGAAAACGCGCCATCTGTATACAAGGCTATTACACGTCTTCATAAGATTGCAAGTTTAATACATCAGAATCCAGGCACCTGGACTTGGTCCGGATGGTTCTGGACAACGTTGACCGCTTGGGGATGGAAGATCCTATCCTTCCTAGGCATTGGCCTTGTCATAGTATTCAGTTGCTGCCTGTGCCTACAGTGTGGGCCGGCGATATGTGGACTGTGCGCCACATCGTGCATTGAACATTCCAGTTTTCTCTCAAACCGACAACGGAAGAGAGACGAGCAAATGATGTTACAAGAACAGACTGATCGATTCATGATGATCGAGATATCATGAAGGGTCCGTAGGGAACAAGGAGGGAATGAGGAAATATACATTTTTGGTCAAGTTATGTTCCCTATCGTGTACCCCACCGTCTCCATGTACGAGTTTAAAGTGCATGTAACTTCCCTCCTGTGCCAGCTATGAAGACGCAAATACATTTGCGTCCAACGTTAACATGTCCTCTTTCAGACCCACCCTGAATGGGTTGAATAGTCCGTTCCTAAGTATGCCATGCCAACGTCTTTTTGTGGTGTACTCTACACGTTTTTCAGCTCTGGCAAAGTAGGCCCGGAATTCTGCCATCGAGCCTTTTTTCTGCCTTCTGACTCTGAAAGCCTCAGCCCAGGCTGCCCCTGTACCTGTGAACTCTGCCTTACTTCCAGCGTGGCCCACCGCGCTTAGCTCAGCCTGCTGCCTGCCAAGAATGAATTCAACCTTCGAGTTATCTGTTTCCCTCTCCGAAGATGCATTCCTGCCTACTAGTTTAAGTAAACATTCCCCCAGCTGCAGAGCAAAAGGGCCTGGCCTTACTGTCTCTGTGCAAGTAATTCATAGCCTCTGTTACCACGCTACCATGAAAGGCCCATGCCCCCACGCTTCTCATGCAGACACTTAGGCGCTTATACACGCACTCACAGTCAGTATAGAATAGCTTCTGCCCCAGAGACCTTTCCGCCCGGATAGCTCAGTTCCTAAACATCAGATATCAGATATGATAGAAGCACAAGTTGATCTGACATGCCAGACTTCTGTCTCTTTCCGCTAGTTGAAATGTCAAGTCCCCTGCACCCCTTCAGCCTCACGTCAATCACACGTCATGCAGCTGCGCGCGCATCCAGGCCTCAGATTTCTGCTGACATTGCAAGATTCTGCTCTTGTTGCCACCCACTTATGACACCTACCTGTGACGTTTCTAGCACACACCTCTATGTTCACGCCTAGTTCACGCCTTCTAATTACGTATCATGACCACGTGTGTGTTTTATCTTGTTTCTCTCAGCTGTTACGCCTACTATATTGGTTTCCTATAATGTAACTCAAGTATATAAGCTATGTATTGTCAATAAAATATTGCTCTATCCCTTCTTACACCCCTGTGGTGGTAAGAACCAGATATCCAGGTCATGACCATTCCTTTTTAAGGAATAAAACCCCTAAGAACTCTAACACCACGGACTCTGCGTCTTTCTTTCCGATTGAGTTATTATTGATTAAGTACTTACCTGCATAGAAATTAAGACGGTAAATCATATGAGCTCACCAGGGTAGTGCTCAAGAGGGAGTGCTCCCATTAGCAGCTCTGTAGCTCCTGCTCAGCTCCTGTTTCTGCAGGCTGGCTGGGAATGCATGGGATAAAAGGTGATGTAGCCCCTACACACACAAACAGTGACCTCACCTGTCTTCTGATTGACTTGTTCAAGTGCGGTGCTACAAGGGGCTGTTGGGTGGCACCGCAGCCACTCTCCATATGCTGGCAGCCTTATTCTGGCTGGGACATGTGCAGGACGGCGCAGCTAGGTCTCACTCACATTGGAATTTGGGCCCCTGTGCGAGGTAGGGTTGCGGGGGCATCGTCGCTCCTGTTCATTTGCAGACCTAAACTATCTATTTATTATTATTCTGTTTTCCTGAATACCCTCGTTGTGTGCAGTTGGGCGAGGTGCAGCCATATGGCGCTTCCGGTGCTTGCAGTCTTCACCATGGCAGACTCTCTCTCTCAGGCAGGCCGCACTTGGACCGAAACTGCAGGCTGGAGCTCGCAGTTGGGGCCAATCTCCCATAGCAGCTGGGGTGACACACCTCTCCCCATCAGCCGTGGCGGTCAGAAACTGCTCCGTAGAGGCACATGGTGCTTGGTCCAGACGCCCGCTGGCAGCCACAGTCCACGGCCGTGCCCCTATCTCCGGACCGCATTGACAGCACAGTGAAGGTAGTGGGGCACAATGGGGGATGTGTGCATAAGCTGGGCAGCTCTCCTTTCTTCCTTCGCCCACTCTGGCACTGCCGGGGCGTCCTCTTGCAGCTTGCTGGCAGTGGAGGAGCCGCCTTGAGGATGGAGTTAGCTGCAGGGGCTTCTCCGCGTTAGTTTGTAGAAGGTGCAGGCTTCACAACGGGCTGACGCAACCTCGGTGTCCTCCCTCGCTGGCAGGATGTGCAAGAAACTGGCGGGTGGCAGCCATCTCGCTCCCACGTGTAGAGTTAGCGGTTCAGTGTATGCACGTTGCGTCACCACGCGACGTGCGGCGGTCATCTTAGGATGCGCGCGCAGCCAGCGCGGCAGTAGCACGAGTGTCTGAGCACGGAGAACAACCAGCTCGGCGCTCTCTGGGACTAAGTAATTAAATAAATAACGTAACTCCCTACCACAGTGTCCTGTCATCATTTGGGGTACCACATCACTTTACAATGGCGACGAGAGCGGGATAAGAAAAAAGGAAGGATCTACCCCAGTGGAAAAAAAAACGATCTGGACAAGGGAGAGACAACAGCCTGGGACCAGCACAACCAACTGGTCAGCCTGAAAAATAGTTCCACGTACAGACAGGTGGACACCAGAGAGCGCGGCAGAGCCCACAACCACATAAGAGGAGCCAAATTGAGCACCGTGGAGGAAGCAAAAGAGCGCGAAGGGGGCACACCGTTCTGGACACCCCTCAACACGACATAACCGAGGGCAGGAGCACTGGCGACCTCTAATAATAGCGAAGGGGCAGAAACAGAGACCCCCCAGCTGCAGACTGAGGAACAAGGGGAAAACAGTGCACCAGGTAGCCCCAGAAGCCACGGTGACACCCCGCCCACAGACAAGCGCGAAAAGATGTGTGCGCAAGCGGCATCAGCAACGGCCCCTGTGCAGTTCTTACCCAAACCAGGGGAACCCCTCATGAGGTGGGAAGATTGGAGAGACTACATAGACAACTTCATCGAAGTGTTGGAGGATGAAAATGACGAAAAGTTTACTAGCAAACGGAAGAGGCGGATATTACTACACAATCTAGGCCCGGAGGGGCTGAGGATTTTAAAGAACCTGGTACCCAAACCATGAGGAAGTACAGATGATGACATGTATACTCACGCAATTGAAGAATTGAACGAACATTACAAACCGACCGTTTGTGTCCCGATAGATAGCTACAACTTCCAGCAGAGGAGGCAACAACCAGGAGAATCAGTGGAAGAATACGTGGCGGCGTTAAGGAAGTTGGCATCCACATGTAGATATGACACGTTCCAAGATGAATTAATCAAGGATCAAATTGTAATGCACACCATGAGTACTGCAGTGCAAGACAAGCTGTGGGCCAGCGGTGACGCCACGCTGCAGGAAGTAATGATAATAGTCAAGAGAGCGGAATTGGCGCGAAGATGTGCGGAGGCGGCAAAAAGGGAGACCGCAGCAAGCCCGATGGTGAACAGGATCGCAGACGACGAGCACCGTAA
This sequence comes from Lissotriton vulgaris, assembly GCF_964263255.1. Lineage (NCBI taxonomy): Eukaryota > Metazoa > Chordata > Amphibia > Caudata > Salamandridae > Lissotriton > Lissotriton vulgaris. Next base: position 1,544,679,106 of record NC_141694.1, on the reverse strand, counting down.
CGAAAACAGGAGCAAGGGGCCCACAGCGAAGGGACCAAACAAGTTTCAGGGGAATCCGGGACCACCAGGAAAACAGACGGGGAACAGTAAGAAATCTTGATATAGATGTGGAAGTTGGGCACACGAAGCCCACGACAGGAAGTGTCCGGCGTTTCGCGCCAAATGTCTGTATTGTGGGATCGTAGGACACTACGAGAAAGTGTGCCGCAGGAAATCCTCCAGGAGTGTGGTCAAGTACATCGACCAAGGACATGTGGACAGAGAGGAGAATGACCACGAGGACACCGTACTTTGCATCTATGACCAAGTGTTGAGCGTGGACAACAAAAGGCCGACCAAGCCAGTGCTGGACATGACAATTGGCAGCGTACCGATAAGCATAGTGGCGGATACTGGATCTCCCTATACCATTGTCCAGAGAGCAGTGTGGAACGAAACCTTCAAGCCGCACCTGGACCCAGACCTAGAGAGACTGGACATAAGACCGGTCACATACAACGGCGACCGCATACCCATGGTGGGGTTCAGGCCGTTAAAATTTGAATTCAGAGGACGCAGCGCCAACTGCAAACTGTACATATCTGAGAAGGGACCATCGGTGCTAGGATGGCTAGACCAGGGTGACCTGGGCATTAAACTGGACCCTGGGGGTAAGGTGCAGATCCTACTCCCCGAACCAGAAGTGTGGCCAGACCTGGATAAGTGGAAGAGAGAATACCCCAAAGTATTTGGAGGCACCGTGGGGAAGCTTGAAAAGTTTGCGCACAAAATTGTCCCCAAGGCAGGCGCCATACCGGTGTCTCGGTGTCTCACAAAGTGAGAAATGTACCTCTGGCAGTGAGAGAGGCGGTGCAAGTTGAGCTACAAGAACTAGAAAGAGGAATCATCAAACCGATCACGTGCTCTGAGTGGCTGGCGCCACTGGTAGTGGTCATGAAACCCAGTGGGAAGGTCAGCCTATGCGTGGATCTACGCAAATTGAATAAGAACATCATGGTCGAGAAGTTCCCTTTGCCAAGGATCGAAGAGATGCTGGCCAAAACGAGCGATATCAAATGGTACTCCACCATCGACTTAACGTCTGCATACCATCAGATTGCATTGCACCCGGAGAGCAGAAGGTTAACATCATTCATTACCCCCTTCGGGTGCTACAAGTTACGCTGTATGCCGTTTGGACTAGCTTCAGCAGCTGCGGTGTTTCAGAAATTGATGCACCAACTGTTCAAGAATATGGATGGCATCCAATATTTCCAGGATGACATCCTAGTGATGGGGCGAGACAAATTAGACCACGATGCAAAACTGACCAAGGTCTTGAGAGTGCTAGAAGGAAAGGGCCTCATGGCGGAGTGGGAAAAATGCCGCCTGGGCATGGAATCAGTAACTTACCTGGGGCATGAAGATGGAGTGCAAGGCATCACACCCAAGACTGAAAATGTGAAGGCGATCTGTGACGCACCCCCGCTCCACCAGCAAGGAAGACATCAGATCCTTCTTAGGAATGGTGGAATACTACAGTAAATTTGTGCAGCATTTCGCAACAAAGATGCACCACATGAGGAAATTAACAAGGGAAAGCTCAGTGTTCTGCTGGACGGAAGAAGTACAAGGGGAATTCGAGAGCATAAAGAAAGATGTGGTGGGAGCCATACCCCTACAAGGATACGATCCCCAGGGAAGAACGGTACTCACGACAGATGCCAGGGACAAAGGATTGGGGGCAGTGTTGATGCAGGGCCGAGGACAGGGAGTGATGGAAACGCTGAGTTTCGCCTCGCGCACATTGAGCGACACAGAAAGAAAATACAGTGTCATTGAAAAGGAGATGTTAGCCGTGGTATGGGCAATGACAAGATTTAGACAATTCCTGTGGGGTACCCGATTTCAGTTGAAAACCGATCATAAACCCTTGGTGAAGGTACTAACCTCCAGTGGGCACGCAAGTGCCACCCCCAGGATCTCGAAAATGACACTAAAACTGCTGGAATTTAGGTATGATGTAGAGTACATTCTAGGCAGTCGGAACAGAGTGGCGGACTATCTGAGTAGGTCGGCGGCCATGGAACTGGGAGAAGAGGACCAGGCAGGTGGAGAAGAGATGGTGGACCTGACAGATGACCAAGAGAAGGTCATCCGCACCAGGAGTGGAGTGAAGCATACAGTGAAGACCCGATCATGCAGGAGGTAAAGAAATGCATAGTACAGGGATGGCCAGAGAAGAAGCACACCAGTGAGAACCTAAGGATGTACTATGAAGTCTGGGAAGAATTGTCGGTAGATGATGAAGGAGTGTTCATGTATAGGGGAGACAAGGTCATCCCCCCAGCAGGCGTAGTTGCAAAACTTTTGGCGATACTCCATGAAGGACATTTGGGGATAGGAAAGATGAAGCTGAGAACCAAGCAAGGATATTGGTGGCCAGGTATGGACCTACGAGCGGAACGGTATGTCAGGGAGTGCCCACTGTGCCAGGGGGCGGACAAAACCCTCAAGCCACTGCGCTCGGCATTGGGAAGATTTGACCCCCCACAGAACCCATGGGAGGAGCTCTCCATCGACATATTGGGCCCGATCCTGGATGGGCAAGGTATAAAAAAGTATGTGTGTGTCCTCATTGACAGATACTCGAAGTGGCTTGAAATGAAGGTGGAAGAAGTAATGGACACTGAGACAATTTTAAAGTTCTTGAACAACACTTTTGTGAGAGAGGGCATTCCCAAATCGATCATAAGCGACAACGGCCCTCAGTTCACTTCGGACAAGTGGACCAATTTCATGGAAAGAAACGGTATCCTCTCCAAGCACACGTCAATCTATCACCCGGCAGGTAATGGATTAGTAGAACGTTTTAACCGTGTGGTGATGAGATCAGTGCAAGCAGCGATAGCCAATAACAAGGACTGGGAGAAAGAAATATGGCAAATTATATGGGCGTACAGGATCATCCCCACAGGAACTGGATATAGCCCCTTCCAAATTCTGAGGGGACGGGACCCCTTCACGAAGGACAATCGAGTGTGGAAGGAGAAGACCATAATGAGCAAATGGTCCCCGGCGGTGGTCCAGGCAAACTTGGAGAAAGCACAGGCCATCTGCGCAAAGCACTACAACAAGCGAAGAAACGTAAAAGACACAGGAAGGTCAATTGGTGCGAGTCAAGTTGGCGACGATGCAAAGAAAAGGAGATAGCAAATACAGTAAACCCTTGCAGGTAAAGGAGGTGTACGACAGAGCTGCCCTGTTGAGTGATGGGAATGTGTGGTCTCAGGACCGCATGGCGAGATGCAATAAAGTACTACAGTGGAGCCAAGGGGGACGAGAATCAGTAAATGTGGAGGAGCCAAGTGCAGGACATGAACAATTCAATGAAGAGATGGACATGGGAGGACAAAAAATCGGTGAGGAGCGAAGTAACAGAGGAAGCCCCAGAGCGGAGAAGGAGACAAACGTGAGGAGACCAAGGGAGAGCCTGACCGCGCTCAACAATGGGGGAGATAGCGCAGAGACTCCTGAGAGAGAGGCCACTGCTACCCCGGTAAGACTGACCCGCAGGGCAAGAATAGTGGTGAGACCAGCCAGGTTCCAGGACTTTGATATGAGCGGCGGACTGTAAGTCACAAGTTTCTATTTGTTGGAAAAAAGGGAGATATGTAGAGTTAGCGGTTCAGTGTATGCACGTTGCGTCACCACGCGACGTGCGGCGGCCATCTTAGGATGCGCGCGCATCCAGCCCGGCAGTAGCGCGAGTGTCGGAGCACGGAGAACAACCGGCTCGGCGCTCTCTGGAACTAAGTAATTAAATAAATAACGTAACTCCCTACCACAGTGTCCTGTCATCATTTGGGGTACCACACACACTGCAGATGCTGGGCGCCGCTTGCCTTCTGGTGTGGGCTCATTCCTCCCCCTTTTTCTCACAGGGTGCGACCTTCAGTTGCCATCCACAGACATTTTGGTATGGCCACGCCACCCTGCTGAGAGGTGCTCCTAACACCGGGGCAAACTGGATTCAGGCGAGGGTCATTTACGGGAGTCTACTCAGCCGGGGCATGGCGTAGTTGTCGCCTGGTCATACCGGACGACTATATCGCAGTCTCTCCACGCTGGCGCTGCTTCTCGCCACATGCTCGTTTCTGCCCTATTTCCTTCACCCGAACAGTCAGCAGGCGGGAAGTCAGGGGGGTAGCAGGGGCCACCATCTATGTGGGGCGATGTGCCCGCTTCCTCAGGGCAGGCTGCGGCGGCATCCGATCCCCTCCGTCAGGCCAGCAACAAACGGCGTTGCACTGGCGGAACTGTCCACCCCTCACCCCACGACCTATATCACCCATGGCATGTTGTGCAGGTTAAGGCTCAAACAGGCCAATCTGTGAGGAGTGTTAGGGTCACCCCTCCGCAAGCACACAGGGCCAGACCCGCCTCATCGCCATTGTGGTGTTTCGGGCCATAGTCCCACATGCTGTGTCAATGACCACACAGACACGGTGCACTTGGGTACTGGAACTGGCCCAGGGCAAGTTTTCCCCCCTTTTATTAACATGGTCACCTGACCGGGGATGCCTGTGATGGGTGGGTGAATAGTGTGGGTTACAAGTAGGTGGAACACTAGAACGTGGCCAGCTGGACACTACAGTCAGGACTATTGCTTTTGTCAATGGTTGTTAGTTCCATAAGATAAATAAGCAGCAACTGTGGCTTGTATATAATATTGAAAAAGCTTCCACTTAAAGCCCTGGTGACACCATGACAATGTTGCTGCTCGTGAGTTTCAAAAAGAGAAGGGCCACGGGCGCTGAACCCGGACAGGATGGCAATACTAGAGCGGACCCTGTGGTGAGAGAAGGGCCTAGCGACTGACGCTGCCTGCTGCTGTGCCGAACGCGGAGTAACGAACACAGCGGAGCGACTGGTGTATGCGGCGGGTTGGCTAGCCTGGAGACATAACCCAGCTGAAGACATTGAGGCTGAGGCGCGGTGCTGCTGCCCCGGTTGCGGAGCTGTGCCGGATAGCTAACGGTGAGGGAGCTGCTTCATGTCGCCGGAGGGAGGTCAACCTAGGAATCGACATACACGCTGGGTTCGGTGTGATCTGGAGAACATCCTCTCCTGCTTGAGACACCCTGACTGAGGAAACATAGGGCAAACTGATATGACTCCGGAGACATACGTGGGTGAGCAACCCCTCTTGCCTCTTTTCTAGTATTGGCGAGCGGAGCGCGCACGGCGGCTTGATTGCACTAAAGAGCCCTGCGGGTGTGGTAACGAATTTCTGAGGGGTCTTCTGTACAAGCCCAGGGCACATACGCGAGGGTGTAGTGGTCGGGGCTTCCTGCTGGGCAGATCGCAGGATCCCCATACCGCCGTTCCTGGAAGAGGGCGAGGCTGCGGAGTGCCCATGAGTCATGGCTGCCCGTAAAAGCAGACCGTGACCATTAATGTGAACTGTAACCCCGAGGCTGTGGATGGGAGGGGGGAAAGCTCCTGTCTCGGCCTGCCTAATTCCAAAATGGCGGCGGGACCCCCTATGTAAATGTATTTGAGCTTATATACCGCACAACTACCCACAAAGGGTTTCCCGGCGCTTGCTTAGGGAACCCGTCCTGGTATTCCCCTGTGAGATAACCCCGGCAGGGTATCCACAAGGTGAAAGCCAGGCATCCCGCCGCGAGGGGCCGTTGTGGAGATTAAGCAAGCTATTGCCCAGAGTCGCAGAGTGTGAACCCGTGAGTCGAGAAGGCACCGGAGCGAGAATTATCGAGTCCATGGAATTTTTGAGCCCAAGACCCGCCGAGGCGGGGAATTGAACCCTGGTCCAGGGCCGATCTCAGCTTCCGGGTCTGCCGCCTCTAACCCCTGAGCCACACTTCTCCACCCCCTAACGAGAGATCACACGGGTGGCACCCCAGCAGATGAGGGGGGGGACTGGAGAAAGTCATTGATGCACCTTGACAGGGCTTAAGACGAGGAACAGATGGCACAGTGAGACACGGAAACACCCAGCACATGCCTGACCCTAAGATGGCCGCTATGAGTCATCTCGGGGAGACCAACCATTTCATGGGCTTAGAAGGTCCTGGGCGCATATCAGGGACAACTCTCTACGACCCGTCCTTTCCCCGCAGCACAAAGAGGGGACCCCCAGAGATAAGAGGGGCCCATCCACAGTGGTACCTACCACGTCATGCTACTACACTTAGAAAAAACAGACAATGGCCAGTCCTCAAACACATTTCCCATCCGGCCTACCCATCAGGATACCGAATCTGTGAACCTACCTCTGGCCGTGGAGACCTAGCTTTTTTTACTGATGCCCGGTGGAGCTACTTGATAGCTAAAGAGGAGATGGGCTGTGGACTACCCTTCAGCAGTCACCTACCCAGCCGGTCTTTGGACAAAACTTACTTCGTCTCTCAGTTGTATACTTCCTCCTACCACTTTACTCCACCCCATTTCTCCTTTACGCTCCATTTATCCCTCCTCTTTGCGCTTTAATTGTTTTCCCGTTGAGACCTAGCTGTTTGGCTGATGCCCGGTGGAGCTACCCGATAGCTAAAGAGGAGATGGGCTGTGGACTTCCCCCCTCGGCCCTCACCTACCCTTTGGGCAGACTCTCCTTTGTCTCTCCATCCTATCTACCTCCTACCCCTTTACACCACACCTTACCCATCTAAGCTCCATTTATTTAATCTTCAACACTTTTGAATTTTTTTTCTAGTAACTGATATAACGTGTAACTGATGTAATTTTGGAATTTCTGTGGAACCTTATGTAAAGCGCTCTGATACCTCCGGGTCTAGTCGGCGCTATATAAAACTCTCAAAATAAAATAAATAAATCCAGAGAGAAAATGACTCTCTTTAAAGGATTTACCTTCCCCTACAACGCTCATCTGGTATGACCTCATGCCGTAACTTCTCCACTAGTGAGTAGTGAGCAGTGTGAGCACACGTCCATGTGCCTGTTGTCACTACAGTCATGAAAAAATGGACCACCTGTGCCAGGGTGCTAATCAGACCCACAGCCTGCTGTTCTCTCTCTAAATTCACAACCATGTACTTTAGGTACATTACCAATTGGACATTGGGTCACCTTATCAGTCCCTGTACAGTGTACTATAGGTACCTAGGGCATAGGTACATCCAAGGCCTACCAGGGGCTGCAGCATATCTTTTTCCACCCCTGGCTGGCTATCCAATCTGACACAATTGGCTGATCACTCAGCTGGGGCAAGGTGGTGTAACCACCCCTTGCTTAGATATAGTATACCTATATCTAAACCTATATCTGGACACATATACACCTATAAGTCACTCCTATGGCAGGCCTTAACAATCCTGGAGGCAGAGTGCTTGGTTTTATGTGAGATGGTGCTCTAGCATGAGCTGAGCCTGTCTGCAGCTTTCGGAACCAAGTCCCTTAGCTGTTCTGGGATATTGCCATACTATATACTCTTAAGTGCATTATAATCCTCGCGGTTACTTGCTAACTTTGGTTTAGCTTTATCAAAACATGTTGTGTAAGGTGTCATACGCTTTGGAATACTACCCCCTCGCCAGTTCTGGCGACAGGGGTAGCATTCCACCCTTCTAGAGGGAAAAGACATGTTACTTTGCTTAAACGCGGTTAAATCTAATCAGAGCCTCAGCATCACAAAATGGATGCTGCTGCCACAGACACAAGTCTGCCCTCCTGCTGCTGACCGAAACTCCAGCAGGGGAGGCCTGGACAAATGGTATCCTGTCCCAGGGAGGTGTTACACCACCCCAGACAGGAGATAGTGGATTGGGGCAGGGAGGGCTGAATGGAACTAGACACTGCCTGGGGCGCACAAGGCGTCCCATGCATAGTCCAGTTCAAACCGGTGCTGGGGCACTCCAGCCCCAGCTCTGGCACAAAACTGGACAAAGGGAAAGGGGTGTAACCACCCCCTTCCCCCCTTCCTGGGTCCCACCCATAGGAGGGACCTAGCAGGTGATCCAGCCTCTTGATTTGGAATAAAGGTAGGAGCTGTGTCAATGCAATTTAGATCTTCCTGACTGAAACTTTGAAATGAAACTCTGGACCCTTCGACATCCTACTCAACGTAGAAGACTAAAGAATCTCCCTTGTGGTCAAGGAGTGGCCACCCTGTGCAAGGAGGCACCATCAGCACATCAAGACTGTCTTTGCCGTTGCTCCCGCCGGAGCTCGAACTACAAAGACCAACAAGACCTGGACTCCCAGACTTCTAACAGCCCGATCCACAGTCCTAGCAAAGCTTAGACCCTTGGAGGCGACGTGAGACGTGGGACCGGCCATCTTGAAAAGTCATTGAAGTGCTTCCTGTGCAGCTCCTGAGGCTCCTCGATGCTGTGCTTTGGGCTTTAAGAAGCCCCAGCCCTAAGCAGCCTGGGCTCCAAAGATCACCTCTCCACACTCTCCGAGTGCTGCGTGGGGCCCTTTTGCACTTTACCTGCTCGACGCGTTGTCCGGTCGCTTGCCCATTGGCTAGTGGCCTCTGTGACGATGATCCATTGAAACTATACTGCTGGTCTGATTGCTCCAGACTGGCCCCCACTCCCCTGAAAAGGAGCCATCGATCTGACCTTCCCGGTCCGATCAAGAAGACATCTTCGAGTCCTACATGGGTTGCCTTTGCCAAGGCTTGGTGACTCTGATTCGAGTACCGACACCGCCGACAGCAAGAGCCTTTGTGGGACAGCTTGTGTTCACCAGCTGGTCATCCTCAATCCTTCCTGGTCCATGTGGCAGCGGAGACAAACTACTCGACAGCACCTGATCGCAACCCGACATTGCCTGGTTCCGTCCTGGTTCCATCCTGGTCACTAGCTAGTGACCTAGACTCTGTCCCCTCTGATTTCAGGTACTCTACATCTTCGATCCACCCTTGGATCCAACCGGACTCTTCTCTCCTGGTCGCCTGCAGCATCTTTTCCTCCAGGCTCCATAGAACTTCACAACGAAACCCGACACACTTTGGCACCTATGCACCCGCTTCCTGTGGGTGAGATAACGATATAACTCCGGCGCTCCTGTTGTGGTTTACACCTCTAGTGTCCTAGTTGTAAGTGGCTAAGTTCTAGTCCAGTCGGAAGACTCCTAAACCTATAACTTTCTGATTTTTACGCACCATTGACTTGTATGGTAAACGCAGTTGCCTATAGACACTGCACTCGCATCCTGTGGGCCTCCTATGTCCTAACCTTCGTTAGTCCAGTGTAGGCCCAGTGAATCCCAAGGCCCTAGGTCTGTTCATTGTTCATAACATGGTACTTATACCACTTTCTTAATATATGGTTTGAGTGGCCACCCGGCCTATCCATAATTGTGCAGCCTATTGTATGTTCAATACTGTGTTCTTTGTTTAACGCTTGTGCTTCTGTGCTCATAAAGAGTAAAGGGGATTATTCTAGAAATAAATATATATATTTTGTAATATATAACTTGTGTGGTGTCCTTTCATTTGGTATTTAAAAGGATTGCATACGGTAAAACAGCTGGCTTCACATGCCCTCTTGAGTTTAGCCTTAGACGGCTTTTGTCCATGCTACCCCTAGGATAAATGGTCTATAAGGTTGACTTACAACCAATCACCATAAGGGCCGTTTGGACTGGTGCAAGGTGCTCACTAGAATAGTGATCATCATATACCAGGCCAACTTCTCACACCCGGCCCACTTAAAGCCCTGACTATAAGGTTTGCTGAGAGAATGTGCAGAGAGCACACAGGATCTCAGGGATAGTCTACCGACTAATGCATCCACTGCAGGGGCCTCTTTTCGACCCCATGGTCACAGGTTCAAATCCAGGCGGGTCTACTTAGCCTTTCATCCATCTGAGGTCGATAAAAGGAGTACCATTGAGTTGGGTAACAAACATCTGTTATTCAGAGCCAAAAGACCTACGGGTGAACGTGCACTTTACAAATACACATATTATGTTATATATGAACAACACGTGTAATACCTTCACCTGCTCTCTTCTGTTTGCAAGTGGGGCCTGCTAATACACCTACATTGCCTCCTGTCTTAACCCAGCATGGAAAGTTTTGTTATCACAGGAGTGGGCTGGAGGGAAATTCTTTGCACTGGGGGAGGTGGCCGGCTCCTCAGGTTAATTGACAGCGTTGCCTCTGTTGCCCATATCTCCAGGTGGGTTATTTAGGTCCTATTTCTTTTTATTTCTCTCTCTGTGAGACTGAAGCAAGTGGTGAATATGAAGGGCAATGGACATGCCCACTATGGACTTTGGTGGGACTCGTGCCCTGTCATATAAGGAACATTAAGGTCAGCTGAGATGCACTGATTCACAGGCTCAACTTTCATTTTTTTTTCTAAGTTGAAATGAGCACAATCTCAAACTTTCATTAACTGGAAAATATTAATTTCATAGAGCACCAACCAATAACGCAAACTTACATAATTTGCAAGCAAGTGCTAAAATATGTGTGGGGGACTAAAATATTTGTGGGGGACTTATTAGCCTAGACAATGCGTAATGATATTGTTTCAATGTAGAAAGAAATGTCAAACCCTATCTACTCTTACCTATAGTCATTTTAGCATCTCAGTAAAAGCACTCGTGAGAGAGGCTTAAGAAAAGATACTATCACTGAGGAGAAAGGGACACTGGAGCTATCTCTACATCACAGAGCTGCCTAGAAGAATTATCTGTCCAGTTACTGTAGTGCTAGAGACATGCTTGTGGTCTGACACCACCCCCTTCACAAGTGCGGTAGCCATTGGCATGGAGACATGGTTAGATGGCTGTGGGCATGCTCTGCCACCCAAATAGCGGTAGCTACCGCCTGGCATGGTGGTGTGACACCAGCACCACCCCCTTTACAAGTGCGGTAGCCATTGGCATGGGGACATAGGTAGATGGCGGTGGGCATGCTCCACCACCCAAATCGCGGTAGCCACCGACTGGCCACGGCGGTGTGACATCGCCATGGGGCATTGCTTACAGCCAATGCCTGTATGTACCAACTGAGGACATTCAAGAAAATGAGGAAATTTTTCTCTAAGGAGGCTAGCATAACCATCTTGCTCGCTCTAATAATGTCTTGGTTGGATTATTCAAAATCCATATATTTAGGACTCCCTGTTGGTCAAATTCACAGGCTACTGCTCATTCAAAATCAAGCAGCTAGGCTGGTTTTCCAGCTACCGAGACAGTGTCACATTAAACCATTAATGAAGCAGCTTCACTGGCTTCCTGTGATACAGCGGTCTATCTTCAAGACTGGCTGTATCGTCTTTAACGCACTCCACGACTCAGGACCCAAGTTCATATCCACCAAGATTGCAAGATACATGCCGACACAGAATCTTAGATCAGCAACAAGGAATATGTTGACTGGTCCAAGATTTAATCGTAAGAGAATGGGTGGTTCACGTTTCTCGGTATCAGGTCCCACTTTGTGGAATTCCTTCCCAATTGAAATCAGACTGACCTCAGATTACCTGAGCTTCAGGAAAAGACTCAAAACATGGTTATTCACTCAAGTGTATTGTTAGAGCCTGAAGGACAGCTCTTGTCTCCCCTTAGCACCATGAAACCGTTGGTATTCGAGCGCTCTATAAATTCCTTAAACATAAACATAATGGGAGCGAGGAGTGCGGTGGCATGATGCCGTTTTGAAAATTGCGGAAGGCGTGCTCCACCACTGCGGAGGCGGTCATTGGATGCTTTTGAAAGATGCACCATTGCGGTAGTGCACCCTGGGCCCCTGCGGTGCATCACCACCATGGAGCATTGCCTACAGCCAATGGGAGCGATGATTGCGGTGGCATGATGCAGTTTTGAAAATCGCGGAAGGCGTGCTCCACCACAGCGGAGGCGGTCATTGGATGCATTTGAAGGAGGCAGACCTGGACAACCAATTGTTGCAACTTGACACCTAAGAAACAACCCCATGGGGCTATAAATCTGTGGGAGTGAGCCTCACATTTCCACTGTTCACAGAGCCTGCTGCCTGGGACCCTCTCCTGCTGCTGCCTCAAGAGCCTGCTGCCTGGGAACCTCTCCTGCTGCAGCCTCAAGAGCCTGCTGCCTGGGAACCTCTCCTGCTGCAGCCTCAAGAGCCTGCAGCCTGGGACCCTCTCCTGCTGCTGCCTCAAGAGCCTGCTGCCTGGGACCCCTCACCACTCACTTCTACCACAGGTGTTCCAGGTCAACAGGGATGGCAAGGACAGAAAAGATCTGTGCCAGTCCATTCACAAGCGAGGAGCTGGAGGTCCTTGTGGACGAGGTGCTGGCACAGTACCCAAGGCTGTATGGTGGCCCCAATGTAGTGGTAAGTCATCGTAGAGGGAGATGTAGGATAGGGGGGTCAGACATGTAGTTGTGCTGCTGCAGTATATGCCCAAGGGTGTGGGGTTGTGTCATATATTCCAGGACGAGGGAGTGTGTGTGTCCCAATGTCACGGTTTTACCTGCCTACAGTTGTATGTCTGAGTGGAGTGTGTTACATTGTCAGCCATACAGAGCCACAGGATGTTGGACATCCAGGTGCCAGAACAGTACTTGCTCAGGTGATTGTCTTTGTGTGCCCCTATTGTCCGACTCAGTGTGAACCTAGAGACTATGCCCAGTGCCCACCCACCAATACGAGATCACATCACTGCACTTACTGGGGCCTTACTCTTGTTCATTCGCACTGAAATGAAGATATGCACCATCTCAGGCCTGTATAATTGCACACTTGTGTAGATGGCTATTTTGTTGGTGAGTCCATGTGCCCCGAGGCCACACACATTACAAACACATATGTTCACAGGACATGCTCATTGAATGCTGCCCAGTCATGCACACAGTGATTCTATACACAGACACAGGTAGATATGTGGATGTATGTAGTGGACAGACATGCATGGGACAGGAGATGTGTTAAAGCCACTGAGGGTGTTTAGTGCAGTCATCCTGCATGTGTGTGAGATTATCAGGGACCCTGTATGCCCTCATGATTGAATACAATCACATCTGTTTGGCCCATGCAGAGTGCCCTTGTGAGGTGTCCCCTAGTTTGGGATGGCGTCTATGTCTTGCTACTGTACTGATAGATGTTGGTACATGACACTGTGTCACTGATCATTTCCCCTTCTTTTCTTTCATACCTGCATCTCAAAGTACACCAGCGTAAGGCCGTGTGGAGGGCCATTGCAGCAAAGGTGTGAGCCCTGGGCGTATCCAACCGACAATGCACCCACTGCCACAAAAGGTGGGATGACATAAGCCGGCTGGCAAAGAACATGGCAGAGAGGACATTGGGACTGCAACCACGCACTGGGCGTTTGGCACGGCACAACATGACACCACTGATGGGCCGCATATTGGCAGTGACTCATCCAGAGCTGGATGCATGTCTGAAGGAGCATCGGCAGCAAGGCAGGGGTGAGTATTTGGGGAGGGGGACTTTGGCTGGGAGCGGATGCATGTGTACAGGGCCTGTGGCAGCGGTGGCCCATGTGATGTTTGTGGGGTGGTGCTGTGCTGTGTCATGTGAGTGGGTGCTGGGATGGGTGCCAGTGTCATGCATTGGTCCAAACTGGCCTTACAAAGGTGATCCTCCCTGTTGTGCTTTTCCATAGCCAGATGTGTTAGGATCTACATGGTCATTCAGCATTGGGATAGTGTGGGGAATCTTTTAGGGGGTGAACGGCAGTGTCCACTATCTGAGTGTGACTTCATGTATGCCTACTGTGCATGCACCATGATCGGTGAGGCCCTCACATCTGACGACAAGGTGCCCCAGAGTACCACATGGTGCTTGGTATAGCCTACTTGCCACTGTGGACTGTCATGTCCTAATAGGTGTGTGTGTTGTCCCCTCCTGTTCCCTCAAGGTCTGTCATTGGTAATAAGTGTTGTCCCCACATCATGTTCCTAGGTGTGGGCAGGGCAAGTTGTGTGTCTGGTACACTTCATCCACGGGCAGGGTGTTGTACTGTGTGGCCTCAACATGGCTCAGTAATGGCAGAGATTCAGGTTTACAGACACTGTTGAGGTCTATGTAGTTTGTTGCTGCAATGTGATTGCAGGGTGTGGTGGTCACCATGTTGATTTGGGCATCTCCTGTTCTGCATTAATTGGATTGCTTTGTCCTGCTGATGACACTAACACAACCCTGCATCTCTCTCTCATGCAGAATCACCAGTGGGCACGGAGGAACAGGAGCCAGAAACCAGTTGTGGCGAGAGTAGCACTACAGCTGCACCAGAGGCCAGTGACACAGAGCTCACCAGCGCATCTGAGGGGGACCGGAGTATGCAGGAGGAATCCGTGCCTGAGACACAGAGTACAACATCATCTGATGCAAGCGGTGAGGCATCCATGTTGGCAGGCACAGGGAATGGGGACTCTGCATCATCGTCTATCACACAGCGGCCAGTGCCCACCTTCCCATCCACTTCCTCTGGTGCAGCCTGTGTCAGTAAGAGGGGACGAGTTAGATTCACACCTGGCACCGCTGAGCCTGCACCTGTCCCCCCTGCTGCCCTCAGTTCTGATTCTGTAGAGCTCCTGCGCCAGCTTTGTGTGGGCCAGACAGCCATGCTCAATGCCTTCAGTGACCATGACAAAAAATTAGGCCAAGTGGTTGCCTACATGGAGGGCTTACACTCTGACGTGGGTGGGCTACTCCGTACAGTCCAGGCTATGTCATCTGCAGTGACGTCGACCCTTCAACAAGCACATACTCCCTTTCCTGCTCAGGTGCCTTTGTCCATCCCCCAGTCAGTGGCCACATCAGATGATAGTGACCACGGTTCCCATGCGTCACCGTCACTATATAGCACAAGAAGCATCCAGCAGACACAACCCAAGCGGGCCCGATCACAGACACCATCCCCACAGAAGAGCAGAGCCACCCCAGAATGCAAAGAAAAGAGCCCGACAGGGAAGTGCAGGGGAGTAGGGTCTGCTTCCTATGGTCACCCCCACTTTTTGCTGTGATTCTCTGGGTTTTCGACTTTAGTGTAGCTGTGGGCCTGCTAATCAGACCCACAGCCCAGCTGTTCTCTCTCTAAATTGATACCATGTACTTTAGGTACATACCTGATTGGGTATTGGGTCACCTTTGTGAGCCCTTGTATAGTGTACCATAGGTACCCAGGGCATCGGTGCATCCAAGGCCTACCAGGGGCTGCAGCATGTATTATGCCACCCCTGGCTGGCCATCTAAACTGACACCACAGGCTGATCACTCAGCTTGGGTAAGGTGGTGTAATCACCCCTTACTTAGATATAGTATATCTATATCTACCTTGTATATAGACACATAGTAACCTATAAGTCACTCCTATGACAGGCCTTAACAATCCTGGAGTCAGAGTGCTTGGTTTTATGTGAGAGGGCGCCCTAGCATGAGCTGAGCCCCTCTGCAGCTTTCGGAACCATCTCCTTATAGCTGTTCTGTGATATAGCCATACCATATACTTTTAAGTGCATTATAATCCCCACCGTAAATGCTAACTTTATTTTGGCTTTATCAAAACATGTTGTGTAAGGTGTCAAACACTTTGGAATACTACCCCCGCCAGTTCTGGCAGCGGGGGTAGCATTCCACCCTTCTAGAGGGAAAAGACATGTAGTTACTGCTTTACCCGGTTAAAGTTAAACAGAGCCTCAGCATCACAAAATGGATGCTGCTGCCACAGACACGAGTCTGACCTTCTGCTGCTGGGGGAAACTGCGGCAAGGGAGGTCTAGACAATAGGTTTCCTGTCGAGGGAGGCCCAGACAGCCTGTAGTGTATTGGGGCAGGGTGGGTTGAATTGAAAGATGCTTTTCCAGGCACTGCCTGGGGCACACAAGGTGCTCCATTCATAGCCCGGTTCAAACCAGTTGCTGAGGCACTCCATCCCCGCTCTCGGGCAAAACTGGACAAAGCGAAAGGGGTGTAACCACCCCCTTCCCAGGTCCACCCATATGAGGGACCTAGCAGGTAATCCAGCCCCTAAAATCAGTATAAAGATAGGAGCTGTGTCTACAGACTTTCGATTATCCTGGAATGAAACTCTGATACGAAACTCTTGGACCTTTGATGTTTTATACCGACTAGAAGACTGAAGACATCTCCCTTGTGGTCAAGGAGTGACCACCCTGTGCAAACAGGCACCACCAGTAACGTGCCGGTTTGCTTTGTTGATGCTCCTGCCAGAACCCGAAGACTCAGTGACTCAGGAACTGGACTTCCAGACTTCTCTGACTCCGATCCACATCCACAGCAAAGCTGAGACCCGTGGCGGACACGAGAGACGTGGGACTGGACACCCATGACTTCCTGCATTTTGCTAATTGCTCGACTCCCGAGGTACCCTCGCAGTTGTGCATTGGGGTATAAGAAGCCCCAGGCCCGAGCACCATTTGCACCAAAGCTCAGCCCTCCACACTCCACGAGTACAGCATGGGGCCTGCTCCTGCATTTCAGCTTGACGCGTCTTCCCGGTGGCTAGTTAGCCCTCTGAAGACTTATTTTTGAATTTACACTGTGGCCTAGTTGCTCCAGGCTTGCTCCAGCTTCCCTCCAAAGAAGAAGCTCCCCAGACATTGCTGGTCTGACTCAAAGCCAATCTTCACTTCCTGCGTGGGTTGCGTTTGCCAAGGCTTGTTGGGTCCAATCTGGATACCGACACCGCAGTCAACTAGATCCTTTGTGGGACAGTTCGAATCCAGCTCCTGGTTGTCGCTGACGTCTCCTGGTCCTCGTGGCTGCAGAGACAAGCTTCACCTCTTCACCTGAAATCTCCTCGACATTGCCTGGTTCCTTCCTGGTCACTGGCTAGTGACCCAGACTCTTTCCGCTCTGCTTTCAGGTTCTTCAGTTCCTCGATCCACCCTTGGATCCACCCGGACACTTTTCTTCTGGTCACCTGCAGCACTTCTTCGTAGATCTCCATAGAAAACATCAACGGAACCCGACACCAAAAGACACCTATGCACCCGGCTTCCCTGGGTGAGGTAACTCGAGTACTCCAGTGCTCCCATGGGTATTGACTATCCAAGTGTCCTAGTCTCAAGTGGTTTTGTCGTAGTCCATCCAGAAGTGCCCTAAATCTATAACTTTGTAACTTTTACGTTCCCAATATAAGTCAATGGTAACTCGCGACTGTGTTTAGACACTGCACGCGTCTCCCGTGGGTCTCCTACTTCCTAACCTTTGGTCGTTTAGTGTAGCCCCAGCGATTCCCTAGGCTCTAGGCCTATTCACTGTTTCTGTAGTGGCTCTTATACCACTATTTTAGTATATGGTTTGTGAGGCCCCTAGGGCAAAACTGTATTTGTGCAACTTATTGTATGCTATTTAAGTAACTTGTGATGTACTTCAATCTCTGACCTCATAAAGAGTGCAGAGGGGTTGTGTTAGAAATAAATACATATATATTTGATATATACCTTGTGTGGTGTCCTTTCATTTGGTATTCAAGGGATTACAATTGGTAAAACAAACAGCTTTGCATGCTCTTTGGAGTTTAGCCTAAGACTGCTGGTCCATGCTACCACTAGGATAGCTTGTCTATAAGGTTGACTTTACAACCACCATCAATAATGGTCGTTTAGACTGGTGCAAGGTGCCCACTAGAATAGTGGACATCATATGCCAGGCTAACTTCTCACAGGAAGAGCAAGGCCGAAAAAGCAATGAGGCAGACATCAGGCTCCCATGCCTCAGAGGCATCACCAGCGAAGGACTCTACTGTCCCTAAAACTTAACGCAGAGCTAGGCGTGACTATGCCCACTGAGGAGGTGTTGCATGGCAAGGGCACACATAGGAAGGGCACAGGGCCACATTCCCCCGCCACATCAACTCCAACTCACAGCCCAGTGAAGCAGGTGGAGGAGGGCACTGTAGGGGCTACCCCTGGCAAAAAGACAAAGAAGGGCACCGTAGGGGCCACCCCTAGCAAAGAGGCAAAGGAGGGCACTGTAGGTGGGGCACCTGGCAAACAGGGGAAGGTGGTCCAGAGGCGTAGCCAGACAAAGCTTTCCGCAGGATCCAGCACATCACCAGAGGGAGTGCCAGTGTCTGCACCTGATGCGGGACAGTTGGTGTGTGTGCCTGTTGTATCATCACCAATTCCCATTAACCCCAGTACAGGGAAGCAATTTCGAAATCCCAAAAAGTGGAAGGGCACCCCTCAATCCTCTCCCACCCACACTGTGTCACAGCTCTGCATGACACCACCTCCACGTGCCACTACACCACCTGGTCCAAACAGCCCTCCAGCTTGAGAAGCCACTGATAGCCCTACATCACCTGGGCCTCTGTCTCCCCAGTCGAGTGGGTCTGCTGTCCCTGACACACAGCCATCTCCCAGTCCACCTGACAGCCAAATGTGAGTGGCAGTCCCCCTCATACACCTTTCTCTCATACAGGGGTGCTAATCCTGCCCATTGTTTGCCACCTGGGTGTGTTGCTGGCCATGGAAGGGTACAGTCAAACACACTCACTGTGCAGCTTCTCATGTCCTGACTCTGCACTTTGCCATGCCCACTGGCCATGTCGTTCACTGCTGTTCTGGCCTTGCCTGTGCAGCTTCTCATGTCCTGACTCTACACTTTGCCATGCCCACTGGCCTTGTCCTTCACTGCTGTTCTGGCCTTACTTGTGCAGCTTCTCATGTCCTGACTCTACACTTCTCCCTAGCCACTGGCCTTGTCGTTCACAACAACAAAAAATTGTGCAATTTAAATTGAAGAAAATGTATTTTGAGTTAACCCCTTGTGTGCTCATGACTCGTCATGGCACAGAGTCACCATGTGCTCATGACGAGCTCAGCTCGTCATGGCACCCACCCACGGGGGAAGCGCTGACGCTCCCCCTGTGGGCGGGTCGATCGGCGTCTTTGCACCGGGGAAGGCAGGGGAAGACCTTCCCCTGCCTCCCCCGTCGCATCATCAATGACGTCAGCACGCTGATGTCATTGGAGGTTCTCCTTAGTTCACCGCAAATGGCTTCCTGCGCGAGGGCAAAGTAAGAGGTCAGTCTTGGGGCTGGGGAGGGGGGGATTTAAACGAAAGAGGCATCTGGGGAAAGGAAAGGGTTTTCCTTCCCCTCAATGCCTCTTTTGTGCATTCCTGCTGCATGATCGTGCGATCGTGCAGCAAGAATGCCCACTAGCGCCAGGGATTTTTTGTTTTTGGCCACTATTTGTTGGTAGGGGGAAGCGGCCCCTTGGGAAAGGGTTGCTCCCCCTTTTAGGGGCAATTCGAAAGGCTTTGTCTGCCCCCCCCTCAGAATCTGTGTAATTATATACAGAACGGCCCAAATAACCAATGTGCTCGGGAGTGGCCCCTTGGACAAGGGTCACTCCCATTGGGGGCCATTTTGAGCAAGCCCACAATGTTTTTTTAGTTTTGGGGAGCGACCCCTTAGGCAAGGGTTGCTCCCCTTTTGGGGACAATTTCAAAGCTTAGTCTGCCCCCCAGGTTGGGCAGAATTTGTGTATTTATTTCCAATTCGGCCCAATTAACCAATGTGCTTGGGAGTGGCCCCTTGTGCAAGGGTCACTCATATTGGGGGCCATTTTAGCAAGCCCACAATGTTTTTTCTTTGTTTAGGGAGTGACCCCTTAGGCAAGGGTCACTCCCCTTTTTGGGTCCATCATTTTTGCTTTGTTTGCCCCCCCCCCCCCGGGGGGGGCAGATTTAAAATTTTGAAAATGTATTCGGCCCACAGGGACATTTGAATAAATGTAGTGGGGAGTGGCCCCTTGGGCAAGGGTCACTCCCATTTTTTGGGGCATATATCTTGGCTTTGTCTGCCCCCAGAGGGGGGCAGTTTTAATTTTATTAAAAAAATCGGCCCACTGGGCTAATGTAATAAATGTAATGGGGAGTGGCCCCTTGGGCAAGGGGGCCTTTTTAGTATGAAATGAAATGAAATGAAAAATTACACTTGTATAGCGCATAACTACCCGGAGGCCTCGCAGCGCTGTTGACTGATTGCTTAAGGCGAGCTCAGGGTAGTTCAGCAGGTTTTGCAAACAAGTGAGTTTTCAAAGCTTTTTTAAAAGACATACGGTTGCTGTTCTCTCGAAGAGGGAGAGGGAGGGAATTCCAAAGCCTGGCCGCAGTATGGGAGAAAGAGCGGCCACCCCAGCAGGCTTTGTTGACTTTGATGGTGGTTGCCAGCTGAAGGGTGCAAGAACGAAGGGATCGGGATGGGACATAGGGCTTGACCATAGGGTGTAGAATTGCGGGGCCTTTTCGGTGGAAGGATTTGTGTAAAATACACATAGCCTTAAACTGTACTCTGGCCACCACTGGGAGCCAGTGAAGTTCCTTTAGGACTTTCTTCGCTGACTGCCAGCGGGGTAGGTTGTAGAGTAGACGGGCAGCGCTGTTTTGCGTAACTTGGAGCCTATGTATTACAGAAGCCGGGGCTCCCATGTAGAGGGCGTTCCCATAATCCAGGCGGGAGAGTATCAGCGCCTGGACCATGACCCTCCTTGCCTGGAATGGGAGCAAAGGGAGCACTTTGCGCAGCATTCTCATCAGCCCGAAACAAGTGGCGGCAGTCTTGGTGGCTTGGACCGAGAAATCAAGTGATTTGTCGAGCCAAATCCCGAGGCTCTTTATCTGGGACTTGGGAACGGGAGGCGAGCCCAGACATGGTGGCCAAATGGATGCAAGGGCAGAGGGGGGAGGATTGCCCAGTAAGATGATGTCTGTCTTCTCCCCGTTGAGTTTCAAACAGGAAGATTGCATCCACCTGGCGACAGCCTCTAGACAGGGACCTAAGGTGGTAGACGAACCCTCGGAGTGGTCTAAAGAGACCACCAATTGGGTATCGTCGGCGTAGGTGACGATACGCACACCAAAGGGATGGACTATCCTGTCTAGAGGTTCCATGTAGGCATTAAAAAGGGTGGGGCTCAGGGAGGAGCCCTGGGGGACCCCGCACCCGAGTGGGTGTTTGGGGGAGGCTACCTCACCCTCAAAGACCTGGAAGAATCGTTCGTCCAGGAAGGAAGTCAGCCATTCCAGGGCCGCGCCCGACACGCCCAAGGCAACTAATCGATGTAATAGTGTGGCATGGTTAACCGTGTCGAACGCGGTGCTGAGGTCTAATAAAATAATGGCGACTTTTCCTCCCTGGTCCAACATGGCTCTGGCCTCTTCCGTTACCGCTAAGAGGGCGGTTTTGGTTCCGGGCGGGGGACGGAACCCTGTCTGAGAGGCACGTAGTAGACAGTTGGACTCCAAATAGTCCACTAAGGTGTTGTTAACGTGCCTCTCAAGCAGTTTGCTCATCCACGGAAGTAAAGAAATGGGGCGATAATTGGCCAAGTTGTTCTGGTCCAG
This sequence comes from Lissotriton vulgaris, assembly GCF_964263255.1. Taxonomy (NCBI): domain Eukaryota; kingdom Metazoa; phylum Chordata; class Amphibia; order Caudata; family Salamandridae; genus Lissotriton; species Lissotriton vulgaris. The sequence continues at coordinate 1,544,657,793 of NC_141694.1, read as the reverse complement.
GGTGGGCTTTTTCAACAGGGCCTTCACCATCGCACACTTCCATGGTGGTGGAACAGATTTGGAGGTGATGGATGCATTAAGGACATCCAAGATGACCGGACGAATGACATCCATAACCTTAATGAGAGTATGAGGGGGTGCTTGGTCATTGGGAGATCCAGAGGTGATCTTAGGGATTAATCTGTCTAGACCAGAGGCGTCAAGAAGTGGAAATTTGTGCAGCATACAGTGGACAGAGGAGTCAGAAATTATAGGAGAGATGGGTTCTAGGTCATCCTTAGAATTGCTAAATGAGGAATAGATGGCCTGGATTTTTTGGGAGAAAAAAGAGGCCAAATCATTACAGCAAATTTGTGCGCCTTCAGCAGAGGGACGCTCAGAGGGGAGTGAGATAAGGGATTTAACTATTTTAAAAATTTCCATAGGGGCATTTGCAGCCGAGTTAATTTTCGAATCATAGAAAAGAGCTTGTGCCGCTTTTATCTCGCTTTTGTAGAGCTTTATAGCAGCCCTATACTCAGCCTTCCTAAGTTGGGAGTAGTCCTGCCTCCTGGCTCTCTCAAGTCTACGGCAGGCTTGTTTCATGGATCTAAGGGCAGATGTATACCATGGAGCAACTTTGGGTCTATTTATGGATTTCCGAGGATGTCTTGGAAGAACCTGGTCAAGGGTGCTGGAGATCCAGTTATCAAAGTTGTGTGTGGCCATATTGGGATTAGTTGCCTTCCTAGGTGGGTCTCTGGCGGGGGCCGCTTCCCAATCGGGGAGGGAAAGCGAGGGCCATTTCCTTCCGAGGTGCTTAGCAAGATTTTGAGAGGCGGAAGGGGGATTAGTACACCAGGTAAAAGGTATTAAAAATGATCGGTCCAGGGTAGTGGGATAGGGGTCTCAGCTGTGAGATTATCTAAGTTACTGTAAATGTGGTCAAGGAGATGTCCCCTGTTATGTGTTGCATGAAAGCCCTTTTGGCATAGGTCGATGGCTTGAAGGTTAGAACAGAGGTTATTGGCTGAAGTGTCGTGAGGGTCTTCTAGGTGTAAGTTAAGGTCCCCGAGCAAGGTGAGATTAGGCGAGGTGAGCACAGCACTTGCAGCGAGATCTGTTATCTTGGTGATAAAGTTGTTGAGAGCGCCGGGTGGCCGGTAGGCTAAGATACCGGAGAAGGTGGTAGTGGGAGAGAGTTCTAAAGAGAAATGAAGGCTCTCACAAGCTGGCGTGGTGGATGGAGTAACACAACATTTATAGCTGTCTCTATAGATGATGGCCAATCCACCGCCTCTCCCAGTCTGGCGGTCCAGCCGTTTAAGGGTATAACCTTGAGGGGTAGCCCATACTGTAGTTGGATCGTTGTCTTTCTGGAGCCATGTTTTAATTCAGAAAAAGAGCCTCAGGATTGAGCTCTTCTATCAATCTGTTCAACTCAGTATGATATTTCGGTAAGGACCGACAGTTCAGAAGAAACATTCTCCATTTATGTAAAGGGAGCGGATTATCGCTGTGTGGGGAGAGCGTGCTCCAATCACTCCCTTTGCAATGGGACCCTATATTGGTGGGAAGGATCTAGTGTAGACATGAAGGATTAGTGAGGGGTCGTAAGGCTAGGGGAGAGGAGGAGCTGTAAGAGAGTAGATCCCCTACCATAGTGGCGGTCCTGTCCGAGAGCAAAGCGGGAAGCGTCTGGACGTGGACTGGCGCAGACTGGCTTCTCTATGGCACCTCTTCGGCGTGTCTGTGGCGCTACCGCTGCGCGTCACCGCTGCGCGGGAGAATGCAGGATTATATAGATTAGGCGAAGGTGGAGACTAGCGCGTCACCCTCCAAAGATGGCCGCCCAATGTGGAGCAACCAGGAAGTAGTGCCGCTTTATCTCCCTCCACTACAAACAGCACAGGTTGCTGCGGTGGACCGGGGAGTGGGCGTGCAAAGTTACAGGTATTACACACAATTTTTAAAATAAGTAACAGCAGGATAAAAACGCTTGCAGCAGTCCTAAATCACAGCCAAGCGCTAGCGCAGCGATGTTCTCAATCAAAAATCGTGCGCGAGTGACTCTAAGCCCTTATGTAGTGAGGGAGAAGGGGGAGACTAGCGCGTCACCCTCCAAAGATGGCCGCCCAATGTGGAGCAACCAGGAAGTAGTGCCGCTTTACCTCCCTCCATTACAAACAGCACAGGTTGCTGCGGTGGACCGGGGAGTGGGCGTGCAAAGTTACAGGTATTACACACAATTTTTAAAATAAGTAACAGCAGGATAAAAACGCTTGCAGTAGTCCTAAATCACAGCCAAGCGCTAGCGCAGCGATGTTCTCAATCAACAATCGTGCGCGAGTGACTCTAAGCTCTTATGTAGTGAGGGCGAAGGGGGAGACTAGCGCGTCACCCTCCAAAGTATGTCCATGATGTTAGGTTTTGGTTGGGGGAGCGGCCCCTTGGGCAAGGGTCGCTCTCCTTTTGGCTTTGTCTGTCCCCTGGGGGTGGGGCAGATTGAATTTTTCAACCATATTCATGCTTTAGCTCACTCCACCACCCTAGTTCAGACATGGCTATATGCAAATTAGTCTGACCCTGTGCCTCATGGGAACAGTCTAGCCTGAACTGCCAAGCCATATCTTCCCTGCCCTGGAAACAACCATCCTGGGACCGGTTTCAGGCGAATCAGCCGCCATCAGCCAGACTAGCTTGAGTCCAGTGGCAAAATGAGCAAGGGACACACACCTGGGCATACCGTGCCAACTTAGGGCAATGAAAGCGCACAGGGTCAGACTGATTTGCATATGGCCATGTCTGAACTGGGGTGGTGGAGTGAGTGAAACAATGATGATGGATTAAACCAAGATCAGTTGACGGGAGTGTTAGATTTGCTCAAGCGCTCCATCCATCATCCCCTTTGATATCACCTTGAGGGGCAGTTTGGTTGTTTTTTTTTGTTGCGCCACTAGTATTTATTTTTGTTAGGGAGCCGCCCCTTGGACATGGGTCGCTCCCCTTTATGGGAGGATGATTGTGGCCATTTCTACCCTCTTTGGATGGCAGAGTAGCAGTATGTGTTTAGGCCCATCTGCCCCCAAGGGCAGAAGCCACTAGACACCAGAGTTTTTAAAATGTTTGTTTTGGGGGGTGGCCTCAAGGGCAAGGGTTGCTCCCCTTTTACGGGGGTGAATATGTAATGTATACTGTTTGGCCCACCCACCCCTTAGCTTGGCAGGTGGACTGGTGCATTATTTGCATATGTGATTGTTATGATTTTTTTCTCCTTTTCTCCCAATTTCTGAAAACCAACCTCAAACAATATCAACCATCAAGGAAACTCAGATCAAGCAACACAAAGCTGATCAAAACCCCCAGATTCAAACCGCTAAGATGGGGAGGGAGAAGCTTTCTGCTGCATACAGCTAAAACCTGGAACCAAATTCCATTATCAATAAAAAAACAGCTCATCACTGCTACTACTCCGGAGGGCATTAAAAACCTGGCTCTTCTCAGCATAGTAGAATTCCTCCTTGCGCAGTCCTAGACTCAATGCATCTGACTAAGCGCTAAGACGCCCTAGGGCATTCGTGCACTTTATACATTTTTTAATGAAATCATTTTAAATCTTGTGTAAAGCTTTTGATTCCTGTTTGCGGTTTCGACAGGGGTTGTTCTGAAGTTTTGCGTAGTTGCATTTTTTTGGTAAGAAAAATATTTTTGTTGTGTGTACTCCAAATGAGTAATATTGTAATGTATGGATGAATTGTTTTGTAAATGGTGTCATAGTGGCAGCATATTTAGTTAGTGTTTTGAGCATGAAAATCTTTGTGATGTGTTTTGCATGGTCTTAGGTGTAACTTTTTAGTGGAATATTGTTGATCCATACTGTGTCTGTGCAGAGTATGTGGTGGTGAGTTTAGCTGCTTCTGGTAAGTGAGTGGTATTGCTTTGGAGTGTATAGGTATTTTTGATAAAGGTGCAATTTGTTTATTACTTTTTTTATAAAGTGTTTGTTGTTGTTGACTTGTTTGACAAGTTACCTTTAATAGTAATCATTATGGCTAGCCGTAGAATGACTGCTCACCAGGTGGTTGGTATGCTTCTTGAATCTTCCTCTGAGCCGCATTATGACACTGACAGTGCGTCTGAGGGAGAGGAGGGAGGGGAAGAATCTGGCAGTGAGTTTTATCTCCACATGGAATCATCGGATGATGAAGGTTCTCTCAGTGCAGATGAAGTGCTTGTTTTAGAGGAGGATACTGCTGTGCCGATGGTGCAAGAGGCATCTGGATTGCAGCCTGAGGCTGCTAGGCTTCCTACTGGAAGTGATGGATTCTGGGTTGATCCAAACACAGTGCAGCCGGTGTTGCATGCCTTTAGCGGTGATGCAGGGTGTAGAGTGGATTGTGAAATTTTTTTGCCAACACAGTTTTTTAAGTTATTTATGGATGGTGTATTTTTGGGTGACATTGTTGAGCAGACTCATTTGTATGCTGAACAGTTTTTGAGGGACAACAGTGACAAACTTAGACCCCACTCTAGAGCTACCCGGTGGACTCCCACAAATTTGGAAGAGATTAAGAAGTTTTTGGGTTTGACTTTATTGATGGGTTTGCTAAGGAAGCCAAACCTGGCTTCATATTGGTCTACGATCCCCTTGATGGCAACAGCCATATTTCCTGCCGTTATGATTCGTGATCAGTATTTACTTTTGCTACGCATACTGCATTTTGTTGATAATACTTTGGCGTTGCCACATATTCACCCTGCCTGTGACCGTCTTTTTAAGATTCGGCGTGTTCTTGATCACTTTGTAGATCAATTTTCAGAGATCTATACTCCAGGGAAAGAAAGATCTATTGAGGAGTCTTTTAGTTTTGTTCAAGGGTCGTTTGGTTTTTAGGCAGTACATCCCTAGCAAGAGGGCACGCTATGGAATTAAGTTGTATATGTTGTCTGAGAGTAGGACAGGATATGTTTTTAATTTGTGTGTGCACACTGGTAGAGATTCCACTATTGACCCCCCAGGTTGTCCGTCCACATTTGGAGTTTCAAAGAAAATTGTGTGGGATCTTGCTAGAAGACTGTTTAACAGAGGCTATCATTTGTACCTTGAAAACTTCTACACTGCTGTGCAATTATTTAAGGAATTGTTTAAAATGGACACTTTTGCATGTGGCACAATCTGCTCTAACCGCAAAGGTTATCCGAAAGAGCTTGTTAGCAAAAAACCTCAGATGGGTCAGTGCAGTTCCTTGCGTAGTGATGAACTACTAGCTGTGAAATTTGTGGTCAGGAGGGATGTATACATACTGACTACCACCCATGATGAGAGTACTTTACCTGTGACTGTTTGGGGTCAGGTTGCTGATGTGCGCAAACCTGTGTGCATTCTAGACTACAATAAGCACATGGGTGGTGTTGACAGAGTAGATCAGAAGTTGAAATCTTACACTGCTATTCGGAAGGGTTATGTTTGGTATAAGAAGTTGGCCATTCATTTATTCAACTTAGCAACTTTCAATGCTTTTATTGTGTTCAAAGAGTGTTCTCCTGCGTCAAAGTTGACATTTCTTTAGTTTCAGCACTCTGTGATAGCTAGCCTTGTTGTGGAACAGGTAAGTGTTCCTAGATTTGGAGTGGTGGAGGATGTGGCTCGATTGAAAGATCGCCACTTTCCTGATTACATTCCGCTCACATCTTCAAAAGACTTTCCCACTAGGAGATGTAGAGTCTGTTGGCGAAGAGCTTTGCGGAAGGAGACTTGTCTTTTCTGCCCCGAATGTCCTTCTAACTCTGGGCTGTGTGTGCCTGCTTGTTTTAGAGCGTACCACATGCAAACTTTTGGGAGCATCCAGGAGTGGTAAAGTGAACTGCCTGGTCTCTATTGTTTAAAAATGTGTAATCTGTTTCAAGGTTGGCATAAGTGCAATGTATTTAGTTTCAGATTTTGCGTTAGTAGATCTGTATCTCATTGCAATTTGTTTGTGGGTTTTTTTTGTATAACAAATCCTAAATGTGATGGCGGTGTGCGTGGACTGGCGCTTGGCTGATGGTGTGCGTGGACTGGCGCTTGGCTGGCGGTGTGCGTGCACTGACGCTTGGCTGGCGGTGTGCGAACACTGGCACTTGGCTGGCGATGTGGGTGCACTGGTGCTTGGCTGGCGGTGTGCGTTGACTGGTGCTTGTCTGGCGGTGTGCGCGGGTTGGCGCTTGGCTGCTGTTGTGCGTGGACTGGTGCTTGGCTGGTGGTGTGTGTGGGCTGGTGCTTTGCTGACGGAGTGAGTGGACTTCCGCTTGGCTGGTGCTGTGCGTTGACTGGTGCTTGGCTGGCAGTGTGCGTGCATTTGTGCTTGGCTGGCGGTGTGCGTGGACTGGCGATTGGCTGGCGATGTGCGTGGACTGGCGCTTGGCTGGCGGTGTGGGTGGACTGGCGCTTGGCTGGCGTTGTGGATGGACTGGTGCTTGGCTGGCTGTGTGGGTGGACTGGTGCTTGGCTGGCGGTGTGCGTTGACTGGCGCTTGGCTGGCGGTGTGCATTGACTGGCGATTGGCTGGTGGTGTGCGTGCATTTGTGCTTGGCTGGCAGTGTGCGTGGACTGGCGATTGGCTGGCAGTGTGCATGGACTGGCGCTTGGCTGGTGGTGTGGGTGGACTGGTGCTTGGCTGGCGGTGTGGGTGGCTGGTGCTTGGCTGGCGGTGTGCGTGGAATGGCGCTTGGCTGGTGGTGTGTGAGTAGTGACTTGCTGCTGGTCACTACACGCACTGCTAGCGGAGCGCCACTCCACGCAATCCATCAGTTTGTGTAGTTGTTGTGTCAGGAATGTGGGCGTGTGAAAGTGATGGGCCCTTGAAAGGCGCTGTCTGCTGGTGTGAGTGTTGTAATGTGATGGGCCCGCGGCTGGCGATGTGAATGTTTTGTATGTGTCACATGTATGAAAGGTGTATGAATGGCCAGTAAAGAGGTTGGTGCCTTGTCGTGGCTTTACAGCTCACGAGCTGTGAGCCATTGTTTCAGTTTCTCGTCCTTTCAATTATTAACAGTGCATTTCATTTTTGTGAAATCACTTGTTAATACACTTGTATATATTGAACCATCACTCACCCTCGCGCCAGATCCAACCAGCATGTGTGTGTGCTTGAGGATTAGATGGCTGTGCAGTAATATTTGTCTTTTTTGTCTTTCTGAAGCAGGGTGTACCTTGTCCCTTTTTGTGAATGTTGTAATGTGTTGGTTTTGTGCCTGGTGGTGTGAATGGTCTTGTGTGTATCACGTATGAAAGGTGTGTGAATGGCCTGTAAAACGGTTGGTGCCTTGTCGTGGATTTACAGCTCACGAGATGCGAGTCACTGGTTCGGTTTTTTGTGCATTTAATTATTGACAGTGCATTTCGTTTTTGTGAAATCTCTTGTTAATATCATTTTATGTACTGAACCATCACTCACCCTCGTGCCAAATCCAACCAGTATGTGTGTGTGTGTTCAAAGAATAGATGGCTGTGCTGGAATCTTTGTCTTTTGAGTTTCTCTGCCAAGGTGTACATTCCATCTAAGAATGACCTACCAACTGTAGATATTATTGTTAACCCATGGGAGTACATGGTGATGTCTCTCTTGTGAATTCCAACAAGTTATTTTATCCACATTGTCCTGCAAACTTAAAAATGTCTGTCACATTTTCTTTGCAATATTATGCCAAAAATGTTACGCTGCAAAGATAAACACATAATTATGTCAAAACAATTTGGTTTTGCAAGGGAGGTCACCTGCGTTTTTGGTCCCGTGCTCGGCGGCCATCTAGGGAAACCTACCAAGCCCACACATTTCAGAAACCTAGACACCCAGGGGCTTCCAAGGAGGTGTGGCTTGCGTGGATCCCCCAACGTTTCCTTACCCAGATCCCTTGCAAACCTCAATTCTAGCTGCAAAAATCAGTTTTTTCACACATTTTTGTGTGGGAAAGTGTTGCATTACCGGGCTCACACAAATTTCCTACCACCCAGCGTACCCCCAGGTCTCCCTATAAAAATGGTGCTCCACTTATGTAGGAGGCCCAAGTACCCGCGACAGGCAGGGGCCCAAAACGTAGTGAGGCGACATCAAAATTGCCTATCTCAAAACCACCTGCTTTTGCAAGGGTGGTCACCTGGGTTTTTGGTCCCGTGCTCGGCGGCCATCTAGGGAAACCTACCAAGCCCACACATTTCAGAAAACTAGACACCCGGGGGCTTCCAAGGAGGTGTGGCTTGCGTGGATCCCCCAACGTTTCCTTACCCAGATCCCTTGCAAACCTCAATTCTAGCTGCAAAAATCAGTTTTTTCACACATTTTTGTGTGGGAAAGTGTGGCATCACTGGGCTCACACAAATTTCCTACCACCCAGCGTACCCCCAGGTCTCCCGATAAAAATGGTGCTCCACTTATGTAGGAGGCCCAAGTACCCGTGACAGGCAGGGGCCCAAAACGTAGTGAGGCAACATCAAAATTGCCTATCTCAAAACCACCTGCTTTTGCAAGGGTGGTCACCTGGATTTTTGGCCCCGTGTTCGGTGGCCATCTAGGGAAACCTACCAAGCCCACACATTTCAGAAAACTAGACACCGGGGGCCTTCCAAGGAGGTGTGGCTTGCGCGGATCCCCCAATGTTTCCTTACCCAGAATCCCTTGCAAACCTCAATTTTAGCTGAAAAAAATAATTTTTTCCCCACATTTTTGTGTGGGAAACTGTGGCATCACCAGGCTCACACAAATGTGAGGTACTTGCGCCTCCCACACAAGTGAGGCACCATTTTTATCTGGAGACCTGGGGGAATCCTGGGTGATAGGAAATTTGTATGAGACCAGTGATGCCACACGTTCCCACACAAAACTGTGTGAAAAAAACTGATTTTTTCAGCTAAAATTGAGGTTTGCAAGGGATTCTGGGTAAGGAAACGTTGGGGAATCCACGGAAGCCCCCGGATGTCTACTTTCCAGAAATGTCTGGGTTTGGTAGGTTTCCCTAGGTGCCGGCAGAGCTAGGGTTCACAAACTACAGCTAGGCACTTTGCCAAAAAAGGGTAATTTTCACTGTGAAATTGAGGTATGACCACATTGTGTTTTGCGCCGTTTCCTTTTTTTCCTTTTTTTTTTTTTATTGTCCTCATCTCCACCATGGTTGTAATCTGTCGAACCAATGGACAGGGAAGAATGGCATATTGGGGAGTTGACATACTGTCTCAGTCGAAGACTGGTAGGGGTATAAACGCTGCACGGATCCGCAACTACAGCTATGTCATTCTCCCAGCCAATCCTTACACCTTGTTACTTGTAAGACAGATATTAACCATTAGCCAGTTACCACCATTACTTGTATCATCAATTCGCCGAGAGAGAGGGCGAAGATATTTTAGCAGGGAGAGTATATCATGGCTTTTTAATCATCGGACCTGGGAGAAAAAAAAAAAACAGCTCAAACTAATGGGCCCAATCGAGTATCTGCCAAAAAGCTCTTTTGTCTGGTTTCCCAGCCCTGGTGAGATCCATTTTTGATATTTGGAGCATGGAAGAACACCAGTCATGTAACGACGGAGGAGAAGCCTCTTTCCACCGCTTGCAGATTTCTCTTCGTGCCACCAAGATAGATTAGAACAAAAGGTTATTAGCAGAACTTCGCTTCTGGTCTACTACACCAAAGATTGCTAGCCGGAGATCTATAACCACTGTGGAACCTATCGAAGATGTTAGTTTGTTGCCAATTGAATCCCAATAAGACGTCAAGTGTGGACAGTCATTGAACATGTGTGCGTCCGAGGCCGCCACTAGACCACACCGGGCACACACCACCGGTTCCCCTGTTGAAAATTTAGACAGTCTCTGGGGGGAGTAGTAGGCCCTGTGAAGGTTAAACAGGTGGTTCCTGCGGAGCCAGGCTGGTTTGACTATGTCCCAGAGAACATTGCAGGAGGTTAGCCATAAATCATTTAAATTCAAAGAAGGCAACAAGGAGCCCCATAATAGGTCTGGAAGATGGAATTCCCCACCGATCTCTTCCAAGATTAGGTTGTACCAAAAGGAAACCTCCTTGGGTGCCAGTGTTTTATCAAGTAAAGAGGATTCCAGTTGGCTACCTCCTCCTAGGGGCATGTTGAGACGACGGGGAGCTCCAGCTGACTGCGCTTGTGCCCAGCTTGAAATTTGCAAAAACTTCAATCTAGAGAGGTTGGGGCCCATCTTGCTCGCTAGATGTTCCCAGGAAAGAATGACCCCTTCCACAAACAAGTCACCCCATGTTGAAATTCCGGCGTCTATTAGTGGAATTACCAGGACATCGTTTACCCAACCAGGGGGAACAGGGAGATCCCATATAGGAGATCTGTTCGAATGGTATCCTAGTTTAGTAACAACTCTGAGATTGAACCAAGATCATGCTAGGCCCTGCAACACCTTCAGTTTGACCTTCTTGAAAAATGTAGGATCTCCAAACTTAAAAAGAAAACCCGACTGCCCCAGTCCTTCACACTGTAGTAATGCTGTTGATCCAGCGGGTCTAAAGAAATTCAGTGTCATATATAATTTCTACACCAGGATACTCACCATTATTTACAAATCAATCACTAGGCCCATATTTAGCAGATATCTGTATTTGACCTACTGAATCATATGACCTAATTATTTTAATCTTATACATTCATTAATTAGATCGCATACAAAGGCAATGGATTAACTGATGGTAACACCAAGAAACGATCAAGACCAGCTTGTCATTTCAAAATCTATTTTATTAATTTTATTTCATAAAGAAAGCTCAAATTTTATTAGCAATTTTATTTTTCAAATCATTAATCATTAAAGGCACAAATGGTCATGTAAATTCAATGAACCAACATCAGCATGAAAATAGCTCAAACAGTTTTTTATTTTATTACTGCATAGCCTATCTCCCTAACTTAGCTAAAGAAGAAACCTGAAATTAAAGTGAAGTTAGGACATCTTACGTGAAAGGGAAATCGGGCAACGTCTCTGGAGCACAGGATCGATCGAACAGTGCTCTTAGCAAGGGGGCAATTTTTATAGTATTTTCCTATCTAAAACTAACTAAAAGAATACAAATATTCGAGCAGCACAGAATCTCATTGGCTGCTGGGTGTCATACGATGCGGTCATCATCCATTGCTCACATAGCTAGAGTCACTTTTCAAGAGTACTATTGTTCAAAAGTATGACACCGGCAGCTTCCAAAGAAAGGAACATTTAGCAAGAGCATACGCTTCCTTCGTCCTCACAAAGTTCTCTGCCTTCCCGCTGCCGAACGACAAGAACGGCCTTGACCAAGGAACAAATTGAACCAAATGTCTTAGCTTCCACACAGCCTTTGTTTGCAAACCACTCTCCAAGAATAAATGTAGAAATATATTTTTTCATTTTCTGCGTAGCTGTGCAAGGCTCACTCTGGTCAGGCTTCAGATGTCCTTTTTAGAAGTAGGCCTCAAGCCTTTTCACAAGGAATGCAATGCAATGAGGGTGTCTAGTATGCTAAGAAACACAAGACAATAATTAGTTTAAGAAATGATAATTATTCCGTTACCCACCCTTTTCCCACTAAGTTTAACCCATTAGCTAGGTTACCTAATTTTGAATTACAAACAAATAAACAAACACATACACATGAGACGGCAATACATAAACAAAAGCACATTTAAGGAATGCACATGCTATTATTTCAAAAACGGCTGCAGTTAATAAATGACAAACCAAAGACAAAGTGAATGTATTAATAAAAGCAAAACGATAAACATAACAAGAGCACAAATGGTTATACCCACATGTTCACGAGGGTGCGTTTTAATCTAGGTTGAATAAGTAAACATATATATCATGCAACACACATTAGTAAAAATAAAAATCACGAGAGTTTCATTTGCCACAAACTTTTTAGAAATAAATCTGAAAGTCCGCTCCATCAACTCCTTCCTCTGGTGATTTTAAAATCAACAAACAAAACCCACAAAATTTTATACTAAAATTTTATAAATGTCATATAATGAGTTCTCTAGGTATTAGTAAATCTAAACTCCTGTCTCATCAGTCTGTCTCTGCCTAGGTCTATCATTTTGAGTTCTGCGAAACTCATCCATTTCAATCTCTTTCTCTTGTGCCTTTTTGAGCTTATAGATCCTCCTCTTTTCCCTTATGTGTTTCTTTCTTTTGTGAATCATGCAACTGATTTTCAACAGAAGTGTCACTATAACAATAACTATAACAGGGTAGAGTACTTTGCCAATAATTGAACTGCCAATGTCAGCGAACCATTCTTTAATTGCCTTAAATCTTTTTGCCAAACGTTCAGAAAAACTGTCATCTTCCATGGGTTCTATTTCAGAGTGAAATTCCGTAATATTCCTAATTAAAGATTCAATATTCTGACTTTCATCTGGGATATATGTGCAGCAGTGCTGAACATGCAAAATCCCACAGACTCCTCCCTCTTTTGCTAGAAGGATATCAAGGGCAAGCCGGTTTTGCATAACCATGCTTCTGGTAGCAATAAGTTCAGTGTTGACCAACTGGAAACCACTTGCAGTATCAGTGGACAATCTATCAACAATTGTGGAAACTTTTCTGATCTTTATTGGATTTAGAGTAATTCCCACCATAGGAATTATCGCAGCAAATATATCTCCCATGATTTCTGAAAAACCTTCCCTTTTCATTCTATTCAGGTGTTTGCCAATTTCGAAAGATCCTTCATTGTTTCTGTCAACATGGAAATTTTTTGGAAAAACAAGACCAAGGTAACCAATGGTCAGGAAGACTGAAATATGCTTTATTACCACAGCCAAAATAAATTCCAGGAAAAATTGGGTCTTTGCCACCTTTAAATCCCCAACCCCCAATAATTCGATAGGTATCCTCGCATTGACTTGCACCAACAAAATAATTATCATATAATGTATTATCTCTTCTGATACAAAGTTTTCCACTAACTGGTTCATCTATATGAATAGCAGCAAATCTGTTCTCTCCATTCAGTTTCTCTTCCTCAATCTGCCAAAACTTAGACTTGGTCTGTTTTAGCATTTCATTCCTTTTATAAATTGCCCTCCTCTCCTCAACCTGATCAAGAAAAGATTTCTCTTCATCTCTCATCTTGCAAGTTAAATTATTCTTAAATGCATATTCATAAGTTAGTTCATTAGTAACCAGAAAGAATTCTCTCATTTGTTTAGCAGGCTTAACTTTGTTCAGACTGCCCACAACTTTCAGATTAGCAAAAGTCTCATCAAAGTCTGAATAATAATATTCCAGACGACCAGTTTGATAGAACAAGCTTGATATAACACTGCAGGTAATTCCATATGTCAGGGGAAGCATATTGTACTTGACCCCTTCAGAAACAGAAGTAGGAAGCTTAACACATACATAGCCATCTTTAACATCCATGACTCTAACATATTCTGAAAGAAGTCTGGAAAATGAGTTAGTTGAGAAATCCCCAACTGATCTGTCCTGATGGACATCTGGTTTGTGCTCAATGATTCTATTAGTTTTGCCTATTACATCATGACTAACTTGTTTTGTTTCAGCTTTACTTGTTACATTTGTTCTAAAATGCTCCTTATCAATTCCAAAAGGGAAAATGACTGCTAAAATTAACCAAACTAAAATAATCATAATAACACAGATAGAAGACATTTTACAGCATCTCCTGAAAATAGCACGCCTAGAGTTATCAGCATTAGGCATTTGACTCTATTAAATTTTTTTTTAAACTATGTTAAAACTATGTAAAAATAAACTACCCTCCTCTTAAATTTTTTTAAAAAAAGAGAACTTTCTAGCAGCTTTTCTTCGACCGTGTGTCCGTAAAAAGTATTCAGCTAACACAATTTCTTCGACCTTGTGTCACCTAACACAATTTCTTCAGCCTTATGCCAGAAACAAAATCAACCTAATCTTAACTGTAATCTAAACTTCAATCATTGTCACTGTTTTCTTCCAAGTCTTCTTGACTACTGCTGCTCACTTCAACTATTGGTGGGATAATTATATAGGCCCACTCTGGAGACTTATACTTCTGATTAGGCTTTAATGGTCCTTTACTTTTTCTGTTTATTACTTCAATTTTCTTTCCAATTTGATCTTCCTTGTCTGTTTCACCCTTTTGACTTGAAATCTCATTTACTTGATCCTTTGACTTGTTGATCAACTTGAACTTTAAATTTTCTTTAGGCCAAACATCACCTTTTCTCAAGAGCTTCTTTTTCAGCTCTACTTCATTGCTCTCAGCTTTCCAAGCTCTTTTTCTGAATTTTCTTATTTGTGATTCTTCATCACTGTCTTCTGAGTCAGTTTTAGAGATTTTAATACTGTATCTAGGAACTTCTTTACTCAGCAGTTTCACTCCATTAGGAACCACATCTCCGTAACTGGTACTTGGTAATTAGTCTTCTTCTTCTGGAATTACTTCTAGCTACCCAGTATCAAAATTCTCGTTCCTGTCTTCAGAGTTTTCAATCTGCTTTTCAATACTCTCCCGATCTTGAATCTCTTCTGATACAGTCTCTTTTTCAGATCTTTTCTCTAGAACATCTTCATCATTATCCGAATCAACGACAACGATGTCTAGATCTTTCTCATTAGATGCTTGTCTTGCTTTTGTTTCTTCCAGATGTCGACTTCTGTGTCGATCTTCAGAATCTGGATTTTTAGGATTTTCTTCCTCCTCCGAATCTGAATCTGATGTAGTCTCGTCACTGTCTTCAGGATTATCTGGTGCAGGTACACGAATGGTATGACTAGGATGCAACCATCTTTTCAAGCCCTTGCACTTTATAGCATTAGTTGTTACCAGAATTACTTGCTTTGCTTTCTGCCACCTGGGTACCAAACAATTTCTTCTTCAATGAACTTTTGTTCTCATCCAGTCTCCCGGCAAAAGATCATGAGCTTGTTCCTTTTCTTTAGGTATCACATCTGTTCCCACCTGATGGAATACAGAGGATACCACATCAGAAAGTTGCTTACAGTAGTCCAACACCGCACTGTCATTTATTGCTAGCAACTTTCCAACTGGAACATAAGCTTGTCTCATTACTCTCCCCATAAGTATATCATGAGGACTAAGACCTGTTTTCTTATCTGGAGTGCTTCTCAATGACATCAAAACAAGTGGAAGAGCACCTGTCCACTTAATTCCTGTAGCTAGACACATTTTTGAAATCCTGTTCTTGATTGTTCCATTAATCTGCTCAACAACACCTGATGCTTCTGGTCTGTATGCACAGTGCAGTTTCTGCTTGATGCCATATGCTTCACAAATCAGTTCAATTAGTCGGTTTTCAAAATGTCTTCCGCGATTACTTTCAATAGTTACTGGAAAACCATATCTAGGTATGATCTCCCTCAAAAGCAGTTTTGCCACAGTGATTGAATCATTGTGACGAGTTGGGAAAGCTTCAACCCATCTTGAAAACAAACAGACAATCACCAATACATATCTTAGCTTATTATGTTGAGGCATGTCAATGAAATCCATTTGCAATCTAGTGAAAGGATCACCCTCCCGACCTATGGTTCCCATGCTCACCACAGTTTTTCTGTTTGGATTGATTTGCTGACAGATCAAACAACGTTGGCAAAGTGACTCTGCAATGACCCTGAACTTTGGATTATGCCAAGTTTCTCTGAATTGTCTAATCATTGTGTCTCTACCTAAGTGACCTGGTCCATGGTACATCCGTGCCATGTCAGCAATCATGCAATTAGGCATAACAGGTCTTCCATCTTTGTAAACCAAAATTCCATCTTCCTCTCGCTGTCTGCAAACTTCCTTGAGCCAAGTATTTTTCTCCTCATCTTCAGCCTCATCTTGTAAATCTTTTACTCCCTGCCATGTTTCTACCACAGATATTAGCATGAGAGAATTCATTACATGCTCATTGTTCTTTTCCCGATTAAGTGAAAGATTGTTCTTTGCCAGTAACGTGCAGTTTCATCAGCAAATGCATTTCCTTTAGTGATGTAATCTTGTCCCTTTTTATGCGCTCCACATTTAACTACTGCTATTTTTTCTGGCAATTGGATTCCATCAATTAACCTTTTAATCAATTTTGCATTCCTAATTGGAGTTCCTGCAGAGGTTAGATAACCTCTTTGAGACCAGAGTTGTCCGTAATCATGGACCACTCCATATCCATACTGACTATCAGTCACTATGGTAACTTCTTTCCCTTCAGCTTTTTCACAGGCACAAATTAAAGCTACTAATTCTGCTATTTGTGCAGAACAAATTCCTTCAAGAGTTGAACTTTCAATTATTTCAGAAACTGTACAGATTGCATACGCTGCTCTCAGGATACCTTCATCTGTTCTTAAACAGGTGCCATCCACAAAGTAAACAATGTCTGATTCTGACAAAGGTACATCTTTAATGTCCTTTCTGGGTTTTGTGCAATATTCTAGAACATCCAAACATTGATGTTCTATATCATCATCATCATCAGGAGGAACATCTGGCAAAAGTGTGGCTGGATTGAGATTCAAACATCATGCAATAGATACATTATCTGATCCCAGAATAACCTTTTCATATTTTGTTAATCTATTGCTAGACAGATGCTGTGTTTTACTTCTAGTAAGAAGTGTTTCAACAGAATGAGGTACATATACTTTCACAGGAAATCCCATTATGATTCCTTTACTTTGCTCAAGACTTACACTCGTTGCAGCCACTGCTTTTAAGCAACCTGGCAAAGCCTTTGCAACAGGATCAAGGACAGCTGAAAAATAAGCTACAGGTTTTCTCATGTTCCCATGTTTCTGTATGAGAACTGATAACGCACAACCTTCCTTTCACTGCAATAAAGCTCAAATTCTTTGTCATAATCTGGCATACCCAGTACAGGTGCTTCACAAAGACTTTTCTTTAGCTTTTCAAAAGCCTCCAGTTCTGTTTTCGTCAAAATGATTGGATCTTTAACATCTGCTTTTGTTAATCTTTGTAAAGGTTTTGCAATAACTGAAAACCCACAAATTTATTGTCGACAATAACCAACCATTCCTAGAAACATTCTGATCTGCCTCTGAGTTGGCGGTGGCTGTATTGCTTGAATCATTTTTATTCTCTCAATTGTCACTTGTCTGATGCCTTTTGCAATCCTGTGGCCTAGGTATTTAACCTCTTGCTTGTAAAACTGAAGTTTTGCAGGTGACACTTTATGCCCTTCATCTGCCAATCGATTCAAAAGTGTAATGGTGTCAGTCACACAGTTTTCTCTTGTTTTACCTGCAACAAGGAGGTCGTCAATATACTGGACTAATGTTGATTCTCCAGGCAATTTTAAATCTTCCAGGGACTTTTTTAACAACTGATTAAAAATAGATGGACTCTCTGTATACCCCTGAGGAATACGACACCATGCTAATATTCGAACAACCTCCATTCCATCAACCTCCTGTGAGGCTATGCTATTTGCCATTAACGTTTCCCCTCTGTTTAATTTTAAGGGAATACTAATATATCGCCCTCCAGGATCCAAGACGGCTTTCCTATCCAGTATTAACACCATGATGGAATCCGTAGCAACGGAAAGCAACTTTACGGTCCTAGGTGACCTAAACTTTCATCTAGATCAAGGTCACCTTACCGACTCCGCTGCCCTCATCTCTGATTTAGATACCCTAGGGCTAAGACAATTTGTAACATCCTCCACTCATCAAGCGGGCCATATCTTGGACCCTATCTTTTCTAATTTAGAAGGCCTACAAATTACCAACATCCTCCCTATGGCGTGGACTGACCATTCTGCAATTTTTGCAAACCTACCCATTAATAATCTGGGCAGTATCAATCCATGTCCCACGCCCAAACAGTCTTTTAAAGACTGGAAAAACATAAATCATGACGAACTGCAACTTATACTGGAACACACCCGTCCCGCGTTTGCCTCGGATCCTAACTTAGCTCTTCAGCAACTCTACGACTGGCTGAGCCAGGCTACGAATCAATCTGCCCCCTCAAAAGAACACTCCAAAAATAGATCTAAACCTACTGCCCCCTGGTATAATGAACAACTAAGGGCACAAAAACAGATTAATCGTAGCAAGGAACGAATTTGGAGAAAAGACTACGACACAGCCAGCAGACTAGTCTACAAGGAAGCCCTGGCACTTTACAAAGTCATGATAGCAAAAGCCAAAAAACAATATTACAGTGACCAAATTGAGAGAGCCAAGAACTCCAGTAAACAACTTTTCCAAATCACCAAAGTACTATCAGGGAATTCCCCCGACCTTACCCCCCCTCCGTCGCAACTTATGTGTGACTCTCTTGCTTCCTTTTTCTTCACTAAAGTAGATGACATTTACCAGGCTTTCTCCACTAAATCACCTCAAATTGTAACCTACTATTTCCTCTGCTAATACGTTCCTCACTTTTCAACCAGTCACCCCTGACCAAATAAAAAATATATTATCCACTATCAAATCAGGATCATCTTTGGACCCCTGCCCTCTTTCCGTACTTCGACCGGTCATGGACTCTATCATACCGGCAATCACGCAGGTCTGCAATTTGATTCTTTTGTCAGGCAATTACCCGGATCCCCTCAAAAACACCTTACTAAAACCCTTGTTAAAAAAACCCTCCCTAGATAAAAGTGAGCTAAAAAACTATCGTCCCATTGCTAGCCTCCCTTTCATGGCAAAGGTGACTGAAAAAATTATGAATATCCAGATTTCTGAATTTATCGAAAAACACCAGCTCCTTGACAGCACGCAGTTTGGGTTCAGGAAACATCATGGCACAGAAACAGCCCTGATCAAAGCCGCCGACGACATCAGGGTAATCAGGGACCAGGGTGGCACTGCCATACTGGTTCTGCTAGATTTATCGGCGGCCTTCGACACGGTCGACCACAACACCTTGGTCGACCGTGTCCAGGGATGTGGCATCGGCCACACTGCCAAAGACCTAATTGCGTCCTTCCTTGACAAAAGAACGCAGGCTGTCATTCTAGGTCCCTTTCAATCGGCCCAACTCTCCGCTCCCTGTGGAGTTCCCCAAGGCTCATCCCTGAGTCCGACACTTTTTAACATCTATGTGTCGGACCTTGCCAATACCATCAAGGCACATGGGATGAGCCTAACTTCCTATGCCGACGACACCCAACTAGTGTTGGCAATCAAAGGGAACGGAGAACAAATAGCCGATAAATTTAAGAAGGGGCTCCTAGACATAGGAGAATGGATGGCTACCAACTGCCTAAAGTTAAATTCAGAAAAGACCGAGGTACTCATCTTTGGACCCCTGTCACCAGCCTGGCCAACCAGTTGGTGGCCTGAAACCTTTGGTACCCCTCCCACACCTACTACCAAGGTTAGGAACCTCGGAGTCATCTTCGATGACGGTCTTATCTTCCTGGACCATGCTAATAAAACAGTGTCTACGGCACACCTGAAATTAAAAATGATCAGGAAGATACGTCCTTTTCTCCCTGATTCTGCCATTAAGACACTAGTCACTGCCCTTGTCCTCTCATCCTTGGACTATTGCAATGGGCTATTTCTTAATGCTCAAACCAGAGTAATCACAAAACTACAAACAATACAAAACGCAGCGGCACGCCTGCTCTCAGGCAAAACAAAGTTCGAATCCATCTCCAAAAATATAACAGACTTTCACTGGCTCACTGTAAAAAAAAGAATTCACTTTAAATCCCTCTGCATTGTGTTTAAGGCTATCAACAATCAAGGACCACACTTTCTCAAGGAACAATTGCAACTCCACAAACCCACCAGAGCTTTACGATCAGCCACTCTTCATCAACTGGTTGTACCTCGCACCAAAACCGTTACCTGGGGAGACCGTCGGTTTCTGGTGGCGGCCCCCAGACTCTGGAACACCTTGCCTCACAACATCAGGCAAAGCACTACCCTCCTTCAGTTCCGTAAACTCCTGAAGACCTGGTTGTTTATTCAATAACTATATCACCTTGCCAGTTTGCTTCTTCATCCGGCCCAAAGCATCATGCTCCGAATGTAAACAAATGATTTATTAGCGCCAAGACGCCCAAGGGTATATGCTGCGCTTTATAAATATTAAAAATAAAAATAAATAAATAAATAAATAAATAAATTTTAAAAATCGCCGACCTGCCATAGATGGTAAGGGGCATTCGAGACCAAGTCTTGATGTCCGTTTGGACCCTCTCCCAGACCGGCAACACGTTGCCCTCCCATGAGACCGTCGCGGACTCGGATAAGAACACTCCAAGGTACAATATGCCCCTGGCCGCAGTTCGCAAGGCTGACGCCCATGAACCCGTGTCTGCCCCATCACCCAGCACCCATAGGGTGGATTTACTCGGTTTAAGGTAAAGGCCTGATACCTCCCCAAAGATGCGTATTATCTCCAGCACTCGGGGCCCAGACCTATTCCGGTCAGTGAGGAAGAAGAGGACATCGTCCGCATAGAGGGCGATTCGATCGGTAAGGCTCCCTCCCCAGACAAAGCCCCGCAGCTGCGCATCAATGCGCACCCAGGAGGCTCGAGGCTCCATGATTAGCGCGAATAAATATGGGGACAGTGGGCAACCCTGTCGGGTACCCCGTCCGATGGCAAACCTCGCTGAGATCGCTCCAGAAACCCGCACGGACGCCGTGATATCAGTATAGAGAAGTTTGATGTATGATATAAACACCGGGCCCAGATTAAGGTGAGGGAGAAGCGCGAATAAATAGGTCCAGCTTACCGAGTCAAAGGCCCTATCTATATCTGCCAAGAGCAGGGCCGCCCTCTCTCCCGTGGCCCTGATCGCGTCTACGGCATTCTGTGCCCTGCGAATATTGTGTTGCGTCGCTCTACGTGGCATAAGCCCGCCTGATCCGGGTGGACCAGATCGGCTACATATGGGAGGAGCCGGTTCGCCAATGCCTTAGCCAACAATTTAGCCTCAATGTTAAGTAACGAGATAGGGCGGTGTGAGTCGTGACGATCAGGGGGCCAACCAGGTTTCTGAAACACCACCACCTCGGCATGGCACCAGTCAGCTGGCAGTCAACCCACTTCCCGCGCTGCCTCCAGCGCGATCCTATAATGGGACCCCAATTGAAGATGGAACTTTTTATAGAATTCACACGGGAAACCGCTCGGTCCGGGCGCCTTCCCCGTGTTTAGCTGCCCCAGGGCATCCCCCAGTTCCTCCGCTGTAAGGGGAAGGTCTAATGCTTTCCGGGTCTCAGTAGAGACTGCCCTCGGGGGCAGGTCAGCGATAAATTTATCAATCGCCTCAGCCGAGAGGCAATCTCGTGGCGCATATTGCTCCGCGTAATAGCTGGCAAAGCCAGCCGCCAGCACCGCTGGGTCCGTAATGGTGACACCGTCTCCATCTGTATTCCCAGGTAGGGCGAGCGGCTGCAGAGTACGTTGGCACAGCCTGTGAAGCATGGTACATGACTTGTCACCCCACTGGTATACCCTACTCTGCGTTGCCAACCACGCCTGTCGAGCCTCGTCCAGTAACACCGACGCATAGGACTGCTGCGCCTGCAGAAGCCGCTGCACCGCCACTGCATCCCCCTCCCCTTGACAACGTTGCTCCAGCGTCTCCACCCGGGCCGCCGCCTCCACTATGGCTTCTCGACGCTTGCGACGGGCCGCCGCACACCACGCAATGTCAATTCCCCTCAGGGTAGGTTTCATGGCTTCCCAGACGACCACGGGGTCCGTGCCTTCCACCAGATTTTCCCGCCAGTAGTTAGCAAATGCACCACGCATGTGTCGCACGTATTCAGCTTGCTGAAGGTGCCAGGAGGACATCCTCCACCGGAATGGTTGCCTCGCCTTATGCAGGTCAACTACTACGGCCACAGGGGAGTGGTCAGACAGTCCCCTAGGCAGGATAGTAGCCTCCCGCACTCTATCCAGGAATCCACAAGGCACGAAGACATAGTCCAACCGGGAGAAGGAACCATGGACTGCATAGACATAGGTGTATTCGTGGGCCTGGACATGCATATGTCGCCAAACATCCGCCCAACCTAGCCCCTCCACCATGGCACGCAGCCGAGTAGGGACGGTAGCAGCAAGCGCCCCCTGCACCCTCCGACGGTCCTCACGCATATCCATCACATCATTCCAATCACCCCCCAGGACCGTCAGGGAGTCCGGAATGTCAGCCTATACCACAAACAAGCGCTCAGCCAGGGACCACTGCAGGGGGGGGGGAGCATAAACAAAACCAAACACAATCGATTCCATGCCCACCGTCCCTTGGACAAACACATAGAGGCCCTGGGGGTCGATCCACTGTCTCTCGTGCACGTAAGCCAGCCTCCGATGGATCAGGATAGCAACGCCCCTGGAGCCCCTGGAGAACCCCACATGATAGACCTGTTGGTAGCCATACCTCTGCAGGCTCAGCACCCTCGTCCCCATCATGTGAGTTTCTTGTATCAACAGGACATCAGCGGCCTCCCTCTTACCCCACTGCAGTATCGCCCCCCTCTTGATCTTGTCCAGCATCCCTCTAACATTCCAGCTCACTATACGCAGTGACTCCCTGGGGAGCCCCGGGGTGGATGTCTCAGCCATAGTCCCACGAGACCCAATACCAGAGCACCCCGCACCAGGCCCAGGCGCACAGCACATCACAAAACAAGGCATTAAAGGTCGCGTGTACCCCCAACCAACCCACCCAACCCCCCCTGTACCTGCCCCCCACACAAACCCTTCAACTTCCCAACCCCAGCTCCACACCCCCCACCCCAATACCTCATAGAACACTGAAGTATCTGTCGCGGCATGGGCAACCTCGGGCCCAGAACAGAGCGCCCAAGGCCAACCATACCAATGGATCCCACTCACTCACTGAACCAAGAACTCCCCCTCCCAAATTAACTCCCACTCCCGTAGGAGGCAAGTAGCCCCTGTATCGAGGCACCCCGAACCCTTCGCCACAGTCCCACCAAACGTCAGGAAGAGAAACTAGCTGTGGCAACATATTCAGTGGTCAATCCGCAGCACATCGGAACTCAGTTGAAAAGAGCCCCTTCCGCTGGAGCACACGATCTCCGATGAACGGCCTAGATCTCTCCAGTCTCTCAGCTGCCCTTCCCAGAGTGATCAGAGTCAGTAGGCGCAGCAGAATGAGTTGTACTGCGAGAGGTAGAGCGCTTCCGAGATCTAGACTTCCTGTTCCTTTTGCCACGGGCATTCTGGACCCCCCGTTCCTGCGATGGACCTCGCGAATGTCCCGGGTCCAAGCCCGGCTGGGCATGGGGCCTGACCCTCACCGTTTCATCAGTCCATTTGAAAACGTCCTCCGGTGTATCAAAAAAGTGAGTCCGCGACTGGAAGATCACCCGTAGGCGGGCCGGGTAGAGCAAAGAGTATTGAATTTTCAGGCCTCGAAGCTTCGCCTTGGCAGCCAGAAAGGAGTGCCGCTGCTGTTGTACAATTCTAGTATAGTCGGGGAAGATCATGATCCTCTGGCTTTCAAAGAAAAGAGAGTCTTTGGCCCTCGCTTCCCGCAATATCGTGTCCCTGTCATGAAAGTTCAGGATTCGAGCAATCACCGGTCTGGGCCGCTCACCCGCCGGTGGCTTCTGCGTCAGGGCCCGATGGGCGCGCTCAATCACAAAGCAGCGGGATAGGACATCCGGAGGGAGCCAACTCTCCAGCCACTGGGACAAGAACTGTTCCATATTGCCCTTCTCACAACCCTCCGGAAAGCCCACAAAACGAAGGTTGTGTCTGCGCGCCCGCCCTTCAGCATCCTCCAGACGAAGCGCTAGGCCCTTTTGGATGTTTTCCATTGCTGCCATTTTCTGCTTCAGGGTCACAACATCGTCCTCCTCAACCGAAATCCTGGACTCGGTCTCCGTGATTCGCTCCACAGCATTGCGCAGGTCCTGGCGCAGTAGGGTCACATCCGCACCAACCGCTCCAATCTTGGCATCCAACATACCCCTGGATTGGGTTATCGCCGCCATCAGCGCCGCATTGTCAGGCCCTGCCCCCTTGCCTCCCGGTGCTCCCGGACCCCCGCACGGGCCCGTAATTTTGTCGATGGGCCCCTGCTTAGCAGGCCCACCCCCCCCTCTGGTCATGGCTGAGGTCCACTCCGGTGCCGCAGCCCACAGAGCATTTCGCAGACCTTCGCGGCACAAGCCTCACCTCCAACAATCACCAAGTTAGTTCAGGCAAGATGTCCCTGTTGCAGGCACACACTCTTCCTGTACACTGCTGCCGTCTGGGGGGGGGAAAGGGGGGGCCCCCGCACAAGGCTACTTAGGTCAAGTGTTCGTGCGACCAGGGTCTGTCAGGGCCATCCCTCTCTATCGGGTCCACTGACCCAGAGTGTGCAAGCTCGCCTCGTGGTCCTTCAATGTGGCCCAGGGACGCCACAGGCCATCACCCAGCTCTCGTCGAGTGCCCAAGAGCCCCGTGTGATGTCAATCCGGGTACGCAGGCCCCATACATCTACAGCTCAATCGCACCACTCTGGGGGGGCCCGAGGGAGGCACTCACAGTTCGTTGTCTGCCGCCAGGTGTAGGCTCAAATCTCGCCGGTCAGTCCAGCCGGTCTCTAGTCAGCAGCCCAGGGGATGCTCCGCTGTGCTGGGCCTGGCCACACGATGCTGCCACACTCTAGCCGCCGCCCCTCTGGTCCCGCAGTGCGGCCGCTCTGTCCGATGTCGGGCCTAAGGACCACCAGGCGGGAATCGCCAAACTCGAGGCCCCGGCTTTGCCGGGTCTAGGTAGGCCGCCACTTCCACGGGTGTCCGCCGCACCCCGACCAGCTCCCTCCACCACAGCAGGGACGGCCGAGGACCCGCTCGTTGCTCCGACAGCAGAAATCAGCCTCTGGATCCGGCTGAAGGCCCAGGCTGAAGGAAAGTGCCGCCGGCCCCCGCGCAAGCTCTCCGACTCGGGCGCGCCAAAATTGAGGCCCCGGCTTGCCGTCCGGGATTAGGCCGCAGATCGCCGCTGCCGATTCCGCTGTTCTGGCCGGGATAGGAGCGCCGCTTTCCACACCGGAGTGCTCCGGGGACCTTAAGCAACAATCGCCCCACAAGCAGACCACTATTCGGGTCCGGGGGCCAGGATAAATGGTTGTATAAAGGTCGGGCCGGCGGGAGCTCTAGGAAGCCACGTCCACCATCAACGCCCGCTAGGCCACGCCCCCCAGGTGCACAATATATTTTGCAGTTCATCTTGCACAACAGATCTCTGCCTAATAGATTAACAGGACTACTGTCACAGACAATAAATCTGTGTTTATCTTTGTAGTTTCCTATTTCTACATTTACAGGATTTGTCAAAGTAGTTTTAATATGCTGATTAGCCACACCAACAACCTGGATCGTGTCACCCGAGAGAGGAAGATTTTCAATTTCCACTGATCTAACAGTAGAACGGGTAGGACCAGTGTCCACAAGAAAAGTGATATCTTTATCATTCACTTTACCATTTACAAATGGACCCGACTGGTCTACCTCAAGAGTGGCTCCAATTACACACTCTTCTTCCCCTCTCAGGCACCGTCATGAGTAATCTTCCACATCACTGCTCTCATTTTCTTTGAACCAAAATTGCTGTGACACATTTGACACATTCTGTGATCTTTTTACCTGTTCATTTCCGCAGAAACCTGTTTCCGGATTGAATTTCTGATAATTTCCACAATTTGGTAAAGGTGCCTGTGGAATTTGACCTTGCTGACTGAATTGATTCTGCTGCTGATTCACTAACTGTCGCTGTAGCTGTTGCTGCTGACTTATTTCATTTAACTGTCGCTGAAGCTGTTGCTGTTGCTGCTGATTTATATTATTCTGCATCTATGGATTTAATGATGAATTCTTTAAATTTCTGGGCGGATTTTTACATTCTCGCTTCCAGTGTCCTATCTCCCCGCAATTAAAACAGGGTAACTTTTGTTTTAATTCTTCAATGTTTATATTAAATTTTGGCTTGTTTGTAACATTTCCCTTAAACTTACCAGGATTCTGATTCTGATTCTGCTGGAAACCTTTATTTTCTAAAG
Source organism: Lissotriton vulgaris (assembly GCF_964263255.1). Taxonomy (NCBI): domain Eukaryota; kingdom Metazoa; phylum Chordata; class Amphibia; order Caudata; family Salamandridae; genus Lissotriton; species Lissotriton vulgaris. The sequence continues at coordinate 1,544,631,797 of NC_141694.1, read as the reverse complement.
CTGCTATCTGATGCTCTGCTACCTTTACCTGTGCCCACATTGCCTTTTCCTTATGTTTCTTTTGCTTTGCATCTATTTCATCACTGCAATATTTTGCTTTCCTCAGGATGTCATCAACTGAAAGAGCTTGCCAGCCTACAATTCCTGTCCTAATCATGTCTCCTATTTCAGGTCTCAGGCCATAAACAAATCTATAAATAAAGTGACTCATGTCACCTTCACTTAATTTTTCATAGCCACTGTATTAACCCAGTCCACTTCCTTCGCAGGAATTTTGTCTTTTAACCAAACAATTACTTTGTCATAATAATCTATGACAGTATCTGAGGGAGCACCTGTTACCCTATGCCTTTGAGGTTCCTCTTTCGGCCAGCCCACGGAAATTTTGCATTCTGTCCAGAGATCTGACGGGACAACAATGTCAAAGAAACCATCAAGATCAATCCACAGAACTTTGGAAACTTTAATAAACCTGTCCACCTGACGATACCATTCCACTGGCTTTTCTCTGAGTCTGGGAAAATCATTTGTAAATAATAATATATCCTGTCTTGTCCATGGAACATGAACATAACCTCCACCAGCTATTTCTCTCATTGGGAATTCACCAAAAACCTCTCCCCTGTCTCTCTTTTATTCTTCTCCTTTCTTTGTCCATTTAACTCTCCATTTACTTAAATCGCCCAATCTCTTCAGGAACACAATTAATTCTTTTATATGAGATATTCTTCCTGTAGTATTCAAATTTTCTATGTCCTTCTCAGAAAAATCCACTCTGTAATGCTTTTGCCATTGTTTTTGACGAGTCAAATCTATTTCCAATTCAGCAGCCACCTCTTCAAACTGATCATACTTATTCTTTGTTTTCCACTGAATACTTTTACATATGAAAAGTAATTCATCATCCTTTTATTGTTTCAAACAATCAGTACCAATTGTGCTAATAATCAGTTCTTCTAAATCTGCCTTTATCTGCCTTTAGTTTAGAAATATCAAGCTGTCTTGATTCAGGAATTTGTATTAACTCTGTTCTATTTACAGAGCCAGAATCTGATTCTGCAACCGATGGTGTAGCATTTGACAAACTTTGATTTAAAGTTAAATTTGGCATTGTTCTATCTTTATGAATCTCTGTTAATTCAGAATAAAAATTTTCTGCCACTTTCTGAATTTCTACATTCAAAGGGTTAGCTATTAGCGATTGGCTTGTTTTATTTTCATCAAAAACAGTGCTCTTAGCAAGGGGGCAATTTTTATAGTATTTTCCTATCTAAAACTAACTAAAAGAATACAAATATTCAAGCAGCACAGAATCTCATTGGCTGCTGGGTGTCATACGATGCGGTCATCATCCGTTGCTGACATAGCCAGAGTCACTTTTCAAGAGTACTATTGTTCAAAAGTATGACACCGTCAGCTTCCGAAGAAAGCAACATTTAGCAAGAGCATACGCTTCCTTCGTCCGCACAAAGTTCTCTGCCTTTCCACTGCCGAACGACAAGAACGGCCTTGACCAAGGAACAAATTGAACCAAATGTCTTAGCTTCCACACAGCCTTTGTTTGCAAACCACTCTCCAAGAAAAAATGTAGAAATATATTTTTTCATTTTCTGCGTAGCTGTGCAAGGCTCACTCTGGTCAGGCTTCAGATGTCCTTTTTAGAAGTAGGCCTCAAGCCTTTTCACAAGGAATGCAATGCAATGAGGGTGTCTAGTATGCAAAGAAACACAAGACAATAATTAGTTTAAGAAAGGATAATTATTCTGTTACCCACCCTTTTCCCACTAAGTTTAACCCATTAGCTAGGATACCTAATTTTGCATTACAAACAAATAAACAAACACATACACATGAGACGGCAATACATAAACAAAAGCACATTTAAAGAATGCACATGCTATTATTTCAAAAACGGCTGCAGTTAATAAATGACAAACAAAAGACAAAGTGAATGTATTAATAAAAGCAAAACGATAAACATAACAAGAGCACAAATGGTTATACCCACATGTTCATGATGGTGCGTTTTAATCTAGGTTGAATAAGCAAACATATATATCATGCAACACACATTAGTAAAAATAAAAATCAAGAGAGTTTCATTTGCCACAAACTTTTTTAGAAATAAATCTGAAAGTCCGCTCCATCACTGTAAACAACATCCCTATGCCTTGGTCTGATGGAGTTTTTAGCAACATTCGAGCGTGTGTCATCTGAAAAGCCCACGCGTAAATCTGCAGGTCAGGACCGGCCAAACCACCCTTCTCCCTGCGGCGCCTTAATTTCTTCCAGGCTATTCTTACACTTTTGTTCTTCCAGATAAATGAAGAGATATCACTCTGCATCTTCGCTATTAGTGATGTGTCAAAATATAATGGTATACTGTTAAAAATGAAAGTCAACTTAGGTAAAGTGGACATTTTGACTAAGTTTGCACGACCCAGGACTGTCAGTGGGAGATGTCCGCAAGATCCCATTAACTTCCTACACTCTTTAGCAACTAAGGCAAAGTTAGTAGAGGCAATCAGGTTGATATCATTAACGATTCTTAAGCCTAGATATCTCATGTTGCTGCTGAGTTGCTCAGAAAGCCCTGTTGCTTCGCTATTCCATTTGATATTTAACAATCTAGGCAACCATAAGAGACAATCAAAGAAGTTTTAATAAATGGAAGAGAATTAAGCTACAAAATGTTTGTAAAGAAAACAATTTATTAAGAGTTAAAAAGAACAATATCACATTCACAGATTTAATATGTACGTTAAAAGAGTGTAGTTTAAACAAACTAGACTTAAAACAACAATCTATAAATCACATGGCATGAATCACAATGCAAATGAGAACATATATAAAGTTAAAAAACACTGGAAGTGGCAGATTGGTACTCTACGCGCGTTTCGGCGGCCAGCGCCTTCTTCTGGAGTAGCCACAAAAAGTTTCTAAAAAAATAAATACATATAGACAGAAATAAGGATTACACACATAGGTAAATGACTTTACAACAAGAGAACAGTTTACAGATTTTACAGTAGCTTAAAAATTGAACCTTCCTATTTAAGATAGTCACAAAATAATGACAAATCTTATAAAAAAATTTCATTTCCTTGTAATACTGACTAATATGGAAAAGTAATACAAATTTACTTGAATAGACCCTGTGGTAGAAAATAGATAGGGGCAATGAACCCTCTTTAAGACCATGTAGATATTGATGCTCCTAGGCAGATTATCTGAAAGATTCATTGCTGGTTAGTATTGTTAGGTAATCAGTCTACAACTCATTTAAATCCAGGGGATGCAGGTATTGGAGTTTTTTTTAAATTTATCACCCTTATTTTATTCTAAGGAAATTAAGCGAGATAGCGAATGATAGAATCCATATTATTTTAGTTAGTGTAATGATCGGTTAGATAAATTGACCTCAATTTGAGAATATGGATAAACTACCAACCTATCATTATAATTAATCTATTTTGATATTCGTGTTATTCTAATTATGTTGTTCTAGGGAAAATTTCAGTGAGTTACCTGTATGAAAAAAAGGTTAATAACTGATCCCGCCGACCGGAACCTCTTATTCATTCAAGTGAAGGATATACTTGGTAATTTAAAATAGCGAGATCCTCCTGATGTGGAGATATTTGGTAGAGCAAAACCCCTGTATAATTAGAAAAAGGTAATTTTAATTTATTTAAAAAGAGGGGAGCGCAAAGAAAGCGATTGAGGTTCTGTTATTTTAATATTCCTAAGAAAGGATATCACTATACATACAAATTATTGTATGAGAACTCTTGTTGTTTTACCTCTAATAAGGTGGTTCTTCTTCCAATTGAGATGATTAGTTAAAGGTTAAAATAACTCCCTGTCTGGAAAATAAAAGAAAAGGGAGATGTAGCTAATAGGTAAATTTAAGAGTTAGGATTGTGCTATTTAATCTAAAGGTGTACTTACCCAAAATGATTCAACAGGGCTCTCTACTTCCGGCGGCGGGACTCGAGGTTTGTGCAAGCGTGCACAAGCAGAAAGTGACTGAAAGTGTGTGCGCTGGTGTTTATATAGTGTTGGGAGGGGATTAGATGTGGCTCAGGTGTGCTTTACATAGAAGTAGAAAGCGGACTGGAGACGCTGAAGAGATAGAAGTCGAGGGCAGACTACTGCCGCTGAGAACAGACTCCATATTGCTGTTTCATGTGTTAACAGGGTAGGAAAGGAACAGAAAAAGTATATTTCAGTCCCAGCATTTTTATCGAGTAGCGATTTAAAGGTGAGATTTTTGAAATAAAAACAAAGGAAATTTTCAAAAGTAATTCGCTAATATTGGAATGGGCATTTAATAGGTAAAAAAACCAGTAATATACATTGGTATATGGAAATGAATGGAGGGCAATTACGAACAAGATATATTTAATATAACACGGGAAAAGGAAAGGGGTTCTTCTGCTTAACAGTGGAACGGAGACTATAACCACTGGCAGATGTCTAGTAAGGTTATTTCTTGTGAGATGTGGGTTGGGATTACTGGGGGGGCGGAGGTTCTCTTGCTTAAACAGCTTGTAAAGCAAGGAATAATTGGAAAAGACTCATTATTGATAAAATTCAAAGGAGGGCCAGAGTTACTCTTGCTTGAACAGTTTGTAAGGCGAGGTAAGATTTAAAAAGGCTCATTATTGGTGGAATTCGAAGGGGGGGGAGAGGAAAAAATTATATAATGAAATAAATACAGGCCCTATAAGAATATAATTTTCAATTATTAGGATAATATATTCTTTAGTCTCAACTTAAACTATACAGCTCTTAACGGGAGAAAGAATAAAATGAATGGAACTTAGGGAAATGGCTACTATATGGAATATATAATTTGCATCAAGGGAAAATTCTATTATCAGCGGATATACCTAACAAACAGAGGGTAACTTAGCAAAAGGCATGTTCCCATGGTATTTCGCTATTTAACCCCTGGCGGAAGGTGTTAAAGACAAAAATCCAAAACACCTCCCTTTTCATTCTTATTACTGATCCTCCATTTGTGTCAGAGGTGTGGATTTTTTCTAAGACTCGCGAAGAGAAGTCTTCAGCATTGTGCCCTTTCTCTAAAAAGTGTTTTACCATAGGGGCAGCAAGTTTTCTAGTTCTAATTGCAGAGCGATGTTCATTTAAACGTGTCTGAATCATACGGGAGGTTTCTCCTATATACCCCAGGAGACAGGGGCCTTGTATAAAATAGATCAGGTTCGAAGATCTGCAATTGGACATTTCCTTTGCAGATGTTTTGTGTCCATTGTGTATAAAGTCTTCTCCTCTCAAAATGTTGGTACAAGAGGAGCAAGAGGAACAAGGAAAAGTTCCTTTGATTGGATTATTTGTCACAATTGACCTTTGCATCAAATTTCTTCCATTTGTAGTTTTATTAAAGCGAGAGTGGACAATATATTCTTTTATGTTTTTGTTTCTCTTATGAGCAAAGAGAGGTTTGGCCAGTTTCTGTTCAGAGGGGCAATTGCTGTTTAAAATATGCCAATTTGAATTTATTACTTGTTTAATTTTGGCATCAATGGTGGAATGTTTTGTTATACAAACAATCTGATCTTTTGGATTCGGACGGTTGGTTATAGGTAAACAGTCCCGATCGTAGTAACGGGCACGCTTGTAAGAATGTCTCACCAGCCGGTGAGGGTAGCCTCTCTCAATAAATTTACTTCTCATGATTAAAGCTTGTCGGTCAAAATCAGCTAAATTGGTACAATTGCGCCTAACTCTCAGGAATTGGGAGAAAGGGATGCTGTCTTTTTATGATCTTGGATGAAAGCTATTGTAGAGTAAAAGAGTATTCCTGGCTGTAGGTTTGACATGTAGATCAACAATCAGACTGCCTCTATCATTTATAATTTCTATGTCCAGGAATTCAACTTTGTCACAACTAATATGCGATGTGAAACGCAGATTGGGGTCCGCTACATTCATCCATAGGATGAACTCATTTAGGGTCTCCCTCCCATCGGTCCAGACAAAGAAGATATCATCTATGTATCTGGACCAATGGGAGACGGACTCAAAGAAGGGGGCTATAATGTTATCGATGTACCTATCCTCGAATGCTGCCATAAATATATTTGCAATGGATGGTGCCACCGAAGCGCCCATACTTACACCTTTGATCTGGCGGTAAGTATTGGATCCAAACTCAAAATAATTTTCCGTTAGGACAATTTCTAAGCATGCCATTAAGAAAGTTTTAGGGCAGGGTATATTGTGTAAGTCAATAAACCAGGAGGTAGTTTTCATTGCCTCTGCTAACGGAACATTACTATATAGGGATTCTACATCCATAGTAACGAGTAGGTCTTGGTTGGAATTGAAGGCTAATCCCTCTATCTTTCTTATCATATCACCTGTATCCCGAACATAGGATTTAATTTTTGGAATAAGGGGGCGTAGATAGTTATCTACATATTTTGATAATGGTTCTGTGGCAGTACCTATAGTGGAAATTATTGGACGATAGGGCTGATCGTGTGGATTCTTATGGATTTTGGGGAGTCCATATATACATGCAATTTTACCAGAATTATGATTGAGGAAGTCAAATTCCTTGATACTAATTAATCCGTCTTCAAGGGCTATTTTTGTCAAGGACAGTATTTTTTTTAGATAGATTTGAAACGGAATACGATTGCACTGGACTATAGAATGCTCTGTCATCCAACATTTTAAGCATGTTTAATTCATATTGGGTGGTATCAATGAGAACGATACCACCTCCTTTGTCACAACTCTTAATCGTTAAATCTTTGTTAGAAGAAATGCTTAGCAGTGCTTTATGTTCTTCCTTATCTAAATTGTAGATAGGTTTAGGAATAAATCTAAGGGCCTGGTCTAGTTTTTTTAGGACTACCAATTAAAAAGTAGTTACCTCTGGTCCTAGTTGTTCTAAAGACGGGCTAAAAGTTGATGGAAGACTTAAAGGTTTTATGATAGCGGTTTCTTCTTCTCTCTGATTATCTGTTGCAAAGAACTTTTTTAACCGGATTTTGCGAAAGAAAGAGACGATGTCACAATACAGTTCAAAAAGATTAAGAGTAGAGTAAGGTACATAGGAAAGACCTTTAGATAGCAATGTAACACTAGATGTGTCCAGGTTGGTTTTTGAAAGATTGAAAATGGGGATTATAGTCCCTGTTTCCAATATTGCCTGTTTCTGGTTTCGCGTATGAATTGGGGTTCCTCCTGTTGTTGGTGGTGATGTTGGGGTGTGTAGTTCCCTCTCGGTTGTCCCTGGAAGTGGACCCGAGGGCGTCCCCGCCCCATCCCTCTGTTCCCTAAAAAAGGTTGTCTACGGGTACCTCTACCTCGGGCCTAGTTGTAGTTTGGTTCTGGTTCATAATAGCCTTCATTTTCAATATCTGAGTCAGAACTTTGTGAAAAGGTATTTACCCTTTGTTGTTCATCTCTATTTTCTACAGTATAGTGGTTCTGTTTATAGAAATCAGGTTTTAGGTAGGGATAGGTATTTTCAATAGTGGCGAACCGTTTATCTTTTAGTAATTTGTCATTCTTTCTTTTGTCCAGATAACTTGAAAAAGACTCAAGTTCTTTATTGCAGTCTTTAATCTTTTTCAAAGCCTCCTCTATATTTCCTATTTTTTTGATTTTTTCCTCAAGTTCTTCAACTTCTGATCTAACTTCTGCTGCTAGTTCTTTGGCAGTTTCTACGATTAACATCACGAGGTCTCTTGAGCACCTACTTGCGATTCTGCTCCATTTATCTAAGAATGTTTTGTAATGAACAAAGAGACCAGGAATATTTCTTACACGAAGGCCCATAGGAATGATGCCAAGACGTAAATATGCCAACATGAATTCACTATGGGCTTCAATCTGTGTAAGTTTCTTTTTGAGTTCTAGTAATTTCTTTGTATCATCATTGTGTCGATTGGATTCACCTGTGGTGTTATTAAAGAAACTGGAGGTACCTACAAGCAGTTCAAATTCCTCATCAGTGAAGCCAAATGTTTTTTGGAGAGCCATGATATTGAGAAGTCAACAGATGTTGATCTTTGGAAATGGGTAATTTCAGGACTATGATTAGCAAGTAAAACAAGGAAATGAAAATATAATTGAATTGAAATGATGACAAGAAAAACTAGCCCTGCACAGACAAGCTGTGGGAAAATTAGCGTATATTTAACAAGGACCCCCTGAGTTCATAGAAATAAGATTCCTAGACCAGGGAAAAGTAACCATTTGATATTTAACAATCTAGGCAACCATAAGAGACAATCAAAGAAGTTTTAATAAATGGAAGGGAATTAAGCTACAAAATGTTTGTAAAGAAAACAATTTATTAAGATTAAAAAGAACAATATCACATTCACAGATTTAATATGTACGTTAAAAGAGTGTAGTTTAAACAAACTAGACTTAAAACAACAATCTATAAATCACATGGCATGAATCACAATGCAAATGAGAACATATATAAAGTTAAAAAACACTGGAAGTGGCAGATTGGTACTCTACGCGAGTTTCGGCGGCCAGCGCCTTCTTCTGGAGTAGCCACAAAAAGTTTCTAAAAAAATAAATAAATATAGACAGAAATAAGGATTACACACATAGGTAAATGACTTTACAACAAGAGAACAGTTTACAGATTTTACAGTAGCTTAAAAATTGAACCTTCCTATTTAAGATAGTCACAAAATAAAGACAAATCTTATCAAATTTTTTCCTTTCCTTGTAATACTGACTAATATGGAAAAGTAATACGAATTTACTTGAATAGACCCTGTGGTAGAAAATAGATTGGGGCAATGAACCCTCTTTAAGACCATGTAGATATTGATGGCCTTTTAACAAAACTGGCAGAAAAAGATTAGAATGATAATCTATACTTACAAAAAGTTGTTGTAATGATGTAAGGAAAATACTTTTCTTTCTTAGTTTCTTTAGAGAGCGGTTCTAGCTGTCTGGTAACAAGAGTCTAAAGAAAAATTTATTTTCTATATTAATCCTAGCTTTATGCGACATTGATATATATATATATATATTTTAGCAATTATAAGACACTTGCATGATATGTAGATATAGCGTGTAAAGCTCAATGGCGACGTCTAGTCAAGATAGGACATTAGTATTTTATTTCCTAGATGGACGGATTCCAAACAAGAAAATATCACGCTGTAAAATCACAAGGGATAAAAATTTTACCGAATTCCAATGCTAAATTTATTGCTACCGGAAATGCGGTGCTGATATCTGACGTCATGATCATAATATCGTCGGCATACAGGGACACCTTTTTTTCCCAATCTCTATATTTGAAAGGCATGATATTATTGTCCTCTCGAATTTTTTTGAGCAAACGGCTCAATATAGAGATCGAAAAGCAGGGGGATAGAGGGCAACCCTGGTGTGTGTCCCTTGTAATAGTGAATGGTTCTGACAAACCGCCATTCACCAAGACCAAAGCAGATGGATTGTGGTATAAGAGTTCCACCGCTCTGCAGAAAGCCCGACCCACACCAAATTTTTCCAAGGCCCCCGACAGGTACAACCAGTTGACCCTGTTAAAGGCCTTGGTGGCATCCAGCGTGAGAATTGTCCTGCAAACTTAAAAATGTCTGTCACATTTTCTTTGCAATATTATGCCAAAAATGTTACGCTGCAAAAATAAACACCTATTTATGTCAAAACAATTTGGTTTTGCAAGGGAGGTCAGCTGGGTTTTTGGTCCGTGCTCGGCGGCCATCTAGGGAAACCTACCAAGCCCACACATTTCAGAAAACTAGACACCCGGGGGCTTCCAAGGATGTGTGGCTTGCGTGGATCCCCCAACGTTTCCTTACCCAAATCCCTTGCAAACCTCAATTCTAGCTGAAAAAATCATTTTTTTCACACATTTTTGTGTGGGAAAGTGTGGCATCACCGGGCTCACACAAATTTCCTACCACCCAGCGTACCCCATGGTCTCCCAATAAAAATGGTGCTTTCTATTTTTCCCCCAAGAAAACAAAATGTAGCTATAATTTGGCTATTTCTTCAGTCCCCTCCAGGGGAATCATCAAACCCTGGGTACCTTTGGAAACCCCAAGATGTTGGAAAAGAGGACACAAATTGGGTTGAATAACTTATGTGGAAAAACGTTATAGAGGCCTAATGCGAACTACCCCAAATAGACAAAAAAGGGCTTATCATTCTAGGGGGGAAAGGTTTATCAGCCAAGAGGTTAAAAACATAGAACAGTCTTTTTTTGAAACTCTAAAATCAATTGAAGTTTAGAAGCTTAAGTAAATTGTACAGCATCTCTTTTCTACTGTTTAATTGATTTGGGCTGTTTCCATTTTATTAGGCAACATTTATTTAACTGTTTTTGCCAATATGGTATCCCTCTGTTTTTTCACAACACATGCATTGTGGGAGGTAGACACTTAGGGGTGATTATGATGGTGGATGGACTTAAGTCTGTCCGCCATCATCCCTGGAATCGGGTCCACCCGCCCAAATGGCGGTGGTTCCGCACATGCAATTACAATGCGACCGCCACTGTGGTGGTTGCATCGTGCAGGTTTAGCATTGTGATGGGTACTGCTGGCTGCAGCACTTGCCGCAATGGCAAAAATGAATGTTGTATTTCCCTGCACTACGTGGAAGGCACCACGCGGTGCCTGCCACCTGGGTCAGAGAACTGTAGGGGGCACCATTGGTGCCCCCCAAGTTCACAATTCCGCAACGGGCCCCAAAGTACATTGCCAGCCTTTAAATGGTTGATGAACCGCCATTGAAAGGCTGGCTTGAGGTAGCACCCTAATGTGCCGGATCCTCCTAAGCACCGCCATCATTCTAGGAATGCTGGCCAGGTCTGACAGGCAATCGTAACGATTGCCTGTGTCAGACCCGTGGCAGACAGGCTTTCCGTCTGCCAGGACACCGCTCCCCATCCTTATCTGGCAGGTGGTATTTGGCCACACATGGACAGTCAATCTCCAGTGGCACAAATGTTTTTCCTTTTTGTGACTCTTGTGTTTTTAATTGGGCTTACTGTCTTATAGAAGTTTGGGACATGTTAAACCTGGTTACTGTGGCAGACTATGAAGTATTGTAATACACTTTATTAGTCCTCTTTAGATCTGTCTCCAAACTCTAATGTTTTGAGCTAATATATTTGAAACAAGCATTGACAAAGTCAATTAGGTCTGACATTTTACTTTGTAATATTTTGGGTGATTTCTTGTGTTGCTCCCTACTGTCCTAGAAAGTAAGTCCCAATATGAGGCAACCACTTGGGCTACAACAATGAAGAAGTGGAACTTACTGCATTAGCAGACTTAAGCTGTACTTTGAAAAGGAGCCAGATGATGAAGTTTGTGTGGTAAGTGGTGAACTTAGAAAATATACACAGCAGCATATTGCTTAGTAAATACTTTTTACAAAGGACCAGTATTTTCACTGCATCTCTGGGAAAGCCTATACGTGTTTGATTAGCGCACAAACGTTGTAAGTGCGTCCCTGCAGTTGGGCACACCTTACGGTTTGTCACAAAGGACAGACTCTGTTATGTTTAATTATTTATTGTTGTTATAGGTTCAACAAGTTCATTTGTATAACATTTTCATAGGCGAATATTTCATTTCATATCCCTATTTGATTGATTCCAGTGCACAGTTTTCAGTGACGAAACAAAAACGCTCCGATGCATTTCGGGCATGGCCCTTTGTCAAGGAGCTCTGTAGGTAAAAATAACATCATTGATATACGCTATAATATATAACATTCATCATGCAAGGTCAAAAACGAGAATCACGTGTAAAACATACAAACTGTATCAATGTATTTTGAATTAGTTCATGCTAAACATGTACAGTAATGATCAATAAAGGTGCATGAGGGCATTGCAACATGTTGAACAAATACGAGTTCAAAAGAACAAAAAAAAAACATACCGAGTGTTTCCTAATCACGGCAGAGTTCGGGGCAGTCACAGGTTTGCGCTGTTAAAGAAAACAGCGGAGATTTAAAGATATAGCATAAAGCGATGGCTGGTCAGCAAAGTAACTCAAGTCGATCTCATGAATTAACTTACTTGGGTATTGAAGCTCGAAAAGTTTCAAGAATCTTCTGTCATAGCTAACTCGAATTGAGACGCTGAGGTGTTTAGCATGAACTAATTCAAAATACATCGATACAGTTTGTATGTTTTATATGAAATATGATATTAAATGAAAATATTCGCCTATGAAAATGTTATACAAATGAACTTGTTGAACCTATAACAACAATAAATAATTAAACATAACAGAGTCTGTCCTTTGTGACAAACCCAAAGGTGTTCCCAACTGCAGGGACGCACTTACAAAGTTTCTGTGCTAATCAAGCATCATTCATTGATCGTATTTGGACGGTTACGCTACCTGGTGGAGCACCCAAACTTATTAACTTTACAAAACTTGTCAGAACCCTTCAGCGAACTATCGCTGTGCACCAAGCCACTTCTTTGTTTGTACAAAGCCTATACGTGTGCCATTTTTAGGTCTCGCTGAGTCAGCGCATGCGCTGCGAGACATTTAGTCAGTGGCTTTTGTAAATGCTTTCAATGGCTGTTGCCGGCCACCAGCTTTCGGTTACGCGCACAAGCGCACGCTCCTCGCTCCGCCTCTGCAATCAACGCTGCTGCGCACGCATCGCTCGCGTGCTGAGCACAGAGCTCTTCATCGCGATAGTGATCACTTTCGCTTTCACCGCGATCACTTTCATGGCCGCGCCCCGTTACTTTTACAGCCGCGCGGCCAATGCTTGTTCTCTCTGTTTTCATTTACATTCTCTCATTTTGCTCTCTTCCATCTCTCCGACTTTATAACACTTTCCCTTCCTTTGCATCTTTCTCCAATCTCTCACAAGCATTGGTATAGCCAATACGTCTCGCTTTCTGAACCTTATAAGTATTTCGTTTTGCAGCACAATATCCTTGGTGCAACAACATAAGCTAATGCATGGCTAAACCTTGTACCTTATAAGTGTTTAGCCATGCAACAGTTGATGTTGTTGTACCAAGAATATTGTGCTGCATAACTAAATACTTATAAGGTCTCAAAAGCAAGACCTATTGGCTATGCCAATGCTTGTTTACTTTGTGAATAAGAAAAGCTGTATAATGTTATCATGACAGCAAACTAAAAGAAATGTATGCACAATGGTGATTAGTTAATTACTCTGTGTCTCTATGACAGGCTAGGCCATCCAAACATAACACACTTTGTAATCAAAACTGCTTTAGTCAGTAATTAAAGTGTCATATTGTTAGCAAAGTTAATGTGTCAAAGAAAATTTGCTGTCTCCGAATTACAAGCTACAAGTGGTATCAGATTGTTGGTCTAATGTACCATCTGCCAAATGCCATGGTCATGAAGGACAGACAATCAATGCAATGCAAAACCATTCTAAACAAGAAAGCCAGTGACTGAAGTCTACTCTGCATAGTATTCCAACACCCTATTGCTATTGATACCACCAGCACTAATACACTGTCAGTGATTCTTGGACTATTGGGCAACCAACGATAAGCTGAGCTCCAGTGCCGACTGCTTCAGTGAGATCCTTCTCTTTAAAAAATCTTGAGCTTAGCAGCCAGATACTTAGAAACTGGACCATCATGCAATCAAACATTAGGACTTTCTCCAACATGGCACCCACCAGGAAAAGCTGTGCCCTTTTATGCACCTAAATCTACATTCTTTCTTGAACTTGGACTTCGCGATATTGAAGGCCAGTCTGTTCTCTACACTTATGACTCAAAGAAACTCTTAAACTCCCTCATAGGTTTTTACTAGTAGCAAGGTGCCATCCATTAGAAGAAACAGAGTCTAATTGCCTTTTTTGGGGGGGTTTGTCGGGGGGCAAGGTGGGAGGGGGGGTCATTGTGCTTAATAAAATTAAAAAGAGCAAGTTCAAATACTTAAAAGATGTATTGAATATTATAATTCATAATGTACAGTTAATGACCAAAGATTTGGAACAATGGATATATTTACTTATGCAAATAATGATTTATATTAGCATGGCTGGTATATGTACTGAATTGATACGATGGGGAAGTTAAAGCTTTGTTGTTGGAATATAGCTGGCCTCAACGATAGGAGTAAAAGGGCACAATTTTATCAGGCAATTCGTCAAATTCATATGACTTTGTGTGTCTACAGGAGATCCACATCGCAGTGGGAGCTAAAGAGCTACTAAAGATACCTGGGTATAATATCCTGGCTATGACAACTCAAACCTCTAAAACACGATGGGTCGCCATTTTGGCAAAGACATTTTTGGGACAACCAACTCGGAAGTTGGTGGACCCTCATGGTAGATGGGTCATAGTACACCTCGATCTAGGCTTTACCATCTGCTCGGTCTATGGGTCGAATCTAGAAGATCCCCAGGTATTCCAAGATCTAGAGCTAGAACTGGCATCCTGGATAGGTCCATTAATCCTCTGTGGGGATTTCAATGTAGTGCTAGGTGCTACATTGAATATTCAAATACAGCAGACTTATAATGGGCGTAAACCCAAGTTATATAGGGCTATAAGACAACTTATGGCCAGTTATAATCTAACTGATGTCTGGGGTCTGAAGAATATAAATAATCCTGGTTATACCTATTTCTCCTTTCCCCATAACAAATATGTTTGGATAGATTACGTAATGGTATTTAATGAAAACATAGCAGATTCTAGGATAGCTAAATCACCTAAAACTATATCAGACCACAATGCCCTAACTTTTACTTTTGATGTTGCTAGCTATAGGAGGCCAACTTTTCAATGGACATTTGACCGTAAGCTCCTGTCAATTATATAACGTATATAACGATCTGGCCCCAGGAATTTTTCGACTATATTCAATACAGTGCCCCTAGATTTGTGGTCTGGGACTGTTTTAAGGCAGCTCTCAGAGGTGAGACTCTCGCGTTTGTGGCCAAGCAAAAAAAGAACCAGAACAACTTAAATCAACAACTCAATTTAGAGCTAGCAAATCTAGAGACTCTGCACGCTACCCAGATACAGCTTGGAGATGAAAGTCAGAATACCCTGCTGAAAAGACTAGTACTTAAGACAGAGATTAACAGTGGCCTCACACAAAAAGCAGCCGAGACCTTTCAGGCAAACCAAAGAAATACCTATGAGAATGGGGAAAAAGTCGGTAAACAGCTTGCCCTACGAACACGCCAGAAGCAATCCCATAAAGCTATCCAAACAATCGAGTTTGAGGGGCAGGAATATACCTCCTCTGTTGATATTGCAGGTGCTTTCCAACGTTACTACCAAAAACTTTATCAAAATGAAGATCAACAGTATGTGGCAGATACCAAAAATCTTTTACATCACTGGCTGTCACACACAGAAACTGGGTCAATTGACGATCTAGTTAGGGAAGATCTTGATAAGGAAATTACAAGAACGGAACTTGAATTAGCACTAGTAGAACTTGCTAATGGTAAGGCAGCAGGTCCTGATAAGATCCCTTTGGACCTCTATAAAATTCTTGGGAAGCAGATTATCCCCTATTTATTGGATCTGTTTCTTGGAGTACACTTTAGTGGCACACCACCTGAATCCTGGAAAAACACAAATATTGCTATTTTCCCCAAAAAAGGAAAGCCTGCCAAGTTACCATCTTCATACTGTCCCATATCACTCATAAACTCTGATTCGAAACTCTATGCCAAGATACTCGCTAACCGGCTGAGCAGGGTGGTTGAGCATCTGGTTTCCATGTGGCAGCATGGCTTTATTCCAGGTAAGGGTACAACAGATCATACACGGAGAGCTATCTCCCTTTTTGACATCATGGGAGCCACGGGGGGCCGGATGTCAATGATCCAGCTCGACGCCGAGAAGGCCTTTGATCGGGTCTCTTGGCAGTTCCTGTGGGAAGTATTGGAATTAAATACCTTTGGAGAGGCCTACATTAAATCTATCAAGGCTCTCTATGTAGAACCCAAGGCCAAACTTTTCATAGGTGGTATCGAATCAGAGTTTATTAACATCCAAAGGGGCACGAGACAAGGGTGTCCGTGCTCCCCAATTCTATTCGCCATTTATATCAACCCGCTAATATTAAAATTACTGCCGTAATAGAACCTATAATTATAGTAACATCTAGCACTAAAATTCTAGCCTATGCCGATGATTTGGCGGTATTAACTTCAAACCCCACCGAGGCCATCCAAGAGATAGAGAAAATTACCCAGACTTTTGGTTCCTACTCAGGGTATTCCCTGAATAGGGATAAAACAATGGTGCTGTGTACTGAAAATATTGTATTTGAGAGTCCTTATAGAATTGGTCAGGCTACGTATTTAGGTGTGGGTTTATCTCCTAACGTTAAAGAAATTGCTCAAATGAATTACGATCCCCTGATTAAGAAAATAAAAACTGATCTCACCAGAGTTAACAATCGCCGGCTGTCAATAATAGGTAAGGGGAATCATCTTAAAATAAATATTTTTCCAAAAATATTATATTTATTTCGAGCAATTCCCCTGAAGGTTGAGGATAATATCATCAATGCCCTCGATGCTGGAATGTCAAAGTTTATTTGGAATTATGGTAAAATCAGGAGAGCATTACCATTTTTATCATTACCTCAACACAGGGAAGGGTTAGCCATTCCAAACTTGACACTGTATCTATGGGCAACTCTTATTCAGCAAATGGCTCCCCTATTTAACATCAAACCTATAGCTGCTACCATAACAGACAGATATACCTTCAATTTATGAACTAATATTGGGTGACACTGCTAGAGGGTTGTTACTAAGACAGGCAGAACCTTCATATTTTAAAAAGATCAAATTTAAGGTTATTGTTGATGCGTGGAAGGTCTGGAAACAGGTATCAAAACATCTAGCCATACCAAAGTACACTAAATAAACCCCTCTTTGGCATAGCTCGATCTTACCACAGTATCTTAATGACAATATTTCTAAAAGATGGGAGCAATCAGGTATCATTACTTTGGGTAATTTTGTTGGTCAGGGGTATACAGCAACATTTGAGGGCTTACAACAAAATTTTCAGATACCCCCTACCGACTTTTTAAAATGTATTCAAGTCCATTCGTGCATTTGACTTAGCTTACCACAGATTGAATTAGATAATATTCCCTTCTTTGAAATTATAGATAGGCGAACCACTAGGATAGGAACCATTTATGAAATACTGATGAAAAACCTTAGTGACGATATGGAGCGAGTTGAGACAGGATGGGTTACTAAACTAGATAACCCAAATATAGACATTGATACCTCATTGATCCTGTCATCTAAATTATTTATAGCTTCTAATCTTAAAGCTCAGTACTATAGAACTATTTATGATCTCTATTTTACACCTTCCAAATTATTGTCATGGGGTCTGCGGACTAATGACAACTGTCCAAGGTGTGGTCAATCTCCAGCGAATCTTACCCATATGTTTGCTGTATGCCCTAAGCTAGACTTAATTAAAAAGATGATTTCAGAATATTGGACCGAAATCTTCGGGCACGAATTAAGATCCTCATTGACAATATATGTTTTGGGTCATGATGAATCTATGGGTTATAGTAGGGAAGAATTGACGTCAATATTTCTGGGTATGGCAGTGCTTCGAATTACACTGGCTGCCCGCTGGAAAGATTCAGAAGCCCCTACTTTTCAAATGTGGCTATGCCGGTTCTTAAGAACTTATACGCATGAGATAGCCATTTATAAAACCAGAGGAAGGAAATCAAGAACACTTGGGGCTCAGATTTGGGCTCCTATTACTAGATGGTATGATAACAAAAGAAGCCCTTAGAAATTTCAATGGCTAGAATTATATACTACTTATTTCTTTTGTGCATACAAACACGTGACGTGATTTTCTCTTCCTTGGTATTTTTTTTTTGTTGTTCCTTTTTTTTGTTGCTTTGTCTGCATAGTATGTGAATATTACTTTTTTAACCTGTGATGTATTTATTGATGATTCAGCTTCATTTCTTTTGTGGTTGTTTATTGATATATGTATTTTGTCCTTGCTCAAATAAAGAGAAAAAAAAGAAAAAACCGAGGTGAGGAGCAAGCAGACAACCTTTCCTTACACCACATACCATTTCAATTGCTTGTGTTTTGTGTCCTCCTTTATCCTATTAGAAACCAAGCTTTCCACCTAGGAAATGGTGCCATTAGGCAACGGACTGTCTAGCCTTCCAAAAGCCAGTGAGGAATGTCCCAGTGAGATGAAGGTTGCTTCTGACTTCAGGAGACCAACTAGAAAGGACTTCCAGGTCAAGATGGGAATGCTAAATGATCTATATCTAGCAGGTAACTCCAGGGACTCAGGATCAACACTGGACTAGAGAGCCTCTCTGCAGAGGCTGTTCTACATTGACCTTACAAGCTCCTGGAGTCCTGCTGAAAGTGAACACAGCTGAGAAACTAGCTTGTCCCACCCACACCACAATTCCCACTGCGTAGATTGTGGGTGAAGTTGTTTGTTTAATTTAAATGCTCATGTTTTCATGTAAACTGGATGTGCTTTCTCTTTATGGGAGGTGTAGTAGATGTTGTAGTATTTGTTTTATGGTACATCCTCGTGCTGTGTTATGGCACGAGGATGTTTTCTTACACTCTGCATTATTTGTATTATGTTCTTTGTTCCGTGGCAGAACGCTGCATGTCAGGATTCTAGCAACGGTATTCCGTTGTTTGAAATCCTGGTATGAGGTGTGAGGTCCGGTTGAGGGTGCAGCATACTTTGAATTAAACAGCTTGCTCTTACTACAGGAGGACAGATTTGCTTGAATGACAAGAACTATCTATTAGCACTTTTTAGGTTTTGAACATTGAAATGTTATTGTTGTTAGGGATTAATAACTATTTTTCTCAGTGTGGACCTGCTGTGTCCCTTTTTACTTTCAGAGAGTATGAGGCACATACCCCTAGACACTGTGACAATAACCTTTATGGTCCACAGGGCACGAGGGACACGCCCCTACCAGAAGACCTAGGACTGTAGTTGCTCGGGTCCATACCCAAGCAGGCCCTTAAAAGTACCCAAGCATATGAGCACACTTTTGTATGTGGTTGCTTTTGTTCAGTATTTCGGGACAGTGTTTTCTGGCCTGCAGATTGCAAGGATCACAGTGGCAGTTAAATGCAAAAATTATAATTTCTGGATTGCTGGACATACATTTGGCTGCCATTGTGAGCATCATAAATAATTTCTGTATGTTTCATAAGTTTGAGTAACAGATAGGACCCAAAACATTTCCACAACATTGTTGATTGATAATACTTTGGGAGTGTAGGGTGTCAGCATTTTTTCTTGGTCCATAGTATATGGGTCTTGAATATGTTGGACTCATATGAACATCTTACTTCCCCCACTACAACCATGCCCAGTCAGCTTTTCTTATGAATATCAGATGCTACTCTGCTTTCCTTTACTCCTCATGCCCTTACTTCCCAATTAAATTTAATGTAATGGTTATTGACTTTACAACTCAAGTCATTGTTGTGCATTGTATGTTTACTCCGTGTATTTTGTACATTTAAGTTGAATTCCCAAAGTGAATTTTATATATTTTTTTTAAAACAGATAATCAAATTACTATTAAAAAAAAGTAAATTTTTTTGTTTTTGAAATGCCCACACCCAAATGGTCGACTAATTTCACATTTCATAGAAAGGTCATTATTGCTCTGACATGTATTATGTATAAAAAATAAAAATACGTTCTGTCATGAAATAGGTTAAAAAAATTAGATTTGAGATCAGGTTCTGCATTAAATTTATGATTAAGCTTTAAAAATATATTTAAAAATGCCAGTCCACCATTTTGTGCACAGTTGTGTGTCTGCCTTTGAGGTAAACACCGTTTTAATAGAGATCAGGAAAAGTGTCATCAGACTGACTGAAAAGGTAGCCACACTTACCTAAAAACACTAACGTAAATATACATATTTTATTAAATGTTTAATATTGTGAATTATATGTAAAATAATGTTCTTTTCACGGATTCGTATACAATGTAACTATTGTTTGTGGAAACATTTGTATGATTGATTACGAAGAACAATGTATGTATACTTTTAAATATTATTTTATGAGGTAAATATTATTTACCTACTATTAAAAATGTAAATAGTTCAATTGTATAATCCTTCTTTGGTAACAGTTTTTTTCTCCCCTAAGAAATTAAAATTCATTATTACATTTTAGGTGACTCTTTCTACCTTTCCAAAACAAACGTTACAGATTAAAATACTTGTCACATAAGGTAAATATTTACTACTTAAACCTAAATATGCACATAAAAAATATTTTTTACAGAAAAGGTGCTTTAGTTATATGAAATTAAAATAAATGTCAAACAATAGGAATAAAGAGCAAAAATTATATTATTTTAACTCGTATACATTTTTATTCTCCCAAAGACAAAATGACACTCCTACTTTCATCTTTCAGGTTAAAATAAGCCTTTAATAAAATTCACAAAATACACAATTATTATTTCTAAATATGTTTTTTTATCTTACCGAAAATTCAACACCAACCAAAACTGAACAGCAAAATCAGCCAAATTATCATATACACCAAGAAAAAAAACACCTAAACCTCATAAGTTAATAATAAAATTTCAAAAATACGTTTTAAAAAACAAAACAGCTGCATTTAATTTACAAGAAGCATGCATTCAATTGCCACCAAAAAAATGAAAAACGACTCCCATTATAAATGATAAAATCTATCAACATCTAAGCAACTATCCATCATTTTTTGCAGAAAATAATTATCTTTTTGGGATGCATATTTTACATTTAACAAGACCTCAAATTCACAGGTATTAAGGAACATTTTATTTTACTTAAAAACACTAAGGGCCCCATTACGATGGCGAGCGTACAAAGTAACGTAACGGTAAACGGGACCGACCGCCAGAGGTGCAGCGGTTCCTCAAGGCCAATTAGGATGCACTCGCCACACTGGCGGGCGCATTCTTGCCATTAACATTGTGGCGGGCGGTGCTGTAAACAGCACCTGCCACAATGTTAAGGGAGCATGTTGAGCATTGCAATGCACAACGTGACAAGCAACGCCCGGTGCCTGTCACCTTCTTTATGGTAATGAAGGGGGGTACCATAGGTACCCCCATAGAGCAGCCACCCAACCCCACACCCCGGGGTCCCCCAATGCCATTCACCACATGCCTTTCCATGGTGGAGTCTCCGCCATGGACAGGGATGCACACCGCATGCATCATAATATGGATGGCTGTGCCTGCAAGGCACCGCCACCATATTGTGTGCCTTTTCCGCTCGGCCGGCAATCCGGCCAGCCGAAAAGCGGCAGACGGACTTTCCCTCTGCCGCTGTACCTACCGTCATGCTAATGTGGCGGTGGTTAAATGGGCTTTTGATCGCGATCGTAACGGGGCCCTAAATCCTTTTTTCTCTTTTTTCTCCAATAGACCCAACTCCTCTTAACAACGGAGAACATGCTACTCAATCATAATGAGAAATGTGTAAATTACCTCTCAACTTCTTATAGAGGCAGAGCAATCACTGGTGGAGATCAAACTGAAAAATGTACAGATCATAATCACTCTGCCTTTGCAACAGATTTAATGGCAAAGGACACTGTCTGGCAGATAAAAGCGTTAGCTACTACCTCCAGTGAGCCACCTAGTTCACTTCTAAGGTGGGTTTTGACAAACATTCCTACACAAGTGGCTGGAGGCTTCACACCATTACAAATTTAAAAAGAATGGTGAATAGGAAAATAAAAGCCCGATTCCAAGTACGGCGGTCCAACCGCCACCTCCTCAGCAGTCCGACTGCCCGATTACGATGTTGCCAGTCGGAACACCACAAACTCAACGCAAGACCGTCGCCACCTCAAGGATCCTGGATCCCAATGGGGCGGTAGTGGGAAAAGCGGTGATCAATGGCGGCGGTGCTGATGCTGGCACCGTTGTGATGATCACAACCTGTCTTTCCACCAACCTGTTCTTGGCAGGTACCCCACCATGAAAAGGTTGGAAGAAAGGCTGGGAAGGGGACCAAACAGGGCCCTAAAGTAAATTTGCCCATTGGGGGTTGGGCATGGAAGCACATGTTGTTGCCCCCCCTGCTTGCACAGTCGTGCATGCACTGTGTGCCATGCACAAAATAGTGCATGGTACACAGTGCACAGATGTTCAAGCTGTGCTGCGCCGGCATATGCTTCAGGCTCTTTCTATGAGCCGAAGCATGCCTCCGCAGTGGTCCCACCCACACAACACCACCAGCCCGACGGTGTTATTGTAATGTGGCTTACTGGTGTTCTACCGACCGCCAAAATGGTGGTCCGGAGGTCAGACCACTGATATTGTAATAAGACCAAGTCTCTACCTCCCGAACCTAAACATTTTAGCGGCATACAAATACTACCAGAATTCAGAGGCCTACAAGTATAAACCCTTCCTAATCTATGATAATTAGAGCCCTTTAAAAAAATACTAATATTTGTTACTGTACAGAACCTAGTAAAACTTGTGATACTTGGATGATGGATGGAACATTTAAAACAACACCTATCCATTCAACCAAATATATACTATACAGTTTTCGTTCACCACAACACAATACCTCTAATCTACACCTCACCACCTGACAAGGAATTCTCCAACCACTTTCTAATAATAAAGTCCAGAACCATAAACAAATGTTTTCCAAAATTAGAATTGATTTTGAATTGGCTATGATTTTATCAGTAATCAAACTATACCCTGGCACTCAACTTCCAGGATTTTATTTTCATTTTTTTACAGGCAATTTGGCATAACTTATACTTAAAAAAAATCCTTAGCAGGGGATTACATGCAATATACTAAATTACAATTCTTAAAAATGTGTCTGCATTAGCTTTTGTACCCTCTTGTACTTGTAGACAAATTCTACACTGCAATTATTCTATCTAACTAGTTTTCCCAAAATAAAGAAAAATTAGCCCATTGCTAAATTATTTTTAACAAAACTAGTTTGGCCATCTAAACAGGTCGGGCCGCAGATGGTTTCCACCTTATCGTATTGAACGTTGGGACTCCTACTCAAGCTGTTTAGACAGGGTGCGCAAACAAATAATGCCATAGAGGGGTGGCATAACTCTTCTCCTGTGCTATTGGTAAAGTTAATTCTATAATTTCCTGGAAATTTTGAGAAAGGAACACAGTTTATAGGAAATAATTCACAAATAGCCGAACAACCCTGAGTTTCTAAAAAATAAAAACGTATGAATGAGCAACTCCTTTCAAAAGTCCAACAGTTTGGCATGTTTGAGGATGAAGACAATTTAGAAACAAATTCCCTACATTCTCCATTACTAATTTCTATCTACTTTCTAAAAATATTACCCACCTGCTTTCTCATTAACTCCCTTGTCTATATTAAATAATGTATAATTGGCTATACTTTTAATTGATACATTTTAAAATTAAAATTGTCTACTTGAAGTAGACATCTTGTTTTTTTAAAGCAAGAAATATTTTAGCATCCTTTTACCAATCCTCGCAAGTAATCTATATGCAATCCTTTTTTTTTAGAATTTGTTTAAAAAAAAGCCATGTATCAAGTAAGCCTAATTATTCATTTTAACTTTTATGTCATAAAAAATGTATGTGCCTATTCAAACATACCAAATGGACCAACCTATGCAACAAGAGAAAATACATTTAAAATCCAAATCAGGTGCACGTAGTCTCCAGCAACCTGTGTAGGAAAAAAAAACATGTAAAAACAAAGAATGCATCATCTCTTCTACACTGAAGCCTCCCCTAGCCTGTTTGTGCCACAAACTCAACTGTATTTTTAAGTTTTAATTACATTTAAAAATTAGTTACCACCAAACTCCATGCCTCTGTTCTTCAGGACGAACTCCAACCAAATGTCAATAATGATGCTGAAACCGCAAATACCTAAAAACAAAATGGCTGCAGTTACGAAAATAAAAGAAGGATACTTTACTGAAAAAAAAATACTGGGAAAGTCCAAGAGTTTATGGTTATATGATTTTTATTATTATTTTTTCATTTAAATTTTTTTGTAGAAATGTAATTATTTTTTAAAAGTCGGCTATAAATTTGATATAAATAATTCAAATATATTTGTGTATTTAATGAAATGTATAACTAATAAAAATTATTGATATATTTTTTAAATGCTTAGTTTATATTTTAGTTTTTCAAATATTTAAAAAAATGAATTTTAAAATTTAAATATCAATAAAATGTATACATATTTTCAAATTGAACTTTTTATTTTTACATAGCATTAAATGAATCAATGTTTATAATATTATAACATTTTAAGTGTTTTATTATATTCATATTTTTCTTTTAGAACTCAATTTTTAATAAAAATACTCAAGTATTTTTTTAACCTTTTAGTTTAATCAACACCTGAGTATTAATATATTTCCCAACCAATTCCCCTAAAACCATAACATCATACCACAAAATAGTTTTATTTTATTTGATACTATGGTCCTTTTTATTAATCAAATAATGTTCTATTATATAACAGCTCCTTATTAAATTTAAATGTTTCATATGAATATTTTTTTATTTATTACTGCCCCTACTTATATATTGTTGAAAATATTTAATAAAAGTAACATTTTCTTTTGAACAATATAGTTTATTATTTTATGCCTTTTCATTTTGGGACTTGGGGGGAATAAACCTCCCCACCTTATTTTTTAAAATTAATGAGATTGTAAACTCAATTATTTAATGCATATTTTGAACCTTTTTGGGCACGGAGGGCAGAGGTGAAGTCCTCCCAACAACGATTTTAAATAATTAGATACTCAAGTATTTATTCTTCATTGATAATACATGAGCATTAACATGCTCCTGCTCATTCTTTAAACATGTTTACTTCTTAATTTTTGGGGGTAACCCTTTTACCCCCCTTTTCATAATCATCTAATAAATAAATATTTTGAAATGTTTCATGCCTGACTATTAAACTCTCTCCACCCATGCCCCCATATCTATTGCATCCAGTACCTTAAATCTAGTTAATAATATATATATATATATATATATATATATATATATATATATATATATATATATATATATATATATATATATATATATCTTTTTTGGGAGGGGGGTAAATCTACAACCCCCTTTTATTTTAAATTATTTTGTGGTTCCTAATTAATAAATTACTTTTTTCCAAATGTTTTATATCTAACTATTTAAACACTCCCCGCCCGTTCCGCCATGACCCTCTTTTTAAAATATTAAACCCAATGCTTAATTTATAAATATATAAATATTCATATATATAACCCTACTATTATGCTCCTCAATTTTTAAAAGTTTCAATATAGTTTGTTATTATTTAACATTAACCTTTAAAACTTCTAAAAAAATTATTAATATTAATTAGCTAATTTTCTACCATTCCCACTCCATATAACCTAATACTTATTTATTAATACTCACCCAGCATTATCATTGACTCTTTTAAAAAAATGTAAAACTCAATAAATAAAAATACTATACTTTAGCATGCGTTGTAAACACATGCAAGGTAAAGGAAGGCCGAGTAAAGGCCTGCAGAGTGAACTTACATGTGTAATAAAAGTTGCATATTAAAGGCAATGCAGAGTAAATTCTGCAGATTAAAGGTAACATACCATTTTAATCAGTCCAAGTGCAATGTCATTTGTACTCAAAATGTCTGGTTCAAGTTGATAAATATCAATGCACTTTCAGGGGAAACGTACCTCGCTCTGACTAAATAAAGCATAAGGCACTGCTGAATCATGCTCCCTGTTTCTCAGACACCAACTATTCCTCTTTGAGGAAACAATCTCTGACCCCCACTCTTGAATCTGTTTCTGCAACATAATCTCCTGCACTTTTGAATGGGTGTTGGATGAGCAAGATCGGTCAAAAGCAAGATTTCTTTTGGAAACAACGATCACCACTTGTTGGGTCCTAGGTGGCACAGCAGTTTTTAATATGACATTCAAAACCTGTCCAAAAACATTGGGCCCATAAGTCCAAGCTTACTTTGAAGAGGCCCACACTTAATGTGTCATAAAACGCCTTTGAATGGGCTTTTCTGAGATATGGCCTTGCATCTTTCAGCAATGGAAACTGACCTGGCAGTGGAGTTGATCCATGGCTTACAAAGAGGGTTCACCTGGGACTCCTCACTTGCCTTTAGTCTCATATGCTGTTCTGGAATAGATACTGATGGAGCAAGGTTTCATACGAATAGAAACTTGCTCGGATTCAGTCCTCTCGAAATAACATATAACTTAATAATCAACATGTTTTGTATTAACAAATGCGTCACACAACATTTTTAGCATCTAAGGGAAGCTTGTTTATGTGCTTTTACTAACAGTAACCCGAATGCATGAAAATGGCCGCCGAAACGCGGGAACTCTTCTGCGCAGGCGTCTGCCACATCTACGTGGTGTGACGCATCTCTGCTTTTGGTGGGAAATATTTGCAGCTGCGCACTAGTGCCAAAGTGGCTGCTTCATGTTTCAAACGCTAATGTACCTGCTACTGCTTGAATTAAACTTTGTTCGTTCTGCTTAACTATTAATGCTATAGTTAAAATAAAGTTATGGGGATAGAGTAGGAATAAGTGGTATACCGAGCATTCATTTATTTTCGCATTCTAATGTGTTTCTCTTTGACTTTAATAATAGCTCGTATTTGGACCTGAAGGGTGATTTGTATTATTGAATCTGCACTGCTCATGAACCAAAAGTACTGAGAGTCCTCGAGCGGTGACATTGAACGGATGCCAATGACAGAATCGCCTGCGATGCGCCGGGGAAACCGACCCTATGACCTGCAAAGAGGAAGACAACTTGCAATGTTAAATTTAACATTGTATATGAAACTGAAACTAATATTGCTGGGTGGAATAAATTCATGGGAAAGTAAAATATGGGCGGGAACATTGATGAACTTTATTGAAGGAAAAATGGAATGGTGTGATGACCTCTCCTTAGCTTTCTGACCAATCAAATGAAGGGAATACACAAATTTGCAACACTGGGGGTGGTACATTGCCCTGGAAAATAGTATAACTAAGGTAGGCTTAGTCAGTTAGATTGTCCGACTTGTCACAGACCTGTCACTGACCCAAAATATGCTGGAGGAAAATCGAGAGCAGAGTGCTAGTCGAGCACTCTATCAGTAGAATCTGGAATTTGCGGAGGGAGAAGATTCGATGACCCAGTCGGGGTTTGAGTGTTAGCTGCAGAGAGGGGTGTGATGTTGGCTTTGCACTTAGCTGAGGATACCTTACCTGCACCTGTCCTGTCCTGTCGGCATCTGATTTTTTGAGAGCCCTTTTCTTTTTGTCCCAGCCCATGGGCAGGGTTGGTCTTCACACCATTCTAGGTAAATATAATCTGTGTGGTATGTCCTTGTGCCATTTCCCTTTTCTCACTCTTCCCAGGTACTAATGTCTAAAACTGTTGTTCTAAAGTCTTGCAGAATTATTGCTTTGATCATTATTTTCTTACTTGAAAAGTCTTTGACTGCACTTGTCTAGACTCTGCATAGATAAAGATTTTACATTTTCTCCAGAGTCTGTGATTATTTTCATAAAGGTAAATGTTACATTTCTACCTATTATTCTTTCGATCCTTAGGACTTAGATTACAGGTGACGAAGATTTGGTAAGTCATGGCGTACAGGTAAAAGTCCTAAAAGTGAATAAAATTCTGATAGGCAGGAAGTTAAGCAGGATTACCGGTTCAAGGTATGAATGTTTTTGGGCCCAGGTGAGTATGGTAAACTGAGCTGGTAATTCTGCGTGTCATCCGTATTTCTTTTGGTAGCAGAGTAGTGGTTAGGGTTTAGTTAAGATAGGTAGGTAGTTGTGTATTGCTCATATTGATTTGTATTGATTTCATGTATTAACCCAAAACCAGTTTGTATTGCTTTTTGTTGTCGGAAATCCCCGGGAATATTGAATAGCAGGTGGTAAATGGAAGCCACACTGTAGTGAGGTTACTTGTCTGATGAAGTAAGTGCAGATAGTTAGGTAAAACTTGAAGCACTGGTTAGGGATTTTCTTGTATGAATGTGAGAATAATTGATAGCAAAGAAGTTCGCTGGTGAAACTTTGGCCTTATATCACCTAGAAAGGGTAAGTCTGAAGGAGTAACAGGTTCTTTGATGCTTGAATGAAGAGTAAGCGGAAGAGGTTTTACTCGTAGTGTCTGAAGAGTAAGCGGAAGGGTTTTACTCGCAGTGAAAGAAACTCTCTTTTCTTTGAATTTAGTCAATCCAATCAGACACAGTAGCGAATGTTTCTATGTTGTTAATTAATGAAATGTGTGTTTAAATTGAAAAGGAATTAAGCTGTTGTATTACCTTGCAAAGGAGGGAGTTAGTTGCGGGTGCTGCACTGACATCTCAAAGAGCCTTGCTGGGATTGGGTAAGGCAGCGGGTGTGTAGCTGAGGTAATATTGTAAAGGAGGGGTGAGAAACATCTCACAGAAGAGCCGCGCAACCTTTGGTTGGAATTATTTGAAAATTAAATGTTGATTGGTCGTTGAGAATAAGAGACGCGCTGTTATTGGAAAAACTATTTAAGAGAAATAAACAATTAAGTCAATATCTATAATTGAAATTTTAGACAGCGGTAATTATATGTGGCATTTAGACCCAGCATTTGTAGGAAATCGCCCTGATAGAAAATACTTAGTGGCCTATTAGGATGACATCCTGTCGGACAACGGGACCGCCCGCCAAAGGGCGGGGGTCTCGTCCTTGGAATTAGGATGCACCCGCCACAGTGGCGGGTGCATCCCGCATTTTTAACATTGCGGCGGGCGGTACTGAAAGCACCGCCCGCCGCAATGCTAAACAAGCATTTACAATGCAATGGTTTCGCCTTTGCAAAAGTTAGAGCTATTGGCTTTGCTCATGACATTATTTTTATTTATGTTTTTTTTTAAAAACATAAATAAATGGCATTGTCATTTACAATGCCAATAGCAGGGCAGGAGAGCAAGCACAAGCAACGAGGGGGCAGGACAGCAAGCACAAGCAATGAGGAGGGGGGCCGCAAGCACGAGCAACGGGGGGCAGGGGAGCAAGCAAAAGCAACGGCAGGACAGCAAGGGGGGCAGGACAGCGAGCACAAGCAACAGGGGGCAGGGGAGCAAGCACAAGCAACGAGGGGGGAGGACAGCAAGGGAGGGCAGGACAGCAAGCACAAGCAACGGGGGGCAGGACAGCAAGCACAAGCAACGAGGGGGGCAGGACAGCAAGCGCAACCAACTTTTTGTGGACCTGTGAGATTGTCAGGTGGACAGGGTCATTGTCTCCCTTGGCCCCCCACACACACAGAGCCCCACACACACACACACAGAGCCCCACACACACACACACACAGACGCACGCAAGGCAAGTCTGGGAGAGCGAAGGAGTGCAGCTTAAGTGACAAGTGCCCCTGTGCGGAGGCATGACCAGCAGTGGGAGGGGAGGGCTCCTTCTGTGCAGGTAAAGAGCACGAGTCTGAGATATACAAAACACTTTGAAAGTGGTGTGTGGTCACAGAGGAGAGGGGCGTAACAGATCCAGGTGCTAAACTTTAGTAAGTGTTGTATTACAATACATGCATATCTAAGAAGAAGTGCTTTTTCTACGTTAACACAGAAGTAAGGTGTTGAGGTTAAGGGATGCCTTGATTCTCGGATCACTATAGGCACACAGGTTGTATAGAATTCCTACAGAAGAGTACACGGATTGTATAGTGACTTTGAATAGCCCGGTGTGCACCACTCTTTCTGTGAGCTGGTCCCACAGGCGGGGTATTATTACGAGCCACGTTTTACATTGCAAGAAATAAATGACATCAGAGCAGCAGAAACAGAGGGGGTGCAGATAGTAGAACACATGCTTCTCAAGAGCCCTGCAAAACACAACTGCGTGTGTCAGGTATATTAGTATAGTGCCGACCGCAAGATCGCTAGTTTCTAAGCGCTGTGATGGGTAGCTGACGGGAAAATAAAGCATGCGAGAGAGATGTGCTCTGAATCGAGCAGGTCTCTAGTGTCTCTGGGTGTGCCTTATTTTCTTTGAAAGAAGCCACGTTACAGAATTGTAAACATGTGCACGGTTTTGAGAGGGAGCAGGTTGTAAAGGCACAAAAAACAGAGCACATGGTGAGCCAGCGCACTTTTAGAAAGGTCTGAGCTCTAGGCATACCCTGGCTCCGCAATATTATACCGTTTTTATACAGCGAAAGTGAAGCACAGGACGGCAAAAAATTTGCCGAGGATCACACTGTTGATCAAGCGGGGATGCTGGCTTTAGAATCCATTTATTCTGGACTACACCTGTTATTTTAGTCATTTAGGCACATGATCACATATCACCCGAATTATCCACTCATCAAAACTATGAGGTCATTTTTGTGCTAAGGATCGACCTTTAGTACCCCCAACATCTTCACCCATTGAGCTGTGCACGTAAGCATAAAGTTAAATGTAACTTGATTGTGTTTAGAATACATAGTACATTCGTTAGAACCAGCATAATGGTCTATAATTAATGAACATCCATATCTGAATTTGCTAAAACTCTCTCTATGATGACAAAATTAAGAATTATCAACCCACCTCTTCAACAACCAATAGCAATTACAAAGCGCACTGAAGCCCACATTGGACGAGCAAGCACAAACCCACCGTGAAAACGTGAAAGCCTTGCAGTGTCCCAGACAACTGTGCATTAGACTGGCATTGTGGGGTTTGGGCTGTGCACTGTGTCTAATGTCGTAGCGACTCTGCCTGTAGGCCAATATTTGAGCTATATCAAAGCGCCTTGAAGCTGCATTGTGGAGCATATAATAAATAGTATTAGAAAATGTATAAATAAGTGATACCCTTGCAGAAACTAGGTTCTCTCGCGAATGAAACTATCTGGCCAAAAATAAGACGACAAAGCGGATAGCGGGAGTGCCCCGGTCGACCTTGTGAGGCCCGGCGGCTCCCGAGTGATCGGTGCTGCGGGGGAGACTCTGGAGGGTATCCCAGAAGTGTGAGCACCCCGGGCCAGTCGTCTGCTTGTGTCCGCCCCCAGCATCCAGCGCAATGGCTGCATAGAGCCCCCCCTCAGCGTTCAATAATCGCATACTTTAGTTAATTGCTATGTCGCCCATAACGTTGTTTAGGACAGCAAATACCCACCACCACCACAAACGGTGCCGGAGGATGCAGTATCACAACCTTGGAGATAATTTCGTTACAAAGTCAGAACAAGCAACGAGGTATGAGGGGGACGAGCCATGCAAAGACGGCAAACAAAGACGACAGCCACGAGTTTACACCAATTCTGTGGGCAGCCATACACGGAAACGACAAGACGGAGAGAAGCCACAACAATACACCGAGACGACAAAAACGGAAAGACGTACAAAGTTACTATAGAATTATAAGAAAATGCTGCTTACCTGCTCGCAAATCGAGGAACACATCCCGGCAACAGAAATCGCGCAGCCCACTCCTGCAAAAGCCACGATGAACTGAATACAACATGCCGTCCCCCCCCCAAAAAAAATAACGTCCGCCCACCGCCGCATGACGTTTTAAAAGGGGCGGAGAGGGAAAAAATCGCCGGAACGCCCACGATTCGCCTCGGACAATGACGGACAGATCTCTCTTCCAATGGCTAGCCTCCATTTATGGAGCTAGCCAATGGAAGAGAGAGGCGGGACAAAGCCACATACTGTTCTAACATAAGATTTCGCCTGCTCGAACGCTGCTGCGCAGCGGACGCCAGGCGAAACCTAAAATGCATGTTGTGCGTTTCAAAGCACAACATGACAGGCACAGCGCGGTGCATGCCATGTTGCACTTTGAAATGCGGGGGGTACCATAGGTACCGCCCATGTGCACCCCCCTGGAGTCCCAGGGGGCCCGCAACGGGCCCCCGTAGGGATTCTCCTTATGCCTAGGCATTCCCTAAAGCCCATCCTAATATGGCCACCATATTAGACCTTTTCCGCCCCTGTCCCAAGGCGACCGAGGCGGAAAAGCGGAGGACGGTCTTTCCGTCCGCCGCGGACCCCCCAGCCATCCTAATGTGGCGGGGGTCATTTCTGTGCGGATGGCGGGCGGATTGACCGGCCAGGCCGGCGGTGGCTACTGCCAGCCTGGCGTGGGCAATCCGCCATCCATCCTAATGGGCCCCTTAGGGTTTGCTAGAGAGCAGCAAATTAGAGAAAGACCCTATATCATGTACGGAGAAAACCTAAAAATGTCATTCCTGCAGAACATTTTTAAAAAATAAAAAAAAGATAAACCAGTAAAAACGAGAGAAGGTATTATTATTCCACCACCGAAAACGCCTGCATCATACATGATGATAGAAAGGGGCTACCACATTTGTGTATGGTTAGAAAATTGGTAGAGTATACCAAGAATGATGGCATATTGGCATTTCCAAAATATGGTACCTTTAACGGTAGAATTTTGCACAATTTGCGAACTTGCATGAATGAATTAGATCCCAGACCAAGACTGACACAGTACGAAGCTTTAGAAGAGTGGGAGACTGAGGCTTTTGAACGAGACAGACTTCGGAGTGACAGACATTTTAGTCGATTTTACCCAAGATATCCTAAAGAAACAAGAGATAAGCAGATGAAACAATGGAGACAGTCTATGTTAGTGGAAGGATTATATCCTCTATTGACCTCAGAAGAATGGACAGGAAGTAAGAGTACAGAGAAAACAATAAATGTAATGACTAGTGGTGATTCAAAAGAGGATTACAGTGAGGATTTATTAATGAAGAATCCGCCACCTTATCAGGAAGAAACAAATAGATTTTACCCTAGTGCTCCGTTCTTAAAACAATCTTTAATTCCACAGATTGTACATGAGACCAGTATAGAAAAAGTATTACAAGAAAAAGAAAAGGAAGCAATAAATAAACAGCATAATAAATTAATTCAGAAAATCACTCAATGAAATACGAGTCCTGAAGCCCTAACGATACTAGAAACTATAGGTCCTGTTGTTCCCTTGTATGGAGATAAGCAATCTAGTCCTAAAACTCCCATTCTGACCACACCTGTAGTACAACCCAGAAAAGAAAACATAATTGATGACCAAGCAAGTGAGTGCTGATCAGTGATTTCCCTGATTGATTTGCCTATAAAGAGAACCAGTGGGTGATTCGATCAGGGAAATTACTCCTGGATGCTCAAGAGAGGTACAGATTGAAACATCCACCGGAACTAAAAATGCTACTGTAGTAACCCCAGAAGAAATAGAGAGATGGTCTCGAGATATAGAGAAACCAAAATCACAGCCAAAAGTATTAGACATTTTCAAATTAAGAATAGAATTAGAAGAAATGATAGCTGGAAATGTAAGATTGGAAAGTTAATGAATTTGGCTTCAGATATTGGAATTGACATAAGTAAATCTAAAGTATTGCAGAAACCATACAGAGATGAATTTTCTGACAAAGATTTAGAAAACATGAATGTGTCGGGTCGAAAATTGCAGATAAAAGAATTATTGTCATTGTTGCAAAAATGGGGAGATTTAGACAGATGGAAGGCTCGATGGACAAAGAAGAAGGAGGCAGCTCAGGCAAATCGAACTACATCTGAGTATTTAATGAAAGAAACAGAAAAGGTTGAAAGGTTGTGCCCAATGAGAGAGGTGCCAGGAGGAGGGTATGTGCATGTCCCATGGTCTCGACAAGATATTTGATCATTTACAAATGATTTTCCAAAACTCAGAGAAAAACCCGAAGAATGGTACAGGCAAGTCGAAAGATTTGTGAAAGTTTCAAAAGTGCTGCTAAAAGATTTAGATGGTTTGTTTGACATAGGTGTTCCTGCAGATTTGTGGACAGAATGTAAAATTACAGTAGATTGGCCAAATGATGAATACCCTCCAAATCCAAAGACAGGATGATGATGTGATTAAAAAATATAATCAGGTAATAACTTACCTAAAAGGAAAGGTACCCCCAAAAGAGACAGATTGGACCAAAATAGACATAACAACCCAAGACAAAGATGAATCTGTACATGCATATTATGAATGTCTTTTGCAGGTATTTAAACAGTATAGTGGGTTGGAAAATATTGATAATAAGGACATGACACATTTTATCTATCGTTTTGTGTCCAGACTAAAACCAGAAATATCCCAAATGATTAAGGAGCATAAATTATGTTGGCAGGCAGAGCATATCGATGAAAGTATACAAAATACTGTAGGGACAAAATCAATAATAAGCAAAAGAAATTAGAAGAAAAAGTAATGTGGGCACAAGTAAAATTAGCAGAACAGCAAGAACTTTAGCTGAGTTAGGAGGCAAATAATCACGGAAGAGGGGAAGGACGAGGTGAAGGTAGTGGGGGCAAGCCTAGAGGAAGAATGAGCAAAGAAGATGCAAATAAAAGGTTTCCCTGTCACAAGGGGGTGCTGAAAATTGGGGCATTGGAAAAATGAGTGTAAGTTAATACAGAATAATAATGTCCAAAATCAAAACTTGAATCCACAGACGCAGAATGAAGTATCACAGAAGCAACCACGGCAGGTAATACAAAGTCAGTAACCCTCTGCCAGATTTTGTGAGTTAAGCCAAATACAGTGTGGATACCGGAAATTGGGAGGGAAGTGGTAAGAAAAACATGGTAACATCACAGTTCTACTTGCAAGACACATTTTTTGACGAAGAAAGTTTCTGACGGTGCCCGAGAGGGGGGAAGAGGAATGCGTACTTGGCGCATCCTTACCGGTGGATCAGTCAGGTCCTTGTGTAGAAGGCAAAGTTGAGGGAAATGACATCACCTTGTTGGACACTGGTGGCACCCGTTCTACTGTGACAACAGCAGACATCCCACACCTACCCCTCTCGGGAGAAGCGATCCAAGTAGTGGGCATTTCTAACAAACAGATTAGGACCCCTGTTACAGAACCAATGGAAGTGTTTATTGGCAATTTTAAAGAAATGCATAAATTTGTGGTGTGTGATTCCAGTCCCGTAATCCTGCTAGGGAGAAAATTATTGTGCAAAATGAATTGCACAATTTACTGAACCCCAAGTGGAGTTGAAATTCAGACTCCAGATGAAGATGGAATTTATAAAATTATGTTTGCCAAGCAAGAAACTGAGTTTAAAAAGATGACTCTAAAAGATTTACCAGAAGAACTTCAAAATACCATAAATCCTGATGTGTGGGATTTTACCGTAAAAGAAGTAGGATTAATGGCAAATGTTGATGCAATAAAAGTGACAGTAAAGGAAGGTGCAGTTTACCCAAATTCTCGACAGTACAAAATGATTCCAGAAATAAAAGCAGGTGTTGCAGCAGAAATAGAGTGGTTGGTTGAGCAAGGCATTTGAAAAGAAATAATGAGCAGTCCATGTAATTCACCTATAATTGGCATAAAGAAACCAAGCGGAAAATATAGGGTAGTACAAGACCTACACAAAATCAATAAAATTGTCATCCCATGTTGCACAGTGGTCCCGAATTCAGCAGTAATTTTGTATCCGATACCAAGGAGTGCAGGATGGTTCACTGTAATTGATTTATGTCATGCCTTTTTCTCCATTTCATTGCACCAAGACTGTACATTTTTATTCCTGTTCAAATTTGACGAGCATGTTTACATTTGGAATCGTGTCCCTCAGGGGTACACCGAAAGTCCATTAATTTTTAACCAGATTTTGAAACAATTTCTTGAGTCTTTGGTACTGCCTGAACGGTCTGTTCTGGTGCAATATACAGACGACCTACTAGTGGGGTCTAAACCCGAAATGACTGCATTGTTGATACAATTGCATTACTGAATCATTTGACTGAAGGTGGACATAAAGTGTCACCTGAAAAGTTGCAATTCTGTACCACATCAGTAAAGTATTTGGGGCACCAGATAGAGCGATGAGTCAGAAGAGTGACTTCACAAAGAATCAAAATAATTAGAAACATGAAATTATCTCAGACGCAGAAAGAAATCAGAATGTTTCTTGGAGTTGTGGGTTTCTGCAGGCAGTGGATTGTGGGATTTGAAGTGCCAGCCAAGCCATTGATACAAATGACAAGGAAACTGGCAAAAGATCCGGTAGAATGGGATGATGAAAGTATGACTGCTTGCTTGAAATTACGCAGCTGCCTGTGTGAAGCCCTAGCATTAGGAATGCCAGATTACTCCAAAGAATTTGCACTGTTCTGTGATACAAGAGACAAGTGTGCTCTTTCAGTTCTAACCCAGACACATGACCTAATGCGACGTCCTGTGGCATACATTTCTGCCACTTTGGATCCAGTGGTATCTGCATTACCAGGATGTTTGAAAGCAGTAGCAGCAACCTGCACGAGTCTAGAACAAAGTGAGTCCATTGTGATGGGACATCCTGTAACTGTATATGTCCCTCATGCAGTTGTGATCTTGTTGACATGAACTCGCACACAGTACCTAACTCCTAGTCGGCTGACTAAGTATGAGCGAGTCATTCTAGGTGCAGAAAATGTGACAATAGCGAGATGTACCGTTTTAAATCCAGCAACCCTGCTACCTAATTCACAGTTTGTGTCGACCTCTCAGAATGCAGTACTAAACCCCGCCCAGACATACAGGAAAGCCCACTGAAAGATTCAGAATATAAGCTATTTGTAGATCGCTCATGCATGAGACATGAGGAAGGAGGATTGAGTGCTGCTTACGCTGTGTGCACATTGGCTGGTATACTCGAAGCATCCTATGTACCAGGAGTCAAGTCTACATAAGTAGCCGAATTGATTGCTTTAATAAAAGCTTGCAAATTTGGAAAGTAACCATTTACACTGATAGTCAGTATGGTTACGGGGTTGAGCATGACTTTGGCCAACTGTGGATGCAAAGGGAGTTCATGATGTCTTCTGGAACCCCTATTAAAAATGGACAATTTGTTAAAGAATTAATTGAAGCAATTCAATTACCAAAGGAATTGGCCGTGGTCACGTGTGCTGCTCACAAATTTGGAAACGACAAAGTGACAGCTGGTAATCATTATGCTGACCTAGTGGCCCAACAGTGTGTTAAGTATTGGCGGTAAACAAGAAAATTGATGCATGTGGAATCAGCTGCCAACTTATGCTGGTAGTGGGTGTAAGAACATGGGAGGAAGTGAGAGATTTACAAAATGAAGCAGAACAAAAAGAAAAGGAAGAATGGGAGAAAATAGGTTGTTAGAGAAAGGCTGAAGATGGTGTCATTGTTTACTTGGATGGGAGACCTGTGTTACCAGACTGTATGCTTGCTCCTATGGCTAGGATGTATCATGGGGACTCACACATAGGTAGAGATGCAATAATAAGATTATTCAGACAGGATTGCTTTATTGCGAAGTTCAGGAATGTAGCAGAGAGTCTTTGCCGGAGATGCTTAATTGTCAACAGATGAACCCTGGTAGGAAGACTGTAGTTTGCCCCGGGAAAATTAGAAAGGCAGAAACTCCATTTATAAGACTCCAACTTGATTTCATTCAGTTATCTGTTTGTCGAGGATTATAATATATGTCCTTGTCATTGTTTGCCTATTTTCCAAATGGGTAGAGGCGTACCCAACCAGGAGGAATGAGAGCTTAACTGTAGCCAAACTCTTGTTAAAAGAGCTCATTCCTCGATTTGGTTTTCCAGTAATGATTGAGTCAGACCGAGGGTCTCAATTTAATAATGAAATAATTCATCTAATTTGTGAAGCATTCAAAATTGAGAAAAAGCTGCACTGTGCCTACCGCCCAGAGGCTTCTGGAGTGGTAGAACAACTGAATGGCACAATAAAATCGAGATTGGGAAAGATGTGTGAATCTACCCAATTGGAATGGCCTGATGCTTTACATCTTCTCCTGATGGGACTCAGAAGCATACCAGACAAGAAAACAGTCCCCATGAAATACTCATGGGAAGGGCAATAATCAGTCATGTATGCCAGGACACAAGCTGACAAATATATCTGATGATTTGGTATTGGAGTACTGCAAAGAGTTGGCTGACCAAGTGCATTCTACCTCTCACCAGGTTGGGGAAGACGCTGTGGCCAGACAATCGACTCCAGCAAATGACTTAAATCCAGGTGATTGGGTAGTAATAAAGGAGCACACCCGAGAATCGTGCCTAGCACCACGGTGGGGAACACCACACCAAGTAATATTGGTTACCACCACAGCTGTAAAGTGCAAAGGAATTCCAAACTGGATTCATTCCAGCCATACCAAAAGAGTGACAGAGCCTGACGAAGTAGAGGCTGAAGGTTGTACAGCTGAAGGATCTCAAGAAATCGATCCTGAAGTAGCTGATGAGTAACAACCGAGCACCAGTCAGGATGAATGGATTCAAGTAGTCGACATACCTGAAGTGTCAATAAGAACAAGAAGTCAAACATATTTAGATAGTCAGAGTGATAGTGAGGATGAGACAGGAATAGAAGAAAGCACTCAGATTACAGAAATCAAAGCCAATAGTAATTCTGAGGAGGACCAGATAAGGAAAGAGCAATACACTCAGACAGAAGAAAACAACAACAGCACTCCTGAGTCTGAGCAGGACCAGACAGGTATAGAAAAACGTGTTCAGGAAGAAGAAGGTGAACAAAGCGAAAGTCAAAGACAAATCCAGCAAAATCCTGAACAAGGTCAGATTAGTATAGAAGAACCCATCCAGGCAGAAACGACCGAGGTGATAAGCCCAGGACAAGGTCTGACAGAGAGGAAAACAGAAGACGAAAATAAGCAAAGTGTGCCACAACTGAACGAAAACAAAAGAGCATCTGAAGAAAATCAGAACACAGTGCCAGCTAAGAGACTTAGAAAAGGTGATGCTTGGCCAAGATTTGTCAAAAGAGTAAAATTTTGCCTTAAGACAATAAATGAAGAACCTGACCAAGTAGACGAAGTAACAAGTCAATCTGGACCATCCACAGAAAAACCCAGAAGGAGAAGTCCACGCTTGAAATGACTGAATAATAAATTCAAGGGTCCTGAATGGACATATATCAAACTTGAGGTTTTTGAAAATTTGGAAATCAGTGATGAGAGTGATGAAGAACTGATTACTGATTAACACTGGGCGTAGTTCGCAAAGTAGTGCTACGCGTAGCTACGTGAAGTGCACTTCACACTACGCGTAGCACAACGCGAACTGCGTAGTACCCTGTTCGCACTGTGCAAGATGCTGTTTTCAATGATTGCACAGTGCGGACAAGCATCCGGCACTGTGCAATCATTGAAAATGGCATCTTGCACAGTGCGTGCTTTAGTTGTCTGCTGCTCGAGTAGATTTTTACTCGAGCGGCAGCTTTCTCAATGCGGACAGGTAATTTCTCTTCGCGAGCCGTCGCAAGCATACGCGACCACTAGCAATGAGAAACCTGACCTCCCCACGTTGAGAATCTAACAGGGAGGTTTATTTTCCACGCTCGTGCTCGGCAACTTGTTGTTGATGATCGCGAACAAGGAAAAAGTCTCGCCGGGATGTCATTTTGCTTGCTTGCGGTCGCCAACTTGACGTTGAGGACCGTGAACAAGCAAAAAATGACCGCTGCACTACGCTACGCATGTTTGCACTGTGCTACGTGCAGTTCACGTAGTGCGAAGTAGCGGAAACTTTGTAAACTACGCGAGCGTAGCGTAGTGCTTTGCCTAGGGTTATTACTGATCCAATTGACGAAGAAGTGAGACCAACTTACATTTATGTCCACAGTTTATTTCTGTGTAAAAGCTACAAAGAGGGGCTGAATCTCCTTAGTCAAAAATGGCTGATAATAGAGTTACTGGAAACTTGAAAAGAAATTGTATGAAGACAGGTTGTAGGATGTGCATATGTAGTATATTGATAGTACTAATAGTATGGCTAGGACTGACAGTAGCAATACCTTACTTGATGGCTGCTAAAGAACTAAATGACACTAGTACATATTGAAAGGTAGACAATCTAATACAAGACAGAGTAAACCTAGAAGCACCAGATGAGATAGAATTACACCATAATGGAATTAGAAATAAGACAGACCTGAATGTATTTGCTAACCAGTGCATTATGTAGAAATTATGGAAGTTACTGATTGCTATGTGTGCATGAAGTTGCCCACATCAGTAGCAGGAGTGCCATATCATCATTTACCCTTGATCTATGGTATTTCATGTAGCATTTTAGCTAGTTTATTTTACAGAACTGGAAAATTCCAGTATTATTATTCTAACACAGAAATACAACCTTTTCTGAAATTCCTATACGTACAAACATGAAACCTGTCCTTAGTAGTAAAGACACACAGTTTATGGGAGAATTCTTCTTAACAATAAAAACAATAGATGTAGCGGAAGCACATAATGAAAATTTAACATCTAAGTTATATGAACAAGAAAAGGTGTTTTTGAATTTAGTAGAGAAAAGGAGACAGGATTTACATAGAAAAACCTCTGAACCGAAACCCAAGATACCCAAGTGGGCTGAAAGGGACGATTTTATGGCAACTGGCAAGACTCATGTTGCTATGTCTCTGGACTTTGAAAAGAAGGGGAAAATCTGTCTCCATAGGTTAAAAACAGAGTATAACAATGTATTCATCGGTTCCAGTGAATGTGACCACAATTTCCTGATGATTGGGGGTTCGGGACTAAAAGGGGGAACTGATCCAGTCTTTCCTGAAGTGCACTTTATTTGTGGGAACAAAGCTTATTTTAAGGTACCTGATCATTGGTATGGGAGTTGCTATTTCGGAATAGTATTCCTGAAGGTATACCATGTAAAAAGAATCACTGGAAGCAATGAAGACAATAATGAACTAACAAGATATAAAAGAGCTAATTTTTCAGTAATTGTAGGCGTTTGGAAAGTGGAGACCACTCGGTCCCCCCGAACGTATGGATGGGTGCCCCGATCCCCCGGGAAACCATTGTGGGCGGGGGGCGTGTCCCGGCTGGTATGCCCAAAGCGGCGTGGCCGGAACACGCTCCTCCCACCCAAAAGAGGTTGTCCTAAACACCCGCCCGGAGGTCCGTGTACTGATGGGCATGCTTGAGGTGGGGCCCCGCCCTCCCGCAGCTGGATAAAAGCGCAGGAATCCAACAAAGCTTCCTCTTGTTCCTGCGCTCTGAAGGCTGCACCACTCGTCGCTCGTGAGCCCTAAGGGAACAAGCTGCACTTTTTTGAGAACTTGTAATCTGTGTTTTTCTCTTTCAGTCATCAAGGCGTAGCTGGAAATCGGGTCGCTTCCGTGAGACAGGTCGTGCGGATCGAACACAGACATGCCTGGCAAGAAGTCCGGAAAGAGCCCCGAGATGGAAAGAATGCTGCGCACATTGGTGAACCAAGTGGCGGTGATGGACCGAAAATTCGGTAAAGTAGACAGGCTAGATCGCGGCTTGGCGGCCCTCAGGAAACAATTAGAGGCCCAGAGTGCCCCCTCGGGATGACCTAAGAGGGTCATAGGACCAGCTTTGCCGAACGTCACCCCAGGGGAGAAGGGTAAGAAGAGGAAGGGGAAAACGGGTCCTAGCGAGGCCCCAGTTCCGGTAGAGACTCCACCAATTCCAGTAGTGCCAGCGGCCAGCCCGGTACCGGGACCGGCTGGGGGGTTGCCTATTCCCGTGGTTATCACACCGCTGGTGGATGACCAGATGCCCCCGGAATTAGCGCTTCAGTTAGCGGCAGTGTTACCGTGGATAAAAAAGGGAGCGGGGGGATCTGCGGCTGCGGGAGACCCAGCCGAAGAGGCCAGAATAATTATCAAGCAGTTGCGGCAGGCAAGGGATGCCGGGACAGCGAATGTGCCTTCTATTTCCCCGCAGGTGGCAAAGGTGGTCACGGCTGTCAACCAAGAGAAAGCAACGGACGCGGCTGGAAGCACGGCGGAAGCCGGTAAGAGATTGTTATCAATGGTGGGGGAGGGCGCGGTACCCTCAAGGCGGGAAAGTTTGGCTCAACATGTTCCCATGGTTACGAAAGAGATGGTGTGGGCCAACAAGTACATTAATATGTTTTCACTGTTGACTGATCATCGAGAGTTAGAGTATGCAAAGACCCAGATGGATTTATGGCACCCCAGTGTATGGCGGGCCAAGATGGCGGAATTCAGGGTCGAGGAGACAATGATGAACTGGATCAGGGCCTTTTCTATCTTTGTGGCGATTATCGCAGAATGGACACCAGATGTGTTGAGTGACTTGGCATGTTATCAGAGCAGGATCACAAACTTCCATGCGAAGTATGGAGGTGATGAATGGAAAGGCTATGATATGGCGTTTAGAAAAGCGAAGGAGTTTAACGAGGCCTTGACATGGGATTGTCTGGATACAGTATCATGGCACGCACAGCTCTTGCCAGGATCAGCGAGTGGTTCAGGGTCGAGCACGAACGGCTCCGGGGTATTCCCTCAGGGACAGTCACAGCCCGTTCGTGCGAACGCCGGGGGGGAGGCCCAGCCTAGATCGGGCGGGAACGGAAGCAGGCGAGGGGTGTGTTGGGGCTTCAATAAAGGCACATGTAATAGGCCCCATGGAACGTGTAGGTTCCGGCACGCATGCTCGGGCTGTGGAAACTCCTCACACCCGGAAACGAGTTGCCGATCTAAGGCCAATGGCACAGGATGGAAGGGGGGGCCCAAGCAGGATTGATACGGTGCCTCGCAAGAAAACGTCTTCGCCCGTAGATATCTTGGCTTTGACCCCTTGGCTAAACGGTTACCCTGATCATGCGTCCGCTGGGACTCTGAGGGATGGCTTCGCATATGGCTTCAGGATCCCGGCGGGCAATTTTCGTGGGAGCACTTCCTGTAAAAATCAGCTGTCCATTCAACACAACACAACAGTTGCCGCCAAAAAGATAGCGAAAGAGGTTAGCTTGGGGCGAGTAGCAGGACCATTTGGTGACCCACCCGTGGCTGATTTTGTGTGTTCCCCATTAGGAGTGGTTCCGAAGAAGGATCCGGGGGAGTATAGATTCATTCACAATCCATCGGCCCCGAGGGGGGGCTTCAGTAAACGAGGCGATTGACCCCGAGGTATGCTCAGTAAAGTATGCATCGTTCGATGACGCAGTAGTACTGTTGAATCGCCTGGGCCCCGGTGCATTGTTAGCTAAATCAGACATTGAATCTGCATTCAGGTTGCTCTCAGTACATCCTCAAGACCAGAGCCTGCTGGGTTTCAGGTTTCAGGGGAAATACTACATGGATATGTGCATGCCAACGGGTTGTTCAATTTCGTGTGCCTATTTTGAAATGTTTAGCTCGTTTTTGGAATGGGTGTCCACGAAGGCCACAGGGCACAAACATGTGATGCATTATCTTGATGATTTCCTCTTTTTTGGCCCAGCGGGCACTCGGGACTGCGCACAGGCATTGCAGGATTTCTGCGTGCTCATGCGGGGTTTCGGGGTTCTGTTGGCACTGGGTAAGACGGTAGGGCCGACTACCTCCCTCGAGTTTCTGGGTTTAGAACTAGACTCGGAGGAGGGGTGCTTCCGTTTGCCGACGGAGAAGGTTGCCAAGTTTAGGGCTTCCCTGTTACAGTGTCTCCGGACGGAGAAGGTGACCCTGCACCAGTTACAACAGACAGTGGGTCAGCTTAACTTTGCATTGAGAGTGATACCGATGGCTCGCCCTTTCTCTCGATCCATTGCGCAATCCATGGTGGGCCTTAGGGAAGGGCACCACCGCACAAGACTGTCGGCAGAGGTTCGCCAGGATATGCTCATCTGGCTGGAATTTCTGGCGGACTTCAACGGCCGAGTAGTATGGAGCAAACCCCCAGCCTCGTCGGTGGAACTCGGCTTATGGACCGACTCGGCGGGCAGCGTGGGGTTTGGTGCAATCTTCGGAAACCGGTGGTCGGCGCAAACATGGCCGGCGTGGTGGCGAACAAGTG
Source organism: Lissotriton vulgaris (assembly GCF_964263255.1). Lineage (NCBI taxonomy): Eukaryota > Metazoa > Chordata > Amphibia > Caudata > Salamandridae > Lissotriton > Lissotriton vulgaris. The sequence continues at coordinate 1,544,587,869 of NC_141694.1, read as the reverse complement.
GCCTGACGAGTAACATTGGTTTCCTGGAACTATTCCCCATCTGGGTGGCTCTGGTGGCATGGCCAGAAGACTTTAGGGACCGCTCGGTGGTGTTTTGGTCAGATAGCATGACAGTGGTTAAGTGCATTAACCAGCAGGCAGCACGCTGCAAATGGATCTTACGACTGTTGAAAGAGATTGTATTGCGATGCATGAAATTGAACGTACAGTTCAGGGCAAAACATGTGCCGGGTGTACTAAATAATGCGGCTGATGCGCTCTCTCGTTCCAAAATGCATGCTTTCAGGGATTGTCTACCCTCAGCGGAGCTAGTGGCGGCACCTTTCCCCGAAGCACTATGGCAGATCGGTGCCCCGGACTACAAAACCTCGTGGCAGCCAGTTTAGCGCCCAGGACGAGGAAAGCTTACGAAGGGGCGTTCCGTTCATACTGTGCCTTTCTGGGGCCGGTAGGGGAGCATAGATGGGGGCAGGATGAGTCCTTGCTTCAATTTTTGGTAGCACTTCATAAGGAAGGCCGGTCGGCGGCAACCGCCAATAGGTATAAGGCCGCCATATCATTTATGGCACAGCTCCACGGGATAAAGGACCCGGCGAACTCCTTCTTAGTCAGGAAGGCTCTCCGCGGCTGGCGGCGCCTGGAAGGTCACAGACAGGATAACAGGCACCCGGTGGGTTTGATAAATTGACCACCTTACTGGCGAAACTGGACGAGACATGCTCCTCGCCCAGCGAGGTAATACTATTCCGAGCAGCTTTCACATTGGCATTCTATGGGGCCCTGCGGGTGAGTGAACTGGTGGCAGGGAATAAGAAAGATGTGGAAGGAGGTCTACGCAGGGATAATAATAATAATAATAATACTGGATTTTATACAGCGCGAACAGCTACCTCACGAGGAGGTGTCCCGGCGCTAGTAGAACACAGATAACCTGAACCAAAGATAGGAAAGCTAGCGTGGCTGGGTGAAGAGCCAGGTCTTTAGCAGTTTCTTAAAGCAGGGTTCGGAGGGGGCCTGTCGGATTGCTTGTGGCAGGGAGTTCCACAGAGCGAAGACGTTTGCTGAAAAGGATCGACCGCCAAGTCGGGCCTTTTTTGCGCGCGGGACGACCAGTTGGACACAGTCATTGGGCCGTAGTGCGCGGCTTTGGGAGTATCTTGGAAGGCGTTTTTTTAGGTAATGTGGGCAGGAGCCATGCAGAGATCTGAACGCAAGCGTCAGAGCTTTGAATTTTATTCGGTTGGCAACTGGCAGCCAATGCAGGGTTCGAAGATGCGGAGAGACTGGATCACATCCAGGTAAGGGGGGATTCTCGGCTGATCTCGATAGCCAGGACAAAAACGGACCAGGAGGCCCTGGGGAATAGTGTGGTGTTGCAGCGCGCTCTGGGGAATCCCGGTTGTCCAGTGAGGCATGTGGAGGCCTACCTGAAACAAAGGTTGACAACATGGGTGGGGGCCCTGCTTAGACATATGGACAGCACCCCTTTGACAAGATTTCAATTTCAGAGGGTGCTGGCAATTACGATTGCAGCAACGGGCTTGAACCCGTGTGATTTTGGGACCCATTCCTTTAGAATAGGGGCCGCTACTGAAGCTACGACTCGGGGTCTGCAGGCAGACGAGGTGAAACAATTAGGCCGTTGGTCCTCGAATTGTTTCAAGATATATGTGCGACTGCACATGTTGTAGAAGACTGATGAAATGCACTCACGCTTGCTGTCTTTTGTTTGGATTACAGTTTCGCGAGCCTGTGACGCGGGGCGGAAATTGGGATCGGCCCAGCATCAGCTGACCAGCGGGAAAGGATCACGGAATGGAGATCAAGTGGTCTGGGTCATGGGCCACTCATACGTGAGGCATGCCGGGGACATATTCAAAGCAGGTGATGCGATCCACACATCTGAGGAATATGGGTTCAGAGTGACCTTCCATGGGAAGGGAGGCCTCTGTATTGACCGATTGCAAAGTTTTGTGGAGGAACTATTAGGGCGGCACAGGTCACCGCCATCTGTAGTCATAGTGCACGTAGGGGGCAATGACTTGGTGAGACTGGGAAGACGGGTGTTAGTTGAGCACATACTGTCTGTAGTTAGCTGGTTAGCCAAAAGGCTCCCGGGTTGTATGATTGCCTGGTCCCACATGATTCCCAGGAGGATATGGCGGGGGGGGTTGCCTATGACAGCGTTGAACCATTCGGTAAAGAGGGTCAACAATAAAATTGAGAAACTGTTTCGCTCTGCTCATCTCCAAAGCATTTCTCATGGGTGTATCAGGGGCGATCACTGTTATTCGAATGATGGGGTGCACCTGCCCAGGACTGGTAATGACTTACTGATAGGAGACATCATAGCTTGGCTAGTGGGCTTGAGGAGACATGACCTATAGGAGGTGTGGGGGGGGCCAGATAGTCGGTCAACTATCTGGCCTGTGGCGGTAGGGTCATGATCATTGAGCAGTGATTTCAAGGTCCCTAGGGGGGGGCGCCACCCATTGTGGATGGGAGCACCCGGGGGAGGCGGCCATTGGCCCCTCCCACGGGGGGGCAGCACCCACTACGGATGGGTCGCCCAGGGGGAGACGGCCATAGGCTCCTCCCAGGGGGAGACGGCTATATGCCCCTCCCACGAATTTCCCGGGGGCCGGATATCCGCTCCGGCGAAAGAGAGTGTGGGGAAGGGGGGGAGTCCACGCTGTCCTTCTTACGGAGACCTCGCACACGAACTCAGACGACCTTAAGATGGCGTAGAGTGAAAGGGGGCCCCCACGACAAGGGAAGTTACAATTGGCAGCGAGGGCAAAGTCCTCTGCGCATGCGCCACTCACACCGTGCGGGCAGGAAGTTGGTGATAGGGATCTGACACTGGTTAAGACCTTGCCGTTGGCCCTTAATGTTAGGTTGTACAAATTCAAATGTAATGCATTTATCAGGGTGCTAGACTCGGCTAGGAAACCTTTGTATTAGAGATTTGTTAAGGTTAGCCTGAAAAACCTGTCTTCATCAAGATGTAATTGAAGTTGAATTTGTACATGATTCATGAAACGTTTTAATTTAAAGTTTTAAATTTTGTTTCATATTTTAAGAAATACGGCCGGGGGGGTCGTGAGGCCCCCCCGCCTTCCAAAAGTTCAAATCGGTGTCTGTCTCCTCCCATGGGGAATTGGTGTTGGGAGGGGTGGCGGGCATCCCGGCCCATATGGAAAGGGGAGACCACTCGGTCCCCCCGAACGTATGGATGGGTGCCCCGATCCCCCGGGAAACCATTGTGGGCAGGGGGCGTGTCCCGGCTGGTATGCCCGAAGCGGCGTGGCCATAACACGCTCCTCCCGCCCAAAAGAGGTTGTCCTAAACACCCCCCCGGAAGTCCGTGCACTGATGGGCGTGCTTGAGGCGGGGGCCCGCCCTCCCGCAGCTGGATAAAAGCGTAGGAATCCAACGAAGCTTCCTCTTGTTCCTGCGCTCTGAAGGCTGCACCACTCGTCGCTCGTGAGCCCTCAAGGGAACAAGCTGCACTCTTTTGACGCACCCACCAGCCCCTTGTTGCAGAGTTTGTGAAGTAAAGAAATATCGAATGGTGTTATTTGATGTAATAAAACACGTATGGCAATCATTTCTTGCATCATAAATGTATGACGAGAGTATGCATGTAATTAAATACTTGCTTGTAGGCCAATTTTGCCTTTGTAGAAACGTAAAGGAATGGATTCAATAAAGATTGTGCTTTGCTTTAGGACCTTTTTTCCCTTTGTAGCAATGTTGAAGTCGGTGGATAATCAAGCTGTTGCAAGTTTAGTCATAGTTTTTTCTTTCCTTAGTAGGTAAAACAATTGTCGTATTTATTCTTTGGTCGGGCGGTAAGGTCATGATCGGTGAGCAGTGATTTCAAGGTCCCTAGGGGGGGCGCCACCCATTATGGATGGGAGCGCCCGGGGGGAGTAGGCCATTGGCCCCTCCCACGGGGGGCGGCACCCACTACGGATTTGTACATGATTCATGAAACGTTTTAATTTAAAGTTTTAAATTTTGTTTCATATTTTAATAAATACGGCCGGGGGGGGGGGGTCGTGAGGCCCCCCCGCCTTCCAAAAGTTCAAATCGGTGTCTGTCTCCTCCCATGGGGAATTGGTGTTGGGAGGGGTGGCGGGCATCCCGGCCCATAATATTTTGTGCATTGATATCTTCAGTGGGAGTAATTCTGAATACTCAAAGAATTTGTAAATTGTCTACAGTGGTTGATCGCTTATTGACGGACACTGCTGGAGGATTCTTACTGATCAATACTGAATTAGTTGCGATAAGATCTATGGTTTTGCAAAATCGACTTGCTCTTGATATATTATTGGCAAAAGAGGGCGGGGTCTGTAGAATGCTGAAGGCGCAACATTGTTGCTCTTACATTCCTGATAAAAGTATTGAAATTGGAAGGTATCTCAGAAATATTACTCATTTGGAAGAATAATTAAACCCACTGGAGGTTGATAGTGCATGGAAGAGACTAACTAATGGGCTCTCCTCTGTAGCAAGTTGGGTTTCTAACGTAGGAAAAAGAATTGTAGGTAGAATACTGATGCCAATAATGGGAATAGCTCTACTGTCTTTATTAATAATGATTTGGTGCAAATGCTGCAGAAACAGAAGGTGGTGGCAGAAAATCAGAAAAGCAAGAAAAGAAAATTTGATGAAATTCAGCTTGAAGCGATGAAAGGGGATATTTACAAAAGAATGAGGAGTTTTCAGAAGAATAGGGAAAGAAGAAATTCTAAAGTAATAGAAGAAATTGAATTGGGAGATTGCTGAAGTTGGCATCTGGTTCTTTAATTGGTGATGGTATAGAATATAATCAAAGAGGGGATTGATGGAGCAAGGTTTCATCGTATAGAAACTTGCTCGGATTCAGTCCTCTCGAAATAAAATGTAACTTATTAATCAACATGTTTTGTATTATTAACAAATGCATCACACAACATTTCTAGCATCTAAGGGAAGCTTGCTTATGTGCTTTTACTAACAGTAAATGGTAAAATGGCCGCCGAAAACACAGGAACTCTTCTGCGCATGCGTGTGCCACATCTATGAGGTGTGACGCATCTCTGCTTTTGGTGGGAAATCTTTGCAGCTGTGCACTAGTGCCAAAATGGCTGCTTCATGTTTCACATGCTAAAGCACCTGCTACTGCTTGAACTAAACTTTGTTCGTTCTGCTTAACTATTAATGCTATAGTTAAAATAAAGTAATGGGGATAGAGTAGGAATAAGTGGTATACAGTGCATTAATTTATTTTCGCATTCCAATGTGTTTCTCTTTTGACTTCATTAATAGCTCGTATTTGGGCCTGAAGGGTGACTTGTAACGCGATATTGAATCTGCACTGCGCATTAACCAAAAGTACTGAGAGTACTCGAGCGGTGACATTGAACTGATGCCAATGACAGAATCGCCTGCGATGTGCCTGGGAAACTGACCCTATGACCTGCAAAGAGGAAGACAAATTGCAATTTTAAATTTAACATTGTATATGAAACTGAAACTAATATTGCTGGGTGGAATACATTTATGTGAAAGTAAAATATCGGCGGGAACATTGATCAAATTTATTGAATGAAAAATGACTTCATGCTGGTATGGTGTGATGACCTCTCCTCGCCTGAAGGGAAAAACGAATTTGCAACCCTGGAGGGGTGGTACATTGCCCTGGAAAAAACTATAACTAAGGTAGGCTTAGTCAGTTAGATTGTCCGACTTGTCACAGACCTGTCACTGACCCAACATATGCTGAAGGAAAATCGAGAGCAGAGTGCTAGTCAAGCACTCTGTCAGAAGAATGGGGAATTTGTGAAGGGAGAAGATTCGATGACCCAGTTGGGGTCCGAGTGTTAGTCGCAGGGAGGGGTGTGATGCTGGCGTTGCACTTAGCTGAGGATGCCTGTCCTGCCCTGTACTGTCCTGTTGGCATCTGATTTTAAAGAGCTCTTTTCTCTTTGTCCCAGTCAGTGGCTGTATTGACAGGCTTTTTGGCCCTATTTGGGAGTGATAAAGACTTTAATCTTGCTCACATCTAGGATATGTATTCCTAGCTTGTGTTGGCCCTTTTAAGCCCTTTCTTCCAGACCTAGAAGAGGATAGTTGCTTTATATGATGATAGATCCCTTACTCTAATCCATCTATTGCCTATTGGCTTTGTCTGCCTATAGTAGAGGTTGGATCCTGTGGTCCTGACTTTATATTACACATTGGTATGGTTTATGTAGGTACTCTGACAGAGCTAAGGGTTATTTCATCCTTCTCAGGCCTACAAGGCCCAGAACTAGAGAGACTCCATTTTGATGGAGCTGAGAGGCTTCAGGGGGAAAGGTAACGTTTATAGTTAAGGCTGTTGACTGCTAGGGGAAAACCAGTCGGGACTGCTTCTTATCGGAAGAATGTGTTTGTCTCTTGGGCCCAGACGTACCAAGCAGCTGGCCACTGCGGTTGCGCAAAGGGCTCTGGAGCTAGCACAGGAATTCGGTGGGAGGCAGCCCTCTGTTGGAAATTTCCATGAGGGGAGAGGAATCCATATTAGCGAATTGCAGGAGAGGAGGAGTGGTCAGTTCAGTTTGGTTCTTGCAGAGGAGAGAGTAGGATGTCTGCTGGAGCTGCAGAATGCAGTGCAGTTCTGGAATGGAGAAAGAAGGCAGATGATTGCTGAAGAGAGAGCAGTGACTATCAGCTGGGACTGCCAGTTTGTCAGAGAGCATCAAAGCAGATGGAGGAGCTGAGGCTGTCGGCTGGAGCAATTGAGCTAGAGGCGTGGTGCTGTGGTGACGGAGGGAGAGACAGAGAGAGAGCCCTGATCCCACCAGAGACAGAGAGAGCCCTGATCCCACCAGAGTCAGAGAGAGAAATCTTCCTTCTAATAGGTGAGGTAGTCTAAACTAGTCCCCTTTACACTTACACCTTAACCTTGTCTTTATTCCCTAGGTTATTGTATGTCTAATCCTTTTCTTTCAGCAGTGTGTTAAAAGTTCCTGTTACCCCGCAGATAACCTTGTACTGTATGTCTAATCCTTTTCTTTCAGCGGTGTGTTAAAGTTCCTGTTAGTCATAGAGACCCCGCAGATTTGTGTATGTGTATTTCATCATTGTTATAATAAAGATTCCCCAGTTCTTAGTGAACCGACATGTGCCTTGTATTCTTGTTCAATCAGGGTAACCTGGTCTTCTAGTCAGACATTGTTTGCATGAACGGATGCGAATCCCGATCAGGTAAGGAGTGACTGAGCAAGTAGGGAGAGAGGGAACATTTGATGCCAAGAGCAGAAGGTACATACTTCAATTTGGAAAGCTGTTCTAACTCCTAATATTGTAGTAGCGAACCCTTAGTGAATAGTGAGAGAGACTTCCCCACACAGAGACAGAGAGCTGAAGGTATTCATAGGAAAGTGGTCGTCATTGGTAAGTGGCGTTAGTGAGAGCACTGATTGTGGTCAGTGTGTAGAACTGCCAGATTGCAGATCGGATTGTAAGTGAGTGAGCACCAGGTAGGAGACTGGTGTGTAGTTCCGCTGGATTGTGAACACAATAGAAAGAGAGTGAGCACTGAGGCTGCAGCTCAGTGTGTATGGCATGCCGGATTGCGTGTCGAGTGAGCACTGAGGGTGAGCAGTGTGTAATGGTAGTAATCAGAACTGCCCCAGGGTAGATTAGTCTGGATCCATGTGGTCGCGAGACTATGAGGTATGAGTGTGGTGTAGGGCATGGATGTCCTTAGTAATCAGTGAGTATTCTTAGTATCCCTATAGATTTAGTGGTGTTTCTGATGATATGAGCTTGTATATTGCGAGTTCCCCATCCTCAGGTAGGTACCCAGGTGCCTGGATAGATGGTCCTGAGGAGGGAGGTGGTTACGTTCCGGATGTTTGGAGGGGCTCTCAGCAGCTGATCCCATCTGGTCCAAAAATCCAGTCGTTACAGTGGCTAGGGTTGGTCTTCACACCATTCTAGGTAAATATAATCCGTGTGGATATCCTTGTGCCATTTCCTTTTCTCACTCTTCCCAGGTACTGTCTAAAACTGTTGTTCTAAAGTCTTGAAGAATTATTGCTTTGATCATTATTTTCTTACTTGAAAAGTCTTTGACCGCACTTGTCTGGACTCTGATTTACAATTTATTGCATAGATAAAGATTTTTAAAAAATTCCCGAGTCTGTGATTATTTTCATGAAGGTAAATGTGATATTTCTACCTATTATTCTAACATCCTCTCGATCCTTAGGACTTAGAGTACAGGTGACGAAGATTTGGTAAGTCATGGTGTACAGGTAAAAGTCCTAAAAGTGAAAAAAATTCTGATAGGCAGGAAGTTAAGTAGGATTACCGGTTCAAGGTATGAATGTTTTTGGGCCCAAGTGAGTATGGTAAACTGAGCTGGTAATCCCGCGCACCATCAATAGCTGCAAGATGGCAGGTCTCTGCAGACATATTGCATTTTTTATTTTGTTGTGGTACAGTATTCCCATTCCTATCCTATCTTTTTCAGTCTCCTGTTTTACATCAAAAATTAATGCTTTGTCTCCAATTCTCGGTGCATGAAGCCAGAGTGTGGTGGCAGGCAGAAGCCACATGAAAGCTTTGCTCTTTTTGAGCTTGAGGGCATGGGAAGATCTCGAACTGAGCCAGAGCCTAGCACAAGCTTGCAGTGGCTCACCCACCTCTACGATACATTATAATGACATGATTGTCATACATTTGCAGGTTTTGGCACAGCTCTTGAAAATTTACAGGTATTACCAAATCATTACATAACGGTTTGTGTCTCTCTGGTAACTTTACAAGCTAATAGGCATATGCTGCCTTTTTTCCAGATCTGGGAAATCCCTCGGCAGACAGCAATTCTTGAAATCATCCTTAAGACTTAAAACGGTAGTGATCCTGTGAATGAGCTTCTCATAATAACAATTCTGTGTTTTCTCCTCTCTGACGCACTATTTAAGGAACTGCATTCAAGTTCAGATTGTTGACAGATCCCGTCTGGCTGTGCTTTCTAGGTCTGTCTATCACTCTTTTTCTATTTCTAGTCTGGGATTGTTGACACTATATTTAGAAATTAGTTGCATATGTTTTGAGTTTTTTGCTGCAGTTAAGTATTACGTGACAGGATATATCCTATTTATCATTCTGTAGTATTTCATTTTGCTGTTGGTTTTTTACTATAGTCTTTATTTTTAAAGTTTTCACATAAAATAATACAAGTCATCAACAACTGTCACATAGGTTCATAATGCAGATCATATATTGGACTGATACATTTATCCCAAGAGGGGACTATGCAGTTGTTATTGGAGCCAAAAAACCTACAATTGATCATCAACCATATCTTAATCATATAATATAAGCAGTTAATCATTCTCCTCCACATCTTCTGTGCTGACCAATAAGTACAAACTTAGAGGAAACAATATATCTCTGGGGCGCGAAGTGCATGGTAGCATGGAGAAGTAAATATCCATATTGCCATTAAAGCGTATTAGGTCTCTAATCCAGTCTTTGGTAGTAGGTATGGGTCCACTGTCCCATCTCATAGCCACTCGTCGCCTGGCTAGTAATAATTCCAGGATTGCAGTTCTTCTTGTTTGTTTTGGAAGGTCATTCACATAGCCTAATTGTGCCTGGAGTGGGGATGGAGGTGAGAGAGCGCAATTTGAATGCAAAATACATCGTAACCATATTTAGACGTATATGTTATAAACGTAGGAATGAAGCGTATATCGTAATGTAAAGTTGACAAATATAGCATAAAAGCCAACGAATGTGATAACATGTTATAGGAAACGTAAATGTATTCACATGTTAAAATGCATTAGACTTAGAAGGCCTGTATATATGATGGGTAGATGTAGAAATGTAGAGATGCTTATGAAATGTAGAACGTGCACAGTAGAATTCGTGTACGTGTGTAACTTTAAATGGAGAAGCGGCGAGAAATGTAATGTGGAAGAGCATAAACGTAGAGAAATATAACGTGGAGAAATGTAGGGAACGTACATGATAATGTAACCAAGGAGGATGCATAAGTTATATTCTATGTAGTCGTATTCTATGTATTATATATTTGATGTGGAATGTATTTAAGTATAACTAGGGCTTTGCTAAAATACGAATATATAAATGTATGCCAAAGGTTATACTGTATATAGAGTTTCTGTAGGAATGTTGGAAGAGTTTAGGTCATTTGTGTTTGTAACCTGACTGACCAAGAGTTCGAAGGAGCATAGTCACAAGAATGTAATTTAGAGGGTTTGTAAAAGTCGTAAATAGTTTGATGTGGACGTGAGAGCCGAGAAGTCTAGCACTTGTTAGATTTAAGGTGACAATGCCGGACGGAACTTGTTGCTCGAACGTGAGGAGAGGCATTTGTTGAGGTGGACTATGTTTTGACAAGACCATTCACATGATCTAGAAGGTTAAGAAGTGTACAGATAAGTTAAGACCTTGTCTAAGTTTCTATGACACTTGATCTGAAAGAGTCAATAAAAGTCGACGATGAGATGATGAAGATGACATCGAAAGGAGAAGGGTCAACTTAACGAACGACGCAAGGAATGGACCAATGGAAGAAGCAGGAAGTTGACATCATCGGGGGAAGTCCGTGGTGGGCGTCAAGGGGCGTTCCACCCACACGGTGATTGTGTATTTTAGGGACAGCACCCCGGGGAGGGGAGAGCAATTGGCGATCAGGAGAGGGCAATCAGAGAAGGGCGAATTGCTCAGAGCAAAGGCAAGGGTAGATGCCTTGAGCAGATGCGCTAGGACATCAGAGCGCAAGGGAGCAGTAGGCCGAGGACCCTTAGAGAGAACGGATGGGTAGGCAGATAGGGTACTGCTTCTGAAACTTAAGATTTCCTTTAGAGGCTAAAGAGAGTTTGAACTTCTTTGGAAGTCAAACTGCTGACACCTTTTTAGGGAAGAAACTGGCGAAGTAGGGTTGACACATAACATAGAGTAGGGACAGATTAACTTGATGATTGTTTTTATCTTACTGCAGATGACGCAGAAGGAACCACTTCACCCCGAAGCTTAAGAGGCTGATATTGAAATTGATTTTGTATTTTGAGATTTTATCCTGAGTGGATTGTATCGTATTCAAATTAATCTTTATATAAACTCTTAAAACTTTATCAGTTGTAAGTGGTTCTTCCGAGTGGCGTCAGTTAATGGGGTTTGTCTAACCAATGCGGGGGTGGTCCTTTCCTCAATGACAGATACTAGCGGTCCAAAACAGATGAATGGGATTCTTTATTAAATTTATCATAATCATAAATTGATATCAAAATCTCATTCCCCGCAGTTGGTAGCAGAGTAATGATGGTTATCTTCTTGAGGAAGACGACCTAGGCCAGGTTAGTTTACCCCAAGGTCCCTAGTCATCGTCGACCAGAAGAAGAATTGCAGCCGAAGACGGTGCTGATGGTGCGTCGAGAGAAAAGCAGCAGAATCGGTCGAGAGTGAGTATAAGGGTCATGCGTTGTAAGATTGCGGTGTTTTATGTTGTTCCTATGTTGTGATGTCAAGCGGAGTTGAATGCCTGTAGTGTGAGTGGGGGAAGGTTGTGAGCGCGCGCAACCGGATAAAATCTTATGTCCAGAGGACTTAAGTGGTTCGGGTGTATCGAACACCCAGAGTAATTTGTCTACCATTGAAAGGGGGTCATGAGGTACCATTGATTTCCCGACAGACCGATGATAGGGGGAGCGTATGTGTGAGTGAATGAGTAACGGACGCTGGTCGTACGTTTACTGTGTGTAAGTAACCTATCAGTTGAGGCAAGCGTCCGACCGTAAGAGGAAAGACGTCTCGCCAGTTGAGGTGACAATTACAGTTAGACTGTGGCCGTACAGTCAGAGAAAAGTGATCGCTTGGACGGAAGTAGTCATTTTTCGATGTATGAATGAAAACGCATGTGAGATCGTGAAACGAGTTGAGAGACGAGGGAAGCTGCTGAAGGGACAAGTGACGTCAGCGTAAAGCCGCGCTGAGATTGGCCGGTTAACATAGAACTGTGCTGAGATAGGGATTAGCGAGAGACGCACAGGGATTGGTGGGTGTTATCAAGACCCAAATAAGTAAGAAATATTGTAAATTATCAAAATGAAGTGTTTTAAGGGTTTAGGAAAAATCTTTAAAAAGAAAAGGAGAAATTTATATGCCGGAGAAGAAGCTCCACCAGAAGGCACACCAGCATATTATATGGCAGTCAATGTAGGCTTACACTCGATATTATGGATTTCCGAGTGGCACAGGCTAACTGAAGGGCAAAAAGAACTGGCGTTTCCAAGATTTGGAACGTTTAAATTAGAAGTGTTGAACCAACTAAAGGCAACGATGCTTTCAATGAGACCTCTACCGAGGCCAACACAATTTGAAGCTCTTGGTGTGTGGCTTAGAACAGCACACGAAAGGGGCGTAAAGAGGCGCCAAGAAAGAGTGAGAAGATCGGTAAAGGCGGTGCAGGAAGCTAAATGGGACGATGAAGCTAAGAAATGGAGGGTGCAGAAGATAGAAGCAGATAAACTGTACCCGATGTTGGAAGTGACGGGAGAAAGGAAACCTCTACAACAGGAAGATGAGGAAAGCGAGTCGGAGGAGGATCTGATAGAGAGGCTATTGACAGACAGACCACCTCCATACAGTGGGGAACTTGCGAGTCCCATATTACCGCAAACAGACGGAACTAAGTTTGGGGAATATAAGTCGATCCCAGTAACAGAGTGGGACGCTACCAAGGCTGAGGAGATACCCCAAATTAGTTCGGAACAGAGAGTAGTGGGAAGATTTGTGGTCCAGAAGGCTCCAGAGACGCAATGCGCTAGGTCGTACCAAATGCCGGACGCTTTGCAGGTCCCGGTCACCATAGGCCCTATTGTGTCAATCTATAACCCGGAAGGGGTCCAGCAGGATGAACAGGCAAGATGGGACAGTGAAGGAGCAGAGAATAGGAATGCCACAATGAATACCCACAGGCAAATACGAGCGCCAATCAGTCGGAGTACCCCATTAGATTCGGCAACGGGTCCCAGAGTAGAACAGCGAGGTCGAAGAGGGTCAATGGATTTGAGGGGTCCTAAACCGAAAACCCATAAGGAATTAAGGGAATACCTGAGAGAATGGGACGCTGCCGAAGAAGCTAGGAATAGAAGTTTAGAAACGGGATCCGAGTGGAGAGAGCAGGATAACAAGATTCTCTCTCATTGTGGAGCTGGCGAAAGCAGCCCCGAGTGGGAGAGAAGAAGCCAAGAAAGCAGAAGAGACATCTGTCCTACTGATAACAGCAATAGGCTAATATGCGAAGATAGAAGTACAGGGTGTGGCGAAGTGCCTCGCGTCACCTTCAGTGAAGGGGAACGTAGGACACAGGAGTACCGGACTACCTTTAGGTGCACACACCATGCCCCGGGTGAGGAAGGGAGACATTGGAGTCACGGAAACATGGAGAGTCGCGAAGCGTCTCGACATGCATCTGGTGATAGCGGTCGGAGTCATGAAAACATAGGGAGTCACGAAACGTCTCACCATCCATCCGGTGATCACGGAAGAGATCACGGGAACATGGAAGACCGGCGAGGGCCTTTCATATTATTAAGCGACACCAGACAACAAGCAGGTTATAATGGGTTAGAGCAGAACGGTGAATCCTATCTCATAGCTGGAGAAACCGAGCCTAGAAGACGGAATGTAGGGTTGGAGGATGGAGCATTATTCCACCATACCCCACGTAAAGACGGAAAGGCTTGGGATCTCGAGGGGTGGGAACGAAGAGAAGGAAGCAGAGCTCCTCATAACTCACCTGTGCTCAGGCGTAGGGCGCATAGTGGAGGTGAGAGAGATATGAGAGAAGAACATAGAACTGAGATGCTGAAAGCGGAAATAAAAGCAAAACGACTTGACGTAATGAGTTTGAAGGCAGATTTGGATGAATTGATTGATGGTACAGTGTCATTAGAGAGATTAGCCTCGTATACACCAGATGAGATACTGTTCCTATCCAAAGATATTACTCGAAGAGCGAGGTCAGCTCATGAGAACTTATCTAATTTGGCAAACAGGTACATGGTAGACCTGTCACGGACTAAGGCTTTACAGAGCAACCATAGGCTAACATGCACGGACCAGGATTTGGATGACCGTAGAACGATCGCGCTGAAGGTTCACATAAGGGAATTGATCATAAGTATCAGGATATGGAGAGATCTGGATAGATGGGAGGAAAGATGGTCCAAGAAGGGCTCCGTTAGACGGAGTGTGCTTGAGAAGTCCCAGGACGCAGACTTGATGAGAATGGAAGCCTTCCCGTTGCGAGAAATCGCGAATGGAAGCTACGTCCATGTGCCCTGGAGTAGGGGGGATTTGGCGGCATTTACCAATTCCTTCCCAAAGCTTAGGGATAATCCTGTTGAGTGGTACAAGCAGGTAGAAAGATTCGTGAAGATCTCGAAGGTACTGTGGATCGATTTGAACACACTGTTCGATATCGTAGTACCCGGAGATTTGTGGACGGCATGCAAGCTTAGCGTTGAATGGCCTACTTGTGAGCCAACGAGAGACGCTCGGACGAATGGTCCATCACTAAGGGTCATGGAGAAATATGAAAGGGTAATAACATGGCTAAAAGAGAAAGTGCCGGTGCAAGACATAGACTGGGTAAAGATAGATCGAACTACTCAGGAGCCGAAAGAGACAGTTCATGAGTTTTACGAGCGATTGCTGAAAGCATTCAAGCAGTACAGCGGGTTAGATGTGATGGATCCAAAGGACATTGGACAGTTTGTTTCGAAGTTTGTCCTCGGATTGAGACCAGAAATATGCCTAATGATCCAGCAACATCTGATCTGTTGGCAAAACAAACCTTTAGACGAGATTCTGAGATATGCAAGGTATTGTAGTGACGAGATAGACTCTAAGGCAAAGAAGCTTAAAGAAAAGTTAATGCTAGTGCAAATGCAAGCTGCTGGGAAGGATAAACAGCGGCAGCAGGGAACAGGAACGCCGGCAAAGAAACAGAATAATCAGAGTAGAGATGAGGAAGAAAGACCAAGACCGAGAATGGATATCGCGACACTGAAAAAGACGACGAGATGCCATCAGTGTAATGAGGTGGGACACTGGCGACGCGAGTGTCCTTACAATGTTGAGTCAGGGGAATTGGAACAGGAGGAGGAAGAGGTTCAGCACAACGTGGTTAAGGGAGCCACCGTCCCGAAGGGCAAGTTTGTCAAAGGGGGGACTCAGACTCCTCGAGCCCCGTTTCCTCAACCACCTCGCATCTCAAATGGAGGGAAAACCTACAGACAGATGCCATTGTTTGTAGGAGGAGAGGAATGCTACTACGTTGATCCTCCTACAGGGCAGCGGGCGAGTAGGGAAGAAGATTGCACGCTAGGAGCCGCCTTGGAAGTAGATCAGAGAGGACCATACGTAGAGGCGGAAATAGCGGGATGTCCTACAACCTTTTTGGTGGATACAGGGGCCACCCGATCCACGTTAAGATCTGCGGTAGTCCCGGGTCTGCCAATATCAGGAGAAACGGTACAGGTGGTAGGAGTCGCGAACAAAAGGATGACAAATCCTTTGACCGAACCAGTGTCAGTAAGAATAGGGAATTACAGTGACGAACATCAGTTCGTGATCTGCGATTCTAGTCCTGTGTGCTTACTAGGGAGAGATTTGCTGTGCAAACTAAATTGCACGATACATTGCACACCAGAAGGAGTCGAAGTGCAGACCAATGATGAGGACGCTGATTTTAAAGTCGTAAACTCGAAAGAGTGTGTGGAACTTTACCCTACCTTGACAGTGGAGGAGCTTCCACAAGACATGAGAGAGAAAGTCTCAGCTGAGGTATGGGATTTTACTGGGGAAGAAATAGGCTTGATCAAAGGAGTGGAACCAGTAAAGATCTTGGTAAGACTCAATGCTGAGTATCCGAGAACACCACAATACAAGTTGACACCGGAGACGATTGCAGGAATAAAGCCTGTGATCGAATCCATGATTAAACAGGGAATACTGAAGGAGATCGTGGGTAGTCCATGTAACTCCCCGATCATGGGTTTGCAGAAACCTAGTGGAAAATACAGGATAGTGCAGGATCTCCGAAAGATTAATAACATTGTTGTTTCATGTTGTCCAGTGGTACCGAATCCTTCAGTGATATTATTTCAGATACCGTTTCAAGCTGAATGGTTTACAGTGATAGATTTGTGCCAGGCTTTCTTTTCGATACCGTTGGATGAAGAGAGCCAATATCTTTTCGCTTTCAAGCTGGAAGATCGCGTCTTAACATGGTGTCGTATCCCTCAGGGGTATACAGAAAGCCCGTCGATCTTTAACCAGTTATTGAAACGAAATCTTGAGAGTCTAGTACTGCCCAAGAATTCAGTTCTGGTCCAGTACATAGACGACCTCCTGGTTGCGTCAGAGACTGAGGAAGCTTGCAGAGAAGACACCATCACCTTGTTAAATCACTTGGCCGAGAACGGACACAAGGTGTCTCCAGGTAAATTGCAATATTGTAAGACTGAGGTGCAATACTTGGGCCACAGGATTGAAAAGGGAAAGCGGAAGGTGTCTCCAGACAGAATAGAGGCGATTATGAAAATGAACGCGCCTACGACACAGAGAGAAGTCAGGATGTTTCTAGGCATGGTCGGTTATTGTCGACAGTGGATAGCAAACTTTTCACTGAAGGCTAAACCGTTATTACAACTGACGCACAAAGGAGTAAGTGATCCGGTACCATGGGACAAGGATTGTTTGATGGCATTTTTGCAGCTGAGGGAGGACTTATGTCGTGCCCCGGCTTTAGGGATGCCTGATTACACAAAACCTTTTTTGCTTTACTGCTGCGAGAGAGAGGGATGCGCTTTAGCGGTATTAGCACAGGTCCACGGAGATGCGCGCAGGCCAGTGGCGTACTTTTCGGCTACATTAGATCCAGTAGCCGCAGCGTTGCCCGGATGTCTCAAATCCGTAGCTGCAACGGGTGTCAGCATTGAACGATCTGAGAGCGTAGTTATGGGTCACCAGTTAGAAGTGTATGTACCACATTCTGTAGAACTGTTAATGACCAGGACTAAGACTCAGCATCTGACGAATAGCAGGCTCACACGCTACGAGCAGGTCATACTGGCTGCCGAGAATGTGACCCTAAAGAGATGCTCTGTCTTGAATCCTGCAACTTTGATGCCACTTCCGAACGAAGTGGAAGATGAAAATTGTACAGAACATGACTGCCTCGATGTGACTGAACTATGTACCAAACCGAGACCTGATATCGTAGATGAGCCATTGACAGACCCAGACGAAATTTTCTTCGTTGATGGTTCATGCGTAAGAAACGATGTCGGTCAGCTGAGAGCAGCTTATGCAGTATGCACGATTACCAGAGTTATAGAAGCCGCTTGCCTGGAAGGAGTACACTCCGCACAGGTAGCTGAAATTGTGGCTTTGACTCGTGCTTGCCTAGCAGGCGACAGACTTCGAGTCACTATATACACCGATAGCCAGTATGGTTTCGGCGTAGTTCATGATTACGGGCAGTTATGGTCTCAAAGAGGTTACATGACCTCCTCGGGTTCTCCGATTAGGAATGGAGAATTCGTGAAACTACTGTTAGAGGCTTTGCAAAAACCTATGGCCATAGCTGTGGTCAAATGTGTAGCTCACACCAAAAATGTTGATTTTGTATCGCTAGGAAACAGATACGCAGATGAAGTAGCGCGTTACTGCGCAGAGCAGGGATATTCTCACACTGACGCGAAAGTGGGGGGAATCCAGGAAAGAACTGAACTGACTATGTTATTGGATACTGTAGATACATGGGATGGGTTGAGAGCAGTACAGGAAAATGCACCAGATGAGGAGAAAAAGAGCTGGGAAACAGCAGGTTGCGGGAAAAGTGAGATGAACTTTTGGGTTTCTGCCGACGGAAGGGCAGTTTTACCAAATGAACTCATTAGCCCAATGGCAAGGAAATTGCATGGATCAGCACACATAGGAAGAGATGCTATGGTGAGAGTATTCAGACAAACGTGGTTCAATCCGAAGTTTAGAATAGCGGCAGAGGCAGTGTGTCAGCGATGTACGATCTGTCAGCAACTAAATGTGGGGAAGAGAACACCAGTTACCTTGAGTCATATAGGAAGGTCTGGGGGGCCTTTCAATAGGATGCAGATTGACTTCATAGAAATGCCTCCATGCAACAGACTCAGATACGTTTTAGTGATTGTCTGCATATTTTCTAGATGGGTTGAGGCTTACCCTACACGTAGGTGCGATACACTTACAGTAGCAAAATTGTTGCTTAGAGAGTTGATACCGAGGTTTGGGGTGCCATCCTCTTTGGAATCGGACAGAGGAACTCATTTTAATAGCGAAGTGGTGAAGATGCTATGTTCAGCTTTGAATATTGATCAGAAGTTACACTGCAGCTATCGACCAGAAGCTTCAGGGATCGTAGAGCAAATTAACAGTACTATCAAGTCCAGACTGGCTAAAGTTTGTTCATCGACATCCCTGAGTTGGCCAGACGCACTTCCAGTAGTTCTTATGAGCATACGTAGCACACCTGATAGAAGAACAGGCCTCTCTCCGCATGAAGTGCTAATGGGGAGAGCCATGAGATTGCCATCGGTTCCGACTGCAGCGCTAGTGAACATCACAGACGATTTGATCTTGGACTACTGCAAGGGACTATCTGATGCCGTTAATTCTGTGTCCCTCCAGGTCCAGGCTGCAGAGGTTCCGTCAGTACAAGACTTGTGCCATGACCTGAGTCCAGGAGACTGGGTCCTGGTGAAGAAGCATGTCAGGAAGAACTGCTTAGACGTGCGTTGGCGAGGACCGTTTCAAGTCATACTTGTAACGAATACCGCAGTGAAGTGTGGAGGTCTGCCGAACTGGATACATGCCTCACACACCCGAAGAGTGCCAACACCTCCAGAAGACACAGCTCCTCTCTCGGATGAGAATCCGGCGGGAAGCGGAGAAGCCATAGAGGGGAAAAGCCAAGCTGTGGAGGTGATAGAAGAAGCTGAAACTGTGTTGGAACAGGACGACGAAGGTCAGGACACGAGTGGGACTGAAGTCGCCTCAGGAGAAGAAAGTAATTGGGAGTCCGACACAGATATCGAGCAAACTGAGAGTGACCAAGCGACGGGTCCTGGAACAAGGAGCGGAAAGACAGAAAGCAACGAAGCCATTTGGCCGGAGAGAAGGAAAAGGCCAAGTTCGGAAGGAAAGAACGAAAGAACTCTTGCTCCTGTCGCTGAAGAGTCGGATCAGGAGGAAGAAACGACAGATTCAGGAATTGAGAGTCCACGAAGATCAAGAAGGGTACGTGTGCCCTGCAGAAGGTACGCCACCCCAGAGTGGACTTATCTAGCAGATGTATTGGGGACAGAAATCTGGGAGAGTGAAGAGCGTGAAAGTAATCGATCTCGATCCATTTGTGGCAGTGGAGATATGGATGTTGGCACCTGGACTCGAGACTGAGGGGTTACTGACTTTCACACTTCCCATACCCCCACGTTTGAGTAAAATTCAAGATCTAGTGCTAAAAAGATTACAGTTTCCAACAGCTGGTCAACAAATGACAGAAGAAGAAGAAAAAGTTATTCGCTTTGAACTATTAATAATTGTTGTGAAAGCTGCAGGTCCGAAAATAATTGTTGATGCATAAAGACTTTTTATACGTATGTTATAAAGAAGAAGATAACCTAGCACCGAGTGGAAAGAAGAATAAAATTAGGGATTACATTTAGAGGACGAAGAAGGGCTAGGGTTGTCTGCTGCTAAGAAGAGAAAAAGACATTGTGATGAAAAAGATACCTGTTGATAAAAAGCACTTTAAAGACTGAGAAAGTACATAAGCAACTAAAGACTGCAACAGGAAACCTTTCGCTAGAGAACGAGGTACGCTGTTTTTGATGACATGGAGAACGGCAACCCAAACAGAAAAGCTAGATGTATAGTAGGTACACTTATAGCAATAGTGATATTTCTCATAATTACAGTAGTTACAATATCGTACACAATAGGAGATGAGCATGATAAGGAAATAGTGAATGTGAAAACGGTAACGACTTTGAAACCTGCTCTTGTGGGAAAGAAGGAGGAGAGCAATGTTATACGTGGAAAGGCGTTACTAGCAGAGGAAACTCGCAGATTACACGTAGACGAGTCACAGGGAAACTTTAGGTCAAATGCATATGCAAAACTATTATACGAATATATCGATGCCATGGAGGCCAAAGATTGCTACGTTTGTATGCAATTGCCGGCTTCTGTAGATGAGGGCATTCGATATCATCATCTCCCATTGACTTATGGGATAACATGTAGTTTACTGCTTAGTATATTTTATGGTAGAGAAGGATTTGAGGACTACTTTTCAAATTATGATTCGGTACTGCCTGAAGTTCCGAATTATAAACAAATGAATAAGTGGGACTACTACAAAAAGGAGGATAGATTAGCCAAATTCTTTCTTCCTTGGGACACATTAGATACATCATATGCACGTAGAAATAATCTGACTTGCAAAGTATCAGAAGTAGAGAAAAGATTTATAGCACAAGTTGATGATCGATGCAGACGGCAGAAGATTCTAAAAATGTCAGGACAATGGAAAATAGACTGGACAGAAGAAGAGAAGGCACATAAAAAGAAAGGTAGCAATGGTCCAATAGCATTGGATAGAACGCAGAAAGGAAAGTTATGTTTAGCTCGAAGCAAAACGTATTACGAGAGTGAATTTGTAGGTGAGGTTAGTTGCGAGCACTCTTTTAAACTAGAGTATTATACGAAAGATTTTATGAAGGGAATGCAAGCTATTCCGAATGTGTATTTTGTATGTGGGAGAAATGCCTATGTAAAACTACCTGACAATTGGTATGGTTCGTGTTACTTGGCAATTGTCTTCCCCAAAATATATCATGCAAGGGATTTAGCGATTATAGAAGGAAAGGCTTCGAGGAGGACGAAAAGGGAAGTAGGAGATGCAGAAGTAGTAGGAGATGTATTTGGAGCGATGTTTCCATTGTTAGGTTTGATTCTTAACGATGTTAAGATTAGAAGGTTAGCGACAGTCGTGGATAGATTGTCTGCTAGTACTGCGAGATCATTAATGTTAGTAGAAGGTGAGATGCAGTCGATTAGAGCAATGGTTCTTCAGAATCGACTTGCTTTAGATGTGATATTAGCAAAAGAAGGCGGAGTTTGTAAATCTTTGAAAGTTCAGGAATGTTGTACTTATATTCCTGATAATTCAAAACCACTTGAGAAAGTCATACAGAACATTACACAGATTCATCAAGAAATTGAAGATTTATCAAAAATAAATGTTTGGGAAAAAGTAGGAAATGGAGTGGGAAAGGTTGGAAGTTGGTTTGCTAATCTAGGCAAAGGTATAGTTTGGTATTTTTTAAAGCCTGTATTAATAGTATTAATTTGCATAATTACATTGTTAGGATTAGTAAAACTGTATAAGTGGTATAAGTCGAACCAGTTACAAAGATCGATGAGAGACCAAGAAAGAAGACTAGCTGTCCTACAAGATCAACAGTATAAAAGTCTGAGAACACTTGAATCGATAAAAAGAGGAACTGATGAAACTAGTTCGGTATAAAAGATGTATTCAAATTGCTTTTAGTGATGACTCCTAAAAGTCATCAAAGGGGGGAACTGAGAGAGCGCAATTTGAATGCAAAATACATCGTAACCATATTTAGACGTATATGTTATAAACGTAGGAATGAAGCGTATATCGTAATGTAAAGTTGACAAATATAGCATAAAAGCCAACGAATGTGATAACATGTTATAGGAAACGTAAATGTATTCACATGTTAAAATGCATTAGACTTAGAAGGCCTGTATATATGATGGGTAGATGTAGAAATGTAGAGATGCTTATGAAATGTAGAACGTGCACAGTAGAATTCGTGTACGTGTGTAACTTTAAATGGAGAAGCGGCGAGAAATGTAATGTGGAAGAGCATAAACGTAGAGAAATATAACGTGGAGAAATGTAGGGAACGTACATGATAATGTAACCAAGGAGGATGCATAAGTTATATTCTATGTAGTCGTATTCTATGTATTATATATTTGATGTGGAATGTATTTAAGTATAACTAGGGCTTTGCTAAAATACGAATATATAAATGTATGCCAAAGGTTATACTGTATATAGAGTTTCTGTAGGAATGTTGGAAGAGTTTAGGTCATTTGTGTTTGTAACCTGACTGACCAAGAGTTCGAAGGAGCATAGTCACAAGAATGTAATTTAGAGGGTTTGTAAAAGTCGTAAATAGTTTGATGTGGACGTGAGAGCCGAGAAGTCTAGCACTTGTTAGATTTAAGGTGACAATGCCGGACGGAACTTGTTGCTCGAACGTGAGGAGAGGCATTTGTTGAGGTGGACTATGTTTTGACAAGACCATTCACATGATCTAGAAGGTTAAGAAGTGTACAGATAAGTTAAGACCTTGTCTAAGTTTCTATGACACTTGATCTGAAAGAGTCAATAAAAGTCGACGATGAGATGATGAAGATGACATCGAAAGGAGAAGGGTCAACTTAACGAACGACGCAAGGAATGGACCAATGGAAGAAGCAGGAAGTTGACATCATCGGGGGAAGTCCGTGGTGGGCGTCAAGGGGCGTTCCACCCACACGGTGATTGTGTATTTTAGGGACAGCACCCCGGGGAGGGGAGAGCAATTGGCGATCAGGAGAGGGCAATCAGAGAAGGGCGAATTGCTCAGAGCAAAGGCAAGGGTAGATGCCTTGAGCAGATGCGCTAGGACATCAGAGCGCAAGGGAGCAGTAGGCCGAGGACCCTTAGAGAGAACGGATGGGTAGGCAGATAGGGTACTGCTTCTGAAACTTAAGATTTCCTTTAGAGGCTAAAGAGAGTTTGAACTTCTTTGGAAGTCAAACTGCTGACACCTTTTTAGGGAAGAAACTGGCGAAGTAGGGTTGACACATAACATAGAGTAGGGACAGATTAACTTGATGATTGTTTTTATCTTACTGCAGATGACGCAGAAGGAACCACTTCACCCCGAAGCTTAAGAGGCTGATATTGAAATTGATTTTGTATTTTGTATTTTGAGATTTTATCCTGAGTGGATTGTATCGTATTCAAATTAATCTTTATATAAACTCTTAAAACTTTATCAGTTGTAAGTGGTTCTTCCGAGTGGCGTCAGTTAATGGGGTTTGTCTAACCAATGCGGGGGTGGTCCTTTCCTCAATGACAGATACTAGCGGTCCAAAACAGATGAATGGGATTCTTTATTAAATTTATCATAATCATAAATTGATATCAAAATCTCATTCCCCGCAGAGGCAACGTGAAGTCCAACATTACGTAGAGAGTGTCAAATATTGATTCCCAGTAGGACAAAAATGGAAGACATTGGTTTAACGCATGGCTTTCAAGATAGCGGGAGAATGATGCTTTGAAGAAATTTAAAATGGCGTAGATTATGCCGGTTATATAGGGATTTTTTGGGGATTTGCAAACATGTAAATTTCTAAATGGAGTCTGTGAGGGGGACGCCCAAATCTGTTTCCCATTTTGCTCTAGCAGAAGATGTAGAGGCAGGACATCTACCACTACAGTATATAATAGTGTTGCTTTGCTGTCAAGGCTGTAAAGTTTGAGGGGGGGGCATTTGGAAACTGTGCGTAGCGTGCATGTGATTTTCTTATATGCCAATATTTAGAAATTGCAAGTCGCAACGTCTCTCTCTTTTGATTGAATGTTTTGATCGTCATGAATTCTCTGCCAGGGAATAGGCCCCCTATTGTTTGAATAACCAAGTACATCAATTGTGTCTGTGCCTTCCGCTTGTTAGTGAGGGGAACAAGCATTTACAATGCAATGGTTTCGCCTTTGGAAAAGTTAGAGTTATTGGCATTGCTCATGACATTTCTTTTTTTTTTACTTATAAATAAATGGCATTGTTATTTATATTGCCAACAGCTCTCACAGCCCACACAGCTCTCTCAGCCCACACAGCCCACAGCCGACACAGCCCACACAGCTCTCAGCCCAACACAGCCCACACAGCTCTCAGCCCAACACAGCCCACACAGCTCTCAGCCCAACACAGCTCTCAGCTCTCTCAGCCCTCACAGCCCACACAGCCCACACAGCCCTCTCAGCCCTCACAGCTCTCAGCCCAACACAGCTCTCAGCCCAACACAGCTCTCAGCGCTCTCGGCCCACACAGCCCTCACAGCCCTCACAGCTCTCAGCCCAACACAGCTCTCAGCCCAACACAGCTCACAGCCCTCACAGCCCACACAGCCCTCACAGCCCTCACAGCCCTCACAGCCCTCACAGCCCACACAGCCCACACAGCTCTCACAGCCCACACAGCTCTCACAGCCCACACAGCTCTCACAGCCCACACAGCCCTCACAGCCCTCACAGCCCTCACAGCCCACACAGCTCTCACAGCCCACACAGCTCTCACAGCCTACACAGCTCTCACAGCCCACACAGCTCTCACAGCCCACACAGCTCTCACAGTCCACACAGCTCTCACAGTCCACACAGCTCTCACAGTCCACACAGCTCTCACAGCCCACACAGCTCTCACAGCCCACACAGCTCTCACAGCCCACACAGCTCTCACAGCCCACACAGCTCTCACAGCCATCCGCCCACACAGCTGTCACAGCACATCTGTTGCTCTCAGTGCAAGTGTGCACTGAAGCAGGTACTGTAGTAGAATTGGCCTATACCATGTACTGCACTGTGACATTTACACAGCACTTCATCCCCGGGCTGTGGAGCGCTCTGGTTTGCACGGAGATCCTAGGTGCAAAGGTTTAAGATGGCGCGGGTTCGAGCGTGACCAGTGCCTGTGATGCTGGGTGACGCGTGTGAGGTCTGGAGATGGGGACTCTGCGCAAGCGCAGATCGGCCCTCTTACGTGGCTGGTTATAATATACTACTTTGCACAAGCGCAGACATGCCCTGCCTCTTACATGGCTGCGCAGCCAAGTTTTAATGTGCTCCATTTTTTTTTTGCTGTTTGCAAAGTCCTCTTATTCCTGCTGGCACGGAGTGGTGCATCTTCAGCGTTTCACCCTGTGCGAGATTTGTTGAAGGAAGGAACAGATAGGAGAGGGGCTGCTCCATGACACTGTGGTTTCCTTGACAGTGGTTGCTCACTTTTTTTTGCTGGGGGAACGAACAGACAGGCTGACATTGCAGCACGCACACAGAAAGACGGACCTTAGACACTGCAGGCACACAGACAGACAGAGACTGCAGGCACACAGATAGACGGACACTGGAGGCACACAGACAGACAGACGGACCTCGGACACTGCAGACACACAGACAGGCTGACATTGCACGCACACAGACAGACGGACACTGCAGGCACACACACAGACAGACGGACCACGGACACTGCAGGCAGGCAGACAGCCGATCACCGCAGGCACACAGATAGACGGACATTGCAATCAGACAGATGGACACTGCAGGCGCACAGACAGCGGGACACTACAGGCACACAGACAGACGGACACTACAGGCACACAGACAGACGGACACTACAGGCACACAGACAGACGGACACGACAGGCACACAGACAGACGGACACTTCAGGCACACAGACAGACGGACACTACAGGCACACAGACAGATGGACACTACAGGCACACAGACAGGCACCGTATCCTGGCCGGTTGACATTGTAAACCTAGACACAAGGGTTGTTTCTTATTCCTGCTGGCACGGAGTGGCGCATCTTCGGCGTTTCACCCGGTGCGAGATTTGTTGAAGGAAGGAACAGATAGGAGAGGGGCTGCTCCATGACACTGTGGTTGCCTTGACAGTAGGTGCTCACTTTTTTTTGCTGGGGGAACGAACAGACAGGCTGACATTGCAGCACACACATAGAAAGACGGACGTTAGATACTGCAGGCACACAGACAGACAGAGACTGCAGGCACACAGACAGACGGACCTCGGACACTGCACGCACACAGACAGACGGACACTGCAGGCACACACACAGACAGACAGACGGACACTGCAGGCATTATCAATTTAATATTTTCACCAGAGGTAAAATATAAATACACTAGAGCCAGGATACAGGACATGAATGGCAATCACGATCCAGGGTCTTATGAAAAACGAAACCCCCAAAGTCTACATCCTTGAAGGTTTTTGTCACGAGCCCTTGTGGGCAAGTTAGAGCTCACTTATTTAACTGGAATGAAGGATTGCTGTTAGGAAACTGCCACAATGAAAACAGGACTGCCAAGCTTTTACAGACTGACAGTGTAGGGAGATCTGTAGTTGTAGCAGACGAACTCCAGAAATAGAATGGATAATTCACGTTTGCCAATCTAGAAAAGTTCAAGAAATAACCGTCAATGCTAGACCCTGCAACTGGTAGTTGGCATGCCACAACAGAAAGCGACAACTGGAGATAGTTGTTGGTTGCAGCCAGACAGTAGCACAGGTTTGTGACCAGCCAGAATGCAGGACTCAGAATTGACAGATTGAGAAATAGTGATGTGTTACATGCTACTGATCCATAAAGAGCCCTCTCTGTTACATGTCACCAACCTACAAATAGCATTGTCTGTTACATGCTACTGATCCATAAAGAGCCCTCTCTGTTACACGTCACCAGCCTACAAATAGCATTGTCTGTTACATGCTACCAATTTAGAAATAGTGATGTCTGTTACATGCTACTGATCCATAAAGAGCCCTCTCTGTTACATGTCACCAACCTACAAATAGCATTGTCTGTTACATGCTACTGATCCACAAATAGGACTGTTACATGCTACTCGTCCACAAATAGCCATCTCTGTTACGTCACCAACCTACAAATAGCACTATTACATGCTACTGATCCACAAATAGCCATTTCTGTTACACGGTAACAATTTACAAATAGCAAGGTCTGTTACATGCTACTGATCCACAACTCTCAGTTACACGCTACCAATTTACAAATAGCACTGTATTTTATATGCTAATAATCCACAAATAGCCCTCTCCATTACACGCTACCAATTTACAAACAACCCTCTCTGTGACACGCTACCAAACTACAAATAGCACTGTCTGTTACATGCTACTGATCCAAAGATAGCCCTCTCTGTTACACGCTGCCAATGTACTAATACACTGTCTGTTACAAGCTACCAATTTACAAATAGCCCTCTCTGTTACACGCTACCAGTTTACAAATAGCACGGTCTGTTACATGCTACTGATCCACAACTCTCAGGTACACGCTACCAATTTACAAATAGCACTGTATTTTATATGCTAATAATCCACAAATAGCCCTCTCCGTTACACGCTACCACACACAGACAGACACACACTGCAGGGGGGTGCTCTCATTCCAGCTGACAACCATGCATTCACTGAGCCGCATTTGCTGCTCATGCACGGTTGTATGAATCTTTTACAACAATCTTTGTATTATTTATTCACAGTTCGGCATCTCTGCTTCTTACCGGCCAGCCCGCCGCCGCCGCCCTCGCCGTGGCCCTTCCTCCGCTGCAGGATGAAGTACGGGTTGGCCCTCTCCGTGAACCACAGGGCGTTCGCCAGCAGCACCTCCTCGGGATTCACCCACATTTTTCCGGGGTGCAGTAACGACCAACAAATGGAGCCGCTGCTGGTGTCAGAGGGACACCCGCATCAGTACCGCGATCCACCTGGAACAGACAGAATCAGCACCGCGGGCGCCGCGCATCCTCCGGGTGACCCCAAACACCACAGCACGGATCTCGCTGGCGGAGCAGGGACGCTGTGTGCACCAAGGAAGCGGCCGGGAGCGCAGGCAGCAGAGGGGGCGGGCCCGGCCGCAAACACAGTGACATCAGCTCGGCACAGGGAGGAGGAGGAGGCGGGCAGGGCTAGGTGCTCCGGTGTTGTGTTCCTCGTCCTCGCAAGGAGCCCCGCCTCCGTGGCCCCCTTGCTTGGGTTGGGTTTCACCTGCCACAGGGAATTCTTCAACCAGGGAAGCGGATAACGCTGCAGGGCTCTCCCGCTTCTGATGCCGCCGGGCACCCTCAGCTCACGGGAGCCCGGCAGAGCGCCCGCCATAGTTGTTCTCCTGTCTCCCGGACTGCGGGGGCGGGACTTCCGGCCGGCCGCGCAGGGATTGGCCGGCCGTAAGAAACAGACAGCACGGCCGGACCAGCCCACCCCGCCATCAGCGCGTGAACCAGGGAAGCGGATAATGCTGCAGGGCTCTCCCGCTTCTGATGCCGCCGGGCTCCCTCAGCTCACGGGAGCCCGGCAGAGCGCCCGCCATAGTTGTTCTCCTGTCTCCCGGGCTGTGGGGGCGGGACTTCCGGCTGGCTGCACGCTGCAGGACTCTCCCGCTTCTGATGCCGCCGGGCTCCCTCAGCTCACGGGAGCCCGGCAGAGCGCCCGCCATAGTTGTTCTCCTGTCTCCCGGGCTGTGGGGGCGGGACTTCCGGCCGGCTGCACAGGGATTGGCCGGCTGTAAGAAACAGACAGCACGGCCGGACCAGACTCGGGGGCGTTCCCGGCGTCGCGTGACGTCTGAAAAAGCCAAAGAATCTCGGGAACGCCCCCGTGTCTGGTCCGGCATTGACGGACGCCTCTCTGTTCCAATGGCTAGCCTCCATTTATGGAGCTAGCCAATGAAGCAGAGGGGCGTGTTCAAGTCACCCATACTAGAAACTACAGATTTCTCTGGAGGAGGAGCCTAACGGCTCCGCCCCCCAGCGAAACCTAAAAAGGTATGATTACCGATAGGGAGGTGAGTATACTTCATAATATCCGCATGACGCCCAAGGGCGTGCCATGCCAAGACAGTGCACATCATGGTGTTAACATGTATTCCTGTATGGGGAGTGTTTTTGAGCAGGAATAGTATTTAATGGGATGCTACCCACAGTTTCACATTCATTTTTGAATGAAGGCAATTGGCAATTCGGGAGCACCCAGTAAAAAAGATATTTGGCTTGGACAACTAAGAAGTAGTATTCTAAGTTTGGAGTTGTGAGTCTGCCCTTGGAGATTGATGTTGGTCTTTGGTTCCCGATGGAGCTTGTATCTTTGTTTAAATATGTTATCAAGCTGGGATGAGATTCTCAAATCATATCTTTTTTAGAAAAGTGTGCAACAGCCACTGGTGTGGGATGATATTCACGTGTGATCAATGAGTGCATCTTCTTATTTGCAAAGTTTGTTGTGCATCGAATTGAAATCATTTGTTGTTTCTTTTCTCAACGCGTATATCTAAATTTTGAGGTAATTGTTTCTATATAAACAGTGATGGACGTAATTCTACATGAAAGGTATTTGTTGGGTGCTTGCCTGTAGGCAGAATGGCAGTGCATGCTTTGGGCTGGGTTAGTATCCCACTTAGGGCCCGATTCTGATGCGGGTTGGAAAGCTTTCCCACCTAGGGCCTGATTCTGATGCAGTTAGGAAGGCCCCCTAACAGCATTTGCTCCTTCCAAATCGGATCGGGAACATGTCTTACCGACCGAGGGCCCAATTATGATGCGGTTAGGAACATATGCTCCCATTGAAGTCAATGGGAGTCCAACCTAATCATATCGGGAAGCATCTGGATGCATTGTGCTCCGTCGGTCGGACTCTCCCGATCCGAGTGGGTCGGCAACCATTTCCAACCCGATTTGGTCGGGAAGCATTTCCAACCCGCATGAGAATCATCCCCTTAGTGTAGCCTTTGCTAGAGCAGGAAAGAATTGGTTTGGCAAATACAATGAAATATCGAATCTAAGATAGTGTCAGAGGGTATTGGTTTTTGGCATAGGAGACCCTTTTGGCTTTTATTTTGGAGGGAATTAAGATACAATTCACAGAGCTATGTCTGTGAGTGTGACGTACTAATGAAGAAGAGATTAGTTTAGTGGGGCTTATGACTGATGTATATTCTGAAGAGGAGGTCAATGCTGTTCCCAAAAATGCTGTATTTGTTCATGTGTTCCATAGGTTTTTTCTTTATCCAACGGTGTTTTTTGTTTTGTATTTTTAAACAAAAAATAGTGTTGCAAAAAATTCAATAAATGCTCATTTGCTTGTCAGATTGAAAAATGAGCACCCACCTTTTGCACTTTTTATGCTGTTTAGTAATTCGCGATTTTTTCTCATATTCAATTTCACCTTTGTCATTTTAATAGTGGAGAAAATGTATTCTTACCATTTCTTGGTTTGTAAACATGAAAATAATAAAACAATAATCAGTTTACTTTTATATGTTCTAGTGCAAACCTGTTTATTTACAATTTCTTATTAAGGAACCAGCAACATGATGCATACGAATATTTGCTACGTTTTTGCACCGGTGCAGTTTATGTAATCTGTCCCCTCTGCCACCATTTAGAATCGTTTTGTTTTTCTCTCCGTGAATTGCAGGCTAGTTGTTCATACTTCACTGTGCAACCTTGACTGAAAACGAGGGAAGGAGGGTTGACAGGGATGAGGGCTGCGGTTCCCGCACGCGGCAAGGGATCGATTTCACAGGACGCCTTATTAAAGGTCAGTAAAGGACAGCCTCTGCCAACTTTAGCCCGTTGACTCTTTCGCGTTCGTATTTTCATCAAGATTGGTTTAAGCTGCTAGAGAAAGTACATACACTCTTAACATATGATTTGTCGCTGAGTTAACCATTCATTTACTTAGTCACAGCTATGGCGTTTACCGTTTAGACATCTTCTGGTAGGAGTGCACGGTGTACATTTTCATTTTATTGATGTGTTATCCTTTCACGGATTTGGAAACAGTCGATTATTGTCTTTCTAATGAAAAAAACTTTAAACGGGGCATCTCCCAGACGCTTGTGCGTTTTATGCCACATAAAATGTTGGGATGGTGGTCCTAATGTAGCCTGGTCCAATTAGTCAACTAAACGTGATAAACAAACACGTCTTTTTGTCTGATTCCACCCCCTTCGTAGCATTTGTTGTGTGGAATAAGTGTCAATGGGTACTTTTCCTGTCTGTCTCCATTGAAAAAAGCGACCCCCTGCCGGGTAACCTACTTGTCAATGCGGATTAACCAAATCCTCTCTTTTCAGATGTTGCCCCCTACAGATGTAATAAAGGCGTTATTTGTGTTTTTTCTTTCTTTTTATAAGCCCCAGCCTTGTTAAAATAGTTCTGTTTCCGTTTAATTAAAATACAAGTTTTGTTTTGGATTTGTATGCGAATTTAAAAATAAAAGTTACTTTATGGTGCCACTGCTCTATAAATTACTTTAACTCTGTATTAGTCAAACGTGTGTGGTCTTTCCTAAGGTGCCAGGTGTCTGCCTTCACTGGTCACTTCAGTATTGCCTGCTTTTTAGTCAGTCAGGACACTTTTGGATGAGAGTTTTGGGATAGATAACAGGGTTGCAACGCTCAACCATTAACTCAGTGTTACACCACCTTTTAAACCACAGCACGATTTTACTAGATGCATAATTCAGCGAAAGTCATGCTACCTGGGCTCATAAAATGGTTATGACACAAGTGAACAACATCAGTGCAAGCCAAACAAAATCTTATCCTGAACAAATGTCCATTTCAAAGTAAATCCAGCAGTCCGTATTTATGGTAATTTCTTTGTTTTATTCCAAATGCCAGAATTCCAAATAGGTAATATCACAGAATGCAGCCAACACTTGTTTCGTCTCGTGGATAATTTCTACCGACTTCATCAAGGCTAATAAGTGTTAATCAAGTTCAGTCCTCAGTAGCAAAACATAGATTTGTGCAAGCACCTATATCTCAGTACTTAATCCCTTAATTCCTAATTATCTTTGAATCCAGCAATCGGCAATTTATGTATCTGCAAACAATGGGGACAGTGCTCTTCATGGTATCTTGGACTCTAGTGCAAGCATACTGCATAAGTAAGCACAATTCACACAAACCTACTGGACAGTGCTTTAATTCACCATCTAAACTAATAAGAGCCACAAAAGTCAGAAAGCAGCGAGAGCAATATGACATGCCTAGATTAACCATTAACCTTCATTATTTGGAGTCCCACTCTCCCTTGTTGCAGCCTATCAGATGAGGTGAATTCTTCTACAGCAGGGTTCTCCAAAGTCGATCCTTGAGGGCCAGACGTATCCATGACAGATTTTTAGCATATCCCCATTTAGATAAATGTAGTTATCTTAAAAATCTGGCATGGATCTGGCCTTCCAGCACCGATTTTGGAGATCCCTGCTCTACAGGATAGGGAATTCTGTTGCAGAATCTGGAAGTGCTTACACCATCAACGAATAATGTGTGCAGTGTCGATTTGGCCTATATGGCAGGTCAGTGTGTCGGGCAGATTTTTAGATTTTTTTTTTGTCGACCTGTTTTATGGTCTGGTGGGCTATTTTTTACTATTGGTTTCCATGATGGGAATAAGTATTTTCATACAATAAGAAGTGGTTCTGATGATTAAAACCTATATTACTGCAAGAATATTCAATAGAGTTTCGTCATTTTTGACTGATTTCTAGATTGGGGACACTCATAGAAGCCGGCTCTTCTGTGGCTGTTTAACCTTAACTGTCACAGTACTCATCGTTTTAAACACTGACATGTCAACACTAGCAACTGAATAGCGAATTCACAGTCGCACACAAAAGAAATCTGTGTGGTCAGGGCCAATCATTTTGACTGGGAACAGACTTAACAAGCGTCACTAACCACACATGAGAACAAGTACAGTATAGTCAGCAGCAGTGCAAGATTCCCAAAAGACACATAAAGTAGGTATCGCATAGCCAGCTGAATGTGTAGTTGTTCCCTCGCAAACACAGAGCAGACATTACACTGATAACAAGCAGTACATGGTTCGCTCCCAGGATACAATGTTTATCTAGACAAAATTGCCTTACGCAGAAGCAATATGTGTTTCATGCATAAAATGCGTACCTCGGGAGAATCCATACAAGCTTTCTTTACATAGTGAACAAGTATAGCTCAAAAGTAAGGAAAGATTCTAAACCTATTTTTAAAAGTAGCATGGCTCTCATTGCTACATGTTTTGTCAGCAGAGTTAGCATTTCAGACCTTGTTTAATGTGAGTCGTCTGTTGAAGTATGTTGGTTTGGTTTTGTGGAGTGCCTTGTGTGCGTGGGTGAGGAGCTTGAAGGTGATCCTCTTGCTGACGGGAAGCCAGTGCAGGTCTCTCAAGTGGGTGTGATGTGGCTGTGGCGGGGGATGTCGAGGATCAGGCATGCAGAGGTGTTCTGTATGTGTTGGAGTCGTTTCAGTAGTTTGGCTGGGGCTCTTGCATAGAGGGCGTGTCCGTAGTCCAGCCTTCTGCTGAGGAGGGCCTGGGTGAACGTTCTTCTTGTGTCAGTGAGGATCGACCTGTAGATCTTTCGGAGCATGCGGAGGGTGTTAAAACAGGAGGATGAGATGGCGTTGACTTGCTTGGTCATGGAGAGTGTTGAGTCGAGGATGAATCCCAGGTTACGTGCGTCAATAGTTTCACATTTATGGCCTTTGTGAGCAATGCTCAGTTGATCATTGACCTAGACTAGCCGCTGGATTAAGGACCTAATTACGTAGTCAGGGGACCATTGCAAAATCGTGACCAACCGACCTCTGGTCGGCGGGCCCGACCACAGGATTACAACGTGACAGCACACGGTGCTGTCGCATTCCCCCATTTTGTCTATGGGAGCTTGTGCTTCTGCTGTAAACCGTCCATAGCACAAGCTCCCATTAAGAAATGGGCGAATCTGTTCATCCCTGAAACGAATGGCAGGCACCTCAGAGTGCCTGCCACACGGTGCAGGGATTAATAGGGGGGCACCATAGGTGCCCCGTCGCCCCCCAAACAGAGGATGCAGAGTGAATGGGGCCCTGCTATGGGCCCCCAATGTCGCTTTCCAATTGTCTTTCCATGTCAGAAAGCCAAACATGGAAAGCCTGTCGGAAACCAACATCGTAATCCCTACACCGTCCATAGGGATTACGGGCAGGCCTCCTTCGCAGGCCAGTTTCACTTTCAACCGCCTGCATCGTAATGCAGTGGTCCGTAAGTGAAACCTGCGATGAGACTCAGAAGTCTTTCTGAGTTTCATCGTAATTAGGGCCAATGTTTTTAATTGATGCTATGGTGGTAAGTATAAATTGCACGTAGTCGTAACTTCACACAGTTTTCTACAGTTGTTTTTTTCTTCTTGTGTGGTTGTAGGAGGGATGTGCGCAGTGTTCGATTGGCTCCTCACGTTCTGTAGAAATGTTCTGATTCCTGGTGGAACATTTAAAATTGAACTGATGGGACAGTTGGGGACAGGCTGCAGAGGGAGCAGTAGAAGTTGTCTACCTCTTTACTTGCAGATGTGCTGCACAAATGTAACGCAGATAGATTGAGGTCCTAACTGTTCATGGCGCCAACGATACCTGGCCTGATTCTTGCTGGGCCCTTGACCATGGCTCTCACTTGTTTCAGATCTGACAGTTAGGAACCTGGGTGTTTGTGTGGATAATTATTTAACACTAATATCCCATGTCTATAGAGTCTCTTATTCTTGTTTTTTTACAACAAAGTGCTGAAGAAGATCTGTCCGATTCTACTTCTCAAATGCTGGTAAATTGCAGTTCAGTTCAAGGATCATTATGATACTTAATTGTTGTAATGCACAGTGCTTAATTTGAAATAGAAACAGTGCCAGTGCCCAAAGCCATGGGCGTAGGAGGTATAGTGAATGTTGGGGATATATCCAACCCTGATTTTGGTGTGGTGGAAACACGGTGGAGAGGACGAGGGGAATAAAAAACGATCTCCCGAGCACCTCCACTGTATGAAGCGCCATTTCCTGTGTCCCTCTTTTCATAACACCCCAGGGACATACGTTACTTGTTTTTCATGTTTTGTAGTTATGTTAAAGACTTCCCTGCTGTGCTGCAGTGTGTCAGTGAAGCAGCACAGCAGAATGTAAAGAGAGTGAAATCAGCATTTGAGAAGACCTTCAGCTGATATCCAACCTCATTAGATATCTTCTCAGTTCCAAAACCGACTTTTTATCAAGAAGAGGGACAATTTAATAAAAAACATGTTTGCTCTACTTTCATTGGAATTGTAAAATAATTTGTCTTTGATGCTACATCAAGTTTTAAAGAAGGCCAAATATGTTTTCTTTTTAGTTCCATATTGTAGAAAACATGGTTTTTATGGATGTTGTGCCTCTCCACCTCTTTCCCTTCCATCTTGTTGGCACATATTTACACGTATTAAGTCGCGGTTTTATAATTTATTTTCAGGAACTTTCAGTTCTCTTTTTTATTTATTAGATGCAAAACCACAAGTCCCAGGATACAACCACACTGAATGTAGAGGTGGACAAGCTACTCAAAGCTGAAGCCAGGTTTGAGCCATATGCCTGGCTCTTGCTCAGCTTGAGGTACTCCTGGAATCTTGAGCCCAACACAAGCTGAGTGACCTCACTGCTACCGTTCCTGACCATGTAACATGGGTTGCTAGGTTTGAATCCCGGTTTCTGGTCCACATCCTATTAACTAATATCAATCTGCTTAAAAAATTTAAAAAATTGCCGTCTGTCTCTTGAGAGGAGCTCTTATGTCCTTGGGTAACGTTTGTACATGTAAAACTGTCCAAAATAAAATGTGGATTCTGCCTGTCATCTGCACTCTAATCTCGGCCTCTAGGAATTACAAACAAAGCATTAGCCTTTGATATCAGAAAAAATACCCATTGTAGTTTCTTCACAGCTGGTGTACCACCAATGACTATGCCACACACAGAGTTTTGTATTACATATCTTTGTTTGTCTGCGTGAAACTGCAAAGTCAACATTCTAAAGCAACCTTCACTGCAGTAACCTCTATCCACTACGTCATAACTACAGAATTCATGAGGAGCCAAAATGGTTCTGTCATTGTTAACTCACAAGACACTACTCTCATTTAGTGGCTTAATTGCAGTGTGAAACTGAAAAATCGGGGTTCAAACCCAGCTTCTCTGCTTCACAAAGTTGTGTAATGCTAGGCAAGTACTTTAATTCACTGAGTCTCCTGAGTGTTCATTATGCCCCTTAGTTGATGCAAAAATTACAGTCCTACTTCTATGTTTGACAAATGTCTTGGTTTTTTTTGTTTTAAAAATGTGGTCAATGTAAACTATGATGGCAGTGGTTTTGACCATCTGACATGCCCTTATTACTTGTTATCAATCTGGTACTCATGGATTTGCTGCATTTGTCAAATAATCCATAAAAAATGAGGCAACTGTCATGAAGCTCACTCCTGTCCTAAGTCCTCTACACTTTTATTTAAACTCCAGAGCTTTGTCCAACCTTTGCATGTTCACCTGCCTTCTCGCCCACAGCTTTAAAGTGTCCTGTGTGGCTGAGAACAAGCACATGGAACACAGTTTGCTGCCTGCTGTTTACTGCTCGCAGCCTGCCCAGGCGAGAATGAGGACCTCTGATTGCCACCGACTGCCTGGCAGGCCTTGGGCTCTGGGCTGTCTAGTGCCACAGCCTCTCCTCAGCAACAGCTCTGCCAAGTTTCCGAGGTGCATGTGTTATGATCTGCTTCAGGCCAGGTTTAATTCTTTGAATTTTGGGACTTGTAGTTATGTTTATTCCATTATAAAACCAAAACTACATGTCCCAGAATTAAAAGTAAAAGTCCCTAATTGGAGTAGCTCATCACACATGCACCTGGGAAACTTTGCGTCTGTGCATCTCTACCCATCTTCTTGCTTCAAAGTCAAGCTCCGTGCTGAAAAGAGGACGATTAATAAGTCACCTCACCCGACGCCTGCAGACTTCTTCTGCCAGCCAGGTAAGAGATTATTGTTAGAGTGTAACCATTGGCTCTCACGCACGTTTTTGATGACATTTTAATAATGCTCGAACAAAATGAATCCTGTCTCTTGATCCTCCTCGACCTTTCCTCTGCATTTGATACGGTTAATCATGACAACCTCCTATCCGTCCTCCAAAATAGAATGGGTTTCTCTGATCAGGTGTAACAATGGTTCTCATCCTTCCTGCATCACAGAAATCAAAGAGTCAAGGCAAGCAACTCTCTCTCCCCGCCCTCTCCCGTACTCATGGGTTTCTCCCAAGGATCCCCTCTATCTACTATTCTCTTCAATCTTTTCTTGGAACCTCTTGCACATTCTCTAAATTCCATGGACATTCTCTTCCACATGTATGCAGACGATATGCAACTATATCTGAAAATCTCATCCTCTGAAAACATCATATCACTCAATACTACCCTAATGTTTACTCAAAACTAGTTAACGGAGAATCATCTACTGCTCAACACCTCTAAAATGGAATTCCTGCTTGTTAGACCTGACATCTTTTGGCGTGATTACCCCCATCTTTTTGCCTCTGCCTCCTGTATTTTTCGATGCTGTGCTGGATTCGTTTTTGCTGGTTTAGATGCTTTGGACACTCTGCCGCTGCTGATCAGTGCCAGAGTGTAAGTGCTCCCTATATAAAGTGTTATTCTGATTGGATATACCTGTTTGGCATATTTGTGTCACCATGAAGTCCCTCGTAAAGTGCACTGGGTGTGCCAGGGCTGGTGATGACAGATGCTACTCGTGGGCCTGAACCACTGATTGTGCCACCCACAGGAGTAGCCCTAAAATGGTGTCTCGGGCCTGCCACTGCAGCGCCTACGGGCAGTTTAGAACTGCCATGTCCTCCTGGTCCGCGTCCCCGCTGACCAGGCCGAACCCTTCCCTTTTCGTGCACATCAGTCACCCCTATGGAAGGCCCAAGGTACCCCCCTGGGCAGGGTGCCGTGTATGTGAAAGGTAGAGCATGTACTAGTGCAGGTGACATGCTCTGGTAGTGAATTACAGCCATTTTCGTTTTCACTATTGTAAGGCTATCTTGCTCCATAGGTTAACATGGGGGATGCCGGCCACAGTGGTTACGGCATTTCTTCCCATAGGAGCAAGATGGGACATACGTATTTAGTATCCCTGAACTCAGAATTTAATAACGCATCTATTAGGAAAGGTGGTTTTTAGATCCTGTGTTTGAGGACAGCACTTTTAGAAAGTTGCTGTTCTCTTGTCTGACCCTTCTGTGTGCCTGAGACTGTTTGTGTATTGACTGTCTGGTTTGTGAGTGACAGGAGCGGGGGAATCCCCCCAGAGGCTGGATGAGTCAGCACTAGGCTGAGTGGAGCGATTGCTACCTGAGCGGTGGGAGGAGTTAGCACCTGGGCTGAATAGGGCTGTGCCTGCCTGCCACAATGCTGGCTCCACTTCCTGCTGGGCGGCGGAGGACTCTGCCCCTCACTCTGAAAGGAAAGATGCAGCCAGCACGTCAAGGTGCTCAGGATCCACCCAGAACTGGTTCAGACCGGGCTCAGGGCCCACATGCACTGAGAAAACAAAGACTTTAGGGGTATAAGTACAGGACCCCTGACAACAGAAAATTAGATCATCCTGGAAATCAAGAAGGAACCTCTGCCAAGGAGAAAGCTGTCGTTGAAGAAGGAAGACTGTCCTGCTGTTGCTCTGCTGGACTGACCTGCTGTCGCTTTGCTGCCAAGGAGAGGGGAAGGACTTTGCTGTGAGCTGTGTCCCCTGTCTTGAAGGAGTCTCCAAGGGCCTGAGAAGAGCTGGCTCCCTGTTTCCGAAGTCCCAGGAACAAAAGGACTTCACCCCCAGTCTCCCTGAACTCTGCTGAGAGAGTTCTGTCCTTCGTAGAGTGCTTGATCCAGTTGTGGGGCCTCTAGAAGTCGAACCTGAGCTGGGAAGCTTGAGACTAAGCTGAGAAACTTGTGAAGCTGAAAAGTGTTGCATCGCTCGCTTGCGGAGCGCAACCCCGACAGTGCGAGAAGTCCCCGCCGTTACGAAGGTCGAGATCGGCGCAGCGTCTGACATCGCTGCCGAGGCTGCCACACCCTTCGTCTGCGGAACGCACCAGGCCGGTGCAGGGGAATCAAACATCGCTGCGAGTGTCGTCGCAGAGCCTGTCGCTGGGTGAGATCACCGTGCCGCTTGCTTGCGGACCGCATCACGTCGCTGCGAACATCGTCGCAGAAAACATCACATCGAGGAGCTGCGAGAAAGAGGGTCACCGCTGGACTGCGCATCGTCGCCCCGGAGATCATCGCAGCCCCTACGAGATCAGCGCATCGTGCCTTTGCGAGAACAGACTTCCCACGGAACCTACGCACCGGAATCTACGCAAGCTGCCTTCCTCCCCTTACAGACCGGATTCGTCGCCGCACGCCCGCTGCTGCAGCGGGGCTGTCGCACCGCCTCCCCAGGGTCTCAGGAGTAACGAGTTGCTTGTTTCCACCGCACCAGCTTCCTGCTTGTGGAACTTTGTTGCATCTAAAAGGTACTGTGAGTCAACGTGACGCAACTGTGAACTTTTCACGCATCTGTGGATTATTGATCGTAACTTAAAGAACTTTGATTACAACCTGAAGAACTCATTTGAAACCGTAACCTTGCATTGTGTATGTTGGATTTCTGCCGTTTTGGTCTTGTGTAGTTTAGAATAAATATCTTTATTTTCCTAAACTGTTGTAGAATCAGTTTGTGGTGTTTTCACTGTGTTACTGTGAGTGTTGGTACAAATACTTTACGCATTGCCTCTGGTTAGCCTAGACTGCTCCGGCCAAGCTACCTTGAGGGCGAGCAGGGGTTATCTAAGAGGGTTATCTCCTCGTCCTGACTAGAAGCAGGGGTCCCTATTTGGACAGTGGTACCTACCTCTGCCAACTAGAGACTCCCAGTTCTAACACTGCTCATCTGCCCTCTGAATTTCCTCCCCAAGATAGACCTTTGGCTGAGTCACCTCACTGCTTTCAACTGTACGCCTCTCATCGTAGACGCAGCCAAGTCTCTCGGTATCACCATGGATGGACAAACACCTGAATATGAAAGGTCATATCAGCAATGTATGCAAAGGAGCTAACCACTCCCTCAGAAATATGAAACCTTTCCTTCCTCTAAATGATTTCAAGCAAGTGGACCAAGCGCATGTCTTGCTGAGGTTAGATTACGGTAGTGCTACCCTCAGTGGCCTTCCCAAATATGCACTGGCTCCTCTAAGGACTGCACTTAACTCGGCTGCTAGACTGGTTAATGATACCAAGCGAAAAGATCATATATCCCCAATTCTAAAATCCCTCAATTGGTTGCCCTTCGCATTTAACTAAAGATTACTGTTCTCACACAAAAAACCCTTTACTTATATACCCCTACGTACCTTACGCAAAAACTTAAACTATCCTGTGGCGTAAGAGCTTCAAGAAGCTCCTCTACCCTCCTCCTGAAACCACTCATCCTTAAGAAAAAGAGAAGGTGTCAATGAGCTTTCTCCGGAGCTGCGACTAAGATCTGGAACTCTCTCCCACTGGAAGTTCGCAGAATCTCCTCATTAGCGGCGTTCAAAGTGGAAGCCAAAAGATTCCTAATTAATAAATTCATACCCTAATAGGGTGATACCCACTGGCCTTTGACATTGCATCTGCTGACTATTTTTTTGTTCCTATTTTGTTCTTACTTTTGTTACAGCTCTCCCTTAATGTACCCGGTGTTTCATCCTTGCTGCCCGCCTACACTTGTTTTATTGCATTACCCTCCTGGTTGTATGTTGCACTGTATATTCCTGCTCTCCCTTCCTCTTATGGATATTGTTATAGATATTGCTTTTGTCCTTCCTCCCATCATATTGTAAGGTGCTCTGTTATCCCTTGGGATCTTGTTTGCGCTATATAAAACTTTATAAATAAAATAAATGTACACCTCAACAACGTGTTAAGTTTAAACAGACACAGTAATGCGGTCACTGTTTAAAAATCACTCGTTTTTCAGTGCATAAATACATTGGAACTGTGATCCCGACTACAATATAAGTGGGGGTACAGATGTGGAAAAAAATAACAAAATATTATTTAAATATTTTGCTAGTGTTTGACTTACAGATAACTCATAAATGCAGTTTTATTGATAGACCCCATCAGAATGTGTACCCCAAAGTCAATGTTCTGTATTTTTGTGCTTTATGAAATATTTTATAAATATATTCCAATATAAAATTTGAGGGCCCCAAGTCAAAAACATTTTTTAACTCCTTGAATTAATCATGTTCATTACTGACTTAAATTCAGCATGTCTCTTTTCATGAAGGGGCTGCGACAGCTTCCTAAGCAAGATCCTTGATATCTGTGCTACTCCATCATATGCAAAAAACGCAGGAGTTGGAGTTACTTGTATAAATTAATCCACTCCATGAAACACAACACATTTGAATATCAGGTGGTAGGATCTGTCTTCTGTCTTGAAGATTTACGATTGAGTTACCTTTCTCCAGCTGGAATTCCCGTTCCCAGTTTCATACATTTACTGCTTTAGGAATTCATTGTGGGTGACTTGATGGTGACTGCATTTCACATCAGACTGATCACAGTCAGTGTTCATAAGTATTATCATACTGTGTTGGGCTAATCTTTTTAACACATTTGCGTGGGCCAGTTTCTGATTTTTACTACTATCCTGTTGAGCAGTTCACCATAAGCAGGAACACTGGAATAATTCAATTCTGCGGATGCTACATTTTCAACATTATTAAGGATTTTCTGCATTTGTCATATATTCTGTTAGCTGCTGCACAATCTTCAGAATTTTACTAAAAATAGTTTCTAGCGTAAATGGACCAAAAGTTGCTAAAACTGCAGCAACACGATTGTCTGCATAGTAGAAAGCCATCCGCTAGGTGACCCTTCAACCTTTCAGTTCCTTATTGCTGTTTTTGCTTGTTAAACTGGTAGTCATGAGGCGAAACTTTGCCAAGTGTTAAGATTTGTGAAGAGGTCAAAATAACAAAGTAATACCATCACAAAATGTACCACATTATATCGCCTAATTTGTATTTTATTGCAGCATAATGACAATTTTCCTAGCTATTTTAATTTAAGGACTGGAAGGTGAGGATTATGCTTTTCTTCCTTTGCTTTATTTTAGAGCAGCCAAAACAAAAATACTACCATTACCAGCAACCCATGGGAATGAGATAACAATAGTATCCAATCGGATGTAAGCAGTCCCAATTAAGGCCATTGTTTATGTTGATACTACCTCATCATGGATCCTGTTTACCAGCTTCATCCCCTAGGATAGAGGGAGCAATCAGTAAAAATTTCCAAATATGTAAAATACAAGTACATAATCCTCATTTCCAACGTAACAATTGCCGTAAAACTTCAGTCCCGCATCATCATAATGTACCATCATTTGGATGAGCAGAAAATGCAATTCTTACTAGTCACGGAGAGGGGCAGGTGGATAAGATTCCAGCAGAGTGGGATAATCCTCGCCTCAGAGTTCTTAAAAGAATTTAAACTTTCCATTACGATAGCTAGGAAATTTTTCATTCTATGTCGGGATGGTGCAAGGATTATGCTGGTTCAAAGCTTGCTCCCCACCGAGTGAGCTATATTCAGCACTGGCATAAAATAGAATCTTTTAAAGGTAGAGTCCGAGGACCAGTTCCCCAAATTCATAATGTCCTCCAAATGGGCCCCTAATCTGAATACCTCAGTGCCTGGATACCAGTCTGGTCACAGTGTGCTTTACACATGTTACAGATAAATACAAATAAGTCAAATAAAATGCCTTCAAAGCCATTGCCCTGGGATCAATTCTGACCTCCTGCATGACCCATTAAACCCTGCGGGCTATGGTGGCCGAAGACCCCTCCCTGTCCGGTTTATGCAGCGCAATAAGGAGCTGGCGCTC
Source organism: Lissotriton vulgaris (assembly GCF_964263255.1). Taxonomy (NCBI): domain Eukaryota; kingdom Metazoa; phylum Chordata; class Amphibia; order Caudata; family Salamandridae; genus Lissotriton; species Lissotriton vulgaris. The sequence goes on along the minus strand of NC_141694.1, from coordinate 1,544,545,073 downwards.
ACCTGGTGGCCAACACTCATCAGACATCTCCTCATATGCCTTATGGCACTGCACTGCATGCAACTTGGAGAATCCAGAAAGGCAGGATAGGTGATTATCCTGGTATTGGACTTTGTCCTCCCAATGACCACAAAGTAATCCCCGGAAGGGGAAAATGTTCTACCTGTAATATAGAGGGCCCGTACAGCCGAGATCTGTCTACAGGATACCAGACATAAGAGCATGACCAACTTCGCTGAATTCTTTTTTCGAGATAAAAAGCTGTTAGGTTGCCAAGACAAAAATAAGTTAAGCACTTGATTCATATTCCAGAGCGCCAAATAGTGCGGTACCTGGAAAAGAGATAGTCAGATCCCTCAAAGGAGTCGGCACAAAAAAGTGCTCCCCCATCGGAAACCTTCCACCGGGGCATGCCCCGTCAAGATGGCTGATCAGGGGGTCGTGGCCAGCTGGCAAACATGGCGGACACGACTTCTTAGAGCTCCGTCCAGAGGGCCCCTAATCTCCTGCTTTTATCCTGTGGAGGTGCTCGCCTGTGTCCCTGCCGAGCGGAGCCAGTGAAGGGTAGCGCTGGGGAGCAATCGCGGGGCAGCGACTTCAAAATTGATGTTGCGGAAGCGACTCTGCCGTGACGGTGCGGTGAAGGCACGGCATGGGGGCAGAGGCACGAACAATCGCCCGAGGCCTCGGCGCCCCTGTGGCGGCTCTTGCACGGAACCAGAGATCGCCGTGAGCCCCGGATCCCACGAGACTACGGCGAGAATACTGCCTGCGGGGGGAAGGATGGACCTCAGGACTGGCGGCATGTGAGGAGAGCTGCGGCCGGCCCCGGAGACACTGGTGAGCGGCCGCCGGCAGCCGGGGGGTCCATGTGGGGCCTCCCGCCTGTGGCTGCAGAGAAGGCGAGGACTGGGGGCGGCAAAAAACGGTGCACCTGAGGCGGCGGAAGGAGGGGCACGGAGACCTGACGCTGTAAGCTCCGCGACCTAGGGGCCTGGTGTGACGGACTCCTCGCGCGCTTCCCCCCCGGGTTACTGCCTTGCTGGAGGTGCTGAGGGGCCGGAGTGTGAGCAGCCGCTGGCGCTCACAGGGACAGATGGTGAGGAGCCCGGTGGGGGGTGCTGTCTGGAGACACCTGCCAACCGGCACTGCCACGAGACTGAGGGGGCCCACTAAATACCTGAGCAGACATTGGTGGTGCGCTGGGACCCCCCGTGACGCGGCGCGGGAGGCGGACCACGGGGTCACTGCAGACCAGGGGAGATAACGTGAGCCCATCGGGTGGCGGCCCTTGCACCGAGTGCTAGGCGCTGGGCCCTGACCGAAGGGGGCTGCCCCGTGAGTGTTGCCACCGTTGAGAGACTGCCTGAGGGGGGGCCACCCACGAGTCCGGGGGCCGCCATATTCTGGCCCCATCCTGCGGGGCCTCGGACCGACGACGAGGAGTGGCACTGCATCGAGCCGGATGGGCGATGGACGCTGGGCACTGGAGGAGTCTGCCGGCATGGGCAGAGTGGCGGTGGTGTCGCGGCGCTGTGGCGAGCCTCCGCAGGAAGCACAACTTGGCGGAGACGCGCCATTTCTGAGACAGGCGCCATTTTGAATTGTGCCACAGCGAGCGGCCTCTGCCTCAGAGGCGGCTTGGGTGTTGCGCCGGGACGTTGATGCCTAGAGTCCGAGTTGGGTGCGTCGGACCCACCCTTCTACATTGCCCAAGCTGCTGCGCCCATAGGTGCGAGGCATAACCGGAGGCTGCTTGCGCCGTGGGAGGCAAACACACAAGGAAGTTGGGGCCGGGTTGGGCGCCCACCCACCCCTGGGACTTCTGAGAAGCCCCCGGGCAGTGACAATCCGCCTTTCTCCCGGTCCTGTCGCAGCGCCGATCGAGTTGGGGAGGCGCCCTCTCACTCGGCACTGGCAGCCGGACATTGTGCGTTGATGCCAACATCACAGCAATTGGTGATGGGTAAGCTAAGGGACAGATCCCAGCCAAAGCAGCAAGCGATGGGCGACCCTGGCCCTGCGCAGGAATGCAGACAGGTTGACTTGAAGCCTGCAGCAGTCCTGGCAGCCAAGATGGACTCTGTTCTGGCGGCTGTGGAATGCATCGGAACCACTCTAGAGCATACCAAAACATTCTTAGAAGCCCGGAATGACAAAGTCACCTCCAACTTCACGCTACTGCACGCGGACCATCGTACATTGGCGGAATCAGTAGCCGCGCAGCGCCAGTCGGTCCAGGAGCTACAACCGGTGGTGCAAAGCCACACTTCGGCCCTACAGGACTTGATTGACAGGGTCCACGCACTGGAGGACCGTGCAGAGGATGCGGAGGGGCGCTCTCGGCGCAGTAACGTTCGGGTGGTTGGACTGCCAGAGGGGGTGGGGGGACAGACCCAGAGCAGTACACGGAAGGCTGGTTGCGGACACTCTTGCCGCCTGGGGCGCTATCCTCACACTTTGCGGTGGAAAGAGCACACTGAGTGCCGGCGCAGGCCAAACGACCGGGGGCTCGGCCCCGCCCGTTTCTGTTCAAACTCCTCAACTACAGAGACCGAGATGTGGTACTCCGCGAAACTAGGAAGCTGGGCGACATCAAAGTGGGTAATAGTCGAGTAATGTTCTTCCCAGACTATACAGCAGCGGTGCAGAGAAGGAGGTGCACTTACATGGCCGTCAAGAGGCAGTTGCGAGAACTGGAGCTACCTTACTCTCTGCTGCTCCCTTCTCGCCTTTGGATAGTCACTAAGGAAGGCACCCGCTTCTTCGACGACCCGTCGGACGTCTGGGACTGGCTGAAGGAGACAGGGCAGTGGTCAGGAACGAGACCCCCGGGCCCCCGAGGAGGGCGGGTGGCGGGATCAGCGATCCAGGAGGCGGAGAAAGAGGAAGGCTTGTCGGGCGCAGGTCTAGGACAGGTCGCGCCCAGTCCGGAGAAGATGCGGCAGGAGCGGCAGGAAGCACTTGAGGCGGTTGCGACGTTGGGAGTGGTTAACAGTGCTGCCTGCTCAGACTATCGACCACCGAGTGACTTGGACATGAGTGGCTCATCCTCCCCCTCCACTGTGCTGTCCGAGGATGCAGGCCTTCCCGTGGTGATGCCCCAGACAGCCGACCACATTATGTAACTAGATGACGAACTATGGTGGCTCGCCTGCAGACTCTGTTCCTAAATGCTCTGTTTCATATATCCTTTGTCAAACTGCTGCGAAGTGTGCTGCCAGAATGCGCTACTAGTCACCTCTGCAGACGCTGCCTATAGCGCATGTACAGCCTAGAATACACGGTAGCGCTCCCAGACCCACAGTTGAGAGACGCTAGTTGCCCGGTGCGCGCGGTGTCCCCCCCCCTACGGGTAGTTCATATCGGCTCCATGCGCTTTTCACCCTAGCATTACTCAGGCACCTCTAAGCTGCCTAAGGGCCTTCGATAGGGGTATACCTTGACACGATTGCTGGCTCCCTGCTCCACCGCGTACACATTACACTGAATTTGCACACCGCCACGTAGTTGCTTTATTTCTGGTTTGAACGTATGCCCCGTTGGGAAAAAGGGAAAACCTGAAAAAGAGTGCGGATCATACCGCCCGATCTCTTTGCTCAATTCAGATGTAAAAATCTTTTCTAAAATTCTTGCCAATCGCTTAGCCCCTATCATGCCAGATATGGTTAATTTACAACAGCATGGTTTTGTAACGGGTAGAGACCCCACTGCACATGTAAATACATCAATTACAGCTTTCGATGTAGCAGAAACTACCCACACCCCGCTCGGAATGATTATGTTAGATGCGGAAAAGGCATTTGACTGAGTGGGGTGGGAATATTTGTGGGAAGTACTAAAGAAAATGGGAATATCTGGGTCATACTTAGATTGGGTAAGCTCACTATACGATGAACCACTGGCTATGATAAGCTACGGAGGCAAAGATTCAGCCAATTTTAAGATAGGAAGAGGTACAAGACAAGGTTGTCCACTTTCCCCATTACTTTTCGCTCTTTCTTTAGAACCCTTTTTAAATGCATTAAATGATCAAGCTAATATTATCCCAGTCAACCATGGGGGCAAAACTCTCAAACTAACTGCTTTTGCTGATGATATTGCAATATACACAACAGATATCAATAAAGCTATGCCAGAGATTATTAACGAAGCCCAAAATTATGGTAAAATTTCCGGGTACAAACTGAATGTGAGTAAAACTCAAATTATAGTCAACTATACCCCTGATGCACATATCTATGACACCTGCCAAGATGCTGTCTATTTAGGAATTAAACTAGCAGCTAAATTGGGATAAATTTTGGAAATGAACTATGAAGCATTTCTAAAGGAAACTATCATAAATCTTAAAAAATGGCATAAAATCCCTCTTAGTCTACTAGGACGACTTAATCTGATAAAAATGAAAATACTACCTAAACTACTTTACTTGTTTAGAGCTATACCCCTCCAACCGAATAAACTTTTCTTTAAAAAGTTAGATGGTATATGTAGTAGCTTTATTTGGGGGTACAAAAAAGCACGAAGGGCTATAAAAATTTTGACACTGCCAATATCTAAAGGGGGACTTGCTTTTCCTGACTTTAATCTCTATTTTCTAGCCACTTTTCTTTCTCGAATAAGGAGTTTATTAAAAAATGAGACATCTTTATTTTTTCACCAATATATGTTAGGCTCTGATTGTAATCAATTCCTACTTCGCGTACACGATCCAAACTATTTTAAGCGGGTCAATTTGAAGACTGCAAAACACATTATAAAAATTTGGGACAAAATTCTGCATATTAGCAAAAGCTCATTCTATAATGCCGAACATAGATTATGGAATAATCCAGGTCTCCAGGGTATTTTTTTGGATGGGACAGGAAATCGTTGGGTCAGACACGAAATAAACACACTAGGAGATCTGTATGGAACTAATGGGTTGCTAGACTTTGAAAACCTGAAAATAACAAACGGTATAACGAATGATATGCACTTTAAATATAGACAACTGAGAGACTTCTTTCATAACAAAATGAAAATAACGGAAGTTACTGAGTCGGATATCTTGGAGTGTATTTACTCTGATAAAACAAAATCATTAATAAAATTGGGTTACCAATACCTAATCAAGGACAAATGTGAGAATACCACCAAAATTGCATCAAACTGGTCTCGAAGATTAAATCTGGATATAAATTCAACACAGATTGGAAATGCCTTAACACACCTAAATGATATAGTACACTCCTCTAATCTTAGATTGCAATCATATAGGACAATTACAGAGCTCTACTATACACCACAAAGAATATCCACATGGACGCAGGGGTATTCTACATCAGATAAATCTAAATGTACAAAATGTAATCTATATGCTGCTGGAATCGAACATATGCTATTTTCCTGTCCTGCACTCTCTATTTATTGGAATGGAATAACGGATTTTTTAAAAACCAATCAGATAATAATACCGGAACTTTCGGCACATCTTGTTTTACTTGATATTCAAGAAACTAAATGTCTCAATAAGGACCTTATTACTATTCTGTTTGCATGCGCAAGATTAGTTATAGCCAGGACATGGATTTCTAAGGATCCTCCAAACGTAGCAGAATGGCTTGCTTTGGTTAGCGAAGTTAGAATTATGGAACTCACATTGGCTAAATATAGAGGCCCAAAAGCCTTTGTTAGAAAAGAAAGGATTTGGAAACAATTCTTTGAAGTATAAAGAGTGGAGATTGCTTGCTAAAGAAGAATATGTGTTTATTCTAAATTTTTTTTTTTTTTTTTAGCCATTTAATAAGTATTAAACTGTTCTCACATCCCTTCTTTCTTTCCCCTCTGTTACCCTTGCTTATTACTTTAAAATGTAAATCAAAGTTAATCCTATGTAAACTTATTATTATTGGATTTGTATATTTGAATCATTATGGTATATGTCTTATCTTGCAATAATAAAAAAAAGTAAAAAAAAAAAAAAAGAATTTGCACACCGCCACGTAGTTGCTTTATTTCTGGTTTGAACGTATGCCCCGTTGGGAACTCGCCCACTCTGTTACACGGTTAGTTATTGTTCACATGTTCCAGCAGGGACACTATGATTCTCCCCCCCCCCCCCCCCCCCCTCCGGGAGGCTTTCCACAGGCCCCGCTTGCGACGCCTCCCTGGCCTCGGATGACAGTGCTGTGACTCATCACATGGCGTGCACTAACATAATGACCTGGAACATCCGCGGTATGCACACCCCATCACGCCGATACTCAGTCTTCTCATATCTGCAGCGACACGGGGTGGGGATTGCACTCCTTCAGGAGATACACATGACCCAGACAGAACTCACCCGGCTCCGCAGGTGCTGGAGAGGGCAAATCTACGGCACAACCTTCTCTGTGCATGCGCGTGGCACGCTGATTTGGGTAAGAGCTGGTGTCCCGTTTACCTGTGAAGCCACTCAGGTGGACCCGGAGGGGAGGTACTCTCTAGCGAGGGGTGGCTGAACGGTCAGGAGGTCCTGGTGGGGTCAGTATACACGCCTTACACGGATCAACCCTCCTTCCAGACAAGCCTAAACCAAATCCTTCATCCCTATGCGGGCCTCCCATGGTTACTCGGGGGAGACTTTAACATGGTTTTAGACACCCACATGGACAGATCCCACGCGGACCAACCTCCCGTACCCACGTGGCGGTTACAGCCAGCTGCGCTTGAAGATGCTGAGTTCCGCTCTTCCTTGGGCACAGCCATTCTAGACTATTTCGAGGAAAATACAGGGACGGTGAATGATCCCAGGACAGAATGGGATGCCCAAAAAGTGACCATTTGCGGGCACTGTATGGGGGCCACATGGAACATCCGGAAAACAGTGTCTGCTTCCCTGACGCGCTTGGAGGCTGAGCTCTTGACATACGAGAGGGAAGGAGAGGGGACTGGCCGACATTCGTCCAAGCTCAGCGACCTCCGCGGTGCTTCTGGAAAGGTTGCGATGCCACAATTATGCGGCGCATATGGCCAGGACTCATGCCAAGGCGGATAGAGCCAGCCGGCTGCTGGCCTGGTTGGTGCAAAAGGAAGGCTAGGGCGTCCCAATAGGTGCCATCCGCACGAGGGGTGGGAAGCTGGTCTACACGCAGCTTGAAATACATCAGGCGCTGACGGACCATTACCGGCAACTGTACATGGCCCGGAGCACTGGCCCCAGGCACGTGATGGTAGAGTTCTTGGACTCGGTCACACTGCCCACTGCCTCTGAAGAACATAGAGAATCGCTTAACAGCCCGCTCACCCTGGAGGAAGTGGGAGACGCGATACAGGCACTGGCGACCGGAAGACCCCTGGGCCAGACAGCCTGCCAGCTGAATACTATAAAGCAAACAGAGACGTCCTAGCGCCCCATCTCCTACAGTTGTACAACGCAGCGATAGATGCAGGTTTGTTCCCGTCGTCCATGCGAGAGGTCTTCCTGGTTTCACTGCCCAAACCGAGCAGAGACCACACTGCTCTAGGCTCCTATCGCCCACTGGCGATGCTTAATGTTGACTACAAAGTCTTTGCCAAAATACTCGCAGAGGGCCTGGTGCCAGTGGTCCCTCACTTAATTCACTCGGATCAAAATCACTTTGTGCCGGCGCGACCCACATTCCTAAACCTTAGGAGGTACTTTAGGGTGGCGGCTGAGGTGACACGGGAATGGCCAAGAGCAGGATGCCTGGTGCTAGACCTGGAGAAGGCCTTTGACTGTCTGGAAAGGGGTTATCTGTCGTCGGTGCTGGAGAGATATTAGCTAGACGTGGACTTTCTGCAGATGGTTGACCTTTTATATCGCAATCCTGTGGTCCACGTGAGACTGGGGCCCTATGTCTCGGAGGCGATAGCGGTGAGTAGGAGCACCCGGCAGGGGTGCCCTCTATCGCCGCTGCTCTTCGCGCTGGCTATGGAGCCTCTAGCTGTAGCCATGAGACGCACCTTGGGTGATGGCATCCCCCTCGGCGATGCCACTCATCAGGTCTTCCTATACGCGGACGGCCTGCTGGTGTCCGTCAGGGATGTAGGACGCATACCGGAGCAGCTGGCCCTCTTACTGAGTCGCTTCACCGCGATCTCGGGGCTTCGGGTGAACGCGGGCAAGTCCTGCCTCTACGCATTCCACGGCGAGGTAGATGACCCCGCCTACTGCCTCCATGGCACCAGAGTCCAATGGAACGCAGACACCTTTAAGTATCTGGGGATCCAGATCTATCGTCAGTCGGCCGATCTCTTCGATGGGAACTTAGGGCGAGCGGTGGCAGCGCTCAGGTCGGCTTCTGGTCCACACTCCCGCTAACCCCCACAGTCAGGGTGGCCCTTGCCAAAATGGTCATGCTCCCCCGCCTTCTGTACTATTTTTGCCAATTTGCCCCTTTTTGTATCGGCCTCCTTTTTCGTCAAGCTTAACGCGATGTTGCGCGATTTTATATGGGGCACGTCAGGCACCGGCTGGCCCTTAGGAAATTGTTCCTGCCTACGGACAGAGGCGGGCTAGCCGCCCCCTGTTTTGAGCACTACTACCTGGCCGCGCAGCTTCAATGGGTGGCCCGCTGGCTAGCAGACAGGGAGGAGAGAGGATACCGCCACGAACGAGCCTCCATACGCTCTGGAACGGGTCGCCGCGCTTTTCCATCCACTAGCAGAGGCGGCTCGACCCGCCCCGCTGCTACTGGCGGTGGCATACAAATGCTTCCGTAGAGCGCTGTTACTCAGGCGGGGGGGCTCCCCTATGCACCTGCGGTGCCTCTGGAGGGCTCGCCGGGAGGTGGAGGGGTCATCACACGCCATCTGCTGGAACACTGGCATGAAGCGGATATACAGACATTGGGCGACTTATACAGAGATGGAACATTGATACCTTATGCGTCACTGGTTTCTGAGGACGGGCTTCCCCCTGGGGGGTTCCTTCTGCATCGCTACCTTATAGCACACATGACGGCTGGGTGGGGGGATGTAACGGTGGAGCCTAAGCAACACCTGACCATGCAATACCTCCACGTCATGGGTAGGGGCCGGCGCCTAATTAGATGGTTTGCGGAGTCCTTGAGGACACATACGGAACTGGATTTAGCCCCACTCCGAGGCAAATGGGAGCGAGACCTGGGGCGAGCACTTAACAACAGGGAATGGGAGAAAATCCTTAAAAGCCCAGTGCGCATCCTCAGAAATGTGCGCTTTCGCCAAATCCAACTTTATATTGTTTACAGGGCCTATCTGACCCCAAACCTAATAAATAAATACTTCCACAGGTCTGACGCGTCCAGCCCCAGATGCGCTGAGACGGATGCGGATCTTCTCAACATCTTGTGGAACTGTCCAGGGCTGGGCACTTATTGGAAAGACATTAGCGAGCTACTCAGACACTGTACTGGGCGAATCATCCCCTGTAACTGGCCTGAATACCTTTTACACCACTTCAAGAGACCACCCACAGATAAGGTGTCGTCCTGCTTCCTGGATCTAGGGATGGTGGTGGCGACACGCCTTCTCACGAAGAAGTGGAAGGCGCATGACCCACCCAGTGTACAGGCGTGGACCCTGTCCCTGCAGGCATGGGCCAGGGCAAAATGGGCTGCCATAAGACGGGAGGAGGTGGTGGGACTTCGCAAGGAACCCATTGCGGAGCGCTGGGAGCACATGCTTAATGCCCTGCAACCCGTGGATAGATCTGCGAGTGAAGGGGTAGCAGAGGACTAGATAAGCACACAGGGCGAGGGGGGTGCACCGCGGGCAGTACACCTGGCTAACAGTTGACCTCTTGTATGGTGTGACGCGCAGTTCCACAGCACAGGACTGGATGGAACTGGAGGCGCGCGCACCTGGGGGGGTAGAGGGTTGTGCGGGCTCGGGAGGGGAGTCAATGCACACGCTATATCTGTGCTTCTGCCACTGTTTGTTTGTTTTGGTTCGATTTGATTCTATACCGTTGTTATATGAATATCATCTCTGTACACAGGGCTGGGGAGCCCGGTCTCCCCTACGCTGCGGACACATTCAGGAGTATACTCCTTAACACACGCCTTGCGTTAACTCGATCGGTTTGAAAAGGCAGTTAGCAAAGCAATTAACCACACTATCCCACTGAAAACTTATAAACCCCGCCAGGCAGTCAAACAAGAAATTTGGTATTCCGAGGATCTGAGACTGATGAAACAAAAAACCAGAAAGTTAGAAAAAGTTTAGAGACAGTCTCGGAGACTGGAGGATAAACAACACCACATAACCGCCCTTAGGTCTTATCACAAGGCCATAAGGGCAGCTCGGAAAAACCACATCGCGATGCAGCTCACCAAGGCAGGGAAAGATTCAAAAGTCTTATTTAAGATCTTACAAACTTTTACCAAGCCTGGGGCATGTGAAACGGTTGAGGCTGCTTCTCAAGACCTATGCGACGGGATCTCTCAATTCTTTAAGAGGAAGATAGATGATATCTATGCTAAAATAATGACCTCAAAGAATACTGAGGCGGCCGATCCCAATAGTCTTTTCCATAATAACACACAACACAAGCCACAGGCTAGGTATTTAAAGAATTTCCCCCCTATCTCCATAGAGGAAGTCACTGCTCTAATAACTGAGATTAAAAGTGGCAGCCCTGAGGACCTCATCCCTGCACGCATCATGCCCATGTTGGCGGAAGTTCTGGGCCCAGAAATACAACAGTTAATTAACTTGTCATTAAGTACGGGAGAGGTCCCGAGGGACTGGAAAAGGGCACTTGTGAGACCGCTGAGGAAAAATACCACCATTCCTTGGACGGAACTCACCAACCTGAGACCCATTTCTCTCCTTCCCTTTATGGGTAAAGTGATTGAGAAATTTGTTAATAGACACCTGTCCAATTATGTTGAGGAGACGGATGGACTGGATCCATCCCAGTCAGGCTTCAGGCTGAGACACAGGACCAAGACCACCTTGTTGTCAGTCGCGGACGATCTGCACATGTTCCAGGATAAAGGTCACTCTGTTATCCTGGTTCTGTTGGATCTGTCCGCAGCGTTTGACACCGTGTCACACGACATCTTGACCACCAGGCTTATTAACACCGGCCTGGAAGGTGAGGCCCTAGTGTGGCTGAGGAGTTTCCTGACAGACCGCACCCAAACTGTCACCCTGGGTGCCTATCGGTCAGAGGAGTTGGAGATCTCGAAGGGGGTGCCACAGGGCTCTTGTTTGAGCCCTACATTGTTTAATATCTACGTGGCCCCCCTAGCGAACATCATGAGGTCCCATGGGTTCATCCCTGTGTCTTATGCAGATGACACCCAACTCCTCTTCCCTTTTACACACTTTACCGATGAGGTCAGGAACTCCTTCTCCCAGGGGATGAAGGCAGTGGCCCACTGGATGGCATCTAACTTCCTGCAATGTAATGTTGCCAAAACGGAAGTGATGCTGTTCGGTGAGGCCAAACTCCTGTGGTCCCCTGATTGGTGGCCACAGGATTTGGGACCAGTCCCGGAGCCTAAACAGGTGGTAAACAATCTCGGTGTGCGTATGGATCAGGAGCTGTCCCTGAAGCAACACAGTAATCAAGTGGTGAGCTCCTGTTTCCATGTCATCGGAATGTTAAGGAAAGTGTTCCCCTTACTCCCTGACTCTACCAGAAGAACGTTAGTGCAGGCCTTGGTATTGAGTCGTTTGGACTACTGTAATGGGCTGCTTCTATCAACTAATGAGGGAGTAATTGCCAGGTTACAGGTAGTCCAAAATACTGCGGCCCGCCTTGTGCTAAACCGGCCCCCCGTACTCCCTCCAAACCCCTCTTGAATACCCTGCATTGGCTTCCTGTCAAGCAAAGGGTGAAGTATAAGACTTGCTGCATAATACACAAGTGTCTTCAGGAGAAAGGCCCTGGGAGGCCCTGGGTATTTGAGGAATAAATGTCTCCCCTATAAACCTTTATGTTCTTTAAGATCCAGTGAACAAGCTCTGTTGCAGGTCCCAAGAGCAAAAAAGACCAGACAGGGCGGCAGAGCCCTCTCAATTGCCGGTTCAACGCTGTGGAACAGCCTCCCAGTTTCTTTAAGACTCTGTAAGGAATTTCTTCCTTTTAGGAAACAATTAAAAACCTTTCTATTCCAAAATTATTAGATAGGATCTCACCCACTGTATGTGTGTAGGAAGGATGCCAAAGGCGCGGAGATACTCCTTCGGGAGGTGATCTTAGCGCGTTATAAACCCGCAAATAAATAAATAAATATGGACAGCTACAGCGTCTGAACGGCATGTTACTACGCCTATGTACAATTGTTTGATATATTTTTTATTTTTGGCACTTATAGAGCGCGACACTCATCCCATGGGATATCACGGCGCTGAAAGAACAAAGAGGGACTACTGAGATTGTGCGAGGGGAGTTAGTCTTTTGGGAAAAGATGGGTCTTAAGTTTTTGACGGAATTGAGGAAGGCTTGCAGTATGTCTCAGATCCATGGGTAGCTCATTCCATCGTTTGGCAGCCAGGTGTGAAAAGGCTCGCCCACCTGTCCTAGCTTTGTAAATGCGTTTGGGCTTTGCCAGGGCTGAGTTGTTGGATCTGAGATTTCTGTTTGGAAAATAAAATTCGATTTTTCCTTGCAAGATTGTGGGGCCTGTCTTATGGAGGGCTTTGTGTGCGTGACAGAGTAGCTTAAAGGTGGCTCGCTGACGCATTGGTAGCCAGTGGAGTTTTTTTAAGCATGCTGAAGCCGAATCTCGTTTGCCTTTGCTGCATACTAGTTTTGCTGCCTGGTTTTGGAGAACCTGCAGGCGGGAGAACAGCTGCTCATTCATCCCTTCGAATAAGGCATTACCATAGTCCAGGCGGCTAACCAGGAGGGCCTGGGTAACTGTGCGCCGACAGTCCAATGGGATCCAAGAGAAAATTTTAGCCAGGAGTTTCAGGATTGCAAAGCCTTTGCCCCAGAGAATGCGTACGTGATCTTTCATGGACAGTGCGTCGTCCATTATGATGCCAAGGTTCCTGGCGTGCTGTTTCGGAGTGGGGGCTGTTCCCAGTGACGATGGCCACCACGTGTCGTTCCATGATAGTTTGGCTCCTCCGAACAGTAATATTTCGGATTTTCCGGCGTTTAGTTTGAGGCAGTGGCTACGCATCCAGTCTGCCATTTCGGAAAGGCAGCTGTGTAATTTATTCTTGGTTGTGTCTGATCCTTCGTCCATAGTCACCATCAGCTGTGTATCGTCGGCATATGAACATATGCCGATGCCCCACTTTCTTCCAATGTCAGCCAGAGATGAAACGTAGACATTAAAGAGAGTGGGGCTTAGTGAGGCCCCTTGTGGGACTCCACAGCCGATGGGACGGGGCTCCGAGTGGAATTGGCCCATATGCACTGCTTGGGTGCGGTTGCTTAGAAATGATTTAATCCATTTCAGCGCTGTGGCTCGTACTCCTTTGCTCTGGAGGATGTTTAGCAGGCATCCATGTGACACCGTGTCAAACGCCGCTGACAGGTCAAGCAATATCAGAGCCACAGATCCCCCTTGATCTGTGATGCATCTGACATTGTCCGACACTGCCAGCAACGTGGCCTCGGTGCTGTTATTAGCTCTGAAGCCGGTTTGGGTGGGGTCCAGAAGTGAGTTGTCCTCCAGGTATTTGGACAGTTGAGAATTGACCATTTTCTCCAAGGCCTTGGAGAGATATGGGAGCTGGGAGATCGGTCTATAATTTTCTGGGTTCAAGATGTCGGATCCGGCTTTCTTCAGGAGGGGGGTTACAGACGCGTGTTTCCAGGAGTCTGGGAAGGACGCAGAGGCGAGCGACTGATTAAAAAGTTTGGTGATGAGGGGACAGAGTGTCGGTGCGATTTCTGAAAACACAAAGTGTGGGCAGGGATCTGCGGGAGAGCCGGACTTGATTGTTTTGAGAACTGCTAACACCTCCTCTTCGGAGAGTGGTTGGAAGTTAGTTAAGCGTGGGGAACTGGCTACATCTGGGTGGACGGTGTCATTGTCAGATGTAGACGAGTTTTCGTCAGAGTTGTCAAATGAGGTCGTGGGCTGGGCGGTGGTAAATGTGGAGTAAATTGTGTTGATTTTTTCGGAGAAGAATTTGCTAATCCGTTCACATGCTTCCGTTGAGGGAGTGAGGACTTGTGAGGTACTGGATGGGTTGCTAAACTCTTTTACGATTTTAAACAGTTCTTTTGCGGAGTTGTGATTATCGTAAATTCTTTGCGTAAAAAAGGCTTTTTTTGCATCTCGGGTGGCATAGATGTATTGCCTCCGCTTGGTGATATAGTTAGCTCTGGTTTCGGAGTCTTTGGTTTGTCTCCACTGGTGTTCTGTTTTTTGACATTCCCTTTTAAGGCTTTTAAGACTGGGAGTGTACCATTTTTCGTTGGTGGATGTTTTTTTTCTTACTTCTCTCGGGGGTGCTAGTTTGTCCAGCGTTTGACGGATTCCGGTTTCGAGCCGAGTGGCGTTGTTACAAATGGATAGGTCGTCTGGTAAGGAGACGTTTATTTCGCGAAAGTGATTTTGGAAATTGGGGTCGCTGATTAGTTTCCACGCTCTCTTGGTGGTGAGGGGGATGGGTCTATTCTTTACGGGTTTGCCGGGAAGTTTAAAGGAAAATGAAAGCATGGAGTGGTCGGACCAGGGCAGGGGGAGGATTTCCTTCATAATGGTCGATTCGATATTGGTAAAAAGGAGATCCAAGGTGTGCCCTGCTATATGCGTAGGGCCCTCGACCAGCTGTTTTAGTTGCAGAATTTCCATATCATATTTTAGCTGCGTTGATCCAGGGGCATTGGTATTTTCATAATGGACGTTAAAGTCGCCAATGATCATATAGTTTTTGTGTTTCAGGCATAATGGGAGCAGTTGGTTCAGGAGTTTGGCACTGATGCTAGTTTGTTGTCCTGGCGGATTGTAGACAACTGCACCGGCTAGTATGATGAAATTTTCTGCGAGAATTTTAAATGATAGTAGTTCATGTTCAGGGTAAACATTAGTTGTGTCCGTGAGACATGTTAGGTGGCCCCTGAAAATCACAGCGATATATTAGTTCAGATGTGATGTGAAAATGTAACACCTATTGTATGCTCAATAACACAAATGCCAATAAACAGATATGACTAAAAAAAAGATGGCTGATCAGAAGGTATTATTCGAGCGATACTCCAAACCCTCCGTCGTCAAACTGGCCAGGAAATTGAGTACTTGTACTACATCAGCAACCACGGGATCGGCACCCGGTTGCAGACACCAATGTGTCCATGCTGATCTGTATCTCTTGGCTGTATTGCAAGCCTAGGCTTTAATTGGAGGTAATTGGCCTGCCTTGAAAGGCCCGGGACCATCCATCAACCCTTGTAATCTGCCACGCCATCAGGTACAAGGAACCCTCCAGCACCATCCACTGCAGAATCTGGTCCGGATTCAGATTAAGAGCCTGGAACGGTGGGAAACGAATTGGAAAATCCCAAGTAAGTTCCAGTGCTTTCTTAAGTGATAATGAAGAAAAAGAAGTTGCTGAAATAAAATATTTGCCTAAGATCACACAATTAAGGTGGGCAGGTGTGATTTACCCACATTTCTGGTTTCCCTTTGTACAAAGCAGCCATTAAATGGGTATCTATTTGTCTTTCCTTTTTATGCTCATGCTTTATTTTTACATTTTTGTGCAGTTTTCTGCAATTTTCATATAGCGCAAACTCGACCAGTAGATATTGGAGTGCTTTATGTGAGCCCCAGTTACATTACATAAGGTTACATTTGATTTTTAAAGGCATGGGGAGATGGAGTGATTTTCCCAGAATTACAGGATGCCAAGCTGGCGCCAGGACTCAAACATGGTTCCCCAGTTCCAAATCGGGCAGCTCTGGCTGTAATGCCACATCCTGGATAAAGATTGGATGGCAGGTAGAAGCCATTTGATAGCTCTGCTTGTTACAGGCTCGAGGTTCAAACAGGACCTTGAGATGAGCCAGAGTCAGGCTTCAAGATCAAGCCTAGCTCAAGCTTTCAGTGGCTCGCTCACTTCTAAAATGTGCCTGTTCATTAAAAACGATTCCCCTACACTTGAATGCTCACCAATTCGATGTTAGATCTGCATGCTTAATTAGTAGCTCCAAAATGACATGCAATTAACGCTGCCACCGGCACACCTGCCTGTCCTCTGAGGTCAACCAGAGAAGCTGCATCTTGCCAAAAATGTGAAACGCAGACCTGCCAACTCGCAAGGTGCCACTGTGTGCCACATGATATCTGCTCCCTTCATGTGGGTACCCAGTGAGGAGCCGATATCACACGGTGGCAGGTGTAGAGATGTGTGAGGTAGTCTAGTGGTTGGGGGGCGGAGTCGTAGGAGGAGCAGGAACAGGAGGAGCCGGGGAAAGGAACTGGTCAGTTAGAGTAGGGACAGGAGACAGGTTGGAAGCATGATAATAAAGCTCCAGTAAGAATAAGGAATTGTGTCTGTGATTATTGTAGCAGGATGCTACAACTGGCGACGAGGGTGGGATGACACTGACCGCAGCCCACGAGACCACATACAGACACCCTGTCCCCATGCAGCGTCGAGGGAAGAGCTCCGCTGCCGAGTAAAGCTGAGGCCTGATGATTGTGGCCCAGAACAAGTAACCGCGACCCAAAGAAGCTAGGGAATCCCGAGGAAATCCCGACCTGGGAGCGCTGAAACGCTCGGTCGAAGAAACCCTGTGGCGCTGAAAGTGCGAGCCCCGCCGAGTGTGTGTAACCCAGCAGCCAGAAAGAAACAGGAGTCGGGAGCCCACTCCGACCCTGTACTGTGCCCAGGAAGGAAGAAGAAGTGCCCTAGAGCCGTGGACGGCGTCCCCGACGTGCCGCCAGCAAGCGCTGCTAAGAGCGCTGCAATTTGAGCCCGGGCGCTGTCGGAGATCGGGAAAACCTCACGCCTAATGCGTGAGGTTTGGCAGGTCGTCGGCGCGAGAGAGCGGGAACTGCAAAAGTGACCTGGGAGTCCACCACAGTCGAACCTGATGACTGCTGTGGCCGGTAAGGAGTGAATCCTGTGTGGACTGCCCCCGTGAAGGTCCACTGCCAAGCGCTGCTGAGCGCGGCAAAATTGGAGTCCGAGTGAATCCAGACGTCGGAAAACCTCACGCTGGATGCGTGGGTTTTGGCATGCCCCGCCGAAGGACCCTGCAAAGTAAGGCGGGAGCCCACCCCATCCTCACCTGACTGTGGCCTTGACCAGAGGGAGCCAAATCCGGAGTGTGCTGATCCTGAAAACGACTGCCGGTGAGTCCTGTGTGAAGAAAAGGGGTCGAATGAAGAGAGAGAAAGTAGTGCCTGTAGATGATCACGGCGGCCATCTTTGAGTCAGGCAACTTTTGGGACATCCTCCCTGTGCAAACTGTAGGCGGCCATTTTGAGGTCAGGCGAGCTGAGTTTCACAACAAGCATTGGCGAACAGAACAGAAACAAGCATTGGCGAAGAACAAACAAGCATTGGCGAAGAACAAACAAGCTTTGGCGAAGAACAAACAAGCATTGGCGAAGACCAAACAAGCATTGGCGAAGATCAAACAAGAAGTGGCAAAGACCAAACAAGCAGTGGCAAAGACCAAACAAGCATTGGCGAAGATCAAACAAGCATTGGCGAAGACCAAACGAGCATTGGCGAAGACCAAACAAGTACTGGCGAAGACCAAACGAGCATTGGCGAAGACCAAACAAGTACTGGCGAAGACCAAACAAGCACTGGCGAAGGCCAAACAAGCACTGGCGAAGGCCAAACAAGCACTGGCGAAGGCCAAACAAGCACTGGCGAAGACCACACAAGTACTATCAAGAGCCAACAGACATACTGTGGCGAGTAGGAACCAACAAGCAGTGGCGAAAGGGAACAAACAAGTATTGGTGCATGCAAATAACCAAACATTGGTATATGCAAATAAACATGCACTGGTAAATGCCAAGAATTAGGCATTGGTAAGGCAAGTAAATAAGCGTGGATAATGGCGCGTGAACAACAATGAACAAGTCTTAGCAACCAAGACAGAAGAAGCACATGCAAACACGAGAGTGAATCAACTAACAAGCACGAGC
This sequence comes from Lissotriton vulgaris, assembly GCF_964263255.1. NCBI lineage: Eukaryota > Metazoa > Chordata > Amphibia > Caudata > Salamandridae > Lissotriton > Lissotriton vulgaris. The sequence goes on along the minus strand of NC_141694.1, from coordinate 1,544,527,020 downwards.
AACCACAAGAGTGATTTACCACACATGCATTGACAAAACAAATGTCAGCACGGGTGGAAACGCGAACATTGAGAAACGCAAGCGAATGCACAGTGGCGAATGCAATGAAGTAGCACGTGTCTCTAAAATAAAAGAGGCACAAGCAAACACAAGGACCAAGCAAAGACAACAGCACAAAGGAACAAGCATAAGCAAATGCAAGAGACCGATAAAGACGACACTGAGCACAAACCAAAGAGCGCCGAAGAGAGAAGAGCTGCTGGGCAGAACTGCAGAAGACCCAGAGGAGGGCAGTCCTACAGAGGACCCCGGAGAAAGTAGAACCATCCAAGTTCGTTCACCAGAATCTCCCTCTCTCATGGCGGGAAGAGACGTAGCACCGCAGGTCACTCCAGACAGTGAAGTACCGCCCCCGGCGATGCAGACTGATGATTGGATCTCGGATCTCAAACGACACCGGTGGCTCGAAGCACTAGAAGATTTCTTAAAAGCCAATGGTGAACAAAGAGAGAGGAAGTGTCTACTACTACTCCTCCATTTGGTGGGTCCGGAGGGCCGATGCCCAATCAGGACATTTTCCAAGGAGGACACCGAAATCTATAAAAGACTCCAAAGGGAGCTCTGTGCTCATCTCAACGCACAGACAGATGTGGACCATAATCGCATGGCTTTCAATACAGCACGGCAGGAACCAGGCGAACCGCTGCCAAACTTCATCACTCGTTTGCAAAGTATGGTACGAGATTGCCACTTCAACACTTTCACAAATGAGGATGCGGTTCGACTTCGGATCATTGAAGGGTGCACAAATCCTGACACAAAGTGTAAGATCCTGCAAGGTCATTGGTCGTTAAAGGAGATCATCAAGAAGGCCGACATTGGAATGCAAATCAAAGCAAGAGAAGGATTGAAAGACGTGCACCTAAGCGCAAATCATCAAGATACCGAGGAAGATAGAACTCAGAAAACAAACAGAACTGAAAGGAGAGAGAGGGAAGGCAGACCAGCAAAAAGACAACGGGAAAGATACGGTGACAAAGAAAGTGACACAGATTATTCAGGGTCAGACTCCTCAACATCCGACCACTCGAAGTCAACCAAGGATCACCCGGAATCAGATGACCCAGGGGCGACCATCCAAAAGACCGGTCCAAGAAGTCATTCACCTCCCAGGAGTTCCTCAAGGCGTCACTCAAGGTATGACACACAATGCTCTGATGGGGAAAGATCAAGTGCAGATCGCATCCCTGGACAAGAGGGCATCCGGCACAGCAAGTGGGAGAGAAAGAATAACCAGAGAAGAATGGGTCGCACTGGTCAACACCGGAAGTCGGCGCAGGAACATCAGTCGACAAGCAGTGAAGACGAGTCCAAGGAAACACCTGGCCGAAGAACACATACAACTCAAATCAGAAGTGTTGGAGCATCCAACAAGAGGGAAGGAGAAACAGGTCACACAAGACGGACTGATCCTCCATTGCAACGAACCAAACAAGAAGGCAATGAGGCAGACGCTTGGGATCAAGCACAAGGAACAAGCACAGGATCATCAAACAACCTCCCAAATGGGACAGCATTGAAGACGTTCCGACAAAGGCACACGGAGAAACATCTCAACGACAACTCAAAGGGGAAGTACAATTCGCCATGGATTACGGACTTCAAAAATCCACTACCAAAGACAGTTTCAGAGAAAAGTTGGAGAAGGAGAGGGGAGAAGAATCTCTCTGACACTGAGTGCACATCCATCCGATCCTGGAGGTCGACAAAAGACTTCTCTGACCCAGAAAGCACGTTCATGTCCAGGAACTCCTCTGACTCAGAGAGTGCGTCCGTCCGATCCTGGAGGTCAACAAGAGACTTCTCTGACCCAGAGAGCACAGCTGTCCGATCCCGTGAGTCGACCAAGTCATGGTCCCGACAACAGCCACGGCGTCAACCACCCGACCGCGCCATAGGACCAAAGGGCACCCTTCCTGTCAAGAGTAACGTAACACACACTAAGGTCTCTGATTACTCAGCCACGCCACAAGGCAATCTGTCATGTCAATCACAAACATATCCGGACATGGACCAGACACCGTCACCCCTGAAGGGGTCCGAAAGGCTGACTCAAAGGACCTATAAAAGAAAAACAGAGACAGCGGACCTTAGTCATCGGACGGGAAGGGACCTGACAGCCAGTCCGCAGAGAAAGCCGGACATGTCAGCAGAGAGGGATCATCGGATGAGTGAAAAACATGCCCATGCACAGATAGACAATGAGATCGTCAGACAATCCGAGGTTGTGCATGAGTTACTGAACCGAACCAAGACAGTCTCGTCAGATAATACCATACTGTCTGATGGGCATGACCCAGAGGTGAAAGACAGTGTCGCCCTCGACCGGACAAGACAAGAAGGGGCAAGGGTAAGCGCAGGTCCCCATAAAAGGACCAGAACCTTGTCCACTCATGAAAGGGACCGAGCACCCGAACCAACTGTTACACCACCAGAAGAAAATATGAGGACTGCAGACCGTGAGAGTGAACCGCTCACCCGCATTGTGGTCAAGAACGTCCTGATCAAGACACCGGAAAGAGTGACCAAAGCCAAACCCACCACTGACTCGACGCTATTGAGGCTTGAAGAACAGACCGTCCGCCAACCCGTGTGGTGGATTGAAGAACTGCGAACACTGAGGACATTAAGCTCACTTTGTCAAGAAAGGGGGAGATGTAGAGATGTGTGAGGTAGTCTAGTGGTTGGGGGGCGGAGTCGTAGGAGGAGCAGGAACAGGAGGAGCCGGGGAAAGGAACTGGTCAGTTAGAGTAGGGACAGGAGACAGGTTGGAAGCATGATAATAAAGCTCCAGTAAGAATAAGGAATTGTGTCTGTGATTATTGTAGCAGGATGCTACAGCAGGGAAAGAGCTGGAAACCACTGCAAACCTTGGGTTCCCAGATCATCTTTCGAGGCTTTGAGAAGACATGTCCATTAAGGGGTGAGAAAACCCAACACCCCAGGATCGCGGCACCAGCCTCAGCAATCTTTTTTTCGGAGGAGAAGGTTAGGTGCGCAGTGGGGGCATAAGTGCTTCTTAGGTACTTCCCGGCAGCAGGCCCTGCCCCCTCTTGAAACAGCGTTTTAGTTGGCAGGCAGCGGCAGCTCCTCCACAATGGCAGAGGAGCATCGCCCCACTGCCTGGCTCAGAGCCAGCAAGTGTAAAATAAAACGATGTTCTTGCATCGTTTTATTTTGCATTTGCCAGTTCTTAGCCTGCGCTGTAGGGAGGGGCTGGCCGAGGTTTGGGAGTGGGGAGAATGTGTGCTACACGCATTCCCTAAGTGCTCATGTGTGTTTGGCCGGCAGTCTCAGGCTAAAGGAACATTTTTTTTAATCTATACTTTCTTCCCCCCACTCTCCCTCCTGCGTACCCTCCACTTGCCCCACCACACTTTATTTGTAGCAGCCACCACTTTATGGCAGGTCTGGAAATGTGTATTCTATTTACTGCCCCATTATCCTCCGCCTACTTCCATCTACACAGTCTTCTGATGGAACCTAGGCAAAGCATCTGCTAACCGAAGAAATACTTACAAAATAAAAATAAAATACAAGTACACAGTGTTGCCCTGTTTGGATGCCTTTCCACCTGAAACATGACTGACAGCTCTGTTGGCAAAGAGCAGCTTTACTTGGCTTCTGCCGAAAGGGCATTAATACACCTTGACGACACAAAGTGAATGCTTTTCTAGCCCTGTGCCAAGATTTTAAGGCAACTCCGCGGGACATCATCCCACATGCACTTCCACAGAGAAGAGCAGGCTTGTTCAAGGGGCTGGAGCCAGGAGCTTAAGTATGTGATGACTGGCTGAATGAACACACTGCTATTCCAACTATGTGGAATCTTTCATTCCTTTATCACCACATCTGTCGAGGTAGTACCTTGCATTCTGGAGTGAAATCAGGAAACTATGTCAGCTATTTAATAGAAGAAACGTTTCAGTCAGCTCGCACAGAAAAGCGTTTGTTTTTGACAAGGCTTAGCCCTGGCACTTCAGACAACTCTTATTGGTCTGGGCTGAGCTGTGCAGTTAAGTTACGCCATACATGATTTCACTGTAACAATGCTAAAGCAGGCACACTATACATAGTTTAGTTATAGGAAGTCCTCACTAAGTTGCACATAAAAAGGCGTTTATTTGCAGCATTTTTAGTACTGAATCAAAAAAGATCCTTGCAATTATCGGTGTGACAGAGACAGACTGACATGCATTCTTCTGCATGTGCCCTGCATCAGAATATTTAACATTTAAGCATGAAGCAATACGGCCATCTTGGTTTATGATTCCAGCTTCAAGACCTGAGTCAATAAAGCACCGATTCATCAAAGTCTCAAAACGCTGCCCACAACAGTTACTTGGGAGGATGAAAGGCCAAGTTGAACCCCAGAACTGATGTTTCGAGCTATGCCGCCCTAACATTTTCTGGATCCTGGGTACAAACCGAATTTGTGCCACATTATTTGGAACACATGTGTGGGTATTTACACCTTGGCAGTGACAAGTGCTAACACAACCATGTAAAAATAATATTTGCAGGGGTATTCGGTGTGTTTTTGCACATATTATATGTGCACAAAAACGTGGAGTAACTTGAGAAAAATAGTGCTAGTACCTGTTTTTCACGCATTACTACTAACATGGGCATTTACCATCAGGCAAAGCCCGGGGATAAATGCCCTCAAACAGGAGTGAACACAATTTGCACTAAACTCAAAATAGTCCTTAATGCTAAAACAGGAGCAAACCATATTTGTGCTCCGATTTAAAAGGCTCTTCCAAATTTAACCTCTTCGATGCTGATGACGGCTCCCGGCCGTCATGCGTCCCGGTGGGCGTGTGCTGATGACGTCCGGGAGCCGTCATGACCGCGCCCACGATTAGAACCTTCAGCACTGAGGCGGAATTCGCACCGCAGTGACGAGGTTGAAAAGTGGTAAAACTGATAATACATTTCCATGAACAAACCCTAGTGGAGTTACAATTTCGGGAACTAGGATTCTGATTTGTTATTGACATAAAAGGCTATAAACTGGGTCGACAGGCCTAGAACACAAACTGGGATGTTTGCCAACTTTTAATTAAAAGACTAGCATGTTAGATATGTGATGTTTTATTAAATTAATTGTAATAAAATGTGGATTTATTTCAGCTGTTCCCCACAATTTCATTTGAATTGCATACATTTCATAAACTTTTTCAGGTAGGGCTTATTAAGTTTAACACAGATGGTGCATTCTCTGATTTTAGAGAATGGAGTTTCCATCTATAGACTATGATAGTCCCCGAGGAATTATCAGTAATTTTCATATGTCATTGTCTTGGTCTTCCCCATCACAGTCCTACCAAAATGACGTGGCCTTGTCCCTAAGACAGATAGCAATTCTTATAACCTTAGATGCCTAAGAAAATGAGACTCAGGGGGAAGAAAGCATGAGGACTGTGATGGCGAAGTCCAGGATTCAGGGTAATTAAGATTATTATTAGATCATAGAAATATCTCCACTTCGTCCATCTTCTCTGTCGCAGTCCTAACCATGTGAGGATTAACCAAGTTCAATTTTCTGCCAACACCGTAAAACACACTCTAACATTGCATAATATCCAAATAATTAAATTATTTATAGCTTTCAAATCACCAGACCCCACAGTTGTGAAAAAAAAACACCAGACCTAAAAACAATAGTAATATTATTACCAACTTCTAACTAATAATGCTTAACACAAGTATAAGTATTTGGCCATGGAGTTGTTCCACATAGTTCCTTTAATGGTACGTCATTTGCTTCCACCCATGAAATAACTACGCCCCCTAGTAGATCGACCTTAGAGATTCCTTGGAGTTGTCACCCTTCTGATAAATTGGCTTTGAAAATAGTTTGGCAGACCCACTATCTAATAGCGGTTGTTGACCTTTTCCCACCTAATTAGCAGGGCTGTATCACACAAAGAATTTGAAATATGAAAATCTTTTGTTCTCTTTATACATATCTAGATTGCTCTTTTCACGTCCCATGTTGAAGGCACAATACTATCTGAACTGGATTAAAAATTGTCAAAACAATGTTGTAGGTCATACGAAACTGATTTGGCCTGAGAACTGCTATGTCCAGAAAAAAACCCATAAATACCGAAAAGTATTCACCAAGGCTCCCAGTACCCCTAATGTCCTAGCTGAGGTGATTGCGACTAGGAATGATGGTTCAAATTGATAATCTTGCAGACCCTTAAAAACAGGATGTAGCTCTCATAAGAGAAGAGAACTAGGAAATAATTGTTTTTTGAAATTATAACTATTAAACAACCTTACAGCTAAGGGTACTATTTTTGAAATTTCACCCCAAAATACTAGGATCTGAAAAGGATTGCATGATGTAACCTTTATGTTCTTCCTCAGCAGTTGGAAACTGGCTAGCTCAACTTCCATGCCGTAAAATGGACAGGCTTCTCTGGATTAACAGAGGAAAGCTGAGGAGAGGCGGTAGATAAAACAGTGAGTTCCACATACTGCTCTCCACTGAAAGCGGCATTACTCGGAAACCACCACCTACAAGGCTAAAAAGGAGTTATCAGCATCAGTATAGCCCTCTTCTCCTAACTTTTTTAAAGCAGTCTGGGGAGAAGATGAATGTGAGTGAATACCTACAGAATTGACTTGGACAGGGAATTGCTAGTGCAGCCATTCCCATGTCGGTGACTAGTGATCCAGTAGGTGAATTAACAGAGGCTTTACTTAGCCCATGGAACTACAGTGGTTGTAGATGTTATCACTCCTTGTTTTCTCAACCATGTCTGGTGCTGACACTTAAAGGAGATTGGATGGCTGATCCTGTAGCGCCACTCTTCTTGAGTCTAGGAAATATGCCAGGCCTTTTTATGTATAGAAAAGTGTGTGCTGTATCCTTGTTCCATGTTATGTGTTCTAAAATGGAACTTGGTACATGGAAGTTCCATAGCTTGTCAGTTGGTGACTGCAAGCTGATGGATGAGGTTGTACAATAAATACCTCTTACCTAATTCACCAAAGTGTTTTGTTTACTTTGTCACACTGGCAACGATCGCGTGTGAATAAAAGGAGTGAAGACTAGATGGGAAGGATACAACCTCGTCAAATCAAGAGGGAGAGAGAGGACTAGATAAGCTTGTCCGTATCCCCAGGGTTATATGTAATTATCAACAAGGACTAGCTTAGTTGTGAGAGGTGACTCAACAGAGAAACGTTTGTGGGCAAACCATTTGGTTTGATCATGAAGCCCTCACCCATCAACCTAGTTGGTTGCATGCTTCATCATCGGGCCCACCACAGTGACACCGAATGTGTCCCGGGTGTGCTGCGATGCCTGGTTACAGCGGAGCTGGTATGATTGCTGAGTGTGCAGTGTTGTGGGTGAGTTAAGTGAAAGTTAAAAGTTATACAGTGGGTCCCAGTACCCAAGGGTAAAGAAAGATTTTAATCACTGGGCCCCTGTTAGTGTCGGTGACTCGGGACACCGCAGAAGGACAACAGGTCCAAGGAGGATCCAGACCGACAATTTCGGTCTCTTTCTCTGCCAGGTGACCATAGGAGGCTTTAACAGCAACAAGCCAGTTTAAGAAAGAGGGAATCCCCCTCTAACACATACCGCACCTTAGCGAGTGCGACACATTTTCTCCACAAACACTACCACTTAAATTAAGTATTATTTATTTCACCATCACATACTCTTTGGTCCTGAGGAAAGCCAGTTTAAAAGACAAAGGCCTGGCTGAAACATATAGACCACACAGGACGTAGGAGGTCATAATCCATACTCCAGCACGTCCGTCTGCCTTTTAGACGATGATGAAGCATGCCACCAACTAGGTTGGTGGGTGAGGGCTTCATGATCAAACCAAATGGTTTGCCCACAAACGTTTCTCTGTTGAGTCACCTCTCACAACTAAGCTAGTCCTTGTTGATAATTACAAGGATACAACCTCAACATCAAATTGGATAAGCGGATTTAAAAGTAAAAAAAAATAGTTCCTGTGTTTAAAAGTAAATTCAAGCGGTACCTGTAACGAGCGCAGGGGGGGGGCGTGGCCACGAGCTGAGCATGGCGGACACATAGTGTGCTAGCTCCGTCCTCTGCCCGAAATAAACGCTGATTATCCTGATATCCCAGAGGCCCTCAAACACCCACTCGAGTCCTCCGAACTCGCCGAGAAGACAAACAACTGGCGACGACTAGCCACGAGTCCTGTGGACCGCCTGGGACCGAGGAAGAGGATCGACGCTGGTGAGGCCTGGGTTCCCGTGTAAAGCCGCAGCCTAAATTAGAAGAGGAGCCGAGCTGGAGGAGAACGGCGGACGCCACAGCGTGAGGGGGCGAGCGGAGCGGAGCACTACCCCGGCGAGCTGTGATTGCTGGATCGCAACAGCGCAGGCACCGGGAACGACTGTACCACCCAAATAAGAGCAAGCACCCGAGACCCGGCCAGGAGCGGACGACCGCGGTGTCCGGCCAGCAGCACCGGAAGGTTCGTAGAGGCGCGAACGTACTGGGCGGTCAGCGGAGAAGTAGCGCACTGAACTGAGCGCTTTCACACGAGCCGAGGAGCGACAACGGAATCGAGGTGAGCCCCGGAGCTACGCTAGGGAGGGCGCTCAACACGGCAGCCGGTCCGCGGCAGACGGCGCCATTTTGGTGAATACCGCAGAGTCAGTGTTAACGCAACTGGGACTACAGAGGCCTTGCGGCGCCCTGAGACGAGATCGGGGAAAAGACAGTGATGGTCGCTTGGGGACTATACCGCAACGGTACACGCTATTTACAACAGCACGCTGGTCACACACAGCAGAGAAGTTTAATCGCGTGACACCGCACCAGCAATAAAGGCGCCCCCCCCAGAGAAATGATAACAGTGGTGGAAAGTGAAGCGGCGCCTTCGACTGCCCACGATCCGTTTCCCCGGAGTGCTGTGCGTGGCGATCGCCCGACCCTTAGGCAGCAGTATCACACCAGGCACTAACAAAGAAGCCAGAGATACACGCAGTGAGTGCCGAGCTGAGACACTAACGGGAACAGGACGTCAAATTAGATGTACCCCCGAACCTGCAAGGCATTGCCCTTATACTGACAGGGGCGCTGGTCTAACCGTAGACCTTTGGCTCGGTAAGAACAAGTGGGATCCTGCCACCGCCACCCTGCAGACGAGAGCTATGGGGAAACACAGGGCCAAAGTGCAAGATCAGGGCACAAATGCGGACGTTCAGTCCACTGGATCAGAAGACCCGCTGGCCTCCTCCAACATGGAAATTATACCACCGACGGGCAAGTGCACGCAAGAAGCGAAGCTAGACCTCATCTTAGCTGAAATAAAGGCCTCAAGGGAGGCACTGGAACTTCGCATTGATAATATGGCGACAGGCTTGTCGCTCCTCAGGGCGGACCATAACAAATTAGCGGAGAAGGTATTGGAGCAGAAACTCGCGCTTGATGACCTCATACCGCAGCAGACGGACCACTCTACTAAACTAGAGAACATGGAGAAGCAGATTAAATTACTCTGGGACAAGATGGACGACGCGGAAGGGCGGGCTCGCCACAATAACGTGAGAATTTTAGGGATTTCGGAACGAAGCGAAGGAAGAAACCCCACGCAATTTGTTGAAGACTGGCTGAAGAAAATTGTTGGTCTGCAAGAACTGACCCCGCTATACAGTGTGGAAAGGGCGCACAGAATACCCGCCAAACCACCCAGACCAGGAGCACCGCCAAGACCATTAATAGCATGCCTTCTAAACTATAAAGACAGAGACTCAGTACTAAGAGTGGCGAGAGAAAAGGCACCGCTAAGGTATGAGGATAAAACCATCTCAGTGTATCCTGACTTCACTCCGGCGGTGCAGAGAGCCAGATCGACGTTCCTGGGAGTGAAACGCAAACTGCGAGACAGAAACCTGAAGTATGCACTGCTGTTCCCCGCCCGTCTCAAAATATTGTACGAAAATAAATCATATTTCTTTGACACCCCTGAGGAGGCAGCAGAATGGATGGAGGTGACTCTGACACCCCCGAACACACAGGACCCGTTTGAGGAGGACCTAGGTGAAGGGTCTACACGCCATGAGGAACAACGGCGGAATGGCACGGGAGGAGAACACTCGGATGACCCGGCGGCAAGCGGGAAGACGACGTCGGACCGATCTGGAGAGAAGACGAAAGTAATCCAACTGACGACGGCTGCAATAGCTGCTCACAACGCAAGGGACAATTCAGAACTGGGCAGCAACACAGGCATGCAGACGGAGGTGTCCGGTTCTGCAGACAGCTTGCAACTATTTCCCAAAATCACGGCGCAAGCGGCAGAAGAATTCTGAGTGTATTCCTAGAAGACTCCGGTTGGTAATGTATGAGACTCGTGCAAGGACAAGAGTGGGTTGGGGGACTTTGGGGAAACACTAGCTTAGGGCACGCTGTAGTCACACCAACAGGTCCCGCTCAAGTGTACGTAGGAACCCCAACAGATGGACATGTTCTGGTTCAACTCTTGCCCACGTTGGGCAAAAATGTTTGGACCTCGGGGTTTTTTACTCTGGGACCTTGAAGTTAGGGGGTTACAAGTTCTGATAGCACTCAGGTCTATGCATATCCTACACATGGCCCTACTGGCACAATGCCTGATGGACACAACCTCCACGGACAGTGATGGGGACCCCTAATACCTACAAAATATGCACCTGGAATGTACGGGGCATGGGCTCCATACACAAGAGACATAGACCTTTGGCACATCTTAACCGGAGAAGGGTGATGGTAGCCCAATGGATTATAGGCGGGGACTTTAATGCAGTATTGGATTTAACACTAGATAGGTCATACCCACCTCTACAAGCCACTGAAAGTAGGAGACAGGCGGACGCACTCGCGCAATGGGCAGAGGGTTGGGACTTAACTGATACATGGCGTTGCAAACATTTACTAGACAGGGAATACACTTTTTACTCCCCGCCCCATAAACTACACACCAAGATAGACCGGGTTTTCTGTGCCAAGCCATTGTTGGAATCGGTTATCGCAGCGGAACGTTATGGGGAAAACCCTCTCCGATCACAACCCAGTGGAAGTCACACTACAGTGGGGTAGAGTCCCGGCGCCTATACCGACATGGCGCCTCGCCACGGAATTACTAGAAGACACTGTATTTAAAACATCAATTGCAGAGGCAATTACAAATTATTTCAAAGTGTATGCAAATACTGCTAGATCCCGGCAAGTCGAATGGGACGCCTTTAAGGTGTCAATCAGAGGAGAGGCAATGGGAACACGGGTGGGTATGAGACGGAATAAAATAGAGAGAGTCCGGGAGGTGGAGGGCCGCCTGGCTATGCTGGAAAGTGAAGCTGCAGGCACAAACTTACCATTCACGCCGCTACAGGAAGCGAACATTCGGCACGCTGAACTCCTAGAGGAACTGCGTGTGCTGGATTACAGAGAATACACATGCAAGCAGCACGCACAAGCAGACAGATCAGGGCCCGTATAGTTCGAGATGTCCCAACACACATGCCTATACTAGAGGTCACTGATCACAGGGGGTCTCAAGCCACGACGCAAACAGACATTAACACCGCCTTCAGGGACTACTATGAAACGCTGTACGGCCCGCATCGACATCTCTCAGAAACAGCAATTGAGGAGTTTATGACAGGACTAGATTTGCCGCGCCTGGAGGACAGTCAGGGGGAGGAGCTAACACGTCCTATTACAATTGCAGAGGTACGACAGGCCATACGCGCACTCCCACGGAATAAAACCCCTGGAACGGACGGCCTCCCAGCCGAGTTCTACGGGACCTATATTGACCTCCTTGCCCCACGTCTTCATGTAGTGTACCAAGAAGCACTACGTACCCATACGCTGCCACGGACGTCCCTACAAGCGTTGATAGTCTCGCTCCTGAAACCGGGCAGAGATGGAATGCACTTGGCCAACTACAGACCCCTGTCCTTACTAAATACGGATTTTAAAATACTAAGTAAGATCTTGGCGTCGAGACTAGCTCAATACATCCCACAACTCATACACTCTGACCAGTGCGGTTTTGTGCCGGGCAGAAGTACGGCTATGAATCTACGACGGCTCAGCCAACTCATGCTATGCGACCGACCACATGAGAGAACTGAAGGGTGTATTGCACTAGATTTAAAACAGGCATTTGACTCCCTCAGGTGGGACTTCATGTTCGCAACGTTTGCGAAATTTGGGATACCACCAGGGTATATTGCCTGGGTCAAATTGTTGTATACCCATCCGACGGCCCGGGTACGCACAAACAGGTGCATCTCAGAACAACTGGACATAGCGAAAGAAACCAGACAGGGATGCCCACTGTCCCAGCTCCTATTTATCCTGGCACTTGAGCCATTGCTCTGTAAACTTCGCAAATTGGCACACCACCGGGGCATACAGAGAGCCGGAACAGTCCATGTGGTGTCGGCATATGCGGATGATATTATTCTGTACTTACGGGACCTGAGAGGTGACCTGGACCCTATCCCTAGTATTTTTGAGAAATTCCGCGCATTGTCCGGCCTCACTATTAGCAAACCTAAATCCTATGGGTTCTGCTTCGACGCCACTGGTACAAATACCCCACTGTCCTTCGCACCACACACTTTTCAGGTAGCGGTAAGCATGGGCGGAAAATCCGTTACGCTCGCGGATTTTGCGGATTTTTGGTAAATTCGCAATCCGCGAACGCTCGCGAATTTACCGAAAATCCCCAAATTCGCACGCAGCGGATTTTTTTTTCTTTGCGGTGTAAGTTCGCAATTGCGAACATGTAGGTGCGGCGGGCAGCAACAATCTCGCACTCGCGAAATTACCAAAATTGCAATTCTGCACAAGAAATCTACTAGCAAGCAACATAGACCTTCTGAAAATGATGATTTTTATCAGAATAACTCCTCAGGTTGACATTTGCCTGCACTTTTTTGGATTTGAGGCCTTTTGATTTTCTTTGGATAACTTTTGGATTAGAAATCAACTTTCTCATATAGGCTTGGTGGGGCATTACAGTTGCTGTAATGCTGTTCTGCAGAAAAACGAGTTTTTCAAAAGTGAAAGCAGGTTCAAAAGTTCAAACTCATCATTAGTAACCGTTCCCTGTAGTGCTTCCTGACAAGGGCCCCTCCAGAGTTCAGTTGCTAGTTGCAACAATTGTATGACCCTGCTCCGACCCTCACAGCAGGCTCATGGAATAGCTACAAGTAGGCCACAAAGGTCCTGGAAAAAAAAATTGCACTGCAACAGAAAGCAAATTACAGATAAGGAAGCAGGTGCCAGACTGGAATTTTAAAAGAGTGACACATTAATAAATCAACCCCAAATTAATTCATGTCAGTTGAAGCAGGCAGGTGTGCTTGCTTTTTCCCCCCATAATCTACAGTGATGATGAACCAGAGGGTGGCATTGATGTACCAGAGGGTGGCATGGGTGAAACAGAGGGTGGCAGGGGTGAAACAAAGGGTGCTGGGAACCTGTGATGATGAACCAGACGTAGAAACAACATAATCGTGACCGTTGCGAGCCGACATGTAAGTTCGCAATTGCGAACTGTTACAAAACCCTCGCGAACTGTCAGAAATCCTTGCGAACTGGCAGAAATCCTTGCGAACACAAAAAAATAAAAAATCCGCAAATTTGCGAGAATTCGCGGATTTTGCGGATTGTGAGTTCGCAAATTCGCAAAATTCGCGAACGCCAGATTCGCAAAATTCGCCCATGCTTAGGTAGCGGAGACAACCTTCCGATACCTAGGGATACAAGTATATAGAGGAGCCGGGGATATGATTGTAGGCAACCTGGGTAGGGCGACTGCAACGCTGAAAATGCAGGTTAAATTCTGGACTGCCCTGTCATTGTCGGTGGCGGGCAGAGTAGCCATCTCCAAGATGGCAGTACTACCTCGTCTAATTTACTACTTTACGAGCCTGCCGTTCGTGATCCCAGCTACTACGTTCCAGAAATTGAATACAATACTGATGGAACTGGTGTGGGGGTCGGGACGGCGATGCATCATCCTGTCCAAACTGCAACTTACTACCGCAACAGGCGGAATGGGTGTTCCGGACTTCCAAGCATACAACTATGCCTGCCAACTGCAATGGCTGGCCTACTGGCTGGCAGGACGTAACTTACATGAAATTGGCATGTCAGAGGCGGACTGGTCAAGGGGCATCGTCCATACCTTGTTGCTACCTGGGTCGGAGGTTCCCGGGCAGACGCCTCCCCTACTTCGACTTGCGATTACCTATTGGAAGAAGGCGGTGAAATACACGTCCCTTGCGTCCTCATATGCCCCAACGATACCACTTTTGGGAATCCCACTGGGAACGGGATTGCTATCGAACCTAACACTCAGTACATGGCATGAAGCGGGGGTTACGCAGATGGGGGATCTATTTGCAGATGGCCAAGTTATGTCATTCGAGGACTTTCGGGAAACTCATCATACTACGGGTTCCTCTTGCATGCCCGGGTGCGTCGGTACATAGCTAAGACGTGGGCACCGACTGGGCAGAAGCCTCCCACGAACCCGCTACTGACAATGCAATACCTCATGGGAACAGGCAGCCATTTGACGAAATGGATCACAAGTGGTATAAGAGCCGGGAGGGGGATTTTGTTTCAGCCACTGAGAACCAAATGGGAGGAAGATGTGGGAAGGTCGTTCAGGGATAAGGAATGGGAGCGAATCCTCAAATTTCCGAAAGAAGTGTCAAGGAACACGAAATTAAAATTCATCCAACTAATTGTCCTACACAGGGCGTATCTAACACCACACCGCTTGCACGCAATGTTTCCTAATACACCTGAAAATTGACCCCGATGCAGTGCGGCAAACGCGCGACTGATGCATATGTTATGGGACTGCCCGAAACTAGGTTACTACTGGAACACGGTGCATGAGACCTTAATTAAACTGGTCCCTTCCAAGCCATACACCACTTTGGCTTATTCTATACTGGGGCTTGGGCTTACGGAGCGTAAAAAAAGTGTAACCACTCGATTTACCGACCTAGCTCTACTACTTGCGAAACGCACAATAACAATGCGCTGGAAGTCGGCCAGACCGCCAAACCCAGAGATGTGGAGGGCAGAGGTGCTGCGCTGGGGGAAGGCAGAAGGGGAGACACTGCAGCGTGAGGAGCGTAGGGGACTCAGGAAGAATCTAACGTCCCTTGATTGGAATACTACGCTTGGGGCTTTCGAGGCAGGTGGGAACCCTGTGTCGGACTCAGAATCGTCCACCAGTTAAGATATAGAGCGATATGCCAGGAACTAGTCTACCCCCCCGATAGATGGCGCTACCTCACGCCCCAATGGGAAAGAACGGATCTAGGTGCAAAGATGGAAGTCAATAGAATTATCATACTGTACATTGTCCCCGAAAGGTACGTGGTGAGTCGAGAGCCCTGATATTGCGCCTCCACGAGTCTAACTATGCAAATATTCAGTGGGGCGGTCACGGGATGGTCACTCCTGATTTGCGTGTTGAAAAAGGGGTCAGACAAGGGTGCTCAATGGCTCCTACTCTATTTACATTGTTTATAAACGGGGTAGTTTCTCGATTGGTAACTGTGAATGTTGATGCTCCTACTCTTGCAGGACTAAAAATCCCCATACTAATGTTTGCGGATGACATGCTAATTTTATCAAAAACCCCTAGTGGACTACAGCGTGCTCTGACAATTTTTGAGAACTTTTGTGGGGAACATGGACTGGAGGTGAATACTATGAAAACTAAACTAATGAGCTTCAAGCCGCAGCGTAGCTTTAAGTCCAAAATTATGATGAGTGGAGGGCCTTTAGAGTTAGTTAAATCATTCACATACCTAGGTATCCAAATAACTGATGACCATAGGTGGAGCCAGCATATAAATATTGCTACTTTGCGACACAAACAAATAGCTGGCACAATTAATTCTGAACACAGGAAATCGCTAACCAAACCTGTTAAACCAGCCTTATTGGTATATGAAGCAAAGGCTATTGGGTCTGCACTTTACGGCGCTGAAATGTGGGGCTTTGAAAATCTTACATCTCTGCAAGCCTCTGAAAATAAATTTTTAAGAACTCTTACCGGTACACCTAAAAGTACTCCGTTGTTGCCTCTCCGATACGATCTAGGAAGGAAACAAATCAAGGACTTGGCCAGATTACGCCCGATCTTGTATTGGCGCAGACTCTGGACCACTCCTGAGCTCTCACATTATGCCGCGGGTTTTGTGGATGTGATCAAAGCTGATGGCTTTCACAAGATAAGCTGGCTTAAATTATTGAAATCTATATTGTTTGAGCTAGGGTTGAGTTCTTTATGGCAGGACCCTGCTGGGACATCTTTCCCTTCTAAGCGTGTCTTAAAAGATATTTTTTGGGAATGGGTTGTTGCTAAAACTTTAAATGCTTCAAGCACTGGGTCCATGTCTTCGAATTTTCTTGAGGCCAAAATGTATCCAGTCTTGGAACAATATTGGGATATCATCTCCAAACCAGGTGACAGGAAGCTCCTATTCCAACTGAGAGCTGGTGCACTTCCTATAAAAATATTGACAGCTAAATGGGGTTCGGGTGGAAGTAGCACCTGCCCAGCTTGTGGGTTGGGGGACGAGTCTCTGGGCCACTTTCTGTTTTCATGCGGATCATATGCTATTCCAAGACGAGTATGGTTAGCTCCTATGTGCAGGAACCTTGGGACATCAAGTAGTTCAGTAGCTATGCGAATTATTTGTACGACTCAAGTTTCTTGGATCCTGATAGCTACAGCAAAATATCTGGGTTGGGCATGGTTGCTCAGGCAGAGACTGCTAGTTAAATAACTATTCTCTGCCCGACAATTTAGACAGAGACTGCTAGTTAAATAACTATTCTCTGTGTGACAAATTGGCCCTCATGAATTTGACATTACTGCTTTTTATCTATCAAGGACCATGTATCAAGATAGAGATTGCTAGTTAATTAACTATTCTCGGTCTTGATAATTGTTTTTTTGCATTTTTATAATTGCTTTTAGACTCCAGCGTTTCTCATCTTGAAAAGTATTTTTATCAAATGTTTTAATTCTTCTTTTAACCGAATGAATTTTTATATGTAACCTATAGTGTTGCGTCAATGTGCTGGATTGTAAATTTAATTTGTTTTTAAATTCTTGTGTATAATATGCTTTTATGAGTAACAACTCGAATAAAGCACTTTTTGACTTGACTTGAGTCGAGAACTGTGATTCAGTCATGCTGGTTGAAGCCATGTAACATGCATATCGAATATTATTATTCTGAGTGTGGGGAGAGGGAGGGAAGGGGTGGGGGGAGTTTATACTGTACATAATTGGGATGTATGAAAACAAAAAAAAGAAAATGTCAAACTGTTCTTGAGATACTTGCTATGGATATGTGAACGTACTGAAATACAAGGTGAATAATTATGTCGGACACACTGTAAATGTTCCTATCTACTCTGCTAATAAAAAGATTTAAAAAAAATTAAAAAAAACCCTGTAACGAGCGCAGAACGGGCACAGAGGAAAGAAGATTGTCGGAACCTCGCAGAAGTGTTGGAAGACGATCACGGTGTTCCGGGTGTGGAAGTGAAGGTTGTTGGTAGGTTGAACTCAAGCTGTGACACGCAAGGCCCAAATATGCGTAGCACGCCTCAATTTGGAGATAATTAAGGGCAACTTCCTTTAGAAAAAAGAGTGACTGTTGCGGATGTTCTCTGGGAAAAAACGAGCCCACCTATCAAATGAAAGTGATCCAAATGTTGTGTAAGCTCTATTTCCTATAGAAAATGAACTCAATGTTTCCATGACATCGTCGGCGGCCATCTTTGATGTGTAATTTTCGACTCGAGTATCAACTGCTTATTGAAGAAAACAAACAGGAGCTTACAAATTTATGCTATTTAATGAAAAGGATGTATTGACAGGAAATCAGTTATTTGGAGGAGTGTGTACTCGAAGGTGGTAAATGTGAGGAACTTGGAGCAGGTGACATTTACCAAGTGGAGCATCAAGTAAGAGTAACTTATACTTTAGTGACTGTGTTTTGAGGTGTCATCTAGTGCTTGATGTTACGGTGACAAGCACACCACATTCTAGGTTGTTGAAAGAGTTGTTGAGTGCTTGTTACAACAGTGACAAACACACCTCAGTCAAGATCTACAACGGTGACAGGCACACCACAGTCAAGAGCTACATTTATATGACAATTTTAATAAGTGAGTGCTTGCGGTCACGGTGACAAGCACATCCTATTTAATAGTTGACATTATTCTTGAAATATAATTTCTTTGAAGTGTCTCTATTCTATTTCAAGAAGATTGAAGTTATAGTCTTACTTTCAAATGTTTATATACATGTTTTTTTCATTTAAGTTAAAATTAATTTATCAATAGGAGTACTGAACTGAACTAAACTGAGTAATACTCGTAAAACTTTTATAAATATAGTGTGAGAAATTAAGAATGTAACATCTCTTCCGTTTTTTCTTTCTGATCGTGGTGATCCTCCGGTCAGATGGAAAAAGTGGAGGAAAATATTTGAGAACTATGCAAGAGTATGTGGCACAAAGTTGATTGCCTAGAGAAAATATGCACTATTAATGCATTGTCTAGGAGGTGAGGGACAGGAAGTTCTAAAAAATGTACCACAACTGAGCCAAGCAGAGCAGAGAGGCTTAAACGAATATGAAATTTGCATTAGACAGTTAGACTTGCATTACTTACCGAAAGTGAGTATGATCATGGAAAGGTATTACTTTGGATTACGTGAGCAAGGAAAAGATGAAACTGTTGAACAGTTTGTTACTTCATTACGCAAATTAGCTTCAAGTTGTAGATTTGGTGAGTTGGTGGAAAAAAGGATAAGAGATCAATTTGTTTTAAGGTGTTCGAATGATAAAATTAAAGAAGAACTTTGGCTCAAGGATGAACCCCCTTTGTAGGAAGTTATGGTTATTGCAAAGCGTGTCGAACACATGGTTAAGTGTGTAGGTGAATTGAGTAAAGTTGGTAAACCAAATACTCTTTGTGACAAAGTTGAAGAAGTTCAGTGTCAAGTAGTAAAACATGTTGAAAGTAAGAATAAAAATGATTTGGGATATGACAAGAGTAGTGAAAACAAAAACAAGTCAAACAAGTTACAAATTGAGAAAAAGAATGTTGGCACATTTCAAGGTAATTGTTTTCAGTGTGGTAGGTTTAGTCATTTGGCCAATGCAAAGGAATGTCCTGCTCTGAAGGTGAACTGCAATGTGTGTGGTAGAAGAGGACATTATGGGAAAAATGGTTGTTTCCGTAATAGAAGAGACAATAGGAGTGAGACAAAAAGTTACATTTCAAGTAAATGAGTGTAGTGTGGAGTATCCATCAGAGTGGGTTAAGGTGGGTGATGTATGGATTAAGATGAAATTTGTTTCTTGTTCCCATCTCAACTTTATATCTAAGCAAGAGTTTCTGAAGAGTTTTTCAAATCAAAATTAGTTTAAGAAAGTCAGATGTCAGACCCACAGGCTATGGTGGAACCCCTATTAAAATGTTAGGATACTTTATCGATTGTATTGAATATAATGGGAGATTTGTTGATGCTAAGATCTATGTGGCTGTTAAAGGAGACAGTTTTTTGACTTGGACTCATCAAGCTCGTTTAGGTGTAATACTGAATCCCAATGCTAAGCTTTCGGTGCAAATACAAACTGTAGAAGGTCTTGAGGGAAAATTTGTGACAGATTTTAAAGAATTGTCAATAAATACCTCTTACATATCTCACCAAAGTGTTTTGTTTACTTTGTCACAAAGTGCTCCTACAAATGTTTTTCTTTGGGCTGAATAAAGATTTAGTTTTTGAAGATTTACCAGAGACCCCAGATTTTTCAGGCCTTTTCAGACTCTTCTGACACCACTCTTCGCCTTGAAGTGAGGAAAGAAGAAGCCTCTTCTCCCTGGCCTGTGAATTAGCACCTTAGAGGGGGTCCCATTATTTTCATAGCGGAAAGAAGAAGCAGACATTAACCAGTTATTTAGATAGGGAAATATCTCAATGCCTTCTAGATGTAGAAATGCTACACCTGGTGCAAGTACCTTGGTCAACACTCTTGGTGCGGATCAGAGATCAAACAGTAGAGCTTTCAATTAGCAATACTGGCCATCGATTGCAAAGCATCGACAAACACTGACTCCATGAATGAATTAGCACATGAAAGTATCCATCCTGGATATCCTAAGTTTTATAGACGTCTCATTTGGTTATCAATGAAATACCTGTAGTTATGTGTCATCTTGAATGGAGTGTATAGGGTGTACTGGTTCAAAGTCTTTTAAGTGTAGAACTGGGTGCTACTTCCATTCACGATTTGGTACTAAAAAAGAGAATAAAATATAGTCCCAAATGTCTATGAGGGTAAGGAACTTGAACCACTGCTTTTTTCTTGTAAGGAATTTACACCCAACAGAACAGCTTCTCTATTTAACTCTTCTTTTGGAAGAGGAGTAGTCTGAAACAATGGCTTTGGGCAACAGCCAGAAAACATCTGTTTTTGACTAGTTTCAATTTCTTGTAGAAATTCATTATTCTCACCCGCACTTTAAGGCACAGATAGTCATTCTTTTGAGGCTGCCGTTGACTGTTTCTTTGGAGCTGGGATTTTGTAACCTTGGTCCTGGTCTCAAAAGGAACAACCGTTTTCTTGAATCCATAGAATTGAATGTTTCTGAATAAAGGATTTCCTCAATGATGATGCTATTAAGGGCTGTAGAATATCTTTTTCTTCTTTTCTGTTTTCAGCATCTTTTTATTTAACTCTAGGCCAAATACCGCAAGATCCAAACTGTAACTAATGAATCAAATCCCATTCACACATATAAACGGTCACTTTCACAACTTCAGGCATAGTTTCCTTGTTGCTGCAGTTGGCACCCCATCCAACATTGTAGAAGACCATAAAAAATCAAAAGGCTGTGTTAGATAGCAAATGTTAATCTTAAAAGTAAAGCACGGGTGCTGCGATTATAGCAAAAGTTAAGAAATACATTTTTTTTCAATTTCTTTACTTTTCACCCGCGCTTTACTTTTAACATTAAAAGTAAAGCGCGGGTGCCGCAACAGTTGTTGCTTATTTATTTTACGCAACTTACAACCATTGACAAAGCTAATAGTACATTACCGAGGATCCATTGATACTTTGGTTCACTGTGCACTTCATATACATTTTTCTAATTCTGCTAAAGGCATTGGAGCTCCACAGGATTGCAAGACTGGCAAAGATATGTCTGACAGTGACAGTTCCTATTAACATCAGCCTGTTCACTTGGATGGTTGCCATTTGGGCTGCACTGTTGTGAGCAGACACTATGGAATCTTGTCTTGGCTCCTCTGTCCCACCAGGTTCATGTAGCTGTAGTGAATACACTCGCTGCTAATGTGTACCATTGGCCGTTCCCTGATACAGGTATCATCTTTAACATTAAAAGTAAAGCGCGGGTGCCGCAATTATAGCAAAAGTATAGAAATAGAAAAAAACATCTATTTCTTTACTTTTGCTATAAGCGCGGCACCCGCGCTTCAATTTTAATGTTAAAAGTAAAGCGAGGGTGCCGCGATTATAGCAAAAGCAATCAAATTGATTTTTTTTTTCTATTTCTTTACTTTTGCTATAATAGCGGCACCCACGCTTTACTTTTAACAGTAAAATTAAAGCGCGGGTGCCGCGACAGTTGTTGCTTATTTATTTTATGCAACTAACAACCATGGACAAAGCTAATAGTACATTACCTAGGATCCAATGATACTTTGGTTCACTGTGCACTTCATATACATTACTCTAATTCTGCTGAAGGCATTGGAGCTCTACAGGATTGCAAGACTGGCAAAGTTATTTCTGACAGCGACAGTTCCCGCCTGTTTGCTTGGATGGTTGCTGTGAGACCTGTCTGCTTCTGGGGGTCCTCTCACAACTATGATTTATTTTGTCCCCTTTGGCCTCCGAGTGTTATTATTCTTTTTTTTATGTCCACCCAGATTTTTGGTTGTCAGCATTGACTGTGGGGCTAGGTGATCCTTGAGTAGGACGTTGTGCCTGACCCTTGAGGCCTAGTCATCTACAAGAAAATTTAGTGAGATCCCAGAAACCTAAAATGGAGTCCACCAACTGACATAACGGTCATCATAACCAAGCTGACCCATTGAGTTGCCTGAGGAAGGTTCTGGAACCAACTGGCAAGTTCCAACGGACTAGGGTCAGCCTATAAAAGGCCAGTACTCAGGTGGCCATTTTGTGTAAGCCTGTGACCAGAGAGGTAGCAGTGACCAGTGTGGAGAGAGGCGAATTACAGAGGAGAGCTTTGCACCAGTAGGGGCCCAATTGTCCTGTGGCCGACGGTGTCCTACTTGGATGTGACCCCCTTGGATCCGACCAAACCCCACTGAGTCTGAGTATCATCTTCGCACCTGGACTTTCACCTCAAAGGCACCGGAAAT
The DNA here is from genome assembly GCF_964263255.1 of Lissotriton vulgaris. Lineage (NCBI taxonomy): Eukaryota > Metazoa > Chordata > Amphibia > Caudata > Salamandridae > Lissotriton > Lissotriton vulgaris. Next base: position 1,544,504,479 of record NC_141694.1, on the reverse strand, counting down.
CCCCTTGGTGTACTTTGATCTTAGCGGGGGTTCTTACACCCCTGGGTCGCTCCTGTCAACATACAACTTGATTACCCCTTTTGAAACGGCATTAACGTGAAGAGGGAAGAGGAGCTGAAATTACAACCGCTGTGACTGACTGTAGCGCTACTGTCCTCTTGGGGTCGAAGCAGAGTAGCAACACGTAGAACCCGCCACGGCACTACAACTCCCAGAATGACCTGGGTTCTGGCAAACCGGAAGTCGTGTGCGGGAACAGCGTTATAAGCACCTCCCCGACACTGCCCGGGGCTTGTCAATCCTTTCATGAATCCTGAGAGAGTGAGCCTGAGTACTTTGTTAGAGCAGCAGCGCACGCTTGCCTTCCCGCTCGGAGGACGCCGAGCCCAGCAGCAGCGGACGCTTGCCTTCCCGCTCGGAGGACGCCGAGCCCAGCAGCAGCGGACACTTGCCTTCCCGCTTGGAGGACGCCGAGCCCAGCAGCAGCGGACGCTTGCCTTCCCGCTCGGAGGACTTCGAGACTTGCCGTACCGAACACTTAGAGGTAGGCACATTGTAGTCAGCACGGCCGTGCTAGATAAACTGTTTGCTATCTCCGCAATATCATTCCTGTGGAGTCCCTGCCCTTTTCTTTGAACTTCGTTCCCAGCCTACAGTGACTGTAACTAGAAGGCTTGAGAGACGTATTGGAAATTCTTTTGTTAATCATAGTTAGTGAATGGACTAATGAGGCTCTAGCCTGTCAACCCACTACTACACATACCAGAATCCTTTTGGGCACGTACCACGTGATATCCTGTAAGTATTGGTCTTTCCTTAGCATATACAGCAAAAGGCATGGTCAATGCAGGCTAACGGTCTGTCCTTTTGTGTTTCCCCAGTTGTGTTGTGACCTGAAGACCTCCTTACCTTTTGACCAGACCAAGAGGGGTATCTTCATAACAACGTCCTCCTTCGTTGTTCCCTCCCTTTTTCCTGGAGTGCCGTCTGTCCCTTGCGTGTGCTTCATGCTGGGAGAGTGGGCATTATTGGGAACTGGGAGACTTCCTCGCGCTGTGGTCCCCGCTGGCTAGTACCTGAAGGTTAGTGGCTTGAGTATTCTCTTCTTGGGGTATCTGGCCGCTGCTAACCGCGACAGATTGACAAGCCCAAGTAGACAAGCCGAGCCTGGGCCATGGACATGGGTGAGGCGATAGCCTCGCTGGTCGAGAGCCTTAACGCACTTCAGCATGAAGTGCATGTTTCTCGTGTAGAGAATCAAGAAATGAAGAAGGAAATGAATACCATGCGTAGAGAAGTTGCTGGCATGGTGCGCAAAAATCAGGGAGCAGGGTCGTATATCAGGGAAGCTACACTCCCTCCACCCGGACACACAGTATCACAACCCCCTCCCCCGGTGGCATCAGGGGGTGGGTTCTTTGCCCCCATTGCCATACCTCAGTCCTCTACCGACCACACCCCCACGGTGCACGTTATACAGAACACGGGCATCCCTCTTGCCCCACCTGAACGCTTTCATGGGGATCCCAAGAAATTTGAGACCTTTTTGAATCAATGTAGGCTCCACTTTTTGTGCAAACCTGCGGTGTTTCAGGACGATGCAGCCAAAACCGCATTTATGATGTCATATATGAGCGGGAATGCAGCTAGCTGGACAATACCGTTAATGGAAAAGAACGATGCGGTATTACATCAATTCAATGACTTTTGTTCCGCCCTACGGAGGTTGTTTGACCGCAAGACACATATGTTGTCCTTAGATAAGGAACTCATTACGTTACGCCAGGGGTCACAGGACCTATTATCCTATATCACAGCTTTCAACAGGCTAGTGGTCGAAACAGACTGGCCACAAGAAAAACGTACCTCCTTGTTTTATCAAGGTCTCCGAAGTGAACTAAAAGACGTTTTGTCTCAAGTGGTCCAGATGCCAGCCAACTGCGAAGAACTAATAGATCTTACCGTGCAACTAGACCATCGCTTACTGGAAAGACGCGGAGATCGGAATAGGAGTGAGGCGAAAGGATGGTATCCCAAACCAAAGGCGCTGCCAGACGAAGGCACCAAAAGTCCAGACGGGGCAGAACCGATGCAGATCGGTGGGATTAGAGGTCCCCTGACAACGGAAGAACGTGACCACAGACGAAAAATGAAACTCTGTCTTTATTGTGGCAAGGGGGGGCACTTTATAAGAGAATGCCGAGCAAGGGCCCAGCAACCAGAAAGAAACCTTGTGCCACGAAAACCTGCTATAATGGGGACCAAAGAGACGTCGGAAAACTGAAAAGTCTGACCCAGACGGAGATCGCTGGGTTGGACGTGAGACATACATCGATCTCCTCACTTATCGCCAATACGATGATGCCCGCAGTGGCCCATATAAACATGCCGGTGACCTTGTTTATAGCTGAGGACAATGTTGCCCACGTGGAAGCCCTGTTGGATTCAGGAGCCACAGGAAACTACATGGATATCGACTATGCTGCCTCCCTGGGAATCGCATGGGAGAAGAAGGATGAGCCCGAAAACGTAAAAGCTGTCGATGGCTCTTCTTTGACATCGGGGCCTGTAACAACACATACGTTGCCTCTTCGCATGCAGCCCGATGAACCCCTGGAGTACATCCAATTTGATTTGATTGCGGCTCCGCAATTCCGCCTCATCCTAGGCATGCCCTGGCTAACGCTACATGACCCTGATGTGAGCTGGTCAGCTCGAACTGTGTTGCTGAACTCGACCTACTGTAAGGAACATTGTTGTATCCTTTCCCCGGTGGCATCAGGAGACGAGGAGATCCCTTGTGCGCATCACTTAGCCATGTCATGTGCTGATGTACCTAAGAGGGGCGCCACCACTTTACCCGAGGAGTATGAAGGATATCGTTCGCTCTTTGACAAAAAGAAGGCTACCCGGTTACCACCGCATCGTGTATACGACTGTTGCATAGATCTTCTACCTGGGGCGGCGATACCATGCAGTCGTGTCTATGCTCTAGCGGAGAAAGAAAACCTGTACTTGCGGAACTATATTGATGAAAACCTGGCTTCCGGATTTATCCGTCATTCCACTTCTCCTGCCTCTTCACCTTTATTTTTTATTCCGAAGAAAGACTGTGATGAGTTGAGACCCTGCATCGATTACAGAGCCTTGAATAATATCACTGTCAAGAATCGATACCCCCTCCCGTTAATATCTGTTTTGATGGATCAAATCAAGGGAGCCCGCTATTTCACCAAGTTGGACCTTCGTGGGGCCTACCATTTAGTCCGGGTAAAACAGGGCGACGAGTGGAAGACGGCATTCCGCACCAAGTTGGTCTCTGTGAATATAGGGTAATGCTTTACGGACTATGCAACGCCCCTGCCGCCTTCCAGTATTTCATGGATGAGGTGCTACGGGGGTTGCTAGATACCATATGCATGGTATATATCGACGACATACTCGTCTATTCAAGGACCCTTCAAGAACACGTAAAACACGTCACGGAAGTACTAGGACGCCTACAGCAACATGAATTATACGCTAAGCTTGAAAAGTGCCTATTCCATGTCACAGAGGTTTCCTTTCTAGGTTACGTGATCAATGCCAGCGGCTTTCAAATGGAAAATGGAAAGGTGGAGGCCATCAAGAACTGGGCAACGCCTCAGAGCGTTAAATCAGTGCAGAGCTTTTTAGGTTTTGCGAATTATTACAGGAGGTTCATAAAAGACTTCTCCAGGATCATCCATCCCATCTCCTGTCTGCTACGGAAAAACGTTCCGTTCAAGTGGGGTGAGGAAGCAGACCTGTCCTTCCGCACCCTCAAGGAGAGATTTACTCAAGCCCCCATTTTGCGCCATCCTGATGCTCAACTTCCGTTTATCCTGGAAACAGACGCATCACAATTGGCTTTGGGAGGGGTTCTATCGCAAAGACATCCAACAACAGGACAAATACATCCAGTCGCATACTACTCCAAGAAACTGAGCCCGAGTGAGATCAATTATTCCATCACGGACAAAGAATTACTCGCCATAAAAAGAGGTTGCGAGGAATGGAGGCATTACTTGTTGGTAGCCCGGCATACTATTGAAATATACACTGATCACAGGAACTTGTTGTTCTTGAAAACTGCTAAAGCCCTAACGCCGAGACAACTAAGATGGACTCTCTTTTTCTCGGACTATGATTTTGTAATCAAGTATCGCCCTGGCCCTCAAAACGGAAAGGCCGATACCCTTTCCCGGAATCAGGACACCACAGAACAAGAATCCGCTGTCCACAGTGAACCGCCTTCTATCTTGTCTGAGGGAGCCTTTCCCGAAAGCACTATAGCCTTGCTCACGTCCACAGATTTCCTCGAGGACATCAAGGTGTCGTTGACAGACGTCGATATTTCTGCCTGGCTCCAGGAAGAACCCCAAGGGCGATCACAGAACAACGACCTCTTGTATTATCGCCATGCCTTGTACGTCCCGGACCCTGGCCTACAGATGCAAGTACTCAATTGGGCTCACGATTCAGTGTTGGGAGGACATTGGGGTGTGTACAAAACCATCGCCACCATAGAACGGTCCTTCTGGTGGGCCACTCTAAGAAACGACGTTAAGAAATACGTCAGGAATTGTTAGATGTGCGCACAGAGTAAGGCGATACATAACCGACCTGCTGGATTACTCCGCCCAATACCAATTCCCCCCAAACCATGGCACACGGTCTCCATGGACTTTATTGTGGAAATGCCCTTGTGCCAGGGAAAAACATCGATCCTGGTGCTCGTAGATCACTTGACCAAAATGGGCCATTTCGTACCGTTGGAGGGTTTACCAACATCAGCAGAACTGGCACTCGTGATTCTTCAACATCTTGTGAGAGTTCATGGCATCCCGAGCGTCTTCATTACGGACAGAGGTTCGCAGTTTACATCCCGTTTCTGGAAAGCCCTCTGCAAAACGTTAGCCATCAATGCCAGGCTCTCAACGAGTTACCACCCTCAGACGGACGGCAAAACGGAACGCCTCAACCAGACTATTGAACAGTATCTGCGTTGTTTTTCTCTGCAGAACTCAACGGACTGGGTCACCCTACTGTGGATGGCTGAATTCACCTATAACAACACTGACCACTCCACCTTGGGCTGCTCCCCGTTCTTTTGCCTTTTGGGATATCACCCGAACATTCTCCCTTTCGAATGGCCGGTATCATCGAGCCTGCCCAGCATTCAGGAACACCATGCTCATCTGCATGCTGTTCGAATCGACGCGATACATCTCCTGTCGGCTGCTCAAGCATCACAGAAACGGGTTGCGGACAAGAAACGCAGTCCGGAGCCGGTGTACAAGGTGGGGGACAAGGTATGGCTTTCCACTAGGTATATCCATCTCCGGGGTGTAAACAAACTAAAGCCCAAATACATTGGTCCTTACAGCATCGAAGAGGTTATTAACCCCGTAGCTATGAGAGTAGCCATTCCCCATACCTGGCACATCCACCCTGTTTTTCATGTATCCCTTCTCCAGCCTTGTCCCTTGGATACTAGATTGCCCATTCAACCCCCTCCTGTACTGGTGGATGGTTTGGAAGAGTATGAGGTACAAGAATTGTTGGATTCTAGGTTATACAGGGGTAGGGTTCAGTACCTAGTACATTGGAAGGGGTTTGGTATCGAGGACAGAACCTGGGAGCCTGCGCATAATCTCCATTGTCCTGAGTTGGTGGATCGCTTCCACCAGGAACATCCTGGTAAACCGGGACGACCGCCGAGTCGGCAGTCCTTGAGAGGGGGTTCTGTAGCGCTACTGTCCTCTTGGGGTCGAAGCAGAGTAGCAACACGTAGAACCCGCCACGGCACTACAACTCCCAGAATGACCTGGGTTCTGGCAAACCGGAATTCGTGTGCGGGAACAGCGTTATAAGCACCTTCCCGACACTGCCCGGGGCTTGTCAATCCTTTCATGAATCCTGAGAGAGTGAGCCTGAGTACTTTGTTAGAGCAGCAGCGGACGCTTGCCTTCCCGCTCGGAGGACGCCGAGCCCAGCAGCAGCGGGCGCTTGCCTTCCGGCTCGGAGGACGCCGAGCCCAGCAGCAGCGGACGCTTGCCTTCCCGCTTGGAGGACGCCGAGCCCAGCAGCAGCGGACGCTTGCCTTCCCACTCGGAGGACTTCGAGACTTGCCGTACCGAACACTTAGAGGTAGGCACATTGTAGTCAGCACGGCCGTGCTAGATAAACTGTTTGCTATCTCCGCAATATCATTCCTGTGGAGTCCCTGCCCTTTTCTTTGAACTTCGTTCCCAGCCTACAGTGACTGTAACTAGAAGGCTTGAGAGACGTATTGGAAATTCTTTTGTTAATCATAGTTAGTGAATGGACTAATGAGGCTCTAGCCTGTCGACCCACTACTACACATACCAGAATCCTTTTGGGCACGTACCACGTGATATCCTGTAAGTATTGGTCTTTCCTTAGCATGTACAGCGAAAGGCATGGTCAATGCAGGCTAACGGTCTGTCCTTTTGTGTTTCCCCAGTTGTGTTGTGACCTGAAGACCTCCTTACCTTTTGACCAGACCAAGAGGGGTATCTTCATAACAACGTCCTCCTTCGTTGTTCCCTCCCTTTTTCCTGGAGTGCCGTCTGTCCCTTGCGTGTGCTTCATGCTGGGAGAGTGGGCATTATTGGGAACTGGGAGACTTTTCCTCGCGCTGTGGTCCCCGCTGGCTAGTACCTGAAGGTTAGTGGCTTGAGTATTCTCTTCTTGGGGTATCTGGTCGCTGCTAACCGCGACACTGACTTCACAACAGGCGAGGCACAATTACCGTGTAAAAGGAAGAGTAGCCTGTGGCAGCGGTCAAGGAAGAGATCATCCGTCCCACTCGGAATCACCTGAAGCGGCATTGGTGTATCTGAGGGCCGGCACTTCCGCGGTACTGTAGTGGTGGAAGACGGACCAACGCCAGCGAAGGCGGGGCCGAGGAAGAGCTTCTGAAGGAGAGCCGAGCGACATCGGTGAGGGCGGTCCTACGCAGAGGAAGGTACAGCGCTCGCACTGGTGAGGAGATCGGGAGGAGTGGTGACGCGCTCTGTCAACACCGCCGGTGGTCGTCCCGCCCTTGACCTGGTCGCTGTGGAGAAGTATTGCATGCCGACCCCCTGACCTCTGAGGTGAGGTGGTTCCCGAGACTGTTTCGCCCAAGCCGACGAACTCCGGCAGTGTCAAAAGTAAGCTGGGGCATTGCTGGGGAGAAGGGTGGAATCGGTTCTTGGAGGAGCAGTGCTGGAAAGGGGTGACGGGCGATTCCCGTATGAGCTAGAAGCCGGCCAGAGTATTTCCTTGAACTTGACTTTCACAATACGAGTAAGCCAGTAAAGGACCAAGTCTTATAAACACGAGGAGAGTGAGAGGAACGAGTGGAACTCGTAGGGGGCTGCGGGTTAGAAAACAAGGAGTTGTGGGGAGATAGGCACAATCTCTATCATAGGGAAGAGTGTAGTTACTGTCTTCCAATCTGAGGTAACAGGGTAAGCAGAACCTACTAAGCTGCCTATATGTCAGCGGGGGTGATGTTACTGGGGCCGAAGTGAAATGTGATGTTAATTTGCCTATTCTTTCCTAGTGTAACAGCCGTGCCAACCCTTGTGAAGTATTGTGTACAGTGAATGTTAAAAGTGATCTGAACCTGAAGCAGCGGGGGTGAAGTATACTCTGGTTCCTTCTTGGGAATCGTTTATTACTCTTTCTGTAAGCAACTGAATTGTATTGATTTCTCTAAAAAGAAGAAGGAGGGTCATGTAAACTGAAATTGCAACATGTAATGTAATGAAATGTAAGAAGTGACAAGAACTGCATTCATTTGAAAGGTGATGTACTAATGTAATAAGAAAGCTATCAAACCAAAGAGAACAGAGTCTATTTTTATAAAGTACGAACCTTATTTTCCTAACAAGGTGTAGTGTCATTTTTGGAATGGATGGGCGCTGAGTTCCTGAGAGGTTTTACGCAAGCTTACACATTTAGCCTTTGGAATTAGTCTTCCCCTCTGTGCCATACTACCCACGTGTTGGCTAGGAAAACCCTAGGTCTAACAGTTGCTATTTGGGCTGCACTGTTGTGAGCAGACCCTATGAAAATCTTGTCTTGGCTCCTCTGTCTCACCCGGTTCATGTAGCTGTAGTGACTATACTCTCTGCTAATGTGTACAATTAGCAATTCCCTGAAACAGGTATTGTTCTAATAGTTGTCCTATGCGATAGCACTAATATTTCTGGTCAGAGCCTTGAACTGACCGCCTACTCGAGGCGTGCCTGACAGACTAGCATAAAGAAAGAAACTGCAGATCAACTTGTAACAGCTAAATGGCGAGGCACTACCGGAATTGTTGACTTTATAGTACTACGAAGTACCAGTAATTTACTTGTTTGACGCCATACTTTTGATATTGCAGCAGGGTCAGGGCTTTATATGCGAGGACAACAATAGGAAGAATTAATTTCTGTGATTCACTATCCCAATTTCCGTCTCCAATTTTGATTATTTACCCTCCAGTTTTGTTTATTTCCAGCTTCTTTTCTAAGGGTATTCGATAAATCCATGTCACCAAGGACACAGTGTTCCACTCCTGTTTGATTAAAAAATCAGAAAAGCAGTCGACGGAAGCATTGCCTGTTTGCTGGCGTGGAGTTATCTGGTACCCTTACATGTAGCATGCCACCCCTATCCCCCTTGAAGTTTCTACTGCTGGTTTCAGTCTTACGACCTGGCTGCGTGCTGCCAAGCACCCACATGGAAGCCACACCACCTATCTAACCTATTCTTCACCACTTTACACCCACGTTTACACATTTGCTTCCAAATGTAGACTCGGTGCCATCGAAAATTGACAGCTGCGGCAAGGGTGCTCGCACCAAAACAAGTTAAGAACCGATAACGTGGCTTATTCCCCCCACATGAACCACTTGTCCAGTAGTAAACAAGACTTTGTTGATCCCGAACATATCTTCTCGAGTTGGGGAGCGGGGGAATGTTGGAAGGTGTGCTGTAAACCGTCCCTCATTTTATTTTCCCTTTAGTTTGTGCTTGGCAGGAGTAAATCTGTGGTGAGACCTCACAACCGGGCTTATGGCGAGGCGTAGCTTGAAGCCTTCAATGTGAAACGGGTAGGGGCTTCTGGAAAACTTCTTCCCGCTTCGATGAGTAACCACTGGTAAATACTAGAGAGAGATGAAGTCCAGGGCATCGCGTAACCCTCTTTCAAAGTCGCTTCAAATAAAACAAGCATTGACATAGCCAACCGGTCTCGCTTTTGGGACCTTATAAGTATTTAGTAATCAGCACAGTATCCTTGGCGCAATAACATGAACTATTGCATGGCTAAAAACTTATAAGTTCCCAAAGGCGAGACCAATTGGCTATGCCAATGCTTGTTCATTTTTTGGGTGGGGGAAAGGACGGAAAGGCAATGTTGTGCCGTGACAAGTCGGTCTGGACACGTGGGCCAGGATATGTCCGACAACATGGTGTCCTCGTATGCCCCTAGTACTGCACACGTCCAGAACATGTACAACAGGTCTGCTTAGTCTGTCTTACAGCAGGGCATTCATCCTGAACTTGGAGATAGATTTGGTGTAGGTGTCGGGACGGGGGAAGGTGTGAGCCAAATAGGCCCTGTGAAGGATGCAAACGTATAAATTTGAAACAAGTGTTCTGAGGTATCTTGATAGGATACTCGAAGGCCTTACTAATTCTGCTTCATAAAACACCTGTCTTAGGGAATCTTCCCAGGAGGCCTGTAAACAAGTTAGTGCGTTAGTGAGTCCATCTTGAAAGCCCGGTATACACCAGATGTCCGCCATGTCAATCCGAGTGAAGAGCATGTAGTAGTGGATCTTGGGGTGGTTCTGGTCCTCAGATATAGCACTGTTTTTAAAGTGTCACTTTGAGCACGTTGTGTGTCAGGCAGGCCCCACCAGGAAGATCACCGAGATCCTGGGGCTCCCAGAAGGACATTAGTGACCCCTTGGTAAAAAGGTCGCTGAACTTGATAATGCTGAGTTCCTCCCATATCTCCAAGGTGCGGTCAGTGAAAGTGCAGTCAGCCATCCGGAGCCGCAGAGGGGTGTGATCAGGGAGTATGGGCGAACGGTTGTTGCCTGTGGAAATCCTGGTTTTAAGTATTCCTGAGCATTCTGCTGCGGGAGTCAGGGTGTGCCTTCTGCCGGTGGCCAGGAAGTAACAAGCTACTAAGGTGTTCTGTGCGTACATTTACTCTGGAGAGCCCTGTCTCTTCCATGTGATGTCCTGCCAGTCAAAAGGCCACCCACTTGAGAATGTGCAGCACTACCCTTTTCCTCTCTGCCCCCAAATCAGAGTAAGCAACGAAGAGTTTAGGCTATGTAGGGTATGTCTAGGGATCACGACCAGCAGATCTGAGAAGAGATCGGGTAGAATCATCATTTTGAGCAGGGCGATGAGGTCCTACACGGGCAGTGGAAGGGTCATCCAGAAGTTTGCTTTGGACCATGGAGAGTGTATTGCTCTATCCAGGTTTTCCCTCCAGGAGGTCCTCTTCTTTATGGTATATTTGGGCACCCAGGTATTTAAATGTCTGTAGAGCCCAGGTCAGTCTTTCGTTGCCCAATTGTATGAGCCTTTTGGGGAGACGCTCTTTGAACATAAAGGTGAAAGACTTGACATAGTTAACCTGAAGGCCACAGCTCTAGCCAAAACTATTCAGGGTATGAGTCCCATAGACACTGCAGCGTTATAGGACTATATCATGTGCGTATAATGAAACTTTGCATGCACCTTAGGCCCCAGGGTTATGCCCCAGTTTCAACTTCTGATTTGAAGAAGAACTGACAGTGACTCCAGGGCGAAAACAAATATTAGGGAGGACAGGAGCCTCCCTGTATCAGACAGGGAGGCTCCTGTCTTCCCTAATATTTGTTTTCGCCCTGGAGCCACTGTCAGTTCCAGGTCACCAGGTACGCCTTTGGGATGTAGCTGCTTTTCCTGATTCTGGCAATGTTTGTGCATTGTAGATGGATCCGAACAAAAATCTGGGAGCCGAAGTCTTAGCGGCGGAGAGCCCTGAACATATCATTTCAATTTAAGGAATCAAAAGCCTGTTCCAGGTCCAGGAAGAGACAGGCTGCATTGAGCCAATAAGATGGTGTTAATTCTATTACTGAGTACAGGTGTTGGATATTCAGGGGAGTGTGGCATCAGGGGATGAATCAGTTTTGATCAGTGTGAATCAGTATGGGTAAGAGAGGCAGAATGTGGTCCGGAATGAATTTACGGAGGATTTTATAATCTTGGGAAAGGAGGGAGATCAGTCAGTAGGAAGAAGGGCGGGATGGGTCACGTTCAGATTTTGGGATGGGCACCACTAGGGCCACTTGTAAAGTTGGTGGGAGGAAGCAGAGCTCCTTTGTGTCGTGGAACACTCTCAAAAGACACGGTATTAGAGAGTACTCATGTGTAACGTAGAATTCGAGGGGCAGGACCGTCTCACCATGGTGAGCGGCTTTTATAACAGTTCTTCTGTTAATGGCATACTATACTGTAATTAAAAATCCCAACCCGATTCATGAGGAGCAGACTGACCACCCAGCACCTTCTTAATGCGCTTACACATCTCCTGTAATGGTGCCCCTCGCACATATCTCGCTTTTGGGACACCACAAAAAACGCTAGCTCTAGCTATGGTGACCAGCCGTTCTGGATTTCCCAGGATGGTCCTGGTTTTTCACCAGCTGTGCCAGCAGATTTCTGGAAATATAGTTCATGTCTCAGTTTTTAGAGAAGCAGACTGAAAATGGCTGGAGTTCTATTTTATGTTTTACAAAGCATAGATGGTTAGCAGTTGTTTCAAGAAAGCAATTTCATTAACAGGCAAACAACTTGGTTCAAAAAGTGCATTTTATTTATGTTCTTACTGTCTGTTCTGTAATTCTCTGCTGAGGAGTGCGGTCATTGATGCATTTTAGTTGCTGCTGGTTGTGCCTTTCACATTACGCTGTGTTTTTAATATAAAAATTACTTTTAACGCTCTCACTCTGTTTTTGTTTGCCTACCTTAATCTGTGCCTCCGGTAGGTTCCTTTGTCAGTGCCCCGTTCCATCACAGGTTTTCCAGCTTGTTGTGGAGGGCGTCGGCATAGATTGCAGTTCATTCCCTGATTGGGGGGCGAGGTTCACGAGTTGGGTTAGCGTCTCGGCGCTTCCCTATTTAAAAAACATGACTTGCTCCGCGCGTAGTGGACGGGCGCAGGCAGTGCGCCAAAGGCAAGCCCGTCTGCGCCCGTCCGGCCACGATCGCGCCAAGGGCCAGGGAGGCTGCCCTACCGGCTGCGTGTATCCAAGTAAGGCTTTGTTATGATAGAAAGCTTTTGTTAGAACCTAGGCCCATAACTAAGTCCTGAGGTTTTTTTTGTTTGGTGGGTGCCATAGCTGTGATTTTTTTAAGGCACCTGTAATGAAGCCTCTGTCTGATCTCACTGTGTTTAAGCCCCCCTCTAATTTGATTGTAGAAAAGGGGTTTCTTATTAATGCCAGGTCGTTAGAAAAAAACAACATCGCGTTTAGAGACTTTGTTTCAGCCATGAATCTGACTTGGGTGTTTATTACAGAAACCTGGGCCACGATGCCTCAGGACCTGATCTGGTAGATGCTATTCCTACCGTCTATGTGCTATCCAGGATGGACAGAATAGGTCACCGAGGAGGAGGATTGGGAATCCTGTATAAGGATTCTCTTATTTGTCGCACCCAGTCTCTCTCTACTCCGGCTGATCCTTTCCAGGCTTTTTATTTTTCTATTAATTCCTTGCCTTCCTTTTCATTTTCCGGCCTCCTGTTTTGTAGACAACCTGGGCCCAGATCCTCTTTTAGTCAGGACATTATTGAATTGTTAGAGCTATTTATTGAGAGGCCTAATACCACCTCCTTGGTGATTTTAATTTCCATTTGGAGAATACGGGATGTAGAGATACTCAAGCTCTCCTGGAAAACTTTGGACTGTTGTGGTCTGGCTCAGTTGGTGGTAGGCCCTACCCATCTAGCAGGACATACCCTTGATGGGGTCTTTTCTAATGACCCTAGGCTGAGGGTGGGACCTCCGGTCCCTTTAGTATGGTCTGACCACTTTGCTGTACCGCTTGACCTGTCCTTTCAGGAAGCAGTACTTCCCTTGTCAGACTCTAAGAAGCAGCAATTTAGCAGGAATTTTAAATCTATCAATAATGACGTACTCTCTCCCAATCTGAATAAACTGGCGCCTGTCGATTCGCTAGATGTTATTTCAGCTGCTCTGGAATTCTCGCATGCTCTCTTAGGAGCAATGGATACCCTGGCCCCTCTTAAACAGCATTATTCAGCAAGGAAGAGTCCCTCTGCTCCCTGGTATTCAGATAGACTTAGACAACTGAGACAAGGCTGTTGAAAACAGGAGAGGCTTTGGCGGGCCCATCTTGATCCCTTGGAGAAGGAACAACACAAACTATGCCCAAAGGAGTATAAACTAGCTATCGTGGAGGGAAAAAGAGCCTATTTCTCTAAAGTTACCGCCTCCCTTAACTCCCCTAGAGATCTCTTTAAGGTCATAGATTCTTTAACTTGTCCTCAGGTAGTAGATTCAATAGTGGAATCTCAGGATCTGTGCAATAATATATCTGTCTTTTTTCATACAAAGATCCTGGATATCTATGGCACACTTGAATCTCTAAACTCCTGTATGGGACCTCCTAATCCTCCGGCCTCCTTCGGGGTCGGGAGTCTGCCTGGTGAGCAGCTCCCGAGTCTTCTGTCTTTCCCTTCTTTATCATTGAGATTATGGCTCAGCTTCTAGACAATATTAAGTAGGGCTCTCCCTTAGACTCTTGCCCGCTTAAAGTACTGAAAGCCTGCCAGGAAGGGGTTATTCCACCTCTTATGAAGATTATGAACCGTGCCATCTTGGAGGGAGTTTTTCCCTCCCTATGGAAGATGGCGGTTGTAAAACCGCTCCTGAAGAAACCTGCTCTGGACCCAGGTGCCTTGAAAAATGTTTGCCCCATCTCCCTACTTCCCGCCCCTGCAAAGATGTTGGAGTCCTATCTTAATCTCCACCTTAGCACCTACCTTAGGGATTTTGCCCTTTTGGATAGCTCCCAACATGGTTTCAGGAGACATCATAGTACTGAAACTGCTCTTACTGCAGTTGTTAATAATATTCGCTCACAGGTTGACACGGGCCATATCACTCTTTTGGTCCTGTTGGACCTTACAGCGGCCTTCGACACTCTGTCTCCATCTATATTGGTGTCTCGTCTCAGGGAGATAGGTGTCGGGGGACCTGCCCTGAGTCTTCTTGCCTCCTTTCTTAACAAAAGGGAACAGAGAGTGAAACTGGGTCAATTTCTTTACACCCCTAAACCTGTGCACTGTGGTGTCCCTCAGGGCTCTTCGTTGAGCCCTACACTTTTCAACATCTATGTGGCCCCCCTTGCCAGGGCGGTGAGATTATTTGGGTTGGAGGTGCTGTCCTATGCAGACGACACCCAAATAATGGTCTCTCTCACTCACTCAGTGAAGGATTCTGCTCAGAATTTCAGGAGCTGCATGGTGGCTGTCTCTCAGTGGATGGTTCATAGCTTTCTGAAATTGATTGGGGAGAAAACGGAGGTATTAATCTTTCGGGGCAATCAGGAAATCTGGTCAAGGGACTGGTGGCCGCCCTCACTTGGGGAATGCCCCTGCCCACGCCAGTATGGCAAGAACTTAGGGGTGTTAATGGACTCAGCTCTTTCCTTTGATCGTCAGGTTAATATGACTGTTTCCACCTGCTGTGGCGTTATTAGGATCCTTAGAAAGATCTCCCATTATCTTTCCCCAGATGCTTGGAAACAGGCTACGGTAGCATTAGTCTCCTCCAGACTGGACTATTGTAATGCCCTTTATTTGGGCATTAACAAGAGTCTTATACAGCGTCTTCAAATGGTCCAGAATGCTGCGGCGACAATGGTTTTGAGCCTCCCTAGATTTGCCTCAGCCTCGGCAGCTCGAGAGAACTTACACTGGCTTCCGATACATTCTAGGATCATCTTTAAAATTCTATGCTTGTCTCATGGAGCCTTTTATGGCATTGGTCCGGAGGGTATCAAGTCACTTGTACAGCTTTATACCCCCAGTAGATCTCTTTGTTCCTCTAACAAAAAGTTTCTTGTGGTCCCTAGGTTTGTAAGGGCAAAATGGGGCAGTAGAGCGTTTTCCATTGTGGCTCCTAGATTGTGGAATTCTCTCCCTCCTGAGCTCATAGGGCAGCCCTCTCTCTCTCTGTTCCGTAAGGCCCTAAAAACCTGGCTTTTCTCTGAGGCGTTCTTGTAAACCTGACCCCTCTGACTGTTTGTTGGATGACTTGCGTTAGCGCCTTGATGCCCTTGGGCTAAGTTGCGCTTTATAAGATTTTGCTCATTCATTCATTCATTCATTCTGTGCGTTTGCTTGAAGTAAAATTGTAGTCCTTCTATTTTTGTGAAACGTCCCGGTTTTTGGCTTTAAAATTCTGGTCACCCTTGCTACAGCGAAGTTTCAATCTTGTGAGTAATATTTATATATCCAAAAATAAACATAACCTTCCCTTCTGACAAACAGGAATCCTCTTGGGAGACAGAGAAACGAGATGGCTGGGCGGGAAAGGAGACATGGGAGGATATAGAAAAGGGGCGGGTTTAGTAGTACTCAGAGAAAGAGTTTTTGGACTTGGGATAAAAATATTTAAGAGTACTGTTTCAGGGGTGTAGGGTCCCTCAAGTGGTTGGGACTGGAACAGGGAAGACAGGCGAAGGCTTAAGGGAGCTATCACTCTAGTTACAACAGTCATGAGTAGTTACGCTTTCAACAGCTAGCCCAGATAGGGATTTGTGTCAGGCCTGGTTAAGAATGTAACTGTTCTCATTTCTAGCGACGCTGCACGTGAGTCAAATGAAGGAGAGATCTGTTGTCTTTTGGTCGATACTTTTGCTAGCATGTTGATAGTAAAGCTTTAATTGCAAGGGTGTCTTCTGTAGCATTGGTGATGAAGACATTAATCTTGGTATGTTTAAAGAATAATATCTTCTTCAAGGCTAGGTATGTTGCAGAAATTAAGAATAAGGCTCTTGATGCTTCGCATGTTTCAAGAAGCAGGAATACATCTATGCTTGTGTAAACGTCAAAGCCAAAATAACAAAGGGGGATTTAGTCACTTAGTTAATTGTGCCAAACACAACACTGTTGTATTCCTTTATATCGAACACACAAAAGGTGATGGGAGGATGCTTGCAATAAGTCTAACCAATGGCTATCGTTCTTTTGCCCACCATGCAACTTCAGATTGAAAGAAGCCATATGCAAATCAACCTTGACCCTGCGCCAATAGGTACAGTTGAACCCGGACTGCCAAGCCAGGTCCTCTTTGAACTGGAACACAAGCATCCCAAGACCGGTTTCGCCTCATTGGGGTTCTTTAGTCAGGTGCAGCTTGGCTCCAGTAACACAAGAAACAAGATAGCCATATCTGGGCAAATATGTTGTTTATTTGCACCAATGTTGTTCTTCTCACTGCTTGTTTGTTTGCATTAAAGTTGTGTTACGCATGCATCCGGTCCTATCAACTTAGGCTTCAGAGTGGTGCAGCAGATTATTCTGGGTACAGATTCAAACTTCAGGCAACAGACTTATCCTAGTGCAAAGTGTCTCCCTATGGTACACCAATATCACACTCATAGCTAAGAGATAACAAAATATGTTACATGTCACCCAGATATGACAGGCTCGCCCTTGATATTGCTATCATTCAGGCTAGCGATCTTACTGACAAGGGGATCTAATAAGAGCAACCCTTTTGTAACACATATCTTACAGAATCAGGGCTATGGGCAAAGCCATTCTTCAGGTTACACAGGTTACACAGGTGCTACAGGCTCAGCCTCCAGCAGCAGATGTAGAATTCATGTTACAGACAGCTCGTATACTCAGACATCTAACAGCAAGTCTAACTTTCAGGATAAAGAGATCCACCTGTCTCACACCTCTGACAGTAGAACTGTCCCTAAGGTTGGGCAGATCTTACTGGCTCATCTCAATGACAGCGTAGCTGCTTCTAAGGTTCTGGATTTCATATAGACAGAAGAATTATCCTGCAGGCTACATAGATTTTTCACAATCAGGCTCTGGACAGCAAATCTCTCCCTTAGGCCTCACTTTAATGCCTGAGACTCAGATAGAGAAGCTATGTGTCACGCTACACAAATCTCAGAGATTCAGGCTTCCGATAACAACTCTATCTCTCTGGCTACACACATTCTAGCGTCTGAAAGCTTCTTTTAGCCTTTGAGGGGCAAGTTACAAAAGGGGTTTGGGTGGGGTGGCAGCAGAGGCTCTCGTACTTTGTGGTGGACATAGTTTAATTTTTTCTATCTTGTACCTATAGTATAAACAAGCATTTGCAATGCAATAGGTCTCGCATTAGGAACGTGTGAGCTATTGGTATTGTAAATGACAATTTTTTTTAATATGTGTTGGCTTTGAAAATATATAAATTAATTGCATTGTTATCCATAAAGCCAATAGCTTACACTTTCCTATTGCGAGTCCTATTGGCTATAGCAATGCTTGTTGGTAGCAAGCAGAGACAGTGCTGTTGTGGTGCTGACTGATGATGTGGTTGGGCTGAGTGATGTGGCGGTGTCCCTGAGTGATGTGGTGGTGTCCCAGAGTAATGTGGTGGTGTTTCTGAGTGATTTGGTTGTGTTCCTGAGTGATGTGGTGGTGTCCCTGGTGTGCAGCAGTGTGAGGCGTGCAGCAGTGTGAGGCGTGCAGCAGTGTGAGTAATGCAGCAGAGTGAGTAATGCAGCAGTGTGCAGCAGTGTGAGGCGTGCAGCAGTGTGAGGCGTGCAGCAGTGTGAGGCGTGCAGCAGTGTGTGGCATGCAGCAGTGTGTAGCGTGCAGCAGTGTGTTGTGCAGCAGTGTGTTGTGTGTAGCAGTGTGAGGCAGGCAGCAGTGTGAGGCGTGCAGCAGTGTGGTGCGTGCAGCAGTGTGTGGCGTGCAGCAGTGTGTGGCGTGTAGCAGTGTGTGGCGTGCAGCAGTGTGTGGCGTGCAGCAGTATGTCATGCAGCAGTGTGCAGCATGCAGCAGTGTGAGGTGTGCAGCAGTGTGAGGCATGCGGCAGCATGCAGCAGTGTGAGGCTTGCAGCAGTGTGAGGCGTGCAGCAGTGTGGCATGCAGCAGTGTGTGGCATGCAGCAGTGTGTGGCGTGCAGCAGTACGAGGCGTGCAGCAGTGCGAGGCGTGCAGCAGTGTGAGTCGTGCAGCAGTGTGAGGCGTGCAGCAGTGCGAGGCATGCAGCAGTGTGAGGCGTGCAGCAGTGTGCAGCATGCAGCAGTGTGAGTAATGCAGCAGTGTGCAGCGTGCAGCAGTGTGAGGCGTGCAGCAGTGTAAGGCGTGCAGCAGTGTGAGGCGTGCAGCAGTGTGAGTCGTTTAGCAGTGTGTGGCGTGCAGCATTGTGTGGCGTGCAGCAGTGTGAGGCATGCAGCAGTGTGAGGAATGCAGTAGCGTGAGGCTTGCAGCAGTGTGAGGCGTGCAGCAGTGTGAGGCGTGCAGCATTGTGAGGTGTGCAGCAGTGTGAGGTGTGCAGCAGTGTGTGGCGTGCAGCCTTTTGGCACACACAGAACAAGCAGCATCAGCTCAAGATTTCGTAATACACAATAGACGCAGCACAGTGAGGTGGAGGTCTGCATTATTTATCACACTCAAAACAAAAATAGTGCAAGAGATTGTCAATAGCGGTTTAATTCCTTTTTAGCTAATTTATTCTGGCATTACATGTCCTTTTATCTCTCTTAAATGTACATTCAATATTGCTTTTTAAAAATGTTTTTTCTAGTTTTGTAAATTGCTGTATTCTGTGTACGCTTACAAGATATCTTGCATATCGAATAAAAGCTTCAACCACCACAATAGTGTCAGCAGAAACGAAAGCTTCCTTCACAGAACAAGGACACTGAATAAGAACAGTGCATGCTTCACCCATACACCAAACAGGACATAACGAGCAAGTTGCCCTCACACACAAAACAGACATTAGGGCAAATCTCAATCATGTTGTCCAATAGTTAAATCTTTCATCTGAGGCACAGAACAAGTACATCACTGATGGCAGCAGTACAAGCCTCTCTCCTCACACAACCTAAAGTGGTGCGAGCATCCTACACGCACACTGAACCATGTTGAAAGTTTTGGAAAAGACAGCTTCATTACTGTGCTACCCAGACTGAGGGGATTTTGCCAGTTTGTATATATTTCTGTCTAGCCATGACGAAAGTACTTTATTAAAAGCATGAATGTGTAGAGAAGTAGCAGCAATTCCAGGAAGTGCTTGTTTTCATGAACCTAATGTGATGGTGCCATTTTGAGAATGAAATAAGCAGAAAGAATGACAAAATGATAGCTAATCTACACAATTTGATGCGCCTTTTTCCAGTCTACGCTGTACATGTGTCAAAACGCTAATATTTTCGCTACATGTACTAGTAAATGTAAATGTACATGTATTTATATAGCGCAAATCGCCCACATCGCAGGCATCTATGCGCTTGCTTAGGGAACCCGTCCTGGTATTCCCCTGTGAGATAACCCCGGCAGGGTATCCACAAGGTGAAAGCCAGGCATCCCGCCGCGAGGGGCCGTTGTGGAGATTAAGCAAGCTATTGCCCAGAGTCGCAGAGTGTGAACCCGTGAGTCGAGTAGGCACCAGAGCGAGAATTATCGAGCCCGTGGAATTAATGAGCCCAACCCCCGTCGAGGCGGGGAATTGAACCCTGGTCCAGGGCCGATCTCAGCTTCCGGGTCTGCCGCCTCTAACCCCTGAGCCACACTTCTCTACTAGTGTACTGGTTCCCAAACGTTTTAGAACCACAACCCACTTTTTAGAACAACAACCCTTCACAACCCACCTACCTTTAATGGACATGAGGCCGGTGATTTTTTTATGTACCTGAAGCATCATGTGGTAGCGCATAATCGTTTACAGACAGCACATTTTACATTAACATTGCCACTAGATTTGCATATACATACCGTTTTACTGATAGAACTATATAGCACACAGATGATAATGTAGGGAAATATAGTCTATGTGAATATTTATCATTTGTGCATCACCAAGTAATGTGCCATGATTGTTTTGATCCTATTAAAATCTCTAGCACACGTCAGAATTACAAAAAATATGCTTCATTTTTGCTTTCCCAACTGCTGACTGCACATAGTTAATTTATAATTATTTACATTTTGTTGTGTGTTGCAAGAACCAACATCCTACAGTTTTTCCTTCATATTCCCTGTACTCCAGCAAGAATGTCACATAATCCACTTAAAAAAGAAAAGAAACATCAACCCTCATATTAAAATAATAAAGCAGATGGACATTTGACCTCTGTCTTTGAAGCTCCAGAATATATGACAAGATAAACCCAGATTTTAAAGGCATCTTTATTTATTGCTCAGACTTTCCCGACCCCCCCAAAAATCTGCTGTCGACCCACCAGTGAGTTGCGAAGTGGATTGCAACCTTCAGTTTGGGAAACCATGTATTATTGGACTCTATAATAATTATTATTTCCTTTGTTCAGTAATAAGGATGTCGCCTACTACTGTTGTTTTCATGAATAAACCGCGTAGTCTCTCCTCTTACTCATAAGTGAGATGCTATTTTCTGGTACACTCTTCATCAGTATGTATTGCTTGGGTTTTGAAAAAAACATTTTGGTGTAACTGCATTCTATTAAAAACAACCCATTTCTGCCAGTTTTCTGTAATGGTATTCCCTCTATTGCTGTGTTTTCTCAATAAATAAAGCAAATATTTATTTGTGTAAAAAGAAAAAAAAATTGCCACATTTGATCTTATCAGAAAGGAAAAGCAGGTGGACCTATTAGGCTCAGGCTGATAGGTGAAAATCATTTGCACAAGGAGCTGCTAGGAGGTATTCACCCTTGGTATGTATGCCCTTGCCTATGCTGTGTATCGATTGTATGACATAACATCGATCACAGCAATATCAAACTAACCTAATATTGATTACAAAAACATTGTCACCCTATACTTAAACAAGAAAAACATAAATACTGACTGAAAAAATACCGCTGCATTGAGCATTTAAAATATCATAATATTGAAAACAAAAATACAGTAGCATAAAATATCGTCAACCAATATATGTTTGCAATACAACCGAAATATCGTAAACAACAATATCGACGACAAGAATATTGTTTAAAATAAATTACAAAATTACTACAATTAAAAAACAATACATCACTACTTTAAGAAATCTGGAAATTAACAAAGCAAAATATAAAATACATAAATTAATTGATTCAATAAATAAACAGAATAAAAAATTAACAATTCTTTTTTACAGTAATATCTACTCACAATAAAACGTAAATATACACCGTAATAAACACATTTAATGTACAAAAATATAATTAAACCAATAAATAAAAAAGTATTAAAAACATTATTTTGTATTGAAACATTACATTTTATTTATATAAATTATGTAAACCTAAAATTATATACTTTACAAATATACATAGGATTAAAACAAACTTTAATTAGAGTCCATCAAATAAGGTGGAAACGGACAATACATTTCGAAAAACAATAACATTTTAATTTAAACAGGTAACCAATACAAACACTTTACTAAGTAAATTAATACTATAAAAAGAGCACACAAATCATCTTAACTTTGCAGCAAAATGCTAAATCTAGATTCTGGATCCTATCGCATATTCCCAGTCACTTTCCATTATCTGATTCTGAGTTGACCACCATCATGTTAACTGAAGATATTTAAATCTTGAGAGAGTTCCTTTAGTGGTCTCTACTAATGTTGCCCATGGTATCAGGTTGTTTTCATCTCCTATTTGACACCAGACTCTTATTCCTGCATCTATCAATGGAAGTGTTAATCTATCCTTCATGAACAATTCTGTACCAGTGTCCAGATTGGGACTGTTGCAGCGTAATATCCAGTACCAATTATTTTCCTAAATCTATGCCATAATCTAATACTGGCTTGGAGGAAATTTAAACATACTTCTTAGAAACATTTTGGGGCTCCAAATTAAGAAGGAAACTGTTTTGGTCTTTTTCTCTCAAAATGGAGTTGAACAAGTTTCCCTGAGTGGGATTGTTAGGGTTAGCCTAAAACATTCTACTGGAGTGAGTAGCAATAGAGTTGGCTATCTCGCAGTGCTAGCTCTCCTTTCTCTAACTTCCTCCTGAGTTTCTTTCACAATAGCATAGCTCCTCTGGAAGACCAAATAAAACGACCGGCTTCCCCCGGATCTTGGAGATACTATCTCTTGTGAATGTAAGTGGCATTGTGTTGAATAGGGAAGTTTGTTTTGGTAGGATATTTATCTTAACCATGTTGGTCCGGACGTATAATGCTAGGGGTAAATTACTCCATTTGTTAAGTAGGCTATTGATCTCTTTTGTTACTTTGCTCAGAGTCTTGTTTGTTATCTGTTAGAAATGGGGTTCTCTAGTTGGCAGTGGCAGGCCACAGTCCAAGCAAGGGCCCTTCTTCCTAAGTCAGAGTAAGGGGGCTACACCCTTTGATAACCACTGCTCAACCCAGTGGTAACTTAGCATGAGCAGTTAGGCTTATCTCAGAGGCAGTTTGTAAAGCATTTATGATCATACACAGTAACACAGTGAAGGACACTACAAAGGGACACCACACAAGTAGTTATAAAAAATAAGTATCTTTATTTATAGACTTAACACAAGGCCAATAACGGTAAAAAGCCACAATACTGAAAAAGGGGGTTACTCTTGAAAGGATGGAAATAGAGTTCAAAGTGTTCAAATAGGGGTTCAGTTCAAAGCAGGGGTCTCTGCGACCCTTTTACTCACAAAGTACCTGAATTTCGAAGCAAAACAAATGAAAGGTCGCAAAGGAGCTGTAGCGATGATTTTCCCCACGCTAGGCCGGCAATGCATTGTATCCTGGCCGCAAGGGAGGATGATGCGCCGGGCTGCGGGTGCGTGCGGGACAAAGCTACAGGTTTCCTCACGCTAGGCCAGCGATGCGTTGAATCCTTGCCGCGAGGGAGGATGATGCGCTGATTCTGTTGCATGTGTGATCTTGTTGCGATGAAAGAAAATGGCGCTCCGCGAGGAAGCGACGATCCGGGTGCGATGCGAGGAAAATGGCGGACGCATGGCGTCCGCGCTGCGATGATCCAGGGTCAGCGAGCCTTCGGAAAGCCGGAAAACATGCGATGCGATGATCTCTGAGGTTAGCGAGCACTTTTGGGGCCCGCAAGTGTGCGATGTGATGATCTTTGGTTTGCGAGCGCTCGGCGGCAGCGGCGTGTGGATTTTTCTTATGCTCTTCAGCTGCAGCGGCTTGCAAACGGCATTAGCGGTGATTTTCAGCTCTCTTTTCTCTGTAGTAGAACTAGAGGCCCTGGAACTCACAGGGGCCTCTCCTGCAGATAGAAATCCTCGCTGGGAGGAATCAGTAGGCTGGTGGGGGAGTCAGATGTGCCTGTGACTCCAGCAGCAGGCTAGCTCTCTTCTAGCCCTTGGCTGTTTGCTTTAGAAAAAATAAAAGTCTCTCAAAAGTCCTTTTCCCTCTTCTTCCAAGCCCAAGGGGAATTACTGCAGGCCAATCCCATAACAGCACACAAGCACCTGCAGATTCCTTCAGTAACACGGACAGAGGTTCCTCTTGACATCCAGGAGCAATACAAGGTGTAGGGGTTTGGGCACAGATATTTATACCCCAAAAGTCTTTGTTCTCAGAAGTCTCTAGTCACTGAAGCCAGCCAGAACCAGTTCTGCTCAGGCCTGGAGCACTTTGGTTACCAGGTTGCAGTCTTCCTTTCAGAAAGAGGGGGTCTGCCACCAGACGCACAGTAGGAGGTGGAGCCAGCATTCACCTTGCCAGGCACAGCCCTATTCAGGACAAGGAGCTACCCCTCCCCACTACTCAATGCAGATTTTTCTATTCAACCCAGGTCTGACTCAGCCTGCCTTGCCCCTCTAAACCCAGACAGCCAATACACATAACAGCAGAGCACACTGGAGGCTTAGGCAAGAAAATACCTACTTTCTAAAAGTGGTAGTTTTAAACACAGAATATTAAAACCAACTTCACTAAAAGATGCATTTTATTATTCTGAGCTCAGGCATACTAAATTCGATTTTCCACCATGTTCCCTGAGTCAGATAGGACTATAGGATGTAATAGCCAGTCTGCCTATTCTAGCCTATGGAGAACAGGTAGCCTTGCAGCAGTGAAAAACAAACTGGAGGGGGATTCACTACCAGGACATGCCACACACATCAAGCCATGTCCCACCTTATGCACACAATGCACCTACCATAGGGGTGACTGATATGAGGCTAAGGGAAAGGTCAGGGGCTGGGAAGTGTGGGCACTTCACAGTCAACATGGCAGTTCTGGACTGCGCGCAGACACTACAGTGGCAGGCCTGAGGTACACTTTACAAGCTACTTCTGTGGGTGGCGCAAACCAGGGCTGCAGGCCCACCAGCAGCATTTGGGTTACCAGCCCTGGGCACACAGGCCACGCTACTAGGGACTAACAGGTAAACCAAATAAGCCAATCAGGGATATACCAATTCACAAGCATATTTATACAGGGAGCATTAGCGCTGTGGCACTGAATGGCAGTGGCACCGCGCCCAGAGCATCTAATACCAGCAAAAACAGAGGAGACAACAGCAAAAATGGAAGGGAGACTCACGCCAATGGTGCCAGGTCTAACATTATCTCTTCCAATCTTTGAATGAAAATGACCCCTTTATACCTAATATCAGATCTGAATCCTATTTCAATACATTCTAAGTTCTAGCACATTAGCTCGGTTTCGGCTTTGTTGATGTGATATCTGAAAGCACCCCAAAGTCATCCAGTACCTCTTCAATGCGTGGAACTGTTGTGCTAGGATTGGCAGTGTATACAATAATATCATTCGTGTGAAGGGCAATCTTGCTCGAAAAACCCCAAGACTTAAAATGGATAAACTGAATGTAACTTCTGATGCTCTAATCCAAAGGCTCGATAAAAATGTCAATGAGTAATGTGGAAAGTGGATATACCTACCTCGTCCCTCCAGTAATATTGAATCTCTTTGCTGGATTCCTATTCACAAAAAATTGCGCAGGGGGGGACTCATATAGTTTCTTGTGTACGGTTATGAAAATGCAGCTTAACCTAAGAGCTGTCGATGTCTCTCAAAGATATATCCAACTTACTCTGTCAAAGGCCTTAACAGCATCTAATGTAAATATTGCCAGTGGGTTTGTATATGTGCTTGCCAGATCTAAGGAGCCTAGTAAGTGCATTAGGTCATGAATATGCCTGGCCGGAATGAGTCCTTTCTGATCTATATGTGTAAGTATGTGTGCAAGTTTAGCAAGCCTTATATCAAGTATATCGACAAAGATCTTGTATTCCATTAATAATGATAGGGGTTCATATAAGTATGGTCTCTTAAGTTCTTTGTTAGAAATTAATGTCATGACTATTGTATCTTTCTTCCAAGTAAGATAAACTTCTGAGTTATTTAAGTAGATTGAATTAAACATTTCCTTCCAGATGGAAACTATAATGTTTTTAACTTCTGATAAACTTCTATTGGGATGCCATCTGGTCCTGCTCCTTTCCCATTTTAGCTCTTCTTATTTGCTCAGAGATTTCCTCTTAAGTGATTTCTTCGGATAGAGTGCATTTTTGTTCTTCTGAGAGAACTGAAAGATGTCTGCACTTCAGCCAGGTTCTCATATTAGAGATGTCAAGTAATTTAGTTTCAGTATATAGAGAACCGCAAATCTTAAGCAAACATGTTTCCAGATCTTCTGGTTTGTTTAATATGTTACCCAATGAGCTCTACTTTTTTCTATCATGACTCTGAATGTCTACTGCATACATTCAAACTTTTGATTCATGGTAAGTATAGCACCATTGGGGTACTCTTTTCGAAGTTGTATCTCAATGTATTTTTTTGCTCTAGGATCCTCTCTTCATTTCATGCAATTTTTAGTTTTAGTTAGTTTTAGTTGTTGATTGATTGCATAGGAACCCTAAAATTAATGGCTTAAAGGGATTCCAAACTATCTCAAACAAAGAGGTCCCAAAGTTAATTAAAAAATGCTCATGGCTTTCTCTGACACTTTTCTGGGTCCAGTAACAAAGTGTATTTAGGGTACACCTTTGCTGCCACCTGATACTAGGAATCCCAAAGGATAAGAATACTGCTGGATTATGTCTTATCTCTTTCACTTTATGTAATAGAATATGGTCCCAAAAAAGTTAATTTAATCTAAAGTAATTATCATATTTCTTGTTATGGAACATCTAGCTCCTTTGGGATCCGATCTTCCTACTCCAAATATCACCCAAACTAGTCTTACAAAAGATTCTTCAATGGGTTTCTGACTCCTTTGTTGGTTTGTCAAGTACCTTGTTAAGGAGAGGATTGACCACCCCACCCCTCACTCCCCCTAGTACGAGCTTAGGGCACTCTAATAGATTTAGTGCAAGTGTGTTTAAAAGTGTTATATTGTCACAATTTGGGCCATGAAAAACAGTGTATTTGAAATTTACATGATTGCTTTATTTGAAATGTACATGATTGCTTTCACATTGCAAATTATCCACTTTCTTGATGAGTGTTTTTATAATCAATAAGCTCTATCTTTGAATTCGATTTTATGAGTTAGGAAACTCCTTTTGAAATGACAGTCTGATCTGTGCTTACATATTAACGTACAAAACCCTGTTTATTTAATAGTGCTTTGCACTCAACTTGTCAACTAAGGGACTTATTTATGAGCCCTTGCGTCACTTTTGCGCTGCCTGTCCATCACTTTATGTGACGCACCAGCAGCGTAAACAATGCACCATGTTGCGTCATGTTTACAAAGTGACGCATCTAGGTAGATTTGTCACTTTGTAAACCTCTGCACCACATTATACCTGCGCCAGGTATAATGTATGCAGGATGGGTGTTCTGTCTCAAGTAAGCCTCGTAGAAGTGACGCAAATGAATCAATATCTTACGCCTGCCTCACAGCAGGCGTAAGACTGACACAGAAACATTTGAAATGGGACTTGCCCATATGGAAATTACCCATTGATGGAGTTGCATCACTTTTGTGACACAGTCCAGCAATGCGTCATTTATATGCCTACAGATACCTCAGAAATACTGACGTATCTGTAACTCCTTGTGACATGACGCGTCCTACTGTAAATATGACGCATCCAGCATGTTGCAAGGAGGGCGCAATAAAAAGTGATGCATCGCTGTTTTCACGCAGCGATGCACCACTTTTCATAAATGAGGCCCTGAGTTTCTTGTAATATTAAGATATGCTCTTCGCTATCTTATAAATATTGCAAGATATGCCTCTGCTTCCTTCTAACTCGTAGACTATTTACATTTCTTGAAAAAAGTTTAACTATGCAAGTCTTTTCGTTTCCCATTATAAAAAGGGTTCTGCTATGAATCTCTTAGATAGATACAAAATCTTGGCATGCATTTGTTAAATATTTTTGACTTGAGGAAAAGAGATTTGTGGGAACATGGTGGCTTGCTAGATCACCGGCCATGAGCTCTTGCCATCGGAGGCTGTCTGAGGCAAAGCATTCTCAACCTGCCTTTCAAAAAGGCTATAAACTTCCATAGTCAATAAACTATGGGGTAAAATCATTTTTGAAAATGAATATCCCTACAGACCACCTGTGTGGAATCTCATGGACACTGGAGCAGTGTTGTCCTCCAGCTCCAGCACAACATAAAGACGATTGATCAGATTCCGCTTGCCATAGCCTGCACAAGTGGAGAGAGCATGTAGCAGCAGCGGTTGATGAGGACAGGAGCTCTGAGCTGGGTTGTGTGGACATCCTCTACTACGGCGCAACAAGGGAAAAAAATGCCAGGAACGCAAATATTCAAGTCAGTGGAGGGTGAAATGTGGTGCCACAGAAGAGGTACAGGGAACCTCATTAACCCTATCACCTTTATGGCAACTACCAACAAGGAGCACTGTACTGATATAGATAGCCGGGTTGGTTATAATAGATGCTTCCTGACCTCAGACCTTTGGAGCCTCAGACTGTTATATTTAATGGAGGTGTAAGTATTAATCATCAGAAAAGGAACCATTACCTTTACTTTAAAATGCGTGCAGCAAGAGCGGATGTTAAACATAAAACCTCATTGAAATCTTATACCAAATCCACACTACTGAAATAAAGCTGATACTCAAATTAGATATCCTACTAAGAAAGTGGAAAGAAGAGGAATCATAAATACTCCTCTACATTTTAAAGCTACTCCATCATAAAATTCACTTTTCAAATGTAAGGCCCAAAAGAATTGAGGCCTTCCTCAACAGCAGGAGGCCACACAAACCCAGTAAAAATAGACGAAAGGAAGCCTAGCAGCTGGGGCATCAACAAATATTTTGTGAAAATCCACACCTCCACCTTGGGAACGTGGAGGTGATATTCATGTTTAACCAAGGAGTTTGCTCTAGGTAGGAAACCTCTCAGCATAATAAATCAGGGCATACACATCTCAAACAAATTTACGACACTCACTGTTATCATCGATGACACGCACAATACACATCCTGATGCACTAGCATCAGTGCAACAAGCCAGGCCAAACAAAACTTTCAGAATGCAAGAGGATATGCCCAGAACAGACTAGAAAGTAGATACCAGAGGAGAATACCCTACTGGAGAAATACACTTCGGGTGTATACTACCAGACCTTAAGACGGACATACAGACGAGGTTTGAGATCCCTAAATAAAATCAAAAAGGTATACAAATCATGTCTCAAGTTTTAGAAGAAAAGTTAAATGGTGTAACAGAAAAGAATAAGGTATTAGAAGTCTGTTTGGGAAAAGTTTTTTTTTTTTATATAAACCTTGTTTTTAGTTTTCCATAAAACAGCACCACCAATAGGGATAGAAACTGAAAGTGGGGGGAGCACAGCTGGGGCAGCACCACAAATCAGTACATGATTAAGTATCAATGTTACCAGACGTTAGAAAGCATAACTGTAAAATAGGAATATCAGAGCAGTATGGGTAAAGTTAACAAGGATTTGGCAATGAACACCAGTGACCTAGGTCAGCTAAAACTTCAGAATCCAATCCTGAAAGATGATCTAAAGAGACTGGAAAAAAATTCCAAACAGAACAATTTGAGAATTCTTAATGTTCCAGAAGGAGCAGAAGATGGTGATCTTATAATTTTTAGAATACAATTACTTAGGTCTGGATTACAACATTGGCAGTGTGTGAGCAGGGTGGCACGCCATAACCACACTCCCGCACCGCCAAAGTCGATCGCCGCCCGCCAGAACAGGAGCTATCTCCTGATCAGACGGGCAGTCCTTTGGCGGTCACATGGCGATGTCTTTAAAAAAGGTCCCACAATAGGAAAGCGAGTTTCTGCACAGTATGGACTGTTAAGTCCATGCCTTGCAGGAACTAGGCGTGCATGCAGACAGGGGGGCACACCATGTGCCCCCCTGCATGCATCCCATGGCATGAGGCACCACGGGCCGTTTCCTTATTGCTAGCAGTTTTATGGCATGAACACTGCCATGAGACCGTTAACAGTGAGGAAACTCGCAATATGCTTGCTGGGGCCGCAGCGGCCCTGCCAAGCATATTACATCCTCACACCACCACGAGATAACGCGGTTCCCTTGTGGTTGAGGTGGGGCAATGCCGGTGCGACGGAGGTTGGACTGCCACCGCCACGCCCCTGCATGTCTGGTGGCCCTCAGACCTCCAGACTTATTATCAGCCCCTTAGTTAAGGTATATTTAATGAGTATCTCAACATAATCTTAGAAACCAAGATCCAGAGAATAAATAAGGGTCCGTTTAATCGTAATTCAAATCAGAAGATATCTAGGAAAATTTGGATCAATATATTGACATATACGACTAAGGAACAGATCCTACGGTTGGTGTTTAATGCTAAAACCATGACTAGTAAAGATTTTACCTGTGTTATCAGGCCTGACATTTGTAAGGAAATGAACAGCAGCAGTGGGAGCTGAGAAATGGAGGAGCTTCAGAAGCTAGGGGCAAAGGTGCAACTAAGAGTCCCGGCCAAACTGAGAATAATGTTGTGGAATCAAAAGCACAAACTAAGGAAACAGAAGATGTGGACGAACTAATAACTATTTAAGAGAGCTCATAGGATTCTTCAATACAGCATTTTTTTCCTTTATCTTTTTTAATAAGAAGGGAGGGTGGAGGTGTAAAGACACATCCACTTAAATTTCCACTTTACTATATGGGATCTCTTTGGAAGGCAAGAACTCCATTAGGCAGATAGATATATCTGATAATTAACTGAAGAATCCCTAGGGTTTGTACTGGATGGGAAGCATTGGAGTATAAACACTGTTAATACTATTATGTGTTTGTTATAAATAAATATTTTTAAGATGTTTTAAAAATGTTACAAAATATCTATAACATGTATAAAATATACATAAAAAAGTACTGTGAAAATATATTATTAATAATAGTACTGCTAATTATATATTTAATATACATGTTCCTACAAAAATGTATATAAAATGTTTATATCAAAATGTATTTGTCAAAAAATATTAAATATATGTCGGTCACAACTAGAATATATGGTAATGTTAAAAGTATGTATAAAATGTATGTAAAATAACAAAAAGAATGTTAATAAATAAATGAAAATGTATACTAACTGATAAAATGTAATAAAAAGTTTTAAAAAGTGGACTTTTAATAAAACCTATATGTAGAAAATAATTTCAGATTTTTTTTTATTTAAACGTGTTTTTTATTGATTTTTTATACATATAATCATCAACGCTTTGTCAGTGCAGGGTGGTAGCCCAAAACTGGCTGTGTTGTTGATAATACAGTTATACAGAATGTACGTTTGGCTCTCCCCTATCCACTGTCCTTGGCGTTTTTCCCATAATTTGAGATTTGCAGCATTTGTCTCATAATCCATCATCAGTTTGCATAAACTGTAGATGTTAAAAAAAATAGTTTCTAGTTCAAACGGTTCAAAAGTTACTAAAAATGCAGCAACACATGTTGCCTCGCACTGGAAGGCCCTTTGCAAAGTTTGATTGATCACTTTGCTGTTGCTTATTGCTATGTTTGGGTGTTAAACTGGTACGAATGAGGTGCATCCAATGTCCAGATAGGTTAAAAAGTGCAAAAATGGCAAAATAATTAAGTAATACTTTTACAAAATATGCCAAATTACAGTGCATAGTTCCCCATTTCTTGTCACATAATTTGCTCAACGCTGCAGCATAATTTAGCCCTGCCCCTGCTGCATAATTACAGTGACCCTGATCATTAAATACATTCAGGGGTCGATTATGATCCCTTTCGGAAGGGCTCCGAATCAGACTGAGCCCTTGTTTTCGACCGAATCGTAGCCAGTTCCGAACAACCGATTACAATACCCGGAAACCGTTAGGGCTGTCTGAATCAGTTCCGAAAGGCATTCAGACAGGTCGCGTCTGTCGGAGCCGAACCGTACAGTTCTATGGACTGTGTTTCCAAGGGAGTGATTGCAATGACCGATTCGGGCAGCCATTCTGAATCAGTTTCTCCTGAACTAATCAGCTGCTGGAATCTGTCTTTGAGGGCCCATAGCTGGCCCCCCTTCACCAGGGGGCCTTCAGAATAAGGTCCGTGGGGGTACCCAAGGGACCCCCCTTTCCAGCCATGCACAATGTGGCAGTCACCATGGAGTGCCCGCCACAGGGTGCACAATTTTCTCCAACCACCCCTTTCTTCAATGGGAGCCTTTGTTCATGTTCGGAACACAGGCTCCCATTGAAGTAAATGGGAGTGTGACTTAATCATATCTGGTTGCATTCAAATCACTCAGTCAGACTCCCCCTATCCGAGTTGCCCGGAAAGCATTCCGGAACCAAATCAGTCAGAATGCTTGCCGGACGAGATCGTAATTGGCCCCATAGACTATAATAATTACCATATGCTCAAGAACTATAAATTATTTTTAAATTTGTAATATATCCTGTTTTAAAAATTATGAAATATGAAGAAAAAAAAATCACACAAATTTTAAAAATGTAATTGTATATATACTAATATATACAAAAGACAACAATAAAAAAGTAAAACAATACATCTATAACTATAAAATATTAAAAATGTTGTTAAATACTTCTCCTTGACGATAAAATGTAAAAAGTATAATTATTACATTATTTAATTCATTTATTTTACATTTTTTATTTACATTTAAATGTATATCTAATAAATAGTATTGATCATTTTTATGAATATTACATTTTAAAAAACACAATATTTAGAAAAATAAAATATATTAAATTACAAATTTTAATTAAAAACATTTCAGTAATTATTACACTAAAAGCACCATAATATTTATTTATTTGTAATTTTTCACATTTTGTCTGTCTTTTAATAAACTCCCCACCCTGTTCCCCTGCTCCCCCATAAACCCTACATCCTGCTGCTAAAAACAAATATATTACAAATAAAATAATTAAATCAAAATAATAAAAAATATAAATATAGTTCTAACAATTTTTTGTAAATGTTTGTTTACAATTTTTTTAAACTTGAAAAATACCAAAATTACACATTTTCTATATAAATACTAATTTCAATAAAGTACGTCAACATTTTAATATGAAAATAAATAAAAAATATAAAACACATACTAATACAAACATATTGAAAAAACAATATGATATACAACATTTTTAATAGATATAGCTTTAACAAACATATTAATAACTATAAAAAGAGATGGGCGTGGCCAAGATGGCGCCGGAGTAGGACGCACTTTCGAACCTCTCCGGCGCCGCTTCTACAAAGCAGCGTATAGCGGGGTCCCGAGAGCGCTGCTCGGCGCTCTGCGAATTGTGGTGACTGGCGGAGTGCTCCGGTGCCGCCGAGGAGGAGTTTTGGAGCCTGCGGCGCCTCTGGGGGTCGATCCAAGTTGCGGCCTGTGACGCCGCGTCCTCGCGTACTAGAGGACCCGGCCTCTCCTTGAGCGACGTCTCGCCCCTGGCGGGCCCGGCTGCTGCTGACGACCCCGGCGTGGGTCAGACGAGGAGCGAGGCACGTCCCTGCGGGGAGCTGCGGGGAGGAGCGCATCGGCGGACCCAGCGAGGCGGGCTCACAGACAGCGGCCCTGACCCCGACGGAGGCGGACAGGCCGGGGCGCCTTTGCTACCCCCGCCACCGGAGCACAGCGGAAGGTACACCGGAACGGCGGTGTGGCGCGAGGTACTGGCGGAGACGCGCAGGGCACCGCGGCTAAGTGGGACCTGAGCCGAGGGCGGATCGAGAGCGGCGCCTGCGAAACAGGGGCGCTTCCTCTACGTTGCTTGGTCCTGCCCGAAGGAGCATTCCACCTGCACCAGCGGCTGGGACAATTAACTACCTGAGGTGGGAGACCCACCGTGCAGACTGGCGCCGCCATCTTGATGTACCCCTGTTTGGCGCTCGCCCTCGCTGTGCTGCTAGCTGGAGACGCTCACCGCGTTCTCCTCGGACCTGCGCCCGGCTGACCGCTGACCCTGTGCTGCTGCCCCTTGCACCCTGAGGTAGAGGAGGGGACGCAGCTGGAAGACGCGGAGGCCGGATGGTGGCGAGCTGCATTCACTGACCACCAGGAGGGGGTCTCTTCCCGCAACGGCCCGCATGGTCCTGTGAGCGCTGGAGGTGGGTGCCCAACCCGGGCACCGGAGTGCAGTAAACGCCCCGAGAGGGGGAGGCCGCCTTGCCGACTGAGCACGCCTGCTTGAACCCGGGACAAGGTGAACTACGCCGCCGACAGGAGGCCCGACGCTGTGAATCCCTTGCCGGTGACTGGTCCTCCCGACCGCGTCTGCCTAGAGTTTGGTGGAAGGAGGGTGACGGAGTTCACGGCCATGTCCAACTCACAGCGCAGAGGAGGGAATAAGGGGAAGGAGGGGGCCTCCAAACCGTCGCAGCAGCCTGCGTCGCCGGGAGCCAGTGGTTCCTCTAAACAGTCGGATGATGAAGCTCCGGCGACCAAGGCTTTCATGAAGGAACTCTTCGCTACCATCAAAGAGGATATTACCGAACTCCGTACACAGCTGGCCTCGGACCTCAGGGAGGTGCGGAGGGATGTCGATGGGATCGGCGAGAGGGTGGCGACGCTGGAGGACCATGACCTTAGCATGGCGAATGATGTGCACCAACTCCAGCAGGACATCCTACGTCTCACGGAGCAGAATCTGAGCTTACAAACCCACACAGAGGACTTGGAAAACCGCTCCAGAAGGAACAACATACGTATTAAGGCGGTACCGTGGGATGGTGAAGCGGGGGACCTGCGTGGGTACGTCCTGGCCTTGTTCCTTCAGATCCTAGAGGATGAGGAAGTGCGGGAAATCCTGATGGACAGAGTGCACAGAGTGGGGCTACCCAGGAGAAATGGGGGCCCACCGCCGGACATCCTTGTCTGTGTACATGACTTTCAGATGAAGGAGAGGATATTGAGGAAGGCTAGAACCATCTCCTCATTACAATTCAGGGGCCACCACCCCCAGCTGTACCAGGATCTAGCGGCGACAACCTTACAGAAACGGAGGGATTTCCGACCTGTGACCGCCTTCCTCCGGGAGCGCGGGGTGTCCTACTCATGGGG
The DNA here is from genome assembly GCF_964263255.1 of Lissotriton vulgaris. Classification (NCBI taxonomy): domain Eukaryota; kingdom Metazoa; phylum Chordata; class Amphibia; order Caudata; family Salamandridae; genus Lissotriton; species Lissotriton vulgaris. The sequence continues at coordinate 1,544,469,722 of NC_141694.1, read as the reverse complement.
TCACCCTTTCCGGATCGTCTTTCGGTGGGAGAATAGATTGAGGCAGATCAACTCCCTACAGGTGGCGAAGGAGCTGCTGGGCATCGAAGAGACGACACCATCGCAGGAGGCACGTGGCTCGCCATTCCGTAGGCGGCGGCGCTCTTCCTCATGGCACAGGGTGGGCCCATCACCGGAGCGACGGCGACCAGATTCGGCGGCTAGTGCACAGGAGAGGGATGCAGCGGTAGCATCGGTAGCCTCCGCCACTGTGGCGGACTCCCAGCTGAGCTCTGGAGCAGCTTGACCCCACAACAGCGAAGTGGCGTCGGAGGGGGCTCTTGGTCTGAGGTCCTCGGGGTACTAAGGTACTTTTGGAGAAGACACCCCGGATTTCGGACCTGGGGGTCCCAAGGTGGACTCCCCTGCCCCTACCACAGTCCAGTGGGGGACTTTTGAACCGTGACCTGCTGGAACTGAAGACTGCGAGGTTCAGGTTCAGTGCCTTGAGTGGCATTTTGTTGTTCTTTGTTCTTGGAGGGGTGCTGGGGGGGTTTGTTGGCGCTCTGATTGTGGGTGACATAGCGGGGTGTTTTGGGGCGGGGCTGGGTGTTCGAGGGGTGGCGGCGACACTGTGTGGAGAATATGAGATGACAGGTTCATTATCGTTACTTTCATTTGTGTTTTACGTGGGGTCCTGGGAACTACCCTTGTTGACCCTTATGTGCCTTGGAGATGTGGCTGCCTCATGGGACTCGCGGGGTGGCCGGGAGGGCCTCCTGAATTGGTTGTGGCTGGGTTTCTTCCCTAGAGACCCCGTGGTTGTTCTTTCTCTTTGGGCTTGGCTGGTGGGGCAAGTACGAGTCTGGGGCGAGCCTCGTGACTGTTTGATGGTGAGCATGGCATGGAATCTGTGTGAGCCCTTATGCCTGTTAGCGTAGGGACTTGGAATGTCAAGGGCCTTAACTCCCCACAGAAGAGGCAGAAGCTCTGGAAGTACATCATAGATCACCATCTGGATATAGTGGCCCTCCAGGAAACCCATCTAGCTAGGAAAGATGAACTGAGGCTTCGTCATCGGCAGTTCCCCCTTATCTACAGGGCCTCTGCAGCCACGAAGCACAGAGGGGTGGCCCTACTCTTCCGGGCTTCCCTTCACTTTCAGCCCCTGGGTGTGAGTGCGGATAGAGACGGCCGTTGGCTTCTGGTGAAAGGTCTGTTGCGAGACCGCCTGTGTACCTTTGCTGTCTTGTATGCCCCTAATACGGGTCAGAATGGCTTTCTGCAGGATTTGCTGGACAGAATGGGGGACTTTGTGGAGGGTCACTTAATAATGCTAGGCGATTTCAACATGGTATGGGACAGAGGGCAGGATAGCTCTGGGGGCCGCAGGGTGGACACAGGCGTCTTTTCGGACAAAACTAAGCAACAGTTGAGAGATCTAGGGTTGTTTGATGGTTGGCGCTTTCTTCACACACAGGCCAGAGACTACACCTTCTTTTCCAACGTACACCACACATACTCCCGTATTGATTATATCCTACTCAGCCAGGCTCTTCGGGGAGATGTACAACTGGCGAATATTTTTCCACTTTCACTGTCGGATCACAGCCTCGTTGTTCTGGGACTGCGCTGGGCCGCTGGGGGGGATGGTTGGCGTAAGTGGTACTTTCCGGCGGCTCTGGTCCGGGACGATAAGTCGTGTAAGGCACTGCGTAAGGCAATTGGTGATTTCTTCCTCCTTAACCCACCCTCGGACACGTCGGTATATACCACGTGGGACGCATGCAAGGCCTCCCTGCGGGGCACGTGCCTCGCTCTCAACGCGAACCTGAATAAACTGCGGCGCGAGGAGAGGGAGGCTCTGGAACTGGAATTGGCTACCTTGGAGCAGGCCCACAAGGCGAACCCATCCAGGGTGACCCTACGCCCCCTAACAGCGGTCCGAGGGAAACTGAGGGCCCACTACAATAACAGGGCGGAATTCACCCTTCTGCGACTCAGGCGTACCTCCTACTCCCAGGGCAACAAGATCGGGCGTCATTTGGCCCGACAACTGCGGGACAAACACGAGAAGGAATATATCGGGGGTATTCGCGATCGGGCGGGATCTGTCCAGCATAGAGACGCGGACAAAGCAGCCATCTTCGGGCGCTTTTACGCGGCACTCTATTCGAGTGACACTCTCGATCCCGGCGCACAGTCCAAATTCCTGGAGGGCCTGCCACTCCCGAAGGTTTCAAGAGAATGGAACGAATTGCTAACCTCCCCCGTCACCCGTGAGGAGATCTTGGAGGCCATTAAAAACCTGAAGCTGCACAAGGCCCCCGGCCCTGATGGCTACACGGCCCTCTTTTACAAAACATTTGCTTCTGAACTATGCGACTACTTGGTTTCCCTCTTCAACGCAATGGCGATTGAGGGCAGAACCACAGACTCTATGGCTGAGGCGCTAATCAGCATTATTCCCAAGTCGGGGAAGGATCCTACCCTTTGTTCATCCTACCGCCCGATAGCACTCCTCAATTTGGACGCCAAACTGTATTCCTCTATCTTGGCGACTAGGCTGCAGGACTTGATGCCGGCCCTGATCCATCCTGATCAATCGGGATTTATCAAGGGCAGACAGACCCATGATAACCTGCGCCGCGTCATACACCTCATCGAGAAGGCGGAGCGCTTCCACATACCCGCGGTGCTCGTGGGGCTCGACGCAGAGAAGGCTTTCGACCGCGTCGACTGGGGCTTTCTACATCGGACTCTAGTGGCTTTCGGCTTCTCACCCGCGTTCGTGAAGATGGTTGAGGCTAATTACAGTGGGCCCACGTCCCGTGTTTTGGTCAATGGCCATAGATCCACGGCTTTTCGCCATTCCCGAGGGACGCGCCAGGGTTGTCCCCTCTCACCCCTTCTCTTTGCTCTGAGTATTGAGCCATTGGCATTAGCAGTCCGGGGTAATGAGGGGATTTTGGGTCTTCCCTTTACGGGTGAACAGCACAAGATCTCGCTCTTTGCGGATGATGTTCTGCTGTCCATCAGGGACCCGGCGCTGTCGCTGCCACATGTCCACTCAGTGCTCTCGGCCTACGAAGAAGTGGCGGGCTTTAAGGTGAATTTTGATAAATCCTACATCCTCAACCTGACTCTCTCGACGGGGGAGGTACACGCGGCCGGGCTGCTCACTCCACTTGCCTGGGCTTCAGAGTCCTTGCTCTATTTGGGCGTACAACTGACCTCTACCGTGAATGCCCTGTTCCACGCTAATTTCCCCCCGATGCTATCCTCCGTGAGGGCTGAGCTGGAACGCTGGAAGCCTAAATACATCTCGTGGCTAGGCAGGGTGCACGCCCTCAAAATGGTGCTCCTTCCCAAACTGTTGTATCTATTCCAGGCGTTACCTATTCCGATAGGGCTGGACTACTTCCGCCAATTAAAGACCATGATGCTCCGGTATGTCTGGCAGGGTGGCCGAGCACGGCTCCCATTCCACGTCCTGAGGCGCCCACGCTCGGAGGGGGGGGTGGGCTTTCCGGACCTGCATTTATACTACAAAGCTGCCCAACTGAGGGTCATTGTAGAGTGGTCCCAACAGCAGTCGGAGAAACACTGGCTCCACATGGACCGTAGCGTGGCGGGCCGCTCCGTTTGGGACTTAGCCTGGAAACCTAAAGCGGACCGCCCCAGGAATGCCTACATTAGCACCCCCACGAGCACGGTGCTGAAGGTATGGGACACGGTGAGCGGAGACGACCGCTGGACCACGTTCCCGTCCCCTTTCACCCCAATTCATTTCAATCCGGCTTTTCCACCGGCTCTGGAGGAGGGACCGTTTGACGGATGGAGGGAGGGTGGCTGTAGAGCACTCACCCATTTGTTCCATGGCGCCGTACCCCTCACTTTCCACAACTGTATGAGGGACTATGGTGTCCTCCCGACGGAGCGCTTTAGGCATCTCCAACTCCTGCATTGGGCTACATCACCTGCAGTGGTGGACACGGCTACCAGACCCTTGTCAAAATTTGAGTCCTTCCTTCTTCACACTACTACCATGAGGGGCGCGATCTCCTTCCTGTATAAACTGTTATTAGACTCTGCCGTGTCACCACGCCCACGATATCAAGATCACTGGGAGGCCACGTTGGGGAGGGACATCTCTGCTATCGAATGGCGGGCCCTATGGAGAGACGTGACAGCGCACAATCACTCTGCTGATCTCAGAGAAGCGCATATGAAAGTCATCTTTGATTGGTACCTATATCCCTCAAAGTTGCGCCGCATATTCCCAGCCACTTCGGATAGGTGTTGGCGGGGCTGTGGGATGTTGGGAGACTTTAAACATATTTGGTGGGACTGCCCTACCATCCAGCCGTACTGGGCTGAGATTCTATCCCACATTAGAGGCATCTTGGGTTACCCGATACCGAACTCCATGGACTTTGTCCTACTGGGGCTTAGAGACCCGCTACTTGAACACCAGACTAAGGCGGATAAGCGGGTGATGTGGCTGTGTTTGGGTGCGGCCAAAAAGACTCTAGCGGCAGCGTGGAAATCCCCATCTGCCCCGGCCATTTCCTTGTGGCATGCCCGACTGTGGCGTCTGTTAAGCATGGAACGCCTTTCTGACATCTTCCTGGGGCGCTTTAAGAACTTCATGTACAATTGGGGCTCACTTGTGAGATTTCTATCCCGAGGTTTGCCCTCAGCTGTGTGCCCGCCAACATTGCGATCTCTCCATCTTTTCCAGATTTGATTTCAAGAATGCCTGTGTTGAGTGCTATGAGTGCTAGTCGCCGTCACTGGGGGGAGGGTGATGTTGGGGAGGGTTGTGGGTGGGGGATAGTTGGGGTGTTCGTTCTCTGTTCTCCTTTCCCCCTTTTCTCTCGCTGCGACTAACTGTGCCTGGGGAGGGCTACAGTGCCACGTGCGGACTTTGAGCGTTGCCTCGCTCTGCCGCTGCCTATGTTGGACTAGAATCCCTATTATGGATGGACTATGGAGCTCTATCGCCCTTCCCCTTTGGATGAGTCCCTCCCCCTTCTTTGCGCCCCCTGTGTGGGGTTTCGTGGCGGTATGTCGCCTATTTTTTTTATTTTCCCCTTTACTATACTGCAAAATAAAGGTTTTATAAAAAAAAATAACTATAAAAAGAGATGTTCTTACCTGTGATATTCCTATTGCGATACTTTTGATTTTACTTCATTCTTGCTACAATAGTCTGGTAAAACAATATTACAAATTAGATATTTTTTATTAAACACCCCTTTCAACATCCCACCAGCTTGCATCCCTAAATCATGCGACGTGTTGATATTAAAGGCACAAACATTATGTACAACAGATGATATTAGGAGAAAACTCTTGTCATTCAACCAACACTACTCAAATAGACAGCTAAAGATTCGCAACGGCACCAAACTAAGCCTGTGCAAATTAGCAAAGTGTTGAGGTTGCGAAATTCACATATGTCACACCATACCTATGATAAATATGCAGAGGTCACAAAGTGTTAAGCGCAGTAAGCTCTAGTTGGAGAATTTTAACTTTCTCAATGCTTTTCTATCACCAGCTTTGCATTTTCAACATTTGTGCACAAGTGTAATAATTTCACTTTCAGTTCCTTCAAGCATTGCAGCTGTCAGGTTACCCATTAGGGTAGTACACGCAATCTACATTGCAAAAGGATTCCCAGTTACCAATGTGTCCTGTTACATGAAGCCAATGCCCAATTCATTTGTACTCTAAAACAAAGAAGTATTGCCCTCTTTAATGCCAAAAAAGTGCCCTGTATTTTTTGTAAAATGGGGCACATTTAGATCCCTGACTCTTGTATGTGTGGAAAAGGCCGCCTGATTGAAACAGGTGTGTATCACATCAGAATCTTAGGCCTAAGGTCTTACAGAACTAAAACCTCACTATACATTCAATAACCTTCATTCCATACCCCACTCCCCTACTTACCCAACCCCTGTATACATACCCCAGAACGTTGACATCCTGACCTATTGTACTTCTCTTATTGTCACACTTTAAACTTCACCTTCTGTCTAGAAGTGAACTTATTAACCTGTCTTCAATTTGATAATCATATGCGTAAAACTTTACTCCAAGTCTTCCAGTGTGTGTTCGCTGAGATCCTCCCTTTCTGCCTGCTTAGCCTACTGTAACCAACCTAACTTAAGTAAAGGCCTGCAAACTTGTGGGCCAACTGCCACCGGAAAAGGGCACCAACTGCCTTTTCCTGCCCCCCCCCCTTATGCTGACAACTCATTCCTGCCTCTGCAGGGTTCTAGCTAAAATCTCCCTCAGCTCCAGCAAATATAGCCTCATCTCTTACTCACTGAGATGCACGCCGTCATCCCTGAAAAACTCGACCTCCTCGAAATGTAGATCCACATGCTTCAGCCAACCTACACCTTCAGCCCTACAAAAATTTCTAATTTCCCTGTTTATCTTTCTCCTGGCTTTATCTATCGCTGAAGGCTTGAACGTTGAACGCACCTCTCGAACACCTCCTAGGAATAAACTTTGTCCAGCTACAAAATACCATGACCACTGAGCCCTCACCTCACTCAAGTCCTGCTTCATGGATCATAGCAATGCTAGGCCCTTCTCCACTGCCATGTCATTCTCTGTCAGATGGATCATCAAGATATCTGGACACGCATCCCTCCTAATCAACAAGTTGAGCCTGGGCAGCAACTCCATCCACCTCTTGCCTCCTTTCCTGAACCACTATATGGACAAAGAGCTATAAAAAAACCAAATTCCTACTCCAAGCACTCTTCCCTACCACCTGTTCTGCCCTTTTTGTGAAGGAATGCCCGACAATCTACACAGACAAGACAGCAGACAGGGGGCCTGGAACCAAACCGGCAACAAAAAAAAACGTGTAAACACATTATTGTAGCAAAGCTGCACCCCCTTTCCCAATCTTAGTTCTGACATATCTCTAGTAACATTAAGACCGCCATCTGCTTGGCCCCATTATTTGCTCTCTGGACCACCCTCCCCTGCCTGCCTCTGTCGCTGCCTCAATCCTAAAAAGTACCTTCTTGTGCTGTAGCCAGGCGCCCCACAGCTACCACTAATGTAAAAAACTTAAGAAACGCAATACTACATCCTCCATTCTTCCAATCATCCAGCCATTCTTCCACACACCAGCGCACCCTGCCAATATAAACCAAAGCCTCTGCCACCTGATGCATCTGAAAATATTTGCATGTTCCAGTCAACCGCCTCAATGTGTGCATCGGAACACCATAAATGATTCCAGAAAACTACTCCACATCCTAGAAATGAAATGGTAGTCACTAGTTCCACCATTTGTTCTGGTGCCAAAGGGACCCTCTCATCCTCCATGTGCTTCTGAAAAGTAGCCAGCAGCCATTGGCAGTCCATGGAACTGGAGTCGGTCACCGTCAAAAAGTCATTGAGATAGTGTGTCACTTTCTCGTGACCCATCTCCTGTATGAAAAGCCATTGCAGGAATGTGATAAAGCATTCAGTAAAGGGCACATGAAATCAAGCATCCCATCAGGAGGGCTTTGTCCACATACCAGGACCCCTCAAATTGGATAAAAAAAAAAAAAAAAAAAAAAAGAAGGGGGCTCCCCGTAGGGTTTCTTAGTGATATAGGCAGGCCAAGTGGGGAAGAACAACTGTATAGAGAAAAAGAGAAGGTACCCTGCCTGATATTTATAGAGGTCCTAGCTAGAGGATCCAAACGTGATAGAAGAAGGGGGGGTGATAAGCCCAGAGGCTGAGGCTGCACAGGACAAAACTGGGTCAATCCAAACAGACTCAACAACATATTTTGAAAAAATACATATTTTTTATTTTTCTCTTTTTAAATATATTTTTCGAAATTTTCAAAAGACAAACATGTATAAATTAAATAGTCAAAGTGATATTTTGCGAAACACATAGAAAAGATTTTTTTCGGGATTAAGATCCGCCCAGTACTGACCACACTTCAGACAAACTACCACACTCATTCACGCAGGGGTTTTTTTCTAGCTATGGTTGGAACATTCAACTTTCATTCATCCTTTCATATAGTCCTGGCGTAGACAACAATAGATATTCAATAAGTTGCCTAAATCGGGGGGTTCATCCAGGCAGATGGTATTAATACGGGTCCTGGTGTAGTTAGGACAGATTGCCGTATTCCTGGGAAAACGTGCTGACGCGCGTTTCGGTGAGAGGCCAATGTGGCCACACCTTCGTCAGGGCCAGGGTAGTATGCTGGGCAGGGAACAGGAGTAAAATCTGGAAATGTGTGCATCGGAACACCATAAATGATTCCAGAAAACTCCTCCACATCCTAGAAATGAAATGGTAGTCACTAGTTCCACCATTTGTTCTGGTGCCAAAGGGACCCTCTCATCCTCCATGTGCTTCTGAAAAGTAGCCAGCAGCCATTGGCAGTCCATGGAACTGGAGTCGGTCACCGTCAAAAAGTCATTGAGATAGTGTGTCACTTTCTCGTGACCCATCTCCTGTATGAAAAGCCATTGCAGGAATGTGATAAAGCATTCAGTAAAGGGCACATGAAATCAAGCATCCCATCAGGAGGGCTTTGTCCACATACCAGGACCCCTCAAATTGGATAACCAGCTATCGGAAATCCTCTGGATTTACCAGTAGCAAACAGAAAGCGTATTTTATGTCACATTTTGCTATGAATGCTCCTGGCCCAGCTTGTTCCACCATGGCCATTGCTACATCCACTGATGAGTAGGACACCAAAGCTAAGTCGCCCCCAATCAAATCATTAACTGATTGCCTTTCTGGCTAAGACAAGTGTTGTATGAGTCGGAAATGCCCAGCCTCCTTCTTGGGCACTCTCCCTAATGGGGAAACAATCAAATTCTCCATGGGCTAAGTATCAAAAGGCCCAGCCATCCTCCCTTCCTGTACTTCTTTGTTTAACATCCCACACCACTTGTGGATGTGATCTAACTGACCTCCGATTCTCTGCCCATTGCACGCTCTTGGCCCAGTGTACCCCAACCTGAAATCCCAAGTGAACCCTTCAAGTAAGGGATGGGCATCCTCCCTGTTTGTAATATTGTTAGGTTTGGGTATCTCTAGTTGGCACAGGTGGATACTTGTGACAAATAGGGACCCTTGCCTCTAGTCAGGGTAAGGAGGTATACTCCTAAAATAACCCCTGCTCACCCCTTGGTAGCTTGGCACGAGCAGACAGGCTTATCTCAGAGGCAGTATGTAAAGCATTTGTGACCACATACAGTAATCCAGTGACAACACAACAGATGGACACCACACAGTTGTATATTAAAAATAAGTATTTTATATAGACTTAACACAAGACCACAAACAACAAAAATCCACAATACTATACTTGAGATGGTAGTTTTAGCTTAGTTCAGTTCAGTTCTTAAGATGCAACACTTTAAGTCAATGTACCTTACGATGCGTGACGCTAACACAACAAAAGTGTTGCAGCGATGGAAATGCTGCAAAGTTCCGGTGCAAAGAAATAAAGACATGAACATCTTCCAGATGTGGCACGCTTCTCCAATGATGTGAGAAGTCTCAGTTTGATGCGTCAACTGCAGCGGCGACACCCTTGTTCAGCGATGCGACGGCAACAGCCTCGGCTGTGGCACTCTTCTCAGACGTTTGCGAGACGCTTTAGCGCAATGCGACAACTACAGCGGTGACATCCAAGATGCGATGGCAGCAGCTCAGACGGTGGCACGCTTCTCCTTGGATGCGAGGCGCTTTTCTCGATGCGGTGCAGTGCGACAAATACAGCGGCGACATCCACAATGTGATGGCAGCAGCAGTGACACGCTTCTTCCTCGATGCGAGACGCTTCTCTCGATGCGGTGCAATGCGACAACTACAGTGGTGACATCCAAAATGCGAAGGCAGCAGCAGAGACGGCGACACGCTTCCTCTTCGTTGCCAGACACTTCTCTTGATGCGGTGCAATGCACCAGCTACAGCGGTGACACCCTCCTTGGGAGTTGCGACTACAGCAGCTGCAATGGCGACATGCTTCTTCCTCTTGAGTCGCGCTTCCAGCTCCTTGCGACACGCAGTCCCTCAGAAGGCCCAAAATCAGCAGCAGGTACTTCCAAAGAACTCTGGGAAGCAGGGGTTTGAAGTCTGTTGTCTCTGAGACTTCAGCAGGAGGCAAGCTCTGTTCCAAGCCCTTGGAGATCCTTCACAAGTTAAAAATAAAGCACACAAAGTTCTTTCTCCTTTCTTTGGTAGTCAGGCAACCACTGCAGGCCAATCCCCCAAGCAGCACTTCAGCTTAGGGACAGTCTCTCCTCAGTTTCTTCAGGTTCATCTCCTCAGCAAAGGTTTCTTGTTGTAGTCCAAAAGTGATCTAATTTCTTGGGATCAGGGTCCCAATATTTATACCCCCAAATCCTTTGTCCTCTGAGGGCAGAGGGGCCTTTGGTAAGTCCAAACCAGTTCTGGAGCACTCTGTTTACAAGACTCCTTTTCTTTCACAGTGCAGGGCAGAAACATCAGACGCCCCACAGGCGATGGAGCCAGCATTGTGGAGGGAAAGCACAGCCTTGGAGCACTTTGTTGAGAGGATTCCTTCTCTTCTTTCACTGTGCAGGGCAGAGACATCAGCCGCACCCCACGAGGTGGAGCCTGCATTGTGGAAGGCAGGCACAGCCCTATTCAGGTCCCAGGTGCTACTCCTCCCACCCACCTTGATGCAGATCTATCTATTCACCACTGGGCTGACTCATTCTGTCTCCTGGAATCCCCCAGCCCTGTCACTCAAACTCCAGACAAGGAATACACAACCTAGCAGAGGCAGGCATTGGATTGTTAGACAAGAAAATACCTACTTTATAAAAGTGGTAATTTCAAATACAGAATGTTAAAACCAACTTCACTAAAAGATGTATTTTATCATTCTGAGTTCAGGCATACTAAACTCGAATTTCTACCATGTTCTCTGAGTCAGTTAGGATTACAAGAATGTAATAATCTAACTGCCCATTCTGGCCTATGCAGAAAAGGTAGCCTTGCAATAGAGAACAAGCACTGGCGTTGCCAATAGGTCTCGCATTAGGAAAGTGTGAGCTATTGGTATTGTAAATGACGATTATTTTTTTAATATGTGTTGGCATTGAAAATATATAAATTAATAGCATTGTTATTTACAAAGCCAATAGCTTACACTTTCCTAATGCGAGTCCTATTGGCTATGGGAATGCTTGTTGTTATCCAGCAAGGACAGTGCTGTTGTGGTGCTGAGTGATGCTGTTATGGTGCTGAGTGATGTGGTGGTGTATTAGAGTGATGTGGTGGAGTCCCAGAGTGATGTGGTGGTGTCCCAGAGTGATGTGGTGGTGTCCCAGAGTGATGTGGTGGTGTCCCAGAGTGATGTGGTGGTGTCCCAGAGTGAGTTGGTGGTGTCCCTGAGTGGTGTGGTGGTGTCCCTGAGTGGTGTGGTGGTGTCCCTGAGTGATGTGGTGGTGTCCCCGAGTGATATGGTGGTGTACATTAGTGATGTGGTGGTCTCCCTGAGTGCTGTGTTGGTGTCCCTGAGTGATGTGGTGGTGTCCCTGAGTAGTTTGGTGGTGTCCCTGAGTAGTGTGGTGGTGTCCCTGACTGATGATGTGGTGGTGTCCCTGAGTGATGTGGTGGTGTCCCTGAGTGATGTAGTGGTGTCCCTGAGTGTTGTGGTGGTGTCCCTGAGTGGTGTGGTGATGTCCCTGAGTGGTGTGGTTGTGTTGTTGAGTGTGTCACAATGCGCTAATTTCACAAACCAGGCCTTCGAGGCGCTGCTCGGCGCGTCCCAGCAGATGACTGTGTGAAAGGGCCCGTCTGCCTGCAGCTCTCTGCAGACAGGGAGACGGAGGGCCCCGGGTCTCAGACAGGCTGACTGGCTGCTGTGACTCTGCATGCTGTGCCTTTATCTGAGCGGGGCTGCCCTGCAGATGGCCGGGGGGTCTCACGGGTGCACAGGGGAGGACGCCTTTGATTTATTTGTTGTGGGGGTGGGTTCCCAGAGGACTGCAGGCGATTTGTGCAATGCCATCGCACATTGAAGCCATGGCATGCTTTTAAAACACACACAAGTGCTTTTGCCTGTTTAGAATGGATTCAAACTAGCATTGGCGAACAGGAATGAAAACAAGAAAATACGAGAAGGAAATACAACGAGAAGGGAGGGGAGAATGGCAGCAGCAGATGAGCCTGATTAAAGCGGATGAAAAGGGAGGGGGGAGGAGAGAGTGCGATGCGAGCAGCAGCAGGGAAGGGGGCAGATTACGAGGGAAGCCGGATGGGGGCGGGAGAGCCTGGTGGGGGAGCGTGAATGCGCGAGGGGAGGCAGGCGACACAGTAAAAAGAGGGCAGACAAACTTTTGGGATTGTTTAAAAAACATGTTTTTTTATTTTTTGGGCATCGGAGTTCAAGAGGCGTCAAGAGCTGAAGGCGCAGCCCCCGGGCGTCAAGCGGATGAGAAGTGATAGCAGAGGGAACTGTCACTGTTTTGTCCGGCAGTATGAAGGGGGAGAAATAAAATAGGTCTCAGTTAAAAGTCACAAGTACCAACGCATAAGGGACAGCACCAAACGGAACTCACACACAGGGTTTTGATAGGCGATAAACTGGCCCCAGCTGACTCACTCTGTGACCTGCGCGAGGCGGAAAGGCTAAGTCGCAGTACATTGATTTGCCTGATTTACAGCGCTTAGAGGATGGGGGGATGTTGGGGGAGGGCTAGGTAAGGAAGGTGCGGAGGGACCATGGGAGGCGCAAGAACGGACATGGATGGCGGAAAAGTGCGCCAAGCGAGGAAGCATAATGGGGGGCGGCTGGCAGGGCAAAGGAGGGATGAATTGGGTTTGGGGGCCGTCCAGAGACAGAAAGTGGGGAGTTAGGGTTATGGGCGCGTGGGAGAGACGTGCAGTTAAGTGCTATTCGGAGAATAGGCCTCCAACGCAAAGGGAGCGGAATAAAGAAGAGCTAAGTATGTGTAGTATCAGCGGAGGTTGGATTGGCACTCGGGGCGAATAGGCAGTAAAAGTTTACGGCAGGAATGAGGCTTAGATTGGGTAACACGGAACTTGGTTGCCTTTGGGGGGTCCTAGCAGAGTGAACGGAATAAGTTTCACCTTGCCAGGAAGGGATAGCACGAAGTTGAACGAAGGAGGCTTACAATGTCCGGCGCGGTCCCGGTGAAATTCAGGCGGGTTTGGGCTGGGGGGGGTTTGGGGGAGGATGCGAGAGGAACAGGGGGCGGGGGGACGGTAAGGGTGCCACAAGGTGGGGGGCGGGACTGGGCGGGCAGGGAAGACACAGCGTAGGTGGTTACTGACAGGAGGCAGGGAATGAGGAAAGGAATTTGTAGGAGGAGGAGAGCAGGGAGGGCCACCGAGGGTAAGGGCTGGCGAAGTGGGGGGGGGGGCGCGGAGCCCACTCCACCAGGCATAGCAGGGAGCAGCAGATAAGGGGAGTGGGGGAGGAGGGGGCAAAGGGTGCAGGGAGCCTTGGAAGTGCCGGCAGGAAGTTGAGAACGCTCCCCCCCCCCCCCGTCGAATAAGGAGGCAAGGGTCAGCAGAAACACAGATCGGCAGTGGTAGTGAGCGAAATGGTGGATAGAGAAGGGAGTGTGTAACGCGGATGTGCTGGGGGAATATGACGACTTAGTGCAAATTGAACGAAACTCCTTTCGAGTTAATAAAGTACATAAGACAGTTCACTGTATAACATTCACATGTAGGATGGTGTTCGACGCGGGCTGAGGGGAATGACGGAGCGTGGACGAAAGTCAGGGGGTTATTGGTTTGTGCATTTGGTGTGAGCGGACTTTCCCCGGGGTGTCAGGGCGCTTCACGAAAGGGGGCAGCGGTGAAAGATAGTGAGAAACACTGGCGCCTTCGGGGGGAGTCCGCAGTAAACTAACCCTAATAACCAGTAACAAACTATTGGTTTAATCCCAAATCTTGGGTTGCACAGCAGCTGTGTACCAGCTAGAAGCGCTGGGTAGTAAGCGCTACATACATGACAGACGGTCGAGAGGTGGTTTATTATTTTAAAAGTTTTATATAGCGCTGGCTAGACCCAGAGGTATCAGAGCGCTTTACATGATCATGGTAGGATAAGGCAAACATGGTATGAAAGCATTAAAACATGGGTAAGGACTGCGTGAAAGGACAACTCTGCCCCCGTGCTAATCCTGTGTAAGCTAGGGGGTAATTCTGGTGTGTACACTGCGCCTACTGTATCTGCACTCCTGGGCTGTGGCTTGTGTAATTCCGGGTTTTGTGTCTTTCACGGCTTCACTTTGGTCTCTCGGGGCCTGTCCCTCGTCACGCGGCTGCTTCATGACCGTCGTCCCTCATGGCTCATTGAATGTGCGCAAAGTTAGTCAGTTGTCACGAGCTGAGTCCGTCTTTGCGAGGAGTTTAAATAAATGGTTTTTTGTTCTGTAATGTACACGAACGCTGTACATAGTTCAGCCCCAGTGCCGTGCCAATAAAGGTGCCGTGGACAAAAAATCACATGGAAATGAAGGATGGTCTAAGGCCGAAAAAGCAGGTTTCTAGGTTCAGGCGGGCTAGGCTCACGCGCAAAGTTCACGCCTATTCTTTTGTAACTCGCTGGGCGACTGCTGCAAAGATGGGTGTGTACACATGAACACGTTTTTAGGTCTCCCCAGGGCAGAAGTCATCATTCAACATAATGAGCGGCTGGTAGTCACTTTTGCTATTTAAGGCGCCAAGAAAAGATAGCCTCTAGTACAGCAGAATTATATAGCATTAGTTGTATTTGTCTAGGATGTACGCCGGGCACCATTTTCCCCGAACTGAAGATACGATTGTGTCCTCAAGTTGGCAGTTTGGAAGTTACAAATGTTTTATTAGGTTGTAGCTTTTTATTTTACGTAATTGCGAGCAGATGATATAAATAAATGAATAAATAAAATATGTACTGACCAAACTAGCGTGGGACAGCGATACAAGAAATGGCGACTGTGTAGAGGCGCGTGGATAGATGAATAAATGAATAGATATAGGATGATGCATAAGGAGGGCTCAGGAAAGGAGGTTGCGCAAGATGGAGAAGAGCTGCTAGGGTGTCTGGAGCAGCACAAATAGGGGCGGCAGGGGGAGGCTGGATCCGAGAGTGGAGCTGCCGACGGGGTCCCGAGTCGACTGTGCCCAGAAGCAGAGGTTTGGGGGGAGATGCTGGTGTGGGAGGAGTGCTGCTAGGGGAGGAGAAGCCGGTTGGCGCGAATGCGAGAGAGGGGAGGTGCTGGTGTGGGAGGGGGGAGTTGGGAGGAGAAGCCGGTTGGCGCGAATGCGAGAGAGGGGAGGTGCTGGTGTGGGAGGGGGGAGTTGCTGGCGTGGGAGGAGTGCTGCTAGGGGAGGACTGGGCTGGGCTTGGATGCGATGCGCGTGCATGTACACGGGCACTGCATGAAAACCGCGGGGCTGAAAGCCCTTTGGTTTGAAGATGTTTTCGCCGACATGAATTCTCGCTACGCTCGATGCGCTTGCGCGCATCGATAGGTCGCGAGACCTAAAAAACTAAAATGGCTGTAGTTCACTATTAGGACATGCCACCCAGACCAGGGCATGTCCTACCTTATACTGACAATGCACCCTGCCCTTGGGCCTACCATAGGGGTGTCTTATATGAAGAAAAGGGAAGGTTCAGGGACTGGCAAGTGGGTGCACTTGCCCAGTCAGCATGACAGTACCAGACTGCACGCAGGCTCTGCAATGGCAGACCTTAGACACACTTTTACAGGCTGCTTCTGTGGGTGGCACAACCAGTGCTTATGCTTGTTTCCAGTCCAGGGAGGACCTGGCATGGCAGTTCGGCTGGACTGTTCCCATGGGGCACAGGGTCAAGACTGATTTGCATATGGCTGGGTTCAAACTGGAATGGCATGGTGAGCAAAAAAACGATGGATTTAGGCCCAGATCTCTGTACTGGGGTGAATGTATGACATTGTTCTGCATTCTGTCCATCAACTGTTGTTTTTGCATTTGTCACCCCGAGTGGGACGGGTATGCTCAGAAGTGAGTCCTGTGCTCTCCATGCCACTGGAATCAAGCTATCCAGGCTGATGAGGGCAGAAAGCCTGAAACCGGTCCTTGGATGCTTGTTTCCAGTCCAGGGAGGAACTGGCATGGCAGTTCGGGCTGGACTGTTCCCATGGG
This sequence comes from Lissotriton vulgaris, assembly GCF_964263255.1. Classification (NCBI taxonomy): domain Eukaryota; kingdom Metazoa; phylum Chordata; class Amphibia; order Caudata; family Salamandridae; genus Lissotriton; species Lissotriton vulgaris. The sequence goes on along the minus strand of NC_141694.1, from coordinate 1,544,453,561 downwards.
GCACAGGGTCAAGACTGATTTGCATATGGCTGGGTTCAAACTGGAATGGCATGGTGAGCAAAAAAACGATGGATTTAGGCCCAGATCTCTGTACTGGGGTGAATGTATGACATTGTTCTGCATTCTGTCCATCAACTGTTGTTTTTGCATTTGTCACCCCGAGTGGGACGGGTATGCTCAGACGTGAGTCCCGTGCTCTCCATGCCAATGGAATCAAGCTATCCAGGCTGATGAGGGCAGAAAGCCCGAAACCGGTCCTTGGATGCTTGTTTCCAGTCCAGGGAGGACCTGGCATGGCAGTTCGGGCTGGACTGTTCCCGTGGGGCACAGGGTCAAGACTGATTTGCATATGGCTGGGTTCAAACTGTCATGGCATGGTGAGCAAAACAACTATGGATTTAGGCCCAGATCTCTGTACTGAGGTGAATGTATGACATTGTTCTGCATCCTGTCCATCAACTGTTGGTTTTGCAAGCCCACCAGCAGCATTTGGATTTACAAGCCCTGGGCACACTCAGTGCACTGTACTAGAGTCTGACAAGTCAACCAAACAAGCCAATCATGGAATCACCAATCCATACATCAATTTACAGGAGGGAGCACTTGCACTGTGGCACTATACAGCAGTGGCACAGTGCCCAAAGCATCTAACACCAGCAAAAACACAAGAGGCAACAGCAAAAATGGAAGGAAGACCCACGCCAATTGTGCCAGGTCTAACAAATATCCCAACCAAAATGCACGTCTATCCAGTTTTATTGGTGTGTGAGCTCTTCCCTTGAGGTCCCTGTGACCCCCCCGCCCCCATAGCTACCAGCATTGGACCGTCCTGCTCCCCCTGCATTCTGTTGCCAGTGCGAGCCATGTTCTCCCTGCTGTGATACTGCTGCACACTCAGTGTTACCGTAACAATTGACGAGGGGATGCCTCCCCAAGCATATCTGAATCTACAATATTCTCTGGTGCACAGGCCCTTATTGAAATCCCAACATGCCCCTTTATGGCCTTCCCTGGTTCTTACCAAAGTTACCTTCCCCTCCCCGGGGGAATTAAACAATTGTCAAACCACTGGCTGTTTAAATTGTTTTCCCAAATTAAGCGGAACCCATCATCTGCTGCTTTAGATCTGTGTCCAGCTCCCCCATTGAGCTTCAGGGTCCCATGCCTTGCTTGCCCAGAACTCCTGTTCATACTGCGCCAGGCGTTGCCGCCAAAGGATATTTATGCTTTGTGTATGACATCCATATATTTGAATAATTCTACACTCCTCTCTGGATATTTCTCACAATACATGCTGCCATATATGAGGAATGCCGCCGTCCAGTTTTCAATAGTCAATGGTGGCCTCGGACATTTGGCTAGCTCATACTCCTCCTTTTTTTAGCCTTTTTTTGCCCTGAGTTCTCTATGTAATAGTTTGAAAATGTCTAAATATTTGCCCTTCCAAATGCTCTCTTTGGTTGACAACATTAAGTGAGCCCCCAGGAGTTTCCTAATCCCCATATATGGGACATGCATATCTTGAGCTCCTTACTCTCTTTCCCTATTGTGTCCTCTGCCTTCCTTTTGTCTCTGTGTTTGTCATCTTCCCTTATCTTTGTGGATGCTTCCTTGGGCTTTGCCATCTCTATGGTCGCCCCTGCCCTGTACCCTACTTCAACTGTGTGTCTACCCTCTCTCTTTTTGCGTCCTCTGTACCGACCCTGTGTCCTTGACATACTAAACCCTTACTCAAGTATGCCTCTTGCTCCTACTCACACCCTGCATCCCCCCCCATCGAGGCCATCATTGGACCCTGCATCTCGCTGGTGTTCTTACCTGGCTGTAAGGACGGTGCCCGCTCTGAAGCCTGCCACCTTGCCATTGGATGTGTCTGTCTCGCCTTTGGACTGTCCGTGCATCCCTGAACCCAGAAAGGAACCTGAAAAACAGCACTAGATGTGGTGTTAGTTGAACCTCCACCCGCTCCATTGGCGGCATTAGGACATCCTGTCCATCAGTCTCCTCAATCTCTCCCTCTTTGAAATTCTAAAACCTCTTCTTTCCATGCGTGACTAGCCTGCCCTTGTAGCCACGCCATGTGGAGCTTGGCACCCAAATACTGAGCCAAACTCCATTATTCCCAGAGGGCTGTACCAAACCCACTCAGGTGCTCCACCGATGTGGGCCACCTGGGCCCATAATATTCCTGACGTGGAGATGCTTCCTTCCTCTCTTGCATGCGCCATGGCGAGGCCTTCCTGGAATTTCATGTGCCATGTGTCGCTGGGTTCCACGGCTCCGATTGGCTGACCATTCTGGGCCTAACCATCTCTTCCCCATGGGGTGTGCTCTCCCGGGTCTGGAACCTGCTGCCCGCTGCATGCTTATATTGGTGCATTCTGTCATTCTTAAGGGGTCCTTGAGGTTCGGAGATTCCCTTTCTCCCGTCCCTTGGCCATGAGGTGGGGGCTTATGCTGTGCAGTTAGACATGCCAGACCTTGTGCTACTGCAGGTAGATGGCTGGTGCAGGGGACTTGCCCGGCTTGTATGTTGGCCCCCACTTTTAGTTCCTCCTCTTCCTTGCTGTTTATCCAGCGTGGAAGTATTTCCATTCATAGTTTTTAGTGAAGCCATGGACTGGTAAAATGGGGTGGCTGGGTTGTGGGATGACTGACATTTGGTGGGAAGGTTTATGTTGTACCTAATTATCATCAAGCATGTTAGGTTGGTTTTTGCAGTTAGAAGGCAGGGACCCAGAAAAGGTTTCCACATTTAATTAAGCAGGAGTAGTTCAGGTTCTGGGGTAGAATTGGGGTCTGGTTTGAAGTGGCCTCAACCTTGAATTCAAGCAAAATGGAAAGTGGTTTGGGCCTGTGAGGACCCAGATGAGTTCCAAAATGGTGACTGCAGACCATGATGTACAAGGGAGCTTATGATGATGCTACGGATGAGGTGATGGGGCCACTAAGTATGCTTTGAGTTATATACTAGTGGTATACTCATATTAATGTGTGTGTGCATTAAATGTGGCATTCAATAGGACAATTCCGACTGTACGGTCAAACACTCTTTTCATCCCAGTGCCGGTCATTACACGTCCATTCGCTCCCTAAGCGGTGCTTCCAACCAGCGGGCTGTGGCCCTCACTGCCTGTCGTATCTTTGTCTGGCTGCCCCTGGAGCAAGGTCACCACTTATTATTTCATCAGAGACAAAGCTGATTCTCCGAGCAGGAAATGAGCACTTTAAAGGGCAGAAACAGACTTAAATAATTGGTGCTGTTACAAAGAACACAGAAGTTTCTTCACATTGGTGCGGCGGGAGCAGATTGGATGGTGGCTGCCCTTCTCCCAAGGCGCGGAAGTCGCCGGCCCCTCATTTAACGATCTCTGCCTTCGATTCACAATGGCGTCGCTCAGCCGAAACACTTGAAGAAACGACGCAGCGGAAGCGTGCCAGGAACGGAAGGAAGTGGACGGGAGAGTGGTCTTTGTAAACGGCAGATGCGAGGGAGGCACAGGTGACAAGCGAACAACAGACGGAGATTCAGTTTTACTCTTACAGAGGATCAATCAAAAAAGAAACAAGTATTAAAAAAAATATATGTATATATATATGTATATATATATATATGTATATTTATATATATATATATATATATATATATATATATATATATATATATATATATATATATATATATATATTACATATATATATTATACACACACACACACAAACACACACACACTCAACGACGCACGTGGGTCAGGCAGTGGAAACCTAGGTGGGGTAAAGTTGCCTTCACAAGACCCAGTAGTGATGCCTTCGTGTTTAGAGGGGAAAACCTATATTTGATTTATGGCGCACCTCAGAAGAAAAAAAGAGAGGTATGTATCACAATTTAGTGTAAGTAACGTGCGTGTCGAATCGGTATTTCGATGCGCAATCAATCTTTTGAAGTTAAGGCACTTCGAGACACTTCTGCGCTCTTTATTTAGTAATACAACACTTATACGCTGACTCTCTGGATGCGTGCTTTAATCAGACGCCTTGAAATAGAGCTCAGACCAAGTAAAGAGTTCTGATTATCAATTTATATTATTTAGTTTATGGGGGATGTCCCGTACACCAGGATTTCTGGCAGCAGGCTATTCATTCAAGACACCACTGCTTCACAAATGTGTTTTGCTTTGTTGTGAAATGCGCAAACAGACCAAAGATTCTCATCAAATTATTACATACTGAACAGCTGGAGATAGGTTGACCACCTTACTCCATCCAGGCCACTATGGACACTTTCTCAAGTCCTGAACTTTTCACCTACAAATCAATGTTTTCAGATGTGTTCATGCAATTAGTTCGGTGGAGCAAAACAAGACTACAAAACCCAGAATTCATTAGGTTATCAAATGATAGTTCACAAATTGAAACTGTCCGTAATGACCTGGAGCGGGCTGGTTATCCCAGATGCAAATTTAGGAAGGAAAACAATGGGATTCATTAGCAATCAGAAATATTTTTAATGCCTTTCTTTAATAATGACGACAGAACTACAGAGATACTAGTAGAACTTATAAATGACCAGCTATTACAAATTGTTTCTACTGGACCCGGTTAACAATGAAATAGATTTTTGCACATTTATTGAACTACTATGTATAGTATTTCTAGTTGATTTCGGGTGCATTTTGAGGCTGGTTATTGGTTTCTGGAACAGGGGTAGGAGACGATTATTGGGGTACCAGTAGTTTGTGGAGGCACTTGCTTTTCGTGCATTTAGGTTTGACATCATTTTCTCCAACATACTGGAAATAGTTCCAGTAACTCAGCATGTTCTGATGTGTTAACCACAACACTTTTTTATAATAACTTATATGCTAGAGGTTGCTTGTCTGTTTTTCTTGCAATTAATCAAAAACGTCGTGAAAGTTCAGATTTTCATGTGAAATTCTACTGTAAGAGCGCTTTGAAACATATTGGTGGTAATCATAGTATTCTTAAGAATTACAAAGAGTTCATGAAGGAAAGACTACACACACCACAAGTCTAGGAGTATTTATTGGTTTCAGGTAGTATTTTTATTGAGCCATTAGAATTTCTCCCTTTTTCCCTATTGGACATTTATAGCCCAATGCCCCAAAAGGCACCGCGTAAAAACAATTTGATCAATTAGAATTTCGAGAAGAGCAAGGGGCTGCCACTACAAAGGTATTCTATTATGCTGCCTCTAACGTTACATGAGGGGTGGGGGGGGGCATTCTTCCAGATTTCCTGTGACCATTGTTATAAAACAAGCATTTACAATGCAATGGTTTCGCCTTTGGAAAAGTTAGAGTTATTGGCATTGTATATGCCAAAATTTGTATTTATGTTTTTGTTTCGAAAACAGATAAGTAAATGGCATTGTCATTTACATTGCCATTACCTTTTTTTTGCAGTCACTTGGCACTCTCTAGCACTCCCTAGTACTCTTTTTGCACTCTGCATTTCATATGCACTCCCTGTGCACTCTGCACTCCCTATGCAGCACTCTGTATGCACTCTGTACTCTATATGCACCCTACACGCTCCACTTCCTATGCACTCCCTATGCACTCTGCACTTTTTATGCAGCACTCTGTATGCACTGTGCACTTTGTATGCACTCCACACTTCCTATGCACTCTGCACTCTGCACTTCCTATGCACTCTGCACTTATCATGCACTCCCTATGCACTCCCCTGTGATTTTGTGTTTTGTGAATCAACCTATTTGTATCTAGGTTTGTATGCAAAATCAAATTGTATTTGTAAAATTGGGTGAGCTAATTGTGATCACTTTTTTATGTAATCTTGGTACATCAAGCCCTAATTTATCAATGTTGTGTAGTGTCAAATAACCAGTGGTTGACACTCAAGCTGGTCATTTCTTGACCGCAGGCACCAAATCACCATAACAATGGGAGAAGGAAAAATCTGCATATGCAATGCGCATCAATGTCACTTCATCATAAGAAGCACTTTCACAGCCTTCTTCTGCCCTCTATTACAGTCACAGGTGAAATAAAAATGTAGTAATGTGTATTTAATATGCAGGTAAATACAAAATTCTCACTGCATATGTTCCTATATAAACAACATGCTGGGGTCTAAGAAGCTTGTGATCATATTTTGTTTTCACTGGTGTCCTGAAAAGGCCTCCTGATTAACAGAGCACTATAAAAAATAAATATTATTTCAAATGGAAGTGTGAAAGAACATTCAAGTTATTTTACTAAGGTAATTCACATGAATATTTTCCATGTATTTAGGAACTGACCATATGAATTAGTCAAAAAGACATTTTAAAACAAGGGTTGCACTTGTTTGGTGTATTTAAAAGGGTGAGTTTTTCAACAAGTAAATGAATTGCCATGAATGTTATAATGCGAGAGAGCTACAGGTATAAAAAGTGAGAGATGGCTTCGAATTGCAGTCTTATATGCCTCTGACACCCCACCATGGTGCCTTCGAAATGTCGAATACTTTTTAACTTCTTGTCTTACTGTAAAAATGTACCTGGCCATACATGAGCCTTGCGCATGGTCAGCCAGTAAACAATATAAAATGTCATCCCTCAATTCTTGGCCACTTATCATAAATCATAGGTGGAGTAGAAACGTCACAAGCAATTTTAACCTTGTGCCTAAGGTTGCATGCAGTAGAAAAACTGATTATTGCTTTGTCACAGAAAAAAACATGGCAGCAGAGGTACACAGGGAGTGGTATTAGACTCGTCCAATCCCCGTAAGCAAATTTTTGTAAACATGAATGGGAAACTGTGACAATACAAAATGACGTGTACACAATGGAGGGAAATACCAGATTACTCTCGATTTAGCTAGCTATTTTGAGCATTAGCCTTGCCATTCCTCAGTGATGGCTCCCATACTAAACAAGCATTGGGAAAGCCAATTGGTGTGGTGCTGCTGCCAGCCTTTTGGTGTAGTCAGTGATTATTTTGTTTTGCCATCGTTTTTACAAACCTTTATATTGAGGAAGCTGGTGGCCCTCCTCCGTCTAACAAACAAATGGCTAATAACAAAAATACTTTCTGGGTAACAGAAATCAAACATTGCCATGGTAGCCCAGGGCACTAAAGAGAACTACTTTGTGTGTGGATAGGCTTCTTCTGAGAGGGCAGAATGGCGCAACTCTCAGTGAAGTTAGCCAAGGGGTGAAGCTTGCCTGACACTTTGCCACAAGTTGTGCTCTATAGTGGGCAGAAGAAAAATGTGAATGACACAATATCAAACCAATGGATGATGAGGAGAAGCTGAAAGCCCCTTGAGTAACTGTACTGTACATATCATTTTAGGAAAATCAAAAGAGCAAAGCTAACTCCAGACCTAAAAACGTATCTTGTCTACTTTAAAACTATTCAGTCAAATTCAAACCAAGAATTAATCAAAGATAAACTTGAACGTCCAACCCTGATAACTAGTAAGTCCCTGCTTGCCATTCACTAGGCTCTACCACAACCTGAACCACTGCGCACCACCAGCAGGCACGCCACCCACATTCAGACAGGAAGACCCATATGAGGCCCTCCCTTGGTGTCGCTACGCTGACATGCTGCTGCTCTGTTCATTTCCAACTCACAGCTATCTGCAATGCTAAACACATCCTACTGCACTCTCAGACGTCACTCCCTTTTCCGGCCACCAAAGAACACACGACCTGCTAAATTCTCGAAAATACCAATGCCGGCCTCTGAAATTTGTGTTTGTCAACAGAAATATGGACATTCTATAATCAGCCGAATACTGCTACGCGTGGTTGAATATTCAGATATAAAAACTGCAGTATTATATGTTAATATGCAACACTGAATATTTCCTGTCGGATAAGAGACAGCATCTCAGTTTGCTGGACAAATGCCCCGTCACTCAAATCGGTCCTGATAATATTGATGTCTCTGCAACCAAAGGGGCACTTTGCAAGCGGTAAGGAAGTGTACTAATGGCGTCATTAATTTGATTTTAGCACAGGGTCCATAGCTCTTGATTCTATGATTCTGTCACAGGAAGAGCTGGATGTCACAAACCACATTCCAATGAGCCTTCATTCGCCATATTCGATTCCCAAACTGCATGATGTGTTTGCGCATAGTATAGTATTTTATGATGTATAGAAGTGCGTCACATGCTGAATGTTAGGCGGTATGTGTTTTTTAAGCAAAGCACAAATACACTGAGTGAAACATATAGGTTTATGGCTTGTCATTACGTGGCATGTCGGTCGTATTACGTGAATGCAGCGCACGGACTTCCTATCCCCCTGCGCTAGTTATGTTACTTTATAGGGCCAATGATGATTTGCGTCAGAAGTGAACTCAGCACAGAAGCAAAAAACATTATCACTGCAAGTGCAGCGAGATTGGAAATAGTAGGCACAGTGGCGCACAACTCTGACACAAACACTTTCCACGCGTTCCCTCAGAGTCCGCCCCTTCTGCCCCCACAACCCGCCCGTCGAGCTCACCTCGCGTGCCCATAATGCTGCCCAGTTTCTCATCAGCATACCTGTGCGCCACATGCAGACTCCCAGACAGCGACCGTCACGTGTTCCCAAAGACTCACCCTCGCAGGCACGGCCCCCGTCGCAGCTCCCACTGGCCTCCGCTGACGTCGAGGGTTCCCCCGGAGTCAGCCACTCACAGCGCGGCTCCCGGGGCAGATCCTGATGACGCGGCGAGGCTCCAACCAACGGCGGCGCAGCTCACGGGGACAGGCCCACTGCAGCGGCCAATCAGAGCGCGCCTCTGCCGACGAGCCTCCGAAAAGCCACCAATGCGGTCGCAGCCCCTTCGTGTCTCGGCCAAGGTGCCGAGCAGCTGCCGGTTGACCCCTGGGCGGATAAAAAAAATGGCGGCAGCACCTACGAGGACACGGGGGGGGGCGGGAGAGGAACGGACGGCGGGAGGGGGCGGGAGAGGACACAGGGGGCGTGAGGGGGGCGGGAGAGAACACGAACGGCGGGGAGGCGGGAAACGTGCCGGGGGGAAAAACACTCACGATGCCCAGGACAGCAGCAAGCACGGCCCGGCCGGAGGAGACTCGGGGGCGTTCCCGGCGTCGCGTGACGTCGGCAAAAGCCAAAGAATCTCGGGAACGCCCCCGTGTCTGGTCCGGCATTGATGGACAGGCCCCTCGTCCAATGGCTAGGCTCCATTTATGGAGCTAGCCAATGGGACGGGGGGGCGTGTTCCATAGTGCTTACTATACTCAATAGATTTCTCTGGAGGAGGAGCCTAACGGCTCCGCCCCCCAGCGAAACCTAAAGAGTATTCTTTGTGGCTGCCCTGTAACTAATGTTACAGAGAAGCATGTTTTTTAGGCTTCTCTGTTGATAGGAAGAGCATAATTGGTCTTAGATACTACTATCTTCTTGTCGAGTGTAGAATTGCCTACAGCCTGTTGACTCTTGCTTTATTTTGCTTTTTATGGCGGATCTCCAAAGCTACGTAGAATTTACCTCTTGGCTCCTGCATTATTTGCCTTTTGCTGGATCTACCATGAATAGTATTACTATGAAAAATGCCAGGTTTAGATTGTGGATTAGAATCAATCCGAAGTGGAGATGGAAGGGCTTAATAAAATTGGTTTTGGATAATGGAGGGGCTTGCTTGTTGTCTATGAGCTCTAAATAGAATTCATGCATCTATTGTTAGATTGACCAGTATAATTTCAATCCATCACCAATTTATGAAACCTGTTTTTTAATAAGCATTCTCTCGTATCTACAGAATTCATTTTGATGCAATTTTGAAAAGTGCTGTATAAAATGTTTTGTATTTTAATCAGTATGTGCAGTGACGGCTCCTCCGCCAAGGGCAGAGGAGCATCGCCCCACTGCTTTGCAGCAGTGAAATAAAGGAAAAATAACATTTTAGTAACTCAAGGTTATTATCATTTTATTTGTCCAGTTGCAGCAGCTTTGCTGGGCGGGGCTGCTCTGGCAATAGGAGCAGGAGGGAGTGGTGAGCACACTTTGTAAGTGTCCATGAATGTTTGGCCGGCTGTCTCAGGCGGGCCAAACAGTCATGCACACTCTGTATTATAGCCTGGGTGGAGACCATGCCCAGGCTCCCATTCCCTGCTGAGTGCCGAACCACGGCGCTCAGCCAATCACAATGCATTGCAGCATTGTGATTGGCCTAGGGGAGCCTGAGCCAGTGGCGTAGCAAGAGGGGGTGGAGGGGGTGTTCATCATGCATTTGCCGCAGGGCGGCAATCACGTTACTATCGCCAGCACGCCTACTCCTGCTCTCACGACCGCCGCAGGTGGCAAAAGTAGGGTCACCCACGGGTGGCGAAGTGGCTAGCTACGCCACTGGCCTGAACATTTTCCTGTTCCGGTGGTGCAGAGGCACGAAGAGGAGAGGCAGAGGAGAGATGCGGTGGTAAGGTATGTTTTTTTTTCTTCTTAATTTAGATCCCCTTTCCTGGCCCTGGCCCGCCACCTCCAATCCGTGTCAGCCACCACTGAGTAGGTGCGATATTTATATGTAGTTGTTCTAAGAGCTTTGTTGGGAGCCTTCAAAGAAAGGTCTTAATAGTGCACAAGACACGGCCCTTCCTGGCTCCAAACACACTACAGGGGGGAGGCAGCTATTTCTGAGGGCACAGGCACCGTTCTAATCAGGTGAAAGTGTCAATTCCTCCCACAACGCTAGCTCAGGAAGGCCCATAAGGATCTGCAGGGCACACCTCAGCACCCTTTTTGTGTGACTGTCTAGAGTGAATTCACAAAGTCCAACTGTCATCCGACCCAGATGTGTATTCTAGGGATAGACAGAAGCACATAATGGTTAGGTAAAAAAATGTCAACTTTATAAAAGGGGGATTTTCAGACCTGCAGTTTAAAAAACAACTTCACTAAAAGATAAGTTTTAAAATTGTGAGCCCAAAGACACCAAACTCCAATTTTCTATCTGTTCCCAATTGGAAAATACACGTGTAAGGTGTTACAAGGCAGCTCCAATGCTAACCTATGGATTGTAGGGAAAAACAAATTTAGCAGTTTTTCACTACCATGCAGCCACAACCCGTGCAGGTAAGAGTGGTGGGGCAGTGAGGCCATGTGGGGGGAGGTGTTAGAGTTCAACGACGATGACGAGGGAACATTACTTATTTATTTAATTTTCCCTCGTCATCGTCCGCCGAATTACCTTCCCACCCAGCCCCACCGCTCTTACCTGCACGGGCCGTGGCTGCTACCAGGAAATGTAAATCTTAAAACCACATGTCTACCTTTTAAAAATATATTGGATGATTTGGGCCTGTAAGTAGGTGTGCTTGCCAGGTCAATATGGCATTTAAAAGCTTTGCACACAGACTCTGCAGTGGCAGACCCGAGACATGTTGGTAGGGCTACTTATGTGGGTAGCACAATCAGTGCTTCAGGCCCACTAGTACCATTTGATTTACAGACTCTGGGGACACACGGGGCCCTGCACTAGCAACTTATTAGTAAATCAAATATGCCAGTCTTGGGAAAACCAAATTCCATCACATTTTAAACACAGAGTACATGCACTTTAGCACTGATCAGCAATGGTTAAGTGTCCAGAGTCCTAAAACCAGCAAAAACAAAGTTCAGCGCAGATAAAAGTAGTAGGCCAGAAGCAAAAAGACAGGGGAAAACACGCCAAAAGATGCCAGGTCTAACAAAAACGGTAATGTTGTCACTGACAAATTCACCTAATTATAACTTTACTTCAACCCTTTGATTTTTTTCAGTGAATATATACATATATACACTCACACTGTACTACACATAGGTTTCTAGTATAAATCACGTAACTAAATTCTCACTAAGAGTATAATCAAATTGAGCTCAGGGGCATTAGTAGATTCAATTCACTAGCAATAACAATGTGAAATTATTTAGCTGATCAAGCATTGTGAGCACATTTTACTTCTTGGACACCAGAGCGCATTAAGTTTAGGCCTTAGAGATGGGAAAACCGGCTAGCAAAGTTGACGAGCAATACATTTTTATTTTTTCAGTTCCTCTCTTATGTTATTTTAATATACTACTAAGTATATCATCAAGTCATTTCAATATTTATCAATCAAAACATCTTGTGTTTCACCACCTTCCCTACTTACCAAGTTAACATCAATGTTATTGTAATCATTACTATAATGGGTGCATCTACACTATATAATGATGTACAGTATCACAAGTAGATGTCTTCGAATTTACTTTTGCTTCTATTTAATAATACAATCTGATTTTTCATGAAATTTCAGGTCCAGATTACTTCCAAACTGTAGTATCAGAGAATAATTCTGTTTATTTTTAATAATTCATGTTGGTTTTGCCAACCATTTTAAATAATTCAGTTTTAGACCATGGTATCAATGAGTAGTTGTTAACATCAGCTTGAACAGGTGCGTTTCTAGGTTTGCCGGGGCGAGGTAAATGTTTTTTTGTGTTCAGTTCCATATAGGGCGAAGCCGACCCCCAAGACACTGCAGCGCTTTACCTGAGCACATTCTTTTTTTGTAGGCACAGGGCGGTTAAATGATTTGCCCAGGGTCACAGGATGTTGAGCCGACGCCGAGACTGGAACCTGTTTCTCCAGCTCCATAGTCGTTGGCACTGGCCGTTTATTTTTTCCATGCATTAAATTCAGTTTGGTTTTGAGATTTAACACCTTAACTGCTTCGAACATTCCGCGCCAATGCGGAACGTTCTATTAAGCGGGCGGGCCGTGTTGGCCAACTGACGTGCGCAGCACTATGAAGGTAGTGCTCGCGACAGCCGTTGGCAGACACCCGCAGGGAAGGGGTTAACAAACAGAGTAGCCACTTATTTGATGAGTAAATATTCGAAATTATATTACTGTTTATATATTCTTTTTCATATGCAGGCGTAAGGCCAGATTTTATTCCGAGGCTCGCTTGTGCCCGGTGCTACGCTACGCCCATGCTGATATTGCCATTTTCGTCCTCTCTGTGCCATTATTGTCTTTTTCATTCATTCTGTTGGTTTCTGCTGTGCCGTAGTGTTTTGTTTTCTTTGCGATTCACTTCTGCTGTTCTGCTCTCCTGCATTGTGCCCCTGCATATTCCATTCCCATTTGTGTACCGCGTTTTTTTTCCCCCCTTTGCGCTCCAATTGCCTTTGGCTTTCCCCCCCCATTTCCTGCCTAATCCTCAGCCCCGACCGCCCCCACTCCTGCCTCCCAGCCGCTTGTCCCGCCCCCTCCCCTACAAATGGCGGCCGCTGTGCGGTAGCGCAGCGGGTACGTGCAGCGGGCGCGCCCGAGGCGCGTCTAAGGCATGCCAGTCTGAGCCCATCCATGACCAGCGCCAGGAACCCAGGAACTCCAACTATCTATTGCTACGACACCAACACCCTCTTCGCACTCAGTCCCGGAAGACACACAGAATGCCAGCAGGCCCCACTGAACATGACCCATGGCCAGTTCTCCTGTCTTTGCTGCTGCCGGACCTTCACCACCACCACCACCCCGACCACCAACACCAGCACCGACAACACCCTCGGCTGCATCCTCCTCAATGTGCGCTCGGTACACAAACACGCCATGGAAATTTGGAACCTATTTGACTCCCTCTCGCCCGATGTCGCCTTCTTCACAGAGGTCTAGACCAACGCCGCCTCCGCCCCCGACATCATCACCGCCATTCCATACGTCTCCAAGATCCAGAGGAAGGACCACCCCAACCACCCGAGAGGAGGCCTCGCCAAAGTACACAAAAGCACCCTCTACCTCACCACCTCCAGCGAAACCTTCCCATCTGCCGAACACCTACATTTCCAGATCAAGACCAGCTCTAAGGCCACACTCCGTGGGACACTCATCCACAGACCCCCGGCCACGGACGCCCTTCGCAAAGCCATCACTGACTTCATCGCACCCCAAGCCATCACATCAATGAACTACATACTCATTGGAGAGCTCAACTTCCATCTCGACAACGCCAGTGACCCCAACTCCACCATCCTTCGTGACAACTTTGCCAGCATCACCTCGCCAGCATCGAACTCACCCAACTCGTCAACACATCGACACACAGGGCAGGGCACACCCTCGACCCCATCTTCGCCGCAGGAAACAGTGTCCACTTCAGCCACACAACCCAACCACCTTGGACCGACCACCACTGTATCCACTTCACCATCGATAAACCCAAAGCACCTAAACCAGCCCCACGCCTGCCTCAACGAAACTGGAGCAAAGTCACAGACGAGCAACTGAACTCCAACCTCTCCCTAGACAACCAAACCCGGGCATCCGACGCAAACACCGCAGTCAGAAAACTCCACACGTGGATCTCCAACTGCACAGAGGAGCTTGCCCCGCTATGCAGCCCCAGCAAACAACGCCCCAGAAAAGCCACCTGGTTCACCACCGACCTCCTAGAAGCCAGGCGCACCTACAGATGCCTGGAAAAGAACTGTAAGAATGCCAAGACAACCGATAGCTTCTCCACCAACAAGGATGCCACAACGGACTACCACAACCATACAAGGAACTGCCCTAGACTGGATCTGCTTGTTCCTCACCGGAAGAATCCAAAGGATCAGACTACCGCCCTTCCTCTCTGCCCCAAGGACATCACCTGAGGAGTCCCCCAGGTGTCATCTCTGAGCCCTACCCTCTTCAACATCTACATGGCCCCCCCCCGCAGACATCGTCCAACAACACAGCCTCAACATCGTATCCTACACCGATGACACCCAACTCTTCCTCTCCCTCACCAAAGACCCAACTACTGCAAAACTCAACTTCCAGAGAAGAATGCAAGAAGTGGCAGTCTCGATGACCAACATCTGTCTAAAACTTGACGCCAAGAAGACAGAAGTCCTCGTCCTGCGAACCACCCCTTCAGCATGGGACAACACCTGGTGGCCCACTGACCTCGGAATCCCACCTATGCCCTCAGACCACGCCAAGAATCTCGGCATAGTCCTCGATTCTTCACTCACTATGAACCGACAAGTCAACACAGTAACCTCCTGCTGCTTCAACCCCTACCGCATCCTCCGAAAGACCTTCAAATGAAATTAAAAAAAACAGTCACTCACGCACTCATCACCAGCAGACTCGACTGTGGCAACGCACTCTACGCCAGCATCAATAAATCCCTACTCTGCAAACTACAAACAATATAGAACACCGCGGCCAGACTCATCCTCTGCATACCCCGGCATGAACACATCAGTCAACACCTGCGGCGACTCCACTGGCTCCCCATGGAAAAATGAGTCACCTTCAAAATCCTCACTCACGTCAACAAATGCCTGCATAACAATGGACCCAATTGCCTTAACCACAGATTAAACTTCCACGTACCCAAAAGAAACCTGCGATCATCCAACCTTGCACTGGTGGAAATCCTGCGCATCCACTGAACCAGAGCAGGCGGAAGATTGTTCTTCCACATCGCAGCCAAGACTTGGAACAAACTACTGGCAGTCATAAGACACGCCCCTTCCCTGAAGACCTTCAAGAAGACCCTGAAGACCTGGCTCTTTGGCTGAACGGAGCAGCATACTTTCCCCCCCCCCTCCAACAGCGCCTTCAGACCCTCACGGGTGAGTAGCGCGCTTACAATTCCCTGATTGATTGAGTAGTTTGTAAGGTCTATGACTATAACAATTAGAATCATTTTTGCAACATTAGCTTAATCAGGGCAGCAGTCAAGAGAAAATGAGAGAGGCAGGCATGATAAAAATCAGTTTGTGCAATCTACTTAAGGGCTGGTCCATTTCAAGCTTGTCCCGACAACTTTGGAAATATTAGCATAATCATTGTCAATAGCATCATAGGCTTTTAAGGGACAGGCTGAGAAAGTTACATTGCATCTAGTAAGATTTGATATGGAACCAATACAGATTCGAACAAAGATGTAATTTAGCAGGCATACAATGGCCATGATGAGACAACTTTAGGTATTTGCATGTCCCACATCCAAAGATATTTTTCAATTAGGATTGAATTAGAATTAGGCCTCACCATTCAAATCCATCATCAACAGTGTGTAAGTCCTTAACACCTTCTTTTATATTATCAATCTGTTTAGGAGTCTCTACAGAAGTATCACAATAGAAGTGCAACTAACAACATCAATAGTAGCACACGCACCTCTTTTAGGATCTAAGAAATCAAGTCACCTGGTTCTGCAATATCACAGTTCTTTTTGCCACTACTTGCATAGGTATTAAGTCAAGAGCATAATCAGTCATTTTATCAACTTCCCCCAACACATTGGCAATATCATACATTTCACAAATTATTAGGCCAATTGCATTGCTCAGTAATAAGTTGGCAATTGCAGTCTCAAATGTTTTTATTTATTTCTTCCATGCAAGGCAAAAGGAGATGTGGCAACATTTCTAATAATGAGCACTAAAAATCCAGGGCAGGGGAATCTGGACTAGTGTTTGGGTAGCCACACATAGGTTACCATAAATTTACTAAGTTCCAGTTTGATCAGAGACAGTTTGAGTGAACTACATTGGAAGATAGTTCTCAGGATCTAACCTTAAATACTGGGAAAGGAATTGGGAGAGTTGATTTACACATGGTCACAATACAGTCACTGCATCCCATGACAATGATGCCAGGGACTTAAAATTAAACCCTTAGTAAATAATGTTAAAATAAATGGCAATTTCAAAAAGTCTCAAAGGTGCACCACTTAGCAAAAAGACAAAACAGACACATAACAAATTATCAGGACCGTGTCCATAGTATTTTTCTTCAAATATATTCTTTTATTCAAAATACATTAAAAACCCCTCATGATTGAAAAGAGCACTCAACACGTTTCGTCCCGACAGATGGACTTCTTCAGGGCATAAAAGCAAATTATGGCACTCCTGAGAATTATTAACATCAGAGTGTCCGTAATAAGTAAGGGCTCCGAGCATGATGGCAGGAGTGCGTTCAAGCAGGAGTTTTTGAAACTGCGATATATGCTTCCCTTTAGGAACAAAGACAGCCAGCAGGGTGATAACACCAGCATAAATTGGCCCAGCAGTCTCACCACAATAAGGTGGGCTGAAAGTGTTGAGGACAATCCCCTGATCCAGCGTAGATATATCCTGTATTGGATTGCACCGTGGCAGTGGGTGCATCAACAGTGCCACACAACTGGTGGGGGACTCCCACTATATGTATATTAAGTAGGGATAGCGGGTCATGTGCTAGGTTCCTGCAGGGCTCACTGTCAAAGCTTGTTTCATTTAAAATAAATGACATTTAACATAGATAGACCTATCCCTTTGCAAAAGGTATTTCATAAGTCTTGGCCATGTCACTTCTTTCACGAAGATGGTGTCAATAAGGCACACATAGAAGCAACCAGGCTTGCCAGCTTTCCTCTAATGAAGAACGTTGCAGATCCATTGCTGCACTTCCCAGCTGATGTTCCAAACATGTCCTGGCACACCCTTTTGGGTACTCATAACCATGCAAACACTGATGTGTAAGTTTCCAACATGGTCTGACAACATTTGGCTATAGATGGATACATGACAGAATAGTTGCTGAGTTTGACACAAGATGGACACTCAGTATTGCAACAGCATTAATAGCAAGCAAATATTGCACAATGTGGTAAGTTTCTTTGCCAGGTTTCTTGATGCATAAAATGGGTGAAGTGGGGGTATCACGGATGATAATAGTGGGCATCAAAACCTTTTTGCTTTAAAAGAGCGCCTCTAACTGGGCAGATTTTCAATGAGAAAGTTGCCAGTTTCTTGCCTTACCCATTTGGTGCCTGCATCCTGCCACTGGGTCACATGAATGGGTATGAGTGACAGCTGGGCTTTGGGTATTCCTCCTAGACAGCCACACACAAAGAGGAGCGTAGCTGTGACTAGACTGACCATCACTAGCAGGATGGGATGGAAGAGCCCCACTTACACCTGAACAAGGTGTTCTGTGTCCGCACAAAGGGCTGCATATCCCCTTAAGTTAGTCTGGAACTAGGACCAGGAACACAGGGCATCTGGGCAATTCAGAGGCAACCTCTTGGAGCTTCCTCCACTTCAAAAGCACAATTATGCATAAATACTGGTCCCTAGACACCAACTTTTCAATATTCTTCTAGACCTGTGGATACACTGCCAGGAAAAATTACTGCTGTGCTGCTGAAAGGACTGCCACACTACTGGACTGCTGCGCCGAAGGAACTGATTCCCTGATTTGCTTCCTGCTGCCCGCCGCCCTCTTGCCTGTTTTGAAATGACTGGACCTGTATCTCTTGATCCCAGAACACAGAGTGGCTTCAAGAGATGGTTAGCTGGTCTCCTGATCTGAAGCCTCAGTGACACAGACTTCCAACAACCTTGTACCTGCACTGGGCTCTGCAATCTGTGAGTCTACCCTGCCAAGTGGTGCCACCCCAGTCCTGGACCCTTGGAAGTGAGCCTAGGGTGCTTGCCAGCCCCTGTGGATCCAGTGGAACTGAGGCATCTCTTTTGCTGCGCAGTGCAACTCCGCGTAAAACTGACTCATCTCCGCTGCTTTATAGATTGGACCCATCACTAAGACCTGCATCGATGGACATGCCACTGCTCAATGCCTCCTCTTCTCAGGCCCTCACATTGCTCGTTGACGGCAGCCTAGACTATGACGTCAGACTCTGCATTGCAGGTCTTCGGAACCGACGCATCGATCCAACTGCGCGCTGCATTCTCAACCTTGGATTTACCATTGTAATACCCTTTGGCGGGATTCTCGATGATGACTCCAAGCCTTGCATCTCAGCATCTCGGGAACTCACGCTTTGCTTGGGCTGCATGACTCTTCTTTGATGCGGATCTTCGCAATGTTCTGCAAAACAGGATTTAAGGTACTTTTGTTCAGCGGGCCTAATTGGGTCCCTATAGCTGGCCAGTGCTCCAACACAGTAAAAAATTGATACTTGTATAGTGCACTACTCACCCGCAAGGTTCTCAAGGCGCTTGTACGAATACCGCTGTGGAACCCATCCTGACTTTCCCTGTGAGGCGTCCACTCCTGGGCACCCCCAAGGTGGAGGCCAGGCATCCTTAGCGTTGTGGGGGCCATTGAGGAGATTAAGCAAGCTATTGCCCAGAGTTGCAGAGTGGGACTCCATGATTGGAATAGGCACTGAGGCGAGAATTATCAGGTCCGTGGAATTTTGAGCCCAAGACCCGCCGAGGCGGGGAATTAAACCCTGGTCCCGGGCTAGACCTCTGCATCAAGGTCTGCCGCTCTAACCATTGAGCCACACTTCTCCACCAGTCGGCCTAACCTTGTGACTTTGCCTTGATCAGAGGCACCCAGATAGCCACAGTTGGCACATTGTGCTTTTTGGCGCTATTTTTACTAAAACCTTTAACATTGAATATCTCTGGTTCTACTGATTGGATTTTTGTTGTTTTGTTCTTGTTTTATTTTAGGAAAATAACTAGATTTTTCTAACCTTGTGTGGGACTCTAAATAAAGTTTTGTTTGACTGACTGACTGACTGGCTCTATTTTATGTGGTGTTTTCACTTTATTAATGTTTGAAGTGTTACACGAATACTTTATTAATTTCCTCTAGGTTAAGTCTGACTGCTCTGTCCCAAGGTACCAAAGGGTTGAGCATAGGTTAATTTAGGGTTGGCTTGTGCCTCACCCTGACAAGGATTGTGGTTGCTGCTTGATCAGGGGCTCACATTCCAATCAACCAACATCCCGATTTCTCACAGGGGTTGCTAGAATTAGTAATTAAGGGGTTTTCAAACACAAGTAAGGTGATGGGCGGAATGCTTGCAATTGTTTAACCACTGACAATCGCTCAAGGTAGCATTCCAACCCATTATTCTATTGCCCACCATGCTTCCTGAGATTAGACCAAGCCATATAAAAAATGCAGAAAAAATTCCTATGGATGTTCTAATGGAAAATACAATTTCTAAAGCCTTCTGCCCCTTAACGTTTCCTTTCCTGGGCAGATATGCATGATATGTGATATGTTGAAACTTAGCTACTTGTGCCAAATTTACTTTAGATTTGTTCAACCCCATAAAATGTATTACAAGACCAAAAAAAGGCTGTTTCAATGCAAAATGAACACATATTTCTTCAAGATGGGTCTGGTTCAAATTATAAGGAGGACAATAGTAAACTGCAGGATGGGATATTTCCTGGTACAGTGCCAGGACACTGGGCATTACATCCTGCTTGAGAGACTGGACAGAAACTCTAGGAAGAAGCAGTACATTCTATGCTAGATTCGCGTAGGAACAACATTGGTGGAGACAAGCTGCTCCTGAAGTAGAGTAACACATTAACAGACAGAGCTACTGAATACATAAAAGATTAGAACTACTCCTGTGTCATTGTGATGTATTTAACCTGTACTCAGCACACAACGCTGCTTGAGACCAGCCACAGTACCATTGCAAGCTTGTTGAGTTCTTTGTTCTTCTTCAATCCATGGCCACCATTTTTGGTCATATTTGGATTGGTTTATACACATTCTGATTTCAGTGTTGCTAGCTGACTGACTGGTTCTGGTTCAGCGACTAAATATCGAGAGACATATTATAGAATGCCCAAAATATCGACTCCAAAACATCGAAGTACAGAATATAGAATCCCTATCTACAAACAGGTAAGTACTAAAATATCGAATCCAAAATATAGAATGCTAAAATATAGTTTAAAAAAATATCGAATTTTTTAAAATGTATTAAAAAAAATAAAAGTAATTAAATAATAAAAACAATTAAATAAAACACACTTAAAATAATGTAAAAAAGCTTAAAATGTAAAAATAATAAATGTAATATAAAAAAGAAGAGATTTTGTTGGATAGCGAGAGTGTAAAAATTACTATTCCCACTCCAGTGAGTGCAACAGTAGGGAAAACGTGGGAAACCATAGGGGTATAAATTACTATTCCCACTCCAGTGAGTGCAAAAGTAGAGAAAACGTTGGATAGCGTAGGGGTAAACATTACCATTCCCACTCCAAAGAGTGCAACAGTAGGGATAGCGTTGGATAGCGGGAGGGTAAAAATTACTATTCCCACTCCAGTGAGTGCAACAGTTGGGAAAGTGTTGGATAGCGTAGGGGTAAATATTACCATTCCCACTCCAGTGGGTGCAACAGTAGGGAAAGCGTTGGATAGCGGGAGGGTAAAAATTACTATTCCCACTCCAGAGAGAGCAACAGTAGGGAAAGCGTTGGATAGCAGGAGGGTAAAAATTACTATTCCCACTCTAGTGAGTGCAACAGTAAAGAAAGCGTTGGATAGCGTAGGGGTAAAAATTACTATTCTCACTCCAGTGAGTGCAATAATAGGGAAAGCCTTGGATAGCGGGAGGGTTAAAAATTACTATTCCCACTCCAGAGAGTGCAACAGTAGGGAAAGCGTTGAATAGCGGGAGGGTAAAAATTACTATTCCCACTCCAGTGAGTGGAACAGTAGTGAAAACATTGGATAGCGTAGAGGTAAAAATTAATATTCCCACTCCTGAGAGGGAAAGTAATGATTAAATATTAAAAGATTAAATTAATTATCAATACCAATAAAAAATTAATTGAAAATAATTACCAATTAATAAAAATTAATTTCAGATTAAAAAAATCAATTACCAATTAATAAAAATGTATTACCAATTATTAATTAACTATCAATTAATTATCAATACATATAAATACAAATAAATCTTTACTTTATTACAATTAAATTACTTCACACCCTACTCTCCTATAAAACCACAACCCGCTCCAAATAATAAATACAATTAACATAATTATCAATTAATCAATTATTAAAAAGTAATTACCAATAAAAATTAATTACCTATTAATAAAAATGAATCATCAATACATATAAATAAAAATAAATATTAACTTCATTAAAATTAACTTACTTCCCACCCTATTGCCCTATAAACCCACAACCCGCTCCAAATAATACAATTAACATAATTATCAATTAATCAATTAATACAAATTAATAAAAATGTATTACCAATTAATAACAATTAATTTCCAGTTAATAATGAATTATCAATACATTAATTATCAATACATATAAATACAAAATAATATTTAATTTACTATAGTTAAATTACTTCTCACCCTATTCCCCTATAAACCAACAACCCGCTACGGAATTAAATGACGCAAAAATGTAATTACATAACATTCATTACTTTAAAAAAATCTAACTTACATTACAAAATGAATACATAATTTTAACACATATACAACCATACATAACACTACAAAAAAATAAATATTATGGAAATCAATGTTTTAAATTCGATATTATGGAAATCGATATTTCCTACTTTAAATTCGATATTCTGATTAACTATATGTTGGTAATTCGATATTCTGGGCTATCTATATTTTTAATTCGATATTCTGGGCAGTCTATATTTTGGATTTGATATTTAGGGTGTTCACCGCTGTTTCTACCTCGAGATTTGTTCAATATGCACTAATATTGTAATTATTCACCCAGTCCTTTATTATTCTTGTGACCTAAAACATTCAAATGTCTCCGTAAAATGGAATGCAACTTTTCACTAAAACCTAAAATTGAAAACAATAAATATCTGTGGCCCAAACCCATTTTCGATTTAAAAATATTGGTCAACCTATGCTTATAATGCATGAAATGGAAAAAACAATTGAGATAGGTGAGAACAGGGGTACTGTCCTCGGGTTCAAGGTGTGCACACTCTTTGTCATGGACCGAAATCAGTCCTCTTAATCCATTGACTTACTTCAATAAAGAATCTTTAGAAGCAATATCCTTTATACCATCTTTTGTTATGTTTTTTAATGATGATTTCTCATTAAATACGTTTTTTTCAGATGTTAGCAGGTTTCATTGTTACAACATTTCACTTTCACCCAATGCATTTCGGGTACAAATGGACCCTTCGTCGGGGGTCAAGTGATGTGTAGCATCAAAGCTTCCTGCCGTATTGTCCAATCCCTGCCGTATTTACACATCACTTGACCCCCGACGAAGGGTCCATTTGTACCCGAAATGCATTGGGTGAAAGTGAAATGTTGTAACAATGAAACCTGCTAACATCTGAAAAAAACGTATTTAATGAGAAATCATCATTAAAAAACATAACAAAAGATGGTATAAAGGATATTGCTTCTAAAGATTCTTTATTGAAGTAAGTCAATGGATTAAGAGGACTGATTTCGGTCCATGACAAAGAGTGTGCACACCTTGAACCCGAGGACAGTACCCCTGTTCTCACCTATCTCAATTTACGTGACAGTGTTCCTAGACAAAACACTCACAAGGGCGTCGCACCAAACTAACTTAGCAAAAGAAGTGAGTTGAAAATCATAAACAATACAAAGAGTGCAACTGCTGGTCAAAATAAAAATGGAAAAAACAATACCATGTGATTATACCTTTTCAGAATGTGCTGCATGTCCAGGGGACTACAGTCAATTCCCAAAGAAATCTTTTACAAACAAACCTTTTTATTTTCTTGCCATCAAGAGTGACTCGTAATTTGTGACTTACCTTATGAATATTAATGAGGTAGGTCAAATTGCGACCCACTCCAAACTGTAATTTTATAACCCAACCTATTCGTACATAGGCTAGTGCGCATAATTCCAAACTAGTCCCAAAAATACTGACCACTAATTGCTACCAATTCAACTGTACACCTGGCCCTTTATTCTCTTTCCCTCCCCCTGTTTATTTTTTGTATTGGTTGTGTGGTTTGAATATATCTTTTTTAGTGCAAAGTCCACTGGCTGCACACAAATAAAAACAAACACTGCGACATTGGACTAGAACCTATACCAGCCACGTGTCGTGGTAAACCGTTCACACTTCAGCTGTCTACATTTATATATTTATTTATCTAACAGTTTTGTTAGACCCAAACATCGCACATGGATATCAGAGCGCCATCTAAAAAAACATATCGGATATTCACACTCACATTTTTCCCACCAACATCCCGCAAACAGAAGCCACAAAGCGAGCAGTCTATGTCCCAAGGCCCACAAATCTTGTTAGTCATACATGTGATCGGCAACGTGATGAAATTCAGACCAGCTGTGTCAATGTGCACAGTGGGTAAACTTGACAAAACCTGTAACGTTTGATACGCTGCTCGAGGGCGAAATGTTGGGAGACAGTTTTTACGCACTGCTCCGCGTGCTTGGGCCAGGAAGCGCTACCGGCTGGGAGCTTCAAACGTGTGTCAGGTTTCGGGAGCCTTATAAAAACCTGCTGAATGACGTGAAATTCGGCTTGGCCTCTACGAGTGCAACTCTTGATAAATGCGGCCTTTGATCCATCCAGACAGAACGCGGAGTGAAATCTGAACCCACAAATTGTGATATATTGTTAGACAAGATTTAGAAGTAAATCGGAAATATAGCAAGCCTGACCCGGTGAGCTTGTTACAGCGAACTTGGCGTTGGGCACGCGCTTGACTCCTTGAGACGTTGGCGTTGCGCAACAGAGCAGCGTTTTAAAAAGTTTGGGCCAGCCTCAGCTGCCTTATCAAAGGCTGAACCAGAATACATTGATGACACAAACACATTGACAGACTCGTTAACATTATTTTTAGATGTCTGTACTGCATCTCAAGACACACTGCAAACCTATATCCAGACATGTGGAACGTGTGACGTCAAACCCGCTCACTAAAAATAATAGTGCCTGTGCTTTGAACCTGGACTAATATTGCAAAAAACGAGAGGGAAACAGTAGAATATCAGATGATCTGGCAAAGTACGAGCATATTATATAAGGGATAAAATACCCCCTGCCGTACATTATTGTATTGTATTGTAATTGCATTTATATTGTATTGTATGTCGATTTGTAGAGCGCGGTTGATGCCCGGGGGCGTCCAAGCGCTAAGAACCGTCATCATATCGAGAGGGGTGACCGGGGAGTTTATTGAGGGAGGTTGAAGAGGAATGTTTTAAGCTGTTTTCTGAATGAGGAGAGATTTGGGTTAGCTCTCAGATGGAGGGGGAGAGTGTTCCATAGCTTGGAGGCGTTGTGAGCGAAGGTCCTGCCGCCGGTTCTTGATTTCTTTATTCTAGGTGTTGTGGCCATATACGTCTGGGTTGATCTGAGGTTCCTAGTAGGTTGGTAGTGCGAGACTAGGTTGAGGGTAATAAGGGGGCCCGTTTTCCAGAAGGCCTGGTGGGCGATGCATAGGGCCTTGAATTGTATTCTTTGGCGGATGGGTAGCCAATGTAGTTTAGTCAGCCCAGTTTTGGCTGATTGACGTTGGGGGATCTGGAGTAGTGTGCGGGCAGCGCAGTTTTGCACTATTTGTAGTCTCCGCAGCGTATATTCTGGGGCAGCAAGGTAAAGGGCGTTGTTAAAATCCAGTCGAGACTGGATAAGGCCCTGGATGGCAACCTGTTTTGCCTCCATCGGTAGAAGATGGAGAACCTTCCTTAACAACCTAAGGAGGCCGAAGCAGGTGGCTGCAAGTTTGGTGGCTTGGGTGCTAAAAGACAGAGATCTGTCCAGCCATACCCCAAGGCTCTTGATGTTGTCCTTGGGGGCTGGGGGTAAGCCCAGGCAGGGCGGCCATAGGGTGCTGAGGGAGGGAGGTAGGGTTGGCAGGGCCCAGGAGCATTAGTTCTGTTTTATCCCCATTCATTTTGAGTGAGGAGGCGGACATCCAACTTTTGACCTCCTCTAGGCATTTCTTGAGCCCTCCCCTAGTAGTCAGGTTAGCTTCCTGCGCTAATGAGACCACCAGCTGAGTGTCATCAGCGTAGGATATGATTTTAACTCCAAACTGACGAACAACCTCAGCCAGGGGCCTCATATAGATGTTAAAGAGCGCTGGGCTTAAAGAGGAGCCTTGTGGGACTCCGCATCTTAATGGTCTGCTGGTTGATGATGATTCTCCATCAAATACCCGGAAGGATCTGTCCTTCAGGAACGAATCAAACCAGGACCATGCTTTGTCTTTTATGCCGATGTCCGACATGCGGTTCAGCAGTATGTCGTGGCTAACTGTGTCGAAAGCCGCGCTTAAATCAAGGAGGATCACTGCCACTGATCCTCCTTGATCCAGGATGGTTCTGGCTTCCTCGGTGACCATGAGGAGTGCGGTTTCAGTGCCATGTTTTGGTCTGAAGCCTGTTTGAGTGGGGTCCAGTAGGTGGTGGTTTTCTAGGTAATTGACCAGCTGGCTGTTGATATGTTTCTCCAGGATTTTGCTCAGCCAGGGTAGTAGGGAGATTGGCCGATAGTTACTGAGGTCTGAGGGATCCAGGCTTGGCTTCTTTAATAAAGCTTGAACCATGGCTTGTTTCCATTTCGGCGGGACTATGCCGGTGGTGATGGAAGAGTTAAGGAGGTTCATTATGATGGGGAGGGTAATTTCGGAAGCTGACATAATGATGTCTGACGGTGCTGGGTCGTCAGGAGACCCAGATTTAACTTTCCGTGCCGTGGACCAGAGTCGTGAGGTTGAGGGGGGTGAAAAGGTCCAATGTGGGGGGAGGTTGAGAGGAGGGGGGTGTCGGGCCCGAGTCGCTCAGGGTGGGCGGGGTGCTGAGCACGGGAGGGAAGGATTCATAGATGTTAGTGATTTTTTGAAGGAAGAAGTCTGCCATCTTGTTGCAGTGTTCTGTGGACTTGGTTTCACCCAGGCTGGGTGGTAGTTTGGTGAGGCTTTTCACAATGTGAAAGATTTCTCTAGGTTTGGATTTGGAGGCGATAATTTCTTTCGAAAAATATGCTGGTTGGCTGACCTTGATTTGTTCTTTATACTCCTTAAGTAGCTTACGATATTACGTTTTGGTTTCTGGTGAGGGATCCAGGCGCCATTTCCTTTCAGCTTGCCTGCACTGGCATTTCTTTGTCCTAAGGGATTCTGAATACCAGGGAGCAGATTTGTGGGGGCGTTTTGTAGTGGTTTTCCTTTTTGGTAGGGAGTGGTCGAATGAATGGGTGATCCATTCTTCGTATGTCAGGTTTGCGCGGCATGGGTCCTCATTATGAGGAGGTGGGTTGCTGGCCAATTTAGTGGTCCATTTCTCAGTTGACAGGCGAGACCAAGGTCTGCCTATTCTTGTCGTGGGTGTAGCGGCTGGGGGTTTAGGGGTAGACCAAGAGAGGGGGACCAGTAGATGGTCAGGCCATTGGAGGGGGTGTGGTACACCGGTTTTCAGGTTAGAACAGTTGCTGAAAACTGGATCCAGCAGATGGCCTTAATTGTGGGTATGAGAGCTGACCGATTGGTGTAGTTGCAATGCCGCAAGATCGTCTACAATAAGGGTTGCCATGTGATCTGCTTTAGAGTCGAAGTGAAAATTAAGATCACCTAGCAGAGTGAAGTTAGCAGAGGTGCTGACTCGTTCGGCCACGATCCGTGCTAGTTGGTTGTGAAATTGTTTTGGGGGGCCAGGGGGTCGGTAGATGAGGGTCCCTGAAAAGCAGTTATTCGGCGAGAGCTCGATGCTAAAGGCTAGGCTTTCACAATCCGGGATGGTTTCTGGGATGACTCGGCAAAGAAACTGCTATTTGTAGATGATTGCGAGTCCTCCTCCTCTACCTTTAGGTCGGTCTTGGCGGAAGATTAGAAAGCCAGGTTGAAGGGCTGTGACCAGGGCCGGGTCAGAGTCTGAGGTGAGCCACGTTTCCGTCAGGAAAACGATGTCAGGCATGCGTTCCTCCATCAGGAGTGCAAATTCGTCCTTATGTTTGGGCAGGGATCTGCAATTAAGCATGAACATGCAGTACTCGTGGCCTTGGTCTGCGGGTGGCTGGGGTTTGAGGATCGATTTACACACGTTGCATGTGTGTGGAAGGTTTTCTGCATGGAACGGAAGTTGGCTACACTTCTTTTGAAGGAGCCTAAGTTCTTGGAGGTTAGCGGAGCTGTAATGCCTGGGTAGAGTGGTCTGGGGCGTAGGGGGGGTGGCCCTAGGCCCGGACTCGGCGCGGACGAGCGCAGACGAGCTTGCCTTAAGCGCGCCTTCGGCAATTATTGGATAAGGGGGGTGTTAGGGGGGTGTGGCCTCGCTGGGGGCGTGGCCGGTTTTGCACGCCGGTGATGGCGGCAGCTGAGGGTTGTTTGTTGAAGGGCCGCAGCTGCGCTAGGGTCCGCAGCGCGGTGTGCCAGCAACCGTCAGGAGAGCTCGTGAATGTTTTTAAAATCAACACCACACAATTAACTCGTGACTCGCAAGTGAAACAAAGTATTTTAAGAAGTACAGACAATTTAAAAAAATTGTGTAGTGTTTATAACCCCTACGAGGCGCTTTTTCGGCGAGTAGCACACCATTCCGGAACCCATAAAGGATTAGTGGTGAATTAGTATAGTGAAATATGAAAGTAATAAGAGTATTTAAGGATTATAAGGATATTTCAAGTCACCAGGGAGTTCCATAATCATATAGGGGAACGAGTCTGAAGGCTAAGTTCCTTTCTAAGGTTATGGAACTCTAAGGGGACTTGCAATATCCTTATCATGTATGCCAGGGGGTAATTTATCCCATATGATACATGGTGTCTCAATCACCTTTCCCGCAAACTACTTAAAATCTTGGTGCCTACTTTTCTAATATGAAAAAACAAGTATGTTTGCAAATGTGAATACATATAAAACGTTTATTGCAAAAATAAATACATAAATGAACAGTTAGATATTTGTATTAAACAGAAATTAGAAACCGTTTAATAGATTTAAAAAAAGCTGCAATACCTCAGAATGTGTAGAAACATGCAGAAAGATACTAGCGTTTCTCTATGCAAGGAACGCAAAAAATAAACATATTCTCTCTGCTTGTCAATTGTAAATGATTACAACAGAGCAAAATAAAGAAAAGCGGCCCTGTACCTTTCACGCAGCACAGCAAGTTCTCTGCTGCGTTGTGTGAAAGTTTGATAAATCTGCAGTGGTAATGCCGGGCAGGTACGTCCCATCAGGACCTCTCGACTGCAGCACCAGTCACTGCAGCAGTGCTGCCCTCACTCTCTACATGCAGCTTGCAATAGATTCCTCTGACGTGGCTGCCTGTAAGCCGAAGCACCAATGCAATGTTATGATTTTGAAGCCCCTCTCACAAACCACGGTTGCCATTCTGGGGCCCTGATGTACACGACGGCTCTACACCTTCTTTATTGCCTCTTTCCAGAAGAGTGCTGGCATACATGGTTCAAAAAGGAGCGATTGCCTTCTCTTATTGAAGCTGGTTAATTGGTGAGCCTGACTTTAAGAGTCTGGAGGGAGGTACTGAGACTGTCACCCAAGTAACGGAGACCTAATTTGACTGCTGACCGCAGAACCTCAATATTAATCCATATATTTGAGCAACTTTCTGACCGCCTACACAGCTTTTTCTTGAAGTTCCCCACGGAGACTCCGGGAGCATTGTCCAAAGATTGCAAATTCAATGGAATGGGGAAACCAACCCCCCCCCCCCCCCCCCACCCCCCCAACACACTTATGCCTCAGAAGATTGCAAGGCTCAATAGAACATGACTGAAATGTTTCCCCAACAGTGTTCACCGGCAACTCACGCAGACATCATATAGTTTTAAGAGGACCACACAGAATCTTAATATAAAACCCCCCTGCATAGGTTTGCTGATATAAGAGACGCTTAAACCTGGAACAGAAAATGTTGCACACAAACGCCCCCTTCCTGCATAGACCCTTTAGAAGCCAGGGGTCGAAAAGTGTCAACACAATTCGACATGGTAAAATAGGATCCCAAAGGCATGAGGCTATGACAGCGTTATCATAAACCATAGCAGCAGTGGGGCCAATTTATGTTTATCTCTTATTATGGTCCAACCCCCCTACCTGATCAGGAACAAACCCATGTGCTTGAGTTGCTCATCATTATAGCCACCACACAGGTAGATGAGAAGTCCTATTCTTTCCAGTGCTGGCACCGGATGTCCCTTATTCTGGGAACAAAGACAACGTTTAGCGTGGATCTGGGCATAAATGGTTTCAGTCCCCGAAACCCCAATTTGGGATCTTCCTTTGAAAAGGAATAGCTGATAAGACTGCCTTATGAGTTGCTACTTGTTTATGCCGCCCCTCCTCAATTACTAAACTCTGAGTGGCCACTGTTTCCATCCCTCTAGGTTTCTAGTCCCCAGAAACAAGTCTATTCTCCTCCAGGATGCCAGTCATTTACACCCAGTCTAGAATGTGCACTCCTTTCTGTAGGCCAGTTTGCTTTGAGTATGTGCAATGTACTATGATTAAAAGTTGATTTACACTAACCTTATCAAAATCCACATGCACCTTTATACTGAGTAGACTTTGAACAACTAGTGGAAAAATTGATTTTCCCAGGTGAAGGCACATAATGTAGGCTCTTACTCAAAGGTAGGCTTCTGGAAAATATAGCTTTACCTATACAACGATGAAATACGTTTTACAATTGTTCACCCTGGGACAAACATTTATTTAAAGTATAGCAAGCCCCTTACCGGTTGGTTTACAAGGCACGATTAGGTCATGTACGTGAGTGGTGTACATACACACTGAAGCCCACCAAGCCGCAGGTGCATTTTATGTGCCAACTTACCAAAACCTTAATGGAAAGTTAATAC
This sequence comes from Lissotriton vulgaris, assembly GCF_964263255.1. Taxonomy (NCBI): domain Eukaryota; kingdom Metazoa; phylum Chordata; class Amphibia; order Caudata; family Salamandridae; genus Lissotriton; species Lissotriton vulgaris. Next base: position 1,544,422,990 of record NC_141694.1, on the reverse strand, counting down.
ATTATCTGGAAGCGGCCAAATTTAAATATGCAGTTTTGGTGACAGATCACACACACTGTGGCTCTGAATGGCAGTGCCACTGCGCTCAGAGTCGTAAAAACCAGCAAACTTAACGCCAATAAAAGGTGAAAATTCAGGGGAGACTTTGCAGAAAACCGAATTTCCTAAAAGCAAGATTTCAGTTTTCTCACATTTGATGCTGAGCTAAATATTCATTTAACCCTTGAAACATTGCTAGGCTCATCTGCAAGCCTGAAGAGGAACGGGGCATCGCCCACATACATGGACTGTGCGGTTCCCTTGATATCTGATGATCTACCAAGAAGTAAGCGATGATAAATGAGATCATAAGCAATTGAAAGATCTAATAGGAGTGGTAAATATCATGTTCATTGGAAATTGATTATTGCTTCCCTAATGGCTAATAGCATCGTTTTCCTGTCCAATGGTATCTGTACCCTGACTAACCAGCACTTAGGAGGATGATTGACTTCAAATGGGGGAACAAAGGCCGACTAGCCACAGATTGTAGTTCCTTTGCAATAAAGGTAGGCCCCGTATAGGTCTGCAGTTACCTAGATGATCAGGATCATCAGTGGATTTCTTTTAGATAGATGTGATGAATACAGGTTTGAGGGTCTCTGAAGGAGGAGGTGTTATTTAGTCTGGTAATGAATGAGGTGGGTGCTAAGAGAGCCAGACTGATAACTTTGAAGTAGGACTAGAGTTTGTACCAACCATGAATGCAGAACAACTACAGTGACAACATAAACTGACATAGATGGGGAACTATACACCCCATAGACCTGCCAGACTAAATATATTAGAGAGAGAGAACCAAACACCAGAGTTTCAGATGTTATGCACTCTGTTTCATGTCAAGTTGTGACTACCCCAATTAAAAGAAAAACACATGAGTAGTTCTTTTAGTCTGGGATTTTTGTTTGAATTTGGGGATTTAAGATTCCTATATCTAAATGACAAACATAAAACTGCAACTAACAGAATGCAGGGAATAATAACGTTCAATATTTGTTTCTGCAAGGAACAACAGTGTAGATATGCACATGGATCTCAAGTTTTAATTGCCTTAATTTTCTACATAAAGAAAATATCCAGGGCTCATTTCTCTGACTTCCCATAGCTATCAGAATTGTACAAAGACATATAACACATGAACACAGTACAACATAATGTTTTATTAGTCTGGAAGAAGGCTGGCAGCAGTGGATCTTGACTGGCTGGGGGCTCATTAAATCGCTATATAACCCCTTAACTTCTGTCCATGATATCAAGCAAACAAAAAAGGCCCGAAGTTCTCACAAGAACCCAAAAATCTTTCAACCCCACCAATCAGAAGAGGCAGAGTAGCTATTTTCCTCCACAAAAAGCTATCAGCTAAAGTACGGAAAACCTGGTGTGAGCCTCTAGGCCAATATGCATTTGCTCAATTGACATGCCAATGACATACATATATGTCTGGTTACATATATGCTCTGAATTGTGGGAAGAAATACTTTTTTTTACTAAAATCAAGAAAGTGTTGGCAGAGATCGGTGGCAAGAAGCCGGTGGTTGGTGGAGATTGGATTTTCTCAGTGCAATGGTGTAGAGTGGAGTGATGCAGAGTGCAGTGTCGCAGAGTGCACTGATGCAGCGTATGATGCACTGGCAGAGAGTGCATAAGTGCAGAGTAGAGTGCAATGGTGTAGAGTGGTACAGAGTGCAGTGTCGCAGAGTGCACTGATGCAGCGTATGATGCACTGGCAGTGAGTGCATAAGTGCAGAGTAGAGTGCAATGGTGTAGAGTGGTACAGAGTGCAGTGTCGTAGAGTACAGTGGCATAGAGTACCGCGGAACAGAGTAGAGTGCAGTTGAGTCCAGTGCACATGCGTGGAGTGCAGTGGTTTAGAGAAGAGTGCCATAGAGTGCAGTGGTTTAGAGAAGAGTGGCGCACAGTGCGATAGGGTGGCATAAAGTGCAATGGCATATAGTAGATTGTTTGAGAGTTGAGTGAAGTGGCATAGAGTGGAGTGGGGTGGTGCAGAGTAGAACGCAGTGGCATAGAGTGCAGTGGCAAATGAGTCAGCAGAATACAATGCAGCAGTGCACAAAGCAGTGTCACAGATTAGAGTGGTGCATAGCAGGGTAGTGCATAGTGGAGTTGCATAGAGTGCAGTGGTGTAGAGTGCAGTGGTGTAGAGTAGAGTGGTGGAGAGTTCCTTGGCAAAGATTGTAGTGTTGCAGAGTAAAGTGTCATAGAATGCAGTGGTGTAGAGTGACGTAGAGTGCATTGGCATAGAGTACAGTGGCGCTAAGTACAGTGCAGTGGCGTAGAGTGCAGTGGCGGAGAGTGCAGCGGCGGAGAGTGGCACAAAGTGCAAGAGCCATAGAGTGGAGTGGTGCAGAGTAGAGTGTTTCAAAGTAGAGTGAAGAGGTGAGAGCGTTGCTCAGAGGTACAAGTTTTATAATTGTGCAAGGAAGGGGCTGTGTTAAAATCAGGCTTCTAATTGAATCTGATGCTTTTTTTAAAAACGTTGCTGTCTGAATTTGATGCCTGAAATGTTTTTAAATACCCTTCTATAGCAGAGTTGGAGTACTGCTGCTAGGGGTGGGGGAACTTTTTTCTGATCAGTACGGTGAGGGATTTGCCGAACCATAGAGAGGACCGCTGCCTCCCCATGCACCATAGAGACACGGAAGGTTGGCGCTCTAGGTGTCAGACAGACACACACATGGCGGCAGGGGTGTGGGCACGCCAGGGGCAAGCCCGTCTGCGAAACAACAAATTAGGAAGGGTCAAGGGGATATATATTTATAGACCCTCCATATTCAAACACCCCTACTTAGACTACGAACAAACAAGGAGAAATGGAGGGTCTGTGAGACAAGATACTGAGCCTGTAAGATCCTTAATAAGATACCACACTATTGGATTGCACAAGACCAGCCCAAGTGGTCACGCGACACTGAATGCGTAATCAATATCCTATCCGACCACCCATTTGGCGGAGCCTCGTCATATAGGACACCGGGAACCAGGGTGGTGCGTCAAGGCCCAGATGAATTGGCCATACAACCCACAGTTCTGGTTCAAATGGTGAAAGTGTCCATGCCACTGAATGGTGCTGGTCATGTGCAGTGCAAACAAAAAAGTGAGTAAGTGATGTTTAAAATGGCGTTCCAGGCAAAAAAAATTCTTTATTAGTATTCACCTGGACGTCAGATTAAAAACGGGTGTAGAACAGTGTGAAAAAATCACTGTTTGAGCAAACAGTGATTTTTTCACACTGTTCTACACCCGTTTTTAATCTGACGTCCAGGTGAATACTAATAAAGAATTTTTTTTGCCTGGAACGCCATTTTAAACATCACTTACTCACTTTTTTGTTTGCACTGCACATGACCAGCACCATTCAGTGGCATGGACACTTTCACCATTTGAACCAGAACTGTGGGTTGTATGGCCAATTCATCTGGGCCTTGACGCACCACCCTGGTTCCAGGTGTCCTATATGACGAGGCTCCGCCAAATGGGTGGTCGGATAGGATATTGATTACGCATTCAGTGTCGCGTGACCACTTGGGCTGGTCTTGTGCAATCCAATAGTGTGGTATCTTATTAAGGATCTTACAGGCTCAGTATCTTGTCTCACAGACCCTCCATTTCTCCTTGTTTGTTCGCAAGCCCGTCTGCGCCTGACCGTAACCAGGGGCCAGGAACCCTGCCCATACCCCCCATACACCCATAGCCACCTTACACACATGTGGAAAAGGTACTGCGGCTCATGTCGCCTCTGGGAATTCAGTGTGCCCATACGTTTAGCCCAGACAGACTAAAACAAAACAAAAAGGTTTGTGTCCAGTGCAATATTTCCCTAAATAAGTACACAAATAACAACAAAATTACCCAGTGCACCCAAAGGAAGAAAGAACACTGGAGAATGGGGTGAATTAACAGCAGGTGTCTTCCAGGGTATAACATTGAGATGGGGCCGTTGGTAGAGGAAGAGCAATTAGATGCAATGTTCATCACGAAGACCTGGCTCAAAGAGAGCTCAGCCCTGATATCATAATGGTCCTTTTCTCGGGTTATTGAATTTGCAAACAGGACCTGGTGGGCAAAACAAGAGGCAGCATCACCATTATACATAAATAAGAGTTTAGATGGATCACCACACCCCTCACAATGACAAATTGCGACAGCTTGCAATTTGAAATGACACTTTCTCCTACAAGCTCATTTTCGTGAATCCTTATCTACAGGCCACCAGGCCCTTGCAGCACATTCATAGATGCCTTCCCAGACTCCTTAGTCAGCCTGATTGTGGGAAAAGGATTTATTACCACGCTTTGCAATTTTAATATACATATAGATGAAACCAATAACCCATCTACCAATAGACTTCACTATGACCTAGAGGCTTTGCAACTTATCCAACTAGTTGGCACAGCTACCCATGAGAAAGGTCATATTGTCCCATTTTCTCCAATGACCCAAAGACTCCGGTGAACACACCCATCCCGGTACCTTGGTCAGATCATCATTTTATTCCTTTCTCATTTACAAAAACACCTACGAGTATCATCACAGTCTACTTCAAATTTGGGCAGGAGCTGGTCCAAGCTCAAACCTGAAGTGTGGGCCAAGACCTTAGAGGCCTCCAGTCCAATCTTAACAGACAATCCAGCAAAGGCCCACACCCTATGTGAACACTGGATTGACCAATCGTTAGACCAATGTATTCAGAGATCCAGGCCAAGGTTTCAATCTAACATCAAAAGAACCTCCCTGGCTTTTTCGTCACCTAGCCTCCCTGAAAAAAGACTGTAAGAAACTAGAAAGGACTTGGAGGAAGTCCTATGCCCGGCCCTATAAACCCATTACACGAGTGCCATCAGACACTATCACAATGAAATTAAATGAGCCCACGCTAAGCACTATGAGGAGAAGATCAACATAGCGGCCAATTCCCAGAGGGAAATATTTAAGATAGTAAAATCCTTGACAACGGTTGAGCAGGGTAATGCCCCTCACCAACCCGCTAAGGAGTGATGCAATGAGTTGGCCGCATTTTTTAAAAATAAAGTAGATGACATCTATGAATCACTTCAGGCGAATAACCCTGGTGTTAGAACCGGGGGTCTCTAGTTGGCACAGGTAAGTACCTTAGACCAAGTAGGGACCCTTGCTTCTAGTCAGGGTGAAGGAATAACCCTCTGAGATAACCCCCGCTCACCCTCAAGGTAGCATGGCGCGAGCAGTCTAGGCTAAACAGAGGCAACGTGGATAATATTTGCACTTAACACAACAATAATCCCCAATCCACCACAAACTGAGACCACACAGGTAAGTATATTTTATAAAAATATATAACTTTATCTAGTTTCAGCAAGGTAAATCAAGCAGTTGCACGATAATCATTTCATTATTAAAATGATGCACTTAATCTTAATGGTGGTACGTAGTTTCAGGAAGTTCTCAAAAACAATGTCTCTAGTCTCTTCTAATCAGGTATTAAAAATAATGCCCCTGATTTCTAAATGATGCGCTCTAAAAACGAGCAGTCCCAAACTATGCCACTGTTAAAAAATATGCCACTGATTTTGGGATTAGAACGCTCTCAAAAATGAGTCAGGACAACAATGTTGGCGCTTAAAGTAGCCTAGCCGATCTGCCCCCAATGCCAGGCATGCCAAGCGCTACAAGCGCGTCTCACCCGAGGGCTGGGGGAACTCCTTTTCCTTCCCACGGCACTTCCTTCGGCCTCAGGTGAGCCTCCTTTGCCAGCGCTCACTCGCGCTCGGGCCCGGCCGGTCTCAGCAGGCTCTCCGCCCGCTCCCAGTCTCTCGGGGGCGGCGAGGAGCAGAGACGGCAGGCTGGGGGCTCGAGCACTCCTACAACTCCCTCGGCGAGGTCGGGTCAGTCTTCCCCGGGCCCGGCGGTGATTACTCCGGCAGCCGAGGACCTTGACGGCGGGATCCAATCCTGTCGCGGCACTCTTGCCGAGCCTCCCGTGACGACACGGTCACACAGGGGGAATCAGCCAATCCGGTCGCGGCGCTTCTGCCGAGCCTCCGGTGACGTCACCGCCTGCTTTGGAGAGAGCGACCAATCCGGTCGCGGCGTTTCTTCCTCAGCCTCCGGTGGCAGCCAACCACAGCGCGGCCCCTTCGTGGCTGCAGGCAGACCTTCGGGGGTGATTTCTGGGCCCGGGCCCGCGGCGATGCTAAGGCGGGTCAAGCGAAATTAACCCCCGCCACGCTGGGAAGCTTCAGCACCCTCTGGCCCCCACACACACGTGTAAAGGCACACGTCGATCTTGAGATACAGCAGTTAGCGGACAGCGCGGCGCTCTCCAGCAGAACAGAGAGCAGCCAGCGCTACACAGGGCACTCAGCAGGGCTTAGTCCAGCAGTCCCCGAGTTTCACGGCACACAGCTATTTCTTGATCTCCTCCCCACACAGCAGCCTCCGGGGGGGCACAGCAGAGTCTTGTTATCCTTGGGCAACCTTTATGTTCCTGGGTTGCAGACAGGGAGCCAGCTCTTCTCAGGCCCTTGGAGATTCAGGTTGCAGACACAGCACACAGCAAAGTCTTAGCAGTTTCAAGCAGGCAGGGACACAGCCCACAGCAAAGTCCCTTTCTCCTCCTCAGCTTCAGTTGCAACAGCAGAACAGGTCAGCCCTTAGAGCACACAGCAAGGCAATCTTCCTTTAGTTCTCCAGCCGTCCTTCTTCCAGCTGAGGGTCCTTCTTGATTGTAGAATTTCAGAATCTAATCTTCTGTAGTAAAGGGTCCTTCCCTTATACCCCTAAACGCCTTTGAAGTCCTTGGTGCAAGGGGGTCCTTGGCTCTGGAATGTTTCTGGCGTTCTTCTTCCTGACAGCTTCAGGGCCAGAGGTGACAGCAGGCCGGCTGGGGAGTTAGCCAGCACGGTGGTCAGGCAGGCACAGCCCAGCACTATCAGGCGCTCCTCTCTCCCCTTCCCCGGGCAACAGACGTCGCCTTTCACCCCTGGGCTGACTCCAACCCCCTCCGGGGCCCTGCAGCTCCTGTCACGCAGGCATTCCACACACACAGGCCCAAGCACACAGAAAGGTTTATACAAAAGAACAGCTACTTTCTAAAAGTGCTATTCTCAACCCCAGGATCCAAAAACAACCTTCACTAAAAGATGTGTCATTTAATTCTGAGTTCAGGGATATCTTTCATTGATGTTCCATCTTGTTCCTATAGGGAGATAGGCTGGGGTCCAATGGGACCAGACTCCCCATGTTACCCTAGGGAGCCTTACAGCCCTACAGCAGTGAGCACACAAAGTGGCTGCTGCTCTCCACCAGTGCATGTTACCTGCACTAGTACATGCTCTCCCCTATCCATACACTGCACCCTGCCCAGGGGGGTACCTGGAGCCTTCCATAGGGGTGGCTGATGTGCACAGACAGGGGAGGGTTAAGCCCAGCCAGTGGGGACACTGGCCAGGCGGACATGGCAGTCCACTGACTGCACACAGGCCCTGCGCTGGCAGGCCTGAGACACCATTTTAGAGCTACTCATGTGGGTGGCGCAATCTGCGCCGCAGGCCCACTAGTAGCATCTGTCATCACCAGCCCTGGCACACACAGTGCACTTCACTAGGGACTTCATGGTGATACAGATATGCCAATCAGGTATACCCAATCAATATGACAATTTACAGAGGGAGCACTTACCCTCTGGCACTGTTCAGCAGTGGCAGAGGGTCCAAAGCATCTAAACCAGCAAAAACGAAATCCAGCACAGCATCAAAAATACATGAGTCAGAGGCAAAAAGATGGGGGAATAACCACGCCAAGGATGTCAGGTCTAACACGTGTCCCCTCCAGCTGAAAGTGGGGAGAACTACCCAACCTCTTGGGAGTCCTCATCACTAAGGCGGAAGAATCTGGACAGACCGTCAGCATTGGCGTGTTCTGTACCAGGGCGGTGCTCCACCGTGAAGTCCATCCCCTGTAGGGAAATGGACCACCTCAACAGTTTTGGATTCTCGCCCCTCATATGCATTAACCATCTGAGGGGCCTGTGGTCAGTCTGAACACGGAAGTGAGTCCCAAACAGGTAGGGCCTCAACTTCTTCAGAGCCCAGACCACAGCAAAAGCTTCCCTTTCGATTGCACTCCATCTCTGTTCCCTGGGGAGTAGCCTCCTACTAATGAAAGCCACTGGTTGGTCTTCGCCCTCCTCATTGATCTGTGAGAGTACTGCTCCCACGCCTTGCTCTGAAGCGTCAGTTTGCACAATGAACTCACTGGAAAAGTCAGGTGCCTTAAGCACCGGTGCTGTGCACATGGCAGTTTTGAGGGTGTCAAAAGCAGTTTGACAGGCCTCAGTCCAATTCACTTTCCTGGGCTGATTCCGAGATGTCAGCTCTGTCAAAGGGGCTACAATGGTGCCATAACCTTTGACAAACCGTCTGTAATACCCGGTGAGACCTAAAAAGGCTCTCACCTCAGTCTGGGTCTTGGGGGGTTCCCAAGCCAGAATGGTCTCAATCTTCGCCTGTAGGGGCGCCACCTGGCCGCTCCCCACCTGGTGTCCCAAGTACACCACAGATCCCTGCCCTATCTGGCACTTACTGGCCTTGATAGTGAGGCCTGCCTTTTGCAGAGCCTTCAACACTGCGCAGAGGTGTTGCAAGTGTTCCTCCCAAGTGGAGCTGAACACAGCAATGTCATCCAGGTATGCTGCGCTGAATTCCTCCAGCCCTGCTAATACCTGGTTGACCAGTCTCTGGAATGTGGCCGGGGCATTTTTCATCCCAAAGGGCATGACACGAAACTGGAAGTGCCCCTCGGGTGTTGAAAATGCTGATCTTTCCTTGGCCCCCTCAGTTAAGGCAATCTGCCAGTAACCTGAAGTCAAATCAAAAGTGCTCAGGTACCGGGCAGCTCCCAACCGATCCACCAGCTCATCAGCTCTGGGGATGGGGTGTGCGTCAGTCTTGGTGACCGCATTGAGCCCACGGTAGTCCACACAGAAACGGAGTTCTGGTGGACCACCAGGGGTAGCAGCTTTCTTAGGCACTAAGACCACTGGGCTAGCCCAGGGGCTGCAGGAGGGCTCAATTACCCCTAGCGCTAACATCTTAGAAACCTCTTCTTTGATGCTAGCCCTGACCTTGTCAGCCACTCTGTAAAACTTCTGTTTCACAGGCAGGTTGTCACCGGTGTCCACATCGTGGACACACCACTTGGTGACACCTGGGGTCAGGGAGAACAGGGGGGCGAACTGACCCAAGACTTGGCGACAGTCCTTCTGCTGCTCTGGGGTCAGGGTGGGTGAGAGTATCACACCATCCACTGACCCATCCTGCTCCTTGACTGCCAGGAGGTCAGGGAGAGGATCACTATCCTCCTCCCCTCCAGCATCTGTAGCCATGAGCATAGTCACTTCAGTCCTCTCAAAGTGGGGTTTGAGGCGGTTCACATGTAGCACTCTCAGGGGTTGCCTGGGAGTCTTCAGGTTAACCAAATAGGTAACCTCGCTCTTGCGCTCCACCACCTCGTATGGCCCAGACCATTTGTCACGGAGCGCACAAGGCTCCACCGGCGCCATCACCCACACTTTCTGCCCAGGTTGGAACTCCACAAGAGAGGTGTTCTGGTCATACCACCTCTTCATTTCCTCCTGGCTAGCCTCCAGGTTCTCTTGAGCGAGCTTCCTGAAGCGCTTGGTCTGGTTGCGAATGGCCAGCACATAGCTGAACACATCCTGAGGGGTTTTCCCACGGGATTTCTCCCACCCCTCCTTCACCAGAGTAAGAGGCCCTCTGACAGGGTGGCCATACAGCAACTCAAAGGGACTGAACCCTAATGATTTCTGAGGCACCTCCCTGTAGGCAAACAACAGGCATGGCAACAAGACATCCCATTTCCGCCTCATGGGCTCTTCCAGGCCCATGATCATGCCCTTCAAGGTGCGGTTGAATCTCTCAACCAAACCATTTCCTTGAGGGTGGTAAGGAGTGGTGAATTTGTATGTCACCCCACACTCCGCCCACAGGGACTTCATATACCTAGAAATGAAGTTTGTCCCCCTGTCTGAGACCACCTCCCTGGGAAATCCCACCCGGGAAAAGATTCCCATCAGGGCACGGCCCACCACGGGGGCTGTGACCGTCCTGAGCGGGATGGCTTCCGGGTACCGAGTGGCATGGTCCACCAAGACCAGGATAAACCTGTTGCCTAGGGCCGTCTTGGGATCCAGGGGCCCCACGATGTCAATGCCCACCCGCTCGAAAGGGGTGCTCACCACGGGAAAGGGTTGGAGGGGTGCCACGCACTTCCCTCCGCTCTTGCCACTGGCCTGACAAGTCTGACAAGACTTACAAAAGGCAGCGACGTGCTTCTTCATCTGGGGCCAGTAGAAATGGGTGACAAGCCTGTGATAGGTCTTGTCTTGCCCCAGATGTCCTGCGAGAGGCACGTCATGAGCCAGACCCAGTAGGAAGTTCCTGAAGCGCTCGGGCACTACCAGCACTCATGCTGCACCGGGCTCAGCGAACTTAGGCTCACTATAAAGTAAGTCATCCTCCCAGTAGATCAAATGCTCCTTGGACCCCAGGCCTGCGGCCTGGTCGGCAGCCTGCTGCCGCACACCAACGAGAGAAGGGCACTCCTTCTGAGCCTGGCAGAATTCCTCCCTGGAGGGACCACCTTCCTGCTGCCACTGGGACAGCTCAGGCAATTCCCCTAGTTCGGCCACCTGCTCCCCTGTAGGTTCCAGGGCATCCCCCTCTGGGTCTGCCTCCTCCTGGACCGTGGGAACAGTGGGGGCCGGTTTCCCGCGCCCTCTACCCCTTCTTCTCTTGGTAGGTTCCTGGGCCTTTGTTCCAGGCTCCAGCTCTGCTAGACCGCCCTCTCTGGCTGTCATGGCCCGGGTGGACACACAGATCCACGCAGGCAAACCCAACATCTCCAAGTGAGTCCTGTGCTCTACATCTTTCCATGGAGAGCTCTCCAGGTCATTACCTAATAGACAATCTACAGGCAAGGCATCACTTACAACAACTTCCAATGTACCGGAGACTCCTCCCCACTCAAATGGAACCCGTGCCAACTTGCAGTAGCGCACTGAACTGTCAGCTGCCACCACAGGACGGAGTACATTGGGAATGATCTGCTCTTCAGACACCCATTGACACCTGACAGATGTCACACTGGCCCCGGTGTCTCTCAGAGCTTCTATCTCCTTTCCATTGATGGTCACCTTCTGCCCATATTTCTTAGTGTTTAAGGGCAGCAAGGCTTCCTGGGCCATCTCTTGGTCTCCTAAAGAGACAAGGGTCATCACTGCTAACCCCTCCTCCCCACTAGAAATCAAATCCCCTCCCAAAGCTACACTGGCCAACGCCGGTGCTGGAGCACCAGAGAGTGCTGGAGGTTTCTTTGGACATTTGGGGGCAATGTGCCCCACCTCCCCACATGTAAAGCAGGTAGGCGGGGGCCTGTTGTCCTGCTTGCCCTTACGGGGCCAGGACTTCTTAGACTTGGGGGGTTGAGACACCTTCTCCTGGGAACCAGTTTGGGGCCCTTTAGAAGACTCCTTTTGATTACCCGTGTCCCCCCCACTCTTCTGCTGGGGACCCTGTCCACCCTTGGCTGGGGTACTTACCACCCCCTTGTGGACCCTGGTGCTAGTCCACCGGTCCGCCTCTCTAGCAAGCTCACTGGGATCAGTTAACTTGCTATCCAAAAGATGCTGGCGCAGCTCTGGGACACATAAACTACTTAAGTGCTCCCTACTAATCAAGTGACACAACCCCACATAATCAGTAACCTTGCTGCCCTTCATCCAACCTTCCAGTGCACGCGTGTACATACTCACACACTCCACCCAAGTACTTGAATCAAGCTTCTTGAAGTTCCTAAACTTCAGGCGGTACTGTTCAGCAGTGAGCCCATACCTGAGGCACAAAGCCTCCTTCATGGCGGATTAGGATAAAGCATCCTCTGCGTCTAAGGGTGCCAAAACATCCCTCCCAGAGGCCTCAAAATGCTTCCACAATCCTGCTCCCCAATTCTTCTCAGGCACTTCATTCATCTTTAAGGCAAGTTCATACGCTCTGAACCACGCATAAATATCCTCACCCCTCTGATAATTCTGTACCAGATCCTTTGGTATGTATACCTTACCCGCCTGTACTGGTTGTGCGCTGCCACCATTAGAACTGGACACCCTCTCCTTATATTTGATGTCCAACTCCTTCATGCTCCTCTCATGAGCCAATTGGAGCTTTTTCTCCTCCAAAGCGAGAGCATGCCTTCTCTCCTGCGCCGCTCTCTCCTGCGCCTCTCTCTCAACTTCCAGGCACAGTTTCTTCTCATCGGCGTCTGCTCTGAGTTTCAAAAGCTCAATCTCATGAGCCCTAGCTCTCTGATTATCCTCCAGCTCCTCTGGAGAAATAACCCTACTGGAATGGTCGCTGCCAGCCTTAGATGCTGACCGCGCTGGCAAATCACTGAGCAAAACAACATTCCCCTGTGTGCCGTCCACTTCAGTAGCTTCTTCTGAGACAACATGTTTGGCCTCCCACCAGGCCCTCAGAGCTTTCTGTAGCTGTTCCTTGTTTGCGCTGCCCTTCACTGGGCATCCAAGCTGTTTGCAGAATTGCTTCAGGAGCTCCTTTCTGTAGTTGTACAACTCCTGAATTTCGAATTCCACTTCCAATTCTACTCTCACGCTTGCCGCATCCTCCGTCATGATGCTTCCTAACCTTTTCACCAAAAAGGTTTCACCAAAAAGAAAAAACCTTGCGCAACCTGTGCTTGCTAAACTAGACTAGTGATGTACAAGGAATCACTGCCGGTCAAGTGCAATTATTAGTTCCAAATCCGCACCGCTGTCCAACAATGTTAGAACCGGGGGTCTCTAGTTGGCACAGGTAAGTACCTTAGACCAAGTAGGGACCCTTGCTTCTAGTCAGGGTGAAGGAATAACCCTCTGAGATAACCCCCGCTCACCCTCAAGGTAGCATGGCGCGAGCAGTCTAGGCTAAACAGAGGCAACGTGGATAATATTTGCACTTAACACAACAATAATCCCCAATCCACCACAAACTGAGACCACACAGGTAAGTATATTTTATAAAAATATATAACTTTATCTAGTTTCAGCAAGGTAAATCAAGCAGTTGCACGATAATCATTTCATTATTAAAATGATGCACTTAATCTTAATGGTGGTACGTAGTTTCAGGAAGTTCTCAAAAACAATGTCTCTAGTCTCTTCTAATCAGGTATTAAAAATAATGCCCCTGATTTCTAAATGATGCGCTCTAAAAACGAGCAGTCCCAAACTATGCCACTGTTAAAAAATATGCCACTGATTTTGGGATTAGAACGCTCTCAAAAATGAGTCAGGACAACAATGTTGGCGCTTAAAGTAGCCTAGCCGATCTGCCCCCAATGCCAGGCATGCCAAGCGCTACAAGCGCGTCTCACCCGAGGGCTGGGGGAACTCCTTTTCCTTCCCACGGCACTTCCTTCGGCCTCAGGTGAGCCTCCTTTGCCAGCGCTCACTCGCGCTCGGGCCCGGCCGGTCTCAGCAGGCTCTCCGCCCGCTCCCAGTCTCTCGGGGGCGGCGAGGAGCAGAGACGGCAGGCTGGGGGCTCGAGCACTCCTACAACTCCCTCGGCGAGGTCGGGTCAGTCTTCCCCGGGCCCGGCGGTGATTACTCCGGCAGCCGAGGACCTTGACGGCGGGATCCAATCCTGTCGCGGCACTCTTGCCGAGCCTCCCGTGACGACACGGTCACACAGGGGGAATCAGCCAATCCGGTCGCGGCGCTTCTGCCGAGCCTCCGGTGACGTCACCGCCTGCTTTGGAGAGAGCGACCAATCCGGTCGCGGCGTTTCTTCCTCAGCCTCCGGTGGCAGCCAACCACAGCGCGGCCCCTTCGTGGCTGCAGGCAGACCTTCGGGGGTGATTTCTGGGCCCGGGCCCGCGGCGATGCTAAGGCGGGTCAAGCGAAATTAACCCCCGCCACGCTGGGAAGCTTCAGCACCCTCTGGCCCCCACACACACGTGTAAAGGCGCACGTCGATCTTGAGATACAGCAGTTAGCGGACAGCGCGGCGCTCTCCAGCAGAACAGAGAGCAGCAAGCGCTACACAGGGCACTCAGCAGGGCTTAGTCCAGCAGTCCCCGAGTTTCACGGCACACAGCTATTTCTTGATCTCCTCCCCACACAGCAGCCTCCGGGGGGCACAGCAGAGTCTTGTTATCCTTGGGCAACCTTTATGTTCCTGGGTTGCAGACAGGGAGCCAGCTCTTCTCAGGCCCTTGGAGATTCAGGTTGCAGACACAGCACACAGCAAAGTCTTAGCAGTTTCAAGCAGGCAGGGACACAGCCCACAGCAAAGTCCCTTTCTCCTCCTCAGCTTCAGTTGCAACAGCAGAACAGGTCAGCCCTTAGAGCACACAGCAAGGCAATCTTCCTTTAGTTCTCCAGCCGTCCTTCTTCCAGCTGAGGGTCCTTCTTGATTGTAGAATTTCAGAATCTAATCTTCTGTAGTAAAGGGTCCTTCCCTTATACCCCTAAACGCCTTTGAAGTCCTTGGTGCAAGGGGGTCCTTGGCTCTGGAATGTTTCTGGCGTTCTTCTTCCTGACAGCTTCAGGGCCAGAGGTGACAGCAGGCCGGCAGGGGAGTTAGCCAGCACGGTGGTCAGGCAGGCACAGCCCAGCACTATCAGGCGCTCCTCTCTCCCCTTCCCCGGGCAACAGACGTCGCCTTTCACCCCTGGGCTGACTCCAACCCCCTCCGGGGCCCTGCAGCTCCTGTCACGCAGGCATTCCACACACACAGGCCCAAGCACACAGAAAGGTTTATACAAAAGAACAGCTACTTTCTAAAAGTGCTATTCTCAACCCCAGGATCCAAAAACAACCTTCACTAAAAGATGTGTCATTTAATTCTGAGTTCAGGGATATCTTTCATTGATGTTCCATCTTGTTCCTATAGGGAGATAGGCTGGGGTCCAATGGGACCAGACTCCCCATGTTACCCTAGGGAGCCTTACAGCCCTACAGCAGTGAGCACACAAAGTGGCTGCTGCTCTCCACCAGTGCATGTTACCTGCACTAGTACATGCTCTCCCCTATCCATACACTGCACCCTGCCCAGGGGGGTACCTGGAGCCTTCCATGGGGTGGCTGATGTGCACAGACAGGGGAGGGTTAAGCCCAGCCAGTGGGGACACTGGCCAGGCGGACATGGCAGTCCACTGACTGCACACAGGCCCTGCGCTGGCAGGCCTGAGACACCATTTTAGAGCTACTCATGTGGGTGGCGCAATCTGCGCCGCAGGCCCACTAGTAGCATCTGTCATCACCAGCCCTGGCACACACAGTGCACTTCACTAGGGACTTTATGGTGATACAGATATGCCAATCAGGTATACCCAATCAATATGACAATTTACAGAGGGAGCACTTACCCTCTGGCACTGTTCAGCAGTGGCAGAGGGTCCAAAGCATCTAAACCAGCAAAAACGAAATCCAGCACAGCATCAAAAATACATGAGTCAGAGGCAAAAAGATGGGGGAATAACCACGCCAAGGATGTCAGGTCTAACACCTGGTATGCATGAATCATGGCAGGGTAATAACCCTGGGTCTTTTGCAAACAGGGGACACCTATATATATAATGACCAAGCTATGCATAGGGAAAAACACAGTAGGTAAAGGTCTATAGCTTGTAAAATAAGACAGTCAAAAAATCTTTTTTTACCTGTAGACAGTAACCACTATTACAGAAAAAGACACTAACTTATCTCCAAAAGTATATATATTTCTTTTTATTCTTCAAAACAATCTTATCTTATTAAATATTGAACTGTTTCTTTGTTTTTTTCCATTATATAAAAAATATTTCATTCATTTCACATAATCAATATACCAAGGACATATCAATCAACTAGTAGGTGAATATAATAGACGTAAAGTTGATGGGGGGCAATGCGATAGATGTAGACTACGCGCGTTTCGGCATTGCTGCCTTCATCAGGTGCCCGTCCATTGCGCTACAATTCTGTATGATATTCAGGGTGCTAATACGTAGTGTAGGGTAATATGGCCTCCATACATAATTAGAATATGAGGGCATGATTATGTGATTATGTGAAATGAATGAAATATTTTTTATATAATGGAAAAACCAAAGAAACAGTTCAATATTTAATAAGATAAGATTGTTTTGAAGAATAAAAATAAATATATATACTTTTGGAGATAAGTTAGTGTCTTTTTCTGTAATAGTGGTTACTGTCTACAGGTAAAAAAAGATTTTTTGACTGTCTTATTTTCCAAGCTATAGACCTTTACCTACACGGTAATGACCCTGGTCCAGACCAGAATTAAGTAGCTCCACCTCCCCCTCACCCTGTATTAGATCACATCTCTGCCTTGAATAAGGAAAGTACTATGCTTCTCCTGGGCAAAACCGAATCAGGATCCCCCTCCACATATTTTACTCAAGGGTGGGACTCCGTTCTCTCCACCACAGCAGAACTTCGCACACTTTCCCTCAAAACCGGGAGGGTCCCCAAAAAGTGGAAGCATGCAATTGTGAGACCCTTGTTGAAGTAGCCCCACCTAGATCCAGCAATATTAGGGAATTTTCGTCCTATCTCGCTACTACCGTCCTAGGAAAATTACTGGAGAAACATGTTAACCATACCCTATCCTAGTGTTTGGAAGAGAATAACAATTTGCATAAGACTCAGAAGGGTTCCCGACCACAACATAGTACAGAATCAGCTCTTCTGATCGTCACCAAGAAGAGTGAAGTGGAGTGGTGCAGAGAAGAGTGTAGTGGCATAGAGCGGAGTATGAATGGTGTGGTAGCACACTGCTATCACAGACAACAACTGGATACGGGGGGGGTTCAGCCTTAATCGTGCTTCTGGATTTAAGTGCGGCTTTTGACACCGTAGACCACTCAATCCTGGTACAAAGGCTGAGGGAAGTTGTCATTCAAGGAAAATCCCTCCAATGGCTCACCTTCTTCCTGAGTGAAAGAACATTTCAGTTAATGGACGCCACCTGTCTTTCCGATACAATGCCAATCTCATGCGGAGTCCCACAGGGCTCGTCTCTCAGCTCCACACTAACGTATGTATGCGTCCTTTGGTGAAAATCGCTCAGGAGTTTGGGCTGTCTATAGTGTCCTATGCGGACGAAACGCATATCACCAACAATTAGTACCCTGTTTGGAAAAGGTGGCGCATTGGATGGCCAACAGTTGCCTAAAATTAAATTGCGACAAAACCAGTCAGATGATTCTGAGAAATAATCACTGTCCCAGGACTATGATTAGCTGGCCAGATGACTGAGGAAATTCCCCTGTCCACAAACTCTAAATAAAGAATCTGGGCATGTGGCTAGACAATACACTATCGATGGAAACCCAAACTAAAAAACTAGCAGCAACCTGCTTTGGCCTACTCCGATGATACAGAAGAGCATAGGGCTCATCCCAGAACAGGCAAGAAGAACGGTGATCCATGCCCTTCTGGTTTCTCATCTGGACAATGGCAACTCCCTGTATCTGGGCTCACCAAAATATGTCATTAACAGACTGTGGGTGGTGCAGAATGCAGCAGCCAGACTACTCTTAAACATTCAAAGACAGGAATCAGTAAAGACCTCCCTGAAACAGCTTCACTGGGTGCCCACCAAAGCCAGGATTAAATTCAAATCTCTAACCTGACCCACAAAGCAATGAATGGCAGGGGCACAGCCATACTCCGAGAACTCAACTCACCATATGGTTCAAACAGACACCTCAGGTCATCTCAAGACCGCCTCATAGAGACGCTGAGGATCAAGAGATCAAGATAGGGAGGCAGATCATTCTTATTCCTGGTACCTAAGTTGTGGAATTCCATGCCCAGGGAACTGAGATTGCCGGAAGAAGAACCCAGTTTCAGGAAAAAAACTCAAGGCATGGTTGTTCCCATGATGATTGCCTAACCTGTACCATTGCTAGCCTCTCTGCTGGGAAGCCCTAGGGCAGCTATGCCCTCTATAAAACTAACAAACATAAACAAAAGTGGCATAGAGTAGAGTGGAGCAGGGTAGAGTGCAGTGGTGTAGAGGGATGTTGATTGTAATGATGTAGAGTAGATTAGAGTGGCGTACAGTGAAGGGGTGGAGAGTTCAGTATTACAGAGCAAAGTGCATTGGCATAGAGTGCAGTGTTGAAGAGTGGTGTAGAATGGAGTGGAGTTGTGCAGAGTAGATTGGAGTGGCCTAGACTGGAGAGGTGTAGAATGCAGTGGTGTAAAGTAGAGTGCATTGGCTTATAGTAGAGTGGTGCAGAGTAGAGAAGCGTAGAGTGGAGTGGCAGAGAATGGAATGGTACAGAGAAGAGTGCAGTTTTGTAAAGTGCACTTGCGTCGAGTGGTGTAAAGTGGAATAGTGCAGAGTAGAGTGCAGTGGTATAGAGTGGTGCAGAGTAGAGTGGAGTAGCATAGAGTGGAGTATTCATGGCGTGGTAGCACACTGCCATCACAGACACAATTTTCAACTGAAATGGCCATTACATTTGCACAGACATACAGTTTTTCTAATAAAACTATACAGCACACAAGCAATAATGTGTGGAAATGGCATCACCTAGTGTTTTGATCATATTACAATGTTTGTTTCCAGCAAACTTCAGAATTATGAAAATATGTGCTTCATGTGTGTGTTCTTAATTCTGAAATACTAGCACACTGCATTTAAATGTTGTGTGCTAGAAAAAAACCTTCCTACTCCGAGTTTCTAGCAAGATTGTCACATAAACCCTCTCACTTTGAAGCCAGAGAAAGAATAAACACCAAGCTCCCTCCGAAGACAGAGCCTGACATTTGACCTTTGTCTTTGAATGTACAGCAAATGTGACAAGATAAGAACAAGATTTACAGGCATGTTTACAGAAATGAGCACTCATGGAAGAATACAAGCCGAGTTGGTGTGAAACGGCTTTGCTCCTTGGGAGAGACAAACCCACCCTGGACAGTAAAAAACAAATAAAGCCAACAAATAGAAAGCCAGAAAATGTGACTTACAAACCACAAAGGTAATGGTAAGCAATGGGTGGAATACATTCCAAGGGAAGCCTTCTGAATGTCCTAGAGATGTGTTCAGCTGCACTGCCTGGTAGGCTTCGATCTAAAAACTGAATAGTCATTTCAAGGACTAACTAGACTTAAACGAGAAATCAGTATCCTCAACCCAAGTACTGTGGGCTGCTTGGAAATCCTACCTGCATTGATTGATAAAGGACTCTGCCATGGCATGTAAAACTGCTGTGGTGCAAAAGCAGAGCTTGGAGTTAGAAATCAAAGAGCTCACCAGGACCTACCAATCTGCACCCACAGGTGCTGCTCTCTGTCCTGTTACAACAACAAAATATTAGTTAAACAACTTTCTCACAGCACAGGCCGAAAAAGTACTTTTTCGCTTCAAGGGCTGCTACTACGAACATGGTGAATAAGAAGGCAGGCTTCTGAACGATCATCTAGAGCATGAGCAGCAAGATTAACCATACTACCTCTACATGACAGTTACAATGCACTGCCTAATTACCCCAGAGATATTACGTAAGAATTGTACCTCTTGTTCAAGACAATATCGATTAGAAGCCCCAAAGGATATTGGGAATATTCAAAATGGGGTAACCCTGTGTCCCTCAGAACCTGGGTAAGTATATATATATATAAACAAAAATGGTTCTGTCGGGTAAGAAATGTTAATAATAGATGCTCAAAACAAGTATCATGGAAATACAACACAACCTCTACACAAAATAACTCAAAGGGAAGTAACTCACTGTTGTTACTTATTATACAGTGTAAATTTCCTGTTGACAGCATTTACTTTTGTTGGTTTACTTTGGATATCATTGAATGATGCAATTCGGATAAAAGTAACAATTTAAAATGATTGTCTCACTCTCAATCCTTCTGAATCATTTCTGTTGGATAATCTGTATAATAAGTAACAACAGTGAGTTACTTCCCTTTGAGTTATTTTGTGTAGAGGTTGTGTTGTATATCCATGCTACTTGTTTTGAGCATCTATTATTAACATTTCTTACCCGACAGAACCAAAGGATAATGGGGCTGAGCAACGATTCCTTGAAGGGCTTCCGATTCTGTTTTGAAATTAATATTACTTTTATAACTGTGAGGAGGTGGGTAAAGCCAACACAGAAGTGATTACAGGTAGGTGCCAGAGGAAGACAGATTTTTGGCAGAATTTTATATTCAGACAGTACAATACTCAGTGCCCATACTACGAGCTCATGGCCCTCAGCCTAGATGCTGAAAAGGCATTTGATCGAGTGCAGTGGGGTTACCTGTTTCATAAACTTTAACTTCCTAACTATGCAGACCCCCCAGGATAGAGCGGCATGGATTAGCAAATTTAGAGGCACAAATATGGAAATTTAGCGGCACAAATATGGAAATTTAGCGGCATTTTTGCGGCACTTTATTTTACTCATAATCATTCATTCTCAGCCTTAAATCAATGGAAACTGTTTTAGCAGAGTAGTCCGCTTTGAAATAGGCAACCTGGGATATGGAACAGAGGAAGCAGTCCACAGTTGAAGGCTGTTATCTCTTGGAAATGCAATCCTCCATTTGCTTTAGTATAGGTTCTGAGAAGCCCAACAAAGATGGCCTTGTAGAAGGATGTTGGGGAGATGAAAGGTGTGTTGTGACAGGGCAGTATGGAACAGCAGTCGGAAGGTTCCAAAAGCAGTCCGTCTCGGATTATTGATATAAACAGAACATCTGGGGCAATGCCGGTTCTTTCTTTTCTTTCTATTTGTTAATTTTCTTTTCTTATTTTTGATTGGGATCTGTAATATATTTTATGGATTCCATTCCTGACTCTTTGGATAGAATGAAGCTCAGTTTCCAATCCCAAGATTCCCTGACTTGATTTCACAGGGTGGAGCAATGTTCTGCAAATTCATAGAAAGGTCCTACTATTGTCCGTCTACTTGAGCTTTTCACTATGTATGTGAAACGTCATGCAGCAAGGATTAATTTTACATATAGCTTCCGTATCCTCTCTTATGCTTTCTACCTTGTTAGCATATCTTGTCTATTGCCCCTTCCCTGGGTGTCAGCATATCTTGTCCGTAACCCCAGCTGTGGGTGTCAGCATATCTTGTCCGAAGCCCATGTCATGGGTAACAGCATATCTTGGCCCTAGCCTCAGTCTTGGGTGTCAATATATCTTGTCTGTAGCCCCTGGCCTTCTGTTATATCTTGTTGGTAGCCCCTGCTCTAGTAGTCAGCATAACTTGTCCGTGGCCCTTGCGGTTCTAACTTGACTGTTCTTTTATTGGGAAAGTGCATTATCTGTGCCCTGAGCTGATACTCAAATGATATCAGTATGTCCCCATTTCTCCTTTTACTGTATTTCCAGCTGCCTTTACTCTCCTCTTTCTTCAGGATTATATGATCATTATTAGCCCATTTGTATACGTCTTTCTTCTGGAGATCAAATGTCAGTGTCATATCTGCCTTCCAGTGCATTGTGATGCACGGTTTAGCCAGAGTGAAAGATAAATCTATAAACCAGTTACCTGCTCTTTGTGCTTTGGGTTTGGGGAGCATCCGCAGCAAACACACTTCAAGAATACAACAGAGTTCCTTATTGAGTGTCCTGTTTAGTGTATTCACTAGTTTCTCCCAGAAATCAGTTAAGTCTCTTCTGTATAATACCATGTGCACGAAGTCAACGTCTCTAGTTTTACATTGTGTACACTTTCGTGTGTCCCCCCCATTACAAAATTCAGTAACCTAGGCATCAAATAAGTATGTTGCATGTAGACAATTATATTGATTATACTTGAGCCTGACAGTGTGTGAGATCCTCTGAAAAAATCCCGTGTCTGTCTCCCATTCTTTTGATTGTGAGTTCCTTGCCAGTGCGCACTTCCCATTAGGGCTTGGCTGATTGCATATTGTGTATAAGCAAGTGGATCACAGATATATTAAACCAAGCGACCAGTTTGCTCCCTCTTCCCATAGTGAAGAGGAGGTATAAAGTTCTGTGTCTTGGAGCTTCATCTGTAGCGCTGAGCTAGACCTCCTTCATATTTGCCTTAAGTGAGGAACTGCATAGGTGGCAACCTTTGTTCCGCTATCCTCTGCTCCATAGATAGGAATTTACCCTCCCTGTACCAATCTCCTATATTAAGTGAGTCCACCCCATGCCACCGATATAGGTAATCTAGCTGTGTCAAGGTCCAAATTTAGATCATTGCAATTAGCCAGACAGCGGAAGCATAGCTGATGGTTGTTCTGATTTTAAATACGCATCTGTGCCAACACTTCATTGCTACATTCCATAAACTAGGAGGTTATATCTACTTCATTACCCTCGTTAGTGAAAACAGGAGCAGGTATCTTTTATGATCTCTACCCATCATTCACGATATATATGTGAGGGCACGCCACTCTAGTCATCTGGACCCCCATTGTAACAGGAAGGCCAGATAATAGGCTTCACAATCAGTAGCTCCCAATCCTTGTTCCGTGATGTGCACCTTCAGAAAATATGGCATAGTGTATTTTATCCACTGCATGCCAACACTGTGATGGAATTTTCATAGTGTGCAAACCCTCCACAGGATTGTGAGGCCTAGAAACTAGAGCGCACCTGTTCTGATATTTTATCCCCAAGATGGACTCTCGCCATTCTACCTGGCTAACACTGTGGAAGAGGGAAAAATTGTGCAATACAAAAGCCCCCAAACAGTCTCCCAACAAAGTGTCAGCCAAAAAGGGTAAGTAAAAACAGTGAACAACAAGATGTTAAAAAAAGGTTCCCCTCCCAAGGCAACACAGCTTTCGGGATATTTACATAAGCCCTAATGACCCCTCATAAACATTTCCCTGCAGTCCTGGGCACTTTTGTAAAAATCGCTGACTTTTTACAAAAGTCCGATTTCGCGGTTTGCCGCGAAATCGCGAAATCCTGGAGGTCTGACTATGATACAGTGGCTGTACTGTTACCTTTCAGCTGTGGTATATTGGAGTTGCATTTGTATGGGAAAATCACTATTAACAGAGACCATGGAGGGCTTCTCTATGTCTACCCTTGGCTTTCTGCTTGTTCTTAAGCGTTTGGCCATCACATTCGATGCTCACCAGATGTTGTAGGCATTGATGCCCCTGCAGGCAATTTGAAGTTGATGCTAAACGCTGACAATATATTGTCAATCCTGGCCTCAGCTAGAACTTCTACACAGGCTCTAAAGGAGATCATCTCACATGTTTCTGCCTTCTCAGGCTATAAAATCAACTATATTGGGAGTGAAGCTTTACCCACGACACATTCAACACCAGCTCACTCACTGAAAGGTTTACCATTTCAGTGGGTACAGGCAAAAATTCAATACTTGGGTATTCTGGTAAGCAGTAACCTGAAAACAATGGTCAGAGTCAATATGACTATCTTAACAGAGCAGATGCAGAGGACTTAAACTCCGGTCTCTGTGTGGGGAAGTGTACTAATGTTTAAGATGGTGGTTGCATCATGATTTTATTATGCCTTTGGCATGCTGCAGCTCCCAGTTCCCACTTCACAACTTAATCATATTGACCCTCAGATTATGGCTTACATCTGCCAAGGGGCAATACCAGGATTGTAAGGAACTACATTGCACGCAATGGGCGGGGAGGCTTGCGATACTTGAACACTGAAATAGAGACACAACATCTATCACAAATAATCCTCCATTGTCATGCTGGTTTGGAAACGAGGACTGGGTTGTTTAGAAAATCACTTTCAAGCCAGGCTTAAAGGGCCTTCGGTCATTTACAGGAAATGTGCCTCTCCAAAACAAACAGAAATAATCCCATCCTGGCAGGGTCCCTTAAAATGTGGCAGTACAACCACAAAACTATAAAGGACTGGTGTTGTACTTTCAATGTTAATGTTATTTCACACGATTGTCTAAGTTTGTTTCACTTGTCATTTTTGTCTTTGAATTCTTTCGTTTTTAAGTGGAATATAACATTGTGTATAAATGTGTTTTTGTAAATATGGTGTTCTGTAAATGAAAGGTTTCTTTTCTAAGACATGAAAAAATATGTATTTGCTTCGCCAATCTAAATAATTTAAAATAAGCTAAATAAAGCCATAAGAACCCTAGAATTGATGGTCTAGGGTATTCTCTTTAAAGTGTGCAAACTAGTCCTTCTGGACACACTCTTTTCTCTTGTATTTACAATGGTCCAGTCCAGGACGTTTTAGGACCCGAGCCTTCTTTGTTCTCAATATCTATATTTGCTAGCACCCATCTGGCATAATGCAGGGATCCAGCGCGCTAGTGAAATAATTCATTGGCCACAATGGGTGATGAAAGCCATTCTTTCTCTCTGACATGTTCTTCTAGGTGGGCTACTGAGTCCCTTCCTGACGTATGTGTAGAATTCCATTTAGAACTCAAAACCCACATAGTTCTTATGTTACCAGCTGCTCAAACATTGCCTCAGTAGAAAACTGGGAGGCTGCTCCCCTATATTAGATTAACCCATTCTGTATGATTACTTGGCCAAATGGCAAACCTATAAAAAGCTGGCCTTTGGCCTATATGAAACGCTGATTGATGTGCTGTATTCAAAACCTATTTTAGCCTTTCTTCATAAGAGGTGGCAGCCATACTTGCAGAAACCTTTTACTGAAGCCGAATGGCATGACTTAAATGACCCATCGAGAGACGTGCTGCTGCACCGGGACTTTGTATGGACGTTCATTTGGGGTGTGCACCTGTTACAACGCATTTTTTACAACGCACTACTGTTACAACGCATCCATTACAACGCAGATACTGTTACAACTCATGTTTTTACAACGCCTTTTTTTACAACGCAGGTACCTTTACAAAGCATACCATTACAACGTAAGTATTGGTAAGTATATAGTTATATTTTAAATGTTATATGTTTGGGGTAAAGGGGTATTTTTAGGGTTTAGGGACAGTTTGGGGTTTTTGGGTAAAGGGGTATTTTTAGGGTTCAGGGTCAGTTTTCAGTTTTTGGGTAAAGGGGTATTTTTAGGGTTCAGGGTCAGTTTTCAGTTTTTGGGTAAAGGGGTATTTTTAGGGTTCAGGGTCAGTTTTCAGTTTTTGGGTAAAGGGGTATTTTTAGGGTTCAGGGTCAGTTTTCAGTTTTTGGGTAAAGGGGTATTTTTAGGGTTCAGGGTCAGTTTTCAGTTTTTGGGTAAAGGGGTATTTATAGGGTTTAGGGTCAGTTTTCAGTTTTTGGGTAAAGGGGTATTTTTAGGGTTCAGGGTCAGTTTTCAGTTTTTGGGTAAAGGGGTATTTTTAGGGTTCAGGGTCAGTTTTCAGTTTTTGGGTAAAGGGGTATTTTTAGGGTTCAGGGTCAGTTTTCAGTTCTTGGGGTACAGGGTAAATTAAAATTAATTTGAAATTAAATTATTTAATAGTAAATAAATTAATTTAAATTTCATTACATTATTTTTGGGGTTGAGGGTCAGTTTTGAGTTTTTAGGGTACAGGGGTACAGGGTAAAAATAAAATATTTTTTTTTAGTAATTACAATAATTAATTTAAATTAATTTAAATTAATTTACTTAAATTTATTTTGAGGGTTGAGGGTCAGTTTTGAGTTTCTGGGGTACAGGGGTACAGTGTAAAAATAATGTATTATTAATTTTAAATTAATTTAATTAACGGAAATTAAATTATATAAAATTACCTTAAAGTATATTTTTTAAATTTAATTTACTATTATAATATTAAGTTTAATATATACTTACCAATACTTACGTTGTAATGGTCTGCGTTGTAAAGGTACCTGCGTTGTAAAAAAATGCGTTGTAAATACATGCGTTGTTACAGTATCCGCGTTGTAAAATCCGCATTGTAACAGTATGCGGAGTAAAAGTCCGCGTTGTAACATCATATATCCTTCATTTGGGGAACCTTAGCTGCATTTACAGCCCCGAATTCTTTGTCCCTCTTCCATTGGGACTACCTGCTGTGTTTGAAAGACTGCTCCATCGGCCTCGGATTCTCATGGGGGAGAAAGAGGATACAAAAAAAAATGTATTTCCAATTTTCGTGTATCTGTAGTTATATTTGGCCTCGTCATCCTCCACCATTTCTCACAACTCAGACAATTGATATTCCTGGTGTGCCCCCGAGCTTACCCGTGTGAGCTCAACTTCTTGGACAACAGATAGTGACCGGCCACACGGAACTGAGCGGCACGCCTTTCCTCCTATTTTCTGGATTGTACCTATACTTGCTATCCCCAGTCTCAAGATATAGCCCCTATGATTATTTGTATCTCGCCTTCAATAACAAGATTGTTTTTGTGAAAACTCAAGAGATTCTACATTGTGAAGAAACTTATATGAATTTCCTTGCGACCTGATGAAGGAACTGTGGATATTTGTCCTTTCCGAAACGCGCGTCGTTTTCGCTTGTGTTATTTTTGTCCTTGTTTCTCTTTTTGTAATCTTGCTTATTGTGCCTTGCTTTTTTCTTATCCTGGTGTATGACAGGTGTGGATGACTGAGTGGATGCTTGTATGTATGAACTTGGATGGGGCTATCTGGATGTGTTTGTTTTGATCAATATGCATTGTATATATATTTATATGGAGTGTTTTTCTATGAAACTATTATGTTCTGACTCTAAATAATAAAACCATATGTTTTTCTAAATACGTTTTGTGAGGAACAATGATGGTATGTGAAAATTAATGGATATATTACCTATAGTTATTTAATGTTTGGAATAGGTTCCTGTGTTTTTTTAATTTGTTTCCCTGCCTCCTCTTCCAAGTATTTATCCTTCGGGGACCCTCTTTCGTTAATGACTTAAATGAACACCATCACAACAAAATACTTAGAGAGGCACAGCTGAAATTTCGCTTTTTAAAACAATACATGACTGCAATTGGTCGCCATATAAACTACAGGAGCAAAATTCGCCCCCAACTCTCGATACCAGAGGTGCACCCCCCCAGAGGCCATGTGGTACATATCATTATAGACTTATTGGAATTCTATCTGGAGGCAGCTGCAGCATGCAAGTGATCTGCACCTACAGCCATTGCTGGAGTTGGCGCTTCTTCATGATACACAGGCTAGTACTTGTATTACCAACCACAACAAGCACTGGCGTTGCCAATAGGTTTCGCATTTGAAAAGTTGGAGCTATTGGTTTTTTAAATTACATTTTATATTTATATATTGTTATTGACAATGCCAATAACGATATATAAATATAAAATGTCATTTACAAAAGCAATAGCTCCAACTTTCCAAATGCGAAACCTATTGGCAACGGGAAACAGCCTCTACAACGAAGCCGTTTCCACGAAAACCTTAACCACGCATGCATTACAACGCATGCGTGGTTACCACGAAAGCCTTTACCACGCATACCTTTACTACGAGGTACGTAGTAAAGGCATGTGTAGTAAAGGATAACATTAAAAAGGGGGCTTGGGGGGGTCTCCCCCCCCAAAAAAAGAAACTCACCTAAAGTCACTCAGCGTCGTTTAAGAGGAAACGGAAAGAAACTTCCGCTTCCTCTTAACGACGTACGACGTCACCACGAACAAAGAGAGGATAAGGTTCTACGTTGAAATAGCATTCCGTTGTAACGCATGCGTGGTAAAGGCATGCGTTGCAACGGAATTCGTTGTAATAACATACAACCATTGGCAACGCCAGTGCTTGTTTTTGGTTAACTTCGTGCCGTGTTTCCTGACGCAGTTTATAGAGCAGAGTTCGGGTCACAGCGAGGCTAGACTATAGACGGTGTGGGCTCCACGTGACCAACAAGAACACTGCCCCCAGGCGGCCGCGAACCTGCGCTTATACGCGATGAAAGCCGCCCGACACCCTTAATAAAAGTTGGCGATGGCATCTGAAATCCCCATTTTACGCGTGGGGATTTCTTTTCCACTCACTTCAAAAACGGCCCACGGGAAAGCAGTCTCCGCTGCAGCGGTTTAGGCGGATCCACAGAACCCAGGCTGCGAGTGCATTGTTTAAGTGTGTTTGCGTCAGTACATTCCTCTGTGCTTAAAACAAATAGAACACCGGGCTTAACGAATTGAGGCTAGTAGCAAGCTAATGTGTGCAGTACCATGGGTTTGTTTTACCACAGTAAGCTTGGTCACTGACAGATAACACAAAACAGAACCTTGAACCCACCCAAGAAACTGCACCTTACCTCAGCCTTACAGAATAATGGAAGTTAAAGAAAATGCACGGTAGGAAACCGGCATGCTCATTTTGGTATCAAAGCTGAAGCGGGGCCTAATTCACTTGCAGTTGCCACCTTCTTAACCACCCCCCAACAAAAAAAAATATACAGGCCAGGAGTCTTCATGCAGGCTACAGTGCTTCTACATTACAAAAAATATCAATAGTGTATTTTAGACCACGCTTGCATTGATTGGGTGAGGGATTGGCAGTTTCTCCAACACTGCTACCTGGCCGCTTGTGTGTCATTTGTCTATAAATAAAAATGTAAGATTTAGCAAAGTCAGAACAACGTCAGACCTGTTGGTGTTGCCAGTGCTTGTTTCGTGTGCATGTAGTAAATGGCGATTGCCGGCCCACCCCATGTATTTTAGGTAGTGTGAAGTCCTTGCGCCTGTGTTCTGCTGGGTGCCACCAACTTGAACAGTGCCACTGTTTTTTCAAGGTAAAACACTATAATCGAGGCGAAAGTAGAGTTTTACAGCGACAAGTGAAATGCATGTAAAGAATGCCTAAATCTGTTGCTGACATATCTGCGTACAGGCATCAGGATATAAATTAGAACGGAAGTTCCACGGGTCTCTTAAACACAGGTGCATTCACATTTTAGCCTCTTGCACTCTTACATGTAGGAAGTTACGCCCACACCAGGCCTCTCGTCTTTTCTTTTCCTGTCCTCCTTTATCCTCTGTTCTCTCGTTTCCTTAGTTGTGTGACCAGAGAAGCTTTCTGAATATCATGTGACCAAAAGTATATATATGAGTTGTTTCTCCCCAATTATATTACTATGTCCTCAGATCATTGATACGTTCTATTATTGCTTCTCTGGACATCTGTTTTGTATTGAAAACAATAACAAATTGAAATGAATAGCACTGCTGCATTCAATATGTCGATTCAGAAAAGGGGGTGGTGATGAACAGAGTGTCTGAATTAAGCAGACCACTCTTACCCTGTCCAAAGATCAGGGCTTGATCCATCACCGTTATTTATCTCACTGCACCATCCCAGCTCAGAACCTGGCTATATGCAAATCAGTCTGTCCCTGGCCCAGTGCATCATGGGAACAGGGCAGACTAAACTACCAAGCCAATTCTTCACCAGAAAGGAGACAAGCTACCGGGGACCGGTTTCTGGCATTTCAGCCGTCTTCGGCCCGGCTTGCTTGAATCCTGATGGTGCAGTGAGAAAGGGACTCATGTCTGAGTATACCCTGCCACACCTGTAGTGGCCATAAACGATTCTGAATCATTTTTGTCCACCATAAGCGTGGAAGGGTATACTCAGATGTGAGTCCCTAGCTCATTGCACCATCAGGATTCAAGCAAGCCGGGCCGAAGACGGCTGAAATGCCAGAAACCGGTCCCCGGTAGCTTGTTTCCTTCCCAGTATACGAATTGGCTTGGTAGTTTGGTCTGCCCTGTTCCTATGATGCACTGGGCCAGGGTCAGACTAATTTGCATATAGCCAATTTCTGAGCTGGGATGGTGCAGTGAGCTAAAAAACGGTGATGGATCAAGCCCTGATCTTTGGACTGGGTAAGAGTGGTCTGCTTAATTCAGACACTCTGTTCATCACCACCCCCTTTTCTGAAGCATTCAATATGTCTGCACCTGTGATCTGCATATTAACGATGTAAGTCAAAACGAAGAAGACCATTTCGTATCTGAAAGATTATATTCTTATTCACCCCTACGGTTGTCATCATGCTTTACAAAAAAGTGCGGACCACGCAGTGCTCATAGGGGAAAAAATTGTGAACAATAAAATTTGACTCTGGGACGGCCTCTGTTTTCACACCGTTCAAACGTTCAATCCAAATCATGTTCCTTCTTGTAATTAATTATATCAAGGACAATCCCAGAGTTAGTGTCGATTTTTCAGTCCAAAATATAAATCAAATTGTCTCTCAAGGCAGATCAACTTTGGTTTAACCCAACCCCCTCCCCCTCAATATTGGATCCATTACCCGGTCTGCATGGAAGACTGGTGGTAATCCGGTGAAGTGTTCCGGTTTCTGTTGCGATCCGTGGGCAGACAGGTTTGGACGCAGCTTTGAGAATTGACGAAGGATTGGTCCTTCTCGAACCGTGAACCCTGAAGTGACACTGGGTTGGACAATCTGGCTAATGAATGTATCCAGTATGGAGGCATTAAACCAAACGGTTGATCTGTCCTGAGGACAACCATTTGAGTTTGATTATAGGTTGTCACCAACTATGGGATTGACGTTCATGTAATACAAAAAGAACAACATTTGGATTGAACTGTGTGAAAGCGGGGTACATCCCCGAGATGTACATATGTGTTTCGTATTTTACTGTTCAGACAATGTATCCACCTTTGAGCGCAGTGCCGAAGGCACTTTTTTGGAAAGCGCAAACACGTTCAGAATTAATAAGAATTTAATATTTTGCGTAAGAAAGGGACGTGTTAGTTTTGATTTACAACATTACATAATATGTCGGTCATAGGTGGAAACACATGGAATACCCGTATGCTTAAACTAGGCCCACCGAACTTCTGTTCTAATTTATATGCCATGCCTGTGAAACCTGCAGCATGAGCCATTGGTGGGTGTCTGACATCCTGTACTGTGTATTGGACACAACGTGATATATATTTGTTTTTACAACTTGTGTGTGCTGTATGGGAGTCGGAAGTGGTCCCAGAGTGATGCTGCGGCCTGCGCCGGGCCCTAGGAGCCAGCACCCTGCCTAATGGCAGTCTTGGGCATTCGTACTTTTATCTTAACGTCTTCCAGCTGCAGTTTGAGCATGGTTCGCTGGCCAGTTGGCACCTCCCCCCTCCCCTCTTATGACCACAGCAGGGAGTCATTAATGCTTAATTAGCACCTACAGTGGAATGTACTGACCCCCGCGGCCCACTGGGTTTGGAGAATGTGAATTTTACCTTCGAGTGGAGGCCGGAACTGCAAGCCCCGCGAGACGCTGCAGCAGAAGGGGTTGGTTTACTTCCGTTGACCTGGCTGTTGCAAAGTCAGCTTCCTGTCTACGGCAGTGTAGCGTGTTCTGGTAAAGGCATTGACAACTTTTGCCGAATTCTTGTTTGTTAGTCAAACCGATATGCTCACGCCCCTACGTATCCATGCAGCCCCGGTGGAGTCGTACTGGCACATTTTCAGACTGATTAAGAGCAAATAACGTTACATCACAGAAGTCAAAATCCAAGCTTCATTCAAAGACAAAAGTTTTCAACTGTATTCAGCAGGAGAGAGGTAAGCGTATAAGTGGTTCATTTTGGAGCACACAGGCAGAATTATATTACGACACAGTGATGTGTTGGCACACTGTTATTTATGTAAACACATTTTACATTGAAATGGCAACTGAATTTGCATTTAGTTTTACTCATTAAATACAAAGTTCCCGAGTGCTGGTGTGTGGAAATTAGGTGTCGGCAAATATTTCTTTTGTACATCACTGGGTTTATTGATTTGTTTGGATCTTTGAAACTTTTTTGATCTCACTTAAAATTACAAAAAAACCTTTCTTAACGGCCGATATATTTCTATAGTTCATTGAATGGGTTCGCGTTGTTCGGAATTGACTCGTTTTTTTTATCATAAATTCGTTTGTGATTGTCACTTCCTCGAGTTGAGAAGTGTGGCAGGCAGATGCGCGGAGGGAAGCCGGATGGGGGCGGGAGAGCCTGGGGCGGGAATGCGAGCGAGGGGAGGCAGGCGGATTAGGAGGGAAGCCGCATGGGGGCGGGAGAGCCTGGTGGGGGGGCGTGAATGCGAGCGAGGGGAGGCAGGCGGATTAGGGAGATGCACGTGCTTGTGTGGTCACGTGACTCACATGCACTGTGAAGAAACCGCAGTGGTTTTACTAGTCGATTGAGCCCTTGAATTTTCGCCTATTACATTCGCAAGCGAATGATAATAGGCAAAACCTAAAAAGGGGTGCTGCACTGGGCCCTCGCTGTCGCGACTATATGCATATTGACACGTTGGAAAGCAGTCGCTCCCCCAGCAGTGGTGGAATGGTCAAATGCATAAACGAATAATCTATAAATTTAATGACCAACTGCAAAAGTTTAGCAAGCTATGGGGTGCATATATAAGATGAATTTCTGCTGTTCAATGGGTAACCAATTAGGGTGAATTTCTGTATGAGATTATCTTTGGCTGTGGACCTATCCGTTTACACATCATGGACATAAACTACACCTCTCATTTACGTTTACCCTGCCGGTAGTGAATGGTTTGGTGCACTATCCCTGGTTCTTTCTTTAGTTTGGGTTTATGAAGCCCCTGGTTACACCAGCTGATGCGTCCCCACGCTCTTCCAATTCCAACTGATAACTTAAAGGGCCATTTGTATGCTGTTATATTGCCTTCAGTTCAACTGTGTGAACAGCCATGTTTTTAATCTCTTGCGGAAGATTGTGTGTGATTGTTCCGCTCGAAGAGAGATGGGAAGCTCGTTCCAGCTCTTTGCTGTCAAGTATCTGAAAGAGCGTGCACCCCTGCGGACCCCTCTTATCTTCGGGACATCTACCTGGTGCGTCCCTGTTGATCTTAACTGACGTACCATTTTGTATGGGAAGAGTAGGTAGGCAGGGCCTTTCCCCTGCAAAATACGATGGCTAAAACACAGTGCCTTAAATGTAATCCGTTTCTGCACAGGCAACCAATGCAGTGTTTTCAGTGCATTTTTAGATGGTGCCTTTCTTGGTAAGTTCAGGGCCAAATGGGCGGCTGCATTGTGTATGGATTGCAGCTTCTGAAGACCCTTTTTTGTTGCACCCAGAAGCAGCACATTCCCATAGTCCATTCTTGATGTAACGAGTGCATGGATTAGGGGTTTTCTGGCAGTCATAGGAAGGATGTCCAGGGCTTTCTTCTGTTCCTTCTTTCACTTCTGCATTGTGAGTGGTATAATCTAAGATTGTCCTTTACATCATATTATTTGTAATATTCTGTAATAATACCTGTTAAATTTGTAAATTTCATAAACATATTCAAACTGAAGAATGAGAGTATCTTCTGGAACTCGTCAAGACTTAGAAATGCAAACAAGCTCTCCTTATTATCTGAGGTACAAAGGGCAGAAAAGAATCAAAGGTCTTCTCTAGATTTCTAAGTATATTTGCTGGATGGGTGTCTGTCTCAAAGCTATTAATGAACCACCAATTACCCTGATTTCTATTTTCTCTAAGATAAGCTTAACTGATATCCAGTTGGGGGCAACCATAGTCAGGTATCCACCTTCCTACAACTTGCTACACCAGTTCTGTGATTTCCTACTTCTCTGGGACAGACATATCTACAATAAAACAAGAGTAAGCAATCTTACCTATAGGACATATGGAGGCAGAAAGTCTAGGGGATACCCTTGAATCATCTGAAGAACCCAGCTGTCAGCTCCCCACACAGGAAAACAGGCCCAGCGAAAAGGTGTGGTGTTACCTGACAACATTTTGGCTTTGTCAATGCTTGTTTAGTTTGGTCAAGGATTTTGTAAAACCTTATAGTATATGGGGAATGGGGCATCCAGGTCCTCCTCAAAATAAAAACACATTGAATTAAAACAAATAATTGTTTTGGTCTCCAAAAGCACACGTTGCCATAGTAGTGCCTGGCTAGCATTGCAGGGAACTACTTTGTATGCAGATGTGCCACTTGTCATATAGAAGAATGCCATCGCTCGCAGCGATGTGAACCAATGACTGAAGTGAGGCTGACACACTGCCCCATGCTGTGAGCTGTAGTGGGCTGAAGGAAAATGTGAATAACACAACAGACCAATGGGTGAAGAGGACTTGTTAACGCCCTACCTTAAAAGGGTGGATCCTTCTGCCTGTCCTTGTGAGACAGGATAGTAGGGAAAGGCATACACTGGAAGGCAGAGACAGGCTTTAAACCAATTTCTCTCTTGCGTCTTTTTAAAAACAAATGAGATTGGCTGGGACAGTCGTTGCCAGTAGGACCAGCTGCTGATGGTTGGGACCTTGAGCCTCTCTTTTTAAAGAGGAATTGGTGGGACCCGCAGCACAGGCCATAAAGACCGGGAGGGAAGATTACAATATGAGTATGCCCACATAAACTGGTGAAACATCCCTCCCTTTGATCTGCACCACCAAAAATGCAACTGTCAGCAACGATACTTTTCATGGATGCTTGAATAGTTCCAAAGAGTAGCAGTCCTGATGCACTTGCGTGTTTAAGGGAGTCTTTGGAGCCACAGTGCCTTTCTTACCATCCTTCCTTGGCTTGCTATGTATACATTCGCATTGCCCTACAAGCAAGCATTCAGCTGGGCTCAGGAATTGAACACAATATTTGTTTTATCTATGACCCAAGGCTTATTTAATATGGATCTGAACTTGGGCAATATATGTGCAGTTTTTTTTGCTGAGACACTTATGCTTGCACTACCTCGTGATGCCCTCAAGAAGGCGAATTATGAGAGGCAGAAGTGTGGCCAGCTCTAAGGCAGGATGCGACAGGCGTCAGTGGATATTGCGACCAGCAGCCAATGCCCTCTTGTTGTCTGAGTGCAGTCCACTGTTGTACTAAAGGTATCACGAATAATCCTAAAGTGTAGGAGAAATGGAGACGATGAGAGAAGCACCTCAGAAAAAAAACAAGTGAGAAATTAGAAGATGCTGCCTAGAGAAAAAGCAGGAAGAGTAAGGAAAAGTGGGGTGGAAGGCATTACCAATTGGGACGTCCCTCCACACACATAGATGCAGACAGCAAAGTGATGGTCACATAAAGACAAAAGCAAAGAGCATAAACATTATGATTAAGCATAAACGCTAAAAGATATGAAGAAAGAGATTGTAAGAAAAGCAATACGACATAAAAAACATTGACCTTAATGTTACTGAGAAGAGACAAATAATAGCACCAGTTGCCCTGGTTACTGTATGGTTTATTAATAAGTATCCCACGTTTTGTTGTGGTCTTTGGTGCCGATAACAGTAGCAATTAAAGAGAACATGTCTGGACGGACAATCGAGGGCTTAAGTCAAAGTTTTTTTGTCTCATACATTTTTAGTTTTACTATAAAAATTTAAATATTTCTCCGCAAGTCTGAGAGACTCAAATCAAGAGAAATGCTGGTTTTGTAGATATTCCATTTAGAAAATGGTGTTCCCTGGTGCAACAACTTATCACGTTCTTTGATATCTTTCAGTTGTATGTTTCAGCTTCTCTGCCATGTTTCATTCAACTAGTCTCGAGTCCGAGTCATTTTCGTTATTTACCTTTCTACCATGGGCCATTGGTACATTCTGAATTCTAGAAAGTTATAGGACTCTGTGGTGTTAACAGCTATGGTAATAATATTTACATTCTGAGACGCCCTACATGTCATGACCAAGGGCATCCGTGATGACAAGATTGTGTGTGTGTGTGTGTGTGTGTGTGTGCATAAGAGAGCGACAGTGAAAAAGTCAGAGAGAGGAGCAAGGGCCAGGAAAGAAGAATGTCAGAAATGGCTGGATAAGACAGGAGTGTACAAGCCAGTGTTTGGGAGCAGTGCACGCACCGAGGAGAGCTGGGACAAGGCAGTGTGTGCGTCCGTGTGTGTTTGTTTTACATTGATGTGTCTGGTGCTCGAGTCTCCTTAATGTTATCGCTCATGAGTATCAATCCCTGGCACCTCCTACCCCAGTGGCATATTGTGATCCCTTTGTATGTGCCCCTCTTGCACAATGACAGGCATTCATTGTGCCCATGGCATCATTGTGGTTCTTCTTCACATATTTTGGCCACCTGTGACCTCATATTTGATATGTGTGGCAGATATAGTGATGGCTACTCCATGCATAATGTTGGCCATCTCACGCATATCGAGGGTTTTTGTGGCACGAGGCATCCAGGTCTGGCATTTCTTGGCCATGTCATAATGCTGGTACATGATCCCTGTCTATATGAGACAGTTGTAAATGTACACATAAGTACTGGATGAAAATGACAAGGATGTATGGGGAACTTGTATGTATTTACTAATAACGATGAATGGTACTTCAAGGCAGAAAGGGCTTTATGAGTACATTTCAAACTTCTCTTCTCTGAACAGTTTTATAATTCAAATGAAAAGCTTACATTGATAGCAGAATTATTCTGTTATCAAAAACTGAAAAGTTTAGGTCTGGACACAAACTAATACATTTTCAAAATATATTCAATGTATAAAATATATTAAACGCTGGTATTTGAATCATTATTCATTCAGATTTGAGGAAACATAACTGATGGTATTTCCTCGTTGTCAGAGGGCAGTTGCTGTCATTTCATTACTCATGTGAGGGAACGTTAATAATGCGTTTCATGACATTAATGATGGCAACTCTCCCTATTGCACTTGGATGGTTACCACTGGTCACTAAATGTTTTCCTGCATGGGTAGTCACTAAGGTACCCTTGTCTACAGTGACATTTGTTTATAGCTTCCAATGATGTTGATTGATCAGCTAGTTTCCTACCCGAGGAAAAAAAGATATGTTTTGGTTATAGACAGGGCTCGAGTAGGGGGTACCCGCAGGTACATGGCGTCCCCCCTCTCTTTTCACAGGGTGGACGCGCCTGCACGTTGCCTGCTTTCCATTCCCAGTAGCAACGTGCAAGCAACGAGTGACCCTTTTTTCACTCCTGCTGAGCCGAAGTTAAGGGGCCCTCCGGCGTTCTTTTGTTTGTATATGTTGACTGGGGCCGCCTGGAACCTTCCATTTAAATGTAAATGCCACAGGGGGAAACAAAGGCACACAGCTTGCCCTCTCTTCACAGGTACTTAAGAGAGGCATGCTTTGCCTTTGTTCTGTCTCTGTATATAAATGCAGACACTGTAAGACTGTCAGATGGGTTAGTCTGTCCGAGTATTTACACAAATAATTTTAATAGCACAATTTTATTTATTTTATAGCGCTACATCGTGACGTCATGAGGTCCTTTGCATATTGTCTTACTTGGTCAGTCCCCCCACTTCTTTTTATAGGACTTGTGCCCTGGTTATAGAGGTGCAGCTTAGGCCTTTGTTGTTCTATTACATTGTGTGCTTAATGGCAGCGTTTGATTAGGGACTTCTTATTAATTAGAGCACCTCTAATTGGGCTATCACCAATCAGTTTATGCATAGATAATAGGAAGTTCGAGGTGGATTGAAAGGACTGAGCAAAACTAGTTCATAATTCCAGTCTATAGCGTGCCACCACTCATCATAGGTTAGTCCAATTGATGTCGAGGAGTGTTGTGTAGATCTGTGATAGGCAGACTCTGAAAACTAAAATCTTACTAGTAAAATACTGTAAACCTTAGTATGATGTATAGGAGTTTTGGGAGAACAATGGACAGATATGTTTTGGCATATAAGCACATGTCAAGTGACCTTGATTTTAGGTCCCTACCAGTAACATTTCAACAGGTCAGTTAGTCCATATTAAACAAAAAACACTAGTAATCCAGCATCACCTGCCACAAGAATGCATCTGCCTGTGCTGAAAACATGGGAGCATTTTAACATAATAAACAATTCAATATCAATTTGGCTACATGCCAAGTAAATCAAAAGTAATGAAGATATTTGCCACTAACTTGGTAAATATCTAAATGAGAAAAGCCTACTGTTTACAAAGAATAATATTCGCAAACATCACCCTTAACATACATGTAAGCACCCTGCTTGTACCAGACCACAGCAGTAAGTGAAACACAAGAGCAGATCCATCATATGTCAGCATCCTCTGTAAAACATCTGTGCAGTTGAATACAATACAAAAATAACGAAGATAAACTTTACATTAAAATATGAGCTAACAGTTTACAGCATGGCTACAAATGTTTACAAAAAGCAATATTTAATTCTACGGTTTTAAAGGAAAAGGAAGAACAGAATACAAAATGTCACAAGAGGACAAACATTAATTATAAGAAAGCAGATGTTGTCACAGAGTTCGTTTGCATCACTCCAACAAACTGATATCCTTCAAAGCCAGTGATGTCACCCGATGGATGACAGCCATCGACTCACACAGGAGAACCCATGATTCTAAGCTCCAATCATGGAGCCATGATAAAAGTGCAGCAGGTGCAGTAAAGTGCAGCAGGTGCAGTGACACCAGGGCTCTTTTGTCTGAGGGGCCCACTGAACCCTGATAATTGCTGTATTTTATAATTCAAACAGCAGCCAGGTGCCGATCTCTTTCCTTAAACTAGGGTCCATGACACACTGGCGACGCTACTGCTCAGAAGGTGGAAAGGCCACTTATGCTTGAGGACAAGCTTTGAGCAGGAGAAACTGTTTTCGGCAATAAAGAAGACATGCATATTCTTACCTGCCAGGTTGTTGGAACTTATTAGTAGCGATGTGGAGAAAGAAAATGCAAGAAACTTTCATGGGACAGTGGACCAACTCCCAATTTAAATTCTTCCTGCTCTCACTTGAACAGTGAGTGCTGTTGATCCTGCCAAACAGTTCTCCTATGGGGCCCTTGTTGTAATCTACTTGCCAGGATATTGCATTCTCCCCATTGTTGCTCTCTGCCTTGCTGCTCAGCCAGTGGTGAGATCATTAGAATGCTGGCGTGTTTGTGCTCGATTCAGGTGAGTCAGTTGGAAAATATGGGCTGAGCAGCAAGGAGGCTGCTCCTGGTGGGGCATTACATGGAACTTACCATCTTCCTGTAACCTGAAACTGAAGCTGTGACTTGAAGAATAAATCTATAACCTATTTCTACATGACCTGTCTACGTGGCATACTTTGTTTTAACAGCCCTCTACCTCCCTTCTCCGATGGGTCTAATACCCTGCCCCACCAATCTACCCATTCCAACCCGCCCCTTTCTCTCTTGGTATGATCCTCTGGTGAGCACCTGCACCGGCATCTTGCTGGCATTTCGACTCTAATTTAGTTGAGGCAGTCATTGTAGCCTTCTTCCACCTGGTCAGTGCCACTGCATACCTCACCTCAGTGGGTTAGACTGCTCTTGTGCAAAAAGAAAAGCCTAGCTCGCTGTTGATATGGGAACGCCCCTAAACTGAGTGTCCAACAGCATGTGGATCTTGTATCATGGATCTTATATTTGCCCTGGTGTAAGGTTAATCTAATGTAACATGTGTGCAGATGCCTAGGGCAGTCCCTTAGAATGTGTGGTACAGGACTTGACCTGTGACTTGGAGGGGAGCACCAAGCATGCACTTAGAGGGAAGAGGACTACTGTACCTGCCCTGCGTTGAACACGTAAAGTG
Source organism: Lissotriton vulgaris (assembly GCF_964263255.1). Lineage (NCBI taxonomy): Eukaryota > Metazoa > Chordata > Amphibia > Caudata > Salamandridae > Lissotriton > Lissotriton vulgaris. The sequence continues at coordinate 1,544,383,468 of NC_141694.1, read as the reverse complement.
GTGGTGGCAGATTAGTGTGTTTTGTGATTCCTTAGTGTGGCTAGACCTTTTTATCTATATCATTGAGAGTGAGGCCTACTGACCCCCGAGTTGTCATTGCACACGATTGAGGAGGATCAGGACAGTTTGCCAAGACAGTGGAAGTGTACTGCCTGCATTCCTGTGGCAGGAGGTTGGAGATCCACACACTGAAGTGAGGAGGATGGAGACATGGCTACAAACGTTGGAAATTCCATGACGGCTACCAACTGGCTGCCAATTAGTCCTTCCTGTACACTGTCATTTGGTTGGTGGTAGAGGTGAAGGGTGTGACTACAGTTTCCTTTGTTCAATGTGAGGAAGTTTCTAGGTTAGGCCTGATCTTCTGTCTTTCCCTGATTACTGCTTCAGAAAGGCTTATAACAGCCATATCTTGGCATCAAGGTGCTCATGAAATGTTTGACAAGGACATTGGCCTGTGGCCAAAGAGGTGTGCTCTTTGGATGCTTCACATTAAGATGACTGAGAAAGACTGTGTATTCTCGACTGCTGAAAGGTGGGCCCCTCTCAGACTTTAAGATCACAGGATCTCCCCATGTTGCAAAGGTGCAGTGTAAATCTTGCAATGACTCTTTCTTGAGTGATGGATGAGAGTTCTTCTGTCAATGGAAAATGGGAGTATTCATCAACGATCATCATCGGGTAATATCGGTTGTCAAGAGGACCAAAGAAGTCAATGGCAATTCTTTCCCATGCATTCTTTGGCAACTGACATGTTTAATGAGTTTTGAGTGGTTTTCGATGACATGCAGTTGTATAGAGGACAGGTTTTCAATTCACTTTCAACTCTCTTGTCAAGATGGGAAAGCCAGTATTGGAGACCTTGTTTGGTGGCAACAGTTCCATGATGTCCTTCATGGGCACTTCAATTATCTGTAGTCACATACTCCTCAGGATGACAATTCTTAAACTTCTTAATATAATACCTTCCTGAATGACAGAAAATTAATCTGACATTTTTAAACTTCTGGTATTCACTGTCACTGGTAGGAGGTCGTAGTGTTGGTACCAAGACTGATGTGTAGTAATGTCCTTGAGTTTTAGCATGTCACAATCTTTGCTGTGGCATGGACTGTTCCAACGAAATGGCAGTTGAGGCGCTTGATTTCCCAATTAAATTTATGTAGGCTTCAGCTGTCATAGAATGGATGCCAGGGCACCGTAGAGGAACTTGTCAGAAGTAGTTGGCAGGGTTCTGATCTTTCCCTGGAAAATGCATGATGGTGTAGTTGTATTCTTGCAATCGCAGACCTCAGCGTTGAATGTGAAGAGGCATTTCTGCCTTGGGATTGCCAAAGATAGTCAACAATGCTTGATGATCTGTCACCAGTGTCAAGGGCTACCCATATAAGAATACATGGAAATGTTCACAAGCCCACACCACTGCTAAGCTTTGTTTCTCAGGTTGTGAATAAGCATGTTCAGTTTGGGACAAACTTCGACTTTCAAGTGCCACAATACATCTTCGAGGGTGTGAGTGTCCGCTGTGGGCTAGCATCAACAACAACCTCAGTATGAAGCTTACGATCAAAGTATGCCATTTCAGTAGCATTCTCAATGGCTGGTTTCATTTTCATTTCATTTGAATGCTTTCCAGCATTCATGTGACAAAGAAAAGAAACATTATTTTTTGTCAAGACTCTTAACGGCACACTGACAGTGACAAAGTCTTGTATGTATCTAGAGTAATAGATGGCCATACCAAGGAATTAACGTATCATGTAAACATCTTGTTGGATACTGGCAGTTGACAGTGCTTGCACTATAGCTGGATCGAGTGTCATGCCCTCATCAGAAAAGATACAGCCTAAGAATTTTAACTTTGTCTTATGGAACTTACGTTTCTCAGCCTTCAAAGTTAAACCAGCATCAGCGAGCAAATTACATTTGCATGAGAGCTTTGTCCTGCTCCTTCTGTGTAGCTCTAAAAACCAGTACGTCATTACTATAATTGAAAGCATTCATGACAGTCTGTATGATACATCGAATGACATCTTGAATTAGCTCTGCAGCTGACGACATACCAAAACTTAATGTTTTTGTAAAAGAACAGACCAACATGTGTAGAAAAGGTTTAAATGTGCCTGCAATGCTCCTCGAGTTCCAACTGATGATATCCTTTCGTCAGATTAAGGTGAGAGAATCCCTTTGCACCATTCAATTGTGTTATGTTGGCAATGTGCGGACCTGGATGTCGTTCTCTTTCAATTGCCTTGTTCGCTTGATGCATATCCATGAAAATGCGTACAGCTCCTTCACTGTCTCTTTTGGGTAGTACCACTGTGGGAGAAACCAATGGAATTCAAGCCAATAAAAGTTAATGGAAAAATGGATCAGTGCCTCATTACGATATTGACTAGCTGAGAGCCGACAACATTGGCACTGGAAATCTATATGCCTAAATTAATTTGACTATAACAAAAAATAATAATTTTCAAAGTTGGCTTTAATTTCATAGACATTTTTGTTATAACATTGCCTAGCAGAAGTTATAAGTTTAGTTAGCCAACAACCAGTATCCTCTTGCATCTTGTTTGTAACATAAAAAAGAAGGAGCTACCATGATCCCTTCAAGTATCTTGGCAATAAAAGCCTGACCTAGGAATATTTCATTTATCAAAATCAGGCCTGATATCAAGGAATATTTAGAATGTGGATGATCTGTGCAAGGATTACTAGGAATACAAAATAAAACAGCACGTCTTAACATGAGTGTCTGACAATGAGTGTCATTACCAAAGACAAATATACCTTTGCTCATTTTATAAAGTCGCTGTATATAGAGGGGACTGCAAATGCTTTGTAACTTTGCTTGTGGTCCCTACTCTACATCGCCTCGTTGTAGTTAAGTATTTTTCTCTTTATTTTTCTCAACCAATCGCCATAAGGAGTGATTAAGTAAGTATTAGTGAGCATGGTTAAGGCTGATTACAAAACCATAACAAACTAGATGAAATGGGGAGAAACTAGTGCTCCCAGAGCTATATATATATCAGGTCTTTTGGGTACCCTAGGCTCACAAACAAATTTTAAATGTTTATATAAAGTTTTGCAAAGTATTTTTTTCTTTATGCGCAAGATTGACACTGCATGGTTTTACTTCCTTGCCTTGTGTATATGAAGTCAGGACAAACACCCTTAGAATACTCCTTGTAAGACAGCTTCAATTTGAGATTTGTTACGGTCTCTTATGTAGAGCAAGGATGCCATAAGTGGAGTTGAACACACTACTGTGGAGACTAATCTTGAGTGATCAAAATGTTATTTCTAGTGCAAAGTATTAGCATTCTGCAGTAATAATTTGAAAGCCAATACAAAATCTAGAGAGGCCGCAAAACTGGTGTGGGAGATATTGTGTTTTTTAATGCCTTCTAAGTCGTTCCATGCTTGACATTGAGCAAATAATTCCTTTGTTCCTCATTGCACAGCGAAAAATACTACAGAATCAGTATCCACTGATGCAAAATGTTATATGTGGTCAACCCTGTTTTAATTTTATATGTACCTATTCATCTATACTACTATTATAAAGGAAGAACTTTGAGGCTTTGAGGCGGGTAAACTCGGGAACCACAGCGCCAATCCACACACCCGATACATCGTTGGAATCCTCAGGGTGTGCAGATGGACATAGGCTATATAAATGTAAAACATATGTTATATTTAAAAAATTTACATTTAAAAAAAAGTAGTCCCCTCGAAGTAGCGCCAGCCGCGACCTGCGTTCTGATGTCGTCCAGGAGCGCGAGGAACGTGAGGAGGAGCGGTGGACATGGCGCGGGGGAGGAGCACTGACGAGCGGCACACAGGCGGTGAGCAGCAGCAGACCGGCGGAGCGGCGAGGAGCAATGAACTGAGGAGCGGCGGACATGGCGCGGGGGAGGAGCACTGACGAGCGGCACACAGGCGGTGAGCAGCGGCAGACCGGCGGAGCGGCGAGGAGCACTGAACTGAGGAGCGGCGGCTGAGCAGCGGACATGGCGCGGGGGATGTGCACTGACGAGCGGCACACAGGCGGTGAGCAGCAGCGGACCGGCGGCGAGGAGCACTGAACTGAGGAGCGGCGGCTGAGGTAAGGCTCCGGGGGACAATGTCAGGGCAGGCGGGGGTCGGGACAGGCGGGGGACCCTGTGGCATAATTGTGCTCAAGCTCCCGACTCCCGCCGGCCGCTCCATACTCTGTGAACTCCTACTCTTATCCCTACAACCTCTGCTCATCCTCGCCTCCCTGCAAAAAGAGCGTCAGAGCCCCACTTACCCAGAAAGCTCCCCAGTGCCTCGGGTGCTGCTGCTGGCCACCACTGCAACACTGGGCCTCTGGCATAATTGTGTGAGGTAAGCCTCCGGAGGACAATGTCAGGTCAGGCGGGGGTCGGGGCAGCCGGGGGACGGGGCGGAGGGGGGCCCGGGCTGATGGCCAATGTCGGGGCAGGCGGGGGTCGGGGAAGCCTGATTGCTCCCGGACAAGGTCGGGACGGGCTGCTAGTATGAAATACAAGCACATTTTTCTCCAATTGGATTTACTGGTACTCATTTTGTGGTATCTGGTACAAATTGAGTCCAAAAGCTCCTTGGCGGCGCAAGCTGTCCTCTCAAGTTTAGTATTTTTGAATGATTCAGTGATAGGTGCAAAAACGGTAATAACAGCAAACTACCTTACTGCCCATTTTGAATGAGGTATTATGACATTTTCCCCCATTTTGCAGTTGCTGTTACCATCCTCTCACAGCGGGTTTTAAGAGTGAACACAAAACTCAATTGAGTGCCATTGGTACTGTGGGACCAAAATCCCTTTGATACTGACATATATAAGTCGCAATAAGCCATTTATCGGCCAATTTTCCAAACCTGATATGTTCTATTAGAATTCAGTTCTGACCAACTGGAAGTTTAGACAGGTCAGAGTAGGAAGTTTGCAAGTAAGGTGTCTGTAAGCACACTTGTTATACTAAGTTTTCTGTGTCTTAGTTATGCTTTATAGTACGCACTTAGGCACAATTAAGTAAAATTACACATTTATTTTGTGAAGGTAGACCTGAACATGACCTGGCCTCTTGCTGGTGGGGTGCAGTCTCCCCCATTTGGCTAGGTCACTGGTGATAATAACTCGAATGAGAGACCTTCGTGAGGTCAGATCAGAAATCCTGATATGTTTTGGTGTACTCATGTCAGTTTTGAACGGGGGAGTTGAATGAGGCTTTCTTTTCGTGGCTTGAATAAGCCGCCTTCAAAGGCACAAGAGGAATCAAGTGGTCGTGACAAGAAATAACACGTCAGAATTTAAAGAAGAAGGGATGCCCTTCTGTCTTCACAAGCACATTTGTCCCAGTTCAACGCGTTTGCGTTTCTAGCACCGTGAAACTCCTTTCTTTTCATCAATCACGGCCTAATGAACACAGGGGGATGTGTGACACGTTATGCGCCAACAGGGGTGGCCGGGATTACACGTGGGGTGAAGGAAGCCCTTCACATTTCCGGGTGCATGTTAAACAGCCCCATTTGGCCAGGATGTATTTTCCAGGTTTTTTTGTGCTTTGTGGATTAGCTGCGCTAGGACAACAAAAAGATGGCACCTCGGTGTTAATGAACAGCGCTGCGGTCACACCTTCCCGCCAGAAGCGGCACCCTTGGTTGCAGACCTTCAGACCAGTCACAGGCGAGGGCAGAGATGAAAGCGTGGTAGTTTGGTTGCAGGGGAGCGTGAAGGGGGCGTCTGGGAGCCAGCAAGCAGCGCGAGAGGGCGCGAGATGCTGGCTGGACATGGATGACGCCTACTGTTGGCTAAACGGACCTCAGCACTGCTGCAGACAGCTGTTACGGCAAGTTCCACCATGTGCGTTTTCTTTTTTTTAGGAAAAAAAAACAAGCACTAGTTTTGAATTAAAGGCGATCTGTAAAGTAGAACATTGAGCTGCACGCATTGACGTCATTTAGAGGGTCGCAGTTGCGACCCCTGGCACTGCATTTGCAACCCCTGGACTCAAATGTGGCAAAAACAGTGCCAGAAACACAGGGGCAGCTCGTCCTCATGGTCAACGGTTCCCCATTTTTGTCAATCTTTTATTGCAGTAATAGTGAATACAAACATATTATTCACAATTAGCGTAATAAAAATGGAGTAAAATTAGCAAGAATATAACCCTCCTTGGCATCTGAGGTAAGTAAAACATGCTTTTAAATGTGTGTTATGTGTATGTGTATGTGCAGGTGAGTGTGGGTTTGAGAAAGTGTGTGATTGTGTGTTATGTGTAAGCATGCATGTGTGTGAGTGAATGTACAGTTGAAATGGGGCGTGAGGTCACTTCCGCTACTTGTGGCCTTTTGCTGAATTGAAGTTCATGGTTGCACCATATAGCCACCCAAGAGGTGTTCTACATTTTTGCAGCAGAAATGAGTAGCTTGCGCAGTTGGGAACCGAATGTGTTGTAGAGGGGTTCCGTTCCAAAGTGTGATACTTTTGTTTTGGGGTGCAAATAGAAACTGAAACACACTTGAGGCAGGTGGCACATTATTTCAAAGGAACCATCTCTGCCAAAAACTTTATACATAGCGATAGGCTGTTTTTTTTTTAAATTTATTGAAAGATTGATAAAACATGGACTAGACCTAAGAAAAAGGGCAGCATTGTGCTTTACAAAAAATGGACAAGGATTTAGTGGAAAGGAGAAAACAAACTTTTTCATAGCGATAGGTAAGAGTATGAGCAAATGTTTAGCTCAGTGGTGGGGAGTAATCCTCGAATTTCAAAGAGCTTTTTCTTGAAGGGTTCATCCACACTTTCTTGCACTAAGTTAACTGTCTCACTCTGACTCACTCAGTCTCACTTGGTCTCTCTAATTCACACAGTCTCACCCATTCTACTCTGGCCCACTCTTTCTGAATTACTCAGTACTGTGACTCAGTCTCACACACAGTAACACTCAGTTACACTCACTGTCATTCTCCCTCACATTAATTCTCGCACATACTGGTCTTTACTATCATTCATTCTCACTCACTCTTACTCATTCCTTTACTGACTCTCTCTCTCTCTCACTTAAACTTGCATAGATAGGGGCATATTTACTATAAAGTGTCAGAGAGAGGAGCAACGCCAAATTTGGAAGCGCTGTGCTCAGATAATTTCAAAACGCAGGAATGTGCTGTATTTTCTACAATATGGTGCATCCCCTGGGTTTTCCCTAGCACTGGCACTACAATTAGCTGCCTAGCACCAACACAGGCACCCTTGCACCACAGTGCAAGGGTACCTGTGTTGCAGGGAATGATCGTTTATGTGCAGGAAGGTACTCCCTGCACATAAACAATCATTAATGGCTTTTTACTCTTTCAAGGTGTGCTACAGAATGCAGCACACATACAAAAAGCAACAAGCATTTACAATGTAATAGGTCTCGCATTAGGAAAGTTTGAGCTATTGGTATTGTAAATGACAATTTTTTTATTTATGTGTTGGTTTTGAAGATAGCAAAATTAATAGCTTTGTCATTTACAATGCCAATAGTTTTAACTTTCGCAAATGTGACACCTAGAGCATTTGTACTGCAATACGTGTTGTATTTACGTGACTTAGATGTATTGATATTACAAATAACAATGGCTTTTAATTTTTTTTAAATAATTAATACTTTAATAAAAGATATTGTAATTTATAATGGCAATAGCTTAAACTTTTGTAAATGACTTTTGTGAAGATTATGTTCAGTGTATTTTATTGTGACGAAAATCCAAGAACAGAAGTGAAATATTAACATCTTTTTGTGACATTTCTAATAAAGCTTAAAACATTGAGAGAACATATTTGAACCTGTTGTTGAATGGTTCCACAGATTGATGCGGTGGTGGCGCTGAGTGATGTTGTGCTAGCGACGAGTGATGCTGTGGCGTTCAGTCATGCTGTGGTAGCGCATAGTGATGTTGTGGTGCCCCTGAGTGTTGCTGTGGTGGTGCTGAGTGATGCTGTGGTGATGTGATAGATAGATAGAGGGAGGGCGATAGATAGAGAGAGGGAGGGCGATAGATAGATAGGGTTGAGGGCGATAGATAGTCAGATAGATGGAGTGAGGGCGATCGATAGATAGAGTGTTGGCGATAGAGTGAGTGATGCGATAGATAGAGTGAGTGATGCGATAGATAGAGTGAGTGAGGACGATAGAGTGAGGGCGATAGATGGAGTAAGGGCGATAGAGTGAGGGCAATAGATAGAGTGAGGGAGATAGATAGAGTGAGGGAGATAGATAGATAAATAGAGTGAGGGCGATAGATAGAGTGAGGGTGATAGATAGAGTGAGGGCGATAGATAGAGTGAGGGCGATAGATAGAGTGAGGGCGATAGATAGAGTGAGGGCGATAGATATATAGAGTGAGGGACATAGATAGATAGATAAATAGAGTGAGGGCGATAGATAGAGTGAGGGCGATACATAGATAGAGTGAGGGCGATAGATAGAGTGAGGGCGATAGATAGATAGAGTGAGGGACATAGATAGATAGATAAATAGAGGGAGGGCGATACATAGATAGAGTGAGGGCGATAGATAGAGTGAGGGAGATAGATAGAGTGAGGGAGATAGATAGATAAATAGAGTGAGGGCGATAGATAGAGTGAGGGTGATAGATAGAGTGAGGGCGATAGATAGAGTGAGGGCGATAGATAGAGTGAGGGCGATAGATAGAGTGAGGGCGATAGATAGAGTGAGGGCGATAGATATATAGAGTGAGGGACATAGATAGATAGATAAATAGAGTGAGGGCGATAGATAGAGTGAGGGCGATACATAGATAGAGTGAGGGCGATAGATAGATAGAGTGAGGGCGATAGATAGATAGAGTGAGGGACATAGATAGATAGATAAATAGAGTGAGGGCGATACATAGATAGAGTGAGGGCGATAGATAGAGTGAGGGCGATAGATAGATAGAGTGAGGGACATAGATAGATAGATAAATAGAGTGAGGGCGATACATAGATAGAGTGAGGGTGATAGATAGAGTGAGGGCGATAGACAGATAGACCGATAGACAGACAGATATACAGACAGATAGACAGACAGACAAGATAGGCTGGTTTTTTATTTTTATTTAGATAGATAGATAGAAAGAGGGTGATAGGTAGCCAGATAGATAGAGTGAGGGTGATAGATAGCTAGAGTGAGGGCAATAGATAGATAGATAGATGGTTGTGTGTGGTGGGGGGTTGTGTGTGTGGTGGGTTGTGTGTGGAGTTGTGTGTGGGGGGGGTTGTGTGCGGGGGGTTGTGTGTGTGTGGGGGGTTGTGTGTGTGGGGTGGTTGTGTGTGTGTGGGGGGGGGTTGTGTGTGTGTGGGGGGGGGTTGTGTGAGTGGGTGTGTGTGTGGGGGTGAGGGGTCTGGTTGTGTGTGTGGGGTTGTGTGTGTGTGGGGTTGCATGTGTGTGGGGTTGCGTGTGTGTGGGGTTGTGTGTGTGTGTGTGTGGGGGGTTGTGTGTGTGTGGGGGGTTGTGTGTGTGGGGGGGTTGTGTGTGTGTGTGGGGGGGGTTGTGTGTGTGTGGGGGGTTGTGTGTGGGCGTGGGGTTGTGTGTGGAGTTGTGTGTGTTTGGGTCTGTGTGTGTGAGGTCTGTATGTGGGGTTGTGTGTGTGGGGGGGATTGTGTGTGTGTGGGGGTTGTGTGTGTGTGGGGGGTTGTGTGTGTGGGGGGTTGTGTGTATGTGAGGTTGTGTGTGTGGGGTTGTGTGGGGGGGGTTGTGTGTGTGGGTGGGTTGTGTGAACCCGTCCAACTGAAAGCCCTACTGTCAGTTCAAGTAATTTACATTAAATACAAGAGTTACACTTTCCCATTCCGAAAAGCTTGTCAATATTAAGCTGGGAGACAGCACTTATTCAGAGAAGCACATGGGAGAGGAACCTGCTGCAATTTCTCAACCACGGCCTCGGAACCACCCCAGAAAATCCGGTTGGGTTACTCCAGACAGGAGGGACCTTGGCCAGACAAAGGGCGTAGGGATTAACCTCATAGATGCTATTAAACATTCCTCCCCAGTGCTGCGCTGTCCATTGGAACTAGTGCTGAATGGACGTCCAATGGTCGTGCGCAGCACTGGGGAGGTAGTGCTGCCGTCGGCCAATGCACTGAGGCAGCACTTAAGGGGTTAAAGTGTGATAGTTCACAGGATTTTGTAGTGCAGGCAGGACACGCCTTCATGAGTGTCGTTGTGGAAAATCATATGGGAACAGGCATCGCATGGGGGGTAAAGAGTGGAATCTCATGAGAGTGAGGAGTACGGAGATTCTCTCGTTTCGATTGTGGGTTTAAAGGACATGATCTGTCAAGAGCACGAGGAGTGCTAGAGTCGGCAAGTTGTCGCGATAATAATGAGTTGTGAAAGTACATCATTAGTTGACCCAGTGCTTGCAAGGCAAAAAATACAGGTAACCTGGCCTTGAATACCTCATTGCTTCTAAAAAGTGTCGGAACTCTCCAATTAAAAGTATTGCACCTGTCAAGAAGTGCTGGTACTCAGGTTCTGAAAATAAAGAAGTTCAGGTTCTCAGTACCCGATAGTACTTACGCATTTAAATCCCTGGATAAACCCAATGACGCTTGCAAATTGCTTTTAAGAACAGAAAAGGGTATGCCAAGTATTAAGCAAATGAAGAAAAGAAAATATGACAAAAAAAGTCTGGGGGAACGGAGAAGTATAGAATAGAATGAAAAATGCACAGGAGGCAAGCCCAAGGAAGTGAATTTATGAGTAAGAATAGCTTTAAAGAACAGCAAAAGAGGAAGGAAATCACAACATGCAATGTTATAGGTCATTGCCTAGTGCCTTGACAATGGCATAGGGGCTGGAGGTGGGGCACTAAAGTAAACAACGCCGGACTTGCAGAAAAAGCAGCATAGTGAAAATTTACATTTCAGACGGGGAGAATCGATAGTCCGTGAGGACAGAGTGCACTGTCCGGTCGGTGCCAGATAGGAGGGAATTGCTTTTAAGTGGATGCAAAATTAAAGGCTGATTAAAGGTTATGTGCACCTATCTATCGGGCTAGAGTACTCGAAGTAAGAAAGCCGGTCAATCACTGCCCCCTAGTGGCCACATGTAAAGCATACTGCTGGATACTTCCGAGAGCATTGCCTCGGAAATAGGATTAGACAAATTTTGCAGCTCTCATTATAACTGAATTCATTGACTTTGTAGTTTAAAAAAGTGCCATTTGGAACACTCACTTTAGAAGACGTCAAATAATGAGTCTACTAGAAAGATGAATGTACTCTACCCACAACATTAAGAAGCACAATATGTGCAGTCAAAATCTGCAGGCGAGCGAGATCTTGTTCAGAAGAAGGTAGACTGGGGTTAGTTACGCCACCGAAGCAAGGACAGAGGGGCGATGAGAGGTGAGCGGCAGTGGTGGCGTTTGCCACACTACTACAAATAACAAGCTCTCGGCATTGCTGTGGCGGGGGAGGGCATTCCTTTGAAGTCTGATGCAGGGGCGGGGGAGCGGATTCCTTTGAAGTCTGATGCAGAGGCGCACAGGCTTCCAAATGGTGTGGGATGTGCACGCGCCAGGCTCACTCACATGCACTGTACCCAATCCGCACTTTGGGCACACTTTTGAAAACCTTACTATAATCTCGCCTAAAAGCATTGCTAAAGCAATGCCTTAGGCTTGATCTAAAAACAAGGAGAAATAAAAGCATTTCCCCTCATGCACCATTCTAACGTCTTCTCTTGCATGGTGTTAGTGTTTGTCACTGCCACAGATTTACATACCCTTGTAAATCTTTGACAGCGTCAAAAAGTAATGGGTGTTGCGGTGGAACGCCCACAGCATCACCCATTGCACGCTCCTTTGCAACAGAGAACTGCAGCAGAAAGGAGCATACTTATAAGGTCGCGTTAAGCCACGCTACGTGGCTTAGCACTATCTTGTAAATATTAAAAATGGGGCTACACCACTGGAGCACTAAAAAGAGTGATGCTTCGATGGAGATAGGGGCTTGTAAATATGCCCCATAGTCACAAACATTCTAACAGTGCTTGAATGCCCAGGCACCTTCATGCATCTGTGCCAGTAATCAAACAATGTCACAAGCTTCCTCGGTTTGTTGCTGGACCTGAAGCGGGTCTGCATTATATATTTTTTATGACAAGAATGATAATTATTCACTCTTGATACAATAAAAATGGTCCACAAAACAAGGAGGGTGTAGTGTAGCTGTAGAGTCTATAAAGGAGAGCCGCCACTGGTCCAGGGACTCTTACCCATCAAACCAATCCATTCCTCCTTTCATCCATCCATTCAATCATCCATCCATCCTTACGCTCATCTTTCCACCTTTTCGCTCCATTTATCCACCCTTTCACTCCATCTACCCATTCTTTCACTCCATCCATCATCTTCACTTTGGCTCATTCATCTATCCACCCTTTTACACAGCCATCCATCCATCTACTCTTCCTGTTACCCATCCTTTTCACTCTCATCCATCTATCCATCCATCACTTCACCCTTTCACTCATCCATCCTTTCATCCAAACATCCATCTACCCTGCCTTTTACTCATCCGTCCATTGTTTTACTCATCCATCTTTACATCCATCTTTTCAATCATTCATCCATAGACCCATGCATCCATCCATTTACTTTTCCACTCATCCATTGCCCTGTATTTATTTCCCTATTCTTGCTTCTCTCTGGAGGGTGATAGGGCAACACCCCTTTTGCCTATGAACATCAGTCACCTAAAAAGGCGTGTTAAGGAAAGGACGTCTTCTCCCAATGGATTGATAGATTTGATTGGCACATATAAATATATTTCCCACAAGCGTAAGGAGGATAAGCTTGTGGTTCTAGATTATTCCCATGGGCTGGTCATCTGGTACTTCTTCATAGGGAGAGTTCTGGACTGTCATTTTATTTGTTGTCAAGCTGCTTTTTATTAATAATAAGCACATGGAGGAGAGGCATTACAATGTATAATCAATCCCCACAGCCACATCTATTTTTAATAAAGGACTCAGTGTCTTGATGAGCGGGTAATTATAGTTCTCGGTATGTCACCATTTCCATGCCATCCCATTCAACTGTCTGCTTCACAACTTTTGTAATCCCTTCTCAAGCCGCCCCCCCACTTGTCCCCCCCTCCCCCCAACGACAGTAGTGGTGGTAAAAAGGATATGCAATGGATATTTAGGAGTAGTGGATAGTTTTGGGAGTCTAAGCATAAGTCTTAGGATGTTAATAGGTGTGGTGGTTATCTGTGTGCTCCAAATGATATTAGTTTTTTTTTTAGTTGTCCCGGGTAAGGTCTAGAACTGAAACAAGTGCATGGCTCTTGTCATAGGAGGGCAAACCGCTAGTTTAATATGGGGTCAATGGACCCCATATTTATTAAAAATTCTTGTAATTATCTCTTAAGATATCTGCTAGTCTTTCCACACTAAGTATTTTCCAGAGACGAGAGTGTCACTACAGGTGCTTCTTTCGTCTTTCAGGCAGCTCAATTGGCTTTTTGGCCACTCCAATGCATGTCCACATAATCGCCCTTTCTTCCTTTGGCTGGTGTTCCAGTCCAGGGTCTCTGAGGCCAAGGAGCACTGCCTCCAGTTTAGTTAGCATATCTTTCATTTGTGCTAAAATCTCCTCCCAAAATAGTTTGCTGGTTGGACTATCCTGCAACCTCTCCAACATAGGTCGGGGGCTTCCGGGAATATCTTTTTTATTTTCGTGGGATGGAGCTAGCGGTTGTAGAGTGTCTTATAGTGAGCTTCCCTTAGTTCTAATGGGTGGTTATTCTTAACAATATCCTTCTAAAGGTGTCGCCATTCTCCCTCTGGGATGTCCCTCCCTAGTGTGTGTTCCCAGAAGCTAAAGTGTCGGGGTCACGGAGCGTGCAACATAGATAGCAGGAGTCCATACAAGAAGGAAATCACCCCTTTCATGGTTCCCACAAAGGTTTCTATGGGCAGCAGATCTTATGTGGCAGCTTGCCTGATCTGTGGGTGTAGGGCCCAATGTTTGAGCTGGAGATAGTAGAAGAGCTTGCTGGAGGGGAGGTGGAACTCTCGTTGGCAATGTTCGAAAGTTAAAATATTATAGTAATGAAAAAGATCGGAAAGCACCAGGCACCCGCCTTTCCTCAGGGCGTCAAATGGTCCCAGCTTTGCTAACGGCGGGGAACTCCAAGTTGAAATGGATCAGGGTATTGGGAGAGGGAAAAGTCGTTCAACCAGCACTTTTAGTTATGTCATCCATATCTTAAGAGTGGTCCGGGTGGGGGTACTCCAGCAAGCATTTCGAGGTTTATCCTTTCTTGGTTTCCATAGTACATCCCATATCGTCCTTCCCACTATTGGCCTGTCCATGTGGAGCCAGTGTTTGTCCAATTCCCTTAGAGACCATTTTGCAATTACCCAAAGGTCAAAGTCGAGCAAAGCCACCCTCCCTTTGTGCGTCTTAGCAAATTAAAAGGCAGTCGCGCCCTGCCGCTTTGCCACACATAGCGGTTTGGGGAAGAAATGTCGCTCAGGAGGGCCTGAAACAGGTACAGTAGTTTTGGGAGTACCGTAACTTTAATAGCATGTATGCACCCCTACCATGAGATGTATACTAAATCCAGCTTCTGAGGTTGTAACTGTAGAAATAGGGTGCAGGGGTAACAGCCCCTCTAATTATGGTGTGATCTTGATCCTCAGGTACGTGAGGTTGTGTTTGGCCCACCAGAATGGGGTGTCCTCCAGTAACAAAGTCACCACCCTTTCTGACATAGTTAGATTCAAAATGGATGATCTGGCCAGGTTTACACAGAAACCCACAACGTTTTCAAACCTCTGCAGTTCCTCCTGAAAGACTCGGAGTGAGGATTGGAGAGAGGTAAGCGTCATCAAGATATCGTCAGCGAATAACGACATCTTGTGTTCATTGCCCCCAAATCTAATCCCCTGGATCTCTGGTGTTACATGAATTCGAGCTGCCAATGGTTCAATACTTAGGGCAAACAGCAGAGGGGACAATGGGCAGCCCTGTCTTGTCCGCCTACCAAGAAGCAACGGAGGCAAGCTTACGTCATTGACCTGTACTCTCGATCAGGGTTGTGTGTAATTGGCTTTGATCATGTTAATGAATGGTTTCCCAAACTCAAATCGTTCTAGTGGGCAAAACAGAAAATTTCAAACCACCCTGTCAAACACCTTTTCCACATGCTAATCTCACGAAGATTGCCGGAAGTTTAGGTTTTGAAATCTTTTCAATTAGGTGTAATGTCCTACGAATGTTGTCATGGGTTTGTCTGCCCTTTATAAAACCTGATTGGTCAGCATGAATTAGATCTGGCATCAAACCCTCCAATCTGGAAGCCAGGATTGCTGAGTATAATTTAGCATCCAAATTTAAAGGTGCAATCGCTGTGTAAAAGAGGCGCAGCTATTCAGGGCTTTCCCTGCCTTTGTAATCACTATAATGCCGCAATTACTTGCCTTACCTCTTCGTCTGTAATTGGGGCGTTCAACTGTTCGTTCTGATTGGTGGACCTGCCGAGTCTCTCTCGCCATTTCCCCCGCAACCGCTCCTTGCGACCTGTCCCCACCTGTTCTAAAGTACCACATTGCCTATCTGTTCCCATTGTTACCCACCACCCTCCCACGTTCAGTACCCCCCCTCAAACTTGAGAAACTGGTAACATAACATAACATTAGCTATGGAGTCCCCGGACCACCAGCCATGATGCCGAACGAGAAAAAGAGTATGTCAGCAGGCGTCTTGGTCTAGGCCCGTTGCCCCAGATGTCTCTTAGCAATAAGAAATGTAGCATGTCCTTTCTTTTTCCTCCAGATTATGTTCGGTCAAACAGATTCTTTCTGTGGAGCCATAGACGTTCTCACATTTTCCCTCAGGTCAAGTTCTTTGGCTCCTCTGTTTTCCGCCAGGTTCTTCTTGCATGCTTCCCCCCAATCTCTTCCCTCTGGCCCTTGACTATGTGTGGAAAGACGACTCTTCCACACTCTGGGTCTTAGACTGTCGATCTTTGGGAAGAGTTCGCCACTGAGAAGATTTCTTACGTTCTGTACCTTTCCAGTTCATGGAAGTCTGAGTGCTCGCCTCCTCTGGAGTTGGTAATCCCAGGATATCCAGACCTTCCTCCAGTTCTATGATCTGTTGAGCTTTTTTGTTGAGCTCGAAGACCAACTCAAATAGATAAGTCCAGCAATGTTTGATGTGGTCCGCTAGCAACTTTTCGGTTATTGGTCTGAATTGTTGTCTTTGTTTTAGAGTGGCTTGTGCCAGGTCTTGAAACAGCATGCATGTAAAGCCCTGAAATGATACAAAGTCTTTATTTTCTGTCCACTTGGAGTATGGCCTCCCTAACCTTTACTGAGTGGAGCTTTACCAGAATGTCACAAGTGAGTCTTCATTTTCCGGTCGTTTGGCGCCCCACTGGATGTGCCCTCTGTATTTAGATTTTCAGCTAGTGTGGTCCCAGGACCTCCGCGAAGAGTCCCTCGATGAAGGCATCCAAGTCAGGCCCCTCTGTTCCTTCCTCCAAGTCTCCGATTCTAATGTTGTCTCTCCTCGATCTATTTTCCAAGACCTCACTTTTCCGTAGGGCCTGTTGCAATTGTACGTGGAGGGCTTGCATCTTGTGGGTGTCTGTTGCTTGTTTGTCAAGATCCTGTGTTTGAGCCTCCACCTCTAGTACACGTGTGTCGATGGAGTCCATATCCTGTTAGATGGAAGACATACGCTCCATTAGGTCAGCTTTGAGTTGCTCCATTGAGGCCTTCAAGTCCATCTTAAGTTCTGGGTGTAGTTTGGCCCTAAATTCCCTCAGGGAGGACATCAAATCGTCCTTAGTAAGAGCCATGTCTGTATCAGAGTCTCTTTGGTCTTGAGCTTGCTTCACTTCCGCGGGGGCAAAAAAACTAGAGACTTTGCTTGAGGATTTTTGTGGGGGCATAGGTGCGGTCACGCGCCTCCTCTCAATCGTGGGACAGGCTCGCCCCCTGGTCTCCAGGGGCTTTTCGTCCCCACTCTACAGTGCCTTGACCTTTGCCAGCAAAAGGGTATCCGCTGTTGTCCCACGAAAATCAGTTGGTTTCAGCTGGGAGTACTCCCCCCACCCCTCCACTCTTCTAAAGGATTTAGTTGATGGCCGTCATCCTAGGGTCAGGCGCAAATCAAAAGTTGATCCTCTGGTTCCTTTATTTGGTCTGGTCCCCAGGCCTGCGCCTCCTTACTCCCTGAGGATTATCTGTTAGTGCATGACATCATCCACAACCTATTACACCAGTTTCCCCCTCTCTGGTGAATCTCATGATTGGGCAGCCATCTTAAGGTCAGGTGCGGGACTCCGACCTATAAAATATTGATCTGTGTTGCTCTGGGATTCTCAACCATCTCCTAGCCTCCTGTGGGGACTGCTGGTAACCCCAGCTGCACCCTTACTCACCGCCTCTGGGCCCCTGCGGTGCATCGCAAAGAACCTCTGGCGTTTCCCTCGCCGCTGGAGACGTTTTCTAGAGGATATCGCTGTTCGTTAAGGCTCTCCCCGCACCCACTGAGGGCACAGTGCACCTCCAGTCGCTGCTGATTCTTTGTGGGCTACTGGAGGCAGGCCCCTCACCCAAGCTATCGTTCAGCAGTTCGAGAGCCTGCTGCGCCATCCTGAGAAACTCTGCCACTCTCGAGTCTCGTCGTTCTGTGCTGGAATCACTCCCAAATGGACATCGGACTCAGCCTCCATCAGCTGTCCGTATTTGCAGGACCGGGTTACGGCTCCCATCAGCTACATTTTCCTTCAAATTCTATCATAGATAGCTACATGGCAGTGAAGCCAGTGTGGATCACGTCCACCTGGCCATCTTGCCTGGCCACGCCCCGGAATGTGGGTTTTTTAATTGAGGTCAAGAGGTAGGGGAGTAAAGCGAGTTTTATAACAATGTATTTGATTGGAATGTGAATTTACAGTAAGAGCTTGAAGAGGAGCTGCAATGGCTCCAGCCTTACCTCTGGTACGAAGGGCACTCCATATTTTTTAGGTGTTTTCTGAGCCTCTGGATTGTGTCTTTTTTCCTGACACAGGGACTGCTGCCTGTAGCCACCTTTGCTTCTGAGTTACCTGAACCACATGTGGTCCTTATGTTTTTGGGCGAGGTAAGTGGGTGAGCTGAAGTAAATGCCATTTCATTTAGGGGATGCTGTTCTGAAAAAACATCTCACTTCCTGAAAGGTATGAACAACATTCTGTGGCTCCTTGACCTTACCTGACCAATTTCAAATTATCGTTCCCATATCCCCAATTAATATCAACCGACCACCTCATACTTGTCCGACATATTAGAACTGCATTGAACTACTAGTTACTCCCTTTTCTAGAACCACCTTCGCTTTCATGCATTGTTTGCCGCATAACTCTTGCTCAGTAGCTAAGCATGGTTTGGAGCCCTAATACACTATTAATAACCTGGACATCCTTTTTCTTTCTGGAACTTGGTTCAAAGACACTACGCTTCGTGTTTTCGGCCTTCTCTACCCTCTTCATTATTCTATTATCGTAAGTGATTGTAAAGACAGAAAGGGTGGTAGAACAGTAGTTGTTTATAAGGCTATGATCTGCTGGAGATGACTTCTCACTGACCAAGATCACTCTTTTTAATGCTTTTCCTGGGAAATATCTGTGCTTAACGCTTCCACAGTCAGATAAAACATCTTTAATCACCCCAGGTGAGAATAACACATTCTTTGATGAAGGATACATGGATTACCTCATGAGCCCAACTGATTGTCTAAGAGGCCAGCATCTTTCTTGACAATTTTAACTGCACTTGAGCAAATGCAAATGACACAGCTTTAAATGTCAATCAATCAATCAATCAGTGGTTTATATAGCACGCTACTTACCCGTGAGGGTCTCAAAGCACTGGGAGGGGTGGGGGGGGGACAGCTCCGGGTCAGTCGAAGAGCTGGGTCTTGAGGTCTTTCCTGAATGTGAGGAGGGTTGGGGAGCGTCTGATGTTGACCAGGAGCTTGTTCTAGGTTTTGGCTGCAATGTAGGAAAAAGCGCTCCCGCCCGCTCTGATTCTGTGGATGCGGGTGACCGCTGCCAGGGCAAGGTCGGCGGAGCGGAGGTTCCTCTTGGGTGCGAGGAAACATACTTGGTCATTGAGGTATTTGGGTCAGATGTTGTTGAGGGATTTGTAGTCTTGGGTCAGGAGTTTGTAGGTGACCCTCTTCTCGATGGGGATCCAGTGGAGGTTTTGCAGGTGTTGGGTCATGTGTTTGTTGCGCGGTGTTCCTAGGACGAGCCTGGAGGCAGCGTTCTGGATGGTTTGGAGTTTGCATAAAAGAGTTTTGTTGATTCCAGCGTAGAGGGTGTTGTCGTAGTCAAGTCTGCTGGTGATGAGTTGCGTGGGTGACGGCCTTTCTGTAGTTGGGGGGGATCAATTTGAAAGTCTTACGGATGTGTTTTCTACCTATCATGATCCTTCTTGCAGCGGATCCCAACAAGACGTCAATAACTTAGCAGATAATTATAAAAACTGAATGACAGACCTGACTTAAGAATGCACTCCTCTGAAAAGCAAGAATAGAATTTTAAACCCTTGTGCCCATTGCTTCTCAAACAAATTATATATGGAAAAAAATCCATGAGGATACTTGATAACGCTTTCAGCCAATACCCCACTTTCTGGACCCTTGCTCAACGTAGGGTTGCCCGAAAAGGGCAATATATTTACATGTCAAAATCCTACAACATCAAACCACAAATGCATATCTCGAAGAACCACCTAAGATGCCTATTTGATCTAATTAAACAGGCCAACAGTAAGCCACTATCAGCATGACATTCAGTGATCGAAATTTGAAGAGTTTGTTTAATTCTTTTCTGAGAGGAAAAAGTCCATTTAAGTCTCTCTTCCTCTTTCTTCTGAACATCGGTTTGACAGCATCAATTGTGAGAGCCCCGATGACATGATCCTATTTTACAGAAACATCAGAGCCTCAGCTACTAAATGATAACCGAAGTTAAACCGACAAATAACGCCATTTACACTTCGTAACATTTGTAAAGATCAGACCAAACAGTTAGTACAAGACTTGAATGCATCCTAACTCTGGCATCGAGAACCTCTTCTAATTGTGATTTGCAAGCTAAAAGCTCCCCCCGAATACTTGCTTCAAAAGATTGATTCTGAACTAAAAGATCAAGTTCTAACTTAGCGATTTTTGCCTCGATATCAGTTATCGTACACCTGAACTTGTTTTGCCTCGTAGATTGAACAGCAAAAATCACCCCCCTCAAATAAGCTTTGTAAGAGTCCCATACGATTTCAATTGAGGCGGTTCCTAGATTTAGCTCAAAGAACCTCTCTGAGTCCTCTAACAATTTTTTACCACTTCATCCTCGAGCAAGATACTTCGATCCATAGTCCACCTTTTAATTCTCTGCTGGCCAGAGAGCTTTAAAACTAGAGAGATGGCGAATGGTCTGAGAGGTACCCTCCTAAATGCTTGACATCCTCCACAACACCCCGTAGCTCATCAGCAATAAAAAAAAAAGTCTAGTCTAGATTTGTGTCCTAGCTTCTTATTATGAAAAGTATATTCCTTTTTAGTCCCCCATTTTTTCCTCCATATATCCATCCAGCTCATCTGATGCATCGCATTCACCAAGTGAGATCTTGTTTTAGAATTATATATTGTTAGACCTGGCACCTTGGCGTGAATCTCCCTTCCACTTTTTGCTGATGTGCCTCCGATGTTTTGCTGGTTTTCCGATACTCAGGGCACTGCGCCACGGCTGACCCGTGCCGCAGTGCAAGTGCTCCCTACTGTAAATTGTACATATGATTGATGTCCATGATTGGTTCATTGGATTTACTGTTAGTCCCTAGTAAAGTGCACTAGAGAGTGCCAGGGCTTGTAGATGCCAATACTGCTGGTGGGCCTGCAGCGCTGGTTGCGCCACCCACCGAAGCAGCCGTAAAGATGTGTCTGGGAACTGCGACCGCAGAACCCGCGTGCGGTCTCGTACTGTCACGCTAGCTGGGCAAGTGCACCCACTTGCCAGCCCCCCGAACCTTCCCTCGACTACATATTAGTCACCCCTATGGTAGGCCTGCGGGCAGGGTGCGTTGTAGGTGTGAGGTAGGACAAGCCCTGATGTGTGTGGCATGTCCTAGTAGTGACTTACAACCAAAACCGTATTTCACTATTGAAGGCTACTTGCTCCAATAGGCCAGACTGAGCTGCTGGAGTTATTACACCCTATAATCCCAGCAGGCTCAAGGAGCATAGTAGCGCGTTGTGTTTAGTATGCCTGAACTCAGGATGATAAAATATTTCTTTTAGTAAAGTTTATTTTAGTATCCTGGGTTTGCAAATGCTACTTTTAGAAAGTTAGCCTTTGCTTGCCTAACCATTTCAGCCCGCCTCTGCTGGTATGTGTATCTGACTGTCTGGGACGTGTGAGTGACAGGGCTGGGAGGATGACAGGTGGTGAATGCGCAGATTACACCTTAGTGGGAGGTAGGAGTGGCTCTTGACTCTGGATCTTGCTGTGCTCTGCCACCACAATGCTGGCTCCACCCTCCTGGGGAGCGTCGGATGACTCAGCCGACACCTGGCCCAGGAAGGGCGAAGCCCCATCAACAAGGTACTCTGGCTGCCCCTGTCGGCACAATGCTGGCTCCACCTCCTGTGGGGCGTCTGATGCGCCTGCCCCTCACACTGAAAGCAGAAGCCGGAGTACACCCGCCAGGGTACTCAAGGACTGAGAGTGGCTATGCAAAGGCCCCCCTGGCCTGCGAGAACAAAAGAAATGCCATATAAAAGAAGGAGCCCTGCTCCTTGAAAATTAGATCCTGTTTGGGCTACAGAAGGAACTCTGCCCGACGAGAAGGACCGGGAAGGACAAGGAAGAGTGCTGTCTCTTGCCTGTGTCTGGTGCCTTGCTGCTGAAGGAGAGGAAAAAGGAAAGACTACGAAAAGACTTTTGCTTTACAAAGACTTTGTGCCGAACTCTGCTAAAAGATCTCCAAGGGCTTGAAACTGAACTTGCCCCCTGACCAGCGCCCCAGGACCAGTGGGCGCTACACCCTGAAGAAAGCAACTGCGTGTGCTGCTCCTCGTGGCAGTACCGACGGAGGAATCTCCTCCAAGGCAACGACATCCACCTGACCACCGTGACCGGGGCCCAGAGCAACAGCGAAAGCAAAGTGAGGACCAGCCGCCGCTGGCCCGAACACCGTGACCGCAACTGCACCGGGAGCCCGAGAGCAAAGCGAAGGAGGACCCGTCCGGTCCGAGCTCTCGAGTTGACTGCGCAACGAGCAGCCAATCACTTGCAAAGACGGACAGTCGCCCTGTGAGAGTCCCCTAGGTCGGTACCTTGCCCGACAGCCAGCTGTGAGCGCACAGCTGCACCGGCACTTGGCTGGGTACGTCCTGCACTTGAGGACCGTACTGCCACTTGCCGCCACCACGCAACCGCTGCCTCCAGGGTCGGAGCGGACGACGAGGAGAGGACCCTGCCGCCACAGAACACCGCTGCCCCGGATGACCCGTGAACTGCTCGGCTAAGAGCCGCACCGAACAGCGACCCCGGGAAGGTAACGCGACGTGGGACAGATCCCCTGGGAACCGCCTGCTCCACAAGAACTTTGTTGAACTGGGCAAAAGGCCCTAAAGAACTCTTATTGCCCGAAAGAACTGTGGCAACTTGAACTAAGTAAACTTGGAACCGCTATTTGAAAGTCGATAACTGTATTCTTAAGCCTGCTTGAAACCTATATAAAGATATATATTTTTACAGAATACAGTCTGGTCTCATTGTGTGGTGGGTTGGTTGTGACGGTGTAATATTGCAAGTGTTTAACCCTATGTGCCCCAAAGATTAGCCTACGACTGCTTAAGCCACACTACCTAGAGGGTAAGCAGAGGTTGTCTGGAAGGTAACCCTCAGCCCTGACGAGGAAGAGAGAGTCCCTGCTTGTCGCTAGTGTCGCCACTGCGCCAACTAGAGCCTCCCCCTTCCTACATTGGTGGCAGCGGTGGGATTTTTCAAATTTACACTTGCGGTATCTAAACCTTAGCTTCCGACCATTGCACAGTGATTTCAGTCCAGTTCCTTAGCCACAGACTTTGCTTTTCGCTGAAAGAAGATTCCGAGTGTGAGAACCATGCCGGGCACGAAGAGCCTGGATGGAGCGGAGTCCACGACCTCTGAGGTGTTGGAGGTGGAGTGGGACGCCGCAAAGCTGGACAAATACTCAAAGACGGAGCTGAAGTTTTTCTGTAAGAAACTCAAAGTTCCGCACGCTGGTTGCAAGAATAAGCCAGAATTCTACAAGGCCCTGAAAGCCTGGATAGAGTCCAGAAAGGCCCCGGAGGATCAAGATGCCCTCGCAGAACAGGATGCGACTGAAGAGCAGACTGCACCTATGGATCTGGTGGATCTCGAAAGGCAAGACAGCGTGCACAGCTTTGGTAAAGGCCTGTCGCCAGAGGAGCTGGCAGACAGGAAGGAAACGAGGAATCACGAAAGAAAGCTGGCAGAATTGAAAATCCAACTGGAGTTGGAAACAAAAAGAATGGCGCTGGAAGAGCGAAAGCACCAAATGGATTATGAAGTGAAAATGAGGGAGATAAGTCTCAAGGAGAGAGACTTGGATCGTCCTCCCTCTGGTGGCAGCACATCGCCAGTGCAGGTAGAGTCAAGAGTGCACATCCCGAAGGACGTAGTTAAGGAGTTCTTTAAGGGGGATGACATAGGACAGTGGTTTAGGGCATACGAGGTAGCCATGTCCTCCCACCGGGTCCCTGACAAGGATTGGGGAGCGGGGTTGTGGGGAAGGTTCCTTAGCGAAGGGCGAGATACCTTGCTAGATTTGCCCGTTGAGAAACAGAGGTCCTATTCCCACATGAAAGAAGCTTTAATGCGCAGGTACCGGCTTACCCCTGAAATGTATAGACAGAAGTTTAGGGGATGTACTAAGCGGCCTGGGAATACGTATGTGGAGTATGTGACTTACTTTTGCAGAGCACTGGATGGTTGGGTGAAGGGTAGCAGAGTGAATGATTTTCAAGGTCTCTTTGATTTAATTGCATGGGAGCACTTGTCTGATCACTGTTTTCCTGAGTTACGCCAACACCTGATCGATAGCAAGCTGTCCAACCCGAGGAAGCTTGCTGAGGAGGCGGACCGCTGGCTCAGCACCAGGGTCCACAAGGGTCCCGTGGGAGACTCCGCCAAGAGTGGGCAGGGTCCCCAGCAGAAGAGTGGGGGGGACAAGGGGGGAAAACAGAAAGGGTTCCAAAAAGGCCCCCAAAGTAGTTCCCAGGGGAACCAGCAGCAAGGTTCTCAGCCTCCCCCACCCCCAAAGCAGAATGGGGCCCGACAGGTAAACCTGTTCCAAAGGGGCCCTTCAATTGTTACAAATGTGGCGAGCCTGGGCACATATCCAGTGACCCCAAGTGTCGCCTGTTTGGAAAACCCGCACCCACTGGTGCTCCGCCCCGTCAAGTGACTAGTGTTCACTTAGGAGAAGAAGTGATGGTCCCGGGGGGTGGAGATCCCGTTCAGATGACCCTAGTCTCGCTAGGAGACAGTGAGATGATCCCTACGAACTACCTGCCCTCTAACACTAAGAAATATGGGCAGATGGTGATCATCAATGGCAAGGAAGCTGAGGCTCTTCGAGACACAGGAGCCAGTGTGACTGCAGTGAGGCAGCACCTGGTGTCTCAAGAGCAGGTTGTACCCCATGCCTACTGTAGGGTTATCAACGCTGATAATTCTGAGAGTCAGTGTCCGATGGCTCAAGTTCCCTTCGAGTGGGGGGGGGGGGTCTCTGGTACTCTGCAGGTCTGTGTAAGAAAAACCATGCCTGTTGACTGTTTGCTAGGGAATGACTTGGAGCACTCCCCTTGGGAAAAGGTGGAGAAAACGGCTCACCTGCGGATGGTGGGTCTGCCTGACTGGGCGTGCGTGACCACCCGGTCAATGACAGCCAGTAGGGGTGATCAAGAGGTCCTGGGGCCTGAAGGAGAGGCCCAGGAACCGGCCTTAGGGAGAGGGCGCAGGGGGCGCGGGAAACCGGACCCTGAAGTTCCCACGGTCCAGGAGGAGGCAGACCTTGAGGGGGATGCCCTGGAGCCTACAGGGGAACATATCGCCGAACTGGGGGACCTGCCTGAGCTGACCCATTGGCAGCAAGAAGGAGGACCCTCCAGGGAGGAATTCTGCAAGGAGCAGAAAGAATGCCCCTCTCTCATGGGTATGCGGCAGCAGGCTGCAGACCAGGCCAATGGTGTTCAGGCCAAAACACATTATGTGTACTGGGAGAACGACCTCCTGTATTCAGAGCCTAAGGCTGCTGAACCTGGGTCAGCCCGTGTGCTGGTGGTACCCCAGAAGTTCAGAGCCTTCCTACTGGGTCTGGCTCATGATGTGCCTTTAGCAGGACATTTGGGGATGGACAAGACCTATGACAGGCTTGTCACCCACTTCTACTGGCCCCAAATGCATAAGAGTTCAGACGCTCATTGCAGAACCTGTCCGACTTGCCAGGCAAGTGGGAAGACCGGAGGGAAGAAGAAGGCTCCCCTCCAACCCTTCCCTGTGGTCGGTACGCCATTCCAGCGAGTGGGTATTGACATTGTTGGGCCTCTGGACCCCAAGACAGCCATGGGCAACAGGTTCATCCTGGTCTTGGTGGACCATGCCACCCGGTACCCTGAAGCCATCCCTCTGAGGACAGTGACGGCCCCCGTGGTGGGACGTGCACTGATGGGAATTTTCTCATGAGTAGGATTCCCTCTAGAGGTGGTGAGCGACAGAGGGACCAACTTCATATCCAAGTATATGAAGTCCCTGTGGCAAGAGTGTGGCGTAACGTATAAGTTCACCACGCCTTACCATCCCCAAGGTAACGGGTTGGTTGAGAGATTCAACCGAACCCTGAAAGGCATGATCATGGGCCTGGAAGGTCCGATGAGGCGTAAGTGGGACGTCCTCTTACCGTGCCTACTCTTTGCATATCGCGAGGTACCCCAGAAGTCCCTAGGGTTCAGCCCCTTTGAACTGCTGTACGGTCACCCCGTGAGAGGACCGCTGAGTTTGGTAAAGGAAGGCTGGGAGCAATCTCCCAGGAAACCTCCCCAGAATGTATACAGCTACATGCTGGCCTTCAGAAACCAAACCAGACGCTTCAGACAACTTGCCGAGGCAAATCTGGAAGCAAGCCAGGAGGACATGAAGCGGTGGTACGACCAGAATGCCACTCTGGTCGAGCTTCAGCCTGGACAAGAGGTGTATGTCCTGGCCCCAGTGGAGCCCTGTGCCCTTCAGGATAAGTGGACAGGCGCATTCGAGGTTGTGGAGCGCAAGAGCCCCGTGACATACTTGGTGGACATGAAGACGCCCAGGAACCCTTTGCGGGTCCTACATGTCAACCGCCTCAAGCCCCACTTGCGAAGGTCCGAAGTGGGCATGTTGTTGGCAACTGATGACGGAATGGAGGAGGAGTCGGAGCCTCTCCCTGACCTCTTAGTGGCCTGTGAGAAAGACGGGTCAGTGGATGGAGTTAACCTCTCACCCACCCTGACCCCCGAACAACAGGAAGACTGCCGCCAGTTGCTGGGGCAGTTTCCAGATCTGTTCTCCCTGGTTCCGAGTGTCACAGATTGGTGCGTCCATGATGTGGACACTGGAGACAGCTTACCTGTGAAGCATAAGGCTTACAGGGTGACTGACAGGGTCCGGGCCTGCATCAAGGAGGAGGTTTCCAAGATGCTTGCCCTGGGGGTGATTGAGTCTTCCAGCAGTCCTTGGTCCAGCCCCGTGGTCTTGGTTCCGAAGGCTGCTGCGCCGGGAGCCACGCCCGAACTCCGGTTCTGTGTGGACTACAGAGGACTCAATTCAGTCACGAAGACTGACGCGCACCCCATCCCCAGAGCGGATGAGCTCATTGATCGGCTAGGGGCTGCTCGGTTCCTCAGTACGTTTGATTTAACGTCTGGGTACTGCCAGATCGCCTTGACCGATGGGGCAAAGGAGAGGTCGGCATTCTCGACACCAGATGGGCATTTCCAGTTCCGGGTTATGCCATTTGGGATGAAGAATGCCCCTGCCACCTTTCAGAGATTGGTCAACCAGGTGTTGGCTGGGCTGGACGAGTTCAGTGCCGCCTACCTGGATGACATCGCGGTGTTCAGTGGCACCTGGCCAGAACACCTGCGACACCTCTGGGAAGTGTTGATGGCTCTGCGCAGAGCAGGCCTCACAATCAAGGCAAGCAAGTGCCAGATTGGGCAGGGTTCAGTGGTGTACTTGGGACACCAAGTTGGGAGGGGCAAGGTAGCACCCTTGCAACCCAAAATTGAGACCATCCTGGCTTGGGAACCCCCCAAGACCCAGACTGCAGTGAGAGCCTTCCTGGGGCTCACTGGGTATTACAGGAGGTTTGTCAAGGGCTATGGCACGATCGTGACCCCCTTGACAGAGCTGACTTCGAAGAAGCAGCCCAGGAATGTGATTTGGACTGACACCTGTCAGAAGGCTTTTGACACCCTGAAGACTGCCATGTGCACGGCGCCCGTGCTCCTGGCTCCTGTCTTCTCCAAGGAATTCATAGTGCAAACAGACGCTTCAGAGCATGGTGTAGGGGTCGTTCTTTCACAGATGACTGAGGAGGGCTTTGACCAACCCGTAGCCTTCATAAGTAGGAGGTTACTTCCACGGGAAAGTAGGTGGAGTGCAATAGAGCGTGAAGCATTTGCTGTGGTCTGGGCGCTGAAGAAGCTAAGACCCTACTTGTTTGGGTCTCACTTCCGAGTTCAGACGGACCACAGGCCCCTCAGATGGTTGATGCAAATGAGGGGTGAGAACCCGAAACTGTTGAGGTGGTCCATTTCTCTACAGAGTATGGACTTTACGGTGGAACACCGACCTGGCACCAATCACGCCAACGCTGACGGGTCTGTCCAGATTTTTCCGCCTTAGTGATGTGGAACTCCCTGGGGAAGGGTAGTTCCCCCCACATTTCAGCTGGAGGGGACACATGTTAGACCTGGCACCTTGGCGTGAGTCTCCCTTCCACTTTTTGCTGATGTGCCTCCGATATTTTGCTGGTTTTCCGATACTCAGGGCACTGCGCCACGGCTGACCCGTGCCGCAGTGCAAGTGCTCCCTACTGTAAATTGTACATATGATTGATGTCCATGATTGGTTCATTGGATTTACTGTTAGTCCCTAGTAAAGTGCACTAGAGAGTGCCAGGGCTTGTAGATGCCAATACTGCTGGTGGGCCTGCAGCGCTGGTTGCGCCACCCACCGAAGCAGCCGTAAAGATGTGTCTGGGAACTGCGACCGCAGAACCCGCGTGCGGTCTCGTACTGTCACGCTAGCTGGGCAAGTGCACCCACTTGCCAGCCCCCCGAACCTTCCCTTGACTACATATTAGTCACCCCTATGGTAGGCCTGCGGGCAGGGTGCGTTGTAGGTGTGAGGTAGGACAAGCCCTGATGTGTGTGGCATGTCCTAGTAGTGACTTACAACCAAAACCGTATTTCACTATTGAAGGCTACTTGCTCCAATAGGCCAGACTGAGCTGCTGGAGTTATTACACCCTATAATCCCAGCAGGCTCAAGGAGCATAGTAGCGCGTTGTGTTTAGTATGCCTGAACTCAGGATGATAAAATATTTCTTTTAGTAAAGTTTATTTTAGTATCCTGGGTTTGCAAATGCTACTTTTAGAAAGTTAGCCTTTGCTTGCCTAACCATTTCAGCCCGCCTCTGCTGGTATGTGTATCTGACTGTCTGGGACGTGTGAGTGACAGGGCTGGGAGGATGACAGGTGGTGAATGCGCAGATTACACCTTAGTGGGAGGTAGGAGTGGCTCTTGACTCTGGATCTTGCTGTGCTCTGCCACCACAATGCTGGCTCCACCCTCCTGGGGAGCGTCGGATGACTCAGCCGACACCTGGCCCAGGAAGGGCGAAGCCCCATCAACAAGGTACTCTGGCTGCCCCTGTCTGCACAATGCTGGCTCCACCTCCTGTGGGGCGTCTGATGCGCCTGCCCCTCACACTGAAAGCAGAAGCCGGAGTACACCCGCCAGGGTACTCAAGGACTGAGAGTGGCTATGCAAAGGCCCCCACTGGCCTGCGAGAACAAAAGAAATGCCATATAAAAGAAGGAGCCCTGCTCCTTGAAAATTAGATCCTGTTTGGGCTACAGAAGGAACTCTGCCCGACGAGAAGGACCGGGAAGGACAAGGAAGAGTGCTGTCTCTTGCCTGTGTCTGGTGCCTTGCTGCTGAAGGAGAGGAAAAAGGAAAGACTACGAAAAGACTTTTGCTTTACAAAGACTTTGTGCCGAACTCTGCTAAAAGATCTCCAAGGGCTTGAAACTGAACTTGCCCCCTGACCAGCGCCCCAGGACCAGTGGGCGCTACACCCTGAAGAAAGCAACTGCGTGTGCTGCTCCTCGTGGCAGTACCGACGGAGGAATCTCCTCCAAGGCAACGACATCCACCTGACCACCGTGACCGGGGCCCAGAGCAACAGCGAAAGCAAAGTGAGGACCAGCCGCCGCTGGCCCGAACACCGTGACCGCAACTGCACCGGGAGCCCGAGAGCAAAGCGAAGGAGGACCCGTCCGGTCCGAGCTCTCGAGTTGACTGCGCAACGAGCAGCCAATCACTTGCAAAGACGGACAGTCGCCCTGTGAGAGTCCCCTAGGTCGGTACCTTGCCCGACAGCCAGCTGTGAGTGCACAGCTGCACCGGCACTTGGCTGGGTACGTCCTGCACTTGAGGACCGTACTGCCACTTGCCGCCACCACGCAACCGCCGCCTCCAGGGTCGGAGCGGACGACGAGGAGAGGACCCTGCCGCCACAGAACACCGCTGCCCCGGATGACCCGTGAACTGCTCGGCTAAGAGCCGCACCGAACAGCGACCCCGGGAAGGCAACGCGACGTGGGACAGATCCCTTGGGAACCGCCTGCTCCACAAGAACTTTGTTGAACTGGGCAAAAGGCCCTAAAGAACTCTTATTGCTCGAAAGAACTGTGGCAACTTGAACTAAGTAAACTTGGAACCGCTATTTGAAAGTCGATAACTGTATTCTTAAGCCTGCTTGAAACCTATATAAAGATATATATTTTTACAGAATACAGTCTGGTCTCATTGTGTGGTGGGTTGGTTGTGACGGTGTAATATTGCAAGTGTTTAACCCTATGTGCCCCAAAGATTGGCCTACGACTGCTTAAGCCACACTACCTAGAGGGTAAGCAGAGGTTGTCTGGAAGGTAACCCTCAGCCCTGACGAGGAAGAGAGAGTCCCTGCTTGTCGCTAGTGTCGCCACTGCGCCAACTAGAGCCTCCCCCTTCCTACATATATGGATTTATCTTTATATGTTTTATCAATTTGGGGGTCAAGAACTAGATTAAAGTCTCCCGCTAGGATTAGAGGATCTTTAAAATCTAGGAGTTCTTCCAGCATTTCTCTGAGCCGGAGCGGATCATCCAAGTTTGGACCATAGTACCCAGCAACTGTGAATTTATATGTATGATACTTAATCCTCGCTATGGCCCATCTACACTTCTTATCTACCTTAGACTCTTCCACTATGAGAACTGGATTTGTTTTACCAAAAATAGCAACCCCCCTTATAGTTACTTGCTGAGAGGTACATATAACATCCTGAATCAATTTTTTCCTCCTGCAATACTTCCTTAACTATTTTTCTGTGAGATGAGTCTCTTGGAGAATGAAAATTTGCTCAGGCGCATCTTTCAGATACTGAAATATCCTCTCCCTTCTATGCTTTACCCTCAGGCCATTTAGATTCCATGTTAAGACCTTCAGATATATATCCTGGGCTAATCTAGCCTGTGACATTGCTTCCTTGATAGATGGTATATTCCATTGGATAACCTAAATTGGCAAATCGGATTTTTAAAAAAAATATTTACCCACATGCTCCCCACCCGTTGCCCAGTTTCTATCCTCCCCAAACTCCCCTCAACTGCCCCTCCCTAGTGCTCCCCTAGAGAACCCCCCTTCTTCTTCTTGGCCATACTCTGGCCTTGAGGCTCCCTCTCCCGATATCCGGACGACATATTTACACTCAGAAATAAAAAGAAAGATTTTTTTTCTTTCCTTTTTAGGTCTCGCCTGTCGATGCGCATGCGCATCGAGCAAGCGAGAGTATTGCGACTTATCCACTCTTTATCCACACTGCAAGGAATCGTGGCGATTCCTTGCAGTGCCCGTGACTTTTAAGGTCAATGCGCATGCGCATTGAGCTTATGCGCATGCGCATTGACCTTAAAAGCGCGTGCGCGTGCACGTCCGTCTTTGTTTACCCGCTCCGCCCCCTCCCCTTCCCGCCGTGTCGCATTTCTCCTCCCCCTCCCCTCTCTTCCTTCCGTCTAACGCCGTCTAACTTCCTTCCGCGTAACACCGCCGCAAATGGTGGATCGGGACACACACATCTGACATTCAAAATCGCTGATGAAGTAGAAAGCCTCCCAGCGACCCGTCCAGCTCTGTCAGCGGCCGCATATCTTTCTGCCATGTCCCATATCTCCAGAGCTTGACCTTATCCCGGTTAATTGTGAGGGCGTCTTACTTGAAACAGATAGCGGCTCCTGGGTATAATTCCATCCAGCCCCCGGATCCGATTTCCAAGGGATCTTAAGGTATTACAGGCAAATCAAGGGGCTGATTACCTGGCTTGCTGCCTCCCAGCGACCCGTCCAGCTCTGTCAGCGGCCGCATATCTTTCTGCCATGTCCCATATCTCCAGAGCTTGACCTTATCCCGGTTAATTGTGAGGGCGTCTTACTTGAAAGGGATAGCGGCTCCTGGGTATAATTCCATCCAGCCCCCGGATCCGATTTCCAAGGGATCTTAAGGTATTACAGGCAAATCAAGGGGCTGATTACCTGGCTTGCTGCCTCCCAGCGACCCGTCCAGCTCTGTCAGCGGCCGCATATCTTTCTGCCATGTCCCATATCTCCAGAGCTTGACCTTATCCCGGTTAATTGTGAGGGCGTCTTACTTGAAAGGGATAGCGGCTCCTGGGTATAATTCCATCCAGCCCCCGGATCCGATTTCCAAGGGATCTTAAGGTATTACAGGCAAATCAAGGGGATGATTACCTGGCTTGCTGCTATGCAATCACACCTTTCAGTATTCATTACCCGCACCCTGAAGAAGAGGATGTCAAGAAGCGGACCTGCCGCTCCGTCGAGTGCTGCTGGGTGGTTTCCATCACTAGGCCCGGCCGTGATTTAGGGGGACACCAGGCCTCCCCTCGGCGCCTTTACACGTAGGGAATGAATGCTGGTTCCATGTCCGCCTGGGGAACCCGACCGCCACCCCGAGGTGGTGCGCAGATCATCTTTCCTTACGATTAAAAAACCAACCACAAGGGGGCATAATTTCAGAACTATGTGAACAAAACACTAGCACAGCAGACCCGTTTCTCGAGGTCCGTTCGAATGGCACCTTTAGACACGGCTGGATTTCTAAACACAAACACTTTGCATGCTGGGACTTGCACCCCTAGTTATGAGAAAAGAAAAATTACAAGTACCAGAAGTCGAAGTGCTGCAGGATAAAAAAAAAATAGGAATAGTTGGAGATGCCACGCGATGTTTGCAAGATGCATTAATTTTTCCTGACGGTTTTCAACTTCCTTACATTAGGCCTGTACAAATTTATGCCAGCCATTGTACCCTCAACCCCTCACTCACCCTCACTCTCACTCCTCACTCCCCCTCACCCTCACTCACCCTCAACCCCTCACCCTCACTCACCCTCACTCACCCTCAACCCCTCACCCTCAACCCCTCACTCACCCTCACCCTCACTCACCCTCAACCCCTCACCCTCACTCACCCTCACTCACCCTCACTCACCCTCACTCACCCTCACTCACCCTCACTCATCCTCACTCACCCTCAACCCCTCACCCTCAACCCCTCACCCTAACTCACCCTCACTCACCCTCAACCCCTCACTCACCCTCACTCACCCTCAACCCCTCAACATCAACCCCTCACCCTCACTCACCCTCACCCTCACCCTCACTCACCCTCACCCACCCTCACCCACCCTCACCCTCACCCTCACTCTCACTCACCCTCACTCACCCTCACTCACCCTCAACCCTCACTCACCCTCACTCACCCTCAATGCCTCACCCTCACTCACCCTCAACCTCTCACTCACCCTCAACCCCTCACCCTCACTCACCCTCACCCACCCTCACCCACACTCACCCTCACTCACCCTCACTCACCCTCAACCCCTCACCCTAACTCACACTCACCCTCACTCACACTCACCCTCACTCACTCTCACTCACCCTCACTCTCACTCACTCACCCTCACTCTCACTCACTCACCCTCACTCTCACTCACTCACCCTCACTCTCACTCACTCACCCTCACTCTCACTCACCCTCACTCTCACTCACCCTCACTCTCACTCACCCTCACTCTCACTCACCCTCACTCTCACTCTCACTCACCCTCACTCTCACTCACTCTCACTCACCCTCACTCTCACTCACCCTCACTCTCACTCACTCTCACTCACCCTTACTCACCCTCACTCACCCTCAACCCCTCACTCACCCTCACCCTCACTCACCCTCACCCTCACTCACCCTCAGCCCCTCACCCTCACACAGTGCAATAGGTCTCGGAGCATTTGAGTTAGAGCTTTTAGAATTGTTTATGGCTTTTTTTATTTGTAATTCTTTAGCATTGGCTACAGGAAACAAAAATGCTAAAGATTTACAAAAAAACCCATAAACAATTCTAAAAGCACTAACTCTAATGCTGCGAGACCTATTGCATTTCCAATGCTTGTTTACTTTTTCTTATCTTTTCCCTGCACTTGCTACGCAGCCTGTATGCCCAAGACAAAAAGTCAGAAAAACAAAAGGAAAGCAGAGAAAGAAAATGGTGTGAATATATCCAGGGGTATAAATAAAAAATACGCTAAGATATAGGAAGAAGTTACCCCACCTCTACCTCACGAACTGTTGGCAGGCTAGTTCTCTTGCTCATTTTGAATATGGGGAAGCTAGCGGGAAGCTCCTAGCCGGGAAAACTAAAAAAAGAACAAAGCAGGAATAGGATTAAAGGAGTCTTGTCCAGTACTATGGGTGAGATCACAGAGAACGCTTCTGATATTGAGGAAGCCTTTTTCAACCATTTTGAGCAGGTATATAAAGAAGATTTATCTCCGCAGGATAGTTAAATTCAAGCATGGCTCGAACAATATGCATTGTTATGATTGAGGATGAGGCATCTAACAATTTAAATGGAAGTATTAGCTTGAATAAAGTGGCTAGTGTAATAGAGTCGGGCAAGAGAGGTAAAGCGCCAGGCCCTGACGGGTAGCCAGCTGAATTATACAAGATCTTAGCGCCAGTTATTGTTACTGTGCTTCACAGGCTCTTTTCCTTTTGTTTGAGGAAGGAGGGAACATCCCCCGTCATGGAACAAGGCAATTGTAGTTCTTATTCTCAAGCCATCTAAACCAGCGGCACGATGTGACTCTTATAGGCCAATCTCTCTGCTGAATCTTGACTAAGATTCTTGCCAAGATTTTAGCCAAGAGATTAAATGGGGTAGCTGGCAAACTGTTGCATTACGATCAGAAAGGGTTTGTAAAAGGTCGGACTATACAAGACCTGACTCAAGCATTAGTGGGAGCAATAGATTTAGCATCTTCTAATAAGTTGCCAATGGCGATTATCACACTTGACGCCACTAAGGCGTTTGACCACGTAAATTGGGTTTATTTAGCCAGAGTATTGGAGAGATGCAATCTGGGTAAGAACTTTTGTAGAGCTATTTCTTCTTTTTATCATCATCCCATAGCCAGAGTATTGGTTAATGGCAGCCTTTCTGCACCTATAACTATTAAAAGAGGGACGAGACAGAAATGCCCCTTCTCACCTCTGCTCTTTAACTTATATATCGAGCCCCTGGCGGAGAAAATAAGGCAAGACATCAATATTGCGTCCTTTAAATACAGAAATTGGGAAAAGAAAGTTTCACTTTACGCTGACGATATGATGATCTATACCTCGGATCCTATACAAGCAATCCCGCCAATTTATAGTGCAGCTACCCAGTTTGGTCAGATCTCTGGCTATCAGATTAATCAGTCAAAGTCTGAATGTATGGTTTGGAATATAGAAGCCCATTTTTCTATTCTGAAACAGGAGATAAGATATCTGGGAATTCAAATTACTCAGGATATTGAACACTTAACGGACAGAAATCTTGCTAAAATAGACAAAGAAATTGCTGATTCTCTAAAGGGCTGGTCTCTTCTTCCCCTCACGCTAATTGGAAGAGTAAATATTGTAAAAATTACGCTTCTGCCCAAATTAATATTTTTATTTCAGAATATTCCTCTAGCATTTAAGGAAGAGAAGCTAAGGAAAATCCAAGCTAAATTGAATTCTTTTGTATGGGCCTTAAAGGGTATCAGGATCTCATGGAGGAAGCTGCGGAGAAAAAAAAGCAAAGGTGGCTTGTGTGCCCTAGACTTGAAGCTTTATGCCTGGACATTGCTACTTAAGGCAGGGAAAATGCTCTTTGTCAAGCCAGATGGACCAGAAGCAGGCACAATGTTTAAGGAAATGTTGACAGAAATTCAAAGGGGATCTCATGGCTTCCTGCATAAGTTTGGGGACCCGCGCTTTTTTTAAAAGGTCCGACTGAAGTTGCTGAGGGATATGGCTTTTACCCTGGCAAGATTAAGGAAATCTTGAATTTCGCATTCTATACAGCTATGGCTCCTATTTGGGAGTCACCGGGCTCTCCAGAGTGGACTAAGGATACCCTCGCAAAACCATTGTTGGACACCAATATTAAATACTGGTTCCAGCTAATGCCCGAGGGGTCGTTGCTATGCTGGGATGAGATTTTTATTTTGACTGAGAGCAATTTATCCAAGTTTAAATATCTCCAAATTAAGAGCTGGAGCCAGGCTGTGGGATCTGAAGTTGGAGTAACAAACGTTTTGGAGAAATTGCTTCAGGGGAAGAGCAGCAAGGTAAAGACAGCAACTTTGTATTGGACTATTTTGGAAGCAGAGGATGGTGATTTCACCTTGACAGTCCATTTATGGGGAGACCACGTTCTGGATGCAGATCTAGAAGAGCTATAGCAAGTATCCTTTGATTTCTTACACACCACAGTATCTCCCGCTAATTCAAAACGGAACCATTTGTTTTCTCTTCACAGAGTATATTGGTCCCCAGCTAAGCTTTCTAAATTTTCGAAAGGTAATATCCCCTGCTGTCCAAAGTGCCAGCAGGAAAAAGCAGATGATCTTCACATGTTTTTAACGTGCCCTGTTTTGCACAATTTCTGGTGTGCGGTATCTGAAGGTATGAACATTTTGTTTAATTGCGATATACAGGTGAGCGTAACACTAATATTTTTTGGTATCTTTTCTAATTATGAATCACTCTCTCGAGATGTTAACAAGCTGTTAAAAATTAATTATACTCGCTCGTAGAGAAATCTGTAAATCCTGGTTAAAAGATACCGCACCTACCTATTTACACTGGATTAATGCAATCAAACATACATTGAACCTAGATAGAGTAGATTGGAAAAGGAAA
Source organism: Lissotriton vulgaris (assembly GCF_964263255.1). Classification (NCBI taxonomy): domain Eukaryota; kingdom Metazoa; phylum Chordata; class Amphibia; order Caudata; family Salamandridae; genus Lissotriton; species Lissotriton vulgaris. The sequence goes on along the minus strand of NC_141694.1, from coordinate 1,544,346,777 downwards.
ATGCATTTTTGGATTCCTTGCATTGCCTGGCTGGATAAGTTGTAGCACTGATCTAAACTGTACAATGATTATGCCTTTCTGCAGAATAAAATATCCTAGGATCAGTCCCATGGTTGGCAAGTGAGTTGAACTGAGCTGACCTTTTTATTCTGAGGGTATCTGCGGAAAGTGCATCCATAAAGATCTTCGGAGTTCATGACAAATGTTGGGGTTCATCTGCTACGCAGTGGATGGTATCGACAAAATGTACTCGGAGAATATCTTCTGGCGTATGAGGACAAAAAAAAAAGACTTGAATGCATCACTTCTGCAGTTTTTCTCTCCCAGCTGTTTGACATCTGGTCAAGTCTCACCTCTCTTGGGGAACCCCTCAGCTGACACCAATGATCTACACAAATTCCACTGTGTATCTGGTCAAGCTTTCTCATGGAATTGGGCTTTTTGGGGATCTTCTTCAGTTTGCCCGGCATTTCATTCGGATTTTAGAATTCGTATAGTATGCTCTTTACTTCCCCTTTGTGGTTTTTATAAGCACCCACTCAGTACAGCTTATTTTTTGGTTTAGAAGGCTCTACTGAGGTGATAAACAAAGTAAAACATCAATACATGCTTAAAAAGTGAGGATGAACATTATGACAAAAAGAGTAAGGCAATGAGGGAATAAAAAACATCCTCAACAGATACCATCTGTACTAAGAGTAAATGCAATTTTTGAAGTTTTAAGTAAAGAGAGAGAAAGAAAAGAAAGGAAGAAAATGAAAAGGAAAGAGGGGCGGGGTACAGCAAAGGAAAAGAATAAGGAGGAGGATCGATGAACAGATAGAAATAAAACCTTTTAAAAAAAATATTAAGCAACAAAATAGTATCCTGTATAATTACATTCAAGTGACACATTTTGGAAGAAAGGATGTTAGTGCTAACCACAACAAGTCTTTTTTTATCAACGAAGACGTAAAGGAGGCATAAGCTCGATCAAGTCTATGATGGTAACAGAGCAAATTCCACCAAGCTTGAAAGGAAATTTTCGAGGTATCCTTCCAATTAGTAGTAATAATCTGAAAGGCAATGGCTAAGGACAAATGAATACATTTACCCACATTACTGTGCATATTCCAAATTGTAGAAGAACTACCTAAAAAAATATGTAAAATATCAAAAGGTACAATATGCAAAAAATCACTACTTTCGTGGGAACAAGACCAACATTTTGGGGAGTCCAGCAGCTTGAATCTATGTAAGTCAGTAGGTGTAAAAAAAGTATTTTATAAAAGTAATATAAGGTCTGGGTTGTACTAGCAGAGCGTGAAGAAGTGTGTATTTTAGACCATAAGGAGTCCCATATTGGAAAGGAGAAGTCTTGTGACAAATCCTTTTCCCACAAAAGCTCTAATTTGGATTTGGTTCGAACGTTAGTTGGACGGGAAAGTAATTTGTATATAACTGCAGCTTTAAATTGAGTTGAGAAGTACAAAGAAGAAGAAATGGTAAGATCTTGTATGTTACCAGGGTTGTTCTGAGAAGCAAGAAGTGTCAGGTGTTCTTCTATTAAGGGGTATTGGTGTACTTTTGCAGGCAAAATACAATAAGAGCTTTGTATCTCAGGGTATGTCATGGGGGAACTATCTTTCAGTAAATGTTCAAAAGTGATGATGCCTTTATCGATTCATTCTTTCCAATATAAAGCTTTGTTAGTATTTTGAGGTGTTTGTTATACCAGATTGGAGTACATAAGACGTGTTTCGCAGGAGACAAGTGATTTGTAAGCAGGGAATTAGCTATTGTTTTGGAGTGAATAAAGGTAGGTGAGAGAATACGTTTAGGAGGTTGGGAAAGGTGGATGGCTGAAAGAAAAGAAAAAGGTGTATATTGCACATGTTCTATGGAGCTCCATGCTGTTACGGGAGGGTGAGCAGAATCAGACAAAAGGGACCATATCTGTTTCAGAGAAAACGCAGAGTGTTCACGTTTAAGATTAGGGAAGTTTACTCCTCCCAATTCTTTGGAAAGTTGTAAATGAGATAGTGAAACCCTGGCCGTGCGATTATTCCAAAGAAATTTAGTAAATGAGCGGTAAATAGTACCAAAAAAGGAATTGGGAAGAGAAACAGGGAGCATAGAAAGAACAAAGTTAATAATTGGAAGAAGCATAATTTTAATTGTGGCTAGTCTAACCCACCAGGAAAGAAAAAGTAGTGGAGACCAACTTTCTGTGAGATTTGATAATTTTCTAAGTATTTCTGCTAGTTTAATTTTAATAGTTTCCTTGATATTATTAGCATAAAGAGTCCCAATACATTTAATACTTTGGAGTTCCATTCGAATCTGGTGTTTTGAAACATAAATCGAAGACAGTATTTGTTTAAGGGCAGGACCTCGGATTTGTTGATGTTTAATTTATAGCCAGAGACAGAAGAGTATTCTTGTAGAAGGTAAAAGAATGCTGGGAGGGAGGTTGATGGGTTAGAGATATATAGAAGGATATCGTCAGCGTAGGCAGTGAATTTGATGTCGATATTATTAAATTTAAAGCCTGTGTATTGTGGTGAACGTCAGATTTTTTCTAGAAAGGGCTCTAAAGCAAGAATAAATAAGAGAGGGGAAAGAGGACATCCCTGTCTTGTACCTCTAAGAAGTGGGAAGTATGCAGATTGACAACCGTTCACCCAGATGGAGGTAGTAGGTGCAGAGTATAGCAGATGAATATATTTAAGAATGGGTGGGCTAAAGCCATGCCACTTGAGTGCACCAAAAATAAAGTCTTAGTTGACCCTATCAAATGCTTTTTCAGCATCTAGTGTGATGGCGGCAAAGGGAGAATCTAATTTGGATGCCAAATGGATAATATTAAGAAATGTTCTAGAATTGTTGGTAATGGAGCGTCCTTTAACGAAGCCAGACTGATATATATAGATGAGATCTGGGATTACTTTATTTATACGAAGGGCAAGCAATTTAGCATAGATTTTACAATGGGTATTGATCAAGGAAATCGGTCTGTAATTTTTACAAAGGGAGGGATCCTTATCTTTCTTAGGTATTAAACATAACATTGCCTTTAAGGACCAGCGTGAATCACCGGTTGTGAGAAAATTATTAATTAGTGTGAGTAACTGGGGGACCAAAAGTTGTTTAAAATGAAGAAAAAAACGAACAGTGAATCCATCAGGATCGGGTGTTGTATCTTTGGGTAAGAGAGTAATGGCTTCAGTGATTTCCTGTTCTAGGATGGGTGCATTTAAAGATGAGAGGTAAGTGTGACCAGTAGGAGGTTTGGGAATGTTCAGAAAAAAGGAGTCTATTTGGTCAGAAGTGGGATTGGATTCTGGAGTATATAGAGTAGTATAATAGTCAGTAAAACAATCAAGGATTTTAGCGTCTGAAAAATGCCGTACTCTAAGGTTATCTGTAATGGCCACAATTTTAGATTTCGTTTTTAAAATTTTTAAATAGTTAGTCAAAGATCAACCTGCTTTATTCCGTGCCCCATACATCTTGGCATTACATTTCAGGAGATTGTTGCAAGCAGAATCTAACAATGGTTTATTATATTGTAGTTTGGCTTTAATAAGAGCGGTAAGTGTATCAGGACAATTAGAGGTAAAGTACTTATGTTCTAAGGCTTTAATTTGGGTTAGGTTATGTTTAGAGTTAAGGAAAACTTTTTTCGGGGAAAGAAATTAATAATAAATCCTCTGGCGGCAGCTTTAAAGGTGTCCCATATAAAATGAAATTGAAAAGTAGAGGAGAGGTTGTTTAGGAAAAATTACTGGGTGAATATCTTGAACTGTTCAATTAATTGCATATCTAGTAAGAGAGAGTTGTTGAAACGCCAACTTCGAGAGGAGGGGGAAGACAAGGGATAGTCCATATTGAATATGACGGGGGCATGGTCTGCGATGAGGATGGAGCCAATCTCTGCATTGGTCATGTATTGAAGGGCGAGCTGGGTGAGAAAGATGTAGCCAATACGGTAGTATGATTTATTCACAGGGGAGAAAAAGGAGAATTCTACAACGTCCGGGTGAGAGGTTCTCCATGAATATCCAGTCCTCTGGAAGTGATAACTTTATAAAAAGTCTTTTGCATCTTGTTAGGAATGTACTTCCCTCGATGGGATTTCCGATCTATAAAAGGGTCCATGAGTTGTTTACAATTGCCACCTACAATTAGGTTTTCAGATGCATGTGAGGAGAGCATAGTAGAGAAATCATTCCAAAAGGTTAAATAAACACCGTTGGGACCATAGACATTGCAAAAAGATCATTGAACATCATTAAGTTTAACATTTAAGAAAAGCCATCTACCATTAACCTCTTTCAATTCATTCTGGAGGGAAACATTCATGGATTTGTGAAATAGTACAACAACTCCATTTTTGTTATTCACAGCAGGAGAACAAAAGATATCTCCCACCCTTTGTTTACAGAGAGAAGATAAATCCTGTTCCCTGATGTGCGATTGTTGTAATAACGCAACCTGACATTTTAACTTAGCAAGGTGAGACAAGACACGTTGTTTTTTGACAGGGTTGCGAATACCTTTAACATTCCATGAAACTATACGGAGGCCTTTCATCAGAGAGATTTATGCAAAAATCGATAGCAGAAGAAATAACAGCCTGAGAATGGGCGATAAAATATAGAAAGGCAAATATCTACTTAGAAAAATGGTGCAGAAAGAAAGGTAAAGGATCCATACAAAAGAAAAAGAAATTTGTGTGGAGATAAAAACAAGCGGAGGATGGAAATTGAGGAAATGTGTGTGGTGGAAATTCCAACATAAGTTAGAAAAAGATTCAGAAGATACCAAAAGCTCAAAATGAAGAGAAGTATTTAACATGAAGTAAAAGGCAGGAAAATGATATGTAGATAAAGATAGAAGATCAATATAAAAGAAAGAGAAATTTGTAAGGATAAGAAAGAGTCCAAAGGAAGGAAGTTAGAATAATTTGCAAGGTGTGAGCGCCAACATTGATTAGAGAAAGAATGAAGAGATACCATAAAGTTGAAGTAAAGAAAAGTGTATGGAATTAAGTAAATGACAGAGCAATAATGGAGATGGGGAGAAAGGAAGAAAAAGAAACAGAAGGAGAAGGGAGCATAGTCACGTTAAAATAGTTAGCTCAAAGAAGATGACTAAAAGCTAAAGACCTTTAGTCATAATGAACATCTATGAAGAGCGCAATAATGCAGGATGGGGGGGATGAAAAGGGCAAGGCAGCCCGCTCCAAACGGGGAGCACAGAGGAGAAACATGTTGACTACTGCAAATACACAAGAGGGATAAACAATAGTAACTGTGAAGGAGTAGCTACAGAGGATACAAAAAGGAGGGAGACTTACCAAACAATAGGATACAGTACTGCAAGTGGATGTGACACCAAATACATGACATTAACTTGGATTTGAACATCGACCACAGAGGAGAACAAGGAACATCTAGGGTGAATGAGAAAGCAAACAAGAAAACAATTAAGGATTGTTTAAGACCATGGCGTCTTGTTTGTAGCAATAAATGAATCTATAAATCTAAGCAGGATCTTCAGATACATTATTAATAAACAGATAAAATACTGCATGCATAACAATAACATGAATTTTAACCTTGACAACAGAAAAGAACAAGGAGCATCTAGGAAGAATGACAAAGCGGACGAGAAGAAAATTGTGACAGTGAATGAATTTACGAAGTTCAGCTGGATCTTCAAAAGTAAAAGTTCTATCTTTGTAGGTCACCTTGAAGAAGCAAGGATGAACGAGACCGTAGCGAGCATTCATGGCTTTGTGCGATCGCCTGAGGTCTAAAAATTCCTTGCGGCGGTTGGCTTTGAAACATCTTGGCTGAATTTCTTTTTGTGACCAGACCATATCATTTGTTTGTGCTGTTTTGCCACATTGGGAATTGCCATGAGGTCGGAATATAGTAAAAAGTGCGCAAAGATGCCTCTAGGTTTAGTTGCTGCAGATATATTTGATGGACCCAGTCTATGTGCTCTTTGAATGTTGAGGTCTGTGGGATTTGACAAACCCACAACTTATTGAACTTGGGTTTTCAAAAAAGAGATCATGTCCAACCTTTCAGAACCTTCTGGAATACCATAAATACGCAGGTTGATGCGCCTATTTAGATTTTCCAAATCTTCTGTAACATTCTTAAGTTGAGTACTTCTTTCACGAGAAAATCTACTTTGGCAACAACATCCTGAGCGTCGCTGATTGTCTGCTCTACCTCCGAAATACGTGACTCGAGGCCAGACCATCTATCTTCGATACGTTTGAGTGAGGATGTGGTTTCAGTCATGAAGGGTCTAATATTACGCAGTTCATCCATGATGTCCTCTAACGTCAGAGGAAGGGGTGACTTGGATGGGGAAGATGTGTCTTTCTTCATGCGTTTATTAGTGTTTGTGGCTGATTCCTTGCTACCTCCGGCTTTGGAACCAGATGCTCCATGCGACTTGTTTGAGAGAGAGACATCCATTGTAAAATACCCAATTCAGTACAGACAAACATAACAATTTAAGGCAAATGAGTCTGAAGTCACAGCACAATAAATGCCAGTAAGAGCCAGAGAAGGGAATGCCAACTATCAACTTAGAAAAAACAGGGCTAAAAGACTTGAGACACTCTGAGTGACGACCTGAGTAATAGTGCAGAGTGACGTATGAAAAAGTGTCATTTATAGAATGGAGAAAGCAGCAGGCGTAAATGTCCAGCACCCAGAAGAACCAACAATGAAGAAAAATACATCGCTTGGCAGTGAGGCAGCGTAGGAAGCATTAAAGTAAAAAAGGATTCTGAGGACAAAAAAAACCAAAATGGCAGCCGTCGCAATCACAAAAAAGTCGAGGCCGAAAATCAGTGGAAAAGGGCACTATGAATGGAGAAAAAACTTGCCTTAACGCGCAGCATGTCCTCTGGAGTCTGAATCCATAGTTTTGGTCATGTTATGAGTGCTAATTTGATTCCCTCGACAATTGACGCTCCTCCGTGACTCGGAATGGATTTAGGGAGCGGCCATCTTGGATTGACACCGCACACGCCTCCCTCACTCAGTACTTCTGACCCTAGAGATACCGGCTTCGTGCTCTATCAACAAATCTTTCTGTGCTTGTTACAGATCTGTACCCTCTCACCCACTGTGCTGCTTAACATTCTCTGTGCCCTCTAGCACACCGTGTCCCTCTGGACCACTGTATCCTCATCGCCCTCTCTGTGTCATTTTTCCATGTCCTTGCCCCCTTTGTGTCTCCTTACCAAGTTTGCCCTTATCTGCGCTCTGCCTTCTCATCAACTATGTACCAGACACCTACTCTGTGATGTCTGACATGGTTTCTTGTCTTTCTCTAAACTTCAAAGTGAGAATGGTCAGCTTCTAATGAGCTCACTAAGAGCTGCATAATGACCACCTTTTAAACTTTGAAGAGGAAACTATATGTTTACCATACAGTCTGCCACTGGTATGGCATTGCAGCACTTTGACAAGAGACTACTTTCCATGCAGTTAAGCGGTTCTCATTACATAATCAAATCTGGCTCAGCTTGTGCTATTAGTAGTGTGGAGGGGATATTGCTATATTACGTGGAGCTGCCCTTTTCAATGATTTGAGGGTGAATGTTCTTGTTTGCGGGGAGACACCGGAGGGTTGTGCAGAATGTGTGTAAGCTGACAGGAAGTATCGAGTGTTCTGTGCTGTAATGGAAAATGAGGGACTTATTTGGGCTACATTGGATGTATATTAGTATTTTTCTTAATTTGCTCTGCTTAATAATAGTTCATGGTGTATTCTGGAGGTGAGTGCAGTTGACCATGGTGATACCAATGCTGTGCCTGATGCTGGATGTCAGTGCAATGTTCTGTCTAGTGTGTATTGCTGAATTTTGTCCATGTGATTAGCGATGTATGCTGTAAATCTGGAAACCCATAAGGTTAGTAAAAGAGGGGTGAGGGCAGTGGCCACTAACTGCATAAAGGAAGTTAGTGGCCACTGCCCTCACCCAAGGCAAGAACATGTAGCACTGAGGAAAACAAGAAAGCAAGATGAGGATGCCGTGGACATCCTAATCTTGGGAAGAGGCAGCTGTGCTCAGAAATGCTGCAAAAAGAGGGATTACAAACAATGGTAAGGGAATGGAATAGGTTTGTTAAGAACAGAGTACAACATGATATACTACTATCGGAGGGTATCGGGTGTATACTGACTTTGTGAAGAGAATGTATCATATTGACCACCTCTGCTGGCAGCTGAAAAAAACTCAGGTGTCTCCATTCAAACTGCTGGCATGAAGTTGTAGCCTCTGGAGGTTGGTGTGCAGAACCTGCCTCTCAGACTGTGAAAGGAGGACTGCCCTGAATGGAAGACAGAGCGCAAGACACAGGGAGAGGTGCAGGATGTCTGCACACCACACCTGGCTCCACCAATCTGAGGCAATGAGAATGACTTGGGTTAGGTCAGGGCGAAACTTTCTCCGAGCTTGAGAAATCAACGGTGTGGGAGGAAACACACATGAAGCTTTCACTTCAACTGAAAAACAACCCCTAGGAATCACTACAAAAGATAATGGAGGACAGAGAAAATTGGGCCCTGGACATTGTTGTGAGCAGCAGAGGTATCTAACTAAGGCATGGTCCATTTGGGGATAGATGTCCTTAACCACCTCATGGTTGGCAAGATGTGGCTGACTGAAGCTATCAGCCCTGGTGTTCAGAGAGCCAGTCAGATGGTTTGCAACTAGGCACATTCCATTGTGGTGCACCCAGGCCCAGAGCCTCAGAGCTTTCCAACAGGAAAGATGAGATCAGACTTCTCCCAGTTTGTTGATGCACCACATTGCAGTAATATTGTCCCTCAAGACTGAATGCGAAGGGAAGGAAGGTCTTGAGCACCAGTCAAAGTGCAGTCAGTTTGAGCAGGTTGATGTGGAGCACCTACTCTTCTGGATATCAAAAGCCCCTGATCACGAGCTGCCGCAGCCACGCGCCCTACCTGATGGCAGAAGCATCCATCACTACTGTGTGACCACGTCAGTAGGAGGACAGAAGGACATCTTTTAAAGTGCTTTAATGCCATATCTGCCTCGTCTCCAAAGAGATGCTCGCCATCAAACAGCATGGCCATATGTATTGCCTGGGCATTGCCAGAAAACCGGTGTGGGATGATCATTGCAGCCATATCCCATGAGGAAGGGAATACAAGCTAAGGAGACAGGTGATATAGAGGGAGACCAAATCCAGGATGCCTGTGGAGAACACTCTCGCCCCATCCTCCAAATTTCTAGAACTCCCTGTCTTGAGATGCAAAGTAAATGATCCTGGGTTAAGTGTGGTGGTGGAAGATGCTTGGGCTACAAGACTCTCCGGCAAAAGGTTTACTAAAAGAAAAGTCAGGTCCCTTGTGCCCATCTGTAATGCCTTTCCACTGTTCATTACATTGCTAGGGCAAATTCCGTTTTCACGGACGCCAGAAGGACCTCATTACATGGCAATAATGGCTCCGTTAAGCTAGTGGTGGATTGTAGGACCTCAGTGAAACTATGTCCTGAGTTCAACAGAAGGAGCAGCAACTGAAGCACCTCAACTGCTTTTCAAGGACAACGCAAAACACCATCTCTGCTGGGGCAGGACCTGGAACAGGATCTAGGTCGATATCCGACAATGTATCCAGCCTACTAACAATCTATCTGGCTGGAAAGTCTGCTGCTTCAGATATAGTAATGGGTGGAAAATGCTATTTTTCAGCGTCCTACTTTCCTTCCTTACGTCCCAATAGCTTTGACGGTCAGCAGCACGATCCTCCCTGCATTTCCCCACCTCAAATAACCATTGAGCCCCATCCTAGTCCGTAATGTCTTGACTTGGCTATGTGAACTTCCTGAGGAGGTGGAGGTAGTGTTGGCAGTAGAGGAGGAAGTGCAGTCGGTAAAGAAAACAGCATCAGGGCAAGGGGAACTAGTGAGGTCCCTGGCATTGGAACGTCTTCATGTGTTGGGAGAGGTTCCAATGGAACCAAATGGACATCTTGAGCTGAGGAAGGATCTGTCGTTTGGAAGGACCAAACGGTTCCATGAGGCATAAGTCTATGTAAGCATCCCAAACATTTAAGGAGACATGAGGTCGGGTCAACTCCCAGCATCGGAAAACCAGCGCAGCCTAGTGTTGGTGTCATTAAGGGCATTGACGATGAAAACAGTGCTAGCTTTGCCGGATGTGCCTCCTTAGGACAAATAACCTCCACCAATTCGGACTCAGATGAAGAAGCCAGAGGAGAAGAGCATGAAGACGACTTACCCTTTGATTTTGATCATCTCCTGAAGGTGTCAAAGTGTTTCTTCTTTTTCTTATGCTTTCTCCTATTGTCTCTGGAGGACTTTGATAACGAAGAGGATTGGAAAATTAACCAAGACCTAGCTGTCAACTGATGTGGAAATGTACCCCCGCAAGGGCATACTGGTGCAGGGTCACCCTCTCGTCCATGGATCCAAAGACCAATAAAAGAGAGATCGGCACTGGAGTTGAAGTAAAATAAACCAAGTTTATTAGTCACTCATGAGTGGGACCACACCCAAACAACACCCTAGAATGTTTTGGGAGAAAGTACATATACTACAAAAACCATTGTCCTTATATACTGTTGGCTAGAATGCAATCTCATGGGAAGGAAAACTGGAGGGAACAGGTTTGACCACAGAAATTGCTATAGGCAAACAAGAACAAAGGCTGACCAGATGGTCAGGAGATGAGGAGGGGGAGTAAGGAATGTTTATGGCGGCAATGGGCTATCAATTGATAACCTCTGAGACGAGGTGCACAGGCAGCTGCAACCCCCCAGCACGTATATCAGATTGACCATGTCAGAGAGGTCAGCTAAAGTTAGAGGACACAGGCTGGGTGAAAAGACGAACAGCAGACAGCAAAATGAATACGACAGAAATGAAATGGATGCAACAGTCAAAATGGCTGCCGCTTATGCCAAAGTAGAATTTACACATTTCCACAGACGACCCTTTTATCATAAGCTAAGACAGTTTTATGTTCCTTCATAAGGGCAATTCATATGTCCTTAACATCTATTGCCATAAGTCCATATATTTCTTGTTCCATTGCTTAACGGGCATTTACATTTTGGACATTAACTTTAGATGGTATGCAGGCAGTACAGGCAGAAGTACAGAGGGAACAGAGCATTGGTCCGCAATGAATACACAAGCAACAAGAGAAGATAATAGCTATTAATATGAACAGGACTGATAGTACTTTTAAACCACAAGCTGAAAGTAAATTCCAAAACCACCCAGTCTAAGTCCATGTTCCTGGGTCTTAATGTATTTCGGTGGCTATCTTGTGCAGTTTGGAGATGGCCGCATAGACAGACGGTGAATTGTAACCGGTATGAAAACACAGCAGCTGGAATATGATACGGCATGCTCCACCTCAATCAGCTAGAACAACATCTAGAACAAGTCTATTCTGTAAAGCAACCATGCAGGTCGATGCTTGTTCTTCTGTCAAGTTTCCTAAGGCCACAGTTGTCTGATTGATCACTGCCTCAATTGTACGGGTGAGGGGACAGACCAACTTCCTGTTCTGTACTGGGTCAACGAAGAGGAAGAATTCTTTATTAAAGTCTGTATATCGTTCACATGTAGTCTCTGTCTGATTGACTAGAGACATCAATTATTATTATTATTAGGTTTTGTAAAGCGCGTAGTCACCCGTAAGTATCCCAGCGCTAAGATCCGAACAAGCTAGAGGTTAACAGGGGGGGAGGGGAGGAAGAGAAGATCAGGGGAACAGGTGAGTTTTCAGCCGCTTCCTGAATCGGAGATAGTCTGGTTCCGTCCTAAGATCACTGGGGAGGGAATTCCAAAGGCGGGCTGTGTTGACAGAGAAGCGCCATCCACCCGTGTGCACCTTCTTCACTCTGGGGATAGTGATGAGGTATTCATGGTCGGATCGGAGGGATCTTGAGGCTTTGTAGGGCCGGATGAATTTTTTTAGGATGGGGGGGCCTTTGTCCTGTAGGAGTTTGTGTGATAGACAGAGAGCTTTAAACTTCACTCGCTCTCTCACTGGAAGCCAATGGAGGTGTTTCAGAGCTGGTTTGGCCGAAGATCTAGCCGGGGTATTGGTGAGAATCCGGGCCGCGGCGTTCTGGATCCTTTGCAGTTTATTGAGGGTTGCCTCGGGAGCGCCCAGATAGATGGTGTTGCTGTAATCCAGCCTTGATAGAATAAGGCCTTGGATTAGCAGTTTCTGGGAGACAGGAGGGAGTAAGGGCAAAATCTTCCTGATAGATTTAAGAAGCCCGAAGCAATGGCATGTTTTCCCCTACTACCAACATGGTGATCAAACAATTGCAAATCTTGGTGGTATGTTGGGGGAGCTAGAAACACAGGAGGTAGAAGAAAGGCTATGTAACGGGTACCAGACCAGGGTGGAGGTAGGAAGTGATATTCCTTAGCTCCACAAACAAAATAAGTATGACATGATGCAAGGAAGCTGCTTCGGCCTCTTGTAGACATCTACAACACTGTAGTACAGTTACTGTGGCCCACTGGCACATCGCCTGTACTCTGTACGCAAAGGCGGCCAGCAGTCAGAGCAACAGAGATAACAGCTGTCCCATTTCCTCTAGCTGACCTAGAGTTTGGATACACATAGTTTGTTGCTGCATTTCCTCTACTGTATTCTTCCATTTCCAACGCAGTCCCTTTTGCTTAGGGGTCCACATCTTCATTGGGATAACATGCTTTGTTCAGTTTGGTGTTGAGGTCGCCAACATCCCATGTTTCTGAGAGGTTAAAAACCTTAGCGGCATATAGAAGCTTGAAACAGGCTTGGTACGAGCCATTGTGAGAAAATGGCACTGGTGACAACGGGATTCCTCTTATGTTCTGGTGTGGAGAAATCTTGCGACAAACCCAGCAGTTAGTAGCATTGCATAGCTGGTGTGTCTGATGCAACATTTGAAGAAATTAATTGTGTTTCAGATTCTGCCGATACCCCAGTTCATGTTGCGGCAAATCAAAATGATGATGTTCTTTGGTAGCACGGGATATAACAGTAATGTTAGGCAAGGAAGCTCCAGGAATTGCTTCCTCCACTACCCACATTACAGTAGCGACAATGGCAGCAGTCAGAGTCAAACCAAGGATACAGATTGTACAGCTGTTACACATTGTCGCAGCGATATCCTTCTTCTTAGGTGAGCTCATGTTCATCAGCAAACAACAAGAAAGGTAGCGCCCTGAAGAGTCCTGAGCGGACGTTGGTTTCTTCACTGACATTGAGACGAGTACCACTAATAGGAGATCACCCTTTGTAGTCAGACTTGACCACTCAGGACAATGGCTTCACCCGTCTTGTTTTGCACTGGAGCGTCTTGCTTCCTGGATCGGAGTAGGTATTTGGATGCACTGGGTATAGTGTGGTCCAGGAAGACTTCCTCAGTTGTTTCAGGTGATGCAAGATGTCGCGGTGATCCTTCAACGCAGTAGGATCCACGAGGGTGTGTGGCACCTTTTTACAGTGAGTGGCATGCGTCCAATTTTCCCACTCGGTTCTGGTGATCAGAAGGACTTTCTCTGGACCCTTCCAGCGAGGTTCTAGACAGTTCGTGCCCTGGAAGACCTTCACCATAACGTAGGTCATGTCCATCACCTTGTGACCGGTCCAGGAGAGATTCCCGAACCTGCTGATGAATAGAAAGTAAACTGTTAGTCAACTAAGACAGATAATCATTTATTAATGTGTGGGGAACATCATGTATAGGGCGAGGCTTTGGGACCCCCAAATATTCATGGGTCTACCAAAAACGATCTCTTATAGGGTAAGCCCAAAGCGTGTATACGGTATTGATCTAATAGAAAGCAATTCTAGGCATCAGGACATTTCAAAGAAGTGGAAGCCGGTATTTTTCCCAATTTCAGTTTCAATGTGGAGTTGTAGCCTTCCAAATGCCTGTTGACTGTGGGTAAAAAGCAGCATGGAACTTCTGCTTGGCCCCTAACCCTTTCATACCTTATTCTACAACTTGTCCAATAATATGAGGCCCATTATCACTCCATAAAATTCAGCAAACACCGAATCGAGGAAAGAACTCCTTTAGGAGTATTTTCGCAGTCGTGAGAGCTGTATTGTCTTTCGTAGCATATGCCTCCACCCATTTACTGAAGGCACAAACTACTACTAAGACATATTTAAGATTGTTACAGTGCTCATACTGAATGTAGTCCATTTGTAGGACCTCAAAAGGTGCAGATGGTGTCGCAAACCCTCCTGTTGAAGTCTGCATTCCCTTTCCAGGATTATACAGGAGACAAACCAGGCAAGACTTTTTAGCGGTTCCAGACTTGCATAAGCTGTTTTGCTACTGAGGATGCACCAACATGTGCTGGACCATGTGCCATATGGATCAAAGGATATAGGTATGCAGTGGGCAACTTCCATTTAGTCATATCTTTGCTCCTCCAGCAGCCCTCATCGTCCAATGCTCCCTCCTTAGACGATTGGTCTAATTCCTCAAAGGAGGCAGATTGTTGCATAGCCAACACTTCCTGTCTAGCATCATGCCAGCGTTCAGCTTGCGACTTAACCACATACATAGACGTGGTGCTTCGCTGTGTTGCGGTCTCACGAGCTGTGTGATCCTTAAAGGCATTACCTGCTCCTATTTTATCCGTCACCTTGTGTGCACTACACATAACGATAGCTATTTTCTTGGGATAAGTTAAGGCAGTAAGAAGATTGTGCACTAATTCTCCATGCACTATCTGTGTTCCATGTGAAGTAAGGAAACTGCGTTCCTTCCATGGGCGGCCAAAATTGTGTGCTACCCCAAACACGTACTGACGGTCAGTGTAGACATTGACAAGCAAGTCTGTACTAAGCTCACATGCTCTTGTTAGGGCAATCCGCTCAGCTGCTTGGGCCGATTTCTGTGGGATGCGAGCTGTCTCAACTACTGTCTGGAGTGTCGTAATAGCATAGGCAGCACATGTGGTGCCATCAGGTAATTTCAAACATGACCCATCAGGGGGCGTGGCTTTGCCGGCAACGATAGTGGCTGTGTTCTAGGTTCGCTCTGGCCAGCCTTCAAATATCTTTCACATTAATCCTGCCCTGAGCGTCATCACTTGCCCACCGGTTGTCAGAGACCCTGCACTATCGATCGGCGACCCTCCGATCTCTCTGGGGGCTCGCGGAGCGTGGTGCGGTGACCTGCAGTGAGGGGGCGGCCTAGTGAGAGTCGGGGGAGGAGGAGCCGGGGCCTGGAGTGCCACACCTTGGCGGGCCGTGGTTCTCGGGCCGGCAAAGGTGCTCCGGTGCGGTGTGGCGCTTCACCCAAAGACCATCCGGGGGGGAGGGGGCTGCCTGGTGGAGGAGTGACCGGCGGGGGACTGCGCTGCCTGGCTCCGCTGCGGGGGCCACTGAGAAGACAGGCCTGAAGCGGTGCACAGGGAGAGTGGGCGTGGTCAGTCAGACGGCCTCGTGGAGGACGGCAGCCATTTTCCACTTCCTGAGCCGATGGTGGTTGTGAGAAGTTGGCCTGATATATGATGTTCACTAGTTCTAGTGATCACCTTGTATCAGTCCAAACAACCCTTATGGTGATTGGTTGTAAGTCAACCTTATAGACCAGCTACCCTAGTAGCGTGGCCAAAAGCAGTCTTTAGGCTAAACTCTGAATGGCATGTGAAGCCAGCTGTTTTACCACATATAACCCCTTGAATACCAAGTGAAAGGACACCACACAAGTTGTTATGAAAATAAACAGATATTTATTAACTAACATACACCTCTGAACTCTTTATGAGGTCAGAAGGCTAAGCACATGACAATACTAAAAAGGAAATACGAGTTCGCACAATATTTACAAGTGCGCCTTAGGGGCACGACAAACCATATACTCAAAACAATGGAATGCGAGGAAAGAAAATACTGTAAGGAGATCCAGAGGCTGGAGGATCGCTGGGATTATGCTACAAACTAGGTATGTAAGGAGCAGGAGGCCCACGGGACTCACGTGCAGAGTGGAAACTCTCACGCGGGATGCGTACCAACGTCTATGGATGTTACTGTTTAGAAAGTTACGGATTCCGGACAAACCCGGCTGGATGGAGGGAAAACAACAGTGGACCTGGACACTAGGATAGTGTACACAGACTTCAGCACCTAGAAGCTTTAGTTACCTAACCCACAGGCTGCGTGTGCATAGGGCTGAAGATGCGTCGGGTTTGCTGCGTTGATCCCGGTGATGCCTGAAACAAGGAGTTGCTGGCAGGCAGCCAGATAGAGGAGTCCGGTGGTTCCAAGGATGGAACTTGGAAGAAGAAGTCCTGAAAGGGAAGGGGACAGAGCCTCGGTCACTAGCCAGTGACGGTGCTGGAACCAGGAGGGAACCAGATGCTGTCGCCGCAGTCAGGTGAAGGAAGGGTCGCTTCTCTCTGTAGCTGCGTGGACCAGGAGCTGCTCTTCATGACCAGGCTGGAGGCACGAGCTGTTCCACGTAGTCTGCTGCTGTTGGCGGTGTTGGATCGTCGATCTGGTCAACAGGCCTTGGCTAATGCAAGCCTCGCGGTGGAACAAAGATGGCGTCTGGTGCGGACCAGGAGGGTCCGGGGTGCTTCTCGTTCACAGGGAAGCAAGGGCCAATCTGGGGGACCAGACCAGCCATGTTGGATTCTTCGGATCGTCGTCTCAGAGGTCACTAGCCAGCCGGCAAGTGACCAGACAACAGGACAAGCAGCAACCAGGCAAAAGGGCCCCACGCAGATCTCGTGGATGCTGGGGGGCTGGTCTTTGGTGCAGGAGCTGCGTCAGTGTGGGGCTTCTCAAACCCCAATGCACTCACTCGAGGATCCCTCGGCGGTCGTGCTGGAAGCGCTGTGCAGGTTTCTCAAGATGGCCGTCTCCACGTTGCTCGTCGCACCCACGGGTCCCAGCTGTGCTGTGGATGTGGGTAGAGGTCAGAGAGGTCTGGAGGTCCGGGTCTTGTCAAGCTGGGTCGTCGGATTCCGGGATGGAAGGACTTTGCAGCAAACCGCACAGGAGCTTGATGGTGCCTGCGATAGGGGAGATTCTTCAGTCTTCTGATGGTTCAAGGTCAAGAGTTCTTCGTAGAAGTTGTCAAGAGTAATCTAATCTGGAATGGGACCAGCTCCTACCTTTATTCAGCTAAAGGGGGCTGCACTACGACTAGGTCCCTCCTCTGGGTGGGACCAGGAAGGGGGGTGGTTACACCCCCTTTCCTTTGTCCGGTCTTGCGCCAGCTCTGGGGCTGGAGTGCCCCAGGAACTGTTTCTGACCAGTGTATGCACAGGGACACCTTGTGTGCCCCAGGCATGTCTCATTCCTTTCAGCCCTGTCCTACCTAATACACAAAATCCTGTCTGGGGTGGTGCTGGCACCTCCCAAGGCAGGAAACCCTTTGTCCGAGCCTCCCTCGCTGGAAGGACTCCCAGCAGCAGGAGGTCAGACTTGTGTCTGTGATGGCAGCATCAATTTTGTGATGCTGAGGCTCGGGTTAACTTTAACCGGGGTTCACAGTTACATACATGTCGTGTCCCTCTAGAAGGGTGGAATGCTACCCCTGTCGCCAGAATTGGCGAGGGGGTAGTATTCCAATTCGTATGACACCTTACTCGACATGTTTTGATAATGCTATACCAAAGTTAGCATTTGACCGCAAGGTTCATAATTCACTTAAGAGTATATGGTATAGCGTTATTATGGAACAGCTATTAGAACTTGGTTCCGCAAGCTGCTAACGGGCTCAGCTCATGCCAGAGCACCATCTCACATAATTCCAAGCACTCTGCCTTCAGGATTGATAAGGCCTGCCATAGGAGTGACTGATAGGAATATATGTGTCCATTTTAGGGTTAGATATAGGGATACTATATCTAAAGCAAAGGGTGATTACACCACCTTGCCCCAGCTGTCGTGCAGCCAGTTGTGTCTGTTTAGATGGCCAGCCATGGGTGGCATAATACATGCTTCAGCCCCTGGTAGGCCCTGAGTGCACCTATGCCCTGGGTACCTAAGGTACACTGTACAGGGACTGATAAGGTGACCTAGTATCCAATTAGATATGTACCTAGAGTACATGGAATCCATTTTACAGAGAGAGCAATGGGCCTGGGGTCCTGAATAGCAGGGCCCCAGGTCAACTAAGTCGAAAAACCAGCAAAACACCAGGCAAAAAAGTTGGGGGCAACCATAGTCAGATATCCACCTTCCTACATAACCCCCTCCAAACGAAAGGAGATAAGGCTATCCTTGACCAGGTAAGCCTATATTGCCTGAGTGGCCATATGAGGTGGTATATGCACTGGCATGGTTACCCCCTATCTCATGGTCCACTAAGCAATCCCTCACCCTAAGGGTGTCTGAGGGTCTCCACCATAGGGAATCTCTACCTGTGGTGTGTTTTGGCAAAGTAAAAGGCTGGTGCTGGAATGGAGTGCTGAAGTGAGACTCCACTGATATTGGGCTCAACTTCCTCCAATCACTATCCACCATATGTGCCTTTCTTTCCAGGACTGAGTTGTTGTGAGCTCTCAGGGTCAACCTCTGGCTACCTAAAGCTGGAGGCTGAGTCCCTCTGTTTGGCTTACTGGAGGGACAGGTCAGGTTTGGGGTTTTTAGGTCCCAGGTTTGGCTGTGCCCAACAGTGTCCATCTGTGGGAGGTCCCTAACTAAGTTTAAGGGGGATCCCTCAGGAGTTTGTTTTATTGTCACTTGGCTAGGACTACTAGCTTCAGTGCCCTTAATCTGCTGATTGGGGAGTTCTTTTGGACAGGGGGCCCTTTGGGGTCCACCACTGGCCTCCCTGACCTATACAGCCCTGGGCTGACTGAGACAGGGTAGAGAGGGGCAGGTTAACTGCTCCAGACTGGGTCCCACCTTGGAAGGGTCAACTAACATCAGGGGTTCTGCCAGGCTAGGCCTGACTACCTCTGGGGCAGTTTCTTCACAAGGGGTCAGATCAGCTCCCTGAGGAGGCTGATCCTTTCCTAAAGTCTGGTGGGAGGGAGATTTCTCTTCCTCCTCAATGCTCTCTGTCTGAGTGGAGTGATCCATAGTTTCAGGCTTCACAACACTATTATCTGTCTGAGTTTGAGCTGTGGCCATCACAACTCCACCATCCTTTTCAGGAAGGGACTCAGTTTGGGTATGGGCTGTTACCATCACAGCCTTGCCAACCTGTTCAGGGAAGGAATCTGTCTGAGATTGGGCTGTGACTGGCACAGCCCTCCTGACCTGTTCAGGGAGGACATTTTGGACTGGGGCTGTGGCTATCACTGCCCCACTACCCTTACCATGGAGGTTTACCATTTTAAAATGGGTTTCTTGCTCTACCTCAGCCCAGGCTGAGATCTCTAAATCATTCCCCAGTAGACATTCTACAGGCAAGTTTGATGACACTGCCACTCTCTTGGGGCCAGTGACACCTCCCCAGCTGAGATTTACCACTGCTATGGGATGATCTCTCTGCACTCCATCAATGTTGGTCACCTGGTATGTGGCTCCAGGTATAAGTTGCCTTGAGGGGACTAGGCTCTCAGTCACCATGGTGATGCTAGCCCCTGTATCTCTGTAGGCCTCAACTTTTGAACCATTGATGAGGGGCTCCTGTCTGTACTTGTCCAAAGTGTTGGGACAAGCTGTGAAGTTGGCAAACCCCATGCCAGTCTCACAGACAAGAGTATCTAAGTCAGGGGACCTGGTTAGGCCAGAGTCCCCAGGAACTCCCAAAGTAAATGCACCCAAATTCTTGGGGGCACTCCCACCACCTGGGAGTGCCCTGAGGAGTCTAACAATGAAATGGGCCTATAACATCTTGGGTCTCACCTCTGACCTTTCTTAAACACGGGGATTATGATTGATCTGGACCAAGATTTAGGAAAACCTGCAATGGCTGAGGCGTTAAAAACCTTTGTTAGGATATCCGCCCAGTACAAAGAATTCGCCTTATACATATCGGAAGGAACCCCATCCGGGCCTGGGGCCTTTCGACCCGCCGTACTCTTAATCGCTTTAACGACCTCTACTGTCTCAAACCTTACCGGCACCATGGGGGGATCGGGAGCAGGGCCCTCAAAGATTTCTAGCTCCATGTGACTACCATAGATTTTTTCAAAGTGGCTAAGCCAGTCTTCTTCAGAGATGTTAAGTTCTAGAACCGTGTTTTGATCACGCAAAAACAGGGGGGTATTAATAATTGACCAAAACTTGGCGCTATTTTTTAGGGTAGCTTTATCCATGAGCTCGGCCCAAGCTTCACGTTTTAATTCATTTTTTCGGGCTTGAACTACCCTAGAATACTCCTTTCTGAGCTGTACCACTAGGACTTTATCCCTTGGACGAGCATTAAGTGCCTTTTTAAGAAGGTTATGAGCTTTACTACAGTTATGATCAAACCAGCCCAATGCCGGTCTATTTTTATCTGGCTGCCCTTTAGACGTTAGATTCTCAGCCACTACCCGACAAATGCCTTCATATGACGTTAATACATCCTCCCCACTAGAGAGAGGATTGGCACAGATGTTTAAATCATCTGCAGCCTTTGCTGTTATAGAGAGGAAAAAATCACCTGGAACTACCTTCCCCCATTTGATCCTCCTCCCCTGATCTTTAACTTTAACTGGTAAAGCGGCCTGTGGTGTGACAAAGGTATTCATGAGAGAAAAACCATTTGCTAGCTCCATCTCCACGGGGTTGTGGTCACTCGAAGGCATGGGTAAAGCATTATATAAAATCACATACTTAAGAAGACCTAACGATAAAAAAATTTAATCAATTATCGTATCACAGTCCCTACCAGTATACGTAGCTACACGTGAACTTTTGTCAAAGAACTCCGCTTCATACAAATCAGTACTGGCTAATAGATTTTCAAGAGCCTCCCCCTTCTGGCTATGTTCAAAATGCGGGTGGGATATGCTATCAGGACCATCTGAATCGATTAGATCACAATTTGAACATAAATGTACATTAAAATCACCCAACAAAATAAAATGACAATAAGTGGTTTGCTTTTCCTTATAGGAGATTAAAAAACCTGTTAGCCACAATAAATGCTCATTTGCAGGGTAGCCATGCTGTGAATTATAACAATTCACTAAGAGTAATTTATTCTTATTGTCCAAGGTTATCTCTACGACTAGAAAGTTATGGGTGGCACAATCAACCTTTTTAATTTTACCCTTTACATTCACCGAAATGGTGGTGCATTTGGGTCAGTTCGTTTAAGAATAGGGATGATAGGAGAATTACATACATTGGAGTCAGTTTCTACAACCACTCCCTGTGCAATGAGTTCGTCAACAATTTTCAGTAATGCTACTACAGCATCAGGTGGTAACTTGTATTGTCGGATTCGGGGCAGTACTACTCCTTGTTTGAGAGTGACACGGTGTGGCGTAATGTGCATGTAACCTACATCAGTCGGACCTTGCGCCCATAAATGCTGTGGTACATTCTGGAGTCTGGGATCAAAATCTCTCAACACATAATGTCCTTTAAAATCACGTAAAAACAATCTCACTCCTTCCGGAGAACAACAAATCACTGCTCCTAATTCTTTCAATGTCTTAATACCAAGCAAGTTTTCTGGGCATGACTTAGTAAGTAACAGGTCTGTAGTGCGGGACAATGGACCGACTCCTAGGGAAACTGGCTTTGACACTTCGTTAACAATAGGCTTTCCTGAAAATCCCAGGGCAATATTCTGTGAGCCTGAGAGGGGTGCCCCTGGAACCTCGTCATGACTGATGGTAGTTCTGCTCGCCTCTGTGTCAATGAAAAATTTTCTGTCTTTTCACAATACACGACTATGTACATAGGGACCCTCTTGATCTACAGGAACCTCAATAAGGGGCAAGCCAACCTCCCTCTCTAGGCTATTTCATGAGTACTGTTGATATTCTGGATAGTCTGACTGTGCGTACTGGTACATTTGTTGCGTGACATGTTGTGTGGCAGCAATGGGTTGCGGTGTAGCTACTGTCTGTTGCGAGTTCTGTGGCGTTTGCGTGTTCTGCGGGACGTTATCCTGTCTAGGAGGACGCAGTCTTTCTTTTGTCTAGCCTGTAGCTATGTTATGTTTCAGGACTGCACATTCATTCACATAGTGACCTGGTTGCTTGCAATAATTACAGTTTCCCTTAACAGGTGCCGTGCCCTTTTTATGGCCATCAGCTGGTACTGAGTGTGCAACTAGTACTTTCATTTTCGTATCTTTCATGCGTCTCTTTTCGTGTTCCTGATCCTCTCTAATTCTGTTCTGGTGGTACTGTAACATTTGTAACATTTGGGAAGGGCTATTTGCTTGCCAGGTACTCTCAACCTTTTGTACTCTATTTTTGATCGGGGGTAAGGAATTCTCTACTAATTTGCTCACAAAAAGATGTGGGTACGATTCACTATTTGTCTTCAGGCCACTATTAATAATAAAACATTTTTCGAATCTAGAATAAAAATCACTAGTGTCTTCATCTGGTTTCTGTTTACAGGCTGAAATAGCATCCCAATCTTCCTTTTTAGTAACTAATAATCTCGGCAAGACCTGTATCAATAATTCAGGTAATGCTTTAGCTTTTTCCCCAAGACCAACACTAGGGCCTCGAAGTTTGTCTTCATCTTCCAATTCTGTCCAACTGATCTTTTTCTCTCCCACCTCCCAATCTTTCTCTTTAAGCTTTTCGTAAATGCCTGCTGGTAACAGTACTTTTAATAATTTAATGATGTCAGCGTATGTGTAATCCCCTATGCGGAGAATGTCTTTTAATTCACGGTGGAACCCCCCCGGGTCTTTATCATGACAGGGCAGTAATTTTTTCATTTCCAGTATTTCTATTTTCGTCAAGGGTGTGTAAACGTATACTCGTTGAAGCTCATT
Source organism: Lissotriton vulgaris (assembly GCF_964263255.1). Classification (NCBI taxonomy): domain Eukaryota; kingdom Metazoa; phylum Chordata; class Amphibia; order Caudata; family Salamandridae; genus Lissotriton; species Lissotriton vulgaris. The sequence continues at coordinate 1,544,323,875 of NC_141694.1, read as the reverse complement.
GGTTGCATTTCTAACGGGATGTACTTCTCGTAGGGGGTTCAGTCTGTCTATGTGGAAGGTCTTTCTGACGCGGTGTGGGGCAGGAATCAAGTGCGTGGTCAGAAAAGTCAAGTACTTATGTCGTTGGTCTAGAATGACATTAATTAATTCGGTACCTAGGCCTCTCCATCTCTCTAGGAGTAAATCGTCCAATAATTTATACAAGGGACCTGGATCAGAATGCTGGCTCTCGTACAATGTGATCAGATGTTGAACCATGTAAATACCTGCTAAACGCTATTCCTCCAGAGGAAGGCTTAAAAATGTTTGCGCCACTACGTCATCATTATATATGTTAGAATTACAAGCCCATTGGACGGCTGACCGGGCTAGTTCTTGTTCATGCATAGTATGAGGTTCATCGCCCCCTGCTCGTTTTCTCAGTGCATTCTCAGTAGCTTGGAATAGGTGTTCGAGAGAATATCTTTCTGGTATGGGAGGGCCATGTTTACTGTAATCTAGGCCTTTAGGCCTGTCAAACTGTCTTGCTCTACCTACGTAATTCAGTTTATCCACTTCCTCTGTTACTGGCCCTTCCTCTTCAGAGACTGAGTCGTCCTCTTTCTCGTCTGACTCTTTCCTGTGTAAGTTCAGAATTTCTTTACGTATTTTTCTGTACATACATTCTATCTTTGACATTGTATCATGTTTACCGGCAGCTATGTTGTCACTCCAATCAATCATACCCTTAGTTACTCCTTTTTCTGCCTGGTCTTGTTCCCTAATCAGACAATTAATCAAAAATCGTAAAAGCATGCCTTGAAACTCCACCTTCCTTTGTGCCATGGCCTCTTGTATACTTTCGGGTCCCTCCCCCGTTCTAATGAAATGGTATATTTTGTCTAAATAGTCCTTCATGTCTGGCAATGTGATCAAATAGTCTGCAACGCGTCTCAATCGTACTGAGTACATGAGCATTGAGCCTACACCTGGTACGGGGTCATATATACAGGATGTAAGCGTTATATTCGGTTTAAGTGATGTTGCTGTCGTTTTTGGCGTTCGTTGTAGTGCTAATTCTCGTAGTGTTCGTGATGGTGGTGGTGTGTACCGTATGTCTCTAGTGGGCCCCCCTCCCACTGCCCCTTGACTTGCGTCATCTCTCGCTGTCAGGGTCACTACTGGTGTGGGTTGATCCTGTGATGCGGGCGGAGGGAGGAAAGGATTGTTAGGATTGTTACCAGGAGGAGGGGAAAAATCTGCATTAACATAATCCGGAGCGGCGTCTTCTAAATAAGAGGAAAGAAAAATGTCCGCGGCGGTCTGTTTATGACTAGGTACTTTGGTCGGGATCAGTGGTGGAGGCAAATTACTTGGTACTTCCGGGGTCACTTTAGGTAGTCCTTCGGCGAGGACGGGATACATGCCTTTAATAAGGGCGTTTCTTTGTCTATCCACTTGTTCTGCCTTAACCCGTTCACCTTCTTCCTTTAGCTCTTTTTCTCTAGCTTTTTCTGCTGCTTCTTTACTTCTCTCTGCTTTGTTGATTTCTTTTTCTGATCTCCTATGCGCTTCTTTACGCCATAACTCTATGGCATCTTTCTGGGACTGTCTAGCTTTCTTTTTCCACAGTGCTTCCTCTACTCTCATGATGCAATTAGCATCCCATGTCCCTGAGACAGGCCATCTATATTTCTCTTCCAGATCCTTCGTGTAGTCTACCCATAAGTCTAAAAACAGTATGGCATCTAGCCCATGCTTTTGGTACATAAAATGGCCAGGAGTGTCCCTAGGCGGGACGGGGACTGCCTCTTCGAGTATCCCTTTCCTGGTCCCTATCTGACGTAATTTCGAAAACAGTGGCATGTTGGCGCTAACTTGAACGAACATACAATATACACAAGAATAGACTGGAAACAATCATTCATACTACGACATTAAAACATAAAAAACAAATACATCCTAACTAGTACATAGAAAAAACACACTCTTGAAAAAACTTGTTTACTTTATGCACTGCAAAAACAGTACAGCCATACTGGTCTCGTAAAGAGACACGTCTTTACCGCATCCACCTGAATGGACGCGTCTTTACCGGATCTGTGTACCCAGACCCGTCTTTACCGGGCTCAAATAAATGAACCAGTCTCTATGCGTTCCCAATAATGGTACTCACCGGGAAGCAAAACTGAAGGCCTCGGAAACTTGATACTGGACTGGACTGCTACGGCTTCTGGTGCTGCGCATGCGCCTCAGAACAGGTGGGCCTCGGGATACCTCGGACCTTGCTCTCTCTGCTTGGGCTCTGGTCGGGATGGTCCGCAATCCTCACCGCCTCGTGTGGATGCCTGGTCGCAGTCTCCGTCTCCTCCGTGGGCCTGAGGGAGTAGGCAGGAAGTCCCGCTTTCGTGTACACTTGAAGTCCGTCACGGCTATAGAAGGGGTAGGGGGCTGGACCTACATCACCGGCGCATGGGGAAGGGGACTGGTCCCTATTCGGGCGCCAGATTAATGTGGTAAATAATTAATTACCCAGTCATAATTTCTATACATTAATAAAGATTGCTCATAAAATGAGAGGCAGAGTCCGTGGTGTCCGATTCAAAGGGCTTTAATACAATAGCTCGAGCTACAGGAGAATCGGGTTCCATCACCACTAAGGTTCAGGAAGGGTTGTCATCTAAATCTTTATTCATATAACACATTATATATAGTTAAACCATACATTGCATTGGATAGAGAAGGCGGAGCGCTCCAGGCGGAGCAAGTGAGAGAGATAAGAGCACATGGGCGTGACAGAGGCGTGAAATGAGGTGTTCACTTGATGAGTCATAGGTGTGTCATAGGTGGGTGGATGCATAGAGGGGGTCTGCATGGTCAGCAGGAACCTTTACCCTACTTGTGCGCGCAAAACTAGTCATGACGTGAAATTGACGTGTAACTGGGGAGAGCTGGGGGGAGCTGACTTTAGCACTAGTAGGAGAGTCTGGTATGTCAGAACGACCTGCACCTTTGGCATTATCTGGTATCTTGTGTTTGGAGGATGTATTGTCTGAAGTAAAGGTCGCTCGAGCAAAGGCTGCTCATCACTGAATGCTAGTGTATGCATATATTTCTTCATGCATTGCGTGGGGCCATGGGCCCTCTATGGAAACGGGTTCAGTAAATCACTTGCATGGAGACAGAAAGGCTGGGCTCTATCTTCTGCAGGCGGAATATGTTTCGTTAGTTAGGAATGTGGTTCCGTGGAGCGGAACAGATAACTGTAGGCAAAATACTGTCTTGGCAGACCATGCTGGCTGGGCACCTCTCGGCTGAGCAGGAAGTAAGGGAGAGGTCAGGGATACATAACTAAACTGCAGCTTTCAGAATATCAAGAGGAGACTCGGAGCCTGAATTCGGGTCCTGGCTCGGCTGTGGCACAAAACGCGTGCATCTCGACTTTTAAACGTGTATCATGTAAATGCATTGGCAACATAGGCCTCAGTGCAGAATTAACATTTCATTCATGGAGGGCCTAATAACTGACATGCTAACATTGGACGGAAATGCAGAGGCATTATCATTACAGACATGAGAAGGGAATTGCATGATGACATGGACATACATGGGGCATAGGTACATACATAGGGTGCATGTAGGGGACACACTGGCCACGTAAAATTTCTATTTCCTCATTACCATCTTGACTAAAAAGTTATCAATGGAGCCAGCTCCAACGATAGCCTTTTCCTTCTTTGACCAGGGCATGAATATACTTCGGGTTAAGCCTAGGAGCACTCTTATAGATAATAACCCGTTTGCCAGCTAAGCAAATACCCTCTTCAGCAGATGAATTGATATAATGGTACAACAGTTACAGTTAGTCCTAAGACCTTTCAGTCACTTTACCGGGGAGATGAGGGGCACCAGACAATTTGCACAGGGTCTATGGCCCTGCCCTGTCTCCACCTGTCTGCGACTGTCTAGGACTGTCCCGCCCTTGTCCCGGGCTTCTCCCTGGCGCCTCCCGCGCGCGACTTGCGGGGCGAGAGGGCGGCACCAGCTTTTCTAGCGCCTCTGGGCACTCTCCAGGCGTCACGGTCGCCCCAGAGGCTGCTGGGGGCTGTAATGCCGGGAGTCTCCCGGCGCTCCCTCTCTGCCTTGAAGTCTCTGCCGTTTCCTTCACGGCTCTGCCCGATAGCAACCCCGGCGTCCTCCAGCAAAACACAGGTCAGGCTGTGTCACCCTAGAACAGATTTGCACAAACAGTTCTCCTTCTTGCCTATTTCTTCGCAGCAGATTAGTTTTTAAAAATAAATATATGTCACCTGTCAGACTCGGCTTTTCAAGCTCGGTGCCTCGTGACGCCTCACCCTTTCCTCTGACACACCTTGACCTCACTGTATGAGTTCCCGGGTTAACTTGTTTCCTCTACAAGAACTGCACAGTGGGTGAAAGATGCCAGGGGTGCGTGCCATGCCCAGGTGGCTCGAGCTCCACTCAATTTCTGCTCTCTGGCAAAGGCAAGTCTTTCTTTGGCAAGGGCAAGTTCTTCCCTCTCAATCCTCAGATTGACTTCCCTCATCTTAGCTTCATGCTCTCTTCTCTGAGGGGATGTCATCCCTCTCTGAGAAGATGCCTGAGAGACATGGGTATGAACAGATCTGTTAGAGCCTCTGGAGTGAGACCTAACTCGTCTATTCCCAAGGTTAAGCCTGCCTGAGGATGGGCCTGGGGGTCCCCCAGTTCCATTCTCATGTATGCTTAAGTTGGTCCTGGGGAGCCTACTGACTACTACTGGACCTTTGTCTGCCGCATCCCCGGATAACTCTCTTCCTCCTCTTCACTTTCTGCTCCATGGAGGTTAAGGTCGGGGTCACCAAGGGTTCCCTCTAAGGGGGGCATGCTCCCATCTGGATTAGAGGGGCCTGTGTTAGAAGCCCTTCTGGCATCATACGTCTCTAAGAGACCAATCAGAAAAGGAGTGGTAGGGTTAGAACCCTGTTTTAGTTTCCTGAAGGTACACAATTGTCTCATCTCCTGGAAGCTAAGGGCTGCATATCTGGAAGTGACCTGTGGAGGGTCATCAACCACAAGGGGGGCCTCTGTGTTCTCTCCTGTGGTAGACATGCTTTTCTAGTGAGGTGTAAGTGGTGCACTTACCTACACTATGGGTTTACCTACTGATCCCTTGCTAAGAGTTGTAGTCAGGGTGTGCTACTCCCTTTCCACTACAACAGCTGGTTCAGTAGAACTCAGAGTATTTCTAAGCTTGTTATATGTACCTATGGTACCTTATGTGATCTTTCAAATGATATCTCATGATTATATTTGGTAAAAACAACAGCAAGCTCAAATCCCAACCGCTGCACACCAATGTGAGAAGTTGGCCTGATATATGATGTTCACTAGTTCTAGTGATCATCTTGTATCAGTCCAAACAACCCTTATGGTGATTGGTTGTAAGTCAACCTTATAGACCAGCTATCCTAGTAGCGTGGACAAAAGCAGTCTTTAGGCTAAACTCTGAATGGCATGTGAAGCCAGCTGTTTTACCACATATAACCCCTTGAATACCAAGTGAAAGGACACCACACAGGTTGTTATGAAAATTAACAGATATTTATTAACTAACATACACCTCTGAACTCTTTATGAGGTCAGAGGGCTAAGCACATGACAATACTAAAAAGGAAATACGAGTTTGCACAATATTTACAAGTGCGCCTTAGGGGCACGACAAACCATATACTCAAAACAATGGAATGCGAGGAAAGAAAATACTGTAAGGAGATCCAGAGGCTGGAGGATCGCTGGGATTATGCTACAAACTAGGTAAGTAAGGAGCAGGAGGCCCACGGGACTCACGCGCAGAGTGGAAACTCTCACGCGGGATGCGTAACAACGTCTATGGATCTTACACTTTAAAAAGTTACGGATTCCGGACGAACCCGGCTCGATGGAGGGAAAACAACAGTGGACCTGGACACTAGGATAGTGTACACAGACTTCAGCACCTAGAAGCTTTAGTTACCTAACCCACAGGCTGCGGGTGCATAGGGCTGAAGTTGCGTCGGGTTTGCTGCGTAGATCCCGGTGATGCCTGAAACAAGGAGTTGCTGGCAGGCAGCCAGATAGAGGAGTACCGTGGTTCCAAGGATGGAACTTGGAAGAAGAAGTCCTGAAAGAGAAGGGGACAGAGTCTCGGTCACTAGCCAGTGACGGTGCTGGAACCAGGAGGGAACCAGATGCTGTCGCCGAAGTCAGGTGAAGGAAGGGTCGCTTCTCTCTGTAGCTGCGTGGACCAGGAGCTGCTCTTCACGACCAGGCTGGAGGCACGAGCTGTCCCACGTAGTCTGCTGCTGTTGGCGGTGTTGGATCGTCGATATGGTCAACAGGCCTTGGCTAATGCAAGCCACGCGGTGGAACAAAGATGGCGTCTGGTGCGGACCAGGAGGGTCCGGGGTGCTTCTCGTTCACAGGGAAGCAAGGGCCAGTCTGGGGGACCAGACCAGCAGTGTTGGATTCTTTGGATCGTCGTCTCAGAGGTCACAAGCCAGCCGGCAAGTGACCAGACAACAGGACAAGCAGCAACCAGGCAAAAGGGCCCCACGCAGATCTCGTGGATGCTGGGGGGAAGGTCTTTGGTGCAGGAGCTGCGTCGGTGTGGGGCTTCTCAAACCCCAATGCACTCACTCGAGGATCCCTCGGCGGTCATGCCGGAAGCGCTGTGCAGGTTTCTCAAGATGGCCGTCTCCACGTTGCTCGTCGCACCCACGGGTCCCAGCTGTGCTGTGGATGTGGGTAGAGGTCAGAGAGGTCTGGAGGTCCGGGTCTTGTCGAGCTGGGTCGTCGGATTCCGGGATGGAAGGACTTTGCAGCAAACCGCACAGGAGCTTGATGTTGCCTGCGAAGCAGGATGGTCACTCCCTGACCAGAGGGGAGATTCTTCAGTCTTCTGATGGTTCAGGATGGAGAAGGTCAAGAGTTCTTTGTAGAAGTTGTCAAGAGTAATCTAATCTGGAATGGGACCAGCTCCTACCTTTATTCAGCTAAAGGGGGCTGCACTACGACTAGGTCCATCCTTTGGGTGGGACCAGGAAGGGGGGTGGTTACACCCCCTTTCCTTTGTCCGGTCTTGCGCAGCTCTGGGGCTGGAGTGTCCCAGGAACTGGTTCTGACCGGTGTATGCACAGGGACACCTTGTGTGCCACAGGCATGTCTCATTCCTTTCAGCCCTGTACTACCTAATACACAAAGTCCTGTCTGGGGAGGTGCTGGCACTCCCCAAGGCAGGAAACCCTTTGTCCGAGCCTCCCTCGCTGGAAGGACTCCCAGCAGCAGGAGGTCAGACTTGTGTCTGTGGTGGCAGCATCCATTTTGTGATGCTGAGGCTCGGGTTAACTTTAACCGGGGTTCACAGTTACATACATGTTGTGTCCCTCTAGAAGGGTGGAATGCTACCCCCGTCGCCAGAATTGGCGAGGGGGTAGTATTCCAATTCGTATGACACCTTACTTGACATGTTTTGATAATGCTATACCAAAGTTAGCATTTGACCGCAAGGTTCATAATACACTTAAGAGTATATGGTATAGCGTTATCATGGAACAGCTATTCGGACTTGGTTCCGCAAGCTGCTAACGGGCTCAGCTCATGCCAGAGCACCATCTCACATAATTCCAAGCACTCTGCCTTCAGGATTGATAAGGCCTGCCATAGGAGTGACTGATAGGAATATATGTGTCCATTTTAGGGTTAGATATAGGGATCTAAAGCAAAGGATGATTACACCACCTTGCCCTAGCTGTCGTGTAGCCAATTGTGTCTGTTTAGATGGCCAGCCAGGGGTGCCATAATACATGCTTCAGCCCCTAGTAGGCCCTGAGTGCACCTATGCCCTGGGTACCTAAGGTACACTGTACAGGGACTGATAAGGTGACCTAGTATCCAATTAGATATGTACCTAGAGTACATGGAATCCATTTTACAGAGAGAGCAGTGGGCCTGGGGTCCTGAATAGCAGGGCCCCAGGTCAACTAAGTCGAAAAACCAGCAAAACACCAGGCAAAAAGTTGGGGGCAACCATAGTCAGATATGCACCTTCCTACAGTGGTGACTCCTGCGGGCCGTGTCAGAGGAGCGGCCCTCTGCTGCCTACTGCCAGCGCGGCTGGGGCGGTGAGGCGGCACTGCCGGCGGAGGCTTGGTGGGGCGGCCGGCCAGTCGGGTCGACCTGCGTAGCCTGGGCGTTGAGAGGCACATAGCGGCTGCCACATCGTGACATACCCCCCCATTGAGCAGCGGGGCGGCTCTATCTTCTTAACGATCGGTGGAGTGGAGAGACTTGGCGTGCCGCCATCTGGAGATCCTGAGCTGCCCACGAAGACGTCTGGCCAGATCTGGGGGTCCTGGGCAGTCAGCTTACCGGCCCGGGCCTGCGGTGGTGAGTCGGATCCATCTTGGTGTGGGGGTGAGGGCAAGGGCAGTCAGGTGGTGAGGGCGCCTGTTCTCTCCCCCCCCCCGAGTATATCGCATGGACCTCCTGTCAGGTGGGGGTGGCCCTGACTCTGGGGTGCTCGTCGGCCTGGTCGGGCCGCGGTGATTGTGGGTGCGCGGGACTGGTGTGGCTGTCTTTGCGACCTGGCCCTGGTGCGGTTTGGGGCTGCTGGCGATCCCGTTGCTACGCTCGGAAGGCCTACGGGAGTGAGTCGGTGGTCGGTGCGCGCCACTGTGCACTGACTAGAGCGGTATCCCTCGGTGGAGAGGAGGAGTCGGCTTGCTGACTTACCTGTTGGGCTAACTGATCTCTGCCTTCCCGGCTTTGACGGACATTGGAGTGGGAAGTCCTATCGCCTGGAATATCTTGCACTGCCACGATGACGCAGGATTGCACTGGCGGCAGCCACTCCAAGCAAGGGACCCTTGAAAAATTCACGGAGGCGGGCCAGGCGGCTGGCGCCGGGGGTCGCAGAACTCGGCGCCCGATAATGCAGCGTTTGCTGGTGGCCATAACACAGTCCAGGGACATGCTGGACGCCAAGATTGGGGCAGTCGGGTCCGATGTTACATTGCACCGCCAGGACCTGAGGAATGCGGTGGAGAGAATCATCGGCACAGAGACTCGCATATCCGAGGTGGAAGATGGCATGTCTGTGCTAAAAAAGAAGGTCACGGCCATGGAAAAAATACAAAAGGGCCTAGCCATGAGGGTCGAGGACGCAGAAGGGCGGGCTCGGCGGAACAATCTACGCTTTCTGGGATTTCCGGAGGGCTGTGAAGGGGACAACGTGGAGCGCTTTCTGGCCCAGTGGCTGGAGGACTGGCTTCCCTCGGACACTTGGACACTCTGTCTCGCTGCTTTATGGTGGAACGGGCCCACCGGGCTCTCATGCAGAAGCTCCCAGCTGGAGCACGCTCGCGGCAGATCATCGCCAAATTCCTGAATTACTCTGACCGAGACACCATTCTGTGGCAGGCGAGGGTGAAGGCCTCCCTCACCTATGACAATGCAACCATCCTCATATTCCCGGACTACACACGGTTGGTCCAACAGCAGCCTCAATCTTTTCTTACAGCCAAGGCCCGTCTCCGTGGCCTCAAGCTCAAGTATGCCTTGCTCTACCCGGCACGGTTGCGAGTTATCTATAAGTCCCGCACGCTGTTCTTTGATTCCCCAGAGGAAGTATTCCAATGGATGGATGAGACGGTGAGTCAACGCGGCCCAGGGTGGAGAATCGGATTCCTCCTCGAATGGAGTGACCCGTGAGGGTCTCAGGAGGCAGCAGCGCCACCGCAGGAGATCGAAATCTGGACGCAGCTCACGCTCTGGCTCAGCGCCTCGCCTAGGGGATCCGGCACCGGAACAGCAATCAGAAGTAACATGAAGCCTCGGACTCCCGTCAAGAACGGTTTGTATGGTAATCATGGACGCTCAGGTGCGCAGTTTTCTGGGGCTGGGAGCCTGACCCAGCAGGAGTGGGTGGGAGGGAGTGAGAGCCCCGTTGTTATGGGTTGTCACTTGGGGATCCATTGGAGGGGGTGGTTCTTGTCCCCCCCGTTGGGGACTAGGCTGCGATCCGACCGCAACAGGTGCTTCCATGTTTCGGAGGTACGGCGTGAGGGGTAGAGGGGAGGATTGGTGGTAGGGATCGGGGTTGGGGGATTGTTTGCACATGTTTCGCTGCTATATGTTTGCCATGTTCTATGCATGCTGAGTCACCAAAACACCTGTAGCCTACAGAGTAATATTGTCTTATGTCCACTGCTGAGAGGGGAGGGCGGGTAGGCCCCGGCTCCTTGCGCATACTGAGTTGGAATGTCCAGGGGGTGTTGGACAAGGTGAAACGGATGGTGGTCTTCCAATATTCTAAGAGGGCTGGGGTGGAAGTCTTATTACTGCAGGAGACTCATCTACTCGGCACGAAGGCACTATGCCTCCAAAGGTTTGGGTTTACTCAAGTGTACCACTCGGGATTCACAAGGGGATCTAGGGGGGGTTGCTATTCTTATACACTGTAGAGTTTCCTATGTGCATGATTGTTAGACTTGGCTGTCTCTAGTTGGCAGAGGTATACACTTCTGACAAATAGGGACTCACCTCCTCTAGTCAGGGCAAGGGGATCACACACTTAGATAACCCCTGCTCACCCCCTCGGTAGCTTGGCAAAGCAGACCGGCTTATCTCAGAGGCAGTGCGTTAAGCATTTATGACCACATACAGTAATAAAGTGAATACACTACAAATGGACACGACACAGTAGTATTTTAAAAATACAAATGTTTATATAAGGCTTAGCACAAGACCAAATAACGACAAAAATATACCACAATCTTAATAAATACTTTTGGAAGGAAAAATAATAGTTCAAGCGTAGTTTCTTCTTAGCACAAAGTCTTTAGTAACAGAAGCTGGTCTTCTTCTTTAGATCACAGTTCTTGGCAACAATGTAACCCACACGGGAGTCACACGGACATCGAGGCAAAGTTAATCCAAAGGTTCAGCGTCGACCGCGAGGAGCGCTACGTCGAGCCCGGAGTCACACGGACCCCTCCACAACACAGTACCTTGGAAAAGCGAAGCACACGATGAGCCGCGGCGTCGAGATGTCCGGCGTCGCGTCTTCGGCGTCGATGATGATGTTGCAAGAGTGAGCAGCGCTCACGGCGTCGAGAGGGCTCGGGGGTCGAGGCGTCCGCAGCGGCTTCGCTACTAGCGTCGATCGGGCCCAGCGGCCGGCGTCGAAGAGGCGGGACACGGGAGCTGCACTCACGATGTCGAGCTGGATTCTGCGGCGTCCGTCGGCGTCGGGATTGCTGGATTTCTTCAGAGGTGCTGGACTTTCCGGTTCCAGCAACAAGCACTTTCAGCAAATGGTGAAGTCTTTTAGCCCTGTGACTTCAACAGGAGGCTGGCACTCTTCCAGCCCTTGGAGATTTCCTTGGCAAAGTTCGAGAGTACACACTCAGTTCCTCTCTCCTGGTTCCTTGGCAAAAATAAAGAAGTGACTGCAGGATTCCCCCCAGCAAACAGCACTCTGGCAGAAGGGGTAGGCAAGTCCTTGGATCAGCAGGCTTCTTGTCCTTGGTTCAGGGTTCCTTGTCAGAATTGATCTAAAGTCTTGGTTCAGGGGTCCTTCTCTTATACCCCTTTTTGGCTTTGATCCCTTTGTCAATGCAGGGGAACTCCCCTCATTATTATTGTGTTTCTTATATAGCGCCTGAATCGACCCCCGAAGGGGTATCTCCGCGCTTGCCTTGGGAACCCGTCCTGGTTTTTCCCTGTGAGATAGCCCCTACAGAGCATCCCCAAGGTGAAAGCCAGGCATCCCGCCGCAGGGGGCCGTTGTGGAGATTAAGCAAGCTTAATGCCCAGAGTTGCAGAGTGTGAACCCATGATTAGGTCAGGCACCGAAGCGAGAATTATCGAGTCCGTGGACATTTGAGCTCAACACCCTGCCGCGTCGGGAATCGAACCCTGGTCCCGGGTCTGACCTCTGCTTCAGGGTCTGCCTGCTCTAACCAGTGAGCCACACTTCTCCACGGGTTTGTTGTGGGTGTAGCCAGGCAGAGGCACCTGGCCTATTCACGGTGCAGGGCTGGGTCCTCAGACGCCCAGCAGGAGGTGGAGCCAGTATTGTCACTGGCAGGAGCAGAGCTATCTGTCGCTCGGCAGGAGGTGGAGCCAGCATTGTATCGGGCAGGGCCGGCTATCAGGAGCTACTCTTCCCCTACTCTCAATGCAGATGTACCACTCACCCCACACTGACTCATTCAGAACTCTGGAGCCACCCAGTCCCTGTCACACACACACACCAAACCAGCAGAAACCAGAAATAGTTAGACAAGAAAATAGCCACTTTCTAAAAGTGCTATTTTCAAACCCAGAGTCCAAAAACCATCCACCCAAACTGATGCGTTATTAAACCCTGAGTACAGGGATACCAAACTCGACATTGTGCCATGCTCCCCGAGCCCGCTAGGATTATACCATTAATAATCCCGGCAGCCCATTCTAACTAATGGAGAGCAGGCAACCTTACAATAGTGAAGAACGAATATGGCTGTAATTCACTATTAGGACATGCCAACTTCGTCAGGCTTGTCCTACCTTACGCTTACAATGCACCCTGCCCTCGGGCCTACCATAGGGGTGACTAACATGAAGTTAAGGGAAGGTTTGGGGACTGGCAAGTAGGTGTACTCGCGCATTCCGCGTGACAGTACCAGACTGCACGTAGGTCTAGCAATGGCAGACCTTTAGACATACTTTTACTAGGCTGCTCTTGTGGGTGGCACAACACGTGCTGCAAGCCCACTAGCAGCATTTGTATTTACAAGCCCTGGCACTCCTCGTGCACTAGACTAGGGACTGACAGTAAACCAAATAAGCCAAACATGGAATTCAATCAATATAGTAATTTAACATAGGGAGCACATGCACTGCGGCACTGATCAGCAGTGGCACAGTGCCCAAAGCGATATACCAGCAAAAACATCGTAAACAGAGGAGGCAAACAGAAAAAAATGGAGGAGAGACTCAGGCCAATGATGTCAGGTCTAACAATGATAGACTCTGGACTGACACACAGGGCAGATGTGTTTTTGTGCAGGGCAGGGTAGGGGGAATAGGGTGACCCGTGGTTGTGTGTATGCCCCGCCACCGCTACAGTGGCCACTGGTGGAGAAGCTCATGTCCCTTTGGGGTGCCATGCCTGATACCCTCTCTATTATATGGGGGGACTGGAACAATGTCATGGACCTGGGTAGCGATAGGTGGCGGAGTGGGGTGACTGACGAGCGTGGGGACGAGAGATTACCCACCACCAAACTGCATGCTCTGGTTACAGGCCTAGACTGGACGGATGCCTGGAGGTACAAACATGGCTCACATAGGGAATACACTTATTTCTCCACGGTACACAACTCATTTTCCAGACTGGACTACATATTCGTTCCAAGGGGGTTGGCCCATAGAATCCTGTCCGCGGATATTCTGCCAAAGAACCCTGTCTGATCATTCACCGGTAGCCCTCGCATTTAGCGTAGGCCCGGCCAGAAATACGTTTCGTTGGCGCATATCTGGGTGGCACCTGCTACAGGACGACTACAGGGAGCATATGACCAAAGAACTAGATCACTATCTGACATCCAATGTGGGCTCCGTGGACTCCCCGACTATCCTTTGGGAGGCCTTAAAACCCACTCTGCGGGGTGTCGATATTTCCTGGTGCGCCGCGGCCCGTAAGGAGCGGCAGAGAGATTTAGTGCAGCGCGAGGCGACTCTGGAGGAATTGGAGCGTAGAAGTTGGGATGTGGGCTGTGGACCCGCCAGATGACAGTTAGTCTTGGCCCAACAACAGTATACTGCGGTTCTGATGGAGGAGGCTTGGCAGGCTTGGCTGGCCACTCATAGTCGAGTGTACCAGTGGGGGTCAAATCGTGCAAGATGCTACACCGTCTGTGTCAGGGCACTTTACATGCCCAACCACTGCCTCAAATCTTAGACCCCGGGGTGGGTGCCTATACTTGAGCCCCCAGCAATTGTGGAGAGCTTCGCTGCGTATTATGAGGAGCTGTATGCGCCTCAGAAATGCTTGGAGGGTGATATGATCCAGCGATTTTTTGATGATCTCCCCCCACGTGCGGTCTCGGACGACGTGCAGGAACTCCTGGACAGGCCTCTGTCCGACGACGAATTGGGCACGGCCCTGGGTGAGCTGAATCCCGGTAAGGCACCGGGTCCCAACGGGTTCCCCTGCAAATTTTTCAGGCGGTTCTATGTGCAGCTGGGTCCGCGCCTCTGTCCGGTTGTGGAGGAGGCGTGCGAGGGCGGAGTGCTCCCTCCGGATTGGCGACACACGGATGTGGTGTTTTTTTTTAAGCCGGGTAGACCCCCAGTGAGTCACGCGTCCTACCGCCCGATCTCGCTGCTTAATACGGAAGCCAAGGTTCTGGCTAAGGCTCTGGCCAATAGGCTCAAGCCCCACATTACGGACCTGGTCCACCCGGACCAGGCGGGCTTTGTGCCTCAGAGGGCTACTCGCCACAATAGTCGGCGTGCCCATGTCACGATATCGGCCTGGAGGAGCTTGGGGGAGCAGGCAGCGCTGTTTTTGGTGGACATGGACCGCGCTTTTGATTCCCTGAGCTGGACATATTTGTTTGCCCTATTGCACGCCTCAATTCGGGCCCGCGCTTCCTGGCGTATATACAGCTGCTATACACTGATCTTACGGCTTCGGTGCGCGTTGGGGGTGCAGTCTCTCGATCTTTTTCGGTTCGGCGGGGGACGCGTCTGGGCTGTCCCCTCTCCCCTTACTTATTTGCGCTTGCCATGGAGCCCCTTGCGGCGTGGGTGCGCATAGATGCCCAACTTAAAGGCTTTCGGTGGTCTGCGGGTTTGGCTAATAAAATAGCGTTATACGCGGACGATGTCTTGTTTTTCCTCACTGATTTGGATCGCTCGGGCCACGGCTGTTGCGCATTCTGCAGATTTTTGGCGAAACCTCCGGCCTCTATATCAATCAGGGTAAGTCAATGTTGTGGATACTCAGTGGACAGCGGCAGGTGGGAGCGTGGGCTTCGGGCCTTCAATTAGCATCGAGAGGGGTGAAATATTTTGGGGTGTACCTATTGGAGGAGGCGGCTGCTTCCAGACCTCACCCCGGTATGGGATCGCACGAGCGAGGACATGAAGGTATGGTCCCGTATGCCATTGACTATATATGGCAGGTCAGCCATCTTTAAGATGGTGGCGCTTCCTCGCCTAGTGTACTAATTACAAAACCATCCACATCGGATTCCGCCCCGCTGGTTTCAACAAATCAACTCGGCGCTGAGTTTGTGGGAAGGGGGAATTGCGCGTGTTGCGCTGCGGACGAGTTTTTTATCTTCCTATACGGGGGGTTAACCACATCGGACGTGCTCTCTTATTACCAAGCAGTACATCTGCTGGTCTTAAACGACTGGTGGTACGGTGATAGGGGTGATCCGGCCTACGCGGTCGAGCGGTTTTTCATGGGCTCGGCGTCCGTGCATATGCTGCTGTACTCGGCATCGCTTCGGAGGTGCCTTCCCTCTGCCACACAGGTAGTATTCTACGTCTGGAGGCAAGCGCTGCGCAGAATGGGATGGTGGAACGTGCTCACTCAAGAAACTCCTCTCTGGGGCAATGGTCGCCTGCCACACATGGACGCGTTGCTGGGCTTCCGGGGATGGGATGCGATATGAATCTCCACACTGGGTGACGTGATATCAGGCTGCTCCCTGAAGTCCTTTCAGAACTTACAAGACTAATTTGGGATGCTCCGCTCCCAGTTTTTTAAAGACCTCCAGTTTCAACATGCTCTGACACCATACTTGACTGACCTGGAGCATCTTCCAGAGTTTAGTCCGCTAGAGGACAAACTGTTCATGGGGGAATTGCCGGATAAGAAACTCTCACGTATATATCAGACACTGGTCCATCATTGCTCCTCCGACTTACACAGACTTAAGTTCGCTTGGGAGGAGGATGTGGGGGACTTGGAGGAAGAGGACTGGGCTGAAGCCCTAGCGAGCCCAAGGCCGGCAGCAATCTCCACCCACCAGCGACCAATTTAAGTACCTACATCGCACTTACTTCATACAGCAGCGCTTGTGGAGGGTGGGCATGATGGGTTCCCCAGACTGTCTCCGGTGCGGTTCGCAGGTGGGTACACTTCTGCACACTACATGGAGGTGCTCAGCGTTATATAGATTCTGGAATGGGATCTTTCAATGCTTATCTGAGGTGTTGGCCTGGGAACTTCCTCGTGATCCCAAATTGGCTTTGCTGCATGTTATGGAAGGGGTCGGGGCAACAGGTACAAGCGTCATTTATTACTCGTGGGCCTTACATTGGCCAAACGAGACATTGCCAAAGCTTGGAAGGCGCCCCAAGCCCCGCCACTGGCCGCCTGGAGGAATGGCAGGAACTTTTGCATGGGACTAGAGCAACCTATATTCATGGCCAGGGGGTGCCCCCGTAAACACTTTAAAATCTGGAAGAGGTGGGCTGATTACTGTGGGCTGGACTTGGACCCTCCACCTGAGAGGGCCACCCTCCCGTCACTTTGACAGCTGGATCTTTGGCAATTCCGTGAAGTGTCTAGATGGACTTGGCAGGCTTTTTTTTCACAGATGTTTATTGTATTTAGGTATTGGCAGCAGCGCAACTGGGGGGGGAGGGACTGGGGGAGCGGGGGTGTTTGTGTTCCTTGTAAAAGTCTTCAGATGCTATTGCTGCTCCACTAATGTTTGCAGCAGACTCCGGATGTCGGAGCTATGCATTGTATGTGCGTTCAGACAAATAAAATCTGTTTTAAAAAAACAAACATGACCCATAACTCCCCATCTATAATGGAGAAGGGAGCGTCTTGCAGGTCAACACGACCCTTCATCTGTTCTTCAGTGAGAAATATTCAATCATGTGGCTCTTGTGACTGAGGCTGAGTAGCTGGAAAAGGTAATAGTGTGGCAGGATTCAGTGTCAAGGATCGTTTTAGCGTGATATGGGGTGCCAAAAGTGTCAATTCAAATCCTGTCAGACAGGCACTAGTCAAATGCTGCGTCTTGGTTTGGTTTAGTAATGCATCAACTGAAGGGGTACTAACACAAGCAGTTTGTCTGACAGAACTATTCCTTCAATCTGGCGTATAGATATAGCCGTTGTTTCCACCGCTCGGAAACATCCAGGCAGCATGCGAGTGACTGGGTCAAGGACAGCTGAAAAATATGCGCACAGGTATTGTTTATCGCCGGGTGTCTATGTTAAGACCAAGAGAGACACAACCTTCCCTTTCATGGACATAAAGTGTGAAGGATTTAGTGTAATCTGGGGTACCTAATACTGGAACAAACAAAGTAGTTGCCTGCGCACACCCTCCTAGTTACTAAGTACTCCGTGTATAAAACTGTTTCAACAAAGTGTGTGTGCTGTTTGGTTGGAAGGCAGCCAGCCTGATTGAAAGAGCAACTTCTGGTGGAAAAACCACTAGTATACCAAACGCACAACAGAATATAAAGTATGTCAATATAGATACAATAATAATAATAATAATAATAATAAAACCACTTTTAGAGCGCCTGGTTACACTCAAGACAGTGTGTCCCTGCTCTTAGAAATGCTACTGCTCCCGGAAAAGGCCGAGGTCCAGGACCGGTCTGGATCCTAGGCTACAAAGAGACAATTATTGGCTTGGGAAAAGGTGAGTTTTTAATTTTAGTCTGAATCTCATTTCTGAGGGCTCCATGCGCAAGTCAAGAGGGAGACTGTTCCAGTGCTTACTCACTAGAAAGCGAAATGAGCTACCTCCCATCCTAGTCTTGCGCACGCGCGGAAGCTGAAACAACATCGCTCCAACAGATCGGAGGTTCCGGGTGGGGCAATGGATAGTGAGAAGGTTTCGCAGGTAACCTGGACCTTTTCCCTGGGCAATGCGATGGGCAAAACAAAGTGCTTTAAACTTGATGCGCTCCTCGATAGGGAGCCAGTGAAGTTTTCGTGATGCCGTTTTTCCAGATGCCCTGTGTGGAAGGTTAAGTACCAGGCGGGCGGCAGCATTTTGGACGCACTGCAATTGGTGTAAGCCTTTTCTGCTTATGCCTAGGAGAAGAGCGTTGCCGTAGTCCAAATGTGGAGTGACTAGGGCATGAATAAGTGTTTTCCTGGCACTGATGGGGAGCAGGTCGAGGACTTTACGGAGTGTTTTTAATATTCCGAAACATTTTCCCATAATTTTGCTGATCTGTTGCTTGAAAGAAAGCTCCGTATCCAGCCAGATTCCTAGATTTTTAACGGAGTCCGCAGATGGGGATTCGCACCTAGTTCTGTTGGCCACCAGGCCTGCGACCAGGCAGAGGGGGACTTTCCAACCACCAACAGTTCTGTTTTATCGCCATTAAGGCGTAGGCAGTTGTTGTTCATCCACCCTGCCATAGACAGCATGCAGTTGGAAAAGTTAGTGGCATCCTCTGCCTGATTGTGGGTAAGTTTAATTATTAGTTGGGTATCGTCAGCATATGTGACGATATCCACACCAAAGGCTTCCACAATATGGGCTAGGGGCTCCATGTAAAGATTAAACAGCGTAGGGCTCAAACTTGAGCCCTGTGGAACCCCATGTCTCAGCTTGCGAAGAGATGATTTGTGAGGAGGGCAGTGTACCTGAAAACTCCTGTTTTCTAGAAAGGATTCTATCCATTCCAAGGCTGGTCCTTCTACTCCCAAGTCTGAGAGGCGAGACAGCAGCGTCGAGTGCAGCACGGTGTCAAAAGCTGCACTGAGATCTAATAAAACCAACGCTGCCGTCTGCCCCTCATCTACAAGTTGTCTCAGACATTATGTGGAGAAGAGAACCACCGACTCTGTAGAGTGACCTGCTCTAAACCCTGACTGTGTGGAATGGAGAAGAGAGTTCTTCTTGACGAATTTCATGAGTTGACTGTTCACTATCTTCTCCACAACTTTCCCACAGAAGGGGAGGAGAGAGATAGGGCGGAGATTTTGTAGCTGGGAGATATGTATATTGGCTTTTTTTTTCAGGGGTATAACCTGTGCCATTTTCCATACGTCAGGCACGTAGCACTCCTGAAAAGATAAGGTGATCAGGTGTCCAATCTGCTCAATCATACAGTCAAAGACTCCCTTACAGCGATTGGGAGAAATCACATCAAGGGGAGAGCCGGACTGGATACCGTTTACAATGGTAAGCAGGTCTAACCTCTCAGGAACTATAAAGCGAGTCAGATGGGACTTGGTAGCAGAATCACTTCTCACTACCGAGTATTTAGTCGGCATGCTACCTGTAAAGGTGGCGTTTATTAAATCCACTTTTTTAACGAAAAAATCTGCGAGGTCATCACATAGTTCATTAGTGTAGGTATCTTGGGCCTCAAGTCTGGTTGAGACTGTGAGCTCTTTAAAAATCGAAAAGAGTTCCTTGGTAGGATTTTTAGCAGATTAAATACGTCTTTAAAATGAGCGCCTTTGGCTGTTCTTACGAGTTTGTGATATATTTTTAATTCTCTTTTATAGTTCAGCTTATCCTCTGGATTATAATTTTTCCTCCAGCCCCGTTCAGTCTTTTTACATTTGGCTTTAGCTTCTTTAAGTTCTTTGGAGAACCAGGGAGCAGTTTTAGTTTTCCTGGTGGGGGGCTTGAGTGTCCATGGTGCTACTGTGTCCAAAGCCCTAGTCATCCATTTTTCGTAATCATCCCATGCCTTAAGCAGGGTGTCGCTGGGAGGAGGGGATTCTTTAAGTAGGGCGGATCTAAAGTTTTCCTGCGTGAACTTCTTCCAGTCTCTACGTTTCTGAGGCCTAAGTTTGGTCACACTGCAATCCTGAGGGCCAATTTCAACTTCGAAAGGAATAACGAAATGATCTGACCATATCATTTGCAATGGTGTGGCAATTTTAATACCTTCCCAGTTGGCAAAAACGGGGTCTAAGAGGTGGCCCAGTTGATGCGACGGGGATGTAGATTGTAGTTTGAGCGACCAGGATTTCAGAGCATCCACCACAGCCTGTGCCTCCTTACAATTAGGATTCTCAAAGTGGAGATTGAGGTCTCCTAAAATGAGAAATTTCTTATTTTTTTTTTCTTGAAATATATTTTTATTGCAGGAATCAGTAAAAAATTACAAAGTGGACCAGCATTATAGGTTCAATCGAAAATAGTAGAACATATCCCATCCCTCCTCAGTAAGACATTCAGGTACACAGCCATTCAGCCCACAACCCGAGGGTCGGGCGGCGATTACCAGTGAGGGCCCAATAGGAGGTCGAGGCCGGTCCGGAGGAACCACAGTCCGTCATCTGCTTTTCTAAACCATCCTACAAAAAAAAAAAAAAAAGGAAGCGAAAGAAAAACCCCCCCAAAAACCCTATGAACTAAACAGAACCCTCCCCAACCCCGCCATCAGTGTATGGTAATAGATGTAGAAGGATCCATGGGAGAATCCCCCGGGAATGCTACAGACATGTAGAGTACCATTGTCTATCGGGACTCTGGGCGAGCTGCATCCTCACTTTCGGAGTCGCTGGAAGCGCAATAATCCCTGAGGGCCTGCACCAATGTCTCCCATTCTAACGCTGCCTCCTGCGCCTTCTCGTTGTGTTGCCTCCTAGCCAACTGGTATCGCAGCGTGCTTTCCCCTGCCGCCCATTTCAAAAGTTCGCTGTGCCACCGAACCCCCGTTGGACCAACCCTTGCCTTCCAGTTCCTGGTCACCTCCCGTTTAGCAAGGAGAAGCCCTAGATCGATGAATTTACTAGAGATTTTATTTTTGGGGGTATGCGGAAACCAGTGCAGGAGCCCCACTGCCGCATCAACCGATAAGGACCTCCCCGTCACCCTCTTCAGGGTGTCCCCCACTTCGAGCCAATAGGAGGACAACCCCGGGCAAGACCACAGCATGTGGAGGAGGTCCGCTCCAGGTGCTCGGCACCTGGGGCAGTCCGCAGAGTCCGTGGCAAAGTATTGCTGGATCTTCGCCGGGGTCAAATATGCTCTGTGGAGTACATAGAAGTGGACCAATTGAAAGCGGGCGTGGCGCGTGCCCTTCCAGGCCCGCCTCATGAGTTGTGACCAGGTCGTCCCCGGAATCTCCTTCCCTACGTCCGCCTCCCAGCGGGATCTTAAGGTGGTGAGGGGGGTTAACCCCTCGTTGACTAGTCTGTTGTACAGGCAAGTGACCGCCTTGACCGTACCCGCGGACATCATAACATACTGGCACACCGTGGATGTAGGAGGTTCCTCCAATCCGTTCTTCCAGTGCGCCTGAATCGCTCGGACCAGGGCCGTGTGCAAAAGAAAGTCGCCACGAGGAACATCAAAGAGGTCAATGAGCTCCTGAAAGGGCAGTAACGCCCCATCCTCGTAAAGGTCACCCACCAGCTGCACCGCAAGCCCACCCTCAGCTTTCGGCCTCGTTAGGGTCTTGAGGGCCACTCTCCGGCGGCCCGAGCCCCAGAGGAATCCCACCACCATTGACCGCAGGAGACGAAAGGTAGCTGGCGGGACCCAAACCGGCAGCGCACGGAAATAGTACAGCAGCCGGGGGAGCGCCACCATTTTTAGCAGAGCGATTCGCCCCGCCACTGAGAGCGGCAGGGTAGCCCAGAAATCCATGCTACCACGCAGTGCGCGAGTGCTACGGGCTATGTTCCCATCCAGGAGGTCAGTCGGGTCGTGGTAGATGTACACCCCCAGGTACTTGAAGCAGTCAGGTTCCCATCTAATCTCTCTACTGATGTCGGGGCTGGGCGTTCCCCTGCGAACCAGGAACAGACAGGTCTTGGCCCAATTCACCCGAAGGCCCGAGACCTCCCCAAACGCCGTGAGTGCCGATGCAGCCCCATTCAAGGCATCAAGCGGGTCCTCAAGGAAGAGCAACAGGTCATCAGCATACAGCGAGACATAATGTGGGCCCGATGGTGTCCGCAAACCGTTAAAGTGGACCCCCGATCGGAGCAGCAGCGCCAGTGGCTCCACCGCTAGTGCGAAGAGAAGCGGGGACAGTGAACAACCCTGCCTCGTGCCTCTTTCCACCGGGTATTGCGAAGAAATCAGCGGGCCTGGCCGATGCCGAGGCATACAATACCGTAGTCCACCTGACTAAGCCCTCTCCCAAGCCGAACCGCAGTAGTACACTACGTAGGTAGTCCCACTCCAGGCTGTCAAAGGCCTTTTCCAAATCCACCGAAAGGACCACCGGGCACGGGGCGTCCACGTGCGGTTCTCCCAGCAAACGGAACAGCCTGCGGATGTTCATGGTCGTGTTCCGCTTGGGAATGAATCCAGCCTGGTCCTCGTGTACCAGAGAGCGCATGTGACCGAGCAGCCTCGATGCCAATATGCTGCTCAGTATCTTATAATCGACCGTCAACATGGATAAAGGACGGTAGGACGCCGGGTCGGATGAATCCCTTCCCGGTTTGAGAAGGGGAACCACCAAGGCCTCACACATCGAGCCGGGGAGTCGACCCAGCCGGTTCGCCTCTCTGTAAACTATCAGCAGCCTCGGTGCCAGGAGGTCAACGTAGGCGGAATAAAATTCAATCGGAAGGCCGTCTAGGCCCGGGGTCTTATTCCTCGCCATCCTTTTAATGGCGCTGCGGATTTCACCCAGTTCGATGTCGGAGCCCAGAGCTTTCGCTACGTCTGGCTCTATCGTTGGGAGCTCCAGGGGTCGCAGGTAGTCCTCAATCAGGTCGGGGTCCCTGGGAGAGCAGCTGCGGTACAAGTGTTCATAGTAGCGCAGGTAACAACTCAAGATCTCAGGCTGAGTGTGCACATCGGCCCCTTCCGCCGTGCGCATGGACGTCGTTAGAGAGGTTTGGCGTGTGGGATTAGCTAACCACGCCAGCAATGCGCCCGATCTGTCCCCCTCCGCGAGCGACCTAGCAGTATAGGCCTTGTAGTCGAAACAGCGCAACCGCTCGACCTCCGCCGCCACCGCCTCCTTCGCCACTGCCGTGCGCTCCTGGAGTTCAGGACGCCCGGGGCGGCGGAGTTCCAACTCACGGAGCCTCCGATCAGCCGCAGCCAAGTCATCAAGGATGATTCGCCGCATGCCCACCTTTTTAGAAATGCAGTAGCCCCTGACCACCACCTTAAAGGCGTCCCACTCCAGCGCCCTCGATCCCGCAGTACCCCCATTGGACGCGAAATATTCCGAGATTTTATCCTCCAGGTCCGCCTTAAAGACTATGTCCTCCAAGATCTCCGGGCGCATTTTCCAGGTGGGCACAGCGGCAACCCCGGGAAACCAGCGAAGGTCCAGCAGGAGAGGGTTATGGTCTGAAATAGTCCTGGTCAGATATTCAGACCGGATCGCTGCTGAAGCCAGCTCCGCCGAGCCCAGAAACCCGTCCAGTCGGACGTGCAACTCGTGCAGGCCCGAGAAGTAGGAGTAGTCCCTAGTGTCGGGGTGTTGTGCCCTCCAGATGTCCGTGAGCCCTCAGTGCGTCTGCCATTCCCTCCTACCTTTAGCCACACGGCGAACCGGAGAGTCAGGGAGGGGGGGGTGCGAGCGATCGGCCTCTACGTCCACTATTGAATTAAAATCCCCTCCGACCAGGAGGGGCCCAGAGAAGAAGTGGGCCAATGAGCCCGATAACCTGGAAAGGAAGGCAAGCTGGTCCACATTAGGCGCATAAACACAGCAAACGTTCAGGTCCCTCCCTCCGAGTGTGCCTGAGATGGCTACGTAGCGACCCTCCGGATCCACCACTGAGTTCGTAACCTGGAATGGAGCCCCAGCTCTGATCCAAATCAGCGCCCCCCTGGCATACGCTGAGTACGAAGTATAGAAGACCTGCCCTCTCCACCTACGCTGTAGTGCCGCCCCTTCCGCCTTGTTAAGATGGGTCTCCTGCAGCAGCGCCATTTGCACCCCTCTACGCACTAAATAAGCGTGGACTTTGTGGCGTCTAGACATAGTGTGAAGCCCCCGTATGTTCCAAGTAATGCATTTCACAGTAGTAACATCAGCCATTGTCCCATAACGTTCGTTCCGGGTCTCCCCACCTTGGTCTCAACAAAGAAAGAGCAACAATCAACCCAACACTGATGGCGGCCATTTTCCCCAACCTAAAAACAACAACTCCCGTTCGGAACAAACCCCTGCCCACCCTCCCCAGAATAGGACCCAAATAGTACCATCTAGTTCCCATCCAAACCATACCCCCAACAATCCCACAATCCCCGACTAATCCTGCGGTCGCCACCGCAGGAAGGCCTGAAGGGCTAGGTGCGGGCTGGGCGCCGGTAATGGGCCCTCGACTCCCGGGCTACCGAGACTAAAGTGAGCCCAAAACACAAAGCTATGCCACGAGCAGGGCACCCCTCCCCCATTTTCACCGGAGTTCATGGGCAATCGCCTACCCCTGCCACCCTCGCTGCAGCCCCCCACCCAAACGGAAGCAGCTCACCCAGTCATCCCTGTCCATCCAAAAGGTCCTCAACCGAGTTAGGAGTGATCACCGGCATGTGGACACTGTCGGTCACCGATTCCTCCGAGTCCGTTGGTGCCCCCTCGTCTCCAGGGTCCGTTTCCTCAGCAATGGGGCCCTCTCGCGAACCAGACAGCGTAGACAATACTTCCAACACTCCCTTCCGTTCCGCCGATGTCTCCACGGTCGAAGGCCTGCCTGTCTGGCCACGGCGACCCCGAAGCCTGTTGGACCGCCGTCGCTGTCCAGGGTCTGCTGCCATCTGGGATGACGAGCTGAAACCATCTTTACCAGCCCTGTAGAGTTCGAGCCAGTTACAGACTTCCTCCGGGGAATCAAAGAACCGGGTCTTGTCATCCACGATTATGCGGAGCCTTGCGGGAAAAAGGAGCGAGTATTGGATGCCCTCGCTCCGGAGTTCGCGCTTGATCGCCAGGAATGAGGACCGTCTGCGCTGGGTCTCATACGTGTAGTCCGGGAAAATGTTCACCTGGCTATTCTCCACCTTGTAAGGGCCATTATGTCTGGCGGCATTAAGGACGAGGTCTCTGTCTCTAAAATGCAACAAACGTGCCACCACCGGTCGTGGGGCGCGGCCCTGCTGCGGCGGCCTCGCTGGCACCCTGTGTGCTCGCTCCAGGGTGTAGAAGGAGGACAGGCCTTCCGGGGCCACTGTGTCCCGGAGCCAGGCTTCCAAGTAGGCCACCATATCGCCATCTTCAATCTTTTCCGGCAGGCCCACCACTCGAATGTTGTTTCGCCTGTTACGTCCCTCCGCATCCTCCGCTCGCCGCTCCAGGGCCTCAATCCGGGATAGGGCATCCTTCATCGTCGCGGCCAGGGTCTTCTGCGCGGGCTCTAAGGTCTTTACTGAGCCCTCCACTTCCTTGACTCTATCTGAGAGCTTGCCATGGTCCGCTTTAAGGAGACCCAAGCTCGTCGCAACCTGAGCAATGTCCTGCTGGAGGGCCGAGCGCGTGGTCGCCATCGCCTCCAGGACCCGGTCAAATTGTTGTTGCAAGTGAGGGCCACCAGAGCTCTCCGGGTCCCCACGATCATCTTTGTCTGGCGCCTCCGAATCCGAGGCAGCTGGGGTGGTCCCCTTGGGTCCTCTCGGTTTTCCCATGGCGCTGGAGTCCCACGGTGGAAAGTCAGTCAGATGCACCACCGAGTGCGGGCGTCGACTATGTCCCTCCCGGCAGGCTGTCGTGGAGCCGAGGGTCGTCGATCTCCGTCTCCAGGGCCTGTTGGTCTTCTGCAACCTCGGGCCGCGCCACCACCGTGTCGTCGGAGGGCGCTGAGGAGGAGGCGGGGACAATCGGCGCCAGGTCGGGTAGGCCCGCTTGGCCGATGAGGATCTGGAACGAGGGTCACCAACGCCGCCGGAGACTTTGTGGCGCCAAGGCGCCGTGCTGCCCATGGAGTTCATATTTACAACAAGGGGTGGTGAGGGACAGAGTCTCTGAATTAAGCAGAAAGCTCTCACCCAGTCAAGAGATCAGGGCTAGATCCAACACTGTTTTTTAGCTCACTGCACCATCCCAGTTTCAGAACCTGGCTGTATGCAAATTAGTCTGTTCCTGTCCCAGTGCATGATGGGAACAGGGCAAACCAAACTACAAAAGCCAATTCTTACACTGGGAAGGAAACAAGCTCCCGGGGACCGGTTTCTGGCATTACAGCCGTCTTCGGCCCGGTTTGCTTGAATCCTGATGGTGCAATGAGCAAGGGTCTCACATCTGAGAATACCCTTCCACGCTTAGGGTGGACAAAAATATTTACAACAAGGGGTGGTGAGGGACAGAGTCTCTGAATTAAGCAGAAAGCTCTCACCCAGTCAAGAGATCAGGGCTAGATCCAACACCGTTTTTTAGCTCACTGCACCATCCCAGTTTCAGAACCTGGCTGTATGCAAATTAGTCTGTTCCTGTCCCAGTGCATGATGGGAACAGGGCAAACCAAACTACAAAAGCCAATTCTTACACTGGGAAGGAAACAAGCTCCCGGGGACCGGTTTCTGGCATTACAGCCGTCTTCGGCCCGGTTTGCTTGAATCCTGATGGTGCAATGAGCAAGGGTCTCACATCTGAGAATACCCTTCCACGCCATGGAGTTCAGGCGCTCGGCGGGGTGCAGCCGGGTACGGCACAGGGGGTCGGCTCCACACACAGGGCCGCCAGACGTCCGTGTTCCGAGGTCAACGATAGTTCGGTCCTCAGACCGTCCGGGATCGGTCACCGTGCTCAGATTCCGAGTAAAGCGACACCCAGACCATCACATCATAGGGAGATAGGAGGTGGAGGTGGAGGGTGCACCGTGCCCAACGATGCTCCTCCGGGTTAAGAGTCCCGGCCAAGGAGTTGAGAAGGTCCGGGCGCCATCTTAGGTCGCACTCCGCGGGTCCCCAAACTTCGATTTTCCATCGGATCAATCGGTTTTCGAGTTTCACCGGGTGTCACAGCAGGTCCCAATCAGTCCGATCATCGGTTTGCGGGGACTAGGGTGCCCCGCGGACTCCGATCTGCAGGATCAACGCGGGCTCAGTCCCGGAGCCGAGCTCTCAGGCGACCATCGCCATCGGCGTCCAAGCCACGCCCCCCTGAGAAATTTCTTATACCGAAGTGCATGCTGAGTTATCAGCTCTGTCAATTGATTGCAGAACTGTGAAGTCTTGCCTGGAGGCCGGTATAAGAGGAGTCCATTAATAATATTTTTGGGGTTGGCTTTTATCTAAAAAAAAAAAACACCTTCACAATTGGGCAACGTAGTCTTCTCTAAGGTACAGTGTAGGTCGCTTTTGTAGATCATTGCCAATCCCCCACCTTTCTGCCTTTCTCTGTCAATTCTGAGCAGGCTGTATCCTGCGGGGACAGCTTCCAGAGATTCGGGAGTTGAGGCTTCATCCAACCATGTCTCTGATAGGAAGAGCACATTGGGATCTCCCTCTAGCACCAAGTCATGCATCTCTAATTTGTGCTTTTTGAGGGATCTACAATTTAATAATGTCAGCTTCATATTTATCAGCATCAGCTCATCCTTCCTCCCCCCACCAGTGGAATAACGGCATGTCGCACAATGTGTCATTGGAGAGTCCGTTAACATGGTATGTCAGCAGCTATCATCATTATTAGGGCAGAGGGCAAGTAGGTCACTTGTAGTATTGTCGCGTTCTAATCTAGGACCCTGATCGATACTGTGACCTTATGCCCCTATACGGCTATAAATACCATTTATTCCCTATATTGGCATAACCGATCAAATGCAATATTCAGAAACTCGTCTCTGGCCTCACACGAACAGAGCCACATTTCAGAATCGCTTCCTCTGCCACTTCCTTTGCAGCCAATTAGTGCAATGACATAGCAGAAGTTACTATCTAAGATTCCTAGATTAACACTCCGAGTTCAACAAGATAAAAACTCAGCACCCTGGGAAAGCCCCGCTTGCTGTGTTTTGATTGGTAATAGAACTCTAATGAGCACTGATAGACTATCACTTCCTAGTGACATCTTTATTGACGTCTTATGTCCAAAAACTTATGTCAAACAAGGCACCTTTCAGGTATAAATATTACCAACGTTGCCTTAAGCAAACGCTGCTAGCTGCCTCAATGCCATCGCTGCTGTTATGCTGATGATACCATAGCTGCTATCGCTACTGCTATCGCTGCTAACCAGCGAACAATGGTGTGGTGAACTTAGGAGCTGAACAGCCGTCCCCTGCAAGAGCCCAGCAGATGCAAGCTGCCCGCGGACGCTGCCCCTCCTCTTCCTCGACGCGCTGAGAGAGACGCTGTCTTTTCTCCTGCAGAGAAATCCAGCTCCGGCGTTTCCAAGCCACTCTTGCGAGAGGCTGGGATATCGAGTTCCCTGAAGGAGATACCAGACCTCCGTCATTCTATTCCAGAGGTATGGTGTTGACTAAACCCTTAGAGAGAATTCTTGAAGCAAACCTTGGCAAAACCAACTTAACTTAAAGCTACTTACTTACTCCCCTCCCAAGTATTAGGCTTAGGTCAGGTACACTGGGGTAGGCGTAGTTAGAAGCACCAGTTGAGTATTTTAGCCTAATGTATATATGAATGTATATATGTTTTATTCATTTTAAACCATTGTATGGCTAAGAAACCATATCATTGCTTTTACAGTATTATTTCGCAATACTCATCTTACTGTACGTACTTTTCATAATAACAAGTCTTGCAATTGTGGCAATTCATTTCTCTTGTATGAGAAGAAAGACTGTTCAATAAATGTTACCCTTTATTGAAAACGTCCGTCTCTCTATTCTCTACATATTGTGAAAGTAATAAGCACAACCACTGACTGAGTAAAATAACTGTCTATTGTTCTCACGACTCTAGAGATTGACTTTGCACGGTTGTTGGAAAACTGAATCCCTTCTTGTCTGTACCAGGGAAGCTGATTACTTCCTATTCAGAGAAGAAAGTTTCCAGTGACCTCTGAGCTAGTTGGTAACAAACCCAATTAAGTTTAGCATAGTCAGTGGAGGCCTGGAAGATCCGCACTTCTACGTCGATACTACTGTTTATGTTATTCCAATGCGCAGGGCCTATTGGGAAAATAGGAACTACACTACATGGCGCCCAAACGTTTGGTAAGGCGATAAACTAACGCAAGACGTTAGAGTAACTCAGTCGTGCATATTTCACACAGACCCCTTTCTCCCGTAAATACTCCAATAGACGTCTGGAGTGGGTGAAAGGTTAAAATCCGCCCGAACTCAGTAGGAAGAGATTCCTATGTAAAGCTCTGGTTTATTCAATGTTGAAGGATACAGTGTTCCAAAATATTGTGCACCTAATCTTTGTCTCCTTGGAGACCTACTCTCCAAAACCTGCATTTATAAAATGTCAGTAGAAAACAACGGAACTGATGCCGCAGCAGATGCGACTCAGCAGGGTCCCAACGGGACTACGGTACCGGGTGCAATAATCATCCCGGCACATTTGAGAAAATCTATAACGTTAAAACTTATAGAAAATGGACTGACCACACAAGTTGGCACCGTCGTCTTCGTGATAGAGGCACACGAATATCGGCAGACAGAGGTATTCTATTCATGGATAAAATTTCCAGCGGCAAACGCTGCAACACACGAGTTCCACTACTATACAGTAGAGGATCCACCGGAAGAGTACGCTCCTTTCGAGGAGACTGAAATACCATTAAAATACCAAGAACACTTACTTTGGTTTAAAGGCACCCTAAGACATAATGATCATATTAGCAGGCTCGGTCCACTAGGTAGACCAGGAGCAACGTGGCCGGTTCTAGCCAGCTACACACCACATCCGGACATTGAAAAAATTTCAAAAGAAGAGCTGTTAGTACAGCTAAAAACACTTATAAAAATACATAGGCAATTAGTCCAATATGTAATGCGGACTACTACAGTCCAAACAGCTGTTAATGTACCACAGCTGACCCCTCACGAGGGGAACACTAATAAAATTACACCACAGAACATAAAATCATGTCTTGGTAAAACACCCATAAAACGGGAACAAATTCCTTTCTGGTTAGCACAGAAAATCACTCAAATAGAGGCAGTATTTCCGAATACTACCCCTATTGAGAAACACAGAATCTTGACCATCTGCCTTCCTATGGGGGTCGCACCACACGTGGAGGACTGTGACACTTGGGGTACAGTCTTTGCTTCCATTTACACAAAAACGCATGGTGTTCCGTCAATGGCGGTAATACCAGAAGTGCTAAAACAGATTCAAAATGAATACGGTCCAGAACCTGCTTTAACTCTTGGTATGAAATTACTGAAAGACTTCAAGCAGGTCTCGGCTATATTATTAGCCAACATAAAGGGAGAAGCAGCATCTGTGGCGATCCGCCAGAAGTTGAGGGAAACAGATATAACAGATCAGCCAATTGAGCTTGCCAGAATCATAGAGAAATGCTATGGAAAATTAGGTAGAGACAGCTTGGGTGGAAAACCAGTTAAGCCCCAACTGCTCGAAAATCCTGAAAAATTATTTATTAAAAGTAATTCAAACACTCCTAAAAAGAGCTGGGATGGAAATAAACAATCCACTCCCAAGGAAAAAGTTTTCCAGTCCAGAGGAAGGTCTCCTCGACGGAGGGAAAGAACTCCGACTCGAGAACACCAGTCTCCCCAGAGGGAGCCCTCTGAGAAAAGATATAACCTTAGAAATAGGGATAATTTGAAAAAACCTGATAGATATCAAAGTATTGATACACGTCCCTCTCGATCTTTTTCGCAGAAATCGGAAAGAAGAGGACGGTCAGACACAGGAGAGCACACCAAGTCCAAAGACAAGGAACCTGCTCAGAATAAAAAAATCTCAATTTCCCAAAAAGAAGGTAGCCAGTATTAGAGTAATCGAACATGCCGAGAATACTGAGGACACAGTTGAAAAACGGGGAGTGGGCACAGACAATGTTAGACAATGCAGCAGAAATCACTATAGCCCGCAAGATCTTGATGAGTCATCTGGAGACAGTGGACACGAATGAATACATTCAGGTTGAAACTGCCGACACCAGACTTAGCGAGCCCCATAAAATATACGAAATAACATTGCGTATAGAGGGTGATAAGACTAGGAAAATAAGGGGTCTATTTTGGGATAAACTCTCAAAAGGCTATGATATTCTGTTAGCTGAAAAAGATTGGCCCCCAGAGTTTGTCAGGGAGTGCCCTCGTGGCGAAGAAATGATTATGCCTGCCTTCTCGAATCACATTCCGATTCACAAAAAATATACTTATGCAAGGAAATGGGCAGTAGCCCAGGCACCTGCATTATATAAAAATCATGTAGGATGGGATGAGGACTCTCCTCCTCACAAAATCCAATTAAAGCACAAGTTACTACTTGTGTAACGATATATCTGTAAGAGACATTAGTTAGTGATAGATTCCTTACCTTAGAATATCCCCAGGCGTCAGACTGGGTCCGGAAAGTTTTGCATAGCAGTACCCTTGCGCGTCGGTAGGCGTCGTCTGCGGCTCCGCGTCCGTCGTCGGCGTTGTGGGCGCCGTGATGACGCCGCCTCCGCGTGCTGACGTCAGTTCTTAGCCACAGCTTTTCCGCGCCAGAAGCGCAGAGCCATGACAAAAACCGACACTGGTGCCAAGAAACTAGGGCCCTGAAAGGGGATGACCTTAACCCTAGATATCGGTTTGCAGAACGAGGAGGAGGGGTGGGTCGGTAAGGAATCTATCACTAACTAATATCTCTTACAGATATATCCTTACACAAGTAGTAACTTGTGCATCTGAAAGAGACACGTTAGTGATAGATTCCTTACCTTAGAATAGATACCCCAGCAATACCATCCCCGTGGTGGTGGGTCTGCGAACCAATATTTACACCAGAAAGTCCCGGAGAACGGAACGGCCGAAGTAGCCGTCCCTCCGGACTTGACTGTCCAGGCAGTAGTGCCTTGCAAACGTGTGCAACAAGGCCCACGTAGCTGCCTGGCAAATGTCCTGCAAGGGCACACCTCGGCCCAAGGCAGTTGTAGTGGCCGTGGCTCGAGTGGAATGAGCCCTCAGCCCAACAGGGGGTTCCTTCTTAGCTAAGGAGTAACACGCCTGGATGCACATGATAATCCATTGAGAAATGGTCCTCTTGTGCACCGCTTTCCTTTTCTTAGCGCCCGCGTACCCAACAAAGAGTTGATCATCGACCCGGAACTGGCGTGTGCGATCCAGATAGAACGAGAGCGCACGTTTTGGGTCCAGACGGTGGAGCCTCTCCTCCTCTCTCGAGGGGTGCGGAGGCGGAAAGAAGGTGGGCAATGTGATGGACTGCCCAATGTGGAAGGCCGTGACCACCTTAGGCAAGAAGGAGGGCCTAGTCCTCAAAACAACCTTGTCCGGATGGACTGAAAGGAAAGGAGGCTTACAAGAGAGAGCCTGGAGCTTACTCACTCTCCTGGCAGAGGTGATGGCTACCAGGAAGGCAGTCTTCAAAGAAAGGCGGCGAAGTGGACAGTTGTGAAGTGGCTCAAAGGGAGCGCACATCAGAAATGTTAGAACCAGGTTCAAGTCCCACTGAGGCATCACAAAGGGAACAGGAGGAAAGGTATGAGTGATGCCCTTCAGGAATCTGTTTACGATAGGGGACTTGAACAAAGAAGGCTGGTCAGGCAGCCTCAGAAAGGCTGAAAGAGCTAAAAGATAGCCCTTGATAGTGCCCAGAGCAACCCCGGGGGGGTCGTTAGGTCCACCGGTGACGATCCAGCGCCCGACGAGGGCCTAGCGGCGCCCTGCGGCGCCGGGCCCAAAGGCACCGACGACGCTGGGGCCACTGTACCCTGCGGCACCGAGCCTGAGGGCACCGGCGGCGTCGGGATAGTGGAGCCCTAAGGCGCCGGGCCCTAAGGCGCCGGCGGCGTCGAGGCCGAAGCACCCGACGGCGTCGGGGTCGTAGCCCCCGACCCACTAGGGCCCCCAGACGGGTTCACTGTGCCCGAAGGCGCCGCGGAACCCGTCGGAGGAGAAAGGGACCTCATGGCCATGAGGAAGCGCTCGATCTCCTCCGGCGTCGCGTTCAGCCCAGGGACCGGGGGGTATGGGGCCGAACGCGGCACCCGCGACTCACGAGGAGCCGCGTGGGCGGTGTCACCCGAACCCCCGGCCGCATCGCGCAAGCGTCGGGGGGAGTCAGAAGAGCGATGATGTCTCTTCGACTTCTTATGCTTCTTACCTGACGACTTGGACCCGGAGGAATGGCGCCGACTCCCGGAGCTGTGACGGCTCCGTCCCCGCGACCTGTCCCTCGACCTCCCGTGGGACCGGGACCTCACACGGCGCGGGGCCGACTGGCGGATCTCGAGTCGCCTGCGGGACCGCTCCCACCTGGCCTTCCTCGAGAGGGCCCGACAGTCGGAGCAGGCCTCGTCGTCATGGTCGACGCCCAAACACATCAGGCACAAGCGGTGGGGATCCGTAACCGACATGGTACGGTCGCACTCGTCGCAATGCTTGAAGCTGGGCATCCCTAACGGCACCGTCGGAGTCGTAAAGACTTCGAAATGGATCAAAAAAGATCACAAAAGTTTAGTCAAAAAGTGACTAGGGAACTGCTCTTTCCAGATCTCCGCTGGCTGGCGTGGAAAAAAGAAGAACTGACGTCAGCACGCGGAGGCGGCGTCTAAGTACTCCGACGACGTCATCACGGCGCCCACGACGCCGACGACGGACGCGGAGCCGCAGACGACGCCTACCGACGCGCAAGGGTACTGCTACGCAAAACTTTCCGGATCCAGTCTGACGCCTGGGGATATTCTAAGGTAAGGAATCTATCACTAACGTGTCTCTTTCAGATAAGTGAACCAACTGCACAAAGGCAGTATCCCATTAAGCAAGGAGCTAAAAAACAAGTCAGGGAGATCTTAGATCAACTTGAATACCAGGGGGTGATTGAAACATGCACCTCTCAAATGAACAATCCTTTGTTTCCTGTCTCCAAGCCAGACAATTCATATCTTCTAGTTTTGGACTACAGACACCTTAATGCATGTTGCAAAACATTTGCAGTACAAAACTCGCATAGTGCTGCACTAATGAACAACATAGTTAGGAAAAAATATAAGACGACATTAGACATATCTAATGGTTTCTTTTGTCAAAACATTGCACCAGAAAGCAGGTATTTGACCGCTTTCTCCGTAATGGGGTCTCAGAAAAATTTCTGTAGGCTCCCACAGGGGTTCAAGAACAGCCCAGGACTATTCTCAGCTAGAGTAACAGAGTTACTACAAATATATGATGATGAGGCATTATCTTACGTAGATGATATCTATCTCACAGACGACGACTTGGAGACTCACTTGAAAAGAGTGAACACCATTATACTTGGGTTCGCAGCAGAGGGTTACAAATTCAACTTTAAAAAGTCTCGAATTGCCCATCTGACGGTATTATTTTTAGGATACGAATTATCAAGTGAAGGAAAAAGCCTAGCGGACAACTTCTTAGAGAAGTGCGCTGTACTCCAAGCTCCAAAAACGCTGAAGAATTTACAAACAATTCTAGGCTTTCTGAATTTCGGAAGAACATACATTCTAAATTACGCAGAGAGGGTTAAACCTCTCTACGAACTAATCAAACCTGATTTTAAACAAATCACCTGGACTCAAAAACACACAGAAATTTTGAGATCACTGCAAACAGACATGTTAGCAATAACAAAATTAGATACACGTGACAACACACGCGATCTTGTAATCCGAGTCATCCCAGGAGGATGCGGATTCACGTACCTAACCTCTAATGAGGGAGAAAAGGTACCAATTCCAATCAAATCTCACTTGTACACACAAGCAGAAAAAACATTCAGTCCCACAGAAAGAACTGTGAAAGCAGTGCAAATTGCATTAGCAAATGAACGAGAACTAGCACACGGCAAACAGATTAATATCCTCACAGCGGAATCCGCCTTCGAGGCGCTATTCAGCCCAGTAAACCTGCCTACAGTGTCACTGGATCCAAAATGGATACAGTGTATAGATTCTCTTGGAGCGGAAGATGTGAAATACTATTTTGCCCCGCAATTCAAAAAACGGAATGATTTAGAATATGAAGAAAAATATCCTCTGCCAATCGAATTTCTGCCTCTCCCACAATACGCCTGTATAATCTATACAGATAGATCTGTCCAGCATTTTAACGTAGAGAGCAAATCCTACGATGCAGCCTGTGCGATTATTAAAGGTCGTTGGCTGTGCGGTAAATTCAGACCGAAAATAACAAAAACTGAATCAGTAAAGTACTGTTCGGCTCAGAGAGCTGAAATCAGATGTTTAAAGATGGCGCTCGAAAATGCAGAACGTGAATTCCCGACACTAATCGTGTGTGATTCTCATTTTTGCGTCAACTCTTACATTAATAAGTTGCAGAGCTGGATTGAAAACGATTACAAAGATGACACAGGTGCCAGGGGGCGTGGCTTGGGCGCCGATGGCGGTGGTCGCCTGAGAGCTCGGCTCCGGGACTGAGCCCGGGATTATCCTGTAAATCGGAGGCCGTGGGGCACCCTAACCCCCGCAAACTGTTGATCGGATCGACTGGGACCTGCCGGGGAATTTGGTGCAGCCCGAATATGAGGTGATCCGACGGAAAATCGAAGTTTGTGGATCCGCGGAGTGCGACCCAACATGGCGCCCGGACCTCATTGTCCCCTTGGACGGGACCATTGAACTGGAGGAGCATCGCTCACTACAGCGCACCCTCCACCTTTTCGTTTCCCTGCGATATTAGGGTCTGGGTACAGATCTGATTGGACTCAGGCAACAGGGATTGCGCCTAGAGGGTCGGATGCCCTCACTATAGTGGACCTCGGCACACGGACGCCTGGAGGCCCTGCCCGCGGCACTGACCCCCCCTAGGCCACACTTGGCTGCATCTCCCTGATCGACCCACTCCCATGGGAGGCACTGCCCCTAGGCGCCACAAAGTCTCCGGTGGTGTTGGTGACCCTCGCTCCGGGTCCTCATCAGCCAGGCGGGCCTGCCCGACCTGGCGCCAACTGTCTCCGCCTCCTCCTCAGTGCCCTCCGACGACGTGGTGGTGGCGCGGGCCGAAGCTGTGGAGGCCCAACAGGCCCTGGAGACGGGGATCGCCGACCCTCGACCCGAAGTCCAATAACCGGGAGAGACATAGCCGAAGCTCGCACTCGGTGGCGCCTCTGGCTGGATCCACACAGCGTGATTCCTGCGACATGGGGAAACCAAGGGGAGCCAAGGGGACTACCCCAGCCGCATCAGACTCAGAGACCCCGGACAAAGAGGAACGTAGAGATCCGGAGAGTTCTGGTGGCGCACCATTGCAACAACAATTTGACCGTGTCTTAGAGGCGATTGCGACCACACGCTCGGCCCTCCAGCAGGACATTGCCCAGGTGGCGACGAGTCTGGGCCTCCTTAGGGCGGACCACGGCAAGCTTTCGGATAGGGTCAAGGAAGTGGAGGGCTCGGTGAAAACCTTGGAGCCAGAGCAGCGCACCCTGGCCGCGACAATGAAGGATGCCCTATCCCGGATTACTGCTCTGGAGCAACGAGCGGAAGATGCGGAAGGCCGTAACAGGCGCAACAACATTCGAGTGGTGGGCCTGCCGGAGAAGATTGAGGATGGCGACATGGTGGCCTACTTGGAAGCCTGGCTCCGAGACACGGTGGCCCCGGAGGGTCTATCCTCCTTCTACACCCTGGAGCGAGCGCATAGAGTTCCAGCGAGGCCGCCGCAACAGGGCCGTGCCCCGCGACCGGTGGTGGCACGGTTATTGCACTTTCGGGACAGAGACCTCATCCTCAATGCCGCCAGACATAATGGCCCATTCAAGGTGGCGAACAGCCAGGTGAACATCTTCCCGGACTACACCTATGAGACCCAACGCAGGCGGTTCTCATTCTTGGCGGTCAAGCGCGAGCTCCGGAGCGAGGGCATCCAATACTCGCTCCTATTTCCCGCAAGGCTCCGCATAATTGTCGATGACAAGACTCAATTCTTTGATACCCCGGAGGATGTCTGTAACTGGCTTGAACTGTATAGAGCAGGGAAAGATGGCTTTGGCTCCTCATCTCAGCTAGCGGTGGAGCCGGGACAGCGACGGCGATCCAAGAGAATTCGGAGTCGCCGTGGCCGGTCGGGAGGACCCTCAACTGCGGAGACATCGACGGAGCGGAAGGGAGTGTTGGAGGTGTTATCTGCATTGTCTGGCTCACGGGACGGCACTATTGAAGAGGAAGCGGACCCTGGTGACGAGGGGGAACCAACGGACTCGGAGGAGTCGGTGACTGATAGCGTCCACACGCCGGTGATTACACCGAAATCGGTTGAGGACCTTCTGGATGGACAGGGTTGACGGGGTGAGCTGCATTCGTTTGGGTGGGGGCCCGAAGCGGGGGTGGCGGGTACCGACGATTGATCATGATTCCCGGGGAGGTGGGGGTGGGGTGCCTTGCTCGTGCCCTGAGGGTTTCCTGTACTGTTTTGGGCTAGCTTTAGTCCTGGTAGCCAGAGCATCGAGGGCCCACTGCCAACGCCCAGCCCACACCTGGCCCTTACGGCCTTCCTACGGTGGCGACCGCAGGATTAGTCGGGGATAGGGGTGTTTTTGAGGGTATGGTTTGGATGGGAACTAGATGGTGCTATTTGGGTCCTGTTCTGGGGAGGGTGGGTAGGGGTTTGGGTCGAATTGGGGTGGTTGAGTTTTGGTTGGGGAAAATGGCCGCCATCAGTGCTCGGTTGATTGTCGTTCTTTCTTTGCTGGGACCCAGATGGGGAGACTTTGCACGAACAATATGGGACAATGGCTGATGTTGCTAATGTGAAATGTATAACTTGGAATGTGCGGGGGCTTCACACCATGTCTAGACGTCACAAAGTACACGCTTATTTAGTGCGTAGAGGGGTACAAATGGCGCTTGTGAGAAGGTGGCCTGATATGCAGTGCTCACTATTCTAGTGAACACTATGTATCAGTCCAGCAACCCTTATTGATGATTGGTTGTAAGTCAACCTTATAGCCCAACTATCCTAGTAGCGTGGATACGAGCAGTCTAAGGCTAAAGACTCGAGAGGGCGTGTTAAGCCAGCTGTTTACCACACATATACCCCTTGAACACCAAGTGAAAGGACACCACACAAGTGTTATGAAAATAAACAGTTATTTATTAAGAATCACAACAGCCCTGTACTCTTTATGAGGACAGGGTACTAAGCACAAACCAAAACTCTTACAAAAATACTTAAGTTAGCACAGTATATACAAATGCCCGAGGGGCACGGAAAACCATATACTCTGGAAGTGGAATGTGAAATTACTAGCAGGTAAGTACAGTACTAATAGCCTTTGGAATCGCTAGGACTTGACTATAGAATCGTTAGATTACTTCTAGGAGACCCAGGGGACTCGGGTGCAGAGTGTGCACTCTCACGCGTGATGCGGGACAAAGTCTATGGTAGCTAGGAATTGCAAAGTTAGTGTTCTCGGGCGTACCCGACCTGGTAGGAGGAAAACGAAAGTGGATTCTGACCCTTGGATAGTGAGGCTATGCTGGGGCACCGAAATGCCGAAGTTACCTAGCCCAGGGGCTGCAGCTGCATAGGACTCAAAAGACGTCGGGAATCCTCATTGCCGGACCAGGAGCCTGGAAGAAAGAAGTTGCTGGCAGGCGACCAGTGAAGAAAGTTCGATGGATCCAAGCCTGGATCGATGGAAGATGACACCTGAAAGCAGAGGGGACCAAGTTCGAGACTACTAGCCAGTAGTCAGTGGGCACCAGGAGGGCACCGGATGGTAGCCACCTCGACTAGGTGAGTGGGTGACACTGTGCTCGACAATCTCACGGACCAGGAGGCGTTGTCGGCGACCAGGATGGAGGAGCGAGCTGTCCCACGAAGATTGAAGCTGTCGGCATCGCTGGACCCAGTATTGGGCAACAAAGCCTTGGCAAATTCAAGCCCACGCGGTGGACCTAAAATGGCGTCTGGAGTGGACCAGGAGGGTCCGGGGTGCCTCTCTTGAAGAAGGAAGCAAGGGCCAGTCTGGAGCAACCAGACCAGCAGCAGTGATGTCGTCGGGCGTCGTTCAGAAGGCCACAAGCCAGCCGGCTAGTAGCCAAACAACGCGGTGCACAGCAAACAGCAGAAGGGCCCCACGCAGATCGTGGAGATGCAGGGAGGCTGATCTTGGGTGCTGGAGCTGCGCAGGGTTGGGGCTTCTCGGATCCCAAAGCACTCACCAGTGGAAGACTCAGTGGGCTTGTTACAAAGAAGTCGTGCAGTCTTGGCGATCGTCGGTCCCTCGAGGTCTCGTCGCACTCACAGTTCTCAGCTTTGCTGTAGAGGTGAGTAGAGGTCAGAGGTGCCAGGGAAGCCGGGTCTCGTCGAGCTGGGTCGTCGGATTCGTGAAGAAGGACTTGCAGCAGACCGCAGTGTTCTTAGGATGGTGCCCGCTTGATGCAGGGTGACTACTCCTTAGCCACAAGGGAGAATCTTGAAGAAGAAATCTTGAAGTCCTTTCGAAGAAAGTCGTGTCTTGATTCCAAAGATGATCTAATTT
The DNA here is from genome assembly GCF_964263255.1 of Lissotriton vulgaris. Taxonomy (NCBI): domain Eukaryota; kingdom Metazoa; phylum Chordata; class Amphibia; order Caudata; family Salamandridae; genus Lissotriton; species Lissotriton vulgaris. Next base: position 1,544,284,361 of record NC_141694.1, on the reverse strand, counting down.
GAACAGGGGGCCCGCTCCCATCTTTATACTAAAAAAGGGGGCTGACCCGGTGACTAGGTCCTGCCTATGGGTGGGACTAGGAGGGGGGTGGTTACACCCCTCTGCCATGCCGGACTTTCCCCAGGCCAGGGGCTGGTGTGCCCCTGGAACTGGTTCTGACTGGCCTATGCGTAGTGAGCACCGGGGTGCCACTCAGCAGTCACCTTCCTGTAAAGCCCTGCCTACCCAGGATACACAAAACCATGTCTGGGACGGTGCTAGCACCGCCCCCGACAGGAAACCCTTTGTCCAGGCTCCCCTCGCTGGAAGGACTCCCAGCTGCAGGGGGTCAGACTCGTGTCTGTGGTGGCAGCATCCATTTTGTGGAGCTGAGGCTTCAGTTAACTTTAACCGGGGTTCACAGTTACATACATGTCGTGTCCCTCTAGAAGGGTGGAATGCTAACCCCGTCGCCAGAATTGGCAAGGGGTTAGTATTCCAATTCGTATGACACCTTACTCGACATGTTTCGATAAAGCAATACCAAAGATAGCATTTAACCGCGAGGATTATAATGCACTTAAGAGTATATGGTATGCGATATCATGGAACAGCTATTAGGACTTGGTTCCGCAAGCTGCAGACAGGCTCAGCTCATGCCAGAGCACCATCTCACACGATTCCAAGCACTCTGCCTTCAGGATTGTCAAGGCCTGCCATAGGAGTGACTGATAGGAATCTGTGTGTCCATTTTAGGGTTAGGTATAGGTATACTACACCTACAGCAAAGGGTGATTACACGACTTTGCCCCAGCTGTCATGCAGCCAGTTGTGTCAAATTTAGGAGGCCAGCCAGGGGTGGCATAATACATGCTGCAGCCCCTGGCAGCCCTGGGTACACCTATGCCCTGAGTTACAGGGTCTGATAAGGTGGCTCAGTACCAATTGGTAAATGCACCTAGGGTACATGTTGTAATTTAGAGAGAGAACAGCCAGGCTGTGGGTCTGATTGGCAGGCCCACAGCCAGAGAAAGTCGTAAACCAGTGAAACCAAAGCAAAAAATCTGGGTGATCATAGGATTGCAGACCCTACTCTCCTACATGACCCCCCCCCCCCCCCCAAACTTTGGGACAATAAGCTAACCTTGACCAGGTGAGTCTTCTTGTTCTAAGTGGAAATATCTGGAGAGCCCATCGGCATTGCCATGATCAGTACCAGGTCTATGTTCCACTGTAAAGTCCATCCCCTGTAGGGAAATGGACCACCTAAGCAGTTTGGGGTTTTCACCCTTCATCTGATTTAGCCACAAGAGGGGCTTATGGTCGGTCTGAATCTTGAAGTGAGTGCCAAACAAGTATGGCCTCAGCTTCTTCAGGGCCCAAACCACAGCAAAGGCCTCCCTCTCAATAGCTGACCAATGCTTCTCTCTGGGGGTCAGCCTTCTGCTTATAAAAGCAATGGGCTGGTCTTGACCATCAAAATTCAGTTGAGAAAGTACAGCTCCCACACCCAACTCAGAAGCATCTGTTTGGACAATGAATGGTTTGGAGTAGTCTGGACTCTTAAGGATAGGTGCTGTGCACATGGCCTGCTTTAGGTCATCGAATGCTTTTTGACAGCCTGCTGTCCACTGAACCTTTTTTGGCATTTTCTTACTTGTCAGTTCATTTAATGGTGTCACAATTGAACCATAGTTCCTGACAAACTTTCTGTAGTATCCAGTCAGGCCCAAGAAAGCTCGAACCTGAGTCTGGGTGGTTGGAGGAGCCCAGTCCCTGATTGACTGTATTTTGCTCTCCAGTGGCTGAACCTGGCCTCCACCTACAAGGTGGCCCAGGTATACAACCTGTGTCTGCCCTATCTGGCACTTGGTGGCCTTGATAGTGAGGCCTGCTGCTTGCAGAGCCTCTAACACTTTCCTCAGGTGGACCAGGTGGTCCTCCCAGGTGGAGCTAAAGACAGCAATATCATCTAGATATGCTGCACAGAAGTCATCCAGCCCAGTAAGGACTTGATTCACCAACCTTTGGAAGGTGGCAGGTGCATTTTTCAGACCAAAGGGCATTACCACAAATTGATAATGCCCACCAGGGGTTGAAAATGCTGTCTTGGGCTTGGCATCCTCAGCTAACCTGATTTGCCAATACCCAGCTGTTAAGTCAAATGTACTTAAGTAGTTGGCAGAAGCCAATCTATCTATAAGTTCATCTGCCCTTGGTATTGGGTGGGCATCAGTCTTAGTGACTGCATTAAGACCCCTGTAGTCTACGCAGAACCTCATCTCTCTCTTACCATCTTGGGTGTGAGGTTTTGGCACTAGAACTACTGGACTAGCCCAAGGGCTATCTGAGGGTTCAATGACTCCCAACTCCAACATTTTCTGCACTTCAGTTTTTATGCAGTCTCTAACATGATGAGACTGCCTGTAGATTTTACTCTTGACTGGCAGGCTGTCACCAGTGTCAACCTCATGGGTGCACCAATTGGTCTGACTGGGTGTCAGAGAGAACATATGTCTGAAAGACTGAAGAACTTGTTTACAGTCTTTCTGTTGATGTTCAGAGAGGCTGCCACAAAAGACAACACCATCTACTGACCCATCATCAGGATTCTGAGTGAGCAGGTCTGGGAGAGGGTCACTCTCTTCCTCCTGTCCCTCATCTATGGCCATGAGCAAGCTCATGTCCTTCCTGTCGACATATGCTTTGAGCCTGTTGACATGGAGTACCCTGTGGGGGCTCCTGGGAGTTCCAAGGTCCACCAGGTAGGTGACCTCTCCCTTTTGCTCAAGAATTGTGTGGGGCCCAGACCATTTGTCTTTGAGTGCTGCTGGGGCCACTGGCTCCAACACCCACACCTTCTGTCCAGGCTGGTAAACAGTCAGGACAGCCTTTTGGTCATGCCAAGCTTTTTGAAGTTCTTGACTGGCCTTAAGGTTTTCAGATGCCTTCTCCATATACTCAGCCATCCTGGAGCGGAGACCAAGTACATAGTCCACTATGTTGGTTGCAGGCTTTTTGAGAGGTCTCTCCCATCCTTCCTTCACCAAACACAGGGGGCCTCTCACAGGATGCCCATACAAAAGTTCAAAAGGGCTGTAGCCAACCCCCTTTTGTGGGACCTCTCTGTAAGCAAACAGAAGGCAGGGTATCAGGACATCCCATCTACGCCTGAGCTTTTCAGGTAGTCCATGAATCATCCCTTTCAGGGTCCTGTTGAACCTTACAACAAGCCCATTGCATTGTGGATGATAGGGTGTAGTGAATTTGTAATTGACACCACATTCCTTCCACATAGCAGTTAAGTAGCTTGACATGAAGTTTGTACCTCTGTCAGAGACAACCTCCTTAGGGAAGCCCACTCTGGAGAACACTCCAACTAGGGCCCTTGCCACCACAGGTGCTGTGGTGGTCCTAAGTGGAATAGCTTCAGGATACCTGGTGGCATGATCCACTACCACCAGTATAAACTTGTGCCCTGATGCTGTCTGGGGTTCCATTGGACCAACAATGTCAATCCCCACTCTTTCAAAGGGCACCCCCACCACAGGCATTGGTATAAGGGGGGCCTTTGTTGTGCCACCTGACTTACCACTGGCTTGGCAAGTGACACAGGAGCGACAAAACTCCTTGGTATCCTCATTCATGTGAGGCCAGTGAAAGTGTGAGACAAGCCTGTCCCAAGTCTTTGTCTGGCCTAAGTGACCTGCTAAGGGAATCTCATGGGCCAAGGTAAGTAGGAAACCTCTCTGAGACAAGGGTACAACCAGCCTCCTGGTCATGCCAGGCTTGGGGTCTCTTGACTCAGTGTACAGGAGTCCATCTTCCCAGTATACCTTGTGGGTACCTGTGGCGTTCCCAGCAGCCTCAGCAGCAGCCTGCTGTCTGAGGGGTTCAAGAGAAGGGCAGTCTAACTGGTCCTTCCCCAGGTCTTCCCTTGAGGGTCCCCCTGAACCCAAGAATTCAACTTGATCAAGTTCAAACTCTCTAGGCTCAGTTTCCCTCAATTCCTGTAGGTCGGCCTCCTCTGAGACTTGATCCACAACCTGGGGCAAGGGGGAAGGCACAGCCTTAACCCTACTGCTCTTCTTCTTGGAAGGTGTCTGGTCCATTGTTCCAGGATCCAGCACCTGTTCAGTGGGGCATTTCCTGACCTGTGACCTGGTCACAGCAAACACATGTGCTGGCAAGCCTAACATTTCCATGTGAGTCCTCTGCTCCACTTCTGACCATTGTGATGACTCCAAATCATTGCCCAACAAACAATCCACTGGGAGGTCTGAACTAACTACAACCTTCTTTTGGCCAGTTACCCCTCCCCAGGAGAAAGCTACAATTGCCATACTGTGATTGGTAGTGACATTGCTTGCATTGGTCACCAGGAATTCTGTACCTGGCATGATCTGTCCAGGGTCCACAAAGTTAGGTGTCACCATTGTGACACTGGCACAAGTGTCCCTATAGGCCTGAGCCATCTTTCCATTAATGAAAGGTGTCTGTCTGTATTTGCCCAAAGTATTGGGACTTATGTCAGGGGACATATTCATATCCCCTGTACTGACAAGGACAGCCTGAGTGAGTGTACCAACTAAGTTGTCACACCCCTCAGAACCCAGGGTTAACCCTACTAAACCCTTGGGAGGTGCACTACCACTGCTGACTGTACTAGGGGGCACAGGTGCCTTAGGGGCTGCAGTGGCAGGAGTCTGCCCTCCTCCTTTCTTGGTGCACTCACTAAACCAGTGAGTTTTACTTTTGCAGTATTGGCACCACCTTTTAGATTGGCCATCTTTCTTCTTTTGGGGAGCCTGACCCCCACCCTCTTTGGGTTGTTGGGGACCTGTCGAAGACTTCTGGTCATTTTGTTCCCCCTTAGAATCTTTACCCTTCTGGTCTGCTTTCTTCTGACCACCTTGATTCTGGCCCTGGTTCTGTTTAACTCTTGTTCTAACCCATCTGTCTGCCTTCTTTCCCAATTCTTGGGGAGAGGTCAGATCTGAGTCAACAAGATGCTGATGCAGCAACTGGTTCTGACAATTGTTTAAAATGTGTTCTCTCATCATCAAATTGTACAATCCTTTATAATCAGTAATCTTACTGCCCAGCAACCAGCCCTCAAAAGCCTTAGTGGCACAATCTACAAAGTCAGACCAATCTTGAGACTGAGTTTTCTGGGTATCCCTGAACAGCACTCTGTACTGCTCAGTGGTTAGGCCAAACCCTTCAACCAGTGTGTTTTTCAAGACTTGGTAATTGTTAGCTTCCTCCACCCTTGTAGTGAGGAGCTTATCTCTACCTTTGCCTTCAAAGGAGAGCCACAAGATAGCTGCCCACTGACTCTGGGGAACACCTTGCACACTGCAGGCCCTCTCCAAAGCAGTAATCCATTTGTGGATGTCATCCCCTTGTTTAAAGGGGGGTACTATCTTACCCAGGTGTTTTGTATCAAAACTCCTTTCCCTATTGCTAGGTACAATGCTGCCACCAGTGGGGACTACCCCACTTAACTGTTGCTCTCTAGCAAAGGCAAGCCTCTCTTTGGCCAGGGCAAGTTCTTCCCTTTCAATCCTTAGATTGGCTGCCCTTTCTTTAGCTTCATACACTCTCCTCTGAGGGGAGGTCATCCCCTTCTGAGAGGAGTGTTGAGAGCCATTGGTTTGAAGGGATCTGCCAGAGCCTCTTGACAGAGATCTGGCTCGTCCATTCCCAATGTTAAGCTGACCTGATAGTGGCCCCAGGGGTCCCCCAGTAGCACTGTTATGTTTGCTTAAGTTGGACCTGGTTAGTCTGCTGACTTCTACCTGTCCCTTGTCTGCCTCATCCCCAGAGGGATCCTCATCCTCATCCTCCTCCCCATTTTCATTCTCAATGGAGAGGTGGATTAGGTCAGGGTCTCCTCTGGTTCCCTCAAGGGGAGGCATGCCTCCATCTGGATTAGAAGGGCTAAGAAGTCTCTCAGCCTTTCTGGCATCATAGGTCTCTAGGAGACCAATCAGAAAGGAGGTGGTGGGGTTAGACCCCTGCTTAATCTTCCTAGAGGTACACACTTGTCGTAACTCATGGAAGCTAAGCACAGTATATCTTGAGGGGATGACCTGTGGAGGGTCAACTGACACAAGGGGAGACTCAGAGTTTCCTCCTTTGTCCGACATACTGTTTCTAGTGTGGTGTAAGTGATGCACCTACCTACACTATGTGTTACCTACTGATCCCTTGCTAAGAGTTGCAGCCAAGGTGTGCTAGGCCTTGAGGAGCTGCAACAGCTGGTTCAGTAGAACTCAGAGTATTCTAAGCTTAGTTATATGTACTAACAGTACTTATGTGATCTTTCAACAAGATATTCTTAGGATACGTGTGGTAAAACAACAGCAAGCTCAAATCCCAACCGCTGCTCACCAATGTGAGAAGGTGGCCTGATATGCAGTGCTCACTATTCTAGTGAACACTATGTATCAGTCCAGCAACCCTTATTGATGATTGGTTGTAAGTCAACCTTATAGCCCAGCTATCCTAGTAGCGTGGATACGAGCAGTCTAAGGCTAAAGACTCGAGAGGGCGTGTTAAGCCAGCTGTTTACCACACATATACCCCTTGAACACCAAGTGAAAGGACACCACACAAGTGTTATGAAAATAAACAGTTATTTATTAAGAATCACAACAGCCCTGTACTCTTTATGAGGACAGGGTACTAAGCACAAACCAAAACTCTTACAAAAATACTTAAGTTAGCACAGTATATACAAATGCCCGAGGGGCACGGAAAACCATATACTCTGGAAGTGGAATGCGAAATTACTAGCAGGTAAGTACAGTACTAATAGCCTTTGGAATCGCTAGGACTTGACTATAGAATCGTTAGATTACTTCTAGGAGACCCAGGGGACTCGGGTGCAGAGTGTGCACTCTCACGCGTGATGCGGGACAAAGTCTATGGTAGCTAGGAATTGCAAAGTTAGTGTTCTCGGGCGTACCCGACCTGGTAGGAGGAAAACGAAAGTGGATTCTGACCCTTGGATAGTGAGGCTATGCTGGGGCACCGAAATGCCGAAGTTACCTAGCCCAGGGGCTGCAGCTGCATAGGACTCAAAAGACGTCGGGAATCCTCGTTGCCGGACCAGGAGCCTGGAAGAAAGAAGTTGCTGGCAGGCGACCAGTGAAGAAAGTTCGATGGATCCAAGCCTGGATCGATGGAAGATGACACCTGAAAGCAGAGGGGACCAAGTTCGAGACTACTAGCCAGTAGTCAGTGGGCACCAGGAGGGCACCGGATGGTAGCCACCTCGACTAGGTGAGTGGGTGACGCTGTGCTCGACGATCTCACGGACCAGGAGGCGTTGTCGGCGACCAGGATGGAGGAGCGAGCTGTCCCACGAAGATTGAAGCTGTCGGCGTCGCTGGACCCAGTATTGGGCAACAAAGCCTTGGCAAATTCAAGCCCACGCGGTGGACCTAAAATGGCGTCTGGAGTGGACCAGGAGGGTCCGGGGTGCCTCTCTTGAAGAAGGAAGCAAGGGCCAGTCTGGAGCAACCAGACCAGCAGCAGTGATGTCGTCGGGCGTCGTTCAGAAGGCCACAAGCCAGCCGGCTAGTAGCCAAACAACGCGGTGCACAGCAAACAGCAGAAGGGCCCCACGCAGATCGTGGAGATGCAGGGAGGCTGATCTTGGGTGCTGGAGCTGCGCAGGGTTGGGGCTTCTCGGACCCCAAAGCACTCACCAGTGGAAGACTCGGTGGGCTTGTTACAAAGAAGTCGTGCAGTCTTGGCGATCGTCGGTCCCTCGAGGTCTCGTCGCACTCACAGTTCTCAGCTTTGCTGTAGAGGTGAGTAGAGGTCAGAGGTGCCAGGAAAGCCGGGTCTCGTCGAGCTGGGTCGTCGGATTCGTGAAGAAGGACTTGCAGCAGACCGCAGTGTTCTTAGGATGGTGCCCGCTTGATGCAGGGTGACTACTCCTTAGCCACAAGGGAGAATCTTGAAGAAGAAATCTTGAAGTCCTTTCGAAGAAAGTCGTGTCTTGATTCCAAAGATGATCTAATTTGAACAGGGGGCCGCTCCCATCTTTATACTAAAAAAGGGGGCTGACCCGGTGACTAGGTCCTGCCTATGGGTGGGACTAGGAGGGGGGTGGTTACACCCCTCTGCCATGCCGGACTTTCCCCAGGCCAGGGGCTGGTGTGCCCCTGGAACTGGTTCTGACCGGCCTATGCGTAGTGAGCACCGGGGTGCCACTCAGCAGTAACCTTCCTGTAAAGCCCTGCCTACCCAGGATACACAAAACCATGTCTGGGACGGTGCTAGCACCGCCCCTGACAGGAAACCCTTTGTCCAGGCTCCCCTCGCTGGAAGGACTCCCAGCTGCAGGGGGTCAGACTGGTGTCTGTGGTGGCAGCATCCATTTTGTGGAGCTGAGGCTTCAGTTAACTTTAACCGGGGTTCACAGTTACATACATGTCGTGTCCCTCTAGAAGGGTGGAATGCTAACCCCGTCGCCAGAATTGGCAAGGGGTTAGTATTCCAATTCGTATGACACCTTACTCGACATGTTTTGATAAAGCAATACCAAAGATAGCATTTAACCGCGAGGATTATAATGCACTTAAGAGTATATGGTATGCAATATTATGGAACAGCTATTAGGACTTGGTTCCGCAAGCTGCAGACAGGCTCAGCTCATGCCAGAGCACCATCTCACACGATTCCAAGCACTCTGCCTTCAGGATTGTCAAGGCCTGCCATAGGAGTGACTGATAGGAATCTGTGTGTCCATTTTAGGGTTAGGTATAGGTATACTACACCTACAGCAAAGGGTGATTACACGACTTTGCCCCAGCTGTCATGCAGCCAGTTGTGTCAAATTTAGGAGGCCAGCCAGGGGTGGCATAATACATGCTGCAGCCCCTGGCAGCCCTGGGTACACCTATGCCCTGAGTTACAGGGTCTGATAAGGTGGCCCAGTACCAATTGGTAAATGCACCTAGGGTACATGTTGTAATTTAGAGAGAGAACAGCCAGGCTGTGGGTCTGATTGGCAGGCCCACAGCCAGAGAAAGTCGTAAACCAGTGAAACAAAAGCCAAAAATCTGGGTGATCATAGGATTGCAGACCCTACTCTCCTACAGCGCTGCTGCAGGAGACCCATCTGAACAAGGCGGAAGGGGCGGCGCTACAGCGTAGGTGGAGAGGGCAGGTCTTTTGCACGTCGTACTCCGCGTATGCCAGGGGAGCGCTGATTTGGATTAGAGCTGGGGTTCCCTTCCAGGTCACGAAATCGGTGGTGGACCCGGAGGGGCGCTATGTGGCCATTTCGGGCACTCTGGGGGGGAGGGACCTAAACGTTTGCTGTGTTTACGCACCCAATGTGGACCAGGTTGCCTTCTTTTCCAGGTTATCGGGCTCGTTGGCCCACTTCTTCTCCGGGCCCCTCTTGCTCGGTGGAGATTTCAATTCAGTAGTGGATGTGGAGACTGACCGCTCGCATCCGCCCCTCCCTGACTCTCCGGTTCGCCGTGTGGCTAAAGGTCGTAGGGACTGGCAGACGCACTGGGGTCTGACGGATATTTGGAGGGCGCAGCACCCCGACGCGAGAGACTATTCCTACTTCTCGGGACTGCACGAGTTACACGTTAGACTAGACGGATTTCTTGGCTCGACTGGACTGGTTTCAGCGGCGGTCCGGTCTGAATATTTAACCAGGACCATCTCAGATCATAACCCCCTCCTGCTGGACCTTCGCTGGTTTCATGGGGTGCCTGCGGTGCCCACCTGGAAGTTACGTCCCGAGATCCTTGAGGACAGTGTATTCAAAGCGGACCTAGGAGATAAGATCTCGGAATATTTCGCATCCAACAGGGGCACAGCGAGCTCGAGGGCGCTGGAATGGGATGCTTTTAAGGTGGTGGTGAGGGGTTACTGCATCTCCAAGAAGGTAGGCATGAGGCGAGTTATCCTTGACGACTTAGATACTGCGGATCGGAAACTCCGTGAGTTGGAGCTCCGCCGCCCCGGGCGCCCTGAACTCCAGGAGCGCACGGTAGAGGCGAAGGAAGCGGTGGCGGCGGAGGTCGAACGGCTGCGCTGTTTCGACTACAAGGCCTATACGGTTAGGTCCCTTGCAGAGGGGGATAGGTCGAGCGCACTGCTGGCATGGCTAGCTAACCCTAGGCGCCAGGCCTCACTGACGACGTCCATGCGCATGGCGGACGGGACCGAAGTGCACACTCAGCCTGAGATCCTGAGCTGTTACCTGCACTACTACGAACGCTTGTACCGCAGTCGCTCTGCCAGAGACCCTGACCTGCTTGATGATTATCTACGACCCCTGGAGCTCCCGACAGTGGAGCCTGACGTGGCGAAAGCCCTGGGGTCAGACATTGAACTAGGGGAGATCCGCAGCGCCATTAAAAAGATGGCGAGGAATAAGACCCCGGGCCTAGACGGCCTTCCCGTTGAATTTTATGCAGCTTATGTTGACCTCCTAGCACCAAGGTTATTGATAGTGTACAGAGAGGAGAAGAGGCTTGGTCGGCTCCCCGGCTCGATGTGCGAGGCCTTAGTAGTTCCCCTTCTCAAGCCGGGAAGGGACTCGTCTGATCCGGCGTCCTACCGTCCTTTATCAATGCTGACGGTCGACTATAAAATACTGAGCAGCATCTTGGCTTCGAGGTTGCTGGGTCACATGGGCTCCCTGGTACACGAAGACCAGGCTGGATTCATCCCCAAGCGAAACACGACCATGAACATCCGTAGGTTGTTCCGCTTGCTGGGAGAACCGCTCGTGGACGCCCCGTGCCCGGTGGTCCTATCGGTAGATTTGGAGAAGGCCTTTGACAGCCTCGAATGGGACTACCTGCGCACTGTGTTACTGCGATTCGGCCTCGGCGAGGGTTTCATCAGATGGACAACGGTCCTATACGCCTCGGCATCGGCCAGGGTTCGGGCAGGCCCGCTGGTTTCCTCACAATACCCGGTGGAGAGAGGCACGAGACAGGGTTGTTCGTTATCCCCGCTTCTCTTTGCGTTGGCGGTGGAGCCACTGGCGCTGCTACTCCGATCGGGAACCCATTATAATGGCCTGCGGACACCTTCGGGCCCACACTACATTTCGCTCTACGCCGATGACCTGTTGCTCTTCCTTGAGGACCCGGTTGCTGCCCTGCAGGGGGCTGCGACGGCGCTCACGGCGTTTGGGGAGGTCTCGGGCCTTCGAGTGAACTGGGCTAAGACCTGTCTTTTCCCGGTTCGCAGAGGCACGCCTAGCCCTGTTATCGGTGGAGAGATTAGATGGGAACCTGACTGCTTTAAATACCTGGGGGTGTACGTTTACCATGAACCAGCTGACCTCCTGGATGGGAATATTGCTCGCAGCACCCGAGCGCTACGGGGTAGTATGGATTTCTGGGCTACGCTACCGCTCTCGGTGGCAGGTCGGATTGCTTTGCTCAAAATGGTGGCGCTCCCCCGGTTGCTGTATTATTTCCGAGCGCTACCGATCTGGGTCCCGCCGGCCACATTTAGACTCTTACGGTCGATGATGGTCGGATTCCTCTGGGGCTCGGGCCGCCGAAGAGTGGCCCTCAAGACCCTGATGAGGCCGAAGGACGAGGGTGGGCTTGCGGTGCCGGACTTTGAAAAGTACTACCTGGCGGCGCAACTACAGACCCTCACCCAGGAGATCGCCAGGGAATTCCGGGGCCCGGAGGACAGGAGGGGCACGGGGATGGCCAGACATGTTCTCTCCTTCATAGCGCTGCAACAGCGTTTGGCCTTACAGGACTTATCGATGGAGGAGAAGACCATTCGCCTGTGTTGGAACCGAGTCCACGCCCGGGGCCAACTGCGAATACCGTATGCGCCCGAAATACCTTTGGGCATGCTGACGGCTCTGCCCCATGGCGGTGATTGGTCGCGGTTAGCGGACTGGGAGGACGCGGGCCTACAATTGGTAGGGGACCTCTACGAGGACGGTGCGCTTTTGCCCTTTCAGGAGCTCATTGACCGCTTCGAGGTTCCTCGCGGCGACTTTCTGTTGCACTCGGCCCTGGTCCGAGCGATCCAGGCACACTGGAAGCACGGGCAAGAGGAACCCCCTACGTCTCCGGTGTGCCAATACGTCATGATGTCTGCGGGTACGGTGAAGGCGGTCACTTGCCTCTACGGTAGACTAATCAATGAGGGGCTGGCCCCCCTCACTACTTTGAGAACCCGTTGGGAGGAGGACATAGGTAAGGAGATCCCAGAGATGACCTGGTCCCAACTCGTGCGGCGAGCCTGGAAGGGCACGCGTCACGCCCGATTTCAATTGGTCCACTACTATGTACTCCATAGGGCATATCTGACCCCGGCGAAAATCCAACAGTATTTTGCTACGGGCTCTGCAGACTGCCCCAGGTGCCAGGCGCTGGAGGCAGACCTCCTCCACATGTTGTGGTCCTGCCCGGGATTGTCCTCATACTGGACGGAAGTGGGGAAGACCCTGGAGGAGGTAACAGGGAGATCCTTATTGGTTGATGCGGCAGTGGGACTCCTTCACTGGTTTCCAAATACCCCCAAAAACAAAATTACTAGCAAATTCATTGATTTGGGGCTTCTCCTTGCTAAACGAGAGGTGACTAGGAACTGGAAGGCACGGGCTGGTCCGACGGGGGGCCGATGGCACAGCGAACTCTTGAAATGGGCAGCGGGAGAAAGCACGCTGAGGTATCAATTAGCTAGGAGACAGCATAACGAGAAGGCGCAGGAGGCAGCGCTGGAATGGGAGACATTAGTACAGGCCCTAAGGGATTATTGCGCCCCCAGCGACTCCGAAAGTGAGGGAGCAGCTCGCCCCGAGTCCCGATAGGCGATTACACCTTACAGATCTGTTACTCTCCTCATGGGTCCTCTCACTGATCCTATTGCGGTTGTTGCCGGTCACTGATGGCGGGGGTTAATTCGGTTTATAGTGTTTTGAGGGAGGGGTTTTCTTTTGGTTTTGTAGACTTGTTTAGAAAAGCAGATGACGGACAGTGGATCATCCGGACCAGCTTCGACTTCCTGTTGAGCCCCCATTGGATTTTGCCGCCCGACCATTGGGTTGTGGGCTGAATGGCTGTGTAAGGGTACATATTATTGGGGGACAGAAGGTTTCCTATCACTGATTTTGTTTGATCTATAATGCTGGTCAAATATGTAACAATTTGCTAATTCCTGCAATAAAAATATATTTAAAAAAAAAAAAAAATGATGACAGGTGCCACAATAAAGCATAAATTGATCTGGAAACAGGTAGCTCTTTTTCAGAAAGAACTACAAAAGACTCACGTGATACACACACAGAGTCTTCAATGTGATGGCGTTCACGTTGCAGGGAATTCATTGGCTAATACAGCCACAGCGGAAGCAACTAAACCGGCTTCCGTAGCCACAAAAAAGCGTGCAGAAAAATACATAGACGGGGGAACCATGCTGGCAGTCAAAACGACTGTAAAAGGCGACTGTGCAGCACTACCCGTGAACTATCCACTCAATTATGCGTACATAATCGATGCAAACTCCGTTCCTTTTGCTCGAATCCCTGGAGTGGGGGATAGAGTGATTCCAAACACGAACCGGAGGGGTTTCCTATTACAGGAAGCACACATGGGGTTGGGTCTGAGACACCAAACAATCAGGGACTCTCTGAAAGAATTAAAATCAGAGTACTGGTGGCCAGGAATGAGCATAGATATTCAATGTTTTGCTAAAAATTGTGAAGACTGCAACAGAAATCGCAGTGGAGAACCGGCCAGTGTAGTGTCAGGAACCCTGATAGATAGCATAAGGCGGTCTTTCTGCGCAATCAAAGAAGAGAAGCGCGTCCCATTGTACATCATGAAGGCTAAATCCACTTAAAAAATGTGGCCCCAGCGCTCGGCTGACGCCAGAACGGTTATAAAAGATCTGCGAGTCTTTATCGGCACATACGCAATTGCCATGTTCCATTCTGACCAGGGTCCTGCTTTTAGCTCTCGAGCTTATAAGGAGGCCATGGCCAGCATGGGAGTTGGGTTGCGGTATTCTTGTCCGTCACACCCTGAAGGGAATAGTGTGGTAGAAAGAAAAAACCGGGACATAAAGCGATCTATAACAGCGAAGGTATTAGGTTCAGGCGCTGGGTGGGTCAAACATTTAATAAGTGTCCAGATCAGTCTCAATAATTTGCCACGAAATTCTCTAAAAGGTTTCAGCCCATACGAACTATTGTTCGGAACTAGAATGAGAGTTCAGGACCTCGATAGTCAGATATCAGTGGTACAAGAAAAAACAACAGACTTTGATATAAAAGACCGTTTGGCTGTTTTACAGGACTTGAACGAAACAAGAAAATCCTTAAGCAACATAAAGTTAAAGCAACAGCCAGATACCACTGACGAGGCACCAAAAGCAACAGCCCCAGCAAGGCCTGTCTGGATTCCAAAGATTGGGGATCTAGTCAGAGAAAAAATAGCGGTGAAGAAGGAATTTGGGCCTGTATTGCTTTACCCACTTGCGTAATCTGAACTTACGCACACCACTTACTCACATAGAAACTCCAACACTCCACTGGAGGTAAAAATGAGCTTTATTAATATTGTAGGCAAAGGCAATAAGTCACTGCAACTAAGAAAGTCTTAGGCACCGAGTGAAAGGCAATAAACAATGAATACACCACACTATATACATAAATATGAAACTGTGAATACAGGTATATAAACAGTTAATGTACAAAGCACCTCACCAGATTCATTTGCAGCACCAGAGACTTCAACATCCCTAGGCCAAGCACTGAACACCAGGTCGGGAACCCACAGACCGGCAAGCTCAGGGAGTAATCTCTTCGGGCACCAAAGTTGTCCCGCGAGTGCGTACACTCCAAGACTGAGTTCCTGAGCTCCACCCCACAGACCCCGCTTTTTATAGCTTAAATCAATCTGTTCGAGAAGCCTCTAGCAGGCGCTCTCGCCCATGTATTCACAAGTGCTGGCCCTCATCTCTGCATCAGACCCACCCAGACAGACCTGGCCAGATTCTGTTTAGGCGGTGTCGAGGCAAAAGACATTCCTTTCCCACTCTCCGGCCTTGGAGACTGGCACGGCCATCCTCCCTCTGTTCTAGCGATAAGTATGGAATGCATGAAAACACTCTGAAGGTACAACATAACCTCACGAGGCATCCTCACGAGATGCCTTGCACCTGCTTGTACTGGTTTACGTGAATAACATGTTTATGTTACTGCTAAAGTGTAACTCCAGGTCAAGGCAGCTCAAGATTGAAGTGCGATGCAACAAAATGGAAGATCAGAGCATTGCATGGAATCGAGGTTAACATATGATTTAGCACGTTTAAAATGGCAAATTCAACACATTTCACCCCTTGACCTTCGATTCACCCATCATACCCCATTGGTCTAAATACCATTGATCTGGGACGAAAAAGGGAGAAAAGATTAGGAATGCATTGAATGCAACAACATAATGAGATAAAAACACAAATAATGACTATAATAACACCCAAGATATACCGAAACTGTCCAAAATTAGGCAGCCACCCAAATAACCAATCCCACCATCCTTGGTCAACGTCTTGGGTAACCCCTTTCACTAAATCTTTCAAAGCATTAATATGTGCATGGATAGATGTAGAATGGTCAGATAAATTAAAACAACATAGGCCATCAAAGTCCTCGCAACCGTGGTTATGTTTTAGCAGCAAATAGTCCACAGCGGCCCTATTTTGCAAAACAGCTTTTCTGGTTCCTTGAACATCTAATAATAATTCAGCTAAAGCGGCAGAAGTGTGATTGAGATTCTTTACAATTAAACAGGCAAGCTTAGCAATTGTTCTGGCATTATAAACGGACAGTCCTGGCACTCCCACAATGGAAAGGGCCAAACTAGTATATTCTGTTCTAGACAGCAAATCAATATCGGAGTCACAATCCTCAGGTAATTGAATAGCGGCTCTAGAAGAGCGAATACGTGTAACAGAATGCATGGGAAAAAGCATAAGACTTAATCATGATAAGGCACAAGGTCCTCCAGTTATGTTAGCTGGTATGTAAGTGTATGAAATATTACCACACGAGAACAACCATCCTTTAGGTAATTTCACATGGTTAACATGGCTAGCGGCTAATACTGTGTGATTACAAACCATATAATTGGTAACATTACTACAAAAACTGTCATGTCGTGACTGACATAATGTTTGTTGATCAGGGGTCAATTGTTTGCTTTTCTCTAGTTTTAATTGGCCACACTTGCCAATCTTGGTAGGGTCACAAGTTAATTGATAGCAAACGTCTCCAGTAGAGATATTGTAGGTAACAATACTTGTCATGTTCCTCCAGAGGCTATCTGTAGCCTCTGGGCAAAAGCGACAGTACTCATAAAGACTCAGATGTGTTTGAACATCACTTTCCTCCACTACCCCATCAAAGTTAGTTTGGTTGAAAATGTGCAGAAGCACCTGTGGTAGGTACGGCAACAAGACACGTTGATATCATATCAGCTGTACTCTGAAGATTTCTCATACAGAAGTGGGAAGTGTTTAGCACGTTCCCGGCCAAGTAGGTCCAGATGTTATCCGGTTGCTGCAACGATGCTGTCATCCGACTCGGGCGGTTGATCCCCTTCGGCATCCCCGGGCCCTCCCGGACCCCTCCGGACATGCCCAAACACCGACTACACAGCGCAAGCATCGCAGCGGCAAGCCATACTGTGATCTAGAAAAAGAAAACAGACTGGTATAATCACTCTCGCAAATAACATTTTTCAGCTGTTACATTTTCCCACTTTTCCTGTCTGGGTTTCATGATGACTAGGATGTTATCCCTGCCCTTAGCGATCAATTCTGCAGGTTCAGGAGGTTTGTTTGGGGACTCCACCCACAATTTTGCCCCTGGGTTCTTGTCAGTAGATCCGAACCCGCCCTTTCCTCGCACAGTTAGAAGGGCTGGGGCCGTCCCCTTCATTACATTACCTCCATACACCGGCACGATGACCATTTGGGCAACACGGTCACCAGGTTGCACAATCAGATCATTGTTTCCACTGTTCAATAGGATAACTTTGATCTCCCACTGGTAATCGGCATCGACCACCCCTCCCAAAACCTGGATGCCTTTAAGGGCAAGCCCAGATCGAGGGGCGATTAGCCCGAAATGCTCTGGGGGAATTTGAACTCCAATTCCTGTTTCAATCAAGGTAATGTCTCGTGGTTGCAATCGATGGAGTTTCAACGCATGTAAATCAAGACCGGCAGCTTCTGGTGTGGCACGATATGGAGCTAAAGCTCCGGGAGCTGTTTCCCAATACAGAATCGTGTTTGTGGCCACATGAGGCTTAATCTGCAAAGCTGGGGTAAACATGCGCATCAAAGGAGTCTCTGCATCAGCAAGGGGTCGGTTGTTTAGAATCTGCAATGCCTCAGACAAGTGATCCCTCCACCCCTTTAATGACCCATCAGACAATTTTTTCAACTGCTCTTTCAACAAACCATTAATTCTCTCAATCAAACCTGCTGCCTGTGGGTAATAGGGTATGTGATAGATCCACTCAATGTTATGCTGTACACAAAAATCTTGCACCATCTTTCCCTTGAAGTGAGACCCGTTGTCACTTTGGACCTGCAATGGATTTCCGTAGTATAAGATCAACAAATTCAACGTTTTCAGAGTGTTAGACTGGGTTGCTCTTTTGCATGGAAAGGCAATGAGATAACCAGAATAGGTATCCACCACTGTGCAGGCATATTGACATCCTCTGCTCATGGGCATCGGCCCGATGAAATCAATTTGCCATATCTGCCCTGGTAACTTCACTCTGCCTAACTGGCCTCTCACCACCTGTGGGACTGGTCTGTGCTGAGTATGCTGACAAACAGGACAGTGAATGATTGCAGTCTTAATTAAATCTAGGGGAATATACATCCCTCTACTTTCAGCCCACCTGCTAGTGGCTCGCTCGCCCAAATGTCCACTTTTCTGGTGTGCCCATTTAGCCATGCCCACCAAGTCAGAATCCTGCGTCTCCACCTCAGCTTCATGAATCTTCGCTTCTTGGTCTGCAAAGGAATTGCACCAACGCTCTAGTGAGTCAGTCGGGCAATGAGCATCAACATGATACACTGTAACTGTACTCTGGGACAACAGTTCCCAAATCTCCTGCCACAACTCCTTTCCCCAGACCTCCCTGTTGTGAATCATCCAATTGTGAGCATGCCATGTGGGAAGCCAGGTGGCTAACCCATTGGCAGTAGACCATGAATCAGTATAAATGTGACATGTACCAGGGAGCTCTTGCTTTAATGCCTGGTAAACCGCATACAATTCTGCAAACTGACTACTTCTTCTCTCTCCAGTAGTTGACAACAACTTTTTGGTCACTGGATTATACGACACTGCCTTCCAATGTCTTTTAGTCCCCACATATCTGGCTGAGCCATCTGTAAACCACACATGCTTTTTGTCCTCCGCGGACAACTCTGAAAAAGGCCCACCCCATTTCACCGGTGACTCTTGCACTTTAGGTACATCTTGCAACATTTCTGCATCTGCTATGGGAGTCTGCGCCACTTGCTCATGCAGCACTGCGGTCCCCTTGGGACCCACTCGTGCCCTGTCTTGTATATACCACTTCCATTTTATGACGCTAGCCTCCTGTGCATGCCCAATCCTGTGTGTCTTGGGTGAGCTCATCACCCATTGCATGATAGGTATCTCAGGTCTCAAAAACACATTGTGCCCTAGGGTCAACTGCTCGGTATCCACCAGAGCCCAATAACACGCCAACAACTGCTTCTCAAAAGGAGTATACCGCTCTCCAGCATCAGGTAATTTCTTTGTCCAAAACCCTAGAGGCACTTTCTGTCTCCCCTGCTTTTGCCACAGGCTCCAGGTTGCATATTGATCCTGGACAGTTACATTTAAATCAATGCTTCCCTCTCGTATGGGCCATAAATTCAAGGCGCGCTGTATTGCCTCTTTGGCTGACTCAAATGCCTTTTGCTGTGCCTCACCCCACTCAAACTCATGCTTCTTCCGCGTAACCTTGTACAGAGGGGCCAAAATCTGACTCAAATGGGGAATGTGCTGCCTCCAAAAACCAAACAATCCAATGAAACGCTGCGCTTCCTTCCTATTTTTTGGCACTGCAAACTCTTTGATCTTTTGCCTAACTTTTGGCAGTACTTCCCTGTGTCCCTGATGCCACTGAATGCCTAAAAACTTCACACTCTGAGAGGGTCCCTGCACCTTCTCGGGGTTAATCACCCACCCTTTGCTTTGCAAGTGCTCTACCACTCTGTCTAGTTGAGCCTGCACCTGTTCTTGGGTCTCTCCTTGAACCAACACATCATCAATGTAATGACAAAGTTGAACTCCAGAACTAACTGCCACCTCGTCCAAATGCTCTGCCACCAGCCGGTGACAGATCGTGGGACTATGTAAATACCCCATAGGAAGAGATTGAAAGCAGTACTGCCTACCATTCCAAGAGAACGCACATTGTTCCTGGCACTCAGGGGCAATTGGAATTGTGAAAAAAGCATTGGCAATATCAATTGCTGCATACCATGTCCCATTGTGTTTCTGAATTTTTTCAGTCAAAGTGATGGTGTCTGGGACCGCGGCTGTCAACGGGGGCGTATGCTTATTAAGCTCGCGGTAATCAACTCTCATGCGCCAGCTTCCGTCCGGTTTGCGCAAGGGCCACACAGGATTATTCCACGCCGTGGTAATTGGTCTCACCACCCCCGCCTCCACCAAGTCCCGAATGGTTGCGGTAATCTCATCATGTCCCCCTGGGATCCTGTACTGCTTTATGTGAACCACTTTTGTTGCTTGGGGCACCTTCACTGGGGGAATCTTCAAGCGCCCTACCCTCACAGTAGCCACTGATAAGTACTGCTTTGACCCAAACTGATAGCATCCGTCATCCAAGTATAGGGTCATACCTTTCAGAATGTCAATGCCAATAATATACTCAGGAATAG
Organism: Lissotriton vulgaris; assembly: GCF_964263255.1. Taxonomy (NCBI): domain Eukaryota; kingdom Metazoa; phylum Chordata; class Amphibia; order Caudata; family Salamandridae; genus Lissotriton; species Lissotriton vulgaris. Next base: position 1,544,264,393 of record NC_141694.1, on the reverse strand, counting down.
GCACAATCAAAACCGTGTATGCTCTCTTGGGAAGTCTGCCAATTTTCATTTGAATTACTGTTTGCACTGCCGGGGTTTCCTGTCCTCCCAAACCTGTGATCGTAAAAAATTGTCCTCTAAATCTCCGTGGATTGCCATGTATCAATGTGGCCTCCGCTCCAGTATCTACCAAAGCTCGCACCTCCTGAACATTCCTATTTTTCCAATAGATCTCAATCCTCACATGTGGTCTATTATCTTTGCGAGCCCATCCCTGTACCGGAGCTTGGCCAATTTCCTAATCTAATTTTCACCTGCGCAGCTCTGCATCTGCCCGGCGCAGGTCCCGGCGCAGATCTGAATACAATGTGGGGTAACCCTCAGGGAACAACTCCTCCTCATCCCGGTCCCCGTCTGAATCTGTGCATTCTTTAACCCAACCTTTCTCTTTTGTTCCCCTCACCTGAGATTCCCTCTCTCTCTCCCTCTCTTGACCTGCTTTTTCAGTCTTCTCCTCAGGCTCTGATTCCCTACGACTCACTTTCTTGTTATCTTTTCTATTCACATGCCTACTCCCCTCCTTCCTATCCAGTCCTCGCTTACGGTACATCTCCCACATGCTTTTGGTCTCAATACCATCAATCTCACTTCTTGACACCCCATCCTTTAACAGCGCCAGAAACATATCACGTCTGGTCACTCGGTTGTTATCAGTACTGGACTCTGAGCGTAAAGCTCTGTCTGGCTTGGCCCATTCCCCAAGCTCTCCCAGCTCACGGACTGCCTCAACTACTTCACCTATGGTGTTGCCAGTTTGGTTAATTAACAAAGTCATTATCACTGCTTTGTATGCAGGGGGCGCCAACCGAATGATTTTGTTTCGCATTGACACAGTCCTCAACTGACACATCAAATTATGCGCCTCACCTACCAGAACAGCTAACTTCATCCCCTCCTCCTTAATTCTTTGTGATGCATCTCTTAGAGTGAACCATGGTTTCTCATTCCCAGGCCAATCGGAATCTGTGGGGTACCTATGGCCACACCCCCAGGCAGCTAACTGCAACAGAGTTGTTTGATCATCACCCTGAAAAGTCCGAAAGTATCCTTGCACAGTGGGATCAGTACTGAGAGTACAAAATTTAGCAGCATCCCCCTCATCTAACATGACCCCAGAAGCGCTGTGATCATAAAGGCGCACCATCCAAGCTAAGAGCGTCTCACCAGGCTTCTGTCTAAACCTCGCTAAAAGATCACTTATCTCTTGCTGTGTGAAATCCTCCAAACTATTTAACATGACTCCATCCGGGTTCCCTGGAGCAATCTGAAGTTTACGTCTTAGAATGGGCTGTGCTTCCACTCTCTTAGCCCTTTTTCCTTGCTCGTCTTTTCCCTCCTCTTGCAAGGGCAGCTCTCCTTCTGAGGAGAATTCTGATGATTCCCAGATGTTGGAGTCCCAAGTTGACGGGTCGAAATCTAAGCCTGCTTTGGCAATCGCTAAATGAACCTTCCGTTTACTCACTCTGCCTCTCCTCTTCCTATATCTGTATTCAGCAACACGGACTGCAGCCCGCTCTGCTATCGTCTGATATGTTTCTAACTTATCCTGTAATAACTTATTCTGACATGAAAGCATCGTAGAAAGATTCTTGGCTTCAATAAGTTGTTTTTCTAAGCTCAACTGTTCTCGCTGCAGAGTTAAACATTTGTCAAAACTTGACGGTAGGCATGTAAGAGAGCCCAACCTCTGCGCCCCACTGTGTATAATTCCTTTCCTTTCTCCACCGGAACCTTCTGTAAACAATGTAAAACATCTTCTGCCGTTGCTTCGCCCAGACAGTCAAACCAGCTCTCACTTAATCCTGAGCTTTTAGCATACTCACGCGCCAGCGCGGAGTACGGCGTCGCCTCCCATCCAGGAATTTGCATGGGGGCTAAAGGGATTTCACTCGGTGCCAAAGAACTAAAACCACTTTTTGCCTTTTTAAACATGTTTCTCCCCGCGTAATTTACGAATCCTGCCGACTACGCCAAAATGTATTGCTTTGCCCACTTGCGTAATCTGAACTTACGCACACCACTTACTCACATAGAAACTCCAACACTCCACTGGAGGTAAAAATGAGCTTTATTAATATTGTAGGCAAAGGCAATAAGTCACTGCAACTAAGAAAGTCTTAGGCACCGAGTGAAAGGCAATAAACAATGAATACACCACACTATATACATAAATATGAAACTGTGAATACAGGTATATAAACAGTTAATGTACAAAGCACCTCACCAGATTCATTTGCAGCACCGGAGACTTCAACATCCCTAGGCCAAGCACTGAACACCAGGTCGGGAACCCGCAGACCGGCAAGCTCAGGGAGTAATCTCTTCGGGCACCAAAGTTGTCCCGCGAGTGCGTCCACTCCAAGACTGAGTTCCTGAGCTCCACCCCACAGACCCCGCTTTTTATAGCTTAAATCAATCTGTTCGAGAAGCCTCTAGCAGGCGCTCTCGCCCATCTATTCACAAGTGCTGGCCCTCATCTCTGCATCAGACCCACCCAGACAGACCTGGCCAGATTCTGTTTAGGCGGTGTCGAGGCAAAAGACATTCCTTTCCCACTCTCCGGCCTTGGAGACTGGCACGGCCATCCTCCCTCTGTTCTAGCGATAAGTATGGAATGCATGAAAACACTCTGAAGGTACAACATAACCTCACGAGGCATCCTCACGAGATGCCTCGCACCTGCTTGTAATGGTTTACGTGAATAACATGTTTATGTTACTGCTAAAGTGTAACTCCAGGTCAAGGCAGCTCAAGATGGAAGTGCGATGCAACAAAATGGAAGATCAGAGCATTGCATGGAATCGAGGTCAACATATGATTTAGCACGTTTAAAATGGCAAATTCAACACAGGGCCTTCTTACAGAAAAACAGTACCTGTCTTGGCAGTCACCAGAACAAGATCAATAGTACTACCGCCCCTTGCTGGTAAAAAGGAGAACAGAGTTGTATCAATCGACCTGGTAAAACCACAAGCGTGTGGCCTATAATCAACAGTAGGCCCAGTGGACTCCCGAGAAACAACAGAATACCCAAACTTGCAACAATCCAAGAGGTTCAAACTGAAAGACTAATCACATTTGATCAGCCTGCAATGCACAGAGAAGGACTATGCAATAATGCCATGGAACTCGTGCCTCTTGAGACACAGATTGAAACAATTCGTCAAGAAACACTAGTCTACAATGATGTGGCACCGGAAAGTGCTACCGAAAGACAAATTGAAAGAACAATCCCAACAATTGACAGAACTGCCTCTGGTTATTTCATCGACTTCGACAACTTTTCCGAGGATCAAAGTAACCCCGAAGTGATGCCAGAAACAAAAAAGACTTTTAAAGAAAAAGCAACAGAACTCTTTCATCAACTAAAGGAAATCTACCTTATTTCCCCTTGGTTAGAGTTCTAGTTCGGTCTAGGTGTATTTTTCCTCCTGCTTTGGCTCATCATGGTACTTTGTTTGGGAAAATTCATTGAGGGAAAATATAGTACAATGGACACAGCAAGTCAGAACATCAACTTAGTCCTCAAACCACACAGATCATCCCACGTGAAGAAAAGAGAACTGTCAACAGTAAATGTCACAGCCATTCCAATACCCGGTGGGGTAGTATGGGAGAAAACTGACTATGAGATCTATGGTCCGGTCGAGATCCTGAAATATCCTCATCAACTGAAGGTGTCCTTAAGTGACTTTGTAAAACCTAGTACATTCTCTGATGATTGGGACTTTGATAGTATTAATAACATGATGTCTGATTTAGTAATGTCAGCTAGATTCACAGAACATGATTATTTACAAGGTTCGTTAAGTTATGAACAGATGTTCTGTTTTACACATTATGGCGATCATTATTTGGATAAATCTGCACAGCCTAGAAATGTTTTTAAGTATAATCAATGGGAACATTGTGCTACACCACCTAAAAAGTTCTAAAACATTCTTTGAGAAATTCAAGTACTTCTCAGGGTTTAACACCAGTGATGCAGAAACATTTTATTACAAACTGTTAGATAAAACAGGATTGAAAACAATGCTGACAAACACTAAATTGATATATTCAGAAGCATTTTATGAAAAAATGATGACATTTGGTTTTGATTATTGGAAAAATAACATTGAAACAAAAACTATCTGGGGTACGAAAGATTGGCAGGTACAAGGCCTAGAAGCATTATTCAGAACCTGCATGATACCAGAACAAATGATGTTTTTAAATGACACAATTCATCAAACATCCTGTCTTGGCCTAGCTAAGATCAAAGACCTAAACAAACAGTCTATTCCAAAACCAATACCTGAAAATGTAACAACAGATATTGAGATAGACGTAACTAAAATTTTACATTTAAACAGAACACATCCTGATTGGAAAAAGTGGTTAATCTGGCCTACTGACACAAACAACTGTCAATATAGATTCCTGAATAAAACACAGGGGTTAAAAATGACCAGACAAGACCCTAGATACTTCCAGAGACAACATCCAGGGATAGTAACAACATACAGTGTAGGGAAACTCTGCCTCGAATGGCTAGGATCATCCACACTGGCTGAAACTAAGCAACACTTGTCTTTACTTAAAGAGGGTGCTGATTTGCGCGATTTCATTCTTGGACCACGCAAACAGCGTCAAAAGCGTTTCATAGCGACTAGTATCTATGCTGCATACAACGAGGCTTGGAAAGTCACACAAATTGAAACAGCTGAAAAAATATGAGAAATTGATCGTATTAATTTAGAAAAATCACTTTCTGTAGTGGACAATGGGTTAATGACTCTGTCCTCCAGAATATATTCGTTGGACAATTTTGTATCCTCTGCCTTTGATATAATAGACAGAGACTTGCTGATGTTACAGCATGGCCAGTCGCAATTACGTTCTATTGTACAATTAGGCTGGACGCTGCAAAATCTTCGTTCAGGCTATGTGCCTTGGCGTTTAATCAACACAACGTCATTGTTTTCCATTTTAACCTTACTGATAAACAAATCAGCTTGGCACAGAAAGGAGCAGACTATACAATCCTGAGCATCGAAAAACTTGAGAGATTACCATTGACAATGTCAGAAAGTCCTGTCATTGAATGGATAATACACGGGATTATCACAATTCCGATAACAACTTTCCGATTTAAAAAGTGCCTTGAATACATACCTACTGGCCAGTATGAACAATTAGGTAAATGTTATGTTAAGTTAGCATGGAAATTACCATACACACATTCATGCTATAGTGACAGCGACAAAAATGTATTTCTTAGTGGGGAAAACTGTAAACGTTCACTAAGCGGTATACTTTTGTGCCAGGGTATTAATTTACACGGAGCCTGTGAAGGTAATTCTAACAACCTTTCATGCCACCAGCTTGTCACACCTGCAACGCAGATAGAGCCTTTCTTTATGCAACTCGCAAATGGGAGTTACATTCTAAGAACGGATCACAGATGTTGTGGCCTTTTGCCAGGAAAAGCGCATCTCGTAAGCATAACTTCCATGGTCAAATGCTGTATGCAAGCCTTGTTCCCGAGCGGCCCTGGAGACATAGAGACTCCCATCTGGCCTCGTCTGCATTTCTCTTCTATACGAATTGATACTTTAAGCAAAATGAAGTCTGTGCTTTTGCGGACAACAGTGCCCATCACGTCATCAAAAGAGACGTATGATCTCCTAGTTGCAAGGACAGCTACGGAGGTTCATGACCTTTTATCAACAAATTGCCCGTGCATTTCGTAGAAATGTTGAGCCAACTCCTTAACATGTCTAGTGCCACAGGCATCCCAGGCATATTTAAGACGATTTTTACGGGACTGCTAACACCATTTCAAGCAATTCTGGGAATCGTTCCAAATTTTGTCCACTCTGTTTTTGGCGGCATACCCCTATTTTTGGGACTTGTAGCAGGCATTTTATTTTTGACCATCCTGCTCCGATATGGCAAGCCACAGCTCAGACATGACTCCTATGGGAATGGAAGAAACAATCCTAGCAATGCGCTACCGGGACAGAATAACTAGAGTCCTTGGATTGGCCAGGCTGAGAGATCTAAACATGACCTGGTTCCTTTCATTCAGACCGATATGGCAAAACTGCATCTTACCTGTACTTCGATGTATACTATGCGGAGATGAGTGCGTGTTGGACACCTGTCTTTCACTTCCATCAGCAGTACCAATGGAAATCGATACTTTGCTAAGTCCGATAACGGCTCACGCATTGTGTTGTCCCCAGCGGCTACCAATCCTGATGACAGCATTCGTTGAGACTCCTGTACTACGACTAGGTGGTAACAGTGGAGCGAGTGACAAAAGCGACATCACCCAGGTACGACCTTCTGTGAGCATTGCTGATCCAGCCTTTGATGACAGCAATCATTCTCACACCTGCCAAGTTACAGCACTATCGAATTTGGTCGAACTGTCACCTGATTTTGTAGACCAATTCTTTGAGAGCCTGTCTGATATGATGTTCTCACCCGAACAGAAACAATAACTTTAGAGAAGCATTCCGACACACAGCGTTCCCATGAACTCTGAATTCGGCCTTCAGTTTTGAACAACAAAAACTGCTAAAAGCGTTGGAACTCTATTTTCCCCGTTCAAGCAATAATTCTTTTGAATTGAACACTTTTTAATATTCACCTTTTTCTGGCACGAAAAATTCTTTGCTTAAAGTAGAACTATTCATAGAGAACAGAAGCTTCTACTTCTATATTTTTAGATACATCTAGAGACATAATAACTTTACACCAGCCTCTAGCACATTTTACTGCAATGCATTTATATGTGATGAAATATCTCGCCCTTCCTTTCTGTATTCAGAGATATTTCATGAGTAATTCTTTTTGCAAAATCGTTCATTGATTTCATATGCTATAATTTTTGAATGATTTCTATGCTTCAAAAACGTACAGTACCTAAATTTTCAGGTATTACAAATACGCCTGTTTCAAATGCATATATGTATTTTGGGGTGGGCAATGTTACACATGCATCTTATTGCTTTAGTTTTAGTAATTTGATGGACATGAATTCGTGGAGTGGGTGTCGCGTTCTAATCTAGGACCCTGATCGATACTGTGACCTTATGCCCCTATACGGCTATAAATCCATTTATTCCCTATATTGGCATAACCGATCAAATGCAATATTCAGAAACTCGTCTCTGGCCTCACACGAACAGAGCCACATTTCAGAATCGCTTCCTCTGCCACTTCCTTTGCAGCCAATTAGTGCAATGACATAGCAGAAGTTACTATCTAAGATTCCTAGATTAACACTCCGAGTTCTTCAACAAGATAAAAACTCAGCACCCTGGGAAAGCCCCGCTTGCTGTGTTTTGATTAGTAATAGAACTCTAATGAGCACTGATAGACGATCACTTCCTAGTGATGGACGTCTTATGTCCAAAAACTTACGTCAAACAAGGCACCTTTCAGGTATAAATATTACCAACGTTGCCTTAAGCAAACGCTGCTAGCTGCCTCAATGCCATCGCTGCTGAAGAAGCTGCTGTTATGCTGATGATACCATAGCTGCTATCGCTACTGCTATCGCTGCTAACCAGCGAACAATGGTGTGGTGACTTAGGAGCTGAACAGCCGTACCCTGCAAGAGCCCAGCAGATGCAAGCTGCCAGCGGACGCTGCCCCTCCTCTTCCTCGACGCGCTGAGAGAGACGCTGTCTTTTCTCCTGCAGAGAAATCCAGCTCCGGCGTTTCCAAGCCACTCTTGCGAGAGGCTGGGATATCGAGTTACCTGAAGGAGATACCAGACCTCCGTCATTCTATTCCAGAGGTATGGTGTTGACTAAACCCTTAGAGAGAATTCTTGAAGCAAACCTTGGCAAAACCAACTTAACTTAAAGCTACTTACTTACTCCCCTCCCAAGTATTAGGCTTAGGTCAGGTACACTGGGGTAGGCGTAGTTAGAAGCACCAGTTGAGTATTTTAGCCTAATGTATATATGAATGTATATATGTTTTATTCATTTTAAACCATTGTATGGCTAAGAAACCATATCAATGCTTTTACAGTATTATTTCGCAATACTCGTTTTACTGTACGTACTTTTCATAATAACAAGTCTTGCAATTGTGGCAATTCATTTCTCTTGTATGAGAAGAAAGACTGTTCAATAAATGTTACCCTTTATTGAAAACTCCCGTCTCTGTATTCTCTACATATTGTGAAAGTAAACTGCACAACCACTGACTGAGTAAAATAACTGTCTATTGTTCACACGACTCTAGAGATTGACTCTTATCTGAGGAGCAAAGTTGTCATGTTGCACGGTTGTTGGAAAACTGAATCCCTTCTTGTCTGTACCAGGGAAGCTGATCACTTCCTATTCAGAGAAGAAAGTTTCCAGTGACCTCTGAGCTAGTTGGTAACAAACCCAATTAAGTTTAGCATAGTCAGTGGAGGCCTGGAAGATCCACACTTCTACGTCGATACTACTGTTTATGTTATTCCAATGCGCAGGACCTATTGGGAAAATAGGAACTACACTACAGTATACTTAATTTGTGTTTTATTTTTTTCTATCATTGGAGATAAAAGGGGCAGGGGTACTGGCCCCGTGCCCCGGTCGGCCGCGGACGGGCGCAGACGGGCTTGCCTTTGGCGCGCCGCCGGCGCGCCCGCTTAGCCCGCCCGCCGCGCGGACGGGAAGGCGTCATCTTTTTATCCAGTGGGAGGCGGGTGGGAAGCGTCCAACTACTGGACCGCTACCCTATTCCTTCCCCCAAGATGGCGTCCCTCCTGGCCTACCGGCGTCAGCACCTAAATCGGCTGCACCGGTCAGGAAATGGCATAGAGGGGGCCTCGGAGCAACGTAATTCTTACACCGAGGGGTCAGTAGTGCAAGCAGATAAAAATGAACTATTTAAAATATTTTACAATTTTAAAAATAATTCTGCAAACAATCGAGTGGGTGCCTGTGGGCAAAAGGGATAGCACGGAGAAACCCCGGCTTCCTATCAGGGGTGAGCAAAAGCAAATCTGAGCCCTGACTGGAAGGACGAGATTAAATACCTGGTCGGGCGGGCGGGAAGTGTCCAACTACTGGACGGCTACCCTATTCCTTCCCCCAAGATGGCGTCCCTCCTAGCCTACCGGCGTCAGCACCTAAATCGGCTGCACCGGTCAGGAAATGGCATCGAGGGGGCCTCGGAGCAACGTAATTCTTACACCGAGGGGTCAGTAGTGCAAGCAGATAAAAATGAACTATTTAAAATATTTTACAATTTTAAAAATAATTCTGCAAACAATCGAGTGGGTGCCTGTGGGCAAAAGGGATAGCACGGAGAAACCCCGGCTTCCTATCAGGGGTGAGCAAAAGCAAATCTGAGCCCTGACTGGAAGGACGAGATTAAATACCTGGTCGGGCGGGCGGGAAGTGTCCAACTACTGGACGGCTACCCTATTCCTTCCCCCAAGATGGCGTCCCTCCTAGCCTACCGGCGTCAGCACCTAAATCGGCTGCACCGGTCAGGAAATGGCAACGAGGGGGCCTCGGAGCAACGTAATTCTTACACCGAGGGTTCAGTAGTGCAAGCAGATAAAAATGAACTATTTAAAATATTTTACAATTTTAAAAATAATTCTGCAAACAATTGAGTGGGTGCCTGTGGGCAAAAGGGATAGCAAGGAGAAAGCCCCCGGCTTCCGCCTCAGGGGTGAGCAAAAGCAAATATGAGCCCTGACTGGAAGGACGAGATTAAATACCTGGTCGGGCGGGCGGGAAGCGTCCAACTACTGGACCGCTACCCTATTCCTTCCTCCAAGATGGCGTCCCTCCTAGCCTACCGGCGTCAGCACCTAAATCGGCTGCACCGGTCAGGAAATGGCATCGAGGGGGCCTCGGAGCAACGTAATTCTTACACCGAGGGGTCAGTAGTGCAAGCAGATAAAAATGAACTATTTAAAATATTTTACAATTTTAAAAATAATTCTGCAAACAATCGAGTGGGTGCCCTTGGGCAAAAGGGATAGCAAGGAGAAAGCCCCCGGCTTCCGCCTCAGGGGTGAGCAAAAGCAAATCTGAGCCCTGACTGGAAGGACGAGATTAAATACCTGGTCGGGCGGGCGGGAAGCGTCCAACTACTGGACCGCTACCCTATTCCTTCCCCCAAGATGGCGTCCCTCCTAGCCTACCGGCGTCAGCACCTAAATCGGCTGCACCGGTCAGGAAATGGCATCGAGGGGGCCTTGGAGCAACGTAATTCTTACACCAAGGGGTCAGTAGTGCAAGCAGATAAAAATGAACTATTTAAAACATTTTACAATTTCAAAAATAATTCTGCAAACAATCGAGTGGGTGCCAGTGGGCAAAAGGGATAGCAAGGAGAAAGCCCCCGGCTTCCGCCTCAGGGGTGAGCAAAAGCAAATCACTGAATACACTGAACTGTTACTGGTTTGAGTCACCGTTAATCAGTCAAAATTACACTTTTTGAATGAATGTTGATTCTGTTTATGTGTTCATTTGCATTTTCAACAGACACATAACGCCATTAATAACAAAACATTTACTTGTGCTAAGACAAAATCATTATGATGCTACTGTTGCACAGAATTAAATGAACATTACTATCAATCAATCATGAATACATTGTATTGTTGTCACAACCCGAAAATAATTTAAAGAAAGCCCAATGCATTTCGGGAAAATCCCTTCTTCAGGGGCACTGTGGAAATAATGAAAATAAGACACTTTGTCAGCGCTGTACATAAGAGGCTGAATTCATATATACATGATATTGCTAAATACATCAAATTAACAAGATGGCAGTTCAAGATACATAGTGGAAACATCATTTGTTGGTCGCAATAAATGCCTGATGTTCTTATTTCTAGGTCAGGTCAGAAATTGAGTACAGAGAAACAAAGGAAAATTGGTGCGTTTAAAAAGACCTCCACCAAAGGTGTCCAAGTGTGGGGTAAATGCTTGTTTGTTGTCTATTATTTGTGTGAATAATACAGATACCACCACCGTGGATATTAAAACTCAAGAAAAACCTAAGACAGCACGCCTTCTTAGGGCAGTGACACTCACTTCCAAGTAAGGTTGTGTAGAGGCAGGTTGATATGAGACCTTGTTGAATGTCTGAGACACTGCTTTCTGTATTTATCCAAAATAAAACCAGACACCAATGTCAACACTTAGTAGTACGGGGGTTTCGATTTGCAGTTAGTGTGAAAACCGAGTCTACTAATAAAGAACTTAGGGCGATAAACGTGACTCTAAAAGGACTCCCAGCTGGATATGTTGGTCCACAGCTTGGTATTATTTTCTCAAGCGTCAGCCTAAAATATTAAGTAGCCCTTTCTTAATTATTTGAACATAGACTGATGAACCAGCCTAGTGTCCATCGTGTTGGCAGTAACTAAACTGAATCGAAACTCACCATGGGGACAAACCGCATCCTCATTAAGACAAATGTTTCAGTCCTGCTTGCGATAGCGCTGTGGCTAATTTCTGAACGTAATCTGTAATAAGTACAATAAGCGCTATGAGCGTGTAGGAAACGCGCTGTATCGTCAAAAGTTTATGCATCTCATGGCTTACAAGCTGTATAACATGATCAGTAACTCACCAGGGAGTTGAAGAGTACGTCTAATACTGGTGCATAACAAAGGGCTTGGCGTAACTGTTGGAAGGTGCTCTGGCATTCAGTGGTCCATGTCTTTGGTCAAAGGGCCTAACAAAGTTTTGACAATATGTGAAAAACAGGAGATCCACTGCCTACAAAAGGAAGTAAGGACAATCAATGCACGGACATCTTTTTGAGTATGGGGTACAGGAGTGTCTAGATGGTTCGGATGTGATCTGGTGTGAGCGCACGTCACTCGTTAGACAGGAGGTGACCTAGATAGGTAACCTGCTGTCTACAATATTGCAATTTCTTTCTAGAGACTTTGAGATATGATGCAAGAAACGATAACAGTAACAATGTACCTTCTTCACATTGCTCAGGAGTTTCAGCAGCCAATAGAATGTCATTGACATTCTGAATGAGGGCCACCCCTTTTGGCACGGAAAAGGAATCAAGTTGTCTTTTCAAAGCCTGACTGTAAATACTAGGACTTTCTGTATAGCCCTGTGGAGCTCTACAGAAACAGAAGGATCTATTTTTCAGTGTAAATCCAAATAGGTAACGGCTTTCAGGGTGAATAGTTATTGAAAAGAACACATTCTTCAAGCCAATGACCGAAAATGTGGTGGCAGTGGGAGGGACCATAGTGAGGAGGGTTGTTATGTTGGAAACTACTGGGTATTAGGGCATCACAATTTTGTTGATCTCACGCAAATCAATAATAAACCTGTAAAACTTAGAGTCAGTGTCCTTTTTCAAAATGGGAAGAATAGGGCTATTGCAAGTAGTATAGGGAACCTCTTCCACTACACCTACTTCAATCAAGTCCTGGACAATACCTGCTAGTGCCTCCTCACCCTCTTGACATATCTTGTATTGAGACAAACGAGGCAATGAGGCACCTTCTCTCACTTGAATTCGTACAGGAGGAATAACCATTTGACCTACATCAGTATCTGATCTAGCCCACAGGGTGCAAGGCAAGGATGCCAGAGCGGTGTCCTCATTGATAAGGCAAGATCTATCAATGATTGGATAGTTGTCATTGAGGATAACACGTACACTTTCCGGAGAACAGCGTATTGTAGCACGAAAATATTTTAGCATATCGATACCTACAATGTGTTCTGGCGTGTTAGGGGAAAGCAAGAATGGCCATGTTGTAGCAAATTTATCAAGTCCAAATTCGAGTGGCTGTGATAATGGGCTAGGTGTAGGTGTTCCATTGAACCATGTGGATATCATTGTGCCAGACAGGGGAGCCCTAGGAACCAGTCTTTTAGACAGGGCACTACGGGTAGCCCCTGTATCAACCAGAAATGGATTGGTAGACCCCAAGACATTTACATCAACATAGGGACCCATTTGATCTACTAGCACCTCAACAGGTCCCACACTCCGTTCTAGGCATCCCTATGCATAATCGGAATCTGTGGGTGTATCAGCAGAATAGTCAGTCATTTGGTAGTGATGATGTCTGTCAAAAGCATTAGGGTTATTCGCTCCCTGTTCAACTGCCCCAAAACGGGGGCGAACACTTGCACCACCCCTGCTCCTTACGTTCCCTGGATGCCCTCTCATACTTCCCAGTCCCTGCTGATATTGCTGACCTTGCAAAACAGGGCACTCAGAACACCAGTGCCCAGTCTCTTTAAATAGGCACACTGATCAGGAGACAAATTGGCCCGAAGGAGAGCGAAGACTCCTGGTGCATGCATTGCACGTGCGCCCCATCCACCTCTCCTAAATGGTGGACCATACGCTTTAGCCATCATCACCTTTGTCTTCAATTCCTTAACCTTTTTATCCTCCCTTCCTTTCGCTTCTAGTTTCCGTTGCTCATAATACAGTGCCATTGTCAAAAGGGAAACTGGGGAGGAAGTAGTCCAAGAACTTTGCTTGCTTTAAGGCAACTAGATATTTCTGGTAACATATTAGCAATAAATTTGTCGACAAACAAATGCTTGCCCGTGTCATCGTCAGGGACTGGCCACTAAAATCATGAAATGTCTCCTCAAACCTTGAAAAGAAATCAGAAACTGATTCATTTTTGTTCTGTTTACAAGACGCTAACGTAGCCCAATCTATTTTCTTAGGGGGGTATGAGAGTCTTCAATTTAGTCACAAAACCTTTAGGAAGATCTAATATCTCCTGTTGGAGCTTCTGGGCAGGTAACCTTTCTGCATCTATTTCTTCAAATTTTACCCATGTTTCACCAAATGCCTCAGCGTCATTGATTTTGCATCGCATTCTCCACATACCAGGGGACAAAATAAGCCCAAATAACATATCTATGTCTGCTAATGTCATAGTACAAGAACTAATGGCTCCTTCCACCTCCTCATAGAAGGTGGCGGGATTTTTCTGGGGGTCAGACAAGGCAGCCTTGAGGGCCATACCATGTGCTCTACTCCAGGGAGTATAGACCCAATTATATATAAAATATCCCTTTGCATCATCGGAATTATTATCATTTGTTCCCGCAACCTTCGGGGGAACATACAGGGGTGCAGCTTCACGCATTGTTCTCATATCAGATTCACTACTGCTAGGATCGTTCGCATCCAACGGAATATCTGTCTTCTCTGTCTGAGATTCTCTAATCTAAACGCCAGCTTGCTGCTTTTTGGCTTTTTTTTCCTTTTCCTTTTGCATTTGTAATGTATCATCCCGTAATTTAACAGCTCGTCTAAATGTGTCCGATATGTTTTTGAAAGGGTAATTCCCATCTCTTAACTGCCTCTAATCTGTCTTCAAATCATTTGGGCCTGATTCATCAGAAATATGTTTCCAATTATATGATATCTCCCAACAGAACTTTTCGAAGCAATATAACTGTTTTGCGTCTTCCCAAGCCTGAACTGTAGTTGTGAGGATCGTCCCTGTAGTCTTCTGACGCGATTCCTCTCTAGCACAGGCCTTCAACTTATCTTTATCATCACTAGACAAAGTAGACTGAGTCTGCCGCATGGATCGCTGATCTTTGTCCTTATCTGATGAGATTTCCTCATCAGAAGCACCTTCCTCAGGGGCACTCGGATCAGAAAATTTATACGGAGGTGGGGGTCGCTCCAATAAAATAGAGTCATCATCAGGCTTATTAAGTATTGGATAGACAGGACGTCTAATAGGGTACTGGCCATTTACCTGCAATCGGCGTTCTCCCTCTACCTTTTATATCCCTTCCTGCATCTCATTCTCTTAATTCAACACATTTCTGACGCATCGTTTTTCGCTGTTCTTTCTGTGCTATAGCTTCCGCTTTCTTCGCTCTCTTTCACACTTCCTTATCCCACATATGCAAACTATCAAACATATCCTGTCTACTCTTCCTTTTGAACTAACACTGTTCCACAAACTGAACTTTCTTAAAATCAAATGACCTATTCACTGGCCACTGTAAATCGAAATCCTTCTTTGCGTATTTGTGCCACAATGAGCTATACATTATGAGACAAATACCATATTTTATATACATATCTCTATCCGGCGTCTCTTCTGTAGGAGAAGGCTGACTTTGTTCCAAAACACTTCTGGTAATGCTGCAGCAGCACCACTTAAGAAGTGTACTAATAACAGGCATGTTTTTACAAGTATATGTAAAATATTACTTATCCAAACAAGCTTAAATGGAGAAAAATCCCAACATTACCTGCCTTCAGTCTTTGCAAAGAATGAATACCAAAACCAAACCAACAAGAGTGCCGCATTAGCGACCTTACCAAACAGAAGTCTTCAACTCCCACCTGCCGATCTCTGGTCGACCTAATGTTTACTGCAAAATTTGCCAAAGAAGCCCCAGTTGAGACCGGCCACCACCCGGAGGGTCAAGTCAGGAAAACCAGAAAGTTCACGTCGGCTGCAAAGACAAAGGTCTTCTCATGCAGTGTGCGTCCTCAGTGATAATTTCGATCTTCCGTCGAGACCACTCCTTCAGAGGGCCAAGTCTCTGATGGGGTACCACTTTGGGCGCCAATTGTGGAAATGTACCTCTGTGAGGGCACACTGGTGCAGGGTCACCTTCTCATCCACGGGTCCGAAGACCAACAAAAGAGAGCTCGGCACTGGAGTTGAAGTAAAACAAACCAAATTTATTAGTCACTCATGAGTGGGACTGCATCCAAACAAAACCCTCAAATGTTGTGGGAGGAAGTACATATAATACAAAAACGATTGTCCTTAAATACTGTTTGTTAGAATGCAATCTCATGGGAAGGAAAACTGGAGGGAACAGGTTTAAGCACTGAAATAGCTATATACAAATAAGAACAAAGGCTGACCAGATGGTCATGAGCTGAGGAGGGGGAGTAAGGAATGTTTATGGCGGCAATAAGCTATCAATCGATAACCTCTGAGACTAGGTGCACCGCCAGCTGCAACCCCCCAGTACGTACATCAGATTGACCATGTAGAGAGGTCAGCTAAAGTTAGATAAATTAGAGCAGATGTCAAGGCCCTTCAGGGGGCACCATGTGCCTCAAGTGACATCACCATGACTCCACTTCGAGTGTCAAGATGGAGCAGGTGCCATTACTGGTGCAGGATAGCTATATCAAAAGTTTCTTGGACCAGTTTGGTGCACAGGATATTCAAGTAATCTACAGGTAAGGTATCCATGAGAATGATGGTGTTTAGAGAAGTATTTCCTATGCAGGTCCCAGCAGATGAAATATGACAAGGATGAAATCTGATTGCCAAACTGATGGGTTGACCCCCGTTGAATGCTACACTGAACTTTGAATCAAACCTACTTGTACTATGGAAAAATTTGGTTGTGCTACTTCAGGTTGGGATGCAAAAACCACAGTTGGACAGAATGCAGAACAATGTCATACATTCACCCCAGTACAGAGATCTGGGCCTAAATCCATAGTTTTTTTGCACTCCACACCACCCCAGTTCAGACATGGCCATATGCAAATCAGTCTGACCCTGTGCTTCATGGGAACAGTCCAGCCCGAACTGCCAAGCCATGCCTTTCCTGGACTGGAAACAAGCTTCCGAGGACCGGTTTCTGGCATTCCAGCCGTCTTCATCCCGGCTTGCTTGAATCCAGTGGTGTGGATTGCATGGGACTCACGTCTGAGCATACCCATCCCACTCGGGGTGACAAATGCAAAAACCACAGTTGATGGACAGAATGCAGAACAATGTCATACATTCACTCCAGTACAGAGATCTGGGCCTAAATCCATCGTTTTTTTTGCACTCCACACCACCCCAGTTCAGACATGGCCATATGCAAATCAGTCTGACCCTGTGCCTCATGGGAACAGTCCAGCCCGAACAATGTATGACATTGTTCTGCATTCTGTCCATCAACTGTGGTTTTTGCATACTTCAGGATGGGATGGCAGGTAAAGTAAATCATCTCTGTAGTTTGTGGTTGTAAAATAACTACAAAGGATATTACAAATTTAAAATGCAATAAACATTCAAAGGTATCTGATATTTGAATGAATCAAGAGGCTTTAGAATAACAGCAGGCAATACATCTAGCAAGAATGGAAGTTCCACTGTATCCATCAGCATAGGAATCTTAGTATGACCGCTTTTATCAATTCCTGCAAGGACAGTCACTTGTATCTGTCAGGCAGCACATCCACAGCATGATGGTTGTGTTTGTCCAGTATAATGAAAGCTTTGATGGCATTTACATGTAAAATGTTAACTCTTATTTGTGGATGATCTTTGTCCAAAGTAGGATACCCACATTAAAAAGAAGCATGTTCAGCCAAGACCTGCAGCATGCTGTAGGAAGGTTGGAGGATATTATGGATGCCCTTGAAGTGCTTCCGCTTATTGCCATATTTCCATTGTGGACAACGCAACAAATGGCTAATTCTGGTCTACTTTACCATCCACTTGCAGCAATGTATTCACCTTTATCCTAGGGGATTTTAGCTCAGCATTTGCAATAACCCCATGGTCTTTTTCTTAGATAACATCAATACCATCTGAACTTGGATCTTCACCACCAATTTCTCCTAGCCCAAGAGCATTGCAGCTGAAGTCCACTCCCAAGCCACATTCCACAAGGTCTGACTGGTCCAGGAGCCATTTGTATCCAAGATTATGCCTTCATTAAAACGCAATACTATACTTTACCACATTCCCTCATCAATATATGATCTACAGGGGATCCGCTCATGAACATCCATGGCGCTTACAACGTGGAGTATCACATGTACACTGACATTAGTTTGATGCATATCAGAATATCTAACTAGACATGCTATCATCAGCATATCTTGGACTGCCTTTCTCAACTTAAAAAGGATCCATCAGGAAAGTCTTAACCTTGCACCTCAAACATGCAGTACGTTCTCCTAGAACCGAGGTCACTTCCACATATTCTTTTAATTACCCCAAGCTGTCCATGGACATAGACTCTAGGCTGACTCCCTCCCAAAAAATATGCAATCTGGAAGCAAGTAGCTGCTTTTCCTTTAGTTCCCCAGATCAACATCATCAAATAAATTATTTCTTAAACCTTTGTGTATTGAGTGGAGTCTTGCCTGCCCGTCTGCGCCCGTCCACGCCAGGATCGCGTCGGGCGCAGGGCACGCCGGCCAACATCCACTTACCATCAGGTACGACAGTAAGGAATTACTGGCACTACGATCTAAAGTCGGTGAACCGTGTAAGGGATGCCCCCCTATTGACCTTCTCTGGGGCCCCTTTTCATGTTTACACTGTAAATGGATGCCCCCTGGGATACCAACAGAGACACATAATATTTCTGCCCCCCCAAGGCACTGCTCTAATAACTTTAAGGGAGGACTTATTAATGCCCGGTCCTTGTTCTGCCATTGCCAAGACATACACGATTTAATAACGTGTCACGACCTGGACACCCTTTTTATAACCGAAACATGGCTCAACGACTCTTCCAATCCTGACTTGGCTACTGCCCTCCCTCCGGATTTTACTATCTTCAGGCGGGACAGGCCAATTGGGCGAGGAGGTGGGGTTGCATTCATTATTAAAAAGTCCTTCTTATGCCATACATTTGATCTAGGCCACCTTAAAGAAAGTGAGAGCATCGGCTTC
This sequence comes from Lissotriton vulgaris, assembly GCF_964263255.1. Taxonomy (NCBI): domain Eukaryota; kingdom Metazoa; phylum Chordata; class Amphibia; order Caudata; family Salamandridae; genus Lissotriton; species Lissotriton vulgaris. Next base: position 1,544,245,705 of record NC_141694.1, on the reverse strand, counting down.
TCGATTAAAATTAACGCCTCCACCTCTTTCTCGGGAGGACTAATCTATCGCCCTCCAGGCAATGCCACCCCGTTTCTAGACTCCCTAGATGAAGCTCTTGGGTCACTTATGTTACATTACCCCAACTTCACCCTATTAGTGACATGAACATGCAACTGGAATCGTGCGTTGACCCTCACGCCACCTGTTTCCAACACACTCTAAATATCTTTGGACTGGCTCAACTAGTTACAGCACTCACCCATCTAGCTGGCCATACTCTTGACGGTATTTGCTCCAACTTAACCACTATGATTACGTCCCCCCCCATCCCACAAATTTGGACTGACCATAGTTTCATTCCCTTTGACATCGAGAAACAAGCTCATGCCTCACTCATAACTAAGCGTCCTCAACCTTCCTTCACGATAAATTGGAGAAAGGTGACCGACCGTATTAAGCTGGACTCCCAACCACTGGCACAGGCCCCTAAATTGATAGGAGATGCATCGGTCGATTCTCGCAACTTTCACGCCTGGATGGATCAAATTATCTCAGAAAAATCTGACCCAAAAGGGGACCGCGTGAAATGTCCCAAAAGGAAACTAAATGCACCATGGTACACCCAGGCCTTAACTGTGAGTCATCTACTATGTAGAATAAAAGAAAGGAAGTGGAGGAAAACATATGACGAGGCTTCAAGAGCCCTCTATGTTCAGCAGAGGAAATCATACCTTTCTAGTATAAAGGCGGCTAAAAAGGAGTACTATACAAAGGCCATCAATGAAGCCCACCAGAAGCAAAAAACCGTCTTCTCCATAGTTAAATCCTTCACCCACCCTAAAGCTCTTCTGCCCGAAATTCCTCCCTCTGAAACTCTGTGTAACCAAATTGCAGATTTCTTTGTGGAAAAAATCGCCAATATTCAAAAGGACTTTCCGCCTCCCTTGATTATTCCTCATCAGGTAGCTGACAACCATCCTTCCCTTTGCAGCTTCCAACCTGTCTCCCTCCAGCAGACCCACAAGGCAATTTTGGCCTGCAAATCAGGAGCACCATCCGACTCCTGTCCTCCTCGCATTCTGCACCATCTAATCGAGGTAGAAACCCTAACATCAACGCGATCATTAACGCATCCCTTGATTCAGGAGTAGTGCCTAATGAATGGAAAAAGGCTATCGTGAAACCCCTGATGAAGAAGCAGAATAAATCTCCAACAGATCTTACCAACATGTGCCCCATCTCACTCTTTCCTGTTCTAGGAAAAATCACTGAACAGATAGTACATTGCGAGCTAAAAACATTTGTGGAGAATCAGAACATCCTGCATCCCCAGCAATCTGGGTTTCGCCCCGGTCATTCCACCGAAACGGCTCTGATAGAACTCTCTGATTCCATCAAGTTCCTGCAGGATGAGGGAAGGCAAGCCGTCCTCATCCTGCTTGACCTAACAGCAGCGTTCAACACTATCTCTCATGTCATCCTGATTGATAGAATGCGAGAGATTGGCGTGACAAACACAGCTTTGGCATGGGTAAAATCTTTCTTGTCCAATAGGTCCCAATCTGTGTCCTTGGGTCCCTACCTATCCAGCGAAAAACCCATTACATCGGGTGTACCGCAGGGGTCCATATTAAGCCCACTTCTTTTTAACATCTATATGGCACCCCTCCTCGCTGTGATAGAGTCCCATGGGATCCTTGTCACGTCATATGCTGACGACACCCAACTTGTCGTTGGATTACGGCTGGTTGCTGCTTTGGACTAATTAAATCTCTAAAGAAATTCTTTGACTTCCTCCCCATCACCGCTAGGAAATCGGTCGTGGTAGCACTAATACTCTCCCGACTCGATTACTGCAATGGATTAATGGCAGGAGTGAAAAAGTCACCTTTAAGAAGTTGCAAAGTATACAGCACGCGGCTGCAAGATTAGTGTTGAAACTCCCCAGAAAATCTTCGGCCTCAGCAGCTTTGAACTCCCTCCACTGGTTGCCACTTCATAAGAGAATTCTCTTTAAACTTTTACTTACAGTGTTTAAATCCCTGAAAAATACAGGTCCTCATTACCTTGTCAATCGCTTCACTCATTACAACCCCGTACGATGTCTGAGATCCTCAGGGGCCAACCTCACGAAGATCCCGAGGTTCAAGTACAAAACCAGGGGTGGAAAAACCTTCAGAGTCCTGGCAGCAAGGGCATGGAACAACTTGCCCGTAAATCTCAGACTGATCGAGACTGAGAGTCTCTTCAGGAAACAACTGAAGACATGGGTATATCAGCAATCAGATACCTATGTATTGGCAGCTATTTAGATCTTTCACCACCTATCTCCCACACGCATGCTCAGCGCCAAGATGCTCCTTCCGGAGCGAAAGTTTGCGCTTTACAAATAGCCACAAATATCAAATATCTTCATAAAATTTTTTTTTATATTGACTACTTGAAAGGCATACACAGGTTATTGTGACAAGACAATAACCACCCTTTAATATGCTGTTGCCTATCATCTTCGACCTGAAACCCCGGAAAATCATGAAATACATACACACACACATATATATATATATATATATATATATATATATATATTACCGCTCCAAGACTCCCCCTCTCTCAGCCGGGAAAGAAGCACGGCACTCGCGGGGTAGTTGTCAGTTACTACTTTATTTACAACGCTCGCACAGACGCGTTTCGGGAAACTCCCTTCCTCAGTGTGTTCACAAAGTGTGAACCCGGGAAGCATGTATTTATAAAAACACTTTCGGTCATGAAGTTCACAAGATAGAGGTAGGACTGTTCACCATAGATGTTTGGTGAGCGTCATCTTAGAACGTGCACATTTGACATTATCAATTCAAAAACAATGCCCAATTCTCGTCATAGTTTCTTCATACAAATAATATTATTATGTACATCAAAACTATAGTTAAATATTACATTGCACATTATTAAATAACCAATCTTGCCGTGGATCGGCGTTTGGCGGTTTCATGTTTTGGAGCCGCCGTTTATCCTCTATTATTGGGCAGTGTATCGGCATGTTTCAAAATACTTCATAATTCATGGTTTGTTCAACATTTACTTTGCGGGTTCTCAATCGAAAAAGGATGGACTAATTTCCTAGGTGGACTGCAAGTTCTTCTCCACTATTCAGTCCCCCAGGATTTTTTGTTTGCAAGTCAATAATAAACCTGGATTCCAGCCTTCTGCCCCAAACACGACAGGATTCTATTGACATCTTTTCAGAGGCAGTAATAAAAGACCTAGTCAAATTCCGATCAAAGGGGAATGCAGTGAAACCTGGTGCAGTGAAAATGAAAAATCTTACCAAAGCTCAAGCCATTGTTCTAAAAGGACTAGAAGATGATCCCAATGTCAACACACTCTGGTTTGGAGTGTTGGCAGCAAATCAGAGTCAAGCTTGTACCCTGGAGGGTTCGCGAATCCTCCTTGGTGCTCATGTATCGATATTTTTCTTTTTCTAATTTCTCAGGAACTACTAAACAAATTTTCCACATTTTAGAAAAAAAGTTAGCTTTCTAGACCAAATCCTATCTTTTTGCCAAATTTAGTGTTATTCCGTTCAGTAGTTCGGGCTGTAACCGGTTTCAAGATTCCTATGGAAATGAACATGGACAAAACGTGTTTTGGGATCCCCCTTTTGTCTTGGCCCCCACTTCACGAATTGTCCTGAAACTTTCAAGAAAGGAGCTGACTGGAACGCCCGATTAGTTTTGAAAATTACGCGAAGATTCGTCAAACGGCGCCAAAGATCTTGGCAAATCAAACAATGCTTTTCCTATGGGATAAGATACCCTGGAAGAACTGAAATTAATTATTAGCCAGGTCCTGTTTAGTCAGAGGTACTTAAGAATATTCACAGTGATTTAGCTAACAGTGGCAGTACAAGATGATCCAGAGGAAGCACTACAGTCACAGGTTTTCTTAGTTTATTAGAAAGATTAGAAAATCAAAAAAGAGAAGAACAATACAAATTCCCCAGATAGCAGCCTTATCATTTCCAAATTGTATCACACTTCCTTGCAACTGAAGTCCACTGGTGTGGAAAAGGCTTGGGCTGCATAAGAACGCGACCTAGGTATTCCTATCCCAGATGCACAAGTTTCTTACCTTCGGTAACGATATATCTGTAAGAAACAGTAGTTAGTATTAGATTTCTTACCTAAGAATATCCCCAGGCGTCAGACTGGATCCGGAAAATTTTGCGTAGCAGTACCCCTGCAAGTCGGTAGGCGTTGTCTGCGGCTCCACGTTCGTCGTCGTTGGCGCCTGGATGACGTTGTCAGAGTACTTAGACGCCGCCCTCGCTGACGTCAGTTCTTATACACAGCTTTTCCGCGCCGGAAATGCAGAGCCATGATAAAAATCAACACTGGTGCCATGAAACTGGGATACAAAAGGGGATGATGAACGGAGCGTTTGAGCAAATCAAACACTCACCCCCAGTCAACTGATCTGGGTTTAATCCATCACCATTCTTTAGCTCACTCAGCCACCCCAGCTCAGACATGGCCATATGCAAATCTGTCTGACCCTGTGCCTCATGGGAACAGTCCAACCCGAACTGCCAAGCCATGTCCTCCCTGGACCGGAAACAAGCATCCTGGGACCGGTTTCGGATTCATAATCCTCATCAGCCAGGCTATCTTGAATCCAGTGGCCAAGTGAGCAAGGGACTGTCTGAGCATACCCCGAGCATACCCTGCCAACTTAGGGCGAACAAAGCCATGAAACTGAGCCCTGAAAGATGATGACCTTAACCCTAGATATTGGTTCGCAGAACGGGGAGGATGGGTGGGGCGGTAAGGAATCTAATACCAACTACTGTTTCTTACAGATATATCGTTACCGAAGGTAAGTAACTTGTGCATCTGAAAGAAACAGATTAGTATTAGATTCCTTACCTTAGAATAGATACCCCAGCAATACCAACCATGGTGGTGGGACTGCGAACCAATGATCATACCAGAAAGTCCTGGAGAACGGAACGGCCGAAAAAGCCATCTCTCCGGACTTGGCTGTCCAGGCAGTAGTGTCTTGCGAATGTGTGCAGCGAGGCCCACCTAGCTGCCTGGCAAATGTCTTGCAAGGGGACTCCCCGACCCAGGGCAGTATTAGCCGCCGTGGCCCAGTGGAATGGGCACGTAGCTCTACAGGAGGCTCCTATTTAGCCAGAGAATAACAAGCCTTGATGCACAAGACGACCCTTCGAGAAACGGTCCATTTGTGCACCGCCGTCCCTTCTTAGCGCCCACGTAACCAACAAAGAGTTGGTCATCCACCCGGAACTGGCGTGTACAATCCAGATAGTATGAGAGCACATGTTTTGGGTCTAGATGGTGGAGCTTCTCTTCCTCTTTCGAGGGATGCGGAGGCGGAAAGAAGGTGGGCAAGGTGATTGACTGCCCGATGTGGAAGGCTGTGACTACCTTGGGCAGGAAAGAGGGTTGCGTCCGCAACACAACTTTGTCCAGATGGAAATAAAGGAAGGGAGGTTTAGAAGAAAGAGCCTGGAGCTCACTCACTCTCCTGGCAGAGATGATGGCAACTAGGAATGCAGTCTTGAGAGTAAGGAGACGAAGAGGACAGTTATGAAGTGGCTCGAAAGGAGCGCACATCAGATAAGTCAGAACAAGGTTCAAGTCCCACTGAGGAACGAAAGGAACAGGAGGAAACATATGAGTGATGCCCTTCAAGAACATATTTACAACTGGGGACTTGAACAAAGAGGGCTGATCAGGGAGCCTTAAGAAGGTGGAAATAGCAGAGAGGTAGCCCTTTAGAGTGTGCAGAGCAGAGCCCTACTGGGCGAGAGACAGAAGAAAGAGGGGAACCTCTTAAAGAGGTGCAGAGAGTGGATCCACAGCCTTTGCTGTGCACAATGCCACAAATTTGTTCCACCTGCAGGAGTATACCGATTTTGTGAAGGGACGCCTGGCTGCCAGAATCACATCACAGACTTCAGGAGGCAAGTCAAAGGGCCTCAATAGTCGCCGCTCAATCTCCTGAAGGCTGCTCTCCATAGCTACCATTAGGATAGCTTTCAATAAGTTTATCTTTGACCTCATACATCATAAGGGTTGTGTGGACTGGTACAAGGTACCCACTTAATTAGTGGATAGCATATACCAGGCCACCTTCTCAAAATGGCCTGTGTGCTGTTTTAGGGTCGGGTCACTATACTTGGTAGTGAACACCCTTCTTTCACCCTCTGTTCTGCCAGCTGAGGAGCCACCAACTCAGGCTGGACTCTTGCCTGACTAGTCAGGTTTTTTTGTTAGCTAGGTGTGACTTCACTAGTTCCAATTTTGGAGCTCTCCCTTACTGGGATAGAATCTCCCTGGCTCACTGGAACTGCGGCTAACAGTTTCTTCTTTTTCTTTTGGGGCTTAGCTGCATTAACTGCAGGTTGATTCCCCCCCCCCCCCAGGTTTCTTGGGTGAGGTCTGGCATTGGACCAGTACCTCTCTTTGGCTCAGACCAATCTCTGGGTGATGATTCCCAAGGAGACAATCAAGGGGGAGGTCTTTACTAACTACCACCTTTCTCCATCTAAGTGACCCAGCTATTTCTAGGAGCACTACAGCCATAGGCCTAACAGTGACACCCCCTGGGACAGCCCAATTCTTGGGGAGAAAGTGGACCTAGGTCTACCAGATACTGATGCAACTTTTCCTCAATGCAATTACATAATATGTGTTCCTTCATAAGCAATTATACAGACCATCCTAATCTTGCACTTTACTTCCAGTCAACCAGTCACCTAGGGTTTTAACTTTATAGTCAACAAAGTCAATCCAGGAATGGTTTGGGGTTTTGTGATCCCCCTGAATCTTATTCTGTATTCCTCAGTTGTGAGTCCAAATCCCTCAATCAGAGTTCTCTTCATGCGGTTATAAGACCCAGCATCTGTCCCTGTAAGGGTTGGGAGTCTGTCTCTGCACTTAACAGAGAACAGTTCCCAAAGGAGTGCCCCCCAGTAAGTTTTCTTCACCCCTCTGGCTCACAAGCCTCTCAAAGGCTGTGAACCACTTAGTGATATCACCATCCTCATATTTAGGGACGATCCCTTTGGGGATTTTGGGATAACAGGACCCTTAATTTTCTATGTTTTTTAGATTGCTGCCACCATTGATGGGTCCTAGGCCCATCTCTTCTCTTTCTTTTTCTAGAGCCAGGAGTCTGGTCCATAGGTTTAATCTTTTGGTCAACCTGGCTAGCAGGATGTCCTCCTCATCAAGGCTGTCCTCAATGCCCTCAGTGGTACCTGATCCACCTGTATGGGATCTAGGTACTGAGAGGTTTACTCTTGGAGTCAAGGGCACTTGGGCCCTTTTCTCCTTATGAAGTGGTGGGGGTTGATCTACCTGGTCATCCCCTTCCTCTACTTCCTCATCTGATTGGTCTTCACCATTTTCAGATGGGTGGTCCTTAGTAATACCCATCCAACAACTACTGGAGCTTTTGTTTGGTGGGATGGGACCCCATGGTTATATTTTTAAGTTTGCATAGTGACCTTAACTCCTTGAAAGACCAGGGAAGATAAGGGGTGAGGTCGAGCTACTCAAACTGGTTCTCTATGTCATTATGGTTATTTTCACTAAAAGCTGGGTCCTTGTTTTGATACATTGTTAAAAGAAACTTATAACCCTTCTAACCCTAGCTAAAGGGACTTTTTATTTTATAAAGTGACTTAACCAAGACCCTGACAAGTATTTTAGTAATTTTGCAAAAATGCCAAATTGAAAAAAAATCAGTATTCTAAAGACAATTTAAGAGTTCTGTTGTCTGATCAGGTGATAACCAAGTAGTCCAACAAATGCAGAGTTGTATATCCCACCGCTGATCCACCAATGTAGGAAGCTGGCTCTGTATATACTATACCAAAGTGAGGTATAGTGTGCACAGAGTCCAGTGGATCCCCAAAGGTAGGCAGAGGTAAAGTTAGATGGAACCTTACTCTCTACTTGTGGTAGTGTGGTCGAGCAGTAAGGCAGTATAAGAGGACAGTGTTAAGCATTTGTTGTACACACTCAGTCAGCAAATGAATTCACACACTCAAAGACTGAACTTCAGACCAATTGGTTTTGTTAATATTCCTTTAGTTATTTTATTTTCTAGAATGAAGCAAGCCTGGCACAGGGAAGCAATAAATACTTTACAGTAGTAATGCAGTTTGTAAACAGTTTGGATTGCAATAGTAAATGTACTTTGATTTGACTTACAGTATTGTCTCAGAGAAATGCAATGATTTGTAAATACAGTACAATGACTTGAACTGGATTTTCAGTTAAATACAAGGTATTGTACTTTTTGGATTACTTTTCTTACTCAAGGTAGTATGCCTGGATAGTACTCTGGGACATTTCCTGCAAACAGTTAAGTAAAATCATTTTTGTTAAACACATCATTTTAAAGAATTCCTTTAGGTTTTCAAACTCCACACTTGGAAACTTTTCCAAGAAAAACAGTCAATGTTATTCTATGGAGGAAAATATTGTTTACAGGTAAGTTACTTTTGAGATTACTTTTCTTCACAGTGTAGTATACCTGGATACTACACTGGGACACCTCCTGCAGGCAAGTAATCAAAATCGCTTTAGTTAATCGGTACAATTTTAAAGAATTACTTTAGGTTTTCAAACTCCACACTTGGAAACTTTTCACAGAAAAACAGTCAATGTTATCCTATGGAGGAAAATAGTGTTATCAGTTTTGAGGTAAGTATTTGGTAGTGGGAGTTGAGGTTCTTGGAGTAGACTCAAGGGTCCCTCAGGGTCAGTGATGCACTCTTGTTACACCTTCAGCGGCCCTAGGGCTGCCGGGTGCAGAATTTTGAGGCCCAATGTTTTTTAATGGGGGATAGGTCGTCTCTGGTTGGCCACTTGGCTGTGGGAGCAAATCTCCTGGACTTTAGCTCAGGGCGAATGGGTAAATAATCCAGCACAAAATGTGCACCCTCCGCAGCGCTGGGGCGGTCGGGTGCAGAGTGCTATTTTGAAGTCAGGTGCCCTGTTGCTTTCAATGGGGATTTTTTTTTTTTTTTTTAGCTGCAGGCTCGGTCTAGGAAGACTTCAGGGAGGAACCAACAGCTGAGCAGGTAAGTTAGAGGGCTTGAGGACGTAGGTCCACCTCGGGTTCTTTTCTCCAGGGCGCAGGGCGGCTGGATGCAGGGGTGTCTTTTGAGGTCAGATTTTACCTTACTGGGCCACTCCCAGTTGGGGGGGGGGGGGGCTCCGTGCAGAGGCTGCAGGCGATGTCAGAGAATCCTGGAGGGGTCAACCCACGCTGGACTCAGACTATAGTGCGCTGAGGGACCTCGCTGGCACTCGAACTCAGGCCGTTGGGGACGGGTGCAGTGGTTGTTCCAGGTTCTTTGTGCTCAGCAGGCTCAGAGTCTGTTTTAGGAGTTTCTTTTGGTTCAGGGCTGCCCCCTAAATACTGTATTTTGGGGGCGTTTTAGGGGTCTTGAGGGCAGTTGGGGTGACTACACCCTTGGTGTGCTCACCACAGGTGGGGGAGTGAGCACAAACCCTAATCCTGATTTGGGAGTGCCTGCCATCTGCAAGAAGGCCGGCACTGAAGAGTGTGCTTCACCTCGCCTCCCCCACCTGAGGGGTGGAGTTGGCAGAGGTGGGCACACCTCTGGGCTGGCTAGTTTTTCCCGCCTGTCTTCCTGACAAAAAGGAGGGGGAACAGGATTGGCGCAGATAGTGCTGATCTCTAGACACGTGTGGGAGCACTAGCTGCACCAACCTTGGCGAAATACTCCCACATCCTGTTGTCTATTTAAAGTACTCCTGTGAGTCATTGAGCCTACGAGCTCGTGGATGAATCACCTGCGCGCCAGTGAGAGGTACCGGTCCCGATATAATGTTTGGCAGCCTACTCAGCAAACCCCTAAATAAAGACTGTATTCTCTACTGATGACGGTTAATAAACCAGAAACATGTGTATAGAGATCAGCTCTATCTGCGCCAACCTTAGCGAAATACTCGAAAATATCGGAGCGAGCTACAAGAGACTGCATTTACCAGAATGCAAGGGGCGAACCTTGCCTGAGAGGTCAGCGGTGTACTCCCACATCCTGTTGTCTATTTAAAGTACTCCCGTGAGTCACTGAGCGGACGAGATCGTGGATGTAGCACCTGCGCGCCAGTGAGAGGTACCGGACCTGATATAACGTTTGGCAGCCTACTCAGCAAACCCCAAAATAAAGACTGTATTCTTTACTGATGATGGTTAATAAACCAGAAACATGTGTCTAGAGATCAACACTATCTGCGCCAACCTTGGCGAAATACTCGAAAATATCGGAGCGAGCTACAAGAGACTGCATTTACCAGAATGCCAGGGGCCAACCTTGCCTGAGAGGTCAGCGGTGTGCTCCCACATCCTGTTGTCTGTGACTAGTCCTGGTCAGTGATGCGGTTTCAGTTTAGGCAAGCTGGTCTGGTAGTAGTGCGTTTGAGTTAAACTGGGACGGGGATATAAACCTTGACGATGGCACGGTCTGTACAAGAGACTGGTGTTGGCTCATCACTTCAGATGTTGTTAATGGTGGTAAGTGCTTTAGATTTGGGGTTGGTGTGGTCTTCCAGGTGAACGTTCAGGTCTCTGGGTAGGATGTAACTGCTAGTGGCGAGGGCGAGTGGTGAGACTGGGTCCATGATGATGTCGGTGAAGTCGGTGGGTGGTCCTGGTGATCTGTAGATGAGAGATCTGCTTAGGGTAAAGTTGGCTCTGACATGGAACTCTAACAACACATATTCCCTGTTGGCGGATGAGGTCTCCATGGAGGTGGTGCAGCTCATGGCATTCTTGTGGATGGTGACGATTCTGCCTCCAGGATTGTGACGTATGTCTTGCTTGATAATCTTGCAGTCGGTAGGTGGCGGGGGAAATGCCTGTGGCAATGTCAGGTGCCAAGGCTGGGTTCTGTCATATTTCTGTGAGGAAAAGTAGGTCTGGGTATTGTTGTGCAGCTGGTCCCAGATCTCTGTGGTGTGACCGATGAGTGTGTGTGTGTGTGTTGAGAAACATGCATGCAAGTGTAGAGTGTTGTGTGGGTGCTTGGAGGACTGTGCATGTGTGAAAGAGTTGGGTGCTGGGTGTTGTTGTGTGAGTCCAGTGAGTGTTAGGTGTGCATAAGTGTATGAAAATTTGCAGAAAGCACAGGAGAATGCTACCTTAGAGTTGTGTGGTGCAGTAAACCAGCAGCATGTGGAGTGGTGGCTAGGATTGAAGGCATAGAGGGTTGCTGTGGTATAGCGGCACAAGTAGAATGGAGAATGAATCCTGCCGCGGGACGTGGACCAAGCCCGGACGGACGCAGACAGGCTTGCCTTTAGTGCACCTGCTGCATGTGTCCCTTGCTTGTTTGTGCTACGGCTGCCATTATGTAGGTCCTTGGAGGGGGAAAGAGTAATGCCACTTCCTATGTAGATGGATGATGGGAAATCCAGTGATGTCACTTCCTGTGCAGATGGATGATGGAAAGAAGTACTCTTGCTTGGCTTATTTGTTTTAAGACCATTTTGGAGGTAAGCAAGTCATGCCACTTCCTGTACAGATGGGTGATGGAATAACACATATACCCTCTCAGAATGACCCATAGCCAACCAATTCAAAATAGGATTAACAGATAAAAACATCTCTAAATCAATAAATATGCAACATAAGTCAAACGTAAAGATGTTCTTTCATACATTTCTTTAAATAAACAGAAAATATTTAACTAACTCATAGCCCCCTAAAATAAACCAAGCGACAAGGACACTCTACTTACCGTTTTTCTTTTTAAGTCCACTCTGCAGGCAGAACTGATTACAGGAAGCCTTCCAAAATATTTAAAAAACAAGCAACTGACCCATACACTGTAGTTCTCCGGTATTGATAACCTTTAAAGTTTCACATGCTTGAATCTTCCCCATACATGGTGGGAATCCCACGGTAACAGTAATAAAAGCAGTGCTAAAGTTTTAGCATTAAACTCCATTGAAAAACAGAAATTAGTAGCCAATTCACACTGATTTAATACATCCAAACTTCAGCCAATCAGAGCACAGACCCTGAAGCACTCATCCCCTGCAGAGCAACCATACCTAAGATTTTGAGCATGATTGTAAATAAAGGAACAGTGGTATATAATTGGTAAACCTTAAAGGGGAGGAGGGAGGGTCATCTATAAAATATATCAATACTCGAGAGACACAGTGTATAGGTAAGTAACTGTTTTTTTTCTCCAGTACTGTATTTTTTATAGATTCACATGCTTGAATCAGACTAGTCAGCAGTATCCAGTGAAAAATGGCAGTGGGTAAGGTGAACCATCCCACCATGAGAACGCTTAAATAAGATTAGTTAAGTCAAATAAATTGATACTGTAAAAAAATACTGCAAACACAACATAACATTAAGTACCAAGAAAAAATATTTAAAAAATAACCGTCCATTAAAACAGAATAAAAAAGATCTGACCTTAAAAAGCTGCATACCTAATGAAAACAGTCATCACATGATAGCCTGTCCAACTGGCACATCTGCCTTACTCCTGGAATCTAGGCTGTATTGCTTTGTGAAAATATGGGTATTTGCCCACGTTGCAACCCTGCAGATGTCGGTTAGAAACACTCCTGCTAACAGGTCTGAGGATGCAGGGGCCTTTCGAGTTTTGCAGCCAGCTGACATCTGCCATTTTTCGTGGCAGAAGACTAGATTTGCCAAGACCCAGCGAGCAATACTAGATGGCGATAAGGCTTAGCCCTTCCTTGCAGCAGAAAACGAAATTAATAATTGGCTTTATTTTCAGAAAGTTTTTGTTCTTTGCAAGTAGAATTTCTACCAACGCCTAATGTCCACAGAATGTAAAGCTCTTTGCAGGTGAGGATAATCTGAAAAAGAAGGCAAAATGACTGGCTCATTGAGGTGAAATGTTGACAGCACTTTCGGGATGAATGAAGGTTAAGTGCACAGTACTACTATGTTTTCTTAAAACTGTAGGTAAGGCACTTTGATTGTGAAAGCTTGAATCTCAGTAATACGCCTGGTAGATGTAATAGCCAACATAACTGCCACCTCACATGAAAGGAATTTCAATTCACACTTGTGAAAAGGCCTGGCCAGGGTCCTTTAAGTTGCGATAAGACTGTATTAGGCTACCAAAGCATCAGAGGCTCTGAATGGACCCTTCATAAACTCCTTCACAAGCCTGTTGGACCAGAAAGTCATCTGTATCTAGAAATTGTCACTGGGGACACCTCAATGGATGGACGTGTAAGACCTGCTTTGGTGAGATGTAGAAGATAAGGAAGAATCTCTTTAGGTGTGGATGAGAAAAAAATGTCAAGACTGAACACACCATTAGCCAAATCTTAGCATTTGATCTTAGAAGGAGCACGATCCCTATGAAGAACTGAATTGTATTTTTCAGCTAGTTAGAGCTCTGAATTCAGTGTGGGGAGGACCCAGGCTGACATATTTAGAGTGCGACTTTACATGTGAACTACCTGACCCTGGTTCATTGGCGGCTAGAACTGAAGAACAAGTTACTTACCTTCGGTAACGCTTTTTCTGGTGGATACAGTATCTGCCTGTGGATTCCTCACCTTGTGAATATCCCCTTGCGTCAGCAACATTCGGAAATTCTTTTTGTAGCTTCACGCCGACGTGGACGACGTCACAGAAGCACGGCATCGCGCACGGCATCTTGCGCGGCTCCGCTGACGTCACAGACTCCATAATAGCCCCACGTCGGCGTGATGACATCAGTTCCGCCCTTTTTTCCGTGCCTTCGAGGCACACGGACGGACCGATAACAGTAGATATATACACAGTATACACAGTACACAATAGTCAAGATAACACACACAGTGTGAAGACAATGTAGCAAATCAAGAAGAATAACACACTTCTTTTGAAAATAACACATAAGCATTAAAACATTGCCATCAACATCAGGTCAGTGAGGAATCCACAGGCAGATACTGCATCCACCAGAAAAAGCGTTACCGAAGGTAAGTAATTTGTTCTTCTGATGGATACATCTGCCAGTGGATTCCTCACCTTGTGAATAGAGTCCCACAGCAGTCCCTTCTCCCGGAGGAGGGTGTCCACTCTCCTATACCAGAAAATCCTGTAGGACAGAGCGCGCAAAGTGGCCGTCCCGCCTCACTTCGGAATCCAAGCAGTAATGCTTCGCGAAAGTGTGGAGGGAGGCCCAAGTTGCCGCTCTACAAATGTCTTCTATAGGCACACCCTAGACAAAGCAGATGTAGCAGACTTTGCTCTAGTAGAATGAGCTCTTAAACCTTCAGGAGGTTCCTTACCCGCCAGAGAGTAGCACATCTTTATGCACAAGACAATCCATCCTGACAGCGTGCACTTGTGCACCGCCTTGCCTCTTCTGGCTCCAACAAAACCAACAAAGATCTGGTCATCCACTCTGAACTCTCGGGTTCTGTCCAGGTAGAAGCTCACCGCCCTCTTTGGGTCCAAGCGGTGAAGACTCTCCTCCTCTTGGAAGGATGAGGGGAGGATAGAAGGTAGGAAGGGTAATAGACTGTCCTAGATGGAAGGGAGTCGCCACCTTAGGCAGAAAAGCAGCCCTGGTCCGGAGTACCATTCGTTCAGCATGAATGGTCAAGAATGGGGGCCTAGAACTAAGAGCTTGAAGCTCATTTACCCTCCTTGCCGAGGTAATTGCAATCAGGAAGACCGTTTTAAAAGACAACGATCTCAAGGGACACTTGTGCAAAGGTTCAAAAGGTGAACCCATCAAGAAAGTAAGAACAAGGTTCAAGTCCCATTGAGGCGCAATAAAGGGAGTAGGAGGAAATTTATTTGTAAGACCCTTTAAAAATCTTTAAAAAACAGGAGATTTAAATAAAGATGGCTGATCCGGCAAACAGAGAAATGCCGACAATGCCGAAAGATAACCTTTCACAGTAGCTACAGCAAATCCTTGCTGAGCCAGAGAAAGGGCAAACTGAAGTATGTCCGATAAACAAGCCCTCAAAGGATCGATGGACTTCTCTCCACACCAAGAAACACATTTAGACCACCTATAAGAGTAGATCGACTTGGTGGAGTCACGCCTGGCCGATAAAATGACATCCACCACATCATGTGGGAGAGAAAAGGAATTCAGATTGCCCTGTTCCATCTCCAGGCATGAAGGTGTAAGGTCTGGAGGTGGGGGTGTAGAACCTGCCCCTCCATCTGAGAGAGGAGATCTGCCCTGAGAGGGAGATGGAGCGGAGGGCACGAGGAGAGGTGGAGAAGATCTGTGTACCACACCCTTCTTAGCCAATCCTGGGCGATCAATATGACTTGGGCCCGGTCTTGGCATATCTTCCTCAGAACCTGAGGAATCAAGGGTATGGGAGGAAACGCATAAAGGAGTCATAAGTCCCAACTCAACTGAAACGCATCCCCCAACGCTCCCTGCATCGGATACTGGAGGCTGCAGAATAATGGGCAGTGAGCGTTCTCGTGAGTGGCAAACAGGTCCACCTGAGGAGTCCCCAACGTCCAAAAGACGTGACAAACTACCTCTGGATGACCTCTCCACTTGTGGTCAGCTGAGAACTGCCTGCTAAGACTGTCTGCACGTACGTTCAGAACTCCGGCCAAATGATTTGCCATCAGACACATCTTATGGTCCTGAACCCAGGACCAGAGACGCAGAGCCTCTCTGCAGAGACACTGCGACCCCACTCCTCCCTGCTTGTTGACATACCACATCGCGGTAGTGTTGTCCGTCAGGACTTGAACCGTCTGACCGCAAAGGGAAGGGAGAAAGGCCTTGAGCACCAAACGAATCGCCCGCAACTCTAGAAGGTTGATGTGAAGCAACCTTTCCTCTGGAGACCAAAGACCCTTGATCTACAGATCCCCCAGATGAGCACCCCACCCTAGAGTGGATGCATCCGTTATCACTGTGGCAACCGATGGAGGCAGATGGAAAGGCTTTCCTTGAGACAGATTGCCCTCCACACTCCACCAAGACAGATCCGCGGCAGCTTCTATGGAGATCCTCACAGACTCCCTGAGATCTCTGTTGTGTTTATACCACTGCCTGCAGAGGCACCACTGGAGTGCCCTCATGTGCCAGCGTGCATGGTTGACCAACAGAATGCAAGAAGCCATCAGACCGAGCAGACGAAGGATCTTCAGGACTGGAACGACCGCTCCATTGTAAAATAAAGGAATAATTTCCTGTATGTCGAGAAACCTTTGAGGTGGAGGGAATGCTCAACATACAGTTGTGTCAGGTACCGCATCTATGAACAGGTTGCGCTGGGAGGGCACCAGGTGAGATTTGGATACATTTATCGAAAAACCCAACTGTACAACAACGTTGTGACTTGCAGATGATGGAGCACTTTCTCTGGAGATTCCGCTTTGATCAGCCAATCGTCCAGATAAGGGAATACTGGAATCCCTGACCTTCTGAGATGTGCAGTCACCACAGTCATCACCTTGATGAAATCAACCAAAGGGATAGCACAAGTGGTGTGCCAAGTTTCTGGCTTAAAATCATATAGGAAGCATTCGGTTTGTTTAGCTGGCATAGGAAGGTCGAAGCGCTCAGATGTTCTCTCAAGCAATTTGTGAAAACTACCAATATCCACTGGCGGAGAATCAGCTGCCAGAGAAGTAGGAGAAGGTGATATTGGAATTACATAATCATCCCACTCAGTATGAACATTAGGATTCAACTGGATCTTTTCCTCTTTTAGCTGCTGGTCATCGCAGTCATGGAAAATATCAGGAATACATATTGGAGGCAGTATAGGTCTGTATTTTTGAGACCTAGGCATGCTCTGTGGAGCAGGAATAGTGTTATGTTATGATATGTTAGTGGGATTTGTAGAGCACAAATCGCACTAATACCCAGAGGTGTCTGGCGCTATCGATTCAGCAAGGTGAAGCAAACAGAAAGACCCCAGAATCACAAGGACCTAAATAGCCAGATCTTCAGGGCTTTCCTGAACGCAAGAAGTTCAGGTGCCACTTTGATGGAAAGAGGTAGGGAACCTGGGAAGTGCAGAGTTTAACATTGGTAGAACGTTGACTTCAATTCAGGCAGTACCATTTGAAGCTCTGAGCTTAACAGGCTATGCAAAGCGCCTCAAAAGTGACATTTTTGTCTGATAGGGAACCTGTGCAGCTTTATAATAGACTGAGAGACAGAGTGAAATTGGGCTCTTTGAATGAGGTATGAGAAGCAGATAAAGGTGTTGTAGCATACCTGTGATGAAAGGAGGAAGTGTCAGCTTCTCTTTCTTAAGCTGGTCTCCCTGCTGTGGGACCTGGATTTGTTTAGAGTCTCTAACAGATGAGTTCCCCTCTTTCCTCTTCCTTGAGGAGGAATGAGCCTTATCCTCACACTCTGAATCTGAATCAGATAGTCTTTTACTGCAGCTACAGAAGCAATTTATCCTCCCTGTCTGAGGGTTGTTGCAGAAAAGTTTGGCAGTACTTGCATTCTTTTTTTAGCCTATATTGTAGGTAAAGACGATATAAGCATTCTTTATGTGGATCCTCAGAATAGAGTTGGGATTTGCCACAAGGCTTGCAAGGCCTGAACAGCCTTTTTTTAGACTCAGACATTCTGTGAGAAAATATAGTCACACTCCCAGACTGTACCTCCGATGTTGATTGGAGGTTTAGAGATGAACTGGAGAAGCACAAGTCAAAAGGTTAACAGTGACACACTGTGACTGAAGTGCTCAGAGAGATTCCCTAACATACAGTGTGCAATAAAAAATCTGAGGTATGCTGGGTCTGTATGGAAGGAGTGCTTCAGGGTCTGTGCTCTGATTGGCAGAAGTTTGGATGTATTAAATCAATGTTTTTTAACAGAGTTTAATGCTAATTATTTAGCACTGCTTTTATTACTGTTACTGTGGAACTCCCACCATGACAACGGGAAAGATTTAAGAATGTGAATCTATAAAGGATACAAAACTGGAGAACTTATATTACTCCCATTTTTCAATATACTGGCATCAACCATAAAATCATAATGATAAAAAGACTTACTGTTTTTGACAGTGTTTGCTGGACCATCAGCAAAGGGACGGCTGCCGATAATTTCCTTCTGTTGGTGAAGGAGGATAGCCATGAGCACCCTCTGCCCATTATTCAACAGGTGCCCTTAGAGGAAACCGGCCGCCCTCCACAGGCCCACCTCCAAGCACGAAAAGGCAATCTGAAGATACACCGCACTTTGCCAGAAAAGGAATCTATCCTGTTAAAATAATGCAGCTGCCCATGCAGACTGCTTCCCCTTTCTCTTACTTTAATGAAAAACTTGCCACAGGCCCATGCACTGCAGCTGGATTATCTTCAGCAACACCGTTGTCCAATTTCTCTGCAATCTCTGGGAGAAATAAAGTTTGCATCTGCCCATGCACTATGCTTAGAGCGTGGCACCCAAACGTGAAAGAGTTGAATGATTCATATCCCTTAAAATACTTAAAGGGTTGCTTCAGAGAGTGTGCCATTTGTGAGGAGGGCCTCATTACTGCAGGACTTGGGAATGGATGGGAAACACTTCTGGGCGGAGCTGGTGCATAAGTGCAACCGTGTGCAGGCGCCAAGCGCAGCACTGACCAGGAAGTTCAGCTGTTGCCAGACTCTAAACGGATACCTCCTGGTCAGGGTCCTGCCCTTCTCCCCACAGCTCCTCTGTTAAGTGCTGCTGCTTCGTGCACTGTGCTCTGCTTGGTCAGGTAGGTGTTCAAGGCCCTCCTCCACCTGCAGGCTCCTGCCTGCGCCTCATCCCTGGTAGTCCAGTGGGAGATGTACAAAAGGAGGTGGTGATGGACGGAGCATCTGAACCAATCAAACACTCACACCCAGTCAACAGAGCTGGGTTTAATCCATCACCGTTCTTAAGCTCACTCTGCCACCCCAGTTCAGACATGGCCATAAGCAAATGACCCTGTGCCTCATGGGAACAGTCCAGCCCGAACTGCCAAGCCATGCCTTACCTGGACGGAAACAAGCTTCCTAGGACCGGTTTCTGGCATTACAGCCGTCTTCAGCCAGGCTTGCTTGAATCCAGTGGCAAAGTGAGCAAGGGAATCCAGTGGGAGAGCCTTGCTCTTCTGCTGGTTCCACTTCTGTCTGTGTTGTATTGTGCCAGTTTTTCTGTTATTTTACTGTCTTTTGCTCTGTTTTCGGTCTTTATAATTGTGCCTGTTTTTCCTGTCTTTATTCCTGGTTGCCTTATCTCGATCTGTTTTCTGCACATTTTTCCCTTTCTCGCCGCTGCTGCCCCCGTGGCCCCTCCCAGCTTCACCTCCCTCCCCTACTTAATGGCGGCTGCTGCACAGCCGCGCCGCTGTCGTGCAAAAGGTGTGCAAAAGGTGAGCCAAAGGCAAGCCCGGCTGCGAACCCTGGATCTCCGACCACCCACCGCTACAACTCAGCTGCCCTCCTCGCACTCAACACCAGAAGGCATTACAACTGTCAGCTGTCCATGCCAGACACTTCGCACAGCCAGTTCTCCTGCGCCGTACCTTCACCACCCTCCCCACACCCACGGCCACCGCTCCCCCGCACCGGACGTCAACACCGTCGAAGCCCTGAGGTGCATCCTCCTCAACGTGCGCTCCCTGCAGAAATCTGGGACCTCCTCAACACGCTCTCGCCAGACGTCACCTTCTTTACTGAAACTTGGACCAACTCCACCTCCGCCCCGACATCGCTACCAATAATCCCCGAAGGATACAAGATCAAGAGGAAGAATCGCCTCAGCCACCCAGGAGAGGACTCGCCATCGCACACAAGAGCTCCCTTCGACTGACGACCTCCAGCTCGAGCGGCAGCCTGCCCGCCACCGACACCTCCACTTCCAGATCTAGACCAGCCCCAGAACGACCCTACGAGGCACCCTCCTCTACAGACCCCCCCGGACCTCGAACTACATTCACCCACGCCATCGCCCCCATGGACTACATGCTCATTGGAGACCTTAATTTCCACCTCGCCAACCTCAGCTACCACAGCTCCGCCACCCTCCCAGACAACCGCGCCAACCTCGGAGTGAAACAACTCTTTACCACCCCCACCTACAAGGCAAGACACACCCTCGACCCCATCTTCGCAGGATGTAGGAACACCCACCTCCCAACCCCCCTGGATGGACCACTACTGCGTACACTTCCACGTCGACAAACCCGCCGCACCCAAACCTGCAGTCTGCCCTCCACGAAGGAACTGGAGCAAGGTCACGGAGGAGCAGCTCACCTCCACCCTCAACCGCACCGCCCCGCCACTCTGGCCAATGCCAACCTCACAGCCAAAGAACTCCACAGATGGAACACCAACTGCGCAGACGATCTCGCACACTTGCGTAACACCGACAGACATAGCCCTAGAAAAGCCACCAGGTTCACTGCCGACCTCCAAGAATCCAGACGCACCTCAAGACATCTCGAGAAGAACTGGAGAAACAGCAAATCCTCGGAAGACTGAGCCACCTACAAGAACGCCATGATGAATACCACCAACGCATCAGATCCACCAAAAGGACATTCATCCACAGCAAGATACTCGCCAACTCCAGAAACTCCAAGGAACTCTTCAGCGTATCCATGAATTCACCAAACCCTCCAGCGAAAACACAGACATCATCCCCTCCCAGGACCTCTGCATCAAGCTCGGCTCCTACTTCCATCTGAAAATCAAGGCCTCTACGACAACTTCAACAACCAGACACCTGACGCCTACACAACTCGTACCTCCAGCAACGCCAGCCAGCCCACCATCTCCTCCTGGACTCGTAACCAACGAAGACACCACATCAACTATGAAAGTCATTCACTCAGGAGCTCCCACAGACCCCTGCCCCGCAGATCTTCCACAGAGCTGCCCCCGCCATCGCACCGGAACTAAGACATACCATCAACGCCACCTTCGAGCCGGGCATCTTTCCCGATTACTGGAAACACATTCAAGTCAGACCACTACTCAAGAAGCCCTCAGCAGATCCCATGGACCGCAAGAACTACCGACCCCTCTCCTTTCTCCCCATCACGGCCAAAGTCACAGAGAAGACTGTCAATGTCCAACTAACTAAATTCATCTAAAATAACTCCATCCTCGAACAGTCCCAATCCAGATTCCGCAGCAACCACAGCACTGAGACCGCCCTACTCGCTGCCACAGACAACATCTTCACCCTCCTTGACCAAGGACACACCGCTGGCCTGATCCTTCTTGACCCCTCTGCAGCCTTCAACACAGTCTTCCACCGCACACTCACCGCTGAGCTCCACAAAGTGGGAACCACCATCGACTGGCTCCGCCCCTTCCCCACCGGCAGAACCCAAAGAATCAGACTATCACCCTTCATCTCCGAACCCACATAGATTAACTGCTGAGTACCCCACGGATCATCGCTCAGCCCTACGCTCTTCAACATCTACATGGGCCCCCTCGCAGCTCAACTTCCAGGAAGGAATGAAAGACATCCTGGATGAGCAGCAGCTGCCAGAGGATTAACTCAGAGAAGACAGAGGTCCTCGTCTTAGAACCCTCCACCTCTGCATGGGATAAGCAACCTCCGACCCCCACTGACCATGCCCGTAACCTTGGCATCGTACTCTACTCCCCCCTCTCCATGACCCGACAGGTCAAAGCCGTCGCCTCCACCTCTATTAACACCCTCCGCATCCTCTAAGATCTTGAAATGGATCTCACCCGGATCGAGAAAGACCATCACCCACGCACTCATAATCAGCCGACTGGACTACGGAATTGCCCTCTATGCCGGGATCAACAAGCCTCTGCTCCGCAAATTCCAGACCATACAGAACACCGCAGCCAGGCTCATCCTCTGCATCCCTCGACACGAACACATCTCCAAACACCTGTGCAACCTTCTCTGGCTCCCCATTAGAAAGAGTGTAACTCAAGATACTTACCCATGCCTACAAATACCAACACAACACCGGACCCCAATATCTCAACAACAGAATCTCCTGCCAAGTACCCAAGAGAAACCTCCGGTCCGCCAACCTCGCACTCGCCTAAACCCCGTGCATCTGCAGAGCAAGAATGGGTGTAAAATCCTTCTCCTACATTGTGGCCAAGACCTGGAACGAGCTCCTGATGAACATCAGACGTGCCCCCACCCTGCACACCTTAAAACCTGGCTCTTCGAATGACCGGCTCTTCGACCGACCGGAGCTGCCCCCCCCAGCGCCTTGAGACCCTCACGGGTAACACTCTAAAAAACCCCTGATTGGTTGATTGATGATCAGGTAGTGAGGGTATGCAAAGATGCTAGAAATGTCTGCAATATCACTGATAAAAAGAGTCAGGTAGAACACCCAAGACTGGGATATCCTCTGCCTGTCTCATATCTGTGTGCAAACCTGTTAAGCAAACAAAAACCAATGCACCCCATAGTTGCCTTCAAAGGAGTGTTGCACAAGTTACTACTTGTGTAATGATAGATCTGTAAGCGACATTAGTTAGTGATAGATTTCTTACCTTAGAATATCCCCAAGGGTAAGACTGGATTCGGAAAGCTTTCGTCAGCAGTACCTCTGCGCGCCGATAGGCGTCGTCGTACGGCTCCGACTGCGTCGTCGTATTTGCCGAGATGACGTCACTGGAGCTACTTAGAATCGCCCATGCGCACTGACGTCAGTTCTGTACACAACTTTCCACGACAGGAACGCAGAGCCATGTAAGATACTGACCACTGGTGCATAGAAACTAGGGCCCGAAAGGATGACCTTAACCCTAGAAATCAGTTCGCAGACTGGGAAGGATGGCTGGGGCAGTAAGGAATCTATTACTAACTAATGTCTCTTACAGATATATAGTTACACAAGTAGTAACTTGTGTATCTGAAAGAGACACGTTAGCGATAGAGTCCTTACCTTAGAAAAGAAACCCCAGCAATACCAACCCCGGTGGTGGGTCTGCGAATAAGATTACACCAGAAAGTCACGGAGAACAGAACGGCCAAAGAAGCCGTCCCTCCGGACCTGACTGTCAAGGCTATAATTCTTTGTAAAAGTGTGCAGTGAAGCCCACGTGGCAGCCTGACAGATGTCTTGCAGGGGACACCACGTCCCAATGCCCTAGTGGCTGCTGTCGCCCTGGTAGAATGGGCCCGCAGCCCCACCGGAGGTTCTTTTTTAGCCATAGAATAACAGGCCTTGGTACACAAGACGACCCAGCGGGAGATAGTCCTCTTGTGAACAGCTCAGCCTTTCTTGGCGCCTGCGTAGCCAACAAAGAGCTGGCCATCCACCCGGAATGCTTGTGTATGATTCAGGTAAAAGGAGAGCGCATGTTTTGGATCCATACGGTGGAGCCTCTCTTTCTCTCTGGGAGGATGCGGAGGTGGAAAGTAAGTGGGAAAGGTGATAGTCTACCCGATGTGGAAGGCAGTGACCACCTTTGGCAAGAAGGAAGGACGAGTGCGAAGCACAACCTTGTCCAGATGATCCTTCAGAAAAGGAGGCTAACAAGAAAGAGCCTGAAGCTCACTCACTCACTCTCCTGGCAGAGATGATAGCCACCAGGAAGGACAATTGTGAAGCGGCTCAAAGGGAGAGCACGTGAGATTAGTTAAAACAAGTTTCAAGTTCCACTGAGGCATCATGAAAGGAAACAGGAAACATATGTGTAATGCCTTTTAAGAATTTCTGTACAACAGGGGACTTGAAAAGAAGAGGCTCGTCTTGAAGCCTCAGAAAGGCTGAAATGGCCGAAAGGTAGCCCTTGATAGTGCCCTGAGCAGAGCCCTGCCAGGCCAGAGAAAGAAGGAAAAAAAGGACCTCAGAAAGAGGGACAGAAAGGGGATCCACAGTCTTAGCTGTGCACCATGCCACAAATTTGTTCCACCTGCAGGCGTATACCAATTTAGTGGAGGGACGCCTGGCTGCCAGAATGACATCACAGACTTCGGGAGGCAAGTCAAACGGAATCAACTGTCACCGCTCAATCTCCACGCATGTAGGTGGAGGCTGGGCAGGTTCAGGTGGAAAACCGCCTCCTGCTGCTGCGACAGAAGATCCTCCCGCAGAGGCAGTCAGTTTGGGGGATCCAGGCTCATACTGAGTAGCTGATACCAAACTCTTCGAGCCCAGTCCGGAGCCACAAGGAAGACTTGGGCCCGGTCGCGCCTGATCTTCTTAAGTACTCTGACAGAAGTGTATTAGGCGGAAAGGCATTCAACAGACCGCAACTCCACTCGCGACGAAAAGCATCGCCGAGCGAGTGCCGCCTTGGAAATTCCAACGCGCAGAACTGATGACATTACGTGTTCTCTTCGGTGGCGAATAAATCTAACCAAGGCTCTCCCCACTGTTGAAAGAGACCTTGCGCCACCTCAGAGTGAAGACGCCATTTGTGATCCATCAGACACCGGAGGCTGAGTTTGTCTGCCCTGACGTTTAAAGAGCCTTCCAGGTGTTGAACCGCCAAGGAAATTCCATGACGTTCCAGCCAAGTCCAGAGCCTCCTGACATAGGGTCCATGACCCCACCCCGCCCGGTTTGTTGCAATACCATATGGCGGTGGTGTTGTCCGTGAACACCAGCACTACCTTCTCCCTGACATAGGGAAGTAATGCCTTCAGTGCAAGAAGGATTGCCCGAAGCTCCAGAAGGTTGATATGGAGCCGGGACTCCGCCGGAGACCAGAGGCCTCTAATTTCTGCCTCTCCCATGTGGTCGCCCTATCCCAGGAGGGACGCATCAGTCACCACTGTGTGCTCCGGTTGGGGAAGGAAGAGGGATCTGCCGCTGACCCAATGCTGATTCGTGAGCCACCACAGTAATTGTAGTGTAGTGCCCTCCGAGATCTGGACGTAGTCGGACAGGTTCCCCTGATGCTGCGCCCACTGAAAGTTTAGGTCCCACTGCAGAGCCCGCATGTGCCACCTGGCACGGTTGGTCAGCATTATGCAGGAGTTGAGTCCCAGCAGCCTCAAGGTCTTCTTGACCGAAACACAGGACAAGGGCTGAAAGATCGGAATCATAGCCCGAATGCCCTGGACTCGCTGTTTGGGAGGATAAACCAGAAACTGCGGCGTGTCCAGAACTGCTCCGATGAAGAGGAGCTTCTGGGAGGTAATCAGGTGCGACTTTGGCACGTTGATGGAAAACCCCAACAAATGCAGGAGGTCGGCCGTAGACTGCAGGGGGGAGAGACTACTGTCTGGGGCGAGCCCGCCTTGAACAACCAGTCGTCGAGATAGGGGAAGAATGAAACCCCTGATCTGTGCAGATGAGCTGCAACCACCTCCATCACTTTCGTGAACACCCGAGGGGCGCTGGTAAGGCCAAAGGGGAGCACACTGAACTGAAAATGCTCGTGGTCCACCGTGAATCGCAGGTAACGCCGATGGGTCGGCAGGACGGGAATATGAAAATAAGCATCCTGGAGGTCCAGTTTCACCATTTAGACTTGTGGGTCAAGAGCAGACAAGACCTGAGCCAGAGTGAGCATTTTGAACTTCTCCTTCCGGAGAAAGAGATTGATGTTCCGAAGGTCTAAGATGGGACGTAGACCTTTGTCCTTCTTTGGAACCAAGAAGTAGTGGGAGTAACAACCACAACCTACTTCTGGCGTCGGAAAGCGCTCAATGCCCCCCTTGGCCAAGAGGGCGCAACTTTCTGCTGGAGAAGTGCCAAATGATCCCCCGACATGCGGTGGAACTGAGGTGGTATGGCTGGGTGTGGGGGTATGGGGGTAGACTCGAAGGGTAGGGGGTAGCCCCATGGAACAATCTCCAGAACACACCTGTCTGATGTAACGGTGCACCGGTGGGGGAGGTGATGACGAATCCTGCCCCCCACTGGCGTCTGGTGGGTCTGAAACCCCGGTCTAGGAAGGTGTGGAGGCACTGGCAGCGGGGTGTGGTGGACTGACCCGCACGCTGGCCTCGTGACCCGCCTACGCGAGACCCACGTCCACGGCTGTGCTGGGACTGATGCTGCGCAGGGTTGTTCTGAAATGAACGTGTTTGCACGCCTCTTCCAGAGCTACGAAAGGAACGAAAGTTAGAAGTGGAAGGAGTACGTGCAGCCGAAAGGCCTAAGGACTTGGCCGTGGCCAGAGAGTCCTTAAAACGCTCCAAAGTGGAATCCGCCTTATCACCAAAGAGGCGGGTGCCATCAAAGGGCATGTCCATCAAAGTATTCTGGACATCTGCAGAAAAGCCAGTCGTCCTCAACCAGGCATGACGACGTAGCGCCACCGTTGTGGAAATTGCCCTACCCAGCGAATCAGCGGTATCAAGACCACAACGTATAGTGAACTTGGCCGCATCTCTCCCCTCCATAAGAGCCCAGGAGAGAACTGTCCAGGCCACCTCCGGACACTGAGGTAGCACCTGCTTAACCGCATCCCATTCAGAATGGGAATAGCGGCCCAAGAGACAGGCAGTTTTAACAGACCGCAGTCCAGAACTTGTGGAAGAATAAATCTTCTTGCCAAAGTGCTCTAATTTCTTGGATTCCTTGTCTGGTGGAGCAGAAGGAAACACTCGGGGACGTGGAGGCCTGAACCACCAAACTCTCAGGTGAAGGGTGCTGGATGAGGAAGGCAGGGTCGCCCAGGGCCGGGCAATGACGTCAGCCCACACCCTTGTCCACAGGGGACCCTGGGTTGGGCCAGGATCAAGTGCCCAGAAGCACATCAGTAAGTGCATCATTAAACAGCAACAGCGTTTCTGTAGAAGAAGAAGCTGGCCGAAGCACTTCAGTCGGTAGGTTGGTCCTGACAGCCACTGTAGGGAGCTCGAGGACAAAACTATGCCCCCCTACATAGCACTGTGGAAAAGGAACCCCTCTACTCGATAGTAGCTGAAGGGGATGGTGAACTAGGTGCCAGAGGGTAATCCGGGCCACCGGCCTCCGCCTCCTCATCCCAGTCTGGGACCGACTCGCACTGTGCTGCGAGAGGGTCTTCAAACCCTTCCCATCCTCCCCTTCCTCCACAAGTGGAAGAGGATGTGGGAGAAGAAAAGGGTAAAAGTTCCCCATTGGCGTCGTGATTGGCGTCGGGAGACATTCCTCCGGCACTGGTTCAGCGTTAGAAAAGAAGTCGATGCCGGTGTCGGCGGCGATGTCAGTAGGGGCCGTACGGGGTCCACCGGCAAGAACGGGGAGCCCCGGCTGTAGCCATGTGGCCTCTTGGCGTCGATGACATCGAGGCCGGGCCCGGAGCCAGCAACGTCAAGGAACGCCGAACAGTGGGGCCCGCGGGGCCCGAAAGCGATCCGACAGGCCAAAGATACGTGCGATGACAGACACACTCTTGCAATCCGGCAGGAGTTGCCCATGGACCACAGAAAGGTGGGTAGGCCAACGTTAACTGTTCAGGCTCCCTTGGAGCCGCAGGGGCGGTGCCACCTGCCCCTCAGCCGCGTCCCGTGACTGGCGAGGGGAGGACGAAGAGCGGCGACTCTTCTTCGACTGTTTGTGCTTCGCCTTACCTGACTCCAAGTGCGAAGACTTCGAATGACGGTGCTTGCTCTGCGACAGGGCCCTCGACCTCCCAAGGGACCAGGGCCTAGAATGGTGTGGGGCCGACTCCCGGGCCTCCAGCCACTTTCAGGACCCCTCCCGCAAAGTTTTCGGGGCCATGGCCCGGCAGTGGGTAAACGACTCAGTGTCGTGGTCACGCCCCAGACAGAAGAGACACTCACCATGCAGGTCCGTCAGTGACATTATGCGTGGGCCGGCCTGGCAAAGCTTGAAACTGGGCATCCCTGTGCAACAGGAGTAAGTTTACTTACAATTTATATCAAACAAATACTTTAGTCAACAAGTGACGGGGTACCGCTCTCTCCGGATCTGCAATTGCTGGCGCGGAAAAAGAAAGAACTGCAGTCAGCGCGCGTGGGTGCGTCTAAGTAGCTCCTGTGACGTCATCTCGGCGAATACGACGCCAACGACGCACCTGGAGTCGTACGACGACGCCTATCGACATGCAGGGGTAGGGGTACTGCGGACGAAAGCTTTCCGGATCCAGTCTGATGTCTGGGGATATTCTAAGTTAAGGAATCTATCACTAACGTGTCTCTTTCAGATTAAAGGTTTTTTAGTTGCTCTACAACCAGTAGTGTAGTTGTAAACTTATATAAAGGCTATAATGCTTGTGGTGAGCTAAACTCATTTCCATCGAGGGAAGTTAATTCTTCCACAAACTAATTACAATGTGTATCTCAAATTTTTGACAAATTCTTCTGTGGGGAACATTTAAAAAAAATCTGTCTAGCAACCAAAAACGTTCACGAAAAGGTGTGCTAAAAAGTATGCCTAAACCCTAGTTAGGTGTCTTAACCAAATATTTTTCATATCTTTTTGTTTACAGGACTATTTTCAGGGAGTGTTCAGTGAGTTCTAGTGAGGGTAAGCTGGCTCTAGGGAAAGCTTCATGGGTTCTTCCTGGACTACGGAGGCGCAAGTGGACTACAAGGTCTGATCTAGTGCTCGTATTCTTAGGGGATTATTGGCGTCCTCTGGTCAGCCTCATCTTCGCATTAAACAATATAAAAAGCCATGGTAGTAGAAATTTAGGGCTGCACTAGGTGATCTGCCAAACACATTCCTTAATTTGTGTAAAAATACAGAGACAAACTGTAAAAAATGAATTTCTTTATTAAACGGAGCAGGACAAATAGTACAAACAATCTAACATTTGGCCGTACAAAAGAAACCATCTTTTCCAAGGGAAGAGGTCAGCCTCCTTTGTACAATTTATTGCAGAGTCATCCCAAACACTTTTCATTAAAAAACAAAAACATCATGACACAACGTGCACGCTCAAAAGGCTCTTTTTAAACTAGCTTTTCAATCCCTCCATTCTTGCATGTACTGCATTCCTTTTTTTCGTTTTGTATTTCTCACCAAATAATAAGTGCCTCATTCTTTTGTGTGCGCTCACAACGAGGTCCAAAATGGAAGAGCAATATCACATGGGCATAGAATTGCCCAGGGGTACCACAAACGGGGTGGTGCAACAGGGATCTGGATATTTGGGTGTTGTCCTTTATTTGGCAATATTATATTTTCGAACTTCAAAAATGTAACTAGGATAGTCGCACTGAACATCCGAGGTGCATAGCTTAACCATGCCTACTAAAAGAGAATAAGCAGGCCGTCAATAAAAGTGAGTAAAACACACTTTCAAAATGTGGGGGCATGTTGAGTAAAAGAAGAATGAAGTTTAAACTATGTCACTGACAAATATTCAATTATAAAAACTATCAAGCTGTTCCCCTCTTCCAAAGTACATCAGCAATGATAAACCAATAAGAGCTTGCAACTGTGACTCCTGATCCTCAAGGAGTGCCAAGGAGAGTGTAGAGTGGTAGTCACAGGCAGCCTTTGGAAGACATGATGATCCTAGACTCAAGAGGCTTTGTAAGTGTGAGACACGAAGAACTGTGTCAAGAAGGAAAACCAAACAATAATTTAAAAGCAGGTCTGCAGTCATTGATTTGTGTAAGTCTTAACAGACTAACAATAGAAAGCAGTCTGCAGAAACAATAGCTAAGGAACTCACAAAAACAACATATCTGTAAATCTGGGAGAGAAAATGTGCAAAAGCAAGGAAGGTCCTGGCGTTTCCAAGCCCCCTTCCGATACACAGAATAAAAGTGAATTGATTTTCTCCAACAGAAATATATGACCACTTTATTAAGTGCCTCGGTATTTATTTTCTAATGAATTCTTTAATAAAGATTTGCTTTTTGATACTTAACCACTGCCAGCTCACATGTAAGCTGCTTGTTCATAGAAGGCCCTCCAGTCCAGTGATTTTATGTTGTGTTGCTATGTGTGGTGAGAAGGAAGAATGACAAAGGAGCCACCCCTTAATTCTCTCCAAATGATTCACATATTGCTCATTTCATGTTTTTCCAGTCCATAATGATTTGGGGCAAGTTAAGTGTATACGTTTTGTAAAGAGATATATATATATATATATATATTTTGAAAAGCACATTCTTCTCTGTAGAAATCCCTTTCTCGTTGCATAGGGTAAAAAATGATTCGTCTCCATCCTCCAACCACTCAGACCTGGAATGGTTCCTGCATGTAGAGCGCAGAGTGAATCGCTAAGGCTAAACTAATCCCCTATAAAAACGATTTAGACCGTCATGCAGTAATGAAAGCCTAACAGTGCATTATTTCAGTGCAACAACTCCGAAAGCATCTAAAGAAATTGGTGCCCACCTGACACATGCCAATTTCTTGTAAAAATTGTTCTCATATTTACACTTAAGACTAAGTCTGTGGATATCAAACACTTAGTATATGAGAAATCGGAATATAAGTGTTCTCCATCTCAAGTGTCATATTGAAAGATTGCCAAACACTTCTCCTTTGCTTATCACCAATTTCTAACCATGGCGTGACACTGTTTTGAGATTCTTTTTTTGCATAGACTATTGAACCTGTTTTGATAAAAGGAACATCCAATATATAATATGTTCCTTACATATTGTTAACTTTTTTGTCAATGAACCCTAGGGGTCTTGGATGTACGGACACCACAGAAATCTGAATGTGACTCAACCCCCGGTATTCAAAAGAAGCTAAAAAAAAAAAAGTACTAGCGGTAATTTCTTAGGACAGGGGACTCTGGCATAGAGCTATTGAATACAGCATCCAAGGCATGATAAGCAGTGCCAGTGTACATCTTTACTGGCCAAACAGCAGCCCTCTTTCATCTGGCTATCTAAATGCGCAAAATGACCATGGATCCTGATCATATCTATGATAACCCATCATTCATTTTCTTATCTGCCGTATTACTTAAATTCAAACCATAAAAGCTGTTTTCGCTAATGGAAAATAATATTTTGCTGTCGGTATGTCTCAGCTTAATTGTGTTTCTTTAACATTAGCCCACACCTGTGGGGTAAATTGGCACCACCTCTTCTTATAAGAGCATCAAAGTGTAGTACTTCTGGAGACCAGAATGCTAGACGCCCTTCACACGTTTACAGCAACATTTCTGAGGGAGGATGTTTTATCCATCAAGTTTTACATTGAAATTCGGCAAACGACAGTGCTCCGCGCTACCCAAAAAAACATACTCAATTGGCTCAGGCATATATGATTTGAAAACAATTGCTTTGCCGAAGCTAAACTTTCCATATGACGTTTGAGACATTTTCTCCACTTATAATTTGTTGTTAAAGGTTTTAGACATGCAATCTAAACGAAGTTTCATGTAAAGAATCTTGCATATGCATTTTCTAGAGCAAACTGTTGCACACACTTTGATTCCAACAGCCTACAACCCCTTCCCAGAAATCTAGAGGTACTTACAATTGATAAATATTGGTGGGCCTCGCTAATAGCAGTCAATGTACGCATGTCACTTTTCTGTTTGTGGGTGGA
The DNA here is from genome assembly GCF_964263255.1 of Lissotriton vulgaris. NCBI lineage: Eukaryota > Metazoa > Chordata > Amphibia > Caudata > Salamandridae > Lissotriton > Lissotriton vulgaris. Next base: position 1,544,214,305 of record NC_141694.1, on the reverse strand, counting down.
GACACAAACCAGGCCTAAAATGGAAAACCCATTGAAAATAAAACTTTCAGAACAATAAGCCAACAATACGGACAGATTTAAAATAAATTATACTTGGGCATTGTAATAAATATTTGATACTACTCTTCCTCAGTCTTATTTTACATTATATATTCCCTTCCTACTTCTTATTTTGAACATTCAGGATTGGCTAGGACAGAAAGGGTAGGGCCCCAAACTTTCGCACAGCAGATCCTCAAAAACACCTCATCTACTGGCATTACTTGTTACCGTGCATTTAGAAAGTAATATAAAAAAAGCAACTGTCTACGAAGAGCGCGGGTGGCCTGTCTTCATGTTTACAGAACCTAGAAGGCACTGCGCTTTAATTAGACGCTACAAAGGATATTTATGTGGCTCGCTGCGTCATGTGGTAAAAGTTTAAGTGGATTACTTGCTTTTCAGTGACAAAAGTGGCTGCACGTCGCGGAATTGAAAATACGGTATGTGATAACAGCGAAAAGAGGTCGTAATCATCATGCCATGGAAGAGTTTTTGCTCAAATTTACCAATAGTAATGCCTAACGAAAAGGCCATTTATTTTTTTCAATTAAAAACCTAAAAAATAGAATTCATATATAGCATACCATCCACACCTTTCCTCCAGACTAGTCTCAACTATTTTCATATTACCTTTTGAGCATCTAGAGAAGTGCGTAGACTTTTATTCATTTAAAATACCCAGTAGAAATAAATGCAGAGTTGCATTAATTCATAACATTTGGGTTTATATTTTACTACTAATAGAATTTGTAAATTAATTGGGGAATACACGAATAAACCATACTAAAACATTGTTTAAATAAAAAGAAAAAGTATCGGAGGAAATATTTTTCTCTCAGCTAACAGCTTGGTTCCTTTTGTTAATAGGATTTATCAGTCTATTAATTTAACAGCACCCGAATTTATGAATGTTGCTAATCTGGATGGTAAACGTAGCGGTGAAAGAACCTGGCATGTAGCAGTATTGTTTTGTGCTGTTATTCATTTAGATGATTAAGTTAATATAAATAAAACAAAAATTGCTTCAACTTCTCATTAGTGTTTCCCCACTGCTTCCACACTACACAGTATCTACAAGTAAACATGGGCTGCTTAAGATGCATGTGTACAGTAGTCATTTCCTCAAGTGACCCGACGGCTCAAGGAGGGCAAACCAATAGAGGTCGGAGCAGTGGCTTAAGGCTATATGGGCTCCCCCGCCGAAAGTGAAGAGGGGCCCTTGAGTCTCTGATATTTCACGGATATTCATTAGGCCCATCTGAAGAGTTTGGGGCCCCCAATCTGGCTGGGGCCCCCTGTGCCACAGGGGCCTGAGTTAAGCCCCTAGGTGAGAGTATGAGCCAAGGGCCTGCCTGCACAGCTGTGGTAGAAGAGGAATATCATTAGTACTCACTTTCTCCATGAACCATCCTAGAACATCCCCATTCAGATATATAGAGGACTACCGCAGAGGGTAGCGGATCTACCTGAGCTGCAGTTTAGTGGATGAAGCGAGATCAGAGGTTATGGCATCTCCCGATGTCAGTTTTTTAAATCAATATGGATATCATGTTTTACTAATGGGGGGGAAGAGAAGCCCTAAATATAAAAAGAAAGTGAGTCAAAATTTGAACTCTGTATCTAATGGGCATCATTTCTTACGTGACATTAAAACAAAAACAAACACACGTAATGTACGTAATATATTGCTGCGGAGATTCGCCTGAGTGGATCATAAAAGCAATCCTATTTTATATTGCCCGTTTCTGAATTCTTGTTATGCCGTACTGTTGTAAGAGTATAAAAAGCACATTGTCAATATTAGACTTCATTTTACTAAAGTAGTTTTCAACAATATGGCTATATATGTATAAATATTTTTTTGTTTCATAAAAATGCAGGTAGCCCCTTTGAGGGTACATTTGTATTCCTGCATTTTACACTCAAGTATTTATTTTTAGAAATATGTTATCTTTAGAAGATGGTGCGTGGAAATGCTACTTTAGTAATCTCCGCAAGGCAGGGGGCCATTTCCTTGAGGTAGTCAGATGAAAATCAGTAGCAGGCCACTTGCAGAAATCCAGCCTTCCTTCCAGTGTATGCACATAGGGCTGGTGCTAAACTGGATGCTTGCTTAATGTTCAACTTCTGATAGGAGGAAATGTATTGAGTTGCGTCCTTCAATGGGAGAAGCAATGAGGCAACTAAGGTATTCTGTATTCAATCATCATTTGGAGTATTCCATTGTTACTCAGCCACTTGAGGTTACAATTCTTCCTTTGGCTGGTCATCTAGGGGCTTTTTGTAGCATCAAAATTCTCTGTGCAAGATATTCGACAGTCAGTCATCAAGTTCATAGCTTGTTTCATCATAGAGTTCTGGACGGGATGATCTGACTTGGCGTGAATACTTTATTCGCAAGAAGTCCCCCATCTCGTCAACGGCTTGTAAGACCTGCAAAGTAATTTCAACAGGTTAAGTTCTATTGATCGGTTGTAGTTTTCATCAACAATAGGATCTCTGTTTTTAATTGTTTCCCACGCTCCTCCTACATCCAAACAAGAAAGAAAACGGAGATTAAAAAATCATATAGAAGCATTTAATGGTCAACAAAGCAAGAGGCTGAGAAGGAAAGAACAGACCAACAATGACTCAATTTATGGAAGAAACAGCATTTGATCTATTGTTGAACTAAGCTGCAGATGTACCAACATACAGAATAACTACATCAAAAGCATGATCACCTTTTTCAGAGAACCAGGGTTTATGAAAGTTACATTAAATTCTAGTCTTCCTGGCTGCATTGTCAACTTCAGGAACAGTATTTGAATATAAACGTAGCTAGCCAATAATTGAAGGAATGGTAATCATGCTATGTGACCAGTCAAGACCATCTACATAATTCCAGTGCAGTATACTGCTCTTAACCAGTCCCCAGCCCTTTACATTGCCCCAAGATAATATTGTTTACATCATGCAACATTGCCTACACCTAGGTATGGGTAGTATTTGGTGCCTCAAAGATAAGAAGATCCCACTTCTCGAAAAAATATTTTCCCATTCTGACAGAATTTTCCTAAAGACCAACAAGATGGATATCAAGTGGGTGTTTGTGGACTGTAGGAAGCTTGTCTGTGGAGAATGAAGAGAGACAGATAGCGACAGTGAATTTCAGCATGTTGGGGAAACATGCAAGCCTCAATGCTGGCGGTGGGTTCAGCAGGGACTGATCATTTGGCAGTTTCCCTGGACACTGCTATAACTGCATTCTACCTTGCCAATATATATTTTACAGAGTTTATACAGCAGGAAATTAGACCTGAGGGTTTCATATCACTGTGCAAAAGACCAATTCACATTTCTTCAGTCAACAGGCCTAAACTCATAAAGAGAAGGGGACATAAAGAGTAGGGGGGAAATTAATTGCACATTTGGTGGGCACAACAGAAATAACTGATTTCAGGTATAGAAAATGGCCGACATGAAGTATCACTGTGGACTTGCGTCAAGATGAGCTGGTGCTATCTAGTCTATTATTCCTATGAAGGTAAGTAGGTTGGTCATGGTATGTATAACCTGGAAGTAGACATCAATGCAAGGATTTCAAGTTGGGAAAAACGTGATCGCATTTGAGTGCCTGTAATTATAAGAGCTTCAAATAGAAGGAAAATGCTCAATAAGCATGAAACAGTTGCATCACCATTACTTATGCCCTTCTCATTCTAACCAACATCAATAGAAGCTTTAGTCAGTGGGAGCTTAACAGAAACAAAACACAGTACTCAGAAAAGTATGAATGCTCTCAGCAGAAGCAACAATACAAGCAGAGCTATTAGGGTAAATCCTACACGGGGGCGGAAAAGTCTAATAAGTAACAGTATGAAACACAATAAAGCAACAGCAAGATGGCAGAAATGTGTGGTACCAACCCCCAATATAGAAACAAGCCATCTGGGGAGCAGAAAGAAGAGCCAGTGAAAGATATTGTTGAGGAGCAGCAGCATTGCGGTCTAGAAACAAGAGAGGAATCACCTTCTCCTGCCACCAGCACATTTGTCGAGAAGAGATGAAGGGTGATGTAAACTATGTTCCTGAAAAATGCTTTTGCCATTAAATGAGAAAACCCAGACAGATGGTGGCATTCAAGGACTCGTGGAGACTAGGCAAAAAACCAACAGCAGAGCCTTGACAAATTTTTAACTACAGATGGCTGCCGTATCCAGAGTCCTCAATGGGGCTACATGTCAGTACCCAACAGGAGCTGTTTGCAAAGATTAACTAACTTGATAAGTATAACTGCATGATTAGTGTTTTTTTTGCATGAATGCATGTTTGAATAAACTTCCTTAGGATTGCATTCCTGAGGAAAGCTACTGACCTATATAGGCGACTTGGATGCTGAAAAATGTTGACCAAATCAGATGGGGGAATAATTAAGATTCCAGCACATCCTCCATATCGTTTTAATCGCACCTTCAGAACCAGCAATAAAGACAATATGTCTGGGGAGTGCAACAGGTAGTTTTACTTTAAGGGATCCTCTCCCCGTCACACATAAAGCCTCATGAGCTCCTTTATCTGGTCGAGCCCACCCTATAAACCTCAGGGCGATGATTGGTTACCTATGGCGAAGCATGCCACAAACATTTGGGTGAGGTTTCCAGCTCTGAATGTTTTCTTTTTGCTTGTTGGTAGGGTGAGAGCGGGTAGCACATTTTTCTGGCTACAACTCCTTTTGTTACAGGTTATAGGTAGGGAAGAAAACAAGTTACTTACCTGTAACTTCAGTTATCCAGTATTGGTATCGCTCATAGATTCACATGCTTAGAATCATCCCGGCGGACGAGGTGGAAGTCTCGCGGTACAATAAAACATTTACATTATAGTCATAATAACATTACACAATAGGTTACTATGGGCAGCCAAGTCACTATATTAGCCTATCTTAGTTCTTTTGCAAAAAGAACCAAACTTGGAACACAGCCAATAAGGCTGCAGCACCCTCTTAGAACCCTCCACAGAGAGGCAAACCCTCAGATTTTTCGTAGCACAAGTGACAATAAGTATACCATAATGATAAGGTAAACCTCTCCGGGGAGGAGGGCGAGTCGTATGTGAATCTATGAAAGATACCAATACTGGATAACTAAAGTTACAGGTAAGTATCTCGTTTTCTTCCCTACCTATAACCTGTAACAAAAGGAGTTGTAGCCAGGAAAATGTGCTACCTGCTCTCACCCTACCAACTAAGCAAAAAAAAAAAACATTCAGTATTGGGGTATCTTTCATAGATTCACATGCTTAGAATCAGAATAGCTAGCAGTAAACAATACTTAGCTGTATAGTGGATGGTGGGTATCATAAGAAAACATAATAGATACCATGCAAATCCAATACAATATTGTAGTGCCATTTCAACCCTAATAAAGGGCAATTCATAAACATATGCATCAAATAAGTATATGCAATAATGAACATGTCAATAGCAAATCTAGTATCCTCTCATTATAGAGGCTTACCTTATTTAAAAAGGTTTCGCAACACTGCTTGACCAACTGCTGACTCAGCCTCTGTTGCCAGATTCAGGCAATAATGCAGTGTAAATGTGTGCACACTTTTCCAGGTTGCAGCATGGCAAACCTTCTCCAATGACACACCGGCAAAAAGCGCAGTAGACGAGGATACTGCCCTAGTAGAGTGAGCCTTAGGTTTGTTCGACAACGGATGTCCAGCCTTACAATGGCAGAATTGGATAGTAGATGCAATCCACCTTGAGATAGTGGGCTTCGTTACTGCTGATACTGGCTTCTGACCACCATAGGAAATAAATAATTGGTTGGATTTTCTGATGGAAACAGTACGTGAGATGTAGAACTTTAAGCATCTCTTGACATCCAAAGTATGCAAATATTTCTCCGCAGAGGAAGACGGAATAGGAAAGAAGGAGCATAATATAACAGGCTCATTGAGATGGAATGACGAAGGAACCTTAGGTATGAACGTGGGATTCGTTCTTAGAAGGACATAGTCATTGGTAAATTTCAAATAGGCTTGTCTGATAGTGAAAGCCTGTATTTCACTTACTCTTTGAGAAGAGGTGGGAGCCAATAGAAGAGCTGTCTACCATGAGAGATACTTTTAATTCTGATTTGTGAATGGGTTCAAATGGATGCTTCATTAGCTGTTGCCGTACTAAATTCAGCCTCCATTCTGGAGGAGGAGCCTTTATAGGTGGAAAAGTTCTGAAAAGCCCTTCCAGGAACTGTTTAATGAGACAATTAGAACAAAGGGATGCCGCCCCTGCAGATCGCCTTTAGGTAGAAATGGCCGCTAGATGTAGTTTAACAGAAGCAAACATGAGTTCAGATTTAGAGAATTAAAATAGTTAAGGCAGAATCTTATCCGGAAAACATTTCAGAGAATGTATATTCCTGTTGAAGCACCAGTAACAATCATTTCCATGTTAAAGCATAAGTCCTCAACGCAGAAGGAGCTCTCGCTCTAGCAAGAATGTCTCTGCAGTCTTGAGGTAAATGTATCTCCTTGAACTCCGTGAATCCAGAAACCATGCATGAAGTTGCAGCTGAACTGGACGAGGATGAAGTATCTGGCCTCTGCTCATTGACAATAGGTTCGGGATTGCTGGAAGGCAGAACGGTTTGCGTTCAGATAGAAGGAGAAGCTCTGAACCAGTGCGGACATGGCCATTTCGGTGCAATTAGAATCATGCAGCATGGTTCCATCTTGATCTTGCGCAGAAGTCTTGGAATCAGCGGGAAAGGGGGGAATGCGTAAGCAAAAATCCCCGTCCATCTCATCATGAAGGCATTCCCCCAAGAGCCCTTCTCCGGCTCCCAACCTGCAAAGAATGGGCACTGCCGATTGTTCTTGGAGGCAAAGAGATCCAGATTTGGCTCGCCCCACTTCTGAAATATATTCTCTACAATTGTTTGTTCCAGCTCCCATTCGTGACAGGATTTTTATGTCCTGCTTAGAGTGTCTGCCAAGGTGTTGTGGATTCATGGAAGGTGTTCCACCTTGATCTTTATATTGTGAAAGAGAAGCCGCTCCCAAATGTTTTGAGCCTCTTGAGACAGAATGTGAGACCGGGTACCCCCTTGCTTGTTTAGATAATGCATGCAAGTGGTGTTGTGGGTTCTGATCAGAACCGTTGATCCTTCGAACTGCCCAACCCCCTCACCGGCTTGACACCCCTTTACCTTCCGCGCCGAACAGCCCAGCCCCCCCCCCTGTCTTACTCCCCCCTCCCTGCCCCAGTGGACCCATGCCTCCCCTAGTCGAAAGAGGATGCCCCCGGCCATGCAAATGGACACGCATCCCTGCCCCTCACTCAACCACCTGTCACTACTAGGACAGAACACCTTCGCTATAACGTTCCCACACAGTCTCTCCTTCAAAGCAAAAAAACGCTTTAAACAGAATTTAATCAGGCAACATCCAGAAACACTAGTTGTTGACACTTACCACTGTTCATCTAGAGGACAGAGGAAAATGGACCACTTCTCATCTAGAGGACAGAGGAAAATGGACTTCATTTTCCACACCTACAGGCCTGACCTTTGGGCCACCATCTTTAACTCACTCCTTCCAGTCTCCAAAACCACCTTCACAGAACACAACCGTACACTAACAATCTCCCCCCTGAACCAACAGCCCCTGACTGGAGACATCTCCATCACCATTTTCGTGAATGCCACCATACTAATTCAGGCGAAAGACGAGAACCTAGAGTTCTTCGACTCTCTCTTTCCCACACTAAAGATGGCAACATTTCACTACCCACACCTGCCGATCCCCACCCCCCTAATGGCTCTTACAAACTCCTAGTCTTAGGAGCACGCTTTTGCCACCACAGCGACCCCACCCCCCCTGTGCTTAGTCACTCAGCCAGTCTTACATCACCCTGAGCCTAGCTCCTCCTATCTCCCAACCCCCGTCCTCCACCCATCTCACCCATCCTCCCAGAACTCAGCGCCCCTCTCATCCCCAATTGACCCTCAATCCCCCATCCCCTAGCTCCCGAAGCACTCCTAGTTCTCAATCTCCCGCCCTGAGAGATCCCAGATCCCCAAACTACTCCGATTCACAGCCCCCTCCCGCTAACCCCTACTCCACAAGTTCACATTGTCCCCCTCAGTGATGAAAACTACCACCTCCAACGGGACCTCAACCCCCCGCCCTCCCACAGTCTAACTCTAAACCTGAACCAGCCCCCCCCCCATCCTGGTTAACGCCCTCAGTAGTGATTCGTCCAAAGCCCCTCACACGCAGGGCTCAGCTCTACCCACCCTCCCCTCCTCTCCCCCTCACTTAAGCTGATGCACCGCCTTGACCTTTTAGAAGCGCAGATCACTACCCTGATTCATGGCCTGAAGGAAACCTTATCCTCCCTAAGGAAACTCCAGCTGCCCTCCCCTCACTCCGCAACACCCCACATCCCTCCGCCTCTCACTAGGAATGACCCACCGCCCCTTAACCGGTCCCTCCCCCCAGGTTCCCAGCCTCCACTCACTAAACCCAGGAAGGAGTCGCAAGCAGACAGACCCAGAAGATCTATTCCCACCCTCTCCCCCCAGGAACTGATCGCACTGGTCTCTTCATAAGATCTCCCCTCTAACCAGCTAGCTCAAGCTCCACCCCTTAACTCTACTCTATCCTCGATCCAAGTCATTACTGGAGTGGGTAGGGACCCACCCCCCCCCTCCCCCGAAAAGCCACTAGACCCCCAATGTATCTATCCTCCATACCCAGAGCCAAGCCTGACAATCTGAAAGCAAAGAAGACCCTCCCATTAACTGTATGCTTATAAACAGCCGATCCGCTGTCAAACATGCAACGGAAATAGCTGAAGCCATCCTCTCACATGATCTGGATGTAGCTTTCATCACGGAAACGTGGCTGAACACCCTGTCCCACCCCATTCTGGACATGCTGGTGCCGCCCGGCTTCTCAATTATCCACAAAGACAGGCCCGAACACAAAGGTGGCTGGGTAGCATTTATTCACAAAAGTGACCTCTCCATCTCAGGAACTCCCACCGGCCTGTATAACTCCTTCGAATGCCTATCGGTCAACTTCAATGCCATCTACTATACCATCCACCAGGCAACTCCACGAATTTGGAGCTCAGTTGTCGTATCTGATCACCCAATCTGCACTCAACAGCGACTACAGAATAATTCTGGGCGACCTCAACCTAAGATGGAACGAAACAAAAAACCCGCTCATTCAATCTCTCAACACCCTCCTGCAAGACAACGATATGATCCAACACTGTTCAGAGGAAATGCACCATAGAGGAGCGATCCTGGATGCAATCATTGCGGACAAAAATGCAATCACGATTGACTACATCATCCCGGTGGACTGGTCTGACCATCACATCATTCTTTTTTACATCAACCATCTGGCCTTATCCCTCCCACCCACTCAAGCCTCTACTAAATGGGTCAGGAATACTTCCAGAGTCCCCCAAGACAAGCTAGCAGAATGACTTAGCTCACTCCTCCCCAACTTGACGGAGCTCCTCTCAACCACGGAACTCAGCTCGCTCTACCATTCCAACTTGGAGCTCACCCTGGATCAGCTGGCACCTCTGAAACTTAAAAAACCCAGAAGCATCCTCTCTAGGTCTTGGTTCTCCACAGACATTATTGAGGAAGAAGACACCTCAGATCCCTGGAGAGATCCTGGAGGAACAATCCCACCCTCCTCCACCGGGATCAACTCAAGGCAGCACGCAAAAACTACTATAACCATATCAAGAGCAAAAAGTCATCCTTCTTTTGTTCTGCTTTAGATACCGCTAAAAACCGCTCCTAAGAACTCTTCAACATCATCAGGAGTCAAACCTCCAATCCAGTGACAGCCAACATAGTGGCGTCCAAAACCCACTATGACAACTTTGCAAAATTGATCGATCATTCAGCTCTAAGCCCTCCTCCCGCACAGAGTCCCAGACTCCAGCAACCAACCACAACTCCCCTGTAACCTCGTCTATCCGCTGGTCATCCTTCCAGCCCGTCCAGGATGCAGTGATAAGCAATCTAATCGCCTCCGCTAAACCCTTGTGACACTCCCTCGATCAGCTACCCTCTACACTGACCAAAGACCTGAAGCATATCCTAGCCCCAATCTGGGGCAAGATTATTAATAGCTCTTTATGAGGGATCCATTCCAGATTGCCTCAAAATAGGTAAAGTCACGCCGCTTCTAAAAAAACCTGGGCTTGACCCCCAAGGACATGAACAACTTCAGACCAGTATCAAACCTCCGTCTCAAATTCTTGAAAGATGTGTGCTGTCACAGTTAACCCAACACTTAGAGAACACAAATCTACTTGACCCACACCAATCATGGTTCAGAAAGGTCTGCTGCAACCGCAATCCTAAATGTCCTAGATGATCTGCACATCACTCGAATCTAAGCAATGTAGCCTTCTCATCCTCTTGGACCTCTCGGCTGTGCATACCCTGCTACTTAATGTCCTCCAGGAGAGAGTGGGCATTGAAAAGACGGCTCTAAAATGGTTCTCCTCCTTTCTCAACAACCGCACCCAAAGAATAAAAATCAACAGCTTTGAATCGGACCCCCTCCCCATTAGTAGAGGAGTTCCACAAGGGTCAGTACTCCCCCCCCAAACTTTTCAACATCTACATGGAACCCCTCACCCCACTTCTAAGGAACTCCAACATCCCCTTCCACCTCACCGCGGACGACACACAACTCTATCTGGAAACCCCTTCGATCGCAGACATTCACAGACTGAACGGTACACTCAGGGAGGTCCAACATTGGCTCTCTTCCAACCACCTCAAACTTAATGAAGAGAAAACAGAAGTGCTCCTCATCTTGAATAGAGATGAAAACCCCCAAAAGAGTAGAATGTCTCAAAGCCTTAAACGCCCTCAATGATACTCTTGCGCCAACGGACTCTGTAAAATCCCTAGGGATTACTCTCGACCCCAAACTAGACCTGAAAAAAATCTAAAAAACCGCCAAAAGTGCGTTCCTTAACTTGAAACTTCTCTACAAAATCCAACCCTTCCTCCCCCCGAAAGATCTGAAACAGGCCACTCAGGCACTGCTGCTCTCCAGAATGGACTATGACATCGCAGCTCTGACTGGAACAGCCAAATCCCACCTGGGACCTCTTACAACTACCCTCAACGCCGCTGCGAGAATTGTCACAGGAACTTAACATTTTTTAGCACATCTCACCGGCACTCAAGGAATTGAAGTGGCTCCCTATAGACCAACGAGCCAGCTTCCGTACAGCTTGCCTCACACACAAAGCCCTACACACAGGCAAACCAGAATATCTGGCCGCCAAACTCCAAAGAGCCGGTCAGTCTAGGAACCTCAGAAGTTCCAACACGCTCCTACTCATCCCTCTGAAATCACAGAAACACAAAACCTCAAATAAATCCTTTGTGGGAAATGCTCCCAAGATCTGGAAGTCCATCCCCCCCATATCAGAATGACCGCCTCCTTCCCGAAATTCAAGATTCTACTCAAAGCCCTCTTCCTCGAGAACTCTGTATCGTAATGAGAAACCCACATTTGACTGTGAAAGGCCGCTATCTCTCTGTTCCCAGAGCCGGATGATTCGCCCTTGATCTCCGTCCCGTATTGCGCTCAAGTTGATGTTGTGCAAACTTTTACTTCCCGCTTGTGCTCCTTGTTCTTGTTTATCATCCAATTTTTTCTTTTTGGTGCATATCTATATTTGCTGTGAAGCGCTCTGATACCCTCGGGTCCAGCTAGCGCTATACAAAACTTCAATAAATAAATAAGTAAATAAAAAAAATAGAAAAGACTACAGTGCCAGGAAAATGGCTCGAAGCTCCAGAAAACTGATGTGCATCCTTGCCATTGCAGCAGACCACTTCCCTTTTATGCAGAGATCCTGAAGAAGCGCACGCCACCCTTCTAGGGAGGCATCTGTTGTGAAGATGAAATCCGGGACAGAAGGTTGAAAGGTAAGCCTGATTGAGGGATTTTTGAAAAGCCTCCACCAGGAAAGAGTTTCTCTCATAACTGGAGTTATTTGCACTAGGTCGTCGAAGGACCCCGAGATTTGGAGCCACTGATTGTCCAGTTTCTCTTGAATTGGTATCATTCTCAGTTGGGTATGAGGTACTAGCAGAATCGCTGTTGATAGAATCCCCAGAAAAGACTTGACCATCCGTACAGAAGCAAACTTTCTTTTTAGGAGGTCTGACGCCAGAGAAACAAGACAAGATTGCCTTTCTTTGGACAAGAATGCTTTGTCTCGGATGGTATCCAGCATTGCCCCTAGAAATTGGATCCTTTGGGAAGTATAGAGGACTGACTTTTGGACGTTCAGAGATAGTCCTAGAGATTGAAAAACCTGCAGTCAGTTTGCTGTTGCATGAGAAGCCTGACGAAAAGAAGGTGCCTTTATTAGCCAACCGTCCAAATACGGGAATAATTGGATGCCCTGTAGCCTGAGATGAGCTGCTACTGGAGCTAGGAATTTGGTAAAGACTCTTTTAGCTGAGCGTAAGCCAAATCGGAGGACTTTGAATTGGAAATGTACACCTGCCACAGTAAATCTTAGGAATTTTTGGTGTTTGGGATGGATTGGGATGTGGAAGTATGCATCCTGGAGATCCAACGTCGTCATGAAGTCCGCATGATCCAAAAGCTGAAGGATTTCCTGGAGTGTCACCATGCGGAAGGATTTTTTCTGAAGACAATTGTTCAGTTTTCCTAAATCCAGGACTGGTCTCCATTCCCCAAACTTTTTCTTTAATAGAAAAAAGCGAGAATAAAATCCCTTACCCACTTGAGAGTGAGGCACTTTTTCTATCGCTCCCTTCGAAAGCATGGTTTTTACCTCTTTTCTGAGAAGAGCAAGATGCAGTGGATTTTTCTTTAGAGGTGGATGAGGAGGGGGGAATTGATAAATACTAGGGTGTGACCAAATTTGAATATATCCAAAACGAACTTGTCTGTGGTTATTTTCTCCCAATTTTTGAGATGCAGGGACATAGTTGGAATTTTGTATACTCCTTGTGGCATATCTGGTGCAGGTGATAAAAGATTGTCACAGTTTCCTAGCAGAGTCTCTGCCTTGAGGTTGGAGTCTTCTGCCTTGTTGTCTGTAAGTGGCAGCTGGGGGATTCCTATAGGACTGCTGTTGCTGCTGCTGATGGTATCCATATAGACCATGGCCCTGTTGTTGGTATTTTTGATATCCTCCACAAAAGGAATATGAGCCTCTGCCTCTCGCTCCTCGAAAAGGTGTTTTTCTGTATTGTTAGGTACCCAGTGCCCTAGCGGTATCCGTATCCTTTTTTATTTCCTGTAATGCCTCATCTATGTGTTTGCCAAATAACAAGTCTCCATCAAAGGACATATCCAGAATCTTTGTTTGGACCTATGGGCGACAGTTAGTGGATTTCAACCAACCCTGGCGTCTAAGGGTCGCTGCTCCAGTTAGTTGGCGAAAACCCAAAGAAGACATATCCATAGAGATATGGATAATCTCTGAAGCAGCCCTTTGGCCTTCCAAAAGTATCTTTCTCGCTTCTTGTTTTTTATCCTCAGGCAGATTATCCAGATAAGGTGAAATGTCTGACCCTCTAATTGGCGGTTATATCTGCCTAAAATCGCCAAAGAATTTGTAGCACGAACTTTAGCACCCGCCATGGTGGTAAAGCGTTTACCGATATTGTCTAGGTGCCTCCCATCCTTGTCTGGTGGAGCCGTTACAGGTACAGATGGATTTCGAGACTTCCTGTGGGCCGCCTGTGAGATGACGGAGTCTGGTCTAGGGTGCCCAGAGAGGCAGGCAGGAGCATCATCCGGCGCCTTATATTTTTTGTCGATTCTAGGGGGAATAGCCGGAATTGAGAAGGGAGTTTTCATTATCTTCGCCCCTTCTTCCCAAATGTGATCTATTATTGTAATTAAACGAACCAATTTTCTACTTTGGTCCTTAAAATCATAAAGAAAACACTCCGTTTTCTGTACCGGTATTGGAAGATGGAATCTAGCAGCTGCCCTTTCCATGATAGCGTGAAAACCTCCTATATCCTTAGGAAGGGAGTCAACAGCATGGGGAACTGGTGAGGCTGGCGTTGGAATTAAATACTCATCCCTTTCATCCACAGTTGTGAGTGAGTTTGGTATTTCTACTTCAGCCACCGTGTCTCTACCATCATCCTGAAGGAAATGAGTAGGCAAAGCTACTTGAGGCACTGAGACAGGGGCAGCAGGACCCGGAACCTGCAAAGCTGTAGGCACAGGGGTTTGTTCAGGAACTGGTACTGGTGGGAAGCATGCATTATAATCTCTCAACATTTCAGTGAGATCTTGCATCAAAGCAGCAGGCATTTGAACCATAGGCTCTTGATGAAGAGATTCCTTGGGGCCTCTTAAAGATTTGCAGGTTCATAATATTCTTCATCGTCTTCATCCTCCTGATATTTTATTCAGAGCTGAGAAGGGTCACGTGCTGGACCAAAAGGACCTTCCTCATCTGACTCCTCCAGATAGTGGCTAGGAGATAAAGGTGAGATATGTGAAACATCCTGATAGACTGGTCTTGAAGATGACAACTTAGAGGTCAATACTGGCGTAATTTGCAGAGATGCAGGCCTTCTACGCTTTAGCGTCAATGAAATATACAAGGACGTCGAGTCAGTATCTGTTGAGATTGCCATTATTGAAGAAACCGTCGACGTTGAAATCATTGAGGTCGTCCTCTACTATGTTGTCATCGACAGTCGACGGGATCTGTAATATCGTCGACGGCGTACCCGTCGACTGAAGTTGTATCGTCGTCCGCAGCGGTGGCATCGTCGATGGGATAGACGTCGACGACGAAGTGGGCGTCGATGAGATTTGCATAGTCGACGGCAATGGAATACTATTTGACGGTGCCGTCTAAGAAATCTTTACCTTTTCTTCAGTTTTTACCTCAGAAGAGAAAGAGGACGTCTCTTTTTTTTGAGGAAGAGTGACCAATCTCGGAGTGAGATTTCTTAGGGTCTTACTCTGTTTCAGGTGGATCTCCGGATCTATCCCTCTTCTTGGCCAAAGGGGTGGCCACCTGAGGACTAACACTGCCTGCATCTCCAGATACCATATCAGATGAAGCCTTCAACTTCTCCAGCCAAACCAAACGTCTTCCTTCTCTGTCTTTCAAGGTCTTGGCAGGAAAGGTTCTACAGATCCTGCAGTCCTTGACCTTGTGAGCTGGGTAAAGGCAGTAAATACATTATTTATGTGGATCCTCAAAGTGCAATCTCTTCTGCCCAGATGAAGAACAAGGCAAAAACAAGCTTTTCTTCGAAGAATCAGACATCATGTCTCATAAAGAAGTTAAAGTTAAGGAAAAAACTGAGCAGAGCTCTGGGAGACTCCCTGTCACACGAGGTGTGGTAGAAAATTTGAGGGCTTGCCTCTCTGTGTAAGGTTCTAATAGGGTGCTGCAGCCTGATTGGCTGTGTTCCAAGTTTGGTTCTTTTTGCAAAAGGACTAAGATAGGCTAATGTATTGACTTTGCTATCCATAGTAGCCTACTGTGTAATGTTATTATGACTATAATGTATATGTTTTATTGTACCGCAAGACTCCCACCTCGTCGGCGGGGATGATTCTAAGCATGTGAATCTATGAAAGATACCCCAATACTGGATAAGCTGGTATAGCTTATAAGTATTTTTCTTTCTCTATTAGTTTTACATGCATCGGATTTTCCACCAGCAGTGGCAGAGCATGATATCAATAGAATTAAAAAGAAGGCCACCGAGGCAAAGTCTTCTCAGTACCAGTATCAAGCTAGTAGGACTGCTGGCTTAAATCATAAAAAAGTAATCACCATGGCATGCCTTCCACAGAGAACTTCCAAATTGCATCTGCATCAACAGTATGCCAAATTTTAAGTGACTGGAGGCAAACTTGCAAATGAATTTGAGGCAGAGTCTACAACAAGTAATATTTTGCCAGAGGAGCAAATAGCACAAAAGAAACATCAGCCGCAAAGAAACAGCAGCAGCAAAGAAACAGCAGCAGCAAAGAAACAGCAGCAGCAAAGAAACAGCAGCAGCAAAGAAACAGCAGCGGTGAGCATGATTCAAGCATATCAGGCTACAGATTCCATTTGGCCGCTGTCCAGAAATCTGCCTTTTCAACAATAGAGACAACAGAACTGCTCAAGAGTGGATTCAGTGCTTCAAAACATGGAGGCATACTGAAGCATAACAACGTGCCAGGCTTCTATTTTTCCCCCAACAGAATAGTGAGTGAAACATCTGGATATTGCGCAAAACAGAACCTCCAGAGACATATGATAAGAGTGGCCATGCAACTGAAATCGAAAGGCCAGTGAATGCACCTATCTAGAATCTCCCTTCGTAGTGTATCCACCCTTCCCAGATTCATTCTCACTCGCATTCATTCCAATATTCAGGAACGAGTGTCCAAAAACAGTAAATTGATAAATGTCCATCCAGTAGTTGACAGTGTTCAAATTTTCTTTACTCTTTAATTTATGACAAAAAAAACGGGAAGCCAACGCGTTTCGTTCTTGTAAAAAGAACTTCGTCAGGGCTGTAAAAACATTTAAAAATACATATATAATACAATGTGAAATACATTAACAAAACATTGATACAAAAACACAAAATACATCAAAGACACAAAATATTCCAAAATATTAGCCCAAAACGTTATACTCTTCTTTATACATTTCTGATTTAATGCATATATAAATCAGTCAAGCACCTGGGCATACAGCAGTTTTGGTTTAATATTAATAACGTTTTCCCTAAAGTTCGTATCTCCATCATTAATAATAACTGCAATTTAAACTGTATGGGCAAATCCAGATACATTCAAACATTCATATTTCAAAGCAAATCCCCATAAGTGGTGGTGGTAGAGGTAGATGCTGTGATGTATTTATTCACCCTGGCAGAGCCTATTGTGGCCTTCTATTGAAGCATATGATACCCTAGCCAACAACAGAAAGTGAGTTATGATCTCTAGGCTATGCATGCATACCAGCACTAACCTGCAATACAGGGTAACAAACAAAATGCATACCACTGGCAAACCTAATATGAGAAGACTGGCATTTCAAGAGTTTTAAGGGGATGCACCTGTTTTTCTTTAACTACTGGCATGGCGGTTATAGTAAATTTGCATGTCATGTTTGGCACATTGGTGGGTGGAGGTAGTGATGACAAATATTCAGGAATGCCACCTCCAAGTCCTAAAAGGCCTGATTTGATCTCATTCTGCTGCGTTACCTGCCAGCACTAGCTACTGTTTTTCTACTCCCATTTATATGCGAGTAAAGAAAAAAATCGAAGAGTTTGCGCCACGTAGTAGCTGTGCCCATTCTAACAGACTGAGGCTATACCTGGCTATTGTTGGACTTGCCAATGAACATCCAATCTGGGAGCTGAAAGTTTTCGTAGATCCAGGGTAACTATGACTGTATCACTAGACGTGGCACTGGGGGTTCCTTGTACCTACGATGGCTGCTCTCATCGACGGATTGGTTCCGACTCGGATAAAGGGCAGGACAGGACTAAGACTTGGAAATATACTGATGTGTAGTGCCAGCAAGAAAAAGTCATAGCATGGTCGGAGGCTGGTGGGAGCAGTACAACTGATAAAGAATGAAACAGTGGTAGGGTAGCACTGAAAATCCCTTTTCAAGCAAAATGTGGAGGCTGTTAAGTGGAAGTATGAGTCAAGGCTTCTACTTTTAAAGAAATATTGGTATGATGCCAAGTCTAGTGGCCAAGAGATTTTGCAAGGCATAACTCAAAAGAATAGTCATCAGGAAAGTAAAGTTTGAATGCGGTAGAGTAAAAGTCTTCAAATGTAGTGTAATGATATTCCTCGGCAGCACTTCAGTCTATACACTTATTTAAAATCTACTAACTGCAGTGTTGAGAAGTAAAATATATGCCGGGAGAGGATGGATAATAGAGAGACAGTACAAAGAAACTGGACCACACAAAGATACTGGTTCAAAGACTTGAGACTGGCCATTGCTGGAAACTATGCTCCACACCAGTAGGAAAATTCCAATGCAGAATGTGTGCTGGAGGATTTTATTGTTTCTCTAATAGGAAACCATCCCAAATACTGCATGTGTGGGATTTTCATGTCTCACAAACATTTAAACCCATGCGCCATCCTGTTCTCATATTCTTCATCACCATCTCAATACTGCCACAAACCAACATCACACTCGCCCTCATCTTATTTGGCACTGCATAAATATTGACTATACTTCCACAAGATTCACAGCCGAAGGAACAAAAAAAATAAGCTGTGCAGGAATCTGTGACACTTGATAACGTTTTTATACTCCAATTCTTTTTTCAGGAAAAAAACCTAAACGCATATTCATACAAAGTGTGAATGGAAGCATACACTGAAATAAAAGGTGCACAAGCTCCTAATAAGCATATTTGCATTAAATTAACCAGATTCCCACCAAAAAGTAATATGAATGTATTCATGTACGTGATAAAATTATATAGCAGAACACTAATCGGAAGGCATCGATATATAGACAGTAATGATATAGAGGATTAAATGCAAAGATACAGTCAAAGAGGGATTACAGAGGTAGCTGGGTGAGGCTTAAGGAAGTACTTTCATGATGTACTGTTCTTTAAAGAGCCATGTTTTCAGTTCTAGACTAGAGCAGGATGAGTTGGTTTTAAAGTTTAAGGAGAAGTTGTTCCAACTCCTTCATGCTTGGAGAAGGCCTGTTGCCTAGTCTTTTCATTCTTTGCACTTAATCCGAGAGGAACAAGTTACTTACCTTGGGTAACGCTTTTTCTGGTGCGTACAGTATCTGCCTGTGGATTCCTCACCTTGTGAATATCCCCCTGCATCAGCAACATTTGGAAATTCTTTTTGTAGCTTTGCGCCGACGTGGACGACATCACAGAAGCACGGCATCGCACGCGGCTCCGCTGACGTCACCGACATCATAATAGGCCCACATCGGCGTGATGACATCAGTTCCGCCCTTTTTTCGTGCCTTCGAGGCACACGGACGGATCAACAACAGTACAATGCACACAGTATCAAATAATCAAAACACACACAGTGTGTGGTCAATGCAGGAAAGCAAAAACATTAACACATTTCCTTTGACAATAAAATATTAACATTACAGTAAATCAGGCATAGAAGAGTGGACAACAGTGAGGCGGGTGGGCCAGTGAGGAATCCACAGGCAGATACTGTATCCACCAGAAAAAGCGTTACCGAAGGTAAGTAAGTTGTTCTTTTGATGGATACATCTGCCAGTGGATTCCACACCTTGTGAACAGAGTCCCACAGCAGTCCCCACTCCCGGAGGAGGGTGTCCACTCTTCTATACCAGAAAACTTTGAAGAACAGAACGAGCAAAATGGCCATCCCTCCTCACTTCGGAATCTAAGCAGTAATGCTTCGCGAAAGTGTGGAGGGAAGCCCAAGTCACTACTCTACAAATGTCCTCTACAGGTACACCCCTAGACAAAGCAGATGTAGCAGACCTTGCTCTAGTGGAATGAGCTCTTAAACATCAAGGAGGTTCCTTACCCACCAGCGAGTAGCATATCTTGATACACACGACAATCCATCTCAACGGTGTGCGCTTGTGCACCGCCTTGCCTCTCTGGCTCCAACAAAACCAACAAAGAGCTGGTCATCCACTCTGAACTCTCTGGTTCTGTCCAGGTAGAAGCTTACCTCCCTCTTGGGGTCCAAGCGGTGAAGTCTCTCCTCCACCTTGGAAGGGTGAGGGGGAAGGATAGAAGGTAGGAAGGGTAATGGACTGCCCTAGATGGAAGGGAGTCACCACCTTAGGCAGAAAAGCAGCCCTGGTCCTGAGTACCATTCGTTCAGCATGAATGGTCAAGAATGGGGCTTTCGGGCTCAGAGCTTGAAGCTCACTTACCCTCCTTGCCGAGGTAATTGCAATAAGAAAGACAGTTTTAAAAGACAACAGTCTCAAGGGACACTTGTGCAAAGGTTCAAAAGATGAACCCATCAAGAAAGTAGGTACAAGGTTCAAGTCCCATTGAGGCACAATAAAGGGAGTAGGAGGAAATGTATTAGTAAGACCCTTTAGAAACATTAAAACAATAGGAGATTTAAATAAGGACGGCTGATCCGGCAGGCAAAGGAAAGCTGACAAAGCCGAAAGATAACCTTTCACTGTAGCTACAGCAAACCCTTGCTAAGCCAAAGAAAAAGAAAGCGCAAACTGAAGAATGTCAGACAATCGAGCCTTCAAAGGGTCAATGGATTTCTCCCCACACCAAGAGACAAATTTGGACCACCTATAAGAGTAGATAGATTTGGTGGAATGACTCCTGGCTGATAAGATGACATCCACCACATCATGTGGGAGAGAAAAAGAATTCAGGTTGCCCCGTTCAATCTCCAGGAATGAAGGTGTAAAGTCTGGAGGTGGGGGTGTAGAACCTGCCCCTCCATCTGAGAGAAGAGATCTGCCCTGAGAGGGAGACGGAGCGGCGGGCACGAAGTGAAGTGGAGAAGATCTGTGTTCCACACCCTTCTTGGCCAATCCGGGGCGATCAATGTGACTTGGGCCCGGTCTTGGCGAATCTTTCTCAGAACCCGAGGAATCAAGGGTATGGGAGGAAACACGTAAAGGAGTCTTGAGTCCCAACTCAACTGAAACGCATCCCCCAAAGCTCCCTGCATCGGATACTGGAGGCTGCAGAATGTCGGGCAGTGAGCATTCCCGTGAGTGGCAAACAGGTCCACCCGAGGAGTCCCCCACGACCGAAAGACGTGACTAACCACCTCCGTGATCGGATGAGAAGTGCCGACTGAGACTGTCTGCACGCACGTTCAGAACCCCGGCCAGATGATTTGCCACCAGACAAATCCAATGGTCCTGAACCCAGGATTCGAGACGCAGAGCCTCTCTGCAAATGCAGCGCGACCCCACTCCTCCCTGCTTGTTGACATACCACATCGTGGTAGTGTTATCCGTCAGGAATTGAACTGACTGACCGCGAAGGGAAGGGAGGAAAGTCTTGAGCGCCAAACTTATCGCCCGCAATTCCAGAAGGTTGATGTGAAGCAACCTTTCCTCTGGAGTCCAAAGACCCTTGACCTCCAGATCCCCCAGATGAGCAGCCCACCCTAGAGTGGATGCATCCGTTATCACTGTGGCCACCGATGGAGGCAGTTGAAAGGGCTTTCCTTGAGACAGATTGCCTTCCACGCCCCGCCAAGTCAGATCCGCCGCAGCTTCTCTAGAGATCCTCACAGACTCCCTGAGATCTCCATTGTGTTGATACCAATGCCTGCGGAGGCACCACTGGAGTGCCCTCATGTGCCAGCGTGCATGGTTGACCAACAGAATGCAGGAAGCCATCAGACCGAGCAGATGAAGGACCTTCAGGACTGGAACGACCGCTCCATTGTAAAATAAAGGAATAATTTCCTGTATGTCGCGAATCCTTTGAGGAGGAGGGAATGCCCGACACACAGTTGTATCCAGTACAGCACCTATGAACAGGTTGCGCTGAGAGGGCACCAGGTGAGATTTGGGCACATTTATCGAAAAGCCCAACCTGTACAACAATTGAGTTGTGCATTGCATATGATGGAGCACCTTTCTGGAGATTCTGCTTTTATCAGCCAATCATCCAGATAAGGGAATACTGGAATCCCTGACTTTCTGAGATGGGCCGCCACCACCGCCATCACCTTGGTGAAGACTCGAGGCGCAGTAGTAAGACCAAATGGAAGGACCGCAAATTGGTAATGTTGCGAACCCACCGTGAAACGGAGATACTTCAGGATGGCGATGTGGAAATAAGCATCCTGTAAGTCGATCGACAGCATCCAGTCCTCTTCCAGCAGCGCCTGAAGAACCTGCGCAAGGGTGAGCATCTTGAACTTCTCCTGTTTCAGATAGAGGTTCAAGATCCTGAGGTCCAGGATTGGAAGAAGCCTGCCATCCTTCTTGGGAATCAGGAAATACCGGGAGTAGCATCACCGACCCCTTTCCTGCTCCGGTACCACCTCTATCGCACCTTTTCTTAGTAACGCCAGGACTTCCTCCTGCAGAAGCAGGAGGTGGTCTTCTGAGCAAAACCCTTGACAAGGTGGGTAATTCGGAGGGAACTCCCGAAAGGGAAGAGCATACCCATTCTCTACGAGATTGAGAACCCAAAGGTCCGATGTGACGGATTCCCAATCCCGCAGAAAATAGGTAAGCCGACCCTCCACAGGACCTGCATGATCCGGAATGGCGGATCTAGGGCTGCTTTGCTGATGATGGAGGGGGTGGAAAGTGGAAGAAGAAGAGGAGGAGGAGGAGGAAGCTTGACATCCTCGAGGACTAGCTCTCTGTCTGCCCCTGTAAGATTTGTACAGCGGATTTTGCTGCTGCTGTTGTTGCGACTGCTTGTAGGCACGAAATGAGGACCTTCCGAATCCCCTATACCTTTTGCCTACTGTTTGCCTGGATTGCAAACCCAAAGATCTAGCCGTAGCTCTGCTGTCCTTGAATCTCTCCAACGCATCAGCCTTTTTCTCGAAAAGGCACGAACCATCAAAGGGTAAATCCATTAAGGCAGCTGGGAGATCTGTTGAGAATTCGGAGGACTTTAACCAAGCCGCCCTTCTGGAGGCAACTGAAGATCCCATTACTCTCGCTACTGAGTCAGCAGTGTCTAACCCACTCTGAATGACCGGCCGAGCAGCAGCCTGAGTGTCAACCAGAACCTCATTAAAGTTTTTTCCATCTTCCTCTGGAATCTTAGGAGCCAGCTGTTTGACAGAATCCATTAATGCATGGATAGAACGACCCAAGAGACATGTAGCATTTGTTGACTTGAGAGCCACACTCGCCGATGAAGACTTTCTTTGCAGCCTGGTCCTGCTTTTTTGATTCCTTGTAATGTGTAATTTATATTTATATAGCGCATTATCACCAACAGTCTCTAAGCACTTGCTTTGGGAACCCGTCCTGGTTTATCCCTGTGAGATAACCCGTACTGGGCACCCCCAAGGTGAAAGCCAGGCATCCTGCAGCGGGGGGCCATAGTGGAGATTAAGCAAGCTATTGCCCGGAGTTGCAAAGTGTGAACCCGTGATTCGAGCAGGCACCGAAGCGAGAATTATCGAGTCCGTGGACATTTGTGGGCTCAAGACCCTGCTGCGTCGGGAATTGAACCCTGGTCCCGGGTCTGACCTCTGCTTCATGGTCTGCCTCCTCTAACCATTGAGCCACACTTCTCCACTTCCTTGTCCCCAGGCACCTGAGGAAAAGCACCTGCAGATTTTTTAGAGCAGGCAGCCTGTACAACCAAGCTCTCTGGCAAAGGATGCGAAGATAAAAAGTCTGGGTCACCAGGAGCCACCCTCTATCTTCTCGCAACATCTTTTGAAACAGCAGGAGCTGTAAGAGGTCTATTCCACACTTTTAAGATCAGCTCCGTCAAAGACTCATTGAATGGAAGCATGGGCTCCACAACAGAGGATGGCGAATGGAGGACTTCTGTCAAAATGTTCGATTTGTACTCTGCAGTAGGAAGAGTCAAATTCAATAGATCCATCGCCTTCCTGATGACTGCATGGTATGGAGTCACATCCTTAGAAGGGTCATCAGAGACAGAGGCTAAATCCCAATCAGGAGAGAGCTCCAGTCCACTAGCCTCCCTTAAATCATCAAAGAAATCCTCAGATTCTTCTAGCTCACCCGCTTCCATTTCGGCTTCTCAGTACCTTTGCTCCTCCAGGAGTCGCTGGGCCTCACGCCTTGACCTCTCCTTCAGGAACGGCGTCGGCGGATCCGGAATCGACTCAGACGGAGCCGGAGCCGAGCTTGTAGCCAGAGGACCAGGTCGCTGTTCTCGAGGTCGGACCGGAGCCGGCGCTGGTGACGACTGCATCGGCGTTGAAAGCTTCGCCATCGATGGCTTCGGTGGCGCTGAGAAATGCCAAGGCTGTGTCGGAGCCGGCATAAATGGCAAGAACGGCACCGAAGCATAAGACTGGGGGACTCCCAGGTTAAACGCCATTGGACCCATGGGACAACCGGTGCTCCAGAGGGGTACAAGGCTCTTGAATAGACTCCATACATCGCGTTTAAAAACTGTGTAGTGTCTTGACCTGGGGCCGGAAAAGGAGGGTACGAACCCACAGGCTGCTCTCGAGGAACCAGAGCCATCTCGACCTCCACCTCGGGTTGATGCACCGGAGTCGTCGAACCCTCTGGAAATGGAGCCTCTTCTTCCTCTCGAGTTGGTGTATGAGACGGAACCGGAGAGGGATTCGACACCAGAGTCGGTGGATGCTCCAGTGACTCCATAGGCGAGGCCTCATCTTCTGGATCTAGAACGTCTGGTGAGGGAGAAATCTCATCTTTACGATGTCTCCTCATCGGCGACTTCGGTCTCAAATCCGAATTCTTCCCAGAATGTCGTGATCCATGCTTCCTCTTCTTGTGCTTCTTTTTAGCCGATCTGGAAGCATGCCCCGATGACGACCTCAAGGGCGACGTCGAACGAGACCTCGACCACGACCTCGAGCTCTTCCGGTCTTTTACCTTTCATCTTGGCAACCAGGAGGTTTGCCTCTCTCTCACGAAGAGCCTTGGGATTAATTTTCTTACAGGATGGACACCCCTGGACATCATGGTTTGAGCTCAGGCACCAAACGCAGTCTTTATGCGGGTCTGTGATCGTCATTATCTTACCACATTCACCACACAGCTTGAATCGGGTCTTCTTCGATGGCATCTCGCCAGGAAAAAGCGATACAAGAAACACGAAAACAAAGAAACAGTAAACAAAGTTACTATCAAAGCTACAGAGAATCCCTCGAAAACCGTTAGCGTCGACGACGCGGAAAAAAGGGAACTGATGTCATCACGCAGACGTGGGCCTATTATGGTGTCGGTGACGTCAGCGGAGCCGCGCGTGATGCCGTGCTTCTGTGACGTCGTCCACGTCGGCGCAAAGCTACAAAAAGAATTTCTGAATGTTGCTGACGCAGGGGGATATTCACAAGGTGAGGAATCCACTGGCAGGTGTATCAATCAGAAATGTCTGGTTTTGGGTCTGCTGACATTAAACAGAGGTGGTAGGCTCATTAGCCAGATAGGAAAGGGTGCCGCCCGTGAGGATGATGCTGTGGTTTGAAGATGGTGGTAATGTAATCCACTTACTATAGGGGAGTGGGAGGTAAACCTGCACTAGAGTTCATTCTGATAGTGCTCGCACAGCATGGTGTGACACCTTTTCAGCAAACGAGGGATCCTACCCAGATGAAACATTCATTAAAACAACCTGCGAAGACACCGCTGGAAATAATCACCGTAGCTAGGTTTGAGTCAGGTGACCTCATTCCTATCCTACTTGACTCAGACCGAGCAAAGCGTGGTCCCTGATACTCGCCATCTGTACACAAGAGTCAAGCAGTAGTCTCATGCCATCATGTCTGAAAACATAGCCCTTCTAGATAAGGACATCTCCACATCCAGACCTATGAAGGCTCACAGGACTTCCAGACTCGGAAAAGGGGAAATAGGTTCACTTTATGAACCAAAGTGTGTAAAAGTATTTCCTGGGTGCAAATTGGCCGTGTGATCTCTGATCATAAAGCATTGTATATCTCACCTTCATAGCAAGAAGGAGAAAAGGTCGCTAAGCATCAAACTCAAAAATCTAATTTAATATTGATAAAATATCTAATCGGAATATAAGTTCCTGCCACAGCCTCATCTCTCGCATTCTTTAGGTATGGAAAACAATCGTACGGACAGTGTAAAATCATACTTTTTAATACATATGGCAATTCAAGTAATGAAACACCAAATTCTGCAAATCTTTTTGCTCTGCTTCATCCAAAAGCTGTATTACTCATCTGCCACTGGGGTGCAGGTTGACATCTGTTAGTACTTACTGTGTCCAACATCTGTCGTGTGTGTGCAGCAGACACACAAAATCGAGCCCTGGATTCAGTAATTGGAGTAGCTGGAAACCCTACCACGACTACTCCAATTTTTCTCTCTAGCATATGTCGGGCAAAAGCTCTAAGGAGAAAGAAAACGTAATGAGTTGTTGCTTTAAATTAAGAAAAGAAATACAATAAAGTTAATGACCATAATAAAAACAAGAGCCTGCATCTTGGAATCTTTTTTTCTATACCTCAATGGCGTTTCTAAAATAAAACAGAACAAACAGGGAGCATGTTGCTATTTTTGTTCCCACTGCAGTGTATGATTAGCGGGAAACCTACCATCTGCTGCCAACAACTCCAAGTGTGTGACATGTAATGCGTTATAAAACTGAACATCACCAGGGTTTCAGGGATTGGCAAGGTATTCTTTTAGGGAGAACGGATACAAATAAAATGCCTTTGTATGGCTGTATTTCAAACATCTCCAGGTCGCTGCAGTATTAAGTGGAATCAAATAAGAAATATATCCCCAGTTGTATCAGGCAACGCACAGTGGTCAAGAAGGTCGCCCGAATAAGGACAATATGGGAAAGAGGCCACATCGTTTTAAAAAAATATTTTCTTGAGCGCCACACGCTGAGCTAATAAGCAATTACAACACTAGTATGCTTGGCCCTGTACAGTGCATGTGCAGAGAAACAAAATACACATGCATATGTCACTCACACATGCCCACATACAGACACTGGTACAAACAGACCAGCTCAGATACATGCATCTATGATCAGACCAACTGACTTATCTGTAACACTCCTACTAATTTTGACAAATCTTGGTTGATAACGTAATTATGTATATGAATTGTGGTGGTTGTGTTGCTGGTGTGGTAAAGGTGGTGAGACTGGTGGTGGCACCATTGGTGATACTGAAATCGGAGTGGTAGTATTGCTCTGATGAGGGTATTAGTACTAAGGTGGTTTTATTTTTTATAGATGGTTTTGTAAATTTGGTGTTATAGTTGTATTGGTGGGGGAATTAATAGTGGTGGTTTGTTTGTTGATGGTAATGGTGTGGGCGGTATTGGTGTTGGTGATTTAGGGGGCATTGGTAATAGTAGCAGTACTGGTAGCGGTGGTATTAGTGGTTTTGTTGGTACTGTTATAGGTGGTATCGGTGGTGTGTAGGTATTAATGGTGGCACTATTAGTGGTTCTGTAATTGTATTCGTGATTTTGTAGGTATTGCTGGTGGTATAGGAAACGATGATGGGGTGGCATTGATGGTGGTGGTATTGGTAGTAACTTTTTTTGTTGATCAATCCAAGATGGGTATCCCAAATGAAAAACGAAAAGTAATTAGATGGCCATGTTAGGGTCACACTTAAGTCAGTTTTAACCCAGACCTAATAAACTAAACCGGTCTTCATGCACACAGAAAAATAAGAGGGAAGAGACAAAAACCGTGTGGGACTACGTGACACACTCAACCATGGTATGTTGTCATTAAGGCCTTGTGTGTGTGTGTCCTCAATCGAAACACCCACCGTTATTCATGTGCAAGGAGGGTGCTGACTTTCCAACTGCGGTTAGTTTCTATGATGAAGTGTGTGCACAAGAAAATCCCTCAGGTTTTGTGTGCGTTTGTATGTAAAAAGAGGGATTGGACCGGCCTCAAGGGTCCCTGTGTTAAGGATCGCCCAGTGTTTATTTATTATTTTTTTTTAATTGATTTTACAGAACAGTGAGCCAAACATCATAAAGCGATCTAAGAACATATCACCTGGCGTAGTAGGAAATGTTTACACCCATCGTAGGATAACATACATTAACTATGTCGGGCATCCATAAGTGTCCTCGAATGGCAACATATAGTGGACCAGTATCATTAAACTAAGTCTCTAACGGCATGCCAATACAGACCATTCTTAGCATTCTTGCCTACATCAGAAGTTTAGCGAAATGGATGGCAATTTGTTAAAGCTATCAGGACTCAATGCAGTTAAAACATCTTAACAAAAACTGTTACCCAACCTCCCTTCCTCCCCGCATGCTCGCCCCTCAATATCCAACAGTAGCATTTGTATATAATCCATATCCATAGGTGTGTGCAACTTGGTTCTAAAGTCTGTCGTAGTTGAACTGCACATTTCTGTTAACTTATCCAGCATAGCACATAGATGATGTGAGGCGCCCAAATGTCCTGTACCCCCTGGTCAGACCCCCACGTGACAGACCCAACATACCCTAGTAGGACAAAATATATATCGCAGAGTATTCTTCTAGCATTGCATACCAGCTCGTTGTTTTCCTTAGGCCTCTTATTTCCTCCCTTTTCGGTTCCATCCCCTCTGCCTAATCCAGTGGTTCCCAAACTTTTTTGACCAGTGGCTCCCTTGACCTAATTGGCAGTTGGCTGTGGCTCCCCACCATTTTTTTACCAGCGCACCCGGGTGCCGCGGCGCACACTTTGGGAACCACCGGCCTATGGCCTATTGCGTGTTCTGTTTAACACCTTGCGCGCTAGCGGTTTTCCCACTGTGCGCTGGGTTTTTGAAAAACCTGCGTTACATAACGAGCTCAGCTCGTCATGAGTGTACGAGAGGCTTAACTCATGACGAGCTCAGGTCGTCATGAGCATAGAAGGGGGTAAAAACAACACGCACACATAGCCCAATCAAAATGGACCTAGGAAATAACACGCACAAGCTGTGTGGAATTTCTCGGTCCATTTTGAAAACCCCTACAAAACGGCTCACCTACGCGAGCACTGCTACGCAGTGCATCATGAGGGCTCGCCCTAAAAATAGAGCTGAATTCAATAAAGAATTTAGTGAAAATAGAGCTAAAAAGCACAAAGCACCAACTTGGGATATCTGGTCATGCCGGACTGCGTCAAAGTCACACTTTTAGGCGAACCGCAATGGAGTGCAGGTCATATACAGTCACCAGGTTGGGTCCGCTGAAGTTTATCTTATCAAGTTCAAGCCAATACTCCCATTCACACTACAGAGGGCCTCCAGGAGCAGGGAGACTGGTGTGGAGCCTGTCAGAGAAGAGCCGGCCAGCATTGCTGGAGGGGTGACTGAAGGTACGTTGCTGGAGTTTTGCGTTGGCAGTCCCAGCAAGCGGTCTATGCTGCAGTGCAAAGAGTTGGGCTGACACAGCTTTACGCTGATTCTTGCAACTTTTTAATCGTTATCCAATATGTTTCATGAAAATAAATTAACTTGATTCAGTGTTCTTAACCTTTTGTTTGAGTACTTCTCACACGTTAACATATGCCTCAATTAATATCGGGTAACTAGCCCCCTCATTAGGAGTCTCCGATTTGTAAACGTATAACTCACAAGACTTTTGCTTTCATTTAAAATGTGCCTCAAAGAATTACAACTCAGCAGAACTGCATAGAGTTTATATCTCAGGCGTATATGTCAGGGTTTCCTGCCCAATGCCAATGTAAGCAATTTGTCTCCTTTTACAAAGCGTTAAATAGTCGGAAGTCATTCACATGTTCATAAAATGAAAGGAAACATCTTAAGACTCGAGATGCGATAGCCCAGCTGGTTTAATTTCATAGAGTGGGTTTTTAAAATTTTAAATAAATGTTCAACGCTCACAAAGAACGATGTACAATTGAATTCAAAAAGTTTGTTAACAAAAGAATAAACATTGGAAACAAAATTACAAACTACGATTTGTGTAGATTGCTTTCAGAAAGCATGGTTGAGAGGAGTGCTTGTGGGGCTAATAACTTTATAAAGTTACTCAACCAGAGGCAATGGATAAGTTGTCAACAAAAACACATTGTCATGGCTTACTAATTCATGTAACTTTTCATTTCAGAGACAAACATGTGTGCCCAAGGAAAACCTATCTGTTCGCGCCAAGTCAGATGTGCAATCTTGGGAACGCAAAAGTTCAATTAATCGTGCTTCGGAAGTGGAGGAGACAAAGTCTGCACATTTTATGGGTTACAGCATTTTATCTATCTTTTCCTTTAGGCAGCTGCAGTTTTAGCCATTTCGCCCGCTGTTACAGTATTCCTCGGGTGCACTGTCAAGATGTCCACAGCACTCTCTGTAACCTCATCGAGCTCTTAATTGAGCCATTTAAATGCAGAGGGCGAGGGCTGGGATCACGTTCAGCACAAAGGAGCCACATCCTGGGCGGCGGCGCAACGACCCTGGCTTCTCATCATGGCGCACCGGGGTGCCGCGGTGCACACTTTGGGAACCATAGGCCTAACCCCACCTCAACATTTCTGTGTGCCATTCCTGTAAGAACTGGGCTCTAGTTGCCTTTCATCGTATGGTTATGGCTCTCTTGGCTAGAAGGAGTACAAGGTTAGCAAATCGTGAGGCAGGGTTGCCCTTCTTTTTACGGGGACCCAGACCTAGTATGCAGTATTCCAAGGTGCATTCTGGTGTACCGGGGCCACCGCCGTCAATATTTTGCATACCATCGCCCAGTAATGTCCCAGTTTAGGGCAAGCCCATACCGTGTGTACCAACCCCGCGTTGGGTGCGTGGCAGCGCGGGCATTCATCATTCACCCCAGGAAACATAGCGCTTAGCCTGTGTGGGGTTAAGTACGCCCTGTGTAACAACATCAATTGAATACATTTAAATTTGGGATTACGAGAGACCTTTTTGGGAACCCCAATATAGTGTCCCATTCCTTGACGGTAAATGCACGGCCCACGTCCCTTTCCCACTTGTCGCGTAGCAGCTGTAATGAGATCGCTCTCAGCTCGAATCTCGTGAGTGAGCCATTTTGTCAGTCGAGCCCCATTACCCATTAGGCCCAGCATGGTAAGCAGTGTGTTCGTGGGTGGTTCAGTGTCTTCGGGCGACCATGTGATGCGTATATATATATATATCTGACAATATGTGCGTGTAATAGGAACAACGTGTCGGGGGCACCATGTATGGGTACAAACGTTTCGTGTGACATTAGTACACCCTCTGTAAAAAAGTCTCCTAGTGTAGTGATGCCCACCTCAGTCCACGCCTGTAGGGCACAGTTAGAGGTTAGTCCCGAACGTTTGGGGATACCCAGCATCAGAATGGTGGGGGCATATGGTGTCAGCTGTCCAGTGTATCTCACCGCACTCCGCCAATAAGCAATAGCTAATTTAAATAAGTGGGGCGTCGATGTCGACGTAAGCAGGGGGGGCTTGTGGTAGCAAGAGTGGATGATCCCCTTATCCCTATCTCGTGGTGACATATCCAGCTCGTGCAAATTGCGTCCTTTAAGCCAGTACGCCAGCCACTGCAACTGCCTAGCATAGCAATAAGCAAGCAGATCCGGCACCCCCAACCCTCCTTGCTTCGTGTGCAGTTGCAATTTCGCCAGACTAATAACGTCTACGCCCTGTACACCATATTAGGTCCGTCACCAGAGAGTTCAATACTTTAAAGGATCTCGTGGGGACAAGTAACAGTAAATTGGTGAAGAAGTAAAGGAGCCGCGGCAATAGTACCATTTTCGTGATGGCCACTCTGCCCGCCACTGACAGGGGCAGTGAGACCCAGAACTGAATTTGGGATTTGAGAGCTGCAATCGCACGCCCTAGGTTGCCACCCAGAAGGTCCGAGGTATTGCGATAAATTTGTATTCCAAGATATTTAAAGGTATCAGGTGCTATGTGGAAGGCCCAGGGACCAAACTGAAAATGTCCTCTCCTCTCAGCGCTGTCAAAGAAATACGCGTACGACTTGGCAGCACTGAGAGCCAGGCCAGAAAGACCTGGGAACTACTCAAAAATGGAGGGCATTGGATGAGGATCAGCGCCCATATCCTTGATGTAAAGAATAAGATCATCCGCATGCGCCGATACAGTGTGGAACGTACGACCACGTGTTATACCCTGACAGACCACGAAAGTACGGAGTCTGTGTAGAAGTGTTTCCAACGCCAGGATGAACAACAACGGTGACAAGGGGCAGCCCTGTCTTGTCCCCCGAGGCACTATATATTGTCCTGAGATGTACTGAACCGTTCTTGCTCGCGCCATGGGGTTCGTGTATAGTAAGCGCACCCATTCGATGTATTCCTCAGGTATACCAAAGCGTGCAAGAGCATAGAACATATAATCCCATCGTAAGGAGTCAAACGCCTGCCTCAGATCAAGGGATATGCAGCCTTCCATATTTCCCATGCAGCGTGTGCCAAACATAACTTGGTGTAGCCGTCTGATCTTTAGTGCTGTGCTCCGACCAGGTACAAACCCACACTGGTCGGAGTGTATTAGCGTGGGAATAAACTGATTAACCCCTTCCGTGCGGGGCTGTTTCCCCCGCTGTGCTGGGGGCGAGGGGGTGCGTACAGCTCCCCCATGCTCATGACGAGGTCAGCTCGTCATGAGCTACGGCGCTCCGGTGCTCATGACTAGCTGAGCTTGTCATGGCCACACCCGTTCGAATGGAATGCTCAGCACAGCAGGGGATTCAGCCCAGCATGTGAGCGTTCCACGGAACGGGCGAGGCCATGACGAGCTCGGCTCGTCATGAGCACCGGAGCGCCGTAGCTCATGACGAGCTGACCTCGTCATGAGCACTCAAAGGGTTAGGGCGAGTGACCAATAACTTACTCAGGATTTTATAGTCTGTATTGAGGAGTCATAAGGGTCTATAGCTCGAAATAAGCAAAGCATCCCTCCTGGGCTTTATTAGCGAAACCACTAACGCCTGCAATGTAGTGGCGAGGAGCCTACCTCCCTCCCTCCAATGATTCGTGATAAAGACATTGAAAATGAGGCATTAGAAAGTCGGCATACATTGCGTAAAATTCGGCCGGTAGGCCATTATTCCCTGGAGTCTTATTATGTGGTAATGCCTGAACTTCTTCCATGCGTCGGCCGGCCGGTGGGCGTGTGCGTCGGGCGGCCGTCCGATCTGTACACGCATCAAATTCCGCCGCACCCAGGCAGAATTTGCGCCGCGGCGAAGCAGTTAATCGCATGCCGTATTTCGGCCCCTGTTATTGGTCGTAGTGGGTCATCACGTTGGTGTTGTGTAAGTTGGGGTACGCATAAACCATCAAAGAATGATTCAAAGTCAAAGTCAGTGTTAATAAATCCGGGCAGTGGACTTTAAAGAGGTTCATAATAGTACTTAAACGCAGTGTTGATGTCTAATTGCGTGTTTACCACATCTACGTTGTTCCGAATTTCCAATATGGGTGCGGGCAAGGGGGCGTTTCGGACCAACCGTGCCAGCAGTGGCCCTGACCTGTCAGCTTGTGTGTGTTGCTTTTGCGTGTATAACCTGTAATCTACAAATAGTAGCTCTTCAAGTAGCTCCGTGTATTGAATGTTAGCCTCTCGCAATTGTGTCAATTGGTCAATTGTTCATTTGTCCCTGCAGCCTCCCCCTCCAGTGCGGCTAACCTACCCTCTATCTCCGTAAGTCGCTCTATAAGATCAAGTCGCACTCCTGTGTTAGTGCCGATTGCCACTCCCCTAATGACCGTTATGAAGGCATCCCAGTTTAGTTGTCGGGAGCTAGCAGACCCCGTATTCTCCGATAAATAATGGACGATCGCTTCTGAGAGGGCAGTGCGGAAGACCTGATCCTCCAACATCTCAGGTTGTAGTTTCCAAGTCGGTATCTGAGTTGGAACCTTGCCCCATTGCATAGTTAATTCCACTGGGTTATGATCGGACAGGGTTTTCCCCATATGAAGCACCGAAGTAATGGACCCTAACAGGGCGCCAGAACATAGGAATCTATCTATCCGAGTGTGTAGTCTGTGTGTTGGCGAATAAAATGAGTATTCTCTGTGCCCAGTGTGTTTTACCCGCCATTCGTCATGTAGTTCCCCGCCTTCCGCCCAACCCCTAAGCGCCTCTATTTGTTTCCTGCTTTCAGTGGCATGTAACAGGGGATGAGACCTGTCTAAGTCAACATCTAACACACCGTTGAAGTCGCCCCCTATCTGTCAAGGCTGCGCCTAGTGTAGTCGGATATTTATCCTGGTCAATGTTTGGTGCATATACGCAGCCCATGACCACATGTGTCCCATCCAATAAGCCATGAGGCAGCACATATCTACTGTTGACGTCTATTTTCTGCTCTAGGAGTTTGAAAGGGACAGTATCCCGCATCCACACCGCCGCCCCCCTGGAAAAAGCTGCATATGTTGCGCAAATAGTTGCCCTCTCCATTTTCTCTGCACTTTGGCTGACTCACCAATATTAAGATGAGTTTCATGTAAATAGGCTATAGCAACCTTCCTTCTAGTAAGTTGTGCCAGAACCCGGTATCTTTTATGAATTGAACCCAATCCCCTCACGTTCCATGTGCAGTAGGTATATGTATTATGTAATGACATCACGGTGCAGAAAGCGTATTTGCAGTGTGCCCTGTGGAAATCGATACCCTGTAGATAAAAACTGCTGAAAAGCAGAGAACGACACTACATAGAAACTCCCCAAACCTAGGTTCCCCCATAAAACAACAGAGGACCAAACAAAGAACAAAAGTCCAACATGGACTTCAAACAAGAAATGCGTCATCGCAGTCGTCTGGGGGGTAGAGGTCTGAACTGCGTCAGTTCGTGACAACAGCATAATGTACATTAGAGTATGTCTCGGTTAAATTAACACACATCCCTGTAAAGCATATGTACTCTGGACCCACAAAGCAGTCATTAGCAGCAATACACACAATTCATATCCCTTGTATACATTGCCACTCCTGGGCATCCCAAATCACAGTATCAGAAGTCTCTTTCAACCTGGGCAGTAATCGACGGAAACAGCGTTATGCTAGTGTCGGATTCAGAGCGCACCGTGTCGGCATCAGATGAGTGTTCCGAAGACGCCGCAGCCTGGGCACCATGAGCCGCCAGAGCCGCCACTGTAAGGAGCGCATCCTTCTGGCTGGTCGTGATCTGTTCCGAGGATGGGCCAGACTCCACAGTAACCATGGTATTGCCATGACCCGATCGGGGTAGTCCAGTCGTTCATATCGGAGAGGCTCGACGCAGTTGTCCTGATGGCAGTGAAGTCTGAGAAGTCTCTGGTGTAAAAGTTATTTCAAGCCAGTCCGCCACTTCCTCAGGGTTTTAAAAACAATACAATTTCTGACCGTAGACAACTTTCAGTCTAGCCGGGAAGAGCAGAGCGTATTTCAAGTTGCGGTCGTGCAGGCTTTTCTTCACCCCCAAAAAAGTAGCTCTAGCTTTTTGGACTGCTGGGGTAAAATCCGGGTAAAGTAAAATTGTCCTGTTCTCGAAACGCACAGGAGCGTTCTCTCTGGCAGCCCGCAGGATAGTGTTGCGGTCCTTGTAGTTCAGACTGCACGCTATCAGCGGGCGAGGCGGCGCACCCGGCTGAGAAGGTCTGGAAGGAACCTGGTGCGCTCTCTCCACACTGTTCAGGGATGTTAGGCCCACCGTCGCTACATGGTCTCTCAGCCAGTCCTCCACAAACTGTGTAGGGTTGGATCCCTCGCAGCGTTCCGATATTCCAAGTATGCGAACGTTATTGCAGCGGGACCTCCCTTCCTCGCCGTCCACCCTATCTTGCAAGCCCTTCAATTGTCGCTGGAATTGTTCAAGTTGAGTGGAGTGCATAGTCTGCTGGGGTATGAGATCATCCAGTGCCATTCGATTTGACCTTGTCGGCCAGCTTTTTGTGGTCCGCCTGTAGTAAGCTGAGATTAGTGGACATCGTGCCCATGCTGGTCTCCAGCGCCATTCGTGAGTCTCAGATTTTTTTCAAGAGAAAGTCCAGCTTAGCATCATGGGGGTCTGTACCAGTAGGAGGTATTAAGTCATTGTCTGAAGCGTTAGAGGGATCACTGCCAAATGTGAGCTGCGTTCTGCCATCTGTAGTGGCGTCCGCGTACTTATTTCTGTTGCGACCCATCGCGCCTCGGCGTCCTCCCGCCCGTCTCTGCTCAACGATAGTCTCTTGGGGGGGTCTAGAGGGCACTACCCCACATCACTTACACAGCCAGTGAAGCACAGGTCTTTGGCACGTCCAAACTACCCCTAGGGGCACAAGTTCCGCAGGCCGCAAATTTTCAGCCTCCTCTGGTCTGTGGCTGTGCACTCCCGGTGAACAACATCAGACTCTGTATCACCAGTAACTATCAGAACAGTCCCAGCGGTGAAGCTATACCTCACTTCCAATGTAATCGGGTGTCCCTTTCCACACCCAGGGTAGGTCGCAGGCGGAGAGCGTCACCGCGCTCATCTCGTGTGGTCACTGAACAGGGCAGGCAGGGATGCAAACAGTCGCAGGTCAACCATGCAGCAGCACTTCATCTAGTGCAATAAGGTTGAAGTAAATATCTCCTAAGCGGGGGAAGCGTGTGTAGAGCGCCACAATACAATATCCAGCAGAGGGCCAGCTTTCAAATGTGGCCGGGAGCATCTATGTACAGCTCAGTGTCGAGAGCTCGCCCCCACCAGTTCCAGTACCACGCCGCTCTGAGCGTGTGCAGTCCAATGCTCAGCCACGTCTCATAGGGGGGAGGGGGGTTAAAGTGCCCGCAGTCCCCATTCACCACAGCGCCAGTAGTTTATGCCCGGGCTCGTTCCTTTACCGGGGCGCCACCAGTCCTCGTCCTGTCTCACGTCAATTCCGGGCACGACCGGCTGCATCCGCCATCTTGCCTGCAGTGTCTGTTATTGTGGCGCATCAAAGTAAAGAAACCAGCGCTCACCTCAACCACCGCTCTCAGCACCTCCGAACAGGAGTCGCTAACTTGTCTTCACGTCGGCTTCATTTCAGCAGCGTTGGAAACACTGTTCAAGCTGCTAGAAGCTCTGATACAGCCATGGAGCATACGCAACTCTGCCCACCGCCGGTCATCCAGAATCAGCACCGAATCCGGCAGTTCTTGGCAGGTATGGAGTGCATAAACTACAGCTGCAGGATCTAGAAGAGTTTCGCAGCGCTAGAGTGGACGACCCAGCTTCGCAGTACCAGTAATTAACAGGATAATCAGCAATTTGTCAGGGTAGGAGACGGAGCTCTTTCAGCTCACGTCCTCCATGCCGGGCAGTTGGCCACGCCCCCCAGGATCGCCCAGTGTATTTTGATAATATTCTGTATCTTATTAGAGGTCGGGGTGAAAGCAGTCTTACATGTGCGTTTGTCGGTAGGAGGTCTATCTCTACTCTGTAGAAGACTGTATCTATGTTTGTTTTAAGCTCTCTTGTATGCCTGTTGTATCACTCTGAGTGGATAATGGTGATCCATGAGATTAGATCTGAGAGTAGCTGCCTGCTGCTCATATTACCTGATGGTGTTGCAGTTCCTCCGGAGACGGAGGAACCAACCAACAGGTAGATTGTCCCTAAGGGATTTAGGGTGGTGGCTCTTGTACAGTAACAAGCTATTCCTGTTGGTGGGTTTCTTGTAGTTGGTCGTGAGCAAATGCCCATCCTTAAAAGAAATGGAGAGGTCAAGGAATGGTATATATTCACCAAAGATGATGCTGGTGAATTTTAGATAGGAATCCAAAGTGTTCTTCCAGTTGCAGAAGTCCCTGCACGTATGAGAGTCCCCTTGACAGAACCTTAGGCTAGCATCCTTCGATAGGAACATGTTACCCTTTAGTGAATTTGTCACAATCCGGCTTAACTCCACTGGATACAGTTCTGGTTTAGTCACTCTGGACTCTGAGTCGAGGTGTCAATGCAGTCCTGGCGCAGGTCTGGGGTTGGCAGTCAGGTTGCTTTGAGAAGCTGTGGGGTCAGTGGAGTCTGAGTCTGATTTTGCACACTTCTAGGACAGTGCCACAGGAAGCCACTTAGTTGCATATTGACAAGTGCCTTGAAGCAGTAGTTTTACTTCCAACAGCTTAGTACACACAGCATACGACAGGCAAGTGCCAGATCAGCCTATTCAGGCACACTTTGAGTAAGTGCCACGACTTCAAACGCTCCTTCAGCAGCACAGATGACTTTAGCACACTCTGGCAAGTGCCACAGCTATAACAGCAGGGTCAATGGTGAGATCTACTTGTACACTTTGCAATGCAGCAAAATCTCATCATCTTCTATAGTGACCAGATGCGAGCCAGGAGCACGCCAGTTTGCTCTCCACAACCATGTTAGATGGAGCCACAGCACAGGGTTAAACTGTTCTAGTCTACAACAGCAGTCTGATCCTCTTACGGCTAGCATCTTCCCCCTTCTTCCAAGCAGGAGTCTCCAGGTGTTCCAGGACAGGCATTTAGATCATCTTCGAGATCAAATTGCATATTAATGTTGCCACAAGTCAAGATGGCAACAAAGAGCTGCTATGTAGCAATATGTTTCAATAAACCTTTATACAATATTCATTTTCACCCATTAAGGCGTGATGAATACCAAGATATTTTTTCAGAACCTACCTTTCATTATTGAGGCAGAAAATTACCGACTATCAAAAATGTGAATAGATATTGACCAAGGGTTCAACTTAAAGAGGTGCTCCTATGTCTTATGTGGATAAAGAGGCAGAATTTAAATGATGTCACTAAGATGGATTTCATTATGTGTTTTCAAAAAATGAGGGTTTAATCCTTACTTAGTAAAAAAAGGAGAGTTACACCTGGAGCTTTAACAAATGGTGATCTAGTGATATACTTTCAACAAAGTTCACATTGAGCCTGGGAGACCAAACAGTCCAGAATCTTAGGGAGGTGGCAAGAGAAGAAGGCAAACTCCTTGTTTTATAACTCTTCTGCAATGTTCTTCCAATCTCATGCACATGCTGCATTGATGAAGGATCTTCTGGACACACAAGTAACTATTCATCATGTTCTCACATAGCATGTAGTTAAACCTATCCTCTCAGTCTACGTCTGGAGGCACACTGCCAACAGCCCAGCATGAAAGACTACGATCCTCCTGCTGAGTGAAAAGATGCACTATCAATGGTGTATTATCAGAGGACCAACCCTGAACTTCAGGAGGTATGCAACACATCATTGAAACCTGGAATGGATCACTGAGGTCCAACCTGTAGCAACTCATCATCTGAAAACACAAGGATGTTCAGAAGTGGGAGGGAAAGTGTAGTACAACTGAATGTTCAGCAAAGCCATCTCCTTTTGACTACACAGGAGGAATGTCCTGTATTTGTAGACTACACTGAAAGTAAAAAGCTAAATTTGCAAAGTCCCCCACAGCCTAAGGTATTGAAACAACATCTTGGATCACATTTGTGACTGGGTGAGGTTCACCTTCTTTGTTGATTTGCCTTACTCTTATCTTTCATTCATAAGAAGGTCAGCTGTGAGAGAGACACTCATTGATCCAGTGCCCAATAAAAGGTTTCAAGACCTCTGAGCATACATGCCTCAGACCTACTCTGCTCAGTTTGTAGATATAGTAGATAGGTAGTGGTATTGCTGCAAACAATGATCTAAAACTCAAGCCCCAAATGAGCTAGCAAAGTGAGATACGCCAGGTGAATGAGATGCACCAGGTGCATAACTGTACGCTGATTCGACTGATGTGCTATGACTTTCTGGAAGGACCACACACACTCCTTTATCGACAAATTATTCCATTGAGCAACCTCGTCCCCTATTGCGTCAGTCAATAGGACACTCTACTCTAGTCCCATGAAGGCCTGGAGAGCTCCCCTTTCAGAACATTCTGTCTCTCAAAGTCCACTACAGAACGTCTGATGTCAACCAGTGTGAAAACTAACACCAGGACCAAAAAGTCTCCCAAGAATTGTTTTTTTGGAGCCTTAGTTCCCACTTATAGGATCTCAAAGAATCTGGCCTATATTACCAGGAAAATAGGGGATGCACAGAAGATTCTAATGACATAGGAAAGTCTAAGCAGAAAGGTGGAACACGCATGCAAAAATATGGAATCTACAACTGAATTCTACCTTTCAGTCACTGCCTTGGTGCAGTTCGTGGTGTAAGGCCAATAGGCATAACTGCAAACTGGTACTGGAATCCCACTACAAAGTGAAGGAACAACATGTAGCACCTCTAGAAGTGACTATATAAGTAGGTATCCTTGCGATTTATAAACAATAACCACTATTTTATGTTCAATACTTGCAGCATTACAAACATTCACAATTTGAACTTCATTTTCAAGAATGAGTACTGAAGTCGTAGAACTAACCGGTGTTGCAAGCTGTAATTGGGTACCAGAAAATAGGATGCATACCATCTTTTTCCAGAGTGGTTACCCAATAGTTTCTTGACTGATCTTTTCAACAGCAGAAACAGATCAGTAAAAGCATGTGGGGAGGTGGACAGCAACAGAAAGAGGGAGGTTCAGGATTGTGAGGGAGTACCCGAATCTGACCCACTGGAGTGAACAGCTTTCACTATCACAAGAAGTTAGTCATAACCTCTACCTCTCATTTGGAAGGGAAGACCAAGGCAGGAAAACTCACTCAAATGGTTTCACCGAAGCGCAGACAGAGGTCACCATATACATTTTAGACAAGCTCATCTAAGAAAATAAGGCGGCTGTGTAAGCAGTTTCAAGTGCAGAAAATATGGTCTGTCTAACCTAACCTCTGAATTTGTTGAAAAAAAGCAGAATGGTAGATCCGAATTCCCAGCTGACTGCTAAATTCAGAATAAACCTTGCTGTACATGTCCTTGTGCCCAAAAAGACACTCTGAATCAAATATTATCTGCATATGGCATTCTACAAAATCTGAATAATCCTTCAGGTATAATGAATGCAGTAAAGTTCCTAGATTCATCCTCCGAAACGACTTGATGATAAGCACTAGCGAGGTCTAAACAAGAAAAAACTTTAGCAACAGCCAGAGCTGAGACCATTTCATGTAAATTTGCGAGAGGGTGAGCATCTACCCAAATGGCACCATTTAAACCGCGTAAGTCCACACATAGTCTCAATTTCCCAGAATATTTGACCGAATTCACAATGGGAGAATCCCGTGGTGATGACTCTAAAGATTTAATATTTTCCTATAGTAAATACTTGAGGATCAGCATTAGGATTGTGCTTTATCCCCATCTCTTCTTGATGTGGCCAACCCGAAAGTACCTGCCCCTTCTTGGATACATAAACTTTACCATATGTGCGACGGCGAGAGAAATCTAAATTGGCTTAAAAATAACCAACTAAGTCAATTTTGTGACCAGTGTAATTACCTGGACTGATAGCTGGGTTCTTAACTCTACGTTGGGCCAATTTTTTTGATGACCTCATGAGGCAAAATGGTGCCACAAGCTCATGGATCCACCAAAACATGAGTATTCACACCATTAATTGTAACATTGCAGGAAGGAAATTTAGTCCCACTTTCACATAAATTCAATACAGTGTTCACATCTTGTTCATCACTCTCAAAAGTAGTGTCAAAATCAGCAGACAAATGCAAAAAATTTACTCTCCTGGGAATTGATCTACATACGCTGGTGAAATAGCCTTTCTTCCCACACAAGATCTATCAATATCTTGACAATTTTTGGAATTCCTCAGATGCCCACTGAGACCACATCTGTAACACAAATAAGGACTTCTTTTGTTGTCTAATCTTACATCCTTGACTTGTTGTCATTTTTTTTTATATTACCAAATCTGGAAGGTACATTTAAGGTGGAGAAGTGTAAAAATAGTTGAATGAGATCATAGATTCCGGGTACATCAGGGAGCCAGGTAATTGGAGCTCAACATTGCCATTGGCATGCAATGGTTGGGACTTCCTGTGGGTTAAATGGCTCATTCATATGGTTATGGGTTATTGAAGTAACTCAGGGTCTTTACACAAGAATAATAATATATTCCACAATACATTCACGCTTTTCACAAGTTTCTATAGGCCATCCTTCCAAAAAACGGATCAAATCACAGTGCCCTCAGTATCCAGGTGTTTGCTTATTATAAGTGTAAAATGAAGAGATCACTAAGAGATCGTGTGTTTGTAGTTAATATCTAGCTTCAGTGTATAAGAGAATCTATCATGTTTACCACTTCATGTCAACAGTGCAGAATAGGTAATTCTCCTACCTTCACTTCAAGTGCCCAAATTACTGCTTGCTTATCAGCTAAAACTTGAAATATGCTCACCATAGAACCTCAGTCTTCCTCTTCCCTAAAGAGCCTTCTCAACCAGCTAGAAAAGCACCCTTACATTCACACGGTGAACAGGCCCTAGAAGTCTAAAGACCAAACACTGGTGGACCAAACACTTCCATGTCAATCTGCCATGCTAGATGGTTAGAATTGTAAACACCACAACAATGGTAAAGGATAATGCTGAGCACCATTTTCCTGTTACGTTAAGCACGCATAATTTCTTTTCATGAGACATGATCATGTTACTGCCTCAACTTTATATGCCCATTTTGATATTTAATTTAAGATGTATTCCCATGCTTTAATGTATATGAGCACATATGGTGTTTGCAGGTGCATTGGCGATGTATGTCCCTTCCCACTAAAGGTTTAGAGTCTTTTTAGTTTTGTAAGTGTAGGGTATTGGGCAACATATTGCTGAGCTATTTACTGTGGTAATGGATGTCGATATTCATGATTTCATAAGGTTCATCTGTAATGTCATTTGTGATGTTATGTTCAGTAGTTAAGAGAAATTCATTGTTGGTGTGTGCATTTTACGTTAACTCTTTACTTCTTATTAATAGTTTTTTTTATTTAGTACTCTAACCCTAAATTTATTTTCAAGTGTTTATTGAAATTATATTTGTTTATTATTTGGATTGGTCTTTCATGTATCTTTGTGACACATAGGAAATAAAGCGTGAGGGAATGCAGAATATTAGAAAAATGAAATTATGAAAATGGTATTGCCCTTTATGGAAATAAGTGAAAAATAAATAGATATGTAAAAAAAGAAAGCTATCTTAGAGAAGGGGATGCTCTAATCCAAAGGATAGGACTTAAATGTCCATACATTTCTTGAATTCTGTAATTGGAACTTCTATTTGCTATAAGAGTAAAAAATCGAAATCAGAAGTTATGATTTAATGCATTTTCCCCAATTTATGAAAGTTTTAAGACCAAAACCTAGATCACATAAGAGAGCAGGAGGCCAGCGTTTTTAGGCCACTGCTGAGCAAGTCTGCCGTTCAGATGTAAGAAGTGGCAACAATAAAAGTTCTTGTCAGACGGGAACTGAAAGCAGAAGCCTACCACGGCAGTGATTTGTTTTTTCATCTTTTTTGTCTGAAGAATCATTGTGCATCATCCAAAGAACGTTGGTGAGGTTTTCTCCTCCCCTATGCTAGTACACTCCAGTTTGAGAAGTTAAGTTCCACTGTGGCAGCTTTGTAAAATGTGTTGCTTTAAGTTCTGAGGAAGACCACACTTTTTTCATGCATGCAGGCACTATCTTAACTTCAAAGCTGCCTTTCTTATTCTCAACAACTGCAGACAAGGGGCACCCTCCAGGCATCCCTCCTGGGTT
The DNA here is from genome assembly GCF_964263255.1 of Lissotriton vulgaris. Lineage (NCBI taxonomy): Eukaryota > Metazoa > Chordata > Amphibia > Caudata > Salamandridae > Lissotriton > Lissotriton vulgaris. Next base: position 1,544,170,941 of record NC_141694.1, on the reverse strand, counting down.
TAGCCGCTTGACCAACCTCGAAACTCCTGCATCTTCAGTGCTAACCTCTTGTGCCAGTCTCAACAAACTATGCTTTTCGTTCCTGCATTTTAGAATATGGGCCCAATTTTCTCTGACGAGGATTCTTGAGCTTGTTTTCAAAGGATGATCTTTTTAGTTTTCTTTCATTTTTTTAAGGCAATAGAATGCCCCTGACAGAGATTAGAGATGGAGCTCTTCCTGCCACTGATTAAAGTGGATTCCGCATCGGTTTCTGAGTCATTGCATGATATTTCTAACATTGGCACTGTAATCAAAAAGAAGCAGAGGCCCTGGACGTTATTTGTAGACTACTGAATCTAAATTGCAAGGAATACTGAGATCCTGGTGCCAATAGAACAAAGAAATGTGCCCATTTGGCCTTTTGATGAGACTTACACAAAATGTGTGATTGCAGTTTGGGAAACGGTCTTGTTTTTAGCTGTCAACATCAGCTATGTCAGCAAAATAGTATAGGTTGGTTACTGGTCAACCAGGCTTATTCTACACCATAAAGCACAGTTGTATTATTTCCTCAGATGAAGTTGGATCTAACAGCCTACCTAAACTGCCTCTTGAAAAAGAGTATAAGCGGCTAGAACTTCTGGGGTTTACGTTTTTTGTGGAGTTGCAGCATGTTCTACCAATTATGCTTTTTTGTTTCTGCATTACATTCTGCATTACAGCTACGCACTATGGTTACATCTTCTCCAGGACCACATGTAGTAAGCTTTTGGTTAGTTGGCCTTAGAAGGGTGGAATGTTTAGAAACACTTGCTTTGTCCAAAGATAAATATACTTGATGTTGTTCATTGCATGGGCTCAGCAGTGGTCCAATGAAACCATGCCTGTATGTTCGCCTAGCTTTCATGGTATGTGCTTAGTAACTATATGTGGATATTATTTGATGCAGAGTGTCTTTTTGGGCACAAGGACAAGTACTGCAAGGTTATTCTGAGTTTAGCAGTCAGCTGTGCATTCGGATCCACAGTTCTGCTTTATTTCAACAAATTCAGAGGTTAGGTTAGACAGACCATATTTTCAGCACTTTTACCTACCTACACAGCCGCCTTATTTTCAGTCTTAGATAAGCAGGTCAAAAATGTATATGCTGACCTCTGTCTGCGCTTCTGTGAAACCATTTGAGTGAGTTTCCCTGCCTCTGACTTCCCTTCCCAGTGAGAGGTAGAGGTTATGACTAACTTCTTGTGATAGTGATAAGAAAGCTGTTCACCCCAATGGGTACTCCCTCACATTCCCGAACCTCCCTCTTTCTGTTGCTGTCCAGCTACTCACATGCTTTTAGTGAGCTGTTTCTGCTGTTGAAAAGATCAGTCAAGAAACTATTGGGTAACCACTCTGGAAAAATATGGTAAGCATCCTATTTTCTGGTACCCAAGAAGGGCTTGCAATACCGGTTAGTTCTATGACACCTGTACTCATTCTTGAGGGTGAAGTTCAAATTGTGAAATGTTGTAATGCTGCAAGTCTTGAACATAAAATAGTGGTATTGCCTAGATATCGCAAGGATACCTACTTATGTAGTCACTTCTGGGAGGGCTAAACAATGTTCTTCCACTTTGTAATGGGATTCCAGTACCAGTGTGCAGTTATGGCTATTGGCCTTTTGGCCTTTTACCACAAACTTCACCAAGGCAGTGACAGAAAGGTAGAATTATTTGTAGATTCCATATTTATTGCATGTGTTCCACCTTTCTACTAGGACTTTCCTATGCCATTTGAGTCTATGCATCCTCTTATTTTCCTTGTATAATAGACAATATTCTTTATGAGGGCCTCTAAGTGGGAACTAAGGGTTCCAAAAAAGCAATTCTTGGGAGACTTTTTGGTCCTGGTGTTCGTTTTCCGACTGGTTGAGATCAGACGTTCAAGCCATTTGGGCTTGCCAGCACAGCCTCAGTTTTCCAGAGACTTATGAAGGAAACATTGGAGGATTTATCTGGAGCTGTGGCATTCCAAGATGGAATTCTAGTTCTTGGTAAAGACCATGAAGATCATGATCACAATTTGAAGTAAGTACTTTCAGCACTGTCATCAAAAGGACTTTACAAACTGACAAGTGCAGATTAAAAAAATTGGAAGTCGAATATCCTGGGCACAACATTAGTGGGGAAGGTATTATAGCTAAGAGGAACCATGTCGACAGTATCATCAATGCCCTCACCTCTAGTTCTAATGAACAATTAGTGGCATTTCTTAGTTTAACTGAATTTTAGGCAAAACGTATCTCAAATTAGGCTTCTAAAATGGATCCATTCAGGTGTCTGTTATAGAAAATGCAGTTCGCAAGTGGACCCAAGAAATGTGCACTGCCTTTTCAATGTTGAAAGAATGTGTAATTAATGCTCCTCGTTTAAAACCTTTTGTGATTCGTGAGCAAAGTATTGTGATGGTTGATGCTAGCAATAGTGGATTGGGTGGTGTATTAATGCAAAGAGAAAATGGGAGGGAATGGATAGTAGCTTAAGCATCAAGAGCTTTACCTGATACAGAGAAAAACTATTCTGTAATAGAAAAATAACTTTTAGCTTGTGTTTGGGGAGCTGAACATTTCAGGAACTCAGTTTGTCATAAAAACGGACCAAAAACCACTAGATACATGATGGCACCAGGTGGAGGTTGCAACATGTCAGCAAGGTTGGCCGGGTTAGCTTCTAGATTGCAGAAGTTTTGCTATCAATTGGAGTATGTGAATGGGAAAAATAATGCACATGTCGATTGCATGTCAAAGTTACCTTTAGCCACACACTGCTCTGAGAAAGATGAAAAAATACATTGTGAAGTAGCATTCACAAGCAAGGATGTCAATGTTTGGCAATTCTTTCCTATTGTTCAAGAGGATAAATGGTTAGTCTAGGTGGAGAAAGATATTGAACTCAAGACTGTTGTAGAATATAAATTTAAAGGGTGGCCAGAATAAAGGAAAATTAAAAATGATTTGCCTGGGTATTTCAAAGTATGCGAGGAGCTAGCGGTTGAAAATGGCATAGTTGTTAGGGGGATACATTTGTTCACCTTTTAGCCTAATGAATTCTATTACTGGTTTAGCACACAAAGGACATTTAGGAATTTCCAGTACAAGAAGAAGACTTAAAGAATGTTTTTGGTGGCCAGGAATTGACTCATGCGTTGAACAACAAGTAAGGTTGTGCCAACAATGTGCAATGAGTGATAAATCTGCAAGAGCTCTTTGTGCTGATCCGCACCCTGTTGAGTTTCTTGATGGTCCTTTGCAGAAACTAGGTTTTGACATTATTGGACCGTTTGCTGTTTTACCCAAACAAGAATCATGTTGATTGGTTCTCATTGATTACTATCCTAAGCGGCCTGGGGTCAAGATGGTGAAGGATGTAACCTCTGAGGTTGAAGTTGAATTTTGCAGGAAAGGAATTCCACAAGAGTTGGTCGACGACAATGGACCACAATTTGTATGCAGATTTTTGCAAGATTATCTCACCAATTGTGGTGTGTCACATACGAGAATTGCTGTGTTCCATCCTGAGGCCAATGGTCAAATGGAACGCTTTAACAGGGTAGTTAAGGAAGCCATTCAATTCAGTGTAAAGAGCGGTGTTAAATGGAAGATTGCATTACAGTCTATGCTTCTAGCCTATAGAACAGCTCCTAATGCTATCACATCAGTCAGTCCTTTTGAACTGCTTAGGGGCGCAAACCAGCGTCTAGATTTGTGCCATGGTGGTTAAAAAACAAGCGTAGGACGACAATTGATGATACTGAGTTGGATTACAAGGATTTTAGACGTAAAATGGAGGTTTACAAATCCAAAATGAAGCAAGACCGGAGTTGCAGAAGGGTTCTGCAAGCAAGTAAAAAGTAAACATTGGTTATGTTGTGGGTATAAAAAAATCCAAATCGGATGGAAAGGGCAAGAGTGTATGGTTGAATCCTATCCAAGTTATACAAATTTTTAGGAATGCTGTTCGTGTTGAGGGGGTCAATGTATGAAACCTCAACTGAGTGTCATTGTTTAAACACAAAACTGAGTTGTAACACTTCTGAAAGCAATGTATTTTTAGATGTGAGAAATTCGGATCAATGTGTGAGCGGGGGATTAACTAAAGCCAATGACCCAAAAATGATAGAACAAAACGATTATCTGTAAAATTTGCAGACTATGTTCTCAGCTAAGAAAAAATAATATCTATTTTAAGGGGAGAAAGTGTGTTACAAACACGAGAGCGTGTGACGTGTGGTTGCTCGCCTGAATGTGCTTTCTATGTTTTTCCTTGAATCTGGCAAGCGGAGACACACGCCATGTTTTCTGGTGTGTCTGTGTTTTCCTTTGAGTCAACATGGTTGTCGGGACTCATGGGTAATATAGTTTTGAATTGTTCATGTTTGTATATATAGAGGGTTCGTTATGCCGTTGTGTCATTGAACTGTGTACCTGCAACTTACATGATGTCTGTCACTTCGATGTAGACTGAATAAATGGAGAAAATACCCATTACCGTTTTGAGTGTTTCCTGGAGCTTGGATTACTTTTCCTTCACTTTTCTAAGACCTCCCCTTCATTTTTGTTCAACAAACTCTTTTAAATAGGAGAGACTGATGTATTCACAGCACCCCGAATTTCATAACAAGGAAGTTAATGTAGAACTAGGGGATTGTAAAGTGTTTTCATATATATTTGGAGGTAGCAGTGCTTGGCATAAGTATGCTTAGATGACCATACAACTGCCAAGCAGATGTCTGAAACTGTGACACCTCTGGAGAGAGTTGTGTAGGTAGTGATGGGTCAAGTGGCATCAACATAAATGCCATCTGCAGGGTCTCTCTTTACCAAGGTGTACCAGATCTTTATATAAAGGATGACCCCAATGCAAATGGTGTATTTGATTACTGCCTTGCCCTTCTTAGCTCTGGTCAAGCCGACAAAGAGCTGATTATTCACTCTGTCTGGCAAGTGGGATCAATGTCATAAGATACTGCTTGTCTAGAGTACAGTATATGTAATTACTCTTCTTTTATTAAATATGGAGGAGGGAAGAAAGATGTAAGGGTAACCAAAAGAGCTTTACAAAATGTGGAAACCACCTTGGGTACGCAGGAGGGTAAGGTGTGAAGAAGCAGCATATAGGGGCTAAAGTTATCCAACCCTCTGCACTGAAGTTACTGTCACCAACAAAATTGTCTACAGGGTAAGAAGTAAAACCGAGCAACTACTTATCTGCTGGAATGGGGATGCCAGTAAGAAAGTCAAAAGATTAAAATCCCACGAGGAATGATAAATTGAGTGTGAGGAGTAAAGCAACCCTTACAGAGAATGCACCTACGGTGGTGATCTAAACAGGAAAGGTTATTCAGCTAGACACAAGAAGGCAGCAGTAGCGGCTAGTGTCAGAGGGAAGGGGTAGGTGGGGAAAGTGAGAAGACGACCAACAATTAAAAAAAGGTTAAAAAAATTAAAAAAAGAAGAACTTACCTGCTGCTTGCCACATTGCCGTCTTCTGCTGCTCTTGTGTCTCCACTGAAGGCAGAGACTCCCACACTCTGAAAGGCTCTCACGCATGAGAGCAGCATCACAATTGGCTGAGCACCAGTGATTTACTGTCCCAGGGAGACTGGTAGCCCGTGCTTTGCTGTCTCCAACCCATCAATGCAGCCGGGTTTGAGAGAGGATCAAGCGCATAACTGTTTGGCCAGTCTGAGACGGCCGGCCAGCCAAATTGTGATGCACATTGATAACAGTGCATACCACTTCCCATGGGTGCCCGTTATCCCCCTGGCCCTACCCCCCAAGACTCCTGTAAACAAAATAAAACTATAATAAACGCTAGTTTATTATCTTTTTTTACGCTACTGGCAGAGGGGGGAAATGCTCCTCCGCCATAGCAGAGGAGCTGCCCCTGGAAGGCAGAAAGGGCTGCCAGATAGTCCTTATTTGTAGCCACTGCTAGACCCTGGCGTGCCAAGGACAACACTAATTGAAAAACACTGGAAAGGTGAGATTTAAAGGATGTGATGCCTTTCGACTTGCACTACTGAATGAATTTTGCCGAATGGCTTCCACAGATTGATTTGGTAGTGGGCTTCCTGGTTGCCAAAATGATGTCTATGAATTCACCAGAAAGTCAAAAGGACTAACTGGCACTGCTCAATCTCCACACATGCATCCACTGTGTTTGAGGGCTGAGGTGAAGAACCTGACCATTCTGCTGAAAGACTTGTTTTGCTATGCATGGAAGAGGAAGGAACGGCAGAATGCCAACAGATCAGTGTACACATCTTCTTAGCCCAATCTGGGGTAACCAGAATCAGCTGTGCTCTTATCTTCTTGCACCTTCCACAGTGCTTTGGCAGAAGCAGAATCAACAAAAATGCATACAGCAGGCCCAGAGGTCAGCTGAGCCTGACTGCATTACCAGTGGGAAGTGTATGGCACATAACTGAGGATACTTAATGTTCTGGGGCAGGGTAAAGAAATCCATGAAAGGAAACCCTAGTTTGAGCAGGTTGACTAACTTTGGGGCGTAGTTCCCTTTGGTGGTCCTTCAGGGAGAAGCAACAGAGCATTTGCCCTCATGGTCAGCAACCCTGATAGGTGAGCAGCTACCGGGATGAATCTCCATTGCCGAGCCCACTTCCACAGGTGAATTGCCTCCCAATACAGGGTCCACAAACCCCACACTGACCTGCCTATTGATATAATGAATGGTAATGGTATAGTCTGAGAAAATCGGAATAAGGCTCTCTGCGATGGAAGCAAGAAGCACCTTCATTTCAAAACAGACCGCTGGCAACACAAGCACATTAATTTGCAAGCGCTGCTCCATCGTCGACCAAGACCCACACACCATCTTTCAATTATATAAGCAACTCAACCGAGCGGGACAGTGGTAGCCAATGCCAGGAGAAGGCTAAAGAATGACAGACCAGTGCATATCTGGATGAGCAGGGTAGGAGATCTACACCTGAGTTTGAGACTGAAGGGTTGTCATCTAGCATGTGGCACCAACACGATGCACAAGGCCCTGAAGCCATACAGTTGAAATACCTGCAAGACCAGGATCAGCGTCAGAGTCTTAGAAACCTCACTATCATTTCCTGGATAGCTGCAATACTCTTAGGAGGAAAAGGGCCTTCGTGTGGGTCGTTTCCAGTTCTGCCCCTATGAAGATTTGCTTTGCATCGGCGAGAAGTGGGAATTCTGGATGTTGATAGTAAAGCCCAAGTTGTGGAGGTAAGTGTTACATTCAAGGGTGTAGTCTTATAGGTTACAAAAGATGTAGGTTTATTAGGTTCAGACCAGGTTACAAGTAAATTAGGTAGAGCCCCACCAGGAGCAGCATCTTGCAGCTCAGACCTTCTAATTGTTTCACGTTTGAGCACTGCGTCTCCGGCACTTGGTTCACCTTTGACTGCATGCACATTCCCCAAAAATATTTTTTAATATATACAACTGACAGAAAAAAATACAGAAGTTGTCGATTTATATTCCAACTGGCCTCTAATATTACTCAAACATTTGTTGTATGAAAAAATGTTTTTGCCATTAATTATTGGATTCCTCTAAATCATGAAGAGATCTCCCACCTTCAGCGAGTCCCACGGGACAGCTGTGTGTATATTAGGTGTTAAGAATTAGGTGTACGTGTTGAACGCCGTGAAAAACCAGTACAAATTAAACCCCAACACAACCAAGAGCAAGCAACAAAAACGAAAAATTATCGCAATATATATTTCAACCACATTATTGGTTCAGTTACCTTCATGTATCAAAAGATGCAGTGCATGGGGGCTACTAGTTTGGATATCAGTTCCTACAGAGGCCATGGTTTGATGTGCTACCTAAGGTACTGCCCTTTTTACCTCCATCCCAACAGCAGAGGTACTGTATGGAAAAATGACTTACTTGAAGTAACCATATTCCTGGTATGTACATAATCTTACTGCAGATTCCTAATTTTATGTACTATCCCTCCAAGATTCACACGGATTTGGAAAGTTTTTTTATATAGCAACAATAGCCCTCCAACGCCACCAGGTGCAGCTGCAGCCATGACCCCACCTACCGACATGAATATGTAAGAATATCTCAGGCTCTAATCATAGTGCTGGTTCCTGGACGTTTTCTGTTTCCCATGAGGGGTCCAGAGATAAACAGAGAGAGCATCAACAGTTTGAAATACAGCACTCAGGGCCGGCTTCAGCGCTGGTGGTGCCCTGTGCAACAATCATTTTTGGTGCCCCCACATCTATGACCACCTCTTCAGATTCTCTCACTACCACAGGGCAAATGTGCCCCTCATCTCTCCAATAATAAGTTATTGCTAAACAACTCTAGTATGTGCCCCACACGTTGTAACCTACCTCCTCAGCTTAGAATTCCTGGGCCTACACTGCCCCAAAGTAAGGTAGTTGTGGTGTGATAATTCTTGCTCAATTAAATATGTGAAAGTCACTCACCACTGAACAAAATCCCAGAGTCAACAATGTCTCACCACCATAACAAGGAACCACTGTAATCTTGTCTGGTTCTAATAAATCTGAGTGGCAATTTTCACTGATGCCAACATTTATTCCCAGCTCGAGCCAGCGTCTGGGCACAGGTAAAACTCACATGTTTTACAACATAGCTGATGTCCACCTACTCCTTCTGCAGTAGAGATCCTTCCTTAGTGATCACGACCAAGGTTAATTTCATGCTGCTGGTTCGCTCACTTCATAACTTGCCGCATTATTTGTATCACAGTGCTGCCTGTTCACTTCCCTCTGCATGACTAGCAAACCATGAAATCTTCTCGTACATACGAACTTCAATCTTGTTAACAACAAAGTTCTTTCAACTCAGCAGCCACACTCTAGATCTGTTGCACAATTTATGCCGGCATGTGAAAATGCTCTGGACTGTAGACTGTCTGGTGTAATCTACACTGGTGGGGCTACCAGGCACAATCCTTCCTCACAGGCTTCAATCTCTTTTGTTTTGTAATCCACTTAGTTTAAATAACTATCTTGCATTTAAGAAAAATGCATAAAAGTACATAGTGCAAATGATAATTCAATAAATTAAGCTAAAGGGCATCATAGGCATATTCTTTCTTAAAAACCTAAAGCGATAAAATGTCACATACAATTCTTATCTATGTAAAATAACACATTTCATCAGCAGTTAACTAGGTTGCGAGTTTTTAAGGCTGCGCATAAATGGGAAGCAGTTCCAAAGCACACACAAGGTGTCTCTAGCTGTTGCATAATTGACAATGCGGTGATATAGCTGCGGAGACAAGCCTACTTTAAAAAGGGGATAATAAATCTCTCTTTCCTTTACAACAATTGGCAAAAAAATAAAAAATGTACAATTGATTGTTTGGACATTTTGTCACAGGGGCAACAGTCCAACTGATTTTGGGAAAAGACATTTGCAGGGTAGCCCAACATTAATGTCACATAGTTAAAACGGAATCTTGTCAAAATAAATCGGTGATGGTTATTTTCTACAAAGGTAAGGTATGAAGATGGGCCATGTAAAGTTGGTGGGGTCGCATTATAAGCAATTAGTGTTACCTTTTCTCTGTATCTATTCCATCTATCTTGTGCACATTTCTCTAGGAAAATTCTTTAGTCTAATCTTATCCAAGAATCACAATGTCAGGTTGGGCATAAAGATCCCCCAACACCATCGATTCAAGGGCACACCTTATTGTAGCCAAATGACTTTTGAGGCATGCTCCATTTTCATTACGTCTCTCAGGATTAATTGGTTTGGCTGTCCCTCCTCCTATTTCCATATAGACAACCATAGTAGCAAAGGGGCTAATTTGATTGTACCCGTAATGTATGGTAATGCTAACTCTTTACGGATTATGTACTTTGTAGAAGCCTTTGGGACAGACTGTAATCTTTTGGCAAAACTGTCCTCTATCATTTGTAAGTTATCCACTCGAGTTGTACCCCAGATTGCAGCCCCATACTTTGCTATGGAAACTGGTTTCTATCTCATGTATTGGTTTATTACCCAGGTTAGAAGCAAATCAAACAATTGCAGCTATACTTTTCCTCATCTGTGTAGGTCTTGTGGGCACCATAGTCTTCCAATCTAGCTTAGTGTCAAAAATCAAACCTAGATAAGAGAAATTCTCTACATTTTCAATTTTGCTTCCTTCAATATTATACTTTGCACTGGTTATCCTTCTTCCCCAATAGACATAATAAAAGACTGTTTTGTTAACATAAAAATCTAGGTTCTTCATGAAAAGGGCGTAGTTCGTAATACTCTTTAGTAAGGAAAGGGGTGTTCGGGCAAGTAAAACCACATCATCTCCATACAATAAAAATGGGAAATGGGTCGTGTTCGCTCTCGGCGTATCTATAGATTTTTGCACCAGATGTTATTTAGGCTATTCGTATATAGCGAGAACAAAAAGGGTGCGAGTATGCAGCCCGGTCTTACACCATTTGCAATAGTGAATGGTCTGGTGCACTCTCCTTGTTTACCATGACGCACCCTTGCAAAGGCTACTATATACATTTGTCTAATAAGGCAGATAATTGAGATATCCACCCCAATTTGCTCAATTATATGCCACAACTTATTGTGATTGACACAGTCAAAAGCGGACAAAAGGTCCATAAATGCTATATAAAAACTTTCTTGCTTGGCCTGCGTATATTTTGCTGCTGCTAGGAGAGCCAAGTTCAGACATTGTTCCACCGTTCCTCTGCCCTTCCTGAACCCATATTGCACCTCAGTAAGTATCCCCTTATCAGCTATCCATTCTTTAATTACTTAAGCAGTTCCACAAGTTTGTTGATAGTTTCTTGTTCTTCATGCGTAGTTTTTTTTTACGTTTGTTGCCAGTATTACAATCTAGGATGTAGTCTTGTAGGTTACAAAATATGTAGGTTTATTTGGTTCAGACCAGGTTACAAGTAAATCAGGTAGAGCCCCACCAGGAGCAATATCCTGCTGCTCAGCCCTTTCCAATCCAGCTATCCACTCTTCCAAGCACAAACACTTAACATTCCAACCATCCAATGAGCTCACACGCAGACTGAGCAGCAGGGACTTGGAACTCTGGAGAGGATGCATAGTAACCATGACAAGTCACAACAGTAAATCATCATCCACTAAAGGTATTCCTGACTAGCATCAGGCACTTCTATTTCACAAGTAAGTTGTCCAAGTACAGAGCTTCATGGACTCCTGATCAGCACTATGATGCCACCACTACCGAAAGCCGACTGGGTCTCAGAGCTCCCTCGTTCTTGGAGGGCAAAAAAGTGAACGGAATAGAATCATGTGTCCTCTTCAATTAGAGGGACAACCTCTATGGTTCATTTGTTCAACAGGGCAAAGACTCCCTCATCTAAAAATTGAAGTGTGTGCGACACAGCACGTCCTATTGGAAGGATGTCAGACTGAAGGAAAGGACAGGAAGGGTAGGACATAGCCCTTGTGGATAACCTGGATGGCACAGCAATGCACTTCAGTTGCCTCATAGCTGTGGAAAGATGTAAGACCCTCTGTTACACCAGAAGATAATGATGTGAAAGGCAACGTCCGAGTGGTGTTGAGGCAGCAGAGCCATCAAAGGATGGTTGGGACTACCTCTACTGCGGTTGGTTTCATTCCTTAAATCCACCTATGCCCAGAAAGGAGTGCTGTAGCCCATGGCATGTCTGGACAAGATGAGTAGGCTATTTCTGCTGGGACTGCATCACCATGGGGTAGCCAGTGAGATGGGATCAGGAAGCTAGGCTCCATGCACGGGCTGTAGCTCTACTCTTTCAAAAATTATCCAGGTAGGAGTCAGATTTTTCTCCGAACAGCTGCTTCCAAGGCTTGGATATCACAAAAGAAGCCAGAGGAAAGCATCTAAGTGTGCTGAAGCAGCGTGACAAGTGTGTTCTTTGATTTATTTGAATTATTGCACAATGGTGAATAAAGTTCAATATCGGTTTGGCTGAATTCAAGCTGTCATTGACACAGTCAGTGAATGGCTTTTTCATGTGGTCAAGCAAGCATACTAATTTAAATGTCACTGATTATCACAAGGCATGAGCATACTGACACAGAAGGTAGCTGGAATTAGCAGTGTGGGGGTATGGGCTTGCATTAGCAAAGATTCTCCTGCCTACAATTTAACTTTTTTCTGAATACCTAATCAGAGGCACCATTAAAAATGCATTTAGTGTTCTTCTTCATGAAAGACTTTTGGACTCAGAGATGTACTAGTGAAGGATGAGAAGAAAGAAACGTGTGAATAATTTTGATAGGGTCTATAATGTCTGTTCGCTGCCAGGCCCAAACACCATTTATTCCATGGACAGAAGCAAATGCTCCACCCCTGAGGAAGAGGGTTGTACGAGCTGTCAAAATGCTGGACTTCCCATCTGCAGAGGGCAATGTAAATTCCAAGGTTTCCGCCGCTTTATGCACTACATTCATAAAGAAGAATTCTCTGAGGCAGGATCAGAGAGGTGTAGGAGATCCCTTTCTGGTTAATTGTCTAGGGCACTCACATTTGGTAAGTCTAGATACAAGCCAGAATCATTTTCAGTTGGGAAGGTTATCAGCTGCCAAATAACTATCCTCTGCATGATCATAATCTGTATCGAGCATCGTGAGGGTGTTGGAGCCAAATATCTGCAGCATTCAGGCAAATTTGAGAACTAGATAAGTGCTCTGCCAAGGGAATATCTTTACCACATGGCTATGATCTGATATTGAAGGCTTTCAGAGCAGCACTGTAGTCTGTTGTCGGCTCCGATGTTGACAACTTTTTAGGTGCAGAGTCCATGGAGTGCAGCATCAGAAGGTGTCATAGTTGGAGCCACCAAATCACCAGAAACAAGCTCTGGTGGCCCAAGGTTTGCCAGAGCCATCTTGAACAGATCCAGTATAGCAAGCTGGAATACCTCAATCTGCATGGGGTCTGCTGATACACTAAAACCCCAGTTTCATATTTTTCAATAACAGGATCTTCGACGACGAGGAAGAGTTTTGTATCAGGGACTACCATTAAGACTACGAACGGTCCCGGGAATGTTTCCTGAGGGAAGAAGAAAACTTTTCTTCCAATGACACTTTTTTGTAGGAATATCTTCTGGGAGTTCTCCCTCCCAGCAGTTGTCATGTGGACCCGGATGGGACATCATCTTCGCCATATTTGGTAAGACTTAAAACCTGAATGTTTTGGAGGAGATATATGACCTGTCGACAAACCGAGAGAGCGTTTCAGACCCACATCAATTTGGTGCGTCAAAAGAGGCACTCGTGCAAGCGCACCAGTTGACGCCCAATATATTCCAGTGCCAACACGACTGGAGGCTAAATAGTAACTGGCACCACCCAGTAGCATGGAGAACTTCTGTTTAGGAAAAAAGCTTCCCAGACAAGTCAGAAACCTAAAGGGATAGTTCATAAGATGAGATATCTGTGGGAAGGTGTATCATCAGAAAACGCCAGTTCCTACTGACACTTGCATGCTAGCTACGACACCCCCCTCCAACTGATTACCACATCACATTTCTGCTTTACTGTGATTCCTCCTCAGCTTCACAAGCAGATAGTAATGCAGCAGACTATTGACATTCAACACTGCAAAATGCCTCTTACCTCTCCGTGATTGAAATGGTTTCTGTTTAATGAAAACCCAGTAGCATCTCTTCAATGGAATATTGGTAATTCAAGTTTTTTCAAAAACCCTTTCAGTGCAATCACATAATTCATTTTGAACATTAAACCTGCACTTATTTCTGAATGGCCATACTGTCGCAGACAATTAAGGGCATTGGCAATGTAATTTCTGGTGCACGAAGGACACGAAAAACATCTCATTGCTGGTGGCAAAGGTTTAAAAACTTGTTTTTCCGATTAGTCATATTCTTTTCATTATTACAAACCATCTTAACAGATTCTAAATACCATCTCTGCTGGGATCAGAAGCCTCCCACTGCTGAAGATAAGCTTCCTATGAGCTAATAGCGGTGCCCTGTGGTACCTGGAGAGGAAGAGTTCATTATAAACTCTCTGAACACAAATACAGTCAATATGGGAAGCACCTATAAATTGCAACGATTTAACACAATTATTACCCTTACCAAGAAACAAAACACAAATGCTTCATGTTTACAAGCTGCTTTGGAAATGTAGCAAGAAAAAGGCTGCACGCTTACCCCACTTTGCCAGGCAGGTACATAAGCAAAGGAACAACTGGAGAATCCTCATTGCCATAAATAATGAAGCCCATTGAATTCAGCTTCTGCCTGAAGTATTTAGTGTTTTCTGCAAGTTGTCGCACTCTTTCAATGCCTGAAAAGAAAAATATGGCCAATAAAAGTAGATCTTATTAATATTTGCATTAGAAAACTACAGTGCCAGCAAAGGGGGCGTTCTAAACAGCATATGCTTGTAAGGATACATGAACAAATGTCTAAGAAATGCATGTACAGAAAAATCATAACATTTAAGTCTTTTAAATCTTTTATAGAAGTCTTCCTAACCTCTACATCACATCCAAATAGTGCCATATGTTCATAAATATACTATGTATATTCAGAAACAAATATAAAAATATAACTTTATACAATAACCATCTGGTACTTGGAAACAGTTGCAGTTAGAGATGTACATACCTTGTGCCCTGGGTAGACTGAACATTATACGCCGAAGTACATTAACCAAGCATAACAGGGAGTACACTGCAGCGGTGCCCTAGCTCGATTCACTCAGGTCTTTGGGGAAAATCGGTTTGCACCACTTGGAGAATGCGGTGCATGCACATTTTTTCTTGCGAGACTGGTTTCCCCTTGAGATTACCGTTCACATATATTTCGTTTGTTTACCAAATTCCAATGGGATATATGGCACAACCCATTTTGTTTTTTAGAGAGATTAGACACAGCATTTGAGGCTATGAGGATTTTGAGCTGCGTTGTTTCTGCCGACTGACATTTCATTGCATGTACTGTAGTGCCTCATTAAATAGTGCTGCAGTTTAGGTGGGGAAGTTCTTGTCAGCAGGTTGGGAAGAGGAGTGGAGTACGAGGGTACTATATTTTTTTTAAAAGCAGCAATCACTGCACTGCAAACACCGGTGTCAAGAGGGAATTAGTGCTTGGCATGTGGTGAAATATCAGCAAGTCACATCTGTGGCCTTTGGAGCATTTGCAGGTTGATGAGGGAAGTCCACGTAGCTAGTTCCTCACGATTTTAGAAAACTGAACGTCTTCATGCAGGGGATCAATCGTAAATTAACTATGACACTGCCAGAGTAATTAAGCAGGAAACTCCACCCATCTTAGTAGTAGAGAACTACATTCCACAAGTTGAAAAACAAAAAAGTAAATAATATATTAAGCGTAGCAGAACTCCGTCACAATTGCCATCTTATAAGAAACTGTGTCTCCTGAGGCGGAAGCCGGGAGCTGATAGCCGCACTTTTTAAAAATTTGAGTGTCACGAATAATCTGTTGTGTGTTTTAAAGTAGAGATTCTCTTACCCACATCGCAGCCCCTTGCATCACCCGCGCAGCGGATCTTAGCGCTGCTGCGGGAAGGTAAACAAGGAAACACATTTCCGCCATTACTGGCGCGAAACACAGCCACGCCCCTTTGAGGCCACGCCCATAACTCACCACTATTTAAGCGCCGCTGACTACGAGCGACACTTAAGAAACTGTGTCTCCTGAGGCGGAAGCCGGGAGCTGATAGCCGCACTTTTTAAAAATGTGAGTGCCACGAATAATCTGTTGTGTTTTTTAAAGTAGAGATTCTCTTACCCACATCGCAGCCCCTTGCATCACCTGCGCAGCGTATCTTAGCGCTGCTGCGGGAAGGTAAACAAGGAAACACATTTCTGCCATTACTGGTGCGAAACACGGCCACGCCCTCTCTAGACGAATCCCCTAATCCCATTAAAATGTGTCATTTCCGACCGCGCAGCGGGCGAGCGCAGCGGGCGCCCCGTTTGCGTGCCTAAGGCAAGCCAGTCTGTGCCCGTCCGTGCCGGGACCGGGCTTAGGGCCAGAACCCCTGACCAAAGTCTTCAACAAGGATCATTAGACTACCCCAAATCCACCTTGATGGAACTGCGCCCGACAAATACCCAATGTGTTCAACACAACCCGTATAGACTCTTGGATACCAAAAAAACTCACATGTCCTCATTGTAATTTCAATCTACATATAGCTAATGAAAAGGTTAAAACAAACATTACTATAGCTGCTAAGCCCATAGAATTTTCCGCAGCACTTATTAATGCACGCTCCCTGATAAAGCACCGGCAGGAAGTATCCGACCTCATCCTGGATAACAACTTAGACTGTCTCTTTCTAACAGAGACGTGGACGGATGAGGCATCTGATCCAGATATGGCAGTCGCGACTCCCCTAGCCTATAAAGCCTACTGCTTAGATAGAGTAGGGAAGCGTGGAGGGGGACTAGCCATCATTGCTCGCGACCACATAAGTGTGAGAATATCACATATCTCCTTCCACCTCTTGTGCAGCCCTCCAATTTGATCTTAAACTCACTCCGTCATCCCATTTCAAAGGAATGCTCTTATATCGAGCCCCAGGCGCACGTACCAGCTTCCTAGCCAACTTGGGCTCAATACTAGAAACTCTGGCGATGGAAGACTCATTCACAGT
The DNA here is from genome assembly GCF_964263255.1 of Lissotriton vulgaris. NCBI lineage: Eukaryota > Metazoa > Chordata > Amphibia > Caudata > Salamandridae > Lissotriton > Lissotriton vulgaris. Next base: position 1,544,154,281 of record NC_141694.1, on the reverse strand, counting down.
CATAGGTGACGTGAACTTCCATCTTGAGAACTCCTCCGACAATGATACCCGTACCTTGATATCAGATATGGACAATTTGAGTCTTAGGCAACTGGTCACCACCCCCACCCACAAGGCCGGCCATACCCTAGATGGCATCTTTTCCAATATGGAAGGCATAAAAATGACAGATACCTTACCAATGCCTTGGACTGATCACCATGCCATTCTAATAAAAATATCAGTCAAAACTAATAGAACTAGACGAGAACCCTTATGGAAACCAGAAGCCTTCAAGATGTGGAATGACATTGATCAGACGGAGCTAACTGCTCTACTCGAAAGGACCCGGCCCTGCCTGTCCACTGACCCTAACACCGCCACACGTCAATCTCAGGAGTGGCTGGGCACTGTTACGGACTCCTTAGCCCCAACCAAAAAGCCTTCTAGAAATAGAACAACGCCATCGGCCCCGTGGTTCACAGAGGAACTACGCAAGAAGAAACAACTTTGCAGAAATAGGGAAAGGCATTGGCGCAGATCCTACTGCGCAGAAAGTAAGGCTAGCTATAAGGAAGCACTTGGGCAGTATAAAGCCCTCATTGTTGATACCAAGAAAAAGTTTTTCACAGAACAGATCGATAATGCTAAAAACTCCAGTAAAAAACAGTACGAGATCACCAAGATCCTAGCGGGAAACACGCCGGACTTAGCTCCGCCACAATCCCAAGTCTTCTGTGACTCACTGCCAATTTCTTTTTCACCAAGGTGAACGATATATACCAAGCATTCTCCGTTAAAACGGTAATCAACTCACCCATGTCTGACAGCTGGACTCAAGATACCGAACTGGCCAGTTTACAGACCTTGGAGAAACAAAAATTAATTACATCACTGCTACCATTAAATCAGGATCAGCATTAGACCCCTGTCCTCTTAAGGTCATCCGTCCGGTAATGGATTGCCTAGCTCCTGACATAGCCTCAATCTGTAATGCAATGTTCAGAACAGGGATTTACACGGACTCTCTGAAGAATACACTAGTTAAACCTCTTCTGAAGAAAGCCAACTTGGATAAAGAGCAACTAAAAAACTACCGCCCCATAGCTAACCTACCTTTTCTAGCAAAGGTAGTTGAGAAGGCTATGAATGCACAACTCTCCGAGTTCATAGAGAAGCACCAATTATTGGACAACACCCAATTTGGCTTCCGCAAGTACCATGGTACGGGGACTGCCCTAATTAAAGCAACAGAGGATATAACAGTGATCAGGGACCAGGGAGGAACAGCGATACTGGTACTGCTTGATCTATCCGCAGCCTTCGACACGGTCGACCATAAGATCCTGGTCGACCGTGTCGGAAAGATGTGCATTCGCCACATGGCAAAAAACGTGCTCTCCTCCTTCTTAGCCGGGAGAACGCAGGTGGTCACATTGGGGCAATTCCAATCAGACAAGCTGTCACTGCCGTATGGGGTACCCCAAGGCTCATCCCTCAGTCCGACACTATTCAATATCTATGTGTCGGACCTGGCCTCTGTCATCAAAGCCCATGGGATGAGCCTTACCTCATACGCAGATGACACGCAGCTTGTGTTGGCCATTAATGGGGATGGAGAAAAGGTAGCAGCAAATTTTCAAGGAGGCATGCGGGCGATTGGAGAGTGGATGGCCTCCAACTGCTTAAAACTAAATTCCGAAAAAACGGAAGTGGTCATTTTCGGACACCTCTCACCCAGTTGGTCTACTACCTGGTGGCCCCCTCCGTATGGAACCCCCCCTAAACCAGTCCCTACTGTTAGAAATCTTGGAGTTACTTTTGACGAGAACCTGAATTTTATGGCCCATGCAAACAAAACAGCAGCCACTGCCCACCATAAACTCAGGCTGATTAAGAAAATAATGCCATTCTTACCAATTGCAGCAGGTAAGACACTGGTAAGCTGGTAAGTGTTGTCCTCTCTCGACTATTGCAATGGCTTATTTATTAAAGCTCAAGCCAGAGTGACCAACAAAATGCAGACAATCCAAAACGCTGCAGCCCGTCTCCTGTCAGGAACCCCGAAGTTTATGCCAATCTCCGAGACCATAAGGGACCTTCATTGGCTCAAAATCCGGAATAGGATTAAGTTTAAAACGCTTTGCATAGTCTACAAAGCACTGCACAACCATGGTCCGCATTTCCTGAAATCCCACCTTAGGTTCCATTCATCCATAAGATCGCTCCGATCCAATAACCTCAAACTCTTGCAGATACCACAATCTAAAACAGTCACTTGGGGCGATAGACGCTTCTTGGTGGCTGCTCCTAGATTGTGGAATTCTTTGCCAGCAGCCATCAGAGAAAGCACGTCCTTGATGCAAGTTCGCAGAAAAATAAAGACCTGGCTGTTTGGTCAAGAATAGCTGCCGAATCAGTCTTTGGAAACCTCACGCACAGTATCTAGCGCCGAGACGCCTACGGGCATTTGTTCGCGCTGTATAAATTGCAAAAATAAATAAATAAATAAGTATCTCATGGTGGTAAATTCCTCTCCGCTCGCTGAATTTGCGGAATTTCGGCAATTCCGCGTTCCGTGGCATAGCGGAATTTTTTCCTTGTTTGTGCTTTCAAAATGTGTGTTTGCGCACACAGGTGCGACTTACCCGGATCCCTGCATTCGCAGACTAGTTTTCCTATCCGTTTGCGTCCGGCCATGCGATCCCGCGAGAGTGTGCGATTGCGAACATGTTATTTGGACGCGCCATCGGACATCCGCTTTTACGAACAGGAAACACGTATCGCGAGTGAAACAAGATTGCCGCGACCGCATGGGTAATTTTCGCAAGATATTTCCCCCCGAACACACAAACAGCGTCCCCGAGCAGGAAAAACGCATCGTGAACGAGTGGAACAAGCAATTCCGCATGCTTGCGGAATTCTGCATAGTTTGCAGAGATTTTTTACCGTTTCGCAAAACCTCGCATAAAGCAACTACGCAAATTCCGTCCAGCCTTACTTATAAGAGGGTTGGTCCTGCTGGAATATGGCTAACTTGTACGTAAATTGCAGGCAAGTAACAAACAACAATAAAATGGCTGGTCAACTCATACAATAAGTAATGGCTGGGTCAAGGAATGGTTGCAACCTTTTAGCGTTGTAAGCACATTAGTTGTCACTTTGTGTTAAAAAAAAATAATCAAAGCAAATGTACTGGAGGACAACTTCAGGATAGGAACGAAATTAAAAACAGATCAGAAATTAGAGGAAGTGGAGCAAGATAGGGAAGGCAATTACAAACGAGAACAGGAGACATGGGATGATACAGGCAAATAGTTAAGAATAAGGGTAAGACCTGGAGCAGAGAAGAGTCAAGTGGCAACATCGAGATTGCATCTTGCTAAGTGTTATGACATTCAGGTTAGTCTCTAGGACCTATGGTCAGGATGGCCTTTATTCGGTGAGGTGGGGGCGTTAAAAGGGCCGCTCTCGTTGGAACTGGTAATAAAGAAGATTTTTTGAAATGGTTCGAGGTAGTGGTGAAATGTTTTAAACGCCCACACAACCTCAGTACTCCAGGACGTTTGGGAGATGAAGAGGAGTCTATTAGAACTGAGGGCTATTGACTGAAGACCACTGTTAAATTTGAATAGATGGAAGGTTGGGATACTTTTGGCCTTGAGGAAAAGTAGTCTGATTTCATATCAATTAAATTCCTCGAAGCAATTCCACAGCTGTTTTTTTGAAGCACATTTGAGTAGTGGTAACAAAGTTTTGGGACTCTTTTGTAGTAGTGTGGTCTAGCATGGCTTTTTTAGTCGTGTGTGAAGAAAACTTTTTTTGAGGGTAGCTGTAGCTATACTTTCTATTAAAGACTAATGTAAGATATAATGTACGAGGGGGGCTATTATATTTGATTAGTCCAATCTTAGTGGGTCAACAGCCACTGGGTGAGAAGGCTGTTAAGGAGGCAGAGGTGGTGGTTTTGTAAACTCGTGTGTGAGAGAAAAAGAGAGATCTTATTTGTTTTTTATTGTTTTGTGGGCGTTTTCAGTGAGAGCTTTGCTACACTGCTGAATGTAGATATTTTTGAGATTTTGAAAGAGGCTAAGACGAAATTTGGGGGACCATTTTGCTGTTGGATCTGGATAAGTGAGGTTTAACACCTGTAGGGGTATTTTAATTAGTTCATGGGAAAGGTTTGAGTGGGAAGGAAAAATCATCTTTCTGGTGTTTTGTACAGATAGATTTGTATTGTTTCAAGTTAGTTGTGGATAGTGACCATTCACAATTTTTGTTTTAGGAATACGAAGAGGTTTTTGAATCAGAGGATTCCGAGAGAGCCCTTCAATCAGACTTTGCTTTTTTTGGCTGCTGAGTGCTGAAATTAGATAACATGTCTAGTGTGCGAGTCAATGGATGGCTTCTTTGCGGGCATTTGACGCATCATTTTGAAAGGAAAAGATGTTCAATGGTAATACTGATACTTTGTTGTTTAGAGGGGCTTGGAAGCATTGTTCTTAATGAATCTAGTAAAGCTTGCTTTTGTCCTGTTTCGCTTGTTGATCAGGTGTTAAGAGGGTGACTGGGAAAGGGATGGATGTGTAGCATGTCTATTAGATGTTTTCTACAGCCTAAAGCATTGATTACTAAGTTCTACTGAAAAAGAATATTGAGGTTCTGTTCTATCCATGTTGTGGGTAGGATTTTTTCACCAGCAGATGTAATCTGAGTGCTTTGACCTCTTCAGTATAGGATGAAACATTTGGGAAACATGAGTTTTGCTTACAAGTTGAAGCTTTCAAGCAGTACGCGACCGGTCTGATGATAGAATGAGATAGGAGCTAGTGCACAAAATGGTGAGGCGCCATTAGCAGGGGCAGAAATTTTAAAGAGTTTGGAAATTAGTACGGGTGTTCCTTACTACTTGCAGAAGTCAGACCTGTGCCTGAATTAGAGGGAAATTGATTTCCTTTTCCATAGTTTATTCCAACTCTTCAACGATCAGCTCGGAAATCCGAGCATACATTAGAATCTGGTTGTACTGAGTGATAGTTTTTCCTTAGGCCACCAATTACTTATTGGTTTCAGATTTGTTTTCCTGTTTCCTAGGGATTACCACTGGTAGAGATGGATTAGTTACTTACCTGTAATCCTAGTTCTCGTCCAGGGGTATACTTATCTAAGTCCTAAGCACTGAATAGTCCCGCCCTTGTGCGGGACCCCGGAGCAATAGCCAATAATATGCATATATTAATACACATAAAATAACTATATATATATATATAGATAATATGCAGCCCAATATAACCATACTAGGCTCAAAAGACTGCCCCCAAATGCCTGTAAAATCTTTACATTTGTTAAATAAAGACATATGCCTGTAAAATCTTTACATTTGTTAAATAAAGACATATAAATTACATTATATGAAAATGCAAAGAAGAACGCACTGCCTTTGTGGTCTTTGAAACACACAACCTTTATTTTCAAAGGTAAAACCGGCAGGATCATAGAGGCAGCTTTAGCCTAGATAGGCTGCATTGTAACAATAGGAAAGAAACTGGCGCCGTGCTTTTAAGACCTCTATGATCCTCCAGGCTCCCATCATGCACCACAGGTGACAGTTAGGTCAGTTCTTTTGGACGGCGTATAACAGTGTAATCACAGCATGGGTAATATGTAAAATAGCCAGTTCTGGTATTCGACCGGGGAGGAGGGTGGGTGTGCTTATGACTTTGATGAGTATACCCCTGGAAGAGAACTAGGATTACAGGTAAGTAACTAATCCTTCTCTTCCAGGGGATACTCATCAATAGTCATAAGCACTGACTAGAGTAGCAAGCCCATCCCATACCCTGCGGACGAATACCAGACCCTCTAGACAGCACACTACTATATGTATTACCCAAACAAATTCCTCAGGGATGCCTGACCAACTTGGGCATCCGCCTGAGTATCAGAATCAAGGCAGTAATGGCGGGCAAAGGTGTGAACCGACCGCCACGTAGCTGCTTTACAAATTTCATGCACAGGTACATTTTTAAGCATTGCTATAGTAGCAGCCTTTCCTCTAGAGGAGTGCGCTCTCGGTCTACCCGGGAGCTGCTTTCGTGCCATCTGATAACATAACAAAATGCATGACACAATCCATCTAGTAATGGACCTCTTAGAAGCAGGCAAGTCCGTATTCAGAGGACCATAGTTCAGAAACAGATGATCAGACTTTCTGATACTTTTAGTTTTATCAAGGTAAAACTTCAAAACTCTTTTCAAATCCAAAGAGTGCAGAGCTTTTTCTGCTGCAGAGCTCGGATTAGCAAAAAACATAGGTAGTGTCACTGATTGGTTTATGTGAAAATCTGAGATTACCTTAGGAAGAAATCTCGGATGGGTCCGAAGCACCACTCTATTCGCATGGAAAACGAGATAGGGTCTGTTGCACAAAAAGCCTGAATCTCGCTCACCCTGCACGCAGAAGTGATAGCTACAAGGAAGGACACCTTCCACGACAGATGTTGAAGAGAAGCTTTGTGTATAGGTTCGAATGGGGGACCCATCAATTTAGACAAAACCACATTAAGCTCCCAAGGAGGTGAGGGGGCCCTCACGGGAGGATACACCTTCCTGAGACCCTCTAGAAAATCCTTCACAACTGGCATTTGAAAGAAAGAAACCTGAGTAGGGGACTTTCGATATGCTGTTATTGCTGCCAGATGGACCTTAATAGATGAATACTGCAAACCTGCTTTGGCCAAAGAAAGTAAGTATGGTAACAGTACTGTCATATGGATACTTCATTACATATATTGCGTTAAGTTAGCATGAGTGTATTACATGTTTAAACAGCCGGTTTGCCTTCGGCTTCAGTTTTGCACACGACACATACTTGTTGTTGTAGCTTTCACCCTAGAAGCGGTGAGGTGGTTTATTTGAGAATAATATGTTATTTCTATGCTATCAGCTTTGCCTGGTACACTTGGTACAACTGTCTGCACACTGAGAGCTGCACACTCTAAGATTAACCTAACACAAGGTTGCTGGGAGGCCTGATCCTCGCACCACATTAGACATAACACAAATAATGTTGATGCCAACATTTTGGGCTCTACGCGGGTTTAAGATAGAGTTACACGGCATGAACGAAGACACTTGGTGCTGCGCATGAAGAGAGCTGGTAGCTGTTGATGTGAACTGCGGCTACTGACATTGAGAGGTATGGGGCCGCCCTGCTAAAGCCCGAATGAGACCTTCATATATATAAAATAATATGCTAGATAGGGTGCGCGAAATATAGGTGCTATCGATTTCTATAGTTTTTGCATTATAACATGCTAGCACCTTTTGCTTACTATGGATTAGTGACTATGCTGCTGACTCTGATTATTATAATCTGCATTTTGGTATTATACAAGATACTGCGTTTGAGAACTTTGCATTGAATAATAAATATTTCAAACTTGCACTTGTGTTCTTTGACTCTCAGTTTTGGTTTGAAATGATTATATAACGAAAGAGTGTTCATGTGTTCCACGTTTCCTGAGGTATTCTAAAGATCATGTTCTGGTTTGTCTAAGACATGGATCATTCCATAATGATCCATGAGACACTGTAGCTAGCTAGGTAAGGGGATTTCTGACACTGAGATGAGTTTTGGATCATCCTAACTCACTGAGGTTCTAGATCTCTATGCACAGTTCTGTGGGAGAACGGAAACCCTGCTACATGGCGCCCAACGGTTTGGTTGGCCTTAAAACATGACACTCGAGTAGTATATCATTCATACCTTGACACCTTCATTCCCGTTTCCGGTAAACGGTGGTGTCGGAAAACCTACCTGTTTTTGAAATAGGTCTTTTCAAGCTTGAATTCTACTTTAAACGGTTTCTTTGAATTACTACCCAGTTGTGCTACAAAGTGTTCTTTGTCTTTTTTCACTTCCTGTGCTACCATGGCCGTGGACATAGCGCAGCATAGCCGCGTCGCGGTTCGCGACCACTTGAGGGCATATAATGTCCCTGCGGAAGGTTTGGCTGTGGTTCTAGTGGTGAGTGCGGAACATGCGTACCCGTACGAATTGTTTTATTCCTGGGTGACGTTTCCGGAAATGAACGCTAATTCGGGCGTCTACCACTCATACACTGCCTCGGCTGTTCCGGCGGCTTATGCTCCGTACAGAGCACTGGAAGTACCTATAGATATTTGGCAGCACGGAGTTTGGTTTGGTGGCGCCCTACCCCATTCTTTAACGGCTCCGAGGTTAGGTCCGTTGTCCATTGCGGGCACGGCCTGGCCCGCCTTGGGTGGATTTACTCCACATCCTAATCGCGCCACTTGTAATGTGGGTGATCTGCGGCGACTGCATGATGTCGCGGTTGACGTGATTAGAGCGCTTGTTCACTACATTGGTCGTAATATACATGGCGCAGCCCCCGCAGGTGCGCAGCTTCGAGCGGAACAGGCTGGTTTGAAAATCAGTCCTGTCTTGGTGAATTCCGTAATGGGCAGAAAGCCAGAAAATAAGGATGATTTTCCTTACTGGCTTGCCGAGAAATTCGACCAGCTGGAGGCTGTGTTTCCTAATACGACTCCGGGTGAGAAACACCGGATTCTTACGCTTAGTTTACCGAAGGATTTAGCCCCTGAACTTGCTGACTGTGAAACATGGGGTAAGACTTTTGCAGCGGTTTACTCGAGGTGCTTTGGCACCCCGTCAGTGTCGAACCTGTCTGCGGTCCTAAAACGTGTTCAGGATGATCACGGACCGGAGTCGGCGGTTGAGTTGGGTATGCGCCTGAGCGGTTCATTTGAGACGGTTTGCGGTATTATCCTTGCTAATGTAAAAGGGGATGCAGTGAACTTTCAGGTGGCCAATGGTCTGGCGTTAGTTCCCGATGCCGAGAAACCCCGTCAGCTGGCAAGAATTATTGTGGCGGCTTATAAAACGGTTGGCCGCAATTCTAAGGGTGTAAAGGTTTTTCTTGAAAAAGAAAAGAAGCAGCCCCAGGGACAGTCTTCGGAGACGGGTGGACAACCCAAGTCCAAAAAACAAAATTGGCCTAAAAAACAGAATCAGGGTAAGCAACAACAACAACAGACACAGGTTTCTAGTCCGGCGCCTTCACAACCTGCGCAGTCGGATCGAGTTTATGAATTGCGCGATCGCGCTACGATTAAATCGCCTGACAGATATCAGGCATCTGACCAACGCTCTCCTCGTTCCTTTCAGGACTCATCGGCTCCGTCAACCGGTGGTGGAGGGGGCGGCAGGGGCAGGGGTGGCCAGCAAGGACGTGGCCAGCCCCGCACGCGAAGTGAAGGGGATCAGCGGGACGACTCTACGCCAAAGAGACCGCAGTTTGCCAAGAAGAAAGTCGCTGCCTTAACGGCGCATCGATATGCCCCAGATAGTGAGAACGCGGCTTCGGAATCTGACGTGGGCTCTGACCTTGCTGGACAGCGCGGCGGAGATTACCATAGTGAGAGAGGCCCTCCGTCCACTGTTGAAGGTGACAGCGACTGAGACTTTTATTGTGATTGAAACAGCTGATACACATGTTGCTCCCCCTGAAAGACTTTTTGAAATTGTCCTGTTAATTGAAGGTGACATGCAGCGAACTGTAAAAGGGGTATTTTGGGAGAATCTTTCGGATACGTATGACATTTTGCTTTCGGAGGCTGACTGGCCCCCACCTTTTGTTCTCGCAGCTCCGCGAGGGGAGGAGGTAATCCTCCCCAGTTTCGCGCACACTGTATCGAGAGTGGAAGCGCTGCATTTTGCAGAAGAGTGGGCTCTGGCGCTTGCGCCGGCTGTGTACCGAAATCAGTGTGGCTGGGATAAATTGTCCCCTAGCCATGAGATTCCTTTACGGTCACAGCCGCAGCCACAACCCCAGTATCCCATATGGCGTGAAGCTAAAGCTTCGGTCGCGGCTATCCTTGAACAATTGGAATATCAAGGTGTAATTGAAACGTGTGTGTCACCAATGAATAATCCCCTTTTTACTGTTAACAAGCCGGACGGCTCATATCGTCTGGTTTTGGATTACCGGCATTTGAACTCGCATTGCCGTAACTGTGCAGTACAGAATACTCACGGCTCTGCCCTAGTGAATAGTCTTGAGCGTAAACGGTTCAAAACCACGCTTGACATTTCCAATGGTTTTTATGCACATAGATTAGATGGTCTAAGTTCCCAATGGACCAGTTTTACGTGCGGCGGCGTACAAAAAAAGTTTAATCGACTCCCAATGGGATATAAAAATAGTCCTGGAGTGTTTTCCGCCCGCATAGTCTCTCTTTTAGAGAGTTTCGATCCAGTTGCATGTTCGTATGTGGATGACATTTATCTCACAGACGACGAACTTTGGGTGCATCTGTGTCGAGTAAACAGCATAATTTGTAACTTTGCAGACATGGGTTACAAGTTTAACTTTGCAAAATCACACATTGCGGAGTATACAGTGTTGTTTCTAGGTTATGAACTTAACCATGAAGGAAAGGGATTGGCTCCTCAGTTCCTGGAGAAGTGCGCGCAGTTGCGCTCTCCGACAACGCTGAAAAAATTACAGTCTTTACTGGGTTTTTTAAATTTCGGGAGGATATACATTCCGGAATATGCCCAGCGTATCAAGCCTTTATATGCCTTGGTACAACCATCTTTTTCCAAATCATGCTGGCTGCCTGAGCATTCAGCCATTCTGCAGTCCTTGCAGGCTGATATGCTAGCTTCTGACTACTTACAGACTCGTGATAACCAGACCAATCTGGTGATAAGAATTATCCCTGGGACGGTGGGTTTCACGTACCTGACATTTAATGAAGGGGATACTGTACCTATTGCTTACAAGTCACACTTGTACACTTCGGCTGAACTGCGTTTTTCCACTGTGGAGAAAGTTTTAACGGCTGTGCAGATGGCAATTCTTAAGGAACGTGCCCTGTCGCAGGGAAAGCGCATGTTGGTTGTCACCCCGTGTCCAGCCTTGGAGGCGGTCACGAAAGCCAGTGTACCGAATTCTAAAGCTTTGCACCCTCGGTGGATTCAGTGGGCTACATCCTTGACATCTCAGGATGTCACGTTTATTTTTGACGCCACTTTACGGTCGCAGGAGTATTTACAGTATGAATTTGTTCATCCTGCTCCTTTAGCAATGCGGCCGTTGGAGGATTTCCATTGTATCATTTACATGGATGGTTCGGCGCAGGTTGCGCATGGCTCTAAACACGCCTACGTTTCCGCTTGCGCCATTGTGGTCGGTGCCATGGTGAACGATGAGTTCAAGTCCAGTGTTGTGCACACGCAAACGCTAGGGGACTGCACCGCACAATTAGCAGAGCTTCGTGCTCTTATGCTCGCATTGGAGTACGCTGATCCTTCTGTGACGACTTTAATCGTAAGTGATTCTTACTACTGTGTCCAGTCTTACAATGAGAACTTGTTCTTTTGGATTCAGAATGATTTTCGTGATTCCAAGGGTAGCACAATAAAACATAAAATGATCTGGGTCCGAGTGGCGGAACTTAAAGAGAAACTGCCGCTCGTGTTTGTGATTCATACTCTCGGCCACCAGCGCGTGGGGGTCCACGCTGTTGGCAACTCGCTTGCTGATGAAGCAGCGAAGTCAGCGGTATCAAAATACTTAGTTGCAGCGGTCACGAGGTCCAAAAGCAAAATAGATGATGACATCTTGGCGGCTGTTGCTGCCACGGAGAAGGGAGGTAAATATCCTGCGGGGTTCCCTTCGAAGTACACATACCACTTAAGTCCCGATAAGGTTCCTTATGTGAAAATTCCTGAAGTTGGAGAGCGTCTAGTTCCCAACTCGGATCGCAGAGCTTCTCTGATTACAGCGGCTCATGAAGGTGTGGCGTCTGCGCATGCGGGCGTCTCAGCCACTGTATCTCAGCTACAACAGAGGTTCTGGTGGCGGGGACTGTACAAACAGACACGCGATTATGTCCTTATGTGTGACATTTGTCAGCAGATCAAGCCTTCTACTGCTGCGCGTCCGCCTCAGACACAGTTGTACATCTCTAATAAACCACTTGGATGTGTTTATTTGGATCACTGCGGTCCTTTTTCTTCTGATACTGCGTATAAATACATCTTAGTAGCAGTTGACTCATGCACACGCTTTGTATGGATATGGCCGCATCGAAGCGCTGATTCGCGAACTGTCATTAAGGATTTGCGTGTCTTTGTGGGAATCTTTGCTTGTGGTACTTTCCATTCGGACCAGGGTCCGGCTTTCGCCTCTAAGGCGTATAAGGATGCTATGGTTTCGTTGGGAGTACAGGTGAAGTTTTCAAGCCCCTACAGGCCTGAGGGCAATTCTGTAGTAGAAAGAATGAACCGCGACTTAAAGCAATCTTTGACAGCCCGCGTTATAGGCACTGGTAGAAACTGGCTGACCCACCTCTATGGCGTGCAGCGTGCGCTTAATAATCTCCCTAGAAGGTCTCTGGGTGGGCGGACCCCATACGAAATGCTCTTTGGTATCAAGATGTACGTACCTGACCTTGATGGTGCAGACTGCCAGGCCCAGGCCGCGGCCTTTGACGTAGATGAACATTGCAATGTTTTACAGGATCTACAAAAGACCAGAGACAGTCTTGCAAAGGAACACTTGCCCTCCATGTCGGATGATGCGTTGCAGATCCCGGTAGTTGGCTGGCTACCCCAAGTTGGAGAACTGGTTCGAGAGAAGATCGATAACAAGAAAGAGTTTGGTCCCTCATATCGAGCACCAGTCCGAGTACTTGGAGTGAAGGGCACAAGAACAGTCATTTTACCACCACTTCCAGGTCGTAAAGAAAACAGATTTATTTCTATTGACAATGTCAAGACACACAGGGTGGCCGATTCTTCATAGCATGACACCGGCTGTATCCTGTCCTTCCATGGTGAGGCACTCTGTGCTGGCTATTACATCTGGTGCAGATCAGGAGGTGTCCCTCGAGATGCCTGCCATGACTAGTCCTTTATTAAATACTATTCCTGTTACTAACATTGATGAGGTGACCTATGCAGATCCTGCTGATTTATCCATGTCCGATTTACAAGCTCGTTTGGCTAACCAATCCAGATTCTCTTTTGACTCTGATTCGGAACTTTCAAAGAAACCATCGACTATTGCAAAATATGCCACGTTGTTTAAAAAACATTTTTTAATTCCACCTTGGACATACATTTGGCTGATACTATTTTTATTTCATCTTTTTATGTCGATTGGTTTTGTGTTTTACTTTTTCCGACTGATCGATGGCCATTATGTGAAAGAAAGAACAGGAATTCGGTACCTTAATGGAACATTGGCCCCTCTATCCTCCTCACATTCAGTACACAGACTAAAGAGAGACTTACATTCAGTACAGATTACTGCTTGGCCAGTCCTTGATGGGATTGTGTGGGATGCGGTTAGGTTTCAGATACATGGCCCCACAGAAGTTATTAATGTTCCTAATGTGCTTAGAGTAAACATGGGAGATGTGATTAAGCAAAATGTTCGTTCTGATGATTGGGATCTTCAGGCTGTAGAAGCATTGTTCTCTGATTTGAAATATTATGCGGCCTTTGATGCTGAGGATTTGTACTTAGATTCTGTCAATTATGGTGATTTGTTTTGTTATCAACATTATGGGAATCATTTCTTACACAAGACAAGTTCCAGGAGGGTTCCTGTGAATTACACTCAGTGGGAACATTGCCCTACTCCCTTACAGGGGAGCTCAAGTACATTTCTGGGAAAATACTCTTATTTTACAGATTTTAATCAATCAAATCCTGAATCGTTTTATTTTAAAGTGAACCAGAAATTCATGCCCAAAGTTAGACTTACAGATACAAAATTGCTGTATTCAAAGTCCTTTTTAGATAGGTTATCTGTGGATGGCTATGAGTTATGGAAGGATGCTATTGACCTTAAATCGGTTTGGGGTACCAAAGATTGGCAGGTACAAGGCACTGAGGCTTTGCATCGTGCATGTCTCACCCCGAATCACATGTTGTTTTTAAATTCTACTGTTTCTCAAACAACGTGTTTTGGATTGGCTACATCTAAAAAATTAAATACCCCTACTATCCCTGACTTAGAAGAATATTCAGGTTGGAGTAATTTCACTACAATATCCATCAATGGGATACAAGCACTTTTGCAGAATTCCTCCTTTAATATTTCCCGTTTTGATCCGGAGGGATGGCTTTTGTGGCAAAGAAGCACTGATGCTTGCCAACGTAGGTTTTTGGGTTTATCTGAAGGTTTTACGCACATCAGGCCAGATCCCAGGTTTGACACAGATCACACTGTCACCACTTATTCAGTAGGTAAATTGTGTCAGAACTGGTTACAACATTCCACTTTGGCTGCTGTTAAACTGCATCTGTCCCAGTTGAATGAGAATATAGAGCTAAATGATTTTATAAAAGGCCCGACTAGGGGTAGATCTAAACGCTTTATTTATGCTGTATACAATGAGATTTGGAAATTTTCACAGGTTGAGGCAGCTAAACGCCTGAGAGCGATTGATCAAGCAAATTTAGAAAAAGTGCTAGCTGTAGTAGATAACAGTATTAACATGCTTTCTTCCAGGATTTACACATTGGATAATATTGTTTCTTCTGTTGTTGATATTGTACATGATGAAGTGTCCACGTTATACCATGGTCAAAATCAATTGCGTTCTGTAATGCAGTTTGCTTGGACTCTACAGACAATTAAGGCAGGTCGAGTTCCCTGGAACTCGTTAAACGTTTCATCCCTTTTCGCCCCTTTTAATCTTACTGAAAAACAGCGCATGCTTTCAATGCGTGATGCATCATTTTCTATGTTACATATTGAGAAGCTTGAATCCTTGCCTTTCTCTGTTGCTGAAACCACTACTGCCACGTGGCTGATTCATAGTTTAATTACATTACCATTTCCTTTATATAAATTTACTAACTGTATGCGGTATATTGCTATAGGACGATATGAACCACTAGGCAATGCTTTCTTACACGAGGCATGGTCATTACCATACACATACAGATGTCTGAAGGATGGAAAAGAAGTGAATCTTAATGGTGAGGATTGCACACAGTCACCTGACCAGTCATTAATATGCAGACACATTCAGTTACACGGTTCTTGTAATCAGGACCGCCCAAATTTAGCATGTGTTTTAAAAGGCACACCAGTTCCAGCAGTGGTTCCCACGTTCACATTATTAGCTAATGGTAGTTATTTACTTTTAAACAACGAGTTATGTTGTGGTTTATTAATTGGTGTGGCTTATGTGGTAACTGTATCAGAGCGTGTGGTGTGCTGCAAGAATGTTCTATACCCACCCACGCATGGGTCTTCAGATGTCTCCATCTGGCCACGAATTCCAACCTTGGAAGCAAAATTCAATGGTTTAAGCAGAATAAGGGCCCTTTTGTCTCAAAAACAAGTGACCCTGAGTTCGGCCCGGGAAACTTATGTCCTTCACATAGCTAACACCCGCACAGAGGTGCAGGCGCTTTTAAATACTGATTTGCCGTTTCATTTCTGTGAACTGGTGCACCAGATTTTTAATGCTTCTTCAACGACTGGGCTTGCACATTTTTTTAAGTTAGTAAGCAGTGGCCTCGTGACTACGTTTGAAAAAGTTTTTGGTATCATTCTCACGTTTTTCCACACTATTTTTTCGAGTCTGTTTGGTGGACTACCTGTGTTGCTGGCTATAGCAGCAGGCATTCTGTTGGTGTTTTTCTTCATATAACATGGATGCCCATCCTGCGCAAGACGCCGTTCAACGCCTCCTGACACTGTGCCGTAATCGGATGCTCAATTACTATGGAACATTGCCGCTTGCAGCATTAAGCACGGCCTATAGATTGTCATTTCGGTTCACCGACTTCACGTGTGTCCAACCTGTGTTTCACTGCCTGAGCTGCGAGTTCGATTGGGCCATTGATTTGTGCCTATGCTTGAGAACTGCTCCTGACGTCGATTTTGATCAGCTAATGCGTCCCGTGGTGGCTCACGAGCTGATCTGTTCTGGCGAGAGAGTTATGGCCTTGGCAGCGATAAATGGAGTTCTGGGCCAATGGGAGATTTCTGCAGCGGCGGATGCCTTTCTGACACACAGCGATCTGGTGAACCCACCGAGTTGTCCTCTGACGTTACAGGAGGATCCGATGCTGGAGGAGCACGTATGTTCTTTCCCATTGCTAAATTGGATTGCTGAACTATTTTCGGATGATGGCAGTGATTTCATGCTGGAGGCTGTGGCAACTTTCTTTGCATATACTTTCCAATCGTGAGATGCCTGGGAGGAATGCTTTGTTGTGAAATATGACTTTCCCCTCGCTGGATTGGAGGGATGGACTATGTTCAGCTGATGGAGAGTACAATCATGTGATGTCGCTGGGGATAACGTCAATGTGGCACATGACTTTGGAAATCGGATACGTGCCTTGTTTTTTCTCTTCCAAACATTTGAATTGATGAAACCTGGTCCTACGTTTCATATTTTTGAGACCTGGTGGATGACTTTTGGTTCAAAAGTTTTGTTTTTATTTTTAGATTTGAGGCCACTGTAGGCATTCATACATATTCATTCATACATATTTTTAGCTTATTTTAGCTCAAGATTATTGAACTTTGCTTTCAATTGTTGTGTCTGATTTAGTATTGCCTTTTCCCTTATGTTTGACGGTGCTCGGACCAATGGGGGGGGTGTCATATGGATACTTCATTACATATATTGCGTTAAGTTAGCATGAGTGTATTACATGTTTAAACAGCCGGTTTGCCTTCGGCTTCAGTTTTGCACACGACACATACTTGTTGTTGTAGCTTTCACCCTAGAAGCGGTGAGGTGGTTTATTTGAGAATAATATGTTATTTCTATGCTATCAGCTTTGCCTGGTACACTTGGTACAACTGTCTGCACACTGAGAGCTGCACACTCTAAGATTAACCTAACACAAGGTTGCTGGGAGGCCTGATCCTCGCACCACATTAGACATAACACAAATAATGTTGATGCCAACATTTTGGGCTCTACGCGGGTTTAAGATAGAGTTACACGGAATGAACGAAGACACTTGGTGCTGCGCATGAAGAGAGCTGGTAGCTGTTGATGTGAACTGCTCCTACTGACATTGAGAGGTATGGGGCCGCCCTGCTAAAGCCCGAATGAGACCTTCATATATATAAAATAATATGCTAGATAGGGTGCGCGAAATATAGGTGCTATCGATTTCTATAGTTTTTGCATTATAACATGCTAGCACCTTTTGCTTACTATGGATTAGTGACTATGCTGCTGACTCTGATTATTATAATCTGCATTTTGGTATTATACAAGATACTGCGTTTGAGAACTTTGCATTGAATAATAAATATTTCAAACTTGCACTTGTGTTCTTTGACTCTCAGTTTTGGTTTGAAATGATTATATAACGAAAGAGTGTTCATGTGTTCCACGATTCCTGAGGTATTCTAAAGATCATGTTCTGGTTTGTCTAAGACATGGATCATTCCATAATGATCCATGAGACACTGTAGCTAGCTAGGTAAGGGGATTTCTGACACTGAGATGAGTTTTGGATCATCCTAACTCACTGAGGTTCTAGATCTCTATGCACAGTTCTGTGGGAGAACGGAAACCCTGCTACAGTACCTGTTCCTGACCTCGAATCGGGTCATGACCCTCAGCAGCACACCACGTGAAAAATCGCTTCCACTTTAACGCATATGTCTTTCTTGTAGAAGCGCTCCTTGCCTCTCTTAAAATGTGCATACAGTCCTGAGAGAGACCTAGATGACCATACTGGACGAACTCAGGTACCATACTGCTAGCTTCAGGGACGGCAGGTTGGGATGGAACACCCTGCCGTTTTCTCTCGTCAGCAGATCCGGACAGCAAGGAAGCCTCCTGTGCGGCACTTTGAATAGATGCAGGAGATCCGGGTACCACCATTGGCGAGGCCAATCCGGAGCCACCAGAATCATGTCTGTCTTGGACTTGTACAGCTTCTTGATCACCAAGGGAATGAGTGGAATCGGTGGAAAAGCGTAGAGTAATGTCTCTGACCAGTCTATCCACAGAGCATTCCCCTTGGAACCTCGTTGTGGGTACCTGGACGCGAAGACACGGCATTTTGCTTTTTCGGCGACCGCAAAGAGATTGATTTCTGGTAACCCCCAGGTCTGTGAGGTAATATAAATTTTGTGATCAATTGTGTCCCCTATCTTAGACCCCAACGACTCCGTGTACACGCTACAAGTACATGTATGTTCCCTCCCCTTCAAGCTATGAAGACGCAAATACATTTGCGTCCAACGTTAACATGTCCTCTTTCAGATCCACCATGAATGGGTCAAATAGTCCGTTCCTAAATATGCCATGCCAACGTCTTTATGTAATGTACTTTACACGTTTTTCAGCTCTGGCGAAGTAGGCCCTGAATTTCTGCCATCGAGCCTTTTCCTGCCTTCTTACTCTGAATCTCAAACCTGGGCTTTGCATCTGTACCCGTGACCTCTGCCTCACTCCCTGTGTGGCTAACGGTGCTTTGCTCAGCCTGTTGCCTGCCAAGACTGTATTCAACCTTCGAATTATCTGCTCCACTCCTCAAAAATACATTCCTGTCTAGTAGTTTCATGTCAACATCCTTCCAGCTGCAGAGCAAAGGGCTTGGCCTCACTGTCTCTATGCAAGTAATTTATGCCTCTGTTTCCATGGTAGGCCCATGCCCTCCCTCGCACCCCTCGCATCTCATGCAGACACGTAGACGCTCATACACGCACTCACAGTCAGTATAGAATAGCCTCTTGTCCGAGAGACCTTTTCCTTCCAGATAATACAGTTCCTTAAACATGAGATATTAGATACGATTTGGGATTAGGTTGATCTGACATCCAGACATCTGTCTCCACTTGAGGGCTAAATGTCAAGATCCCCTTCACCCCTCAAGTTACACGTACATTACACGTCATACTGCTGCGCGCGCATCTCTGCCATGTATTTTTGCTGACACTGCCGGATTCACTCATGGATCCGCCTACTTGTGACATGTTAAATGACGTTCTTGTTCACGCCTTCGTGCACGCCTATTGTAACGCCTTTTTGTATTACGTACATGTACTCTTATCTCTCTTCTCAGCTGTTACGCCTCCTGCATATGCCTTTACTGTAATGCATTGACTATATATATGAATGCCTGTCAATAATGTATTGTCGCATACTTGCATACCCGCATATTACCATTGACTCTGTCAGTCTGTCCCTTCCCGAACCTATGTGGTGACGGAACGGTATGCCACCTTGGCTCGAGCCAATATGCTAATCACCCAATTCCTTTTATAGGAATAAAACCCTTTTTGAGAAACCTCAAATATCACGGATTTTGCCTCTTATTTATTATGAGTTATTCTTATTGACTTTACCGCATAGAAATTCAGTACCAGGTAATTAATTTTACCACATAATTGGCGCCCGAATAGGGACCCCTCCCCCCTCTCACGCGCCGGAGGTGCTTTGCAGGCTTAGTCCCCTGCCACAGCCGGACGGAAACTACGCGTACCCGCAGGATTTCCTGTATCTCCCTCAGGCCAACGGAGGTGACTGAGGCCGCGATCGACACCCAGACGAGGCGGTGAGAGGTGCGGAGGATCCCGACCAGAGCCTAGCTGAGAGAGCAAGATCCGAGGTATACGGAGGCCCACCAGGTTCCGAAGTTCCGAAGTATCTGCGTCACGAGTAGAGTCCGAATCCAGTCGAGTCCAGTCCAGGGTTTCCGAGGCCTTCTGTTCCCGTGCTTCCCGGTGAGTACCGTTGCTGGGGACGCATCTAGACGTGCGCATTAGTTTGTGCCGGTCAAGACAGGTTTGGGTACACAGACCTGGTCTGCACTGTTTTAGACAGTGTATCTGTACTGTTTAGCAGTATATCCAGTCTGCACTGTTGAGCAGTGTATCTAGTATTATGCAGTTAGCAAGTTACATTCTAATTGTGATTGTTCATCTCAAAATGTTTTAATGTGTCTCAAAATGTCGTGGTATGAGTGATTGTTCGATCGTCATTATTGTGATTATTGTGTTCATTGTATTCATATCTGAGTAAGCACTAAGTAGCCAGATTTTCAAGATGCCGTTGTTCTCCAAATTAAGACAGATAAAGACTAGAAAAGGGGTACTCGAGGAAGCTGTTCCCATCCCACCTAGGGACACTCCAGGGTACTTTATGTACCACAAGCACGGCTTAGATGCCGTTCTATTTCTCGATTTATGGGTGGACTACACTAAAGACCTAGCAGAGAATCAGAGGTGGCCCGCTGCAGGGACATGGGATTCAGAGTGCATTATAAGAGTAGAAGAAGCATTACGAAAAAAGAAAGCCAGACAGTCACAGAAAGATGCCATCGAATTATGGCGTAAGGAATCGCATAGGCGTACAGAAAAAGCACTTAGAAAAGAAGAGAAAAGGAGAGAGGATTCAGACAAGGCCCAAGAAAACGTGTTAGTTGAGGAAGGTATCCGAGTAAAAATAGAACAAGTAGACAGACAACTAAACACCCTTAGGAATGGTATGTATCCTCTCCTGGCCGAAGGTTTACCTAAAGCCACTCCTGAAGTACCAAAAGATCTACCACCTCCCATGCTCCCGACTAAAATGCATCCCAAAACCGCGAAGGACATTTTCCTTTCTTCCTATCTAGATGATGTAGCGCCCGCATACGCTAATACCGCACCGCCGCGCACACCCCCTCCTGGCAGCGCCCGACCCCGAGACAATCAGCTCCTACCCCCGCGACAAGCTACTCCTCCACCTCTTCCTCCCGTTCCGAATGTCCCTCCTGGTCTTCCTCCCGTTCTTCCAGCTCTTCCCGCACCCATTCCTCCCACTTTACACCCGAACAACCCCTTCGGAGGCAGTGCCTCAGGGGGCGCGTCCGGAGGAGCGATAGGTTTCCAGACACCTCCACAGGTACATAGATTGACTTACAGGGATCTAGCACAACAGCGTACACCTCGATCAGCCGATTTCGATATAATAAAAGACCGTCTCGGGGATTGTAGATATGATCCAGTACCCGGTAGAAATGATGAAAGATTAATACTAGCATCAGTACGACTAAGACGAGTCACCAACTTTTTGTTGACCCTACCCGGAATGGTCGAACATCTAGACAGAATATATCATTTCGTCCAAGCAGGGCAGGGACCTGAAAGTATTAAGGAAGCCATGGCTCACCAGAAAGTTGACATTCAAGCCAAGATATTACGGTTTTTTATAAACTGCTTAATAAGAGAACAAGATAGGCCGGGGATGGACCCGGAGGAAATGAAAGCACTTCATAGATGGGGTCAGAATATAGCAAACGGGAACCATGATAAACAGAATTGTATAAAAAACATGCATCAAAGAATCAGAAGCGTAGTAATAAAAATACATGAAACAAGACCGATAGAACCAGAAAATGAATCAGACAAGTTTGAGTCCTCAGAAGAGGAGCCATCAGAAGAAGCTACAGGACAAACACAATTACCAGTTAGAGAAACGATAGCATATGTAGGTAAAGGAAGACCCTTTAATAATTCAATGCGCCCAGTGCGTCCAGAAAGTAAAAGAATTTTTCAAGAAGCCATGTGTAATCCAAGAACTCCTGAACACTTATTTCAAGCTACTGATAACAGACTTCGAGAACGAATGGGGTACCATGTACTAGATTCTATGGATGAACAAGAATTAGCGAGGTCAGCAGTACAATGGGCTGACAGTCCCGAGAAATATAGTGATGATGCGTTAGCACACACATTTTTGAACATGACACCAAGTGAGCAGCGTTTAGCTGGTACATACATGATACAACACCTACTTCTATTGTATAGGAGCCAACATTCCGACCCAGGCCCCCTGCCTGATATATTAGCAGAACTACTCATGAATAAATGGAGAGGTCTAGGTACCGATCTAATTAAAGTAATTCTAGAACAGAGGCACAGATATAGTGCCTTCCTATGTCCACAATCTGATTCAGCACACTCCATGGAAAGAAAAATGTACTACCTGGATAGACAGAATCCGTTGCGAGAAGTGCACCCAGTTCAGAATGCCGACAATACACTTAGACGTGTGTTTGTGTTCACACCCATAACCAAAATAGAATTATTGGAAATGAAAAAACTAGTACCTAGCCATGATAAAGATCCCGCAGGTTTCCACCGTGAATTAAAAGACATGTTACTCATGGGTGACTATACTTATCCCGACATTATGAAGATATTTAAAGTACTACTGCCTCCTGGTATTTATGAGAAACTTAAAGAAAAAGAATGGGAAGTGGGAAATGCAAAGATTGATTGGACTGCATTAGAAAACGAAGAAAATACTAGAATTCCAGGCCAAGGGCTCGGGGATAAGGTTAAAGCATTACCAGGGTTGTTAGTGCAAGTGTTGCCACGTTTATTAAGTACGAAAAAGGAAGATTGGGGTGCAATTTCAGCTTGTAAACAGAAACCCGATGAAGACACTAGTGATTTTTATACTCGATTTGAGAAATGTTTTGGTATTAATAGCGGCCTGAAACCTAGTAGCGAGTCCTATCCACACCTTTTTGTAACAAAATTAGTCGAGAATTCACTGCCCCAGGTTAAGAACAGAGTACTGAAAGTCGAAAGCACTTGGCAAGCTAACACCCCTTCACAAATGTTACAAATGTTACAGTACCACCAGAATAGAATTAGAGAAGAACAAGAACATGAACAAAGACGTATGAAAGACAAGAAAATGAAAATGTTAGTTGCCCAGTCAGTTCCTGCTGATGGTCACAAAAAGGGTGCGACCCAGCCTAGTAATTCGACGGCTCCTGTTAAAGGGACATGTAACTATTGTAAACAGCCAGGTCATTATGTAAACGATTGTGCAGTTCTGAAACACAATATCTCCACGGGTAAGACCAAGGAGAGACCGCGCGTACCTAGACAAGATCAGGCCCAGCAACAAGCACCACAGAATATACAACATATTCCGCCTATGCCAGCTTCATCACAAACTGTAGCAGTGCCACAGCAACAGCCTATTACTGCAACACAGAACACGACACAACAGATGTACCAGTATGCACAGAATGACTACCCTGATTACCAGCGGTACACATGAAACAGCCTAGAGAGGGAGTTTGGCTTGCCCCTTATTGAAGTTCCTGTAGATCAAGAGGGTCCTTATGTACACAGTCAAGTGTTAGGAAAAGACAGAAAGTTTTTAATTGACACAGGGGCAAGCAGGACCACGATCAGTCACAATGAGGTTCCAGGGGCACCCCTCTCAGGCTCACAGAATGTTTCCCTTGGATTTTCAGGAAAGCCCATTATTAATGAAGTATCACAGCCACTTCCACTTGCAGTTGGTCCTTTGACACGGACTACAGATTTATTGCTTACAAAATCATGTCCAGAAAACCTATTAGGTATAAAGACACTGAAAGCTCTAGGAGCTATAATATGCTGTTCTCCGGAAGGAGTACGATTATTCTTGCGAGATTTTAAAGGCCATTATGTATTAAGAGACATGGATCCCCGGTTACAGAGTGTACCTGCACACTTGTGGGCGAAAGGCCCCACTGATGTAGGTTGTATGCACATTACACCATATCGAGTCACACTCAAAGCAGGAGTGGTATTACCACGAATTCGACAATACAAGTTACCCCCAGATGCTGTAGTGGCTTTGCTGAGAATCATTGACGAGCTCATTGCACAAGGAGTGGTCGTGGAAACCGACTCCAATGTATGTAATTCTCCTATCATCCCAGTTCTTAAACGAACTGATCCAAATGCACCACCTGTTTATCGATTAGTTATTGATCTGCGCGAATTGAATAAATGCATTGTACCACAGTATCCTGTGGTTCCAGATATCTCGTCATTACTGACAGCTATTGATTCAGAAGCGACGTTCTTTACTGTAATTGACCTCAAGAACGCCTTCTTTAGCGTCCCAATTGATCCAGAAAGCCAATACTTGTTCGGTTTCAGTTTAAATGGACGAAGTTTCAAATTTTCACGCGCACCTCAAGGATTCACAGAAAGCCCCAGCATCTATAGCCAAGCACTGAAAATACAACTTGACAGTATCCACATGCCTGTTAACACCGCCCTACTCCAGTATGTCGATGATCTACTGATCACTGCACGAAGCGAACCCGAAAGTGAAAAAGCATCACTGACGGTTTTAAATTTCCTGGCTGACAAGGGGCACAAGGTTTCCCCTTCAAAGCTGCAATTCTGTGTTCAGCAAGTTGTGTACCTGGGTCACTTGCTGTCCAAAGTGGGGAGACAGCTCACACCAGATCGCATCCAGTTAATTGTAAACATGTCACCACCGAAAACACAAAAGGAGGTGCGGGCTTTCATAGGCCTCACCTCGTACTGCAGACAATGGATTCCCCAATATGCATTTCTAGCAAAGCCACTCATCCAGTTGACAACTCAGGAGGCAGCAACATCGACTGTCCTCCCTTGGACTCAGGAACATACACAAGCTTTTGAAGACTTAAAGAAAGCCTTATGTCAAGCACCAGTTTTAGCAACACCATGTTACAGTAAGCCCTTTACACTTTTTGTTACAGAACGTGAAGGTACTGCCTTGTCAGTTCTCACTCAGGAACAAGCAGGTTCACACAAACCGTGTGCTTACTTTTCTAGCACATTAGATCCAGTAGCCCAAGCTTTACCTGCATGTTTGAAATCAGTCGCAGCGACAGCTTTAGCAATCAGACAGAGCGATTCCATAGTATTAGGACATCAATTGACAGTACAAGTTCCACATTCCGTGGAAGTTCTTTTAAACCGTACACAGACCCAACACTTGACCATAGCAAGACTGACAGGTTATGAATTGACATTGTTTCAACTATACATAGAAATCAGACGCTGTAGCACATTGAATCCTGCCACACTATTGCCATTAAGCGGTGTAGACCCACTGAAGCATGATTGTATCGAAGTCATTACTATTACGACGAAACCCAGACAAGACTTGACAGATGTCCCATTACCAGACCCAGACCTGACACTTTATGTGGATGGTTCATGTATGAGAACAAGTACAGGAGAATTAGTGGCAGCTTACGCAGTCACGACAGACACCGAAGTAATAGAAACAAATTGTATCGACACCCTGTCAGCTCAAGCAGCAGAGCTCATCGCTCTGACACAAGCCTGTATTCAAGCCAAAAATAAGAGAGTTAACATATACACTGATTCACGTTATGCATTCGGAGTCGTTCACGATTTCGGAGTCCTTTGGCGAGAGAGAGGTTACCTAACTTCTCACGGTGCCAACATTCAACACGGTCCCCTCATTCAAGCCTTGTTAGATGCAATACATCTACCTACTGCGATATCTATTATGAAGTGTAAAGCACATACAAAGGTTACCGATACGATCTCCCAGGGTAACGACCTGGCAGACCGAACAGCTAAGCAAACTGCCCAGAATCGAATGCATGCAACTGACTTGACGAAGACAATAGTTCCGACACCATCACACTACATGACAGTCAAGGATCCCGCACATGATGTAATTGACATACAGACACATGCCACACCCGATGAAATAAAGAAGTGGACTGAACTAGGAGGGATCCAAACAGATCAGGGATGGATGACGAAGGGAAAATCTACATGGTTTCTCCCCGACTCTATGGTTCAAGTAATCATTAACACAGTACATAGTCCAGCACACCTAGGAGAAAAGGCAATGCTAGATAGCATTCAACACATATGGTACAATAAGAACTTACGAGCAGCAGCGAAACAGAAAGTGCGTACTTGCATGATTTGTTGTCAGTTCAATCCAGGTAAAAGCATCCCTGTAGAGAAAGGTGGATTTCAGCCTCCCGATCACCCTTTTGAAGTCCTCCAGATGGATTATATCCAGATGGAACGTTGCCGAGGATTCAAGTATGTCCTCGTAGTCGTATGTGCACTTTCCCGATGGACAGAAGCATATCCAGTCCCAGATTACACTGCTCCGACCACAGCCAAGCAGCTGGTTCGCGAATTCTTCCCACGGTATGGTTTGCCCCGTATCGTGTACTCAGATAACGGTCAGCCATTCTCATCCGAGCTTGTGAAACACATAACACTCCTGTTAGGGTATCAGTGGAAGTTCCACTGTGTCCGGCATCCCGAGGCAGCAGGTCTCGTGGAGCGCCATAATCAGACTCTAAAGATCCGACTTTCAAAAATATGTAGAGAGAAAGGCGTTGACTGGATAGTAGTTCCCCAAACGAGCCTGAGACGCTGTGGCACTTCACCCTGTCCCCTGGACTTTGAAATTGACTTCTCGCCGCTCCCGCTGCGCGGGAGCCGCTTCGCCTTTGTGGGTGGTCCCACCATCTGAAACCAGCGCGGATCCTGCCTGCTGCCGTGATTGCTGTGACTGCATTGTGGGAGAGAACATCGGAGGAGGCTGCAGGGGTAACGCGGCAGGGACTCGCTATCCCAGGAGTCCCTGCGTGACCACCTGACATCTGGTCAGCGCCCCCCTGAGTGCCCCGCCCACCACCGCCTCGCCTACATCACCAAGCGAGAGCCGTCTTGCGGGACGCAAGCGGGACGCCGGGCGAAGCCCGGGCAAAGGGCGGGCCGTCTGTGGCCGTCCGGGGCCGGAAGAGGCCGGGCTGGGCTACATCCCTTGGCTCCGTAAAGTGGGCACCCAGCCAACTGGACAATGGCTTCAGGTACTCGATCCTGTAAGACAAAGAAATCTGCAGGAGACGTTGTTTTAGGCACTATGGACCAGTTTATAACCCGAGCAGTTTCCATAGTCGAAAAGGAGATAATCCTGGCAGAACGAAGGTTATCCCGGGATTCTACGAGTATGTCTAACAAGCGCTCATCTCTGGGCGCCATTGCCCTAGCTGCTAGCCCTGGACATATTTCCCTAACTCCATTGTTGATAATTGATTCCCCAACAATTGACGAGAGAGTGAGCCGGATTAGGGCTAGTTTAGAAAGGGTAACTACCACCGCACCAAGCATTGTACTTGACCCGACACACTCCAATTCCTCCGTCCAAAGTATCCCATCGCCAGGGGAACAAACTCTGGATTGCAACCCTGAAACCCATGAAGTCTCTAGCCCCCCTGTGCCTTCTAGGGAGGCCGTGCATTCCCCACCCACTGTAGGACACACCGAAGCCAGTACTCCTAGAGTAGTAGTTCCCCAAACCACACCTGCAGGGAATCTAGCTTTAGGCCCAGTCTTACAAAAGAAGAGAAAGCGTCCCGCTAGCCCCCGTAGGGGAGGCTCTCTAAAGCCCCACAGTAAAGTAAGTAGGAACATTGTACCCAAAGGGGGCACTAGTTCGAATCAGGTTCCTCACCCAAAATCACACGCGACCCACACCGGAGATTCTTCATTGGAGGGCACTCCTGGTCAAATGGCTCCTATAGATGTTAGCATTTTCCCTCAAGTTGAGAGCATTATTAAGTCTGTGGTGATGCCTCTCGTAGATAAGATTGACGGCCTCACTCGCAAACTAGCCTCACTTGAACAGTCAATGCTGGACAACTTTTACGCGGTGAAATCATTAGTCAAATTTCACGCTAAAGCCCAGGTTGAAGAAAACGGAGGGCTAAGGAGTGGTGCTGTCCCCTTAGTCCCCTCTATTTCTATAGTCCACCCTGAGCTCACATCTTGCCAAAAGACGCCCGCCTTGGGAAAGGCTCCCCAATTGCAGCAACCCAACACCGGAACCACACCCCCACCACCAACTCCTACTCCTGAGTCTAGTCTGGCCCGACCAAGGAACAAAGCTAGTACCCAGGCTCCCAAGGCACTTAAGGTTAATTTTGCTGTAAATTCCAAGCCTATAGTGCCTAACACCAAGGTACCTGGAAACACAGTGATCGCAACGAAGGGTGATACAACCCCATCACCTCCAACTCCTGCCAAACAGGCCGCGCCCAAACCTCCAGCAAAAACCACGGTAAAATCTCCGGCTAAAGACAGGGCAAGAAGGCACACGCCAAATGCTAGCCTTCCCCCTGGCTGTAAGCCTTACGTGGTAATTTTAACGGGGGTCCCTGAGCTTGAAGAGGGTTCTTGTGAGTCATACTCTGACCTTAAACACAAGACGCTCTCCTGGCTCAAAGCTAATAGACCCCTCCCAGGGCATATCGATGGTAGAATAGCCTTCGTCCGACGCGTGGGTTGGATTGGCAACAGACGTAAGGATATTACTGGGGACTGTGTGTTGATTAATTTCAACGACCCCAGAGCAGCAGGCACGATCTGTAGTCAGCAGTCGCATTACAATTTCTGCGACATACAAACTAGGGATTTGGGGTACTTTTATCACCCCCCTCCTCTAATGGGGCCCAAAAAATCCCTTCAAGATGGGGGCAGAGGAGCATGGTTCCCTCATTATCCAACTTTGGACCCCAGAGTAAGGGCATGTACACCTACTCAAGCAGCCACTTCACAGGGTTGGGGTTGGTGACTTGATAATTTAGCGGCAACCAATGCCTCCCCTCCTAGGGTCAATACAATACGCATAGTTGGGGAGGTACCTTTGTCCAATAATGTTGTGCCCCAATCCCCGCCTAACTCAATTATGCCCTCTCTCTCAGGCGACGGGTCAGAGAATATTGAGTTAGTGGATGGAGCTCAATTTCCCGGTCCACAGGGTGGGAATGCCGGATGCGATGAGCCCCTGCATCATGCATCCCTGAAAGCCATTAGTTGGAATGTGGCAGGCTTAAACAGCAAGCTAGATGTCCCGGACTGGGTGGCGCTCATTGAACCCCACTCAGTCTGTGCATTCCAAGAGACGTGGTGCGTAGAACCAAGGCACCGAGTGGGCCACGCCTCCTTCTTTGCCCCGGCAGATATCCCAACATCGGGAAGAGGTCGCCCCTATGGAGGTCTCTTAGTTTGGGTAGATATTTCCTTGGGATGGAGGGTACACCATCATCCCCAAAAATCTCCAGATTTGATGCGCCTCACCGTAACATGCCCGAGGAGAGCTGAAAAACTGGAGATTATTAACATCTACACACGAGGGGCCTCTGGGAGAGCCTTGCCACCAACGCTCTCGGACCTGGAGGTAGTCTTGGGTGAGTGTAGTAGCGATTCATTAATTATGGTCATGGGGGACTTTAATTGTACATTCGAGCCCTTGCTGCCCGATGAATCCCTGGACTTATATGACGAAGATTCAAGGAGAGGTGTCCCGTCACTTGATCTTCCAATCATAAACAGTTGGACCCCCAGAATCATCCAGCTAAATTCCCTCACACTGGAGCACGGCCTGAGAGCAGCCAACGGGAGGACACCCTCAGACTTAGCGGGGGCACACACATATAATAGGGTTGGTCACTCATCCCGGATTGATTATATCCTTTTAAACTTTTCTTTGTGGGCTCACATGAAGGATATGATAGTCCTACCTTCCCTGGATAGTGACCATAATGCTCTCTCCCTGACCCTATCATACTGGTGGAGGGAGATTCACCCAGCTTGTGGAAACCATGATACACTAGCGATTGGGCCATTGGGAGGGGTGGTTCCATCAAACTGCTTAAGACGCCTGAAATGGGACAAAGTGGCAATAGATGAAGAGAAACTGTTATGTATCAGAGCTGTTACTTCTACAGCCTGCGCCATTTTAGAAAACGAGCCTGTCAGCCCAAATCGGATTACAGCTTTGTTCTGCGAGGTCTCGCTGTCAATTGGGGACCTATTCAAGGCTAAAGTAAAAAAGGGAAACACTAACCGCGATAAGCGGCAGGGCAAACCCGGATGGTACTCGAAGGAGTGTCGTGCTAGAAAGAGAGCACTGATATCGGCTGTAAAAAGTGGAGATGCAACCTTAATAGCCACCAAACGAAAGAGCTACAAAGCGGAGCTTAAAACAGCAAGGAGAGACTGGGAAGACGAATTTTGGCAGGAACTCCGAATCGCCAGTGTTGGAAAAAACGCAAAAGGTTTCTGGGACTTATTACGCAAGAAAAACAGACCCCTTGACACAGTCATCACCTGCAACATAACTGAGGATCTATGGTACTCACATTTTTCGAGATTGTATACAGCAACTGCAGCTGAAGCCATGGATTTCGCATTACCACAGTTCTCTCGAGTTGAGGAGAGACCTGAGGAAAGTCTGTTTACCAAGAAAGAAGCGGAAGGAGCAATAAAATCTCTTGTCCTGCGTAAAGCGGCTGGCCCCGATGGACTCCCGGGCGACCTGCTCCGTGCAGACCTAGGCGATTGGAGCATGTTAATTTCATCTGTATTGAACGCTGCCATGGCGGGTGCTCCTCTGCCCGCCTCCTGGATGGCCGCCGAAGTGGTCCCTCTGCACAAAAAAGGCTCAAGAGAAGACCCAGCGAACTACAGGCCGATTAGCCTGATAGACTGTTCGCAAAAAGTAGCAGGCAAGGTCCTCCTAACCAGAATACAGCAGTGGGCAGATGAAAACAGGATACTCTCGGATCTCCAGGCAGGGTTCCGAACTGGTACAGGAACAATTGAACAATCGTTAAGGCTACTTATGATTCACTGGAAGGTCGTCACGATTGGGAAGGGCACTCTATATCTAGCCTTTATCGACCTCCGGACGGCCTTCGATTTGGTCCCCAGAAACAACTTATGGAAGGTTCTTAGTGATCTTGGCCTACCACCTTATCTGCTTCACTTGATCATGAAGTTCCACGAAAACAACTATGCCCAAATTCGCTGGGGTCCGAATGGTCAAAAGACCCGAAGAATAGATGTGAATAGAGGAGTGCGGCAAGGGTGCGTTCTTGCCCCAACACTCTTTTCGCTCTATGTTAATGGGGTGGTGGACCACTTGTCAAGGATACCAGCAGATGCCCCTCGCCTGGCAGGTCGTTTAATTCCCACCCTGCTTTTTGCGGACGATACTTTGCTCCTGTCAAAATCGCCAATGGGCCTACAACAGCTTCTCTCTGGCTTTGACGATTTTTGTAAACAAAGAGGACTCTGTATAAACACAGACAAAACAAAGTATCTCATCTTGAATCCTCCGCAAAAACATGGCCCTTCACCAACATTGGGCTCCGTTGCACTGGACAGGACCAAGACCTTCGATTATCTGGGTATCTGGCTGGTGGATTCCATGAAATGGGACCAGCATCTGACCAAAATGTTGCTAAATTTGAAAAGAGTAACCGGGACCCTGCTGAAAGAGCAGAGAGCAGCCTCAACCAAACCTATAGCTGCAGTTTTGGACATTTACTCGGCCAGAGGAGTAAGCGCCGCTTTGTATGGGGCGGAACTGTGGGGAATGTCGAACTTGAAAGATCTTACTCGAGCTGAGAACACCTTCTTGAGAAGATTGATGTCCCTCGGCCCTTCTGTCCCCATCTTGCCTCTGCAACTGGACATGGGCTGTCGGGCGATTGAAGATCTAGCAAAGCTACGCCCTTTGCTTCTGTGGGCCCGCTTCTGGAGAGTCCCTGAGCTCTCAAGTTATGCGGATGGACTGCGGGAGATATTAAGATCGACAGGTTGGGCGAAAATAAAGTGGCTAACGGATATCAAAGCATTACTCACCAATCTGGGGTTGGAAGAAGCATGGTACCAACAGACAGCCCCGCCCAAATCAACGATAAAACAGCTTTATTGGAACTGGGTGGCAAATAGAAGGAATTCTTCTACCTCGATTTGTAAGTCGACCAGAAATTTTATGGAGTCCAAAGATGTCCCCATTAGAGAACTGTATTTGGACATTATTTCAGCCCCTTGGGAAAGATCCCTGTATTTCAAATTCAGAATTGGTCTTCTCCCCGTAATGGAATTTACTAGTCGTTGGAAAATTCCCTACCAGACTGCTCCGTGGTGCCCCTTCTGCCCACAGCGCCATGAATCTGTCCCTCACTTTTTATTCGAGTGTCCTGCCTATAAAGTCCCACGGTCAAAATGGCTAAAACCCATGTGTCGCACACTGGGAACTAGACACTGTAATGTGGCTCTAAGGATTCTTCTTTCAGACACTCGTACCTTTTATGCATGCGCCACCTCGAAGTATCTTGGGTGGGCATGGCGGATTCGGTCAAAAAGACTCAGACAAATTGTTTAATTATGTTTTTACTTTTATGGTCTGTTTCAAAACCATGCCTATTTTAGGTAATTTAATTATTTTTCCCCTAAATAATAACAGTAAAAATTGCAGTCCTAGATCATGCAAGGGTTTTTTTAAAAAAAACTTGTTTTTATCTTTAAATGCTTTGAAATGAATTTTACTTGTATGTACGCTTTTTAAGATATTTTATATGTCGAAATAAAGCCTTTTTGACTTGACTTGACTTGGATAGTAGCCTTACCAGTTGCCCTCTTCTATATGAGGATGGTTGCGCACTCTCGAACCGGGCTATCCCCGTATGAAGTGGTCTTCGGTAGGCCACCAAATATGTGGGGGACGCCTATACCTCGTAAAATCACAGATGTTGATTGTGTCATGCTGACAGATTACCCTGCCTCCTTGATGTCTGCACTACAATCTTGTCGTTCACAGGTAGCTGCAGCCTTTCCCGACAACACCGAGGTGAAGCCCCATGAAGTGGTCCCTGGCGATTTTGTGTTCGTGAGGAATTTTGACCGGAGAAGTCCACTGGAGCCCCGCTGGCAGACCCCGAAGTTGGTTCTTCTGACGACAAGGACGGCTGTTAAATTGGAGGGCAGAAAAGGTTGGCTGCACTCGAGCCATATCAAAAAATTTCACGGACTTCCTTCGGACTTGGACTCTAAGCCCTGCCCTCCTCCACAAACTGACTCAAAACTCCCCCTGGTTGAGAAAACCGCCTCCGAAGAATATAGACTCAAGTTACGGTCTAGCAAGTCAGACAGTTTAATTGTTTAAGTCCTCCCCTAGGTGAATCGGTTAAATTAGTTTCTGACATGTATCCCTTAGACCGAGATAGAGAGAGAGATAGACAGAGACAACTCAAGAAACGTGCATATTGTAAATCACTTCGTAGTCACTGTATAGTGACATTACTGATTATGTTTTTCCTAAGCCTTCTTATTATTGCTGCTAGTATATTATTACACATGTACTACCCTATTTTCAAGCGTGCACAATCTGCTTACAATGTCACTGCCGAACATTCTTTTAGCGAATTACCTCCCCATGAATTGTCTTACAATAGACTCCGAAGAGATCTCCCGATTGTCGACTACACTGAAACGGCATGGGAGCAATACACAGACTTCAATAAAGGTTTCTTCCCCTACTTAGGTGCTGTTTTTAATAGTAAACTGATACGCAAATTAACTAGAACTCTCGAAGCAGTAGTGAATGAAACTACCTCCGCTCTAGGTAACTTAACAGAAGAGCAGTCCGCCATGCGGGTTGTTGTTCTTCAAAATCGTCTCGTCATTGACGTCATCCTAGCTGATGGGTGGAGCTTGTAAGGTCATCGGGTCAAGTTGCTGTGTTTTCATTCCAGAAAACGCGCCAACGGTATATAAAGCTATAACACGTCTCCATAAAATTGCAAGTCTGATACATCAGAATCCAGGCACCTGGACTTGGTCCGGTTGGTTCTGGACAACGTTGACCGCTTGGGGATGGAAGATCCTATCGTTCCTAGGCATTGGCCTTCTCATAGTTTTCAGTTGCTGCCTGTGTTTACAATGTGGACCGGCGATTTGCGGCTTGTGCGCCACATCATGTATTCCGCATCCAAATTCCCATTCAAAACGTCAAAAGAAGAAAGAAGAGCAAATGATGTTACATGAACAGATTGATCGATTCATGCAGATCGATATATCATGAAGGGTCCGTAGGGGACAAGGAGGGAATGAGGTAATATAAATTTTGTGATCAATTGTGTCCCCTATCTTAGACCCCAACGACTCCGTGTACACGCTACAAGTACATGTATGTTCCCTCCCCTTCAAGCTATAAAGACGCAAATACATTTGCGTCCAACGTTAACATGTCCTCTTTCAGATCCACCATGAATGGGTCAAATAGTCCGTTCCTAAATATGCCATGCCAACGTCTTTATGTAATGTACTTTACACGTTTTTCAGCTCTGGCGAAGTAGGCCCTGAATTTCTGCCATCGAGCCTTTTCCTGCCTTCTTACTCTGAATCTCAAACCTGGGCTTTGCATCTGTACCCGTGACCTCTGCCTCACTCCCTGTGTGGCTAACGGTGCTTTGCTCAGCCTGTTGCCTGCCAAGACTGTATTCAACCTTCGAATTATCTGCTCCACTCCTCAAAAATACATTCCTGTCTAGTAGTTTCATGTCAACATCCTTCCAGCTGCAGAGCAAAGGGCTTGGCCTCACTGTCTCTATGCAAGTAATTCATGCCTCTGTTTCCATGGTAGGCCCATGCCCTCCCTCGCACCCCTCGCATCTCATGCAGACACGTAGACGCTCATACACGCACTCACAGTCAGTATAGAATAGCCTCTTGTCCGAGAGACCTTTTCCTTCCAGATAATACAGTTCCTTAAACATGAGATATTAGATACGATTTGGGATTAGGTTGATCTGACATCCAGACATCTGTCTCCACTTGAGGGCTAAATGTCAAGATCCCCTTCACCCCTCAAGTTACACGTACATTACACGTCATACTGCTGCGCGCGCATCTCTGCCATGTATTTTTGCTGACACTGCCGGATTCACTCATGGATCCGCCTACTTGTGACATCATGTTAAATGACGTTCTTGTTCACGCCTTCGTGCACGCCTATTGTAACGCCTTTTTGTATTACGTACATGTACTCTTATCTCTCTTCTCAGCTGTTAAGCCTCCTGCATATGCCTTTACTGTAATGCATTGACTATATATATGAATGCCTGTCAATAATGTATTGTCGCATACTTGCATACCCGCATATTACCATTGACTCTGTCAGTCTGTCCCTTCCCGAACCTATGTGGTGACGGAACGGTATGCCACCTTGGCTCGAGCCAATATGCTAATCACCCAATTCCTTTTATAGGAATAAAACCCTTTTTGAGAAACCTCAAATATCACGGATTTTGCCTCTTATTTATTATGAGTTATTCTTATTGACTTTACCGCATAGAAATTCAGTACCAGGTAATTAATTTTACCACATCTGGAAGACATCTTTTATTACTTTGTCTTTTAAGACCCAGTCGTGTGCTTCTGCGAAGTGTCTGCTTAGGTCGTCTGCTTGGACGTTGAGAACACCGGGCAAATGGACAGCTGAAATTTTCATACCTCGAGCCAGAAGCCACTTCCAGATTGCTTGCGCTTCCAGCGACAGAGGTCTGGATCTCGATCCGCCCTGCTTGTTCAGATAGTACATTGTTGTTGTATTGTCCGTCTGAACAAGAAGAGAGGATGTCTTGAGCACAGGAAAGAAAGCCTTGAGTGCTAGATGTACAGCTCTGAGCTCCAACATGTTGATGTGATACAGCCTTTCTTTCTCCGACCACACTCCTTGAATTTGAAGGGACTCCAGATGGGCGCTCCAACCCTGCAGGGACGCATCTGTCACCAGCGATCGTTTGGGCATGTCCTCCTGAAAAGACACTCCCACAACCAGATGATTCCGCTGCATCCACCATCGAATGGAGATCCGCACCGACAGAGGTAGTGACAGTTTGTCTTCCCAACGGTTTGAAAACTGGGACTACTGATCTTCCAGCGACTGCTGCCGAGGTCTCATGTGCAGCCTGGCGTTTGGAACGAGGAAAATGCAAGACGCCATGGATCCTAGCAGAGACGAGATCTATATGGCAGTTGGTCGAAGAGTCTTTAACATTGTTTGACACTTGAGGAGAATGGAAGATAGTCTCCCCTCCGAAGGATACGCTTTTGCGTCCTTTGAATCCAAAATTGCGCCCAGATAGTGAATCCTCTGCGTGGGATTGAGGATAGACTTTTTGAAGTTCAGGTGCAGACCTAGTCTTCGCAGCTGATGAATACAGAACGTGAGATGCTGCTGAAGTAGAACCGGAGAGGTACTCTTTAGCAGCCAATCGTCTAGATAGGGATAGACGAAAATATGTCTCTTCCTTAGGAAAGCCGCTACGACTGCCATGCACTTTGAAAAGGTGCGAGGAGCTGACTTTAGCCCGAAGGGCAAGACTGCAAACTGGTAATGACTGGTTTGTATGCAGAACCTTAGAAACTTCCGATGCTTTGGGGCAATGGGGATGTGAAAATACGCATCTTGAAGATCTATGGAGCACATCCAGTCCTTTTGATGCAGAAGTGGAATTATTTGATGTAACGCCAGCATTCTGAACTTTTCTCATCGAATGAACTGATTGAGGCGCCTAAGATCTAGTATGGGCCTGAACTCCTTGTTTGGACCTTTCTTTTGAACTAGAAAGTATCGGGAGTAAATGCCTTGCCGACGTTGTGTCCTCGGGACCTCCTCGATGGCCTTCTTTAGGAGTAACACAGACCCCTCCTGCTTCAAAAGATGAAATCGATGGAATACAGTCTTTTGAGGAAGAATGGAATGAGGAGGAGACTTGAATCTGATTGTATATCCATTTTGCACTATATTCAGCACCCATTTGTCGTTTGTGATGTTTTTCCACTCCTCCAGGTAAAAACGCACACTTCCCCCCCACCGGAGTGGTCAACGGGCTCAGGGGAAGCAAACACTCACTGCTTTTGTTGTTGCTGCTTGTTTCCAGGAGCAGACTGTCTGGATATGCCGCCTCTTCCTCTACCAGGACAACGCTGGGAGAACTGAGATCTTCCCTGATTTTGCTGTGACGAGCATTGAGGGGTTTGAACCCTCTTCTGGCTCTGTCTCCGATCATAAGGACGGTATTTTTTCTTAAAATTGTCCTTTCTCTTTTCGAGACCTACAGCTCTCACAGTATCCAGCTCCATCTTCATTCTTGACATCTCATCGTCAGCATGAGACCCAAAGAGCGATTTACCATTAAACGGCAGATTTAGAATTCGGTGTTGGGCTTCAGGTTTAAGACCCGTAAGTCTTAGCCAAGCTGAGCGCCTTGCGCAAAGACCATGAGCATAGCCATGCGTAGACAGACCGGAAGCATCCGCAGCGGCGCTAATCACCTGATTAGCCACTATACCACCTTCATGAAGGATTTCCAGAAAATCATTCTCGTCTTCTTTGGGAAGTTTTTCAGCGAACCGGGATAAGGAATCCCAAAGTGCGCGGTCATAGCGACCCAACAAAGTGGAGGCGCTGCGAAGTGGCACACATTCTCTTCCCTACTGAATCCATAGTTTTGC
Organism: Lissotriton vulgaris; assembly: GCF_964263255.1. Classification (NCBI taxonomy): domain Eukaryota; kingdom Metazoa; phylum Chordata; class Amphibia; order Caudata; family Salamandridae; genus Lissotriton; species Lissotriton vulgaris. Next base: position 1,544,117,097 of record NC_141694.1, on the reverse strand, counting down.
TGTCCTTGTCCGGGGGAACAGATGATGACGTCGCTCCAGTCTGATTTTTACGTGCCGCTGAGACGATGACCGAATCAGGTTGTGGCTCAGATCTTAGAAATAACGGGTCATTGTCCGGAGCCTTATACTTCTTTGCGATCCGTGAGGGAACCGCTCCCAAAGATGCAGGAGTCAAGAATTTTTGCTCAGCAGGCTCCAATAGACCTGGGACCAGAGGAAGTAAAGGTCTCGAAGATAATTTTTGATGCAATGTTTCGAAGATAACCGTAGTCTTCGCAGTAGAGACAGGCATCTCTATATGAAGTTTCGCTGCTCCACGGCAAAGAACTTCATTAAATGTGATTACGTCATCAATCGGCGATATCCTACTTGGAGGAGTTGATGACAGCGTCGGTGAGTAATACCTCTTCGAATCTGTCGACCTTGTCGAAGATCTCGTATCACGTCTCTTGGATGAACGGTGATGTGAAGACCTCCGAGAGAGTGAAGTCCGCCTTCTCACTGATGGAGACTTCCTCGGCGGAGTACGCTCACGCCTTCTCGGAGACTGGACCACTCGTAACAGTGGTGACCTTGATCTCGAAGCAGGTCTTTCCGACACCGGAGTCCTGGACGTAGACCTTGGAAGGTTGATTCTCCTTATCTTCCATTCTCTGAGTTCTGCTAGCCATCGTGGAGAGATATTAGCCCCTGTAGGTGAAGGCGCTCTTGAGGGCTCTGGAGAGATTTCTACAATCTTCAGCCCAGGGGAGGAAGAAGAACTCCCAGAAGAAGCCACAGAAACCTTAGATCGGTCTTTAAACACCGTTCTAGGCCTCTTAGCTGCAGGAGACGTCGACGGCGGTCTCCTCGACGTCTATCTTTCCAACGGCGATCCTCTCGAAGGCGTTCTTCTTGACGACGATCTTCGACGACGACCTCCTTGGCGGCGACCTCCTTGGCGGCGACCTCCTCGGCGGCGACCTCCTCGGCGGCGACCTCCTCGACGTCGAGTGTCTCTTAGGCGTTGACATCATGCGCCTCGACGGCGATGATTTTCTCGGCGTCGTGTGCCTCGACGCCACATGACCTGGGCTCTTCAACGTCGAAACCTCCACTGCCCGGTTCGACGTCATAACGCCTCTCGACGGCGACCTTGACTGATCTTTCGAGCCTCTCAGCGGTGACCGTCGACGTCGATGAGACGACGTCGAGTCCCGACCTCTCATAGCCGTAGGAGAGCCAGACTTGGATCGCCTACGCTCATGACGTTTCTCACCTCTCATCAACGGCGAATCCTTCTTCGACTGCGACTTCGATGTCGACGGATTTCGTGACGGTGATTTCGGCGATTTTGAACATACCGGAACTTTAGAAGACGATCTGTCCCTCGCAGTTGAAGGGGAGCGATGTTTTCTCTTCTCCCCTCTTTCCTTACGCTCTTTTTGTTGAGAAGAAGGTTTCCTGGAGTGAAAATCTTCTCTTCCACTCACGGTTTCTCCTCTGTCATGCAGGGACTGAAGCCTGCTCTTCTCTCTCTCTCTCAAAGTTCTGTTCGACAACTTGCTGCAATGGTAGCAGAGTTCTGGCTTGTGAGTAGATGGAAGTCAAGCCACACAGACCGGATGTGGGTCTGTCTTGGACATTTTTTTTTACCACAGGCCGGGCACTTAATAAATAAGGCCGGCATTGTGACTGGAAAAAAAGGCACAAAACCACAAAAAATTGTTGATTTAGTCAGATAATGACTAAAAACGTCGAGTAAAGACAAAAAATTTGAAGAACTACCAGAAGAAAGTGAAAAAATATCACCAACTGGCGAGCTCAATGCTCCAGGATCCTCACAGAAGGAGCCGGAAAAAAGAACTGACCTAACTGTCACCTGTGGTGCATGATGGGAGCCTGGAGGATCATAGAGGTCTTAAAGGTACGGCGCCAGTTTTTTTCCCATTGTTACAATGCAGCCTATCTAGGCTAAAGCTGCCTCTATGATCCTGCCTGTTTTACCTTTGAAAATAAAGGTTGTGTGTTTCAAAAACAACAAAGGCAGTGCTTTCTTCTTTGCATTTTCATATAATTTAATTTATATGTCTTTATGTAACATGTAAAGATTTTACAGGCATTTGGGGGCAGTCTTTTGAGTCTAGTATGGTTATATTGGGCTGCATATGTGTATATATATATATATATATATATATATATATATATATATATATATATATATATATATATATAGATATATGCATATTATTGGCTATTGCTCCGGGGTCCCTCACGAGGGCGGGACTATTCAGTGCTTATGACTATTGATGAGTATCCCCTGGAAGAGAAGCAGACTCCACAAAATCCTGTGGAGGTGGTGTAACCTTACACTGATAATTCTTCTTATCCAGGGGACTTCAAGGCTATTCCACTTGTCCAAGTCTGCATACAGATTAGCTATCTGTGTGGTATTACCACACGATAAGTACAACAAGGTTTTCACTCAGTTCCCACCAAATCAATTGTAGGCCTTATGCAACAGTTCCCTTGATTCTGTTATGTTTAGAGAAGTAGATGGAGCAAAAACCTTGCAACCCAAGACCTGATGAAAGTCTTCAAATTCTTCAAGATGTTGTCAGGGCTATCCCAGAAATTGATCAAAAATCGAATTAACTGGTTTGAACAAATACTACTGTTTGTGCTTTTCAACATGAAGTACTGGCCTTTAACCACTTGGCTGCTAAGGCATTATTTGAAGGCTGGTTTGTTTTTCATTGAAATCAATGGAAAGTCCATGACGAGTTACCCTTGTCATTAGCGGCGAAGAGGTTAATTTCTCCATTCTGTCTTTGTTTTCCTGCCATGATTACTAGAGTGAGGGCAAACACGATAAGTTATACAAGACGTAATTGAGGGAAAACATTAGAATTGATACAAGAATGCATTAAGCTAGATTTGATACCTACAGCCCCAGTAATGTTACATTCATTTGATCAAAGGCCTTCTTCGCGTTAAATGTGAACAAGGCACGTTGGTTTTGTTCAAATTGATTGTGTCTATTGCACTTAAAACCCTTCTAAAGCGGTCAAAAGTCTTACGCATCATGTATTTACAGAATTATGACCGATTAAGATTGCAAAGCCAGTTTTTAATCTACATTAGGTGACTGTGCTCTTAATAGTTAGGAACATTGACAAGCTAGACTTAAGAGTTTGCACTTAAACAGAGATTCTGATAGAAAATCCCACAAAGAATGGGGAGGATGTCTTACAGAAGAAACATGTAAACTAAAATACTTTGGTATAGGGTCATTTAAAAGTCTGAATAGTACTAGCCCCTCTGAAAGAAAAGGTAGTATTAATTTACTTTTCTCTTCTTTGATATATGTAAACACTTTTTGCTTCACACAATGGGCGAAAGTTGTCTTATACTAATAAGGGTCGGCTTTGTTTTTAAACCAACACTCACCAACAGCCTGATGTTTAAGTGCATTTATTTAAAATTAGAAACAACCACACCAAATACCCATGCCTGATTCAAATGTAAGGAGAAAGAGGCAATGGGCAGTTTCTCGACTAGAATAGTTCCCTGCCCGCTTTGTTCCACATTACAGCTGAAGACTAGCTTATGGTGTCACTGCTCCTTACAGAAGCTTTCTTCCCATGAACTCATTTGAGTGTCTAAATAAACATCACCATTGTGGAAAATGGAAGGGAGTGAGAATCCTTTGCATGTGCATTTCTGGATGCACAGATTAGTAAATTATCCTCCTCTCTCAAAGTCTCCCTGAAATAACTTTCAATCTTCAACAGCATCCAATCATCTCTGGATACCTACCCTATCTCACCAATCCACATTCAATTCTCGTATTTTAAATATTCTCTATATTTTCATACTGTTTCCTCTATGGCAATCTGAAACTGCTCCAACTGCCGTAAAGCCCCCTGACTGTCAGTCTTCTCTAGTAAAACAAGTATTATCAATCAACTGAAGCAGGTGGAACGGCTTCCTCTAATCTGTGCCAAGAAGGCGGTAGAGAAAGCGACCAGCAGTAATGTTGCAGTATCCTTCCCGTAGTTATGAAGGGCTTTGGGATGTGGTAGTATCCAGGCACGAGGCAGTTCGAAGTACTGACAACATTCTATTCAAAAGTGACATCAACAATAAACTGGAGCCTCGTGAAAGCAGATACTGTTGAAAACTACAGACACTTACAACGAACCCCGGCCAGGCCAATTTATTATCAGGCACAGGTGATCAATTACCAAGCATGTCAGCTCCTCAGCAGAAAAGCCGCCAGGACACACTGCCCTACATCTGTTGGGGAGTAGAGACTGACGAACAAGCAATGACGGGACAACACTTCGAAAGAGCACCCTCTCTGTCAGGCTCAAACTGATGACAAGCTGAATGCCAGGTGCACAGAAGTGAACTCCTATTGTAAGTGGAACACTTGGTACTACACTGCATGCCTAGGCCACTGATTATGTGTTCCAAATACAAAATAATATACTACCTCCACATTCTAATAGCCACCTGTTGAAATCTGCGCCTCCAGTAACTTCTATGCATGAGTGAACTCAGAGTGGTGGTGCAATGGTGGAAGATTGTAAGGATGGAAGTAAGAATGGCATGATGAATGGTGGATGAAATGGCAGGAGAATCAAACTCTTGAAGGGAGGGTCTGACCTACTTGCTTTGCTATCTTGTTGCCATTAGAGGTGTGGCTGAAAGTGGGAGATTGCAGCTCTTTTCTTATAGGGAGCTCTAAATAGGAGGTATGTCGAAGATTAAGTTGAGAAAAAAAGCTCACCATGTACTCAAAAAATTCAACCATGACTTGTCTCGCTCCTTGGAGAATTCATGCAGCCCGCACTCAAAGGACCGTACTATACCTCCATCAACTTACTGAAAGCTTGCTCGAGGCTGGTCCCAGGGTGTTATTGATACGGCAGTAGACAGAGGCCTTGAGGAAGGCCATGCTGAAACTTTTCTAAACAATGTCAGCTACCTCTGGAGCTCCTTTGAGCCGCATGGAACTATTGGGGCCTCCATTGGAATGTTGCAGTCACAGTCTGCCCTGGTACCAACTGATGCAACTGAGCCTTTGCCAAACCCCCTACAAGCACAGGCCCACGTCTCTACTTGTGCGCCAGAGGCCTGGTTTGCTCCTCCATCTCTGTCTTTGATTTGAAGGTGCCCACTCTAGATTGAAACCGGATGTGTGTTTCCAATCTGTAGCCAATACTGGCTCACGCCAGGTCTACGCCTCATTGCGATGTTATAAAAGTGCAGTCCACAACTTTGGAAGAAACGCAACTTCTCCTTCAACGCCCTTACTACTGTAGGCTAGAAGCCTTGTTTGGATCACTACACTGACGGTTGCCTGCATTTATTCACAGAATGCCAGTGGCCTGGATATTTTCCCTAAGATAGAACTGGGTTCCCCACTGAGGACCTTCAGAGTAGAGTACCTCTTTTGTTGTGTAGTCCAAAGAACAACAGAAGAGCTAGACCTTCAGTTAGCTACAATAGCGATTAATGCAAATCTACTGATGGAAATCTAGCAACTTGGGTCTACTAATTCAGAGCCCTTACTACCCTTTAACAAAGCTTTGGCAGAAACTGATGGAGACCTGGTCTTAGGCATGTATATTTCCCACAGTAATTTGCATGATGGCTAGGTGCCAGAGGCCTGACCATGGGGACATGACTTTTCAGACCCAGTACCCAACTCCCGAAAGCTTGGTGGTTCAGGCTTCCACAAGCAAAGACAATCCCAATGCATTCCCTACTGTGCTGACAGCTAGGGAACCCAAGCACATAAACTCATTCAAGAAAATAATCTTTTCCTCCGCCCGTTTGGTTTTGTGGTCCCTGACGACACACTGCCTGCTATGACGATAATCACATGACCTCTGGGATATGGCTAGCCATTTCAGACAAATTCAAAAACGCTTTTTGCAGAGATAACTGAAGACAAACCGCACATGGCCAAGAAGGTGTTCAGCGACAGTCTAAACACAACGGACTGTGTAGGTTGCACAATAGGCACCTTAACTTGGTCCTCAAATGTTTGATATTGATGCCTTTTTGAGCTTTTACCGGAGTTGATCACATATTGCGGACCACTGATGGCACCACTCATTGCAATTACTTCCATGTGCTGTGTCAATGAGCAACTGGCGCCGTCAGTGCAGTCTCTGTATATCACCTTCTTCCTCCACAAATATGAGCTTCTAACTGAAGCTTTCTCTCTGCCGACAGTGGTCTTGCTGTTACACGTGGGGCAGTATATCACTCTCCCTGTCTTTTCCCAACTCACTCTGTCAGGAGTAGGACAGGTTTCAGGGTTGGGCCCAAAAAGAGATCTTAGCTTTTGCATCAAGCACACTGAGAGGCACTGGATGAATGACCAGCTCTTTTTGTTTTTGCCTAGAAGGGAAAGGGAAAGGGGAAGGGAAAGAGGTTGAATGTGCAGTAAGAGGTATGCATCAGAGTGAAGGAGGGCAGTGAGGAATCTGCAGTTCCCCCAGAAAGAGTGTTGGTGAAGGTAAACAACTTGTTTATTTTCTAATTAGTAATATTTTAGCGCTGCCATTCACAATGCCATCACATGTAAAGCCCAGTAGAGAGCTTTCTGTGTAATCAGACACAACCTCAATTGCTACTACAGTCCTCTAGTAAATACACCCATTTCCCATAAAGCTGACTGACAGCTTCTCGTACACATAGATCATGTTGATTGAACAAAGGCAGGATTTCCATCACCAGTGCCTGTTTTACAACAACACTTTCTCCTTTCAAAATCAGTCCTCTTCTCTTTTTCTTTATGCCAAGCTTGCACACCCCCTTTACATCTGCATCTGTCGGACATGGGCCCACACTGACTAAAGCATACTTTCACAGTCAGACCATTTTTTTTTAAATTCAGAACGCCAGTACTGCTAAAAATAAATGTCAAAAATAAAAAATCTGTACAAATCTCACAGAAAAAACATCCTTAGCGTTCAGAATAATATAGCTAAAAATGTAAACACTGCTACTTTAGACCAGACATAAATAGCCTAGATAGAACCCACATTTTATCTCCAACTTTATCCAAATGCAGACATGGCCGATACGTCTAGAAACAACTGTTACCAGGTGAATTTTTTACCCACCTCACGTTTCACAAATGATCATTGGTTTCAAGCCCACAGAACAATACCTCCTCTTTTGTGCTGATATTAGTGGACTACTCTCCATAATTCGATACCAAAGATCACACTGTTCCTCGTGCGCTTAGTTAGTCTACTTTCTTGAAAAATATGCGCAGCAGGTCGAGATTTGACCCTTTTGTTCCAAAACATTGTTTGCCAACTTGTGGGTTTTCAAAGGAACTATCCACCAGTGCATTCAACGTCTACCCACTGACCTTGCCTCGGATGATAAAGATTTACAAGACTGGATTTCATATGTTTGCAGAATACTCTTAATGGGCATCTGAGGTTACAGACACACTCGGATATCCCAACACCAGATAGTTTCCACCTTAATGTAGATCCAAAACTGGGTGAAATAAATCATGTCCTGCCTCAATGCTTCCTTGTCTGTGGTCATGCTTTTGGGCCTAATTGCCACTAGCTTTAATCCCAAGTGATCAACCTCAGTTGAAACATCTGCTGAACACTATTGCAATGTGAAACTTAAGGGTCAATCAAATCAGGGTTCTTACAGAGTGCAGCTAATCACCCAATAGGGTCTCAAGTGGTTTGGGGTGAGGGGGGGAGGCAGGCGGGGCGAGGGTTGCAGCTCAGTCGAATAGCCAGGTCTTGAGATCCTTCCTAAATTGAGGCAGGGAAGGTGATTGCCTGAGATGTACAGGTAGAGCATTCCAGGTCTTCGCAGCGAGGTTGGAGCAGGATCTTTCTCTGGTGAAGGTCTTGTAGATCCTTGGAACAGTGGCCAGGGCCAGTTGGCCAAAGTGGAGATGCCTGGTGAGTGTGTAGAAGGAAAGGCGGTGGTTGAGATATACAGGTCTGGCATTGTGGAGGGTTTTGTAGACGTGTGTGAGGAACTTGAAGGTGATTCTTTTGTTGACCGAGAGCCAGTGAAGGTCTCTCAGGTGACCGGAGAAATGGCTTCGGTGGAGTAAGTCAAGGATAAGTCTGGTGGAGGTGTTCTGGATGCTCTGCAATTTCTTTTGGGCTTTTTGGGTGGCGTCGGTGTAGAGTGCATTGCCCTACTTGAACTTGCTGCTAACGAGCAACTGGGCGACCGTTCTCTTGGACTCAGTGGGGATCCACTTGAAAATCTTCTGAAGCAGGCGGAGAGTGTAAAAGCAGGAGGATGAGACGGCATTGATTTGGAGGGTCAATGAGAACGAGGAGTCTAGGACGATGCCGAGGTTGCGTGCGTGGTTTGTTTCTGAGCATTGCGACCCACCAGGAGTCGTCCCAGGCAGAGGGAGTGGTGCCCAGGTTGGGGACTTCGGTTTTGTTGGAGTTGAGTTTGAGGTAGCTGTCCTTCAGCCATGCGGCGACACCTTCATCCCATTGTAAAAGTTGCTCCTAGCGGCTGTAGGTTCATGGGTTTCATGGGTGAAGAATAGAATTAGCTGGGTGTCAGCGGTGTAGGAGACAATGTTGAGTCCGGGGTTTCTGGCGATGGCTCTAAGTGGGCCATGTAAATGTTGAAGAGAGTGGGGCTCAGAAAGGAGCACTGAGGAACACTGCAGCGGATTTCTATAGGTTCTGAGGAGAATGGTTGGAACTTGACTCTCTGGGTTCGGCCGGTGAGGATCCACACTAAGGCTGCAGACAAAATTCAAAAAGACAATCTGCTTCAGCTCGACACTTATTAGGTTGTGTCTGAGCCAGCGTGCAAGCGCTACTCTGGCGATGATCTGTTGTAGTTCAATACGGGAGCGGAGCCCCGCCCACTCCCCCTCCCATATTTTTCATTGGCTTGTTTCTTTGTCCTTCGTACATGCTGTTTTCCGATTCATTATGAGGCTTGTTAGTACCTCCTTAGTACAGTCTTGTCTTCATTTGTAACCTCCCATGGCTACTGGCCCCTTTACTTGATTGTTACATGGTATGTGCACTATTTTCTTGATTGAACTTTCTTCTACTTTAATCAAAACGTGCTTTGCTTACATTGAGCGAGCCATGCATGCTTTCACTTTGAAAGCCGCTGGGACAATGCAGCAGCTTGTTTGCAATGCCATAGGTTTTGCATTTCAATGTGAGACCTATAGTATTCCAAATATTTTTCAAGAACATCTGCCCTTAGTGCCCTAGCATACGATGTAACCAACTGAGCTATCTCTAAATGCAGTTGGTTTGTGAATAATACAGAATGCCAAAACGGTTGTACGATCACACTTCTCCTTGATAATTTCGGAGGCCAGTGTCATTGCGTGTCTGGCAACTGTAATGTAATTATAAGAAGAATGTCAATTGAATTTCCATTGCAGAAGCGGCTTCAAAGAGTTGAGATTTACGTGGTTGGAAAGCGGGTTTTATACAGGGTTGCAAACAGGTTAATTCCCGCTCATGCTGCTGTACTTCTCTGAACCAAATGCATTTTTGCTCCCAAGATTTAATTCCAAATGTAACTAATTCGACAGATATTAACATTTAAAGAAACATGTAAAAATACAGTGTTCGTCACAAACACAATATTTACTCCATTCGTATAATTAGAGTGGACAGTAAAACGAGTGGTGGACCTATTCAATGTTTTGATTTATAAACTAGCTTTTTAATTCTGAGATTAAGAGCCGGTGGGACACACTTGAACCACACAATAGGATGGCAAATGTGAAGTCAAGGTTGAAATTTGCCAACCAGAGCAGGAAGTGACATAAGCAAGAAAGGAATTGTGGGTCTTCCAATAGAACAGGAAATAACCAGCGAGAAAGAACGGGTCTGACACTGATTGGAACAGCAGAAGGGTCTGGGCATGGTTTCTTCATCTGGCTGCAAGGAACCCAACACCAGCGCTGAGTTCGCAGTGACCGAGCGCCCTTACCCTGTAAGTAGCTTAGGGATTGCAACAGGCATCAGGTATGGAAAGTTATTTCGGGTTTAGCGACACGTGCAGGATGATCTTGGAAGGCACGCTGCAAAATAGCGCCAGAGAATAAGTTCAAATGAAAGATCTCAATGAGTAGATGTATGCTTGGTACGGCTCGTACGTTCATACCTTTGCATTGTGGTATTTCTGTGTGTGCTTTTCCACTATAAATGTATACATACAAATGCCAGAAAAGGGAAACTTTCCAGATTGCTCACTTGGCATCAGCGTCTGTGACATTGGTCACACACACAGGCATACTAGGCGAATGTGCTGCATACACGCATAACATCCGAAACACCAAATCGAGATGGACAGTGTGTCTGCCACCAGGGCTGTTGAATATGGTGACCTGGCAGGGATGTCACGCGTCAATTGTGGAAGAATTTACTCTAGCAACAAACTGAATGTTAAGATAGTTTAAGGAGGTGAGGTTACTCGTCTGACACTAGTAAGATAACTTTGTGGTTAGAACACGTGCTCAAGAGATCTATATCCAATATCTGGTTATAGATGTGAATCATTAAATAGCCTACTGCAAACATCTGCTTGTTTTTTTTACCATAATATGTATTCCCATTATTAACATACATATAAGCCCTGTTTATCAAATCAAAAATCAAACTTGATTGGGCAGATGTGGGGGTCATGGAAGATCTGGACTGGGAGATCGTACTCATGCATCCCCGGGAAGTAGCGATTAAATCAAGGTTACGCCTCATTCAGTTAAATGTACTCCACAGAACGTACTTTGATAGAACACCGCTCCTTAAAATGGGGAAAATAAGTGACCCGGCTTGCCTTCGGTGCCGTCAGCAACAAGGGAACTTCTACCATCTACCACATTGGTCACACATTTTCACTGAACTGGGGGAAGTCCTGGGGGTGGAATTGTCGCCGGAGCCTAAGCTGGCCCTGTTGGGCATGACGAACGAGGTGGATCTGCCCCGCCCACTGCTCATTTTCCTGGTGTTAGCACTGGTAGTAGCAAAAAGAGACATAGCAAAATACTGGGGGGTCACAGAGACACCAGACATTGAGGACTGGAGACGGGGGCTAGACCTTTATATGGCAGCAGAAAGAGTGACATATAAGGCGAGAGGCTGCCCCAAAAAGTTCCGCAGAGTATGGGCCAAGTGGAGGCAGTACCATGGACCGGAGGGAGGGCAGTGAGGGAGTACACCAGAGGAGAGGGGGGGTTGCGAGATCGCAAGTGTAATTCGGAGCGGAGCCGAAAGGGTAATACAGCTCTATGTGAGATCCCTGGAAGGCCGGAGCGAGATACGAGAACACAAAACTCTACAGACTGGGGTTTCGGGTGGTGGGTGTCGGGACGGGGGTAGATAAGCTGCACACTACTATGCATGTGTATCCGGAGAAACTATCATGAAGGCAGCCGGAGGCGTAAGAAGTGGCTCATCGCATGACTGTAGCCGTGGTTTCAGTTTAAATGTACAATGGGGGAAGGGGGGGGGATGGTTGGGGTTTAAAAAGAAAAAAGCAGAAGTTTTACAGGACTTTGAATGCCTAAACTGGCTCTGGAAAGTATGCTTTTACGTGCAATTTACACTTGCCGCCCGACCTCCGGGGTGTGGGCTGAATGGCCGTGTGACACTAATTGTGCATAATCTTCCTAAATTTGGTTCAGTTGAAGTATTCCTTACAGGCTGGTATTTTCTGTGTTTTCTGCAATAAAAATAAATTAAAAAAAAAATCAAACTTGATTTACAAAAATTACGTTTAAAACCCGCAAGGATCCTGCATGGCATCATTTTTGATCCTTGTGGGTTTTTTAATTAATTTTTGTAATGCAAGTCAGATTTTTGATTCGATAAACAACTTGGTTGGATGGTAATGATCGTAATACATATTATGGTCAAAAACATTCATTTTGTATTGTGTGTATATATCTTGGAAACGTGTGAACTGGCATTCAAGTGCACCTTTATCTGTTGCTGAATCTGTCAGGAAGGTTCTAACTGCACTGTTCTATTTGACACCTAGCTGCTCCCAGCGGGCGGACAACTCGAACAGAAAAAGTCAATTATTATCCTGCGAAGGACAGCGCCTGCCTTCAGGGTGCAGTTTTGAACATCAAAGTGAACTGAATGTACATGAACCCCCGAATGTGTAGTGGTGTCAGCACACAGTGTAGGGGCATATTCGATAAGATCTAGTGTGACCAACCTGGATTTTGGTCCATCACTGTTACTGACCTAGAATCCTACTGGTCCACAGTCTGTCCCAGCACTGGTTGTCCCATGTAATGTTTTTCTGAGGACAGTCATTACTATTGGGGAAGAAGAGGCTGGTGTCCAAATTGCTAATGTTCTAAAACTGGCTCTCCAGTTTGACCACACTTTATTCTACTAAGGATGGTGTTCTTCTCTCTGTACACATATCTGTCAAAGTGGGCACATTAGAAATAGTACCACGAGTTGTAGAAACAGGTATTGACAGTCAGTAAGTTTGCCTTCTGTATATTGCATTCACAACATACAAGTAATAATTCAAAAATACAAGAGGCACGCAGATCCACACGTACAGATATTGATTTCACACAGTTCAGTACACTGACTCCAGCAGTAATACATACAACCTGGAGCATCAGAACAGGATCATGTGCAGAGCCGGTCCTAGGCCTTCTGAGGCCCCGGGCGAAAGGAAAGATGTGAGGCCCCTCTAAGTGCCTTACTGCCTCCGCGAGCGCGCTTTTCCCTACTCTGCGGGGCCGGCAGGGGGCCCCCTGAGCGCGAGGCCCTGGGCAGCTGCCCATACCGCCCATGCCTAGGACCGGCCCTGATCATGTGTATCTGGAGGCACGGGGTGATGCAATTCAGAGGAGCAGTGGTGGTGGTGCATGGCAAGAGAGTGGTAGGTGCAGTGAAGAGGTCAACACTAGGTATTGCGAATCACAGGAGCACTGAGTTATGAACAGTTCATGACCACAGGACTGTGTGCAATTTTAATTAAGACACTTTATTGAATTTAATTAAACTAACATTTGAATACGGAATATCTCCTCATAGAGGGAGGTTAGTGATTACACAATATGCTTTGAAGTAGCGTGTTGGCACAGCAGGAAGTACTGCGTAGTTCTTATAAACTGAAAAAAACATTCCCAATTAGGAAAAGAGAAGATCAGCCTTTCCTTTGTTTCAGTCCTTCCACCCCCCAACTATTTTACCAGTTCCTCTTCATTATTAGAAAACATATATAGTGTTTTCTACTTAGTGGATATCAAGATGATGGCCATCTAGTGATGATGGTGCAATTTGACACCTACACTTAAGGACAGTGTGATTAAAGCATATACCGTCAGAGGGCTCCCCAGTGAAATCCGCATGTAAAGAGATTGAGTGCCTTCAGTATTGGTGGATGCGTGAGAGATGAGTGGCCGTCTGAGATAGAGGTCACCAAAGGTTCCTGTATAACCTAGAAATCTATAGGGTGCTCCTTTGTATCATGGATATGCTTTTCCATGGCCATCATCTTCCACAGTCGAGCATGTCCGTAAGTGATAAGTGGTGGGTTTTTCCAGTGTGCGGCTGTTGTCACTTTAGCTGACCCCAAGTATTTCCACGTTGTTAGGTTATCCCCTTTTGTTTAGTAGTCCAATTGGGCTGTTTGTATATCCAATAAAACTGTGACCACATCGTTAGGAATTGGTAACCCAGAATTTTGCCCAATTCGGTTAATACTTTGCCACAAAAGGGTTAAATGTATGGTCAATACCACTAAATTACCATGTGTGCCACAGTATCTCCAGCAAAGTGGGCTACTCGGTGGGTGGAATCCATGTAGTCTCACTATGTGCCACTACCATTCATATATCACCGTATAGTGTGCCTCTCTGCCTAAAATGCAGATGGTGTTCATTGTTGCATCTCATAGGTGTATTCTCTGGGCTGCAGAGATTTCTCTTTCTATAGCTGCTGACCACTTATCTCTATTTGGATTCGCAGTGTGTTGCGTTGCGCAGCGTCTAATCGTAGACTATAATGTAGAAACTATCGCTCTAGTGCCAGGATTAATCGTACACATTTTTCAATGTATTTTGTGTTAGCATCCTTAATTAGGGAATAGGAGATACAGTTCTAATATGGGCATAATGGAACCTTTCAGATTCCTCCAAGTTAAAGTCTATAATGAGCCGATTGAATGATTAGATCTCCTCCGTTAGAAACTAAGCTTGAAATCATAAGACAGTTGCTGTTGCGTCAACTGTTAAATGGAACTCTGCATACTCCCATGTTCTGAGCATGGTACCAGTATGGCTGCTGATGTAAGTGTCAAGAGGCCTGTCGCTTCTGGGTTTCCAGATAATGCCCCATATTGTTCGCCCAGCTACCGCTGTAGCAATATGAGGCCATAGTTTGTCCATGGCTTTCGTACTTCACTCCGTTATCACACGTAATTAGACCACCCAGTAGTGAACTTTAAAGTCTAAAAAGGCCAACTGCCTCTCGTCTGATCTTGCACATGGTTATGTATGCTAATCTTTCACATTACCAATGGGTACAGTGACTGCCCCAAAAAGGATTTTAGTTTAGTATGTGAAAAGAGTCTAAGATTGTCATACTTCACTCCCCATACTCACACACAGCTCTAAGACCCCCAGTTTAGTATAGCAGAAGCCTTTTGCAATCTTCAAAATGCCTAAAATGGGAAGGGTTGGCTCTAGCAGCTTTCACCCCATTGGTTAGGGCATGACAAGGAGTCATTCCTAACCCCCTTGCTTCTACCAGACATAAATGTGTCACCTCAAGGCTGTTGGTGTAAACCATGGCTATGGCCTATTTCTACAAACATTGGCTTTCCCACTCAAGGGTACACCACCACCACCACCAATACCACCACCACCGCCAATACCACCACCACCGCCAATACCACCACCACCACCAATACCACCACCACCACCAATACCACCACCACCACCAATACCACCACCTTAGCGCCTCTCACTCACTAGTAATAGCAGGGACACTGTACGAGGCCGGAGGTGCAGCCGAGACCATCTCTCCCTTCCTCCATGCTTGCCATAAAGTACAGCCCACCCTGCACCAGGAGGTGAAGCCAGGGCCCTACTACAGCTGCTGTGTTTTTTATTAGGGCAAAGATAGCAATGACATTACGCAATGTCACACTGAAATCATGGAGAGGGAAGGCAATAGCCCCCCCCCCCGCGCTCTTCCTCCTGAGCCGTGACAGTGTAATCACAGAGCGAAAGGTGTTGGATAGCATTGTTAGTGTTTATAGCTCAGATCCTATGGAACACTCACTTCACACTTTGTGTCTGTGTAATTTACAACACTTACACATATTCACTGCACTATTTATCACTACTTTGAAGACGTCACAGGCCGGTCACTTCATCTCATATTTACAATCTAACAAACGATTGTGAAGGCCCTTTTTTCCCCCCAATGCGAGAGGTCTCGCATTTGAGAGAGTCTAAGCTATTAAAGTATTGCAAATAACAATGCTTTTTATTTATGTATTAAAATCCAAAACATAAATAAAAGGCATTGTCATTTACATTGCCCATAGCTCAAACTCACGTGAATGCGAGACCTATTGCATTGCAAATGCTTGTTTTTTACTTAGAAACCTGCTTTTCTAGCTGGTTAATGTAAACTTGGGAGCTAAAGAAGGGAAGGAAGAGCTTGAAACCCAACATATTTTACTGTTTTTAAGATTATAAAATTACCACTTTGTGAAGACCTGATTACTCATCGCAGTAGGTGGATGGGCAGTTGTTAAATAGAAGCAGCTCAGAAATACGACGAGCCCTTTCTCGCTGCACAGCCATTCGATGATTGGCTGAAATGAGTTTGGTTGCCACCTGACCGGTACCGGCAACAGTGGTATTTTAATATCCCGGCAGGCACACAAATAAACAAAAACACCAAAAGCCAGCAATTTTAGCTTTTACTTCTACATACTTCAAACCGTAAATATACATAGAAAGCACTTTCAAATGTGTTCTAGAGATGCAGTTAACGATCCCTGAGTATTACTTAAGCAAACAAATGTAGAAAAGTAAGGTTAGAAATTAAAACATACGATTTTGTTTAAAGTCCAATTTAATAGCCTTTCCAGACTCAAAGTACCAAATGGCAGGTATTTTTCTCTTGGAAAGGTGGCAATCCTATCTGGAAGTAGTAAAATAACATCATATGGCAAGAGGCCAATATATAAAACGCATAAATTCCAGAAGAACAGTAAGTCCCCATTTTATCATGTGCTTACTCTATCTTCCGTTTAGAACAGCTACGACTCAAAATGTCATGGCGCTCTCCAGTTTAACTCCCTGCGTCAAAACTAAGAGTACAAAAGAAAATCCAAAGAAATAACTAAAGATTGGCTGGTAAAATAGCGCCCTCTGCTGATAAAAGATGTTTTGAGCCTTTATCTATACTACTATTATAAAGAGAGAACTTGCACCTTTGGGCAAGGTAATCTCGGGAACCAGAGTGCCAATCCACCCACCCAAGACATCTTAGAAAACCTCAGGGCAAGCAGAAGGACATAGGCTACATAAATATAAAAATAAAACGTTGTTTAAAATATTAATAAATTTAAAAAAGTAGTCCCTTGCAACTAGCGCCGGCCGCGACGTCTGCTTGAGGGCAGGAGCGGCGTTCACCAGAACCAGGAAGAGCGGAGGACAACAGCGCCTCTAGGAGCTGCGGAGAGGCGAGAACCGGAGGAGCAGTGGCAGCGCGGGGAGGAGCACCGCTCGAGAACATGCTGCCCCAGCCACCTTCTGCCCCGGGGTAAAAATGCCAGTTGCAAGCTTGACAGAGTGAGAAAAAAGCAGACACGCTAAAGATGAGGTAAGCCTATCCAAAGACCTCGACTAAAATAAACCGCACCTAAGTCAATGTTAACCGCTGAAATGCGCTTTGAAATTCCTTTCTAGAAATGCGCGCAGATTGACTGAAGGTCGATAAAAGAGAAGAGAATGCACTGAACGCCTGTCTAACAAAGCCATTGTTTTACAGGGTTTGAACACCATTAAAGGATCGGACAGTTAGCAACACGAGCGACCCCTCACAGAAAATATCTCAAATTCTGGTATACTAAAAGCCTTTGCGTGACATACAAGAATATTAACAATAGAGGTCTTTTTCTACATTAAGATTAATAACACACACGTATTTTCTAACCGAATCATGAGAACGATTACTGCTATGTAAACAGAGACAGAAAGCAGCAGGATTGTCACTGCCACAGCACAAGGTAGAAAAACATTGAGTCGGGCGGGAGGGGGGCGGGAGGGAGTCGGTGCGGGAGGGGGTCGGGGCGGGAGGGGGTCGGGGCGGAAACAGGTGTACTGCCCCCAGCCCCTTTCTGCCCCAGGCAACGCTGGGGCGGGCTGCTAGTTTTTAATACATTTGTAAATGACTTCAAATGGATTGTCTACATACGGATAACTATTATACCATTCGAACTTTCCGATATAACATAGCTGCCATGGTTTCAGATTGCTTGCGTGTGACATTTCTATATTTTCAGTGTCCTTATGAGTGACATTCAGCGACAATGTGTGACCCTTAGCGTGACACTTTTTCGCGAGCAAATTCAAGAAATAAGGACAATGGAAACATACATTTGCAGAAATTACACCCATGTGAGAAACGAGTAACTCGAACAAGATCTTGAAACTTGAGAAAAATAGCAGGAAATGAAGGGCACTAACTTATAACCTTTGTAACCTGATCATACTGTAAAACAAATGTGTAACCATAATACGAGACATTAAAGACATCTTTCAGAGGCATTACTTTATTATAGTTCTGCGCACATATGCAGACACGTGCACTTCAATACCAAAGATTCCCTACGCAATGCTGGGATTACTTAGCATATTTACAACAAGGGGTGGTGAGGGACCGAGTCTCTGAATTAAGCAGAAAACTCTCACCCAGTCAAGAGATCAGGGCTAGATCCAACACCGTTTTTTAGCTCACTGCACCATCCCAGTTTCAGAACCTGGCTGTATGCAAATTAGTCTGTTCCTGTCCTAGTGCATGATGGGAACAGGGCAAACCAAACTACAAAAGCCAACTTAGCAGTCAGCACAAATTTACACCTTAAAAATTAATCAAAACTACCAGTTCAAGAATGCACAAAAATGATCAAACAAATTGTAGGATGCGACTCGTACGGTAATATTCCAATGTAATTATACCCTTACATGACATCTGGATACATTCGTAAAATGAAACACAAGCTCTATCCTGTTGAAACGTTCGCTACCAATGACAACGATTTTTCTTTGGCAACAGACACCTTTTTGAAACTTTCATAACTAACTGTTGTCAGTTTAGCATCTAACACCTCCCAGGGAAGCGATACAGCTGATTAGAGGGTTCCCCAGCCCGTGGCGGCACCGTCCATCACAGCCCAAGGAAAGCAGTGAGTAGTGCTGTAACTAACGGGCTCAGCCGGCTATAATTTCAAGAATAAATAACAGACCCGAGAGTGACACTCACTGTAGAGCCACGTATACCGGCCACGCTGAGTCTCCGGCAGTTGCGAGCCAGCCCGATGGCCCGCGTAGCATGACCAGGATGAGGGGCACCAATACTGGCAGTGGAGCGAGCAGGTGGGTGCCAACAAATTTAGAACTAACATAATTGACACCCGCTTGCCCCGCGGAGCGGCCCGCCTAGCCAAATCACGGACACATTGTTGCCCTCTACGTGACGCCATGTCACATGAAGCTGGAGCAAGCGAGTGCAGCTGAGCAAGCCCCCAGGCTTGGCCGGCGTGACTGAACCCACCTGGCAGATAATTTGTAAACCTACCTTTCTCAACAAATTAATCTCACAGGGCAGAAATGCACTGAGTGTGCAGTAAAAGTTAGTTACACACTCTGTGGCTGCCAGAGCAGTGTGTGTCACGCTGTTTTGTTCAATCGAGTGCTAATTGTATCGGCGCTCCTGTCTCTGGCGTGTCGGCTCAGGAGGTGCTGTAAATGGGCGACTTTGCATTTTAGTGCAGTGATGCGGACCTACACACTCAAATGTGTTAGTCTAACACCTGATGCGTGATACTTGGCAGGGCTGTATACCGTGTAGGGATTTTGTGGACACTTGCTCTACATTGTTGTGGAATGCAAGTAAAACTGAATAGTCAATAATTCTATGAGGGTTTGTGTAGGAAGATTTATCTATATCGATTTCTTGTATGGATCTTATAAGATGGTCCGTAATATATGCACTTTGGATGCTCTATGTGAATGCATGGTTTTCCTTGTTGTTTTCCTTTTTACACTCCACAACTCCTGTTTGCTTCTCTTCACAACCCTCTCCCAATTGCTTCTCGCAATTTTCCCAGAACCACATGCACATTTTTTTCTTCTTTTTTTACAATCAAGTTTGTGTTATTCGGTTTTACTATCTGAAAAAAATTACAAAATACACCACCTACAACCAACTGGCCGGTGGGTCAAAATAAAAGAAATAAAAGGAGAAGGAGAAACAATATACAGAGCTTAATTTCACCCCATCCCAACTCTTGCCTGTCCTACCCTAACCCGGAGCTATGCCCCCAAGCCAGTCTTTGGAAGGTCCGCCATTCCAAGCAGTCAGGACACCTCATCATATTTTTTTTGTAATTTATTCTTTATTTTTGGAGTTTTATATAGCGCTTACATGACCCAAAGGGTATCAGAGCGCTTTACAGCATCATACATAAACAGAAACAAATAATAAGAGTACAGTGGCTAATAAATAGAATATTGGAAGTCACATAGATTGCGGTCATTGACCAGATACAAATAGATGACGGTTGAGGAGAAATTCTTTTAGTTGTCTCTTTAAGATCGTGAAGGAGGGATTAGTCCTGATGTGGGTAGGGAGGGAGTTCCAGATTTTTGGGGCATTCCCAGAGAAAGAGCGGAGTGGGCTTTTTGTTGGTCTTTTTGGGGGGATTAGGAGGAGCGAGTTGGAGCTTCTTAGGTTTCTTGATTGTCCTGCTAATGTGAGTTTGGCTGCAAGGTAGTCCGGTTTGCCTCTTTGTAAGGCTTTATGGGAGAGACAGGCAGTTTTGAAAGAGCAGCAAGCTTTGATGGGAATCCATTTTAGGTCTTGTAATGCAGGGGTGATATGGTTGAATTTCTTGGTCCCGGAGACCATTCTTGCTGCTGCGTTTAGGGTGGTTCTCATGGGGGCTATGTGTGTTTTAGCGGTCTCAGTTAGTGTGGCATTTCCATAGTCCAGTCTGGAGAGCACTAGGGATTGGGTTGCGTTTTTTTGGTCATGGTGAGGGGATTGATTTTGTTGAGGAGTTTAAGATTGTAGAGGCATATGTTTTCACATATGCATATATAGGTTTATATATGTATTTTCTATATGCTCTGGGATCCCACACATGGGCGGGGATTATTCATAGATTACGACTATTGATGAGTATCCCCTGGATGAGAAGTGATGCATATACAAGGCCTGACTTCGCCAAGGAGAGAAGGTAAGGTAAGATGCTCAGGAGACGAGCTAAATGGGTGTAAATTATTTTGCTGACACCCCCGGCAGAATTTCCTCCACTTTGACATATAAGTCTTGTTGGTGCCATCTGCTCTAGATTTGGAGAGAATATCCCTGCATTCAAGCGCGATTCTCAAATTCTCAAATTCGTAGTACCTAAGAGCCTAGTGTGCAAGTGGAGAGATGTTGGCTCTGGATGTCATACCTGATCTTTGTTCAGAGTCAGGAAAGACTGTGTTGGTAGGAAGCAAATGGGTTGGTCTCTGAAAGGAGGAGAAGCTCCAAAAACGAGTGTTGTCTGGGCCACTTGGGAGCGATAAACAGCAGACTTCAGTGCTCCACCTTCATCTTGGTGAGGACTCTGGGAATCAGTGGGATGGGGTAAAAGCGTACGCATAAATCCCAGACCAGTGCATCGAAAGAGCATGTGAGAGGAAATCGACTGACGTAAAACCAGCATTTTTTATTGGCTTCTGTTGCAAAAAGATCCAGCGCCGGTTTCCCCCACAAGGAGAAAATCCTGTTCAGCTGCTGTTGGTCGAGTTCCCACTTGTGGCAGCTGTCCTTGGTCCTCCTTAGGGCATGCGCAAGTGTGTTGTGGATTCCAGACAGATGCTAGGCCTTTCAGGATATCTTATGAGCCAATCCCAAAGCTCTTGGGCTTGCTGAGAAAGCGTCAGAGATCAGGCTCGTCCCGGTTCGTTGATGTAATAGATGCTGGTCGTATTGTCGGTACGAACAAGCATGGAGGAGTTCACGATCCTTGGGAGTAAAGCTTGTAGTGTGAGAAAAATGGTTTTGAGCTCAACTGTTTATGAGTAGAGACTTCTGACCGGTTGACCACCTTGACTGGATTTCAAGGTGGTCTGAAATCCAGGACTGGCCTATCCCTCCATGGATGAGTCCATAGTGATGATGAAATCTGGCACTAGCGAGAGAAACGTGAGGCCTTGAGAGAGATGTGGTATGTGAGACCACCATGACAGTGTGGGCAACATCCGAGGAGATATTGAGATCAAGTCCTCGAAGACCCTTTGGACTAGATCCACTGGAGTTCTAACCCTTCTTGCAACTGTCTCATCTTGAGGCACACCAAGGGGCCCATGCTTATAGCTGAGGAGATCACGTCTAGGAGTGACTTGAATTTGTTCTGTATGATGTCGAGATCAGCTCCAAGGAATGTTATGATCTGACGGGGCATAGTGGAGGACTTTCGCCAATTGACAGAGGCCCAGCTAGCAAAACCTGGAGAGACAGACTTTTGTTGCTTTGGTAGCTTGTCCTGGCGTTGGGGCTTTTAGCAGCCAGTCATCTGGGTAAGGGAATACCTGAGGACCTTGCTTCCTGAGCGCTGCTGCTACTAGGGCCATGCATTTGGTGAATATCAGAGTTGTGGACTTTAGACTGAAGGAGAGGAACTTGAATTGGAAATGGTACCAGCCAATGTGAAAATAAGATATTTGCGGTGCTTGGGATAGATGGGGCTATGGAGATCTAGGATCTGTCTCCTCTCCCCTGATTTCTTGCGGATGAGGAAAAGTAGGAGTATAATCCTTTTCCCTTATGCGATGTTGGGACCTTCTCTATAGACCCTTTTGAGAGGATTAAGAGAGCTTCTTTTCGCAATAAGTGAAGACAAGGGGTAGAGGCTCCCTTTGGTGGAGTAATTGGTGGTCTTTTCGTAAATTCCAGGGTATGGCCATAGGTGACCAGGTCCAATAACCATCTGTCTGAGGTGATGGCATGCCAAAGGGGATGCAACGGTATATTTTCTCACCAACAGGAAGAGAGGATGCCACAGCTGGTAACTGGACAAAGCCATTGTTTCCAACCGATGTCATGGCTCTGATGGAACGGTCGTCTGCAAGGTCCTTGCTTGGAGAAACCAGCTGTAGATGATTGTCTATACGAGTGTTGCTGGTATCCTCTCCTGTACTGCGGTTGGTATGACTGGTATTGTTGTGATCCACCCCAATATGAGGAGAACCCATGGCCAGGCACTCCTCTGAAAGGCACCTTGCGGTATTTGAGTGTGCCTAAAGATTTCACAGTATTGGTTTCTGTCTTGATGACAAGGAGAGCGGCATCGATATGTTTGCCAAACAGTGCGTCACCATCATAAGCCATATCCAGTCATTTTGACTGGACCTCAGGTAGAAATGAGGTCACATTTAGCCACCATTGGCGTCATAAGACAGCTGCACCAGCTAGCTGATGGAAGCCTGTAAATGCGCTGTCCATGGAGCAGTCTATTATTTCAGACAATCCACTCACCATTGAAAAAAAAAACGTCTTTGCTGCCGGGCGTCTATTTTCCGGAATGAGGTCAATGAGATCTCCAATATCAGACCACATCTGGCAGTCATAGCAGCCTAGAATGGCGAGGGAGTTGGTTGCCCACACCGCGATTGCGGAAATGGTCGAAAACCTTTTTCTGATATCTAGACTGCATCCCTCCTTGTCAGGTGGTATGGAAATAGGAGTATACAGGTTTTTCGACCTCCATTGCGCTGCCTGTGAGTTCACAGAGTCAGGCTTAGGGGGCCCATCAAGCATGACAGGGAGTCCCGAGGTGCTCTGTACTTTTTGTCGATGCGTGGAAGGACAGCTGGTATAGTGTTCCTGACATTTCATGTTAAGCTATGAAGGGCTGTGAGCTGCGCCAAAGAGGCCACTGTCTTCATCCGCCTCCTCAATGTCCAGTAGGTGGCTAGGAGGCAGGGGCGAGACCTTACTGGGTGAAGTGACATCATGGCGGAAGGAGGTCCTGGAGATCTTGGAAATCTTTGTAGTCATTAATAGAGGCGTCAACAGTGGAGGAATTACAGTGGCCGACGTCGAAGGGACCACTGCCGACAGGACCACCGTTGACTAAGCAATAGTCAACGTTAATCATAGTCAATGGGAATGCCGATGGAAACATTGTCAACAGTAGTGACGTCGACTGCGTTGGCGGAAACTTCATGGATGCCTGAATTTCGTCGACAAGATGGGAGAGTTGATGGCGGCCGTCTTCTTCACCGGCATAGATGATGATATGGTAGTGGTGGTCGTCAACAGTTTTGATGTTAACAGAAAGGTCATCATCAACAGATTTTGAAGCGGACATGCTTTAAAGAAGTGTCAGCATGAAAGGTATGAAGACTGTCTCTGGCAGAAGGTGTCCACAGGCCAGATAAAGTGGTCTCTGAACAGAAATGTTTTTGCTTCTCCTTTTTCTTGGAGTAGTGAGGTTGATGGAAAGTCTTGATAGATTTTCTGGACTTCTCTGAAGTTCCTTCAAGGGATCTGACCCCCTAGTGAGACCTGGCAGAAGAATCATAGTCCTCCACAGAAGATTTCGGAGTCTTGGTCTTCTGAAGCCATAGGAGTAGCCTGCCTTCCCTGTCCCTCAAGGTTATTGAGGATTAGGTGTGGCAAGTCTTGCACTCCCTTACCTCATGCTTGTGATGGAGGCAGTAAAGGCAGTCCTTATGTGGATCATCCACAGGAACTCTCTTCCTTCCGCAGGTCTTGCAGGGACGGAAAAGGCCTTTATTATCAGACATATTAGTAAGTAGTTCAGTTGAATCAAGCTTTTGAAGTAAAAATACTGAGCAGAGCTCAGGGAGAATCCCTTCACACGAGTCCCTCAGATTATAACACTGTGGCGATAATCTGAGGGACTCAGCCTCTCTTGGGAGTGTGCTAGCAGCTGATTGGCCATAGTTAAAGTTTTGTCCATTTTAAAAAAGGACATAAATAGGCTATTAAACTCATGGCCTATCGTAATTATAGCCTATGATAGTTTTTTTATTACTGCTTGATTATGGTACCTGTGGACTACCACTTCGAAGATGGGGAATGATTCAAGCATGTGAATCTATGAAAGGTACTCCAATACTGGGTAACTGGTGATGCGAGGGATGCCTAACCCGCCTTCCAGTGTCAGCAGGAACATTTCTCGAGCAGCAATACAATTAAAGAGTTGCTGAAGAGGGCTCAGCATTTAGTTGGGTGGGAGGAGAAACATCGATTGAGCCAGCAATATTTATCTCAGAAAGTCAGCACCAGTGCGTCCCCCCCTGAACTGCTGCCTTACTCTGAATTAATCGCTTACACCGAGTCTTTATCACCTACTAATTAAGTTCAGCCTCAGTCGTCTTCAATTTACTTTCGCTTACACCTTCATTGTGCCTTCGCAATCCACCTATCTTCAAACCGGCTTTTCTTCCGGTTTCATGAATTCAGCTGGCTCACATATTCTATGTCCTGAAGATGGTCTCTAGCAATTGAGATCGAAACGCCATAAACCCCCTACAACAAGTACTCCTTATACTTTGTATAAATTGTCTCAGAGGAGTTTACCTGTGTGTTGTCAATGCGATGTATATATATTTTTAAAGTCACCCTCACTTATCACATCATGCTTGTTTTCACTTTCTTTATGTGAGTACCTGAACTATATATGATTGTTTGCTGGAAATAAATCGTATATATATAATTTTCTAAATCTTCTCTTGTCCCTGTGCATACACTTCATTGCTCCCTCCAGCATTAATAGCCTACCCCTGGAAATCATAACTGCTGGCCTCATGCTTGGTGCAAATTTCTGCATCTTTTTCTAGGACAAATTTTGGCCACATTAGAACCTTTGTCTTCCTTAAACAAGGTAATAATGTAAACAATTTTGAATATGTTGAAATTCATGCAAGCTAAAGGAAGAGGAACAAGTCCATGTGAACGTATGTAACATGTATGCAAGTGTACAGGTTAAGCCAACTTTCTCACCAAAACCAAGAAGAGTTTGCTAATTGTGTGAAGGTGGATACCTGACTATGGTTACCCCAGATTTTTTGCCTAGTGTTTAGCTGGTTTTCGACTTAGTTGGCCTGGGATCCTGCTAATCAGGGCCCCAGGCTATGTGCTCTCTCTGTAAAATGGGCTACATGTACTTAAGGTACATCTCCAATTTGACATTGGGTCACCTTATGAGCCCCTGTACAGTGTACTATAGGTACCCAGGGCATAGGTGCATCCAAGGACTACCAGAGGCTGCAACATGTATTATGCCACCCCTGGCTGGCCACTCACATTGACACAACTGGCTGATCACTCAGCTGGGTCAAGGTCCTGTAATCACCCCTTGCTTAGATATAGTATTCCTATATCTAACCTTATATCTAGACACATATACACCTATAAGTCACTCCTATGGCAGGCCTTAACAATCCTGGAGGCAGAGTGCTTGGTTTTATGTGAGATGGTGCTCTAGCATGAGCTGAGCCTGTCTGCAGCTTTCGGAACAATGTCCTTATAGCTGTTCTAGGATATAGCCATACCATACACTCTTAAGTGCATTATGAACCACGCAGTTAAATGCTAACTCTGGTTTGGATTTATCAAAACATGTCGTATAAGGTGTCATACGCTTTGGAATACTACCCCCTCGCCAGTTCTGGCGACGGGGGTAGAATTCGACCCTTCTAGAGGGAAGACATGTTGTTCCTACTAATCCCGGTTAAAGTTAACCAGAGCCTCAGCATCACAAAATGGATGCTGCTGCCACATACACGAGTCTGACCTCCTGCTGCTGGGAGTCCTTCCAGTGAGGGACGTGGACAATAGGTTTCCTGTCTTGGGAGGTGCTAGCACCACCCCAGACAGGCTCTTGTGTATTGGGGCAGGGAGGGCTGAAAGAAATGAGACACTGCCTGGGGCACACAAGGTGTCCCATGCATAGTCCAGTTCAAACCGGTGCTGGGGCACTCCAGCCCCAGCTCTGGCGCGAAACTGGACAAAGGGAAAGGGGTGTAACCATCCCCTTCCCTGGTCCCACCCATAGGAGGGCCCTAGAGGGTAATCCAGCCCCTAGATTTGTTATATAGGTAAGAGCTGAGTCCCAAGACTTTAGATTTATCCTGACTGAAACTTGAAACGAAACTCTGGACCTTTGACATTCTACCTGGAGATAGAAGACTGAAGAATCTCTCTTGTGGTCAAAGAGTGACCATCCTGCACAAGCAGCCAACTTCGATTACTGCGTGGGTTGCCCTTGCCAAGGCTTGTTGACTCCAATCCGGAAGCCGACACTGCCGACAGCGAAAGCCTTCGTGGGACAGTCTGTGCCTGACGCCCGGTCATCGTCGACGCCTCCTGGTCCACGTGGCTGCAGAGACAAGCTTCACGACATCACCTGATTGCTTTGCGACATTGCCTGGTTCCTTCCTGGTCACTGGCTAGTGACCCAGACTCTGTCCCCTCTGCTTTCAGGTACTCTTCATTCTCGATCCGCCCTTGGATCCAACCGGACACTTCTCTCCTGGTCGCCTGCAGCATCTTTCTTCACGGCTCCATAGGATTCAGCGTCAAAACCCGACACACTGACACCTATGCACCCGCTTCCTGTGGGTGAGGTAACGCGAGTACTCCGGTGCTCCTGTGGGTATTCACTATCCAACTGTCTAGGTTTCAAGTAAATTTCATCGAGTCCAGTCAGAAGTGCCCTAAAAGAACTAGTTTCTAACTCCTTCGTTCCCATTCATTCTCTATGGTAACTTGCGTGTGAGTAAAGACTCTGCACACACCTCCCGTGGGCCTCCTGCTTCCTATCCCTTGATAGTACAGCATAGCCCCAGTGATTCCCTAGGCCTATTCATTTTCCAAGCAGTGGTACTTATACCACTATTTTAGTATATGGTTTAGCGTGCATCTATGGCCCTACTGTATTTTGTGCAACTTATTGTATTTTAATTAAGTATCTTGTTATATGCTTGTGCCTCTGACCTCATAAAGAGTTCAGAGAGATTGTTTAGAAATAAATACATATATATTTTATATATATATCCTGTGTGGTGTCCTTTCATTTGGTATTAAAGGGGTTAAATATGGTAAAACAGCTGGCTTCACATTCCCTCTTGTGTTTAGCCTAAGACTGCTTTGTCCATGCTACCACTAGGATAGCTGGTCTATAAGGTTGAATATACAACCATCACCATAAGGGTTGTTTGGACTGGTGCAAGGTGCTCACTAGAGAAGTGAACATCATATACCTGGCCAACTTCTCACACGAATGACCAGGTTTTATAGAAAGGTCTGGGCACTTTGCATTTGGATATAACAGGTTACAATTTCTTTACACCGTTATCTAATATTTCTATTTTAAAATGAATTGGTTAGAATTCATGCAAGCACTCCTTGTAAGCAAGACCTTTATGAGAAGCAGCACCTCCTCATGGCTTCCTCTGACAGGGCAAGATAATTAACTTTTCTGTATAAATCTTTTTTTTGGAGGGGCGGGAAGGGTGGAGGGAAATATTTCTTATAGTTTTTATAGTAACAATTTATTACTGTGTGATCACATAACAAATACAACAATAATAGCATCACACTTAGGGTATACCAGGATTTTCCATAATTCAGAGGTATATGCAGAGAATGTATCTAATCAATTACATTTGCCATATCTCGCAGGAACAGGTAAGTATTGCAAAAATACAGTATACATCCCTAGGCCCCCGCCCCCAATCACCGATTAAGTAATGTAGAAATGGTCTTTCTGGGATCCAAACATCCCAGTGTACTTGTTTAGACAACCCCAGGAAGTATACAATGCCTATCTACTATTGAGCAGTGGTCCATACCCATCAACCACTTCTGAACGAGGAGGGAGTTCAGTGGAGCTCTTATTCCATACTCAGTAGCTCGAAAGACAGCAGGTGACTGTGGGTCCAGACGCCCCCAACTTTGAAATGTCCAACATTTGCGGTGTATCGTGTAGGCCTCAGGCAAGTCCCCAGCCATAGAGGACTTTCCCGAGTGATCTTTGTCTCCGACTTCTGTATAAAATCTTAGCTCGAATATATTTCATACCCTGAATGGTAGATTTCACATATAAAAGCATGAGAGATGCATGTAACTTGTAACCGCACAGCAAATATGACACTGATAGCATCAGACTTCGGGTATATTTGGTGTGGCTATCCTGCCAGACTTGTCTGCCAAAGGTACCTATAGCTCGTGAGAAAGCTTGCATTTCTTTGCCTTTAGGAATCCTGCAAACTGAAATATTGTTGCATGAGGTTGTAAGATGCGTTCAACATACAGGGAAACTTTGCTGTCCCAAATTTAGGCATGTGATATATTTTTAACCTGGTGGATAACTCTTCTGTCTGAGACCCACTTCGATCAAATCGAAGTGAATGCTGGTGGACAGCACTTAGTAATTTATTTTGATAAGAGTTTTTAGCTTCAGACTTCGAAATGTTTCTAGCAACCACTTCAGATAACCTAATCCTAAGGCTGTAGCTGAAAATGGCTACACAAGGTTGGACACCATAATCAGGCGGTCTTTTGGTGGCCTCTAATGCCCCCCTAAAAACTTTCAGTGAGGAAAAAAGCAAAGCTGAATCTGCCAAAGGTACATATTGTTCAGTTACAAATTGTCTCCTGCACGTGAATGAAAGTCTAAAGTTATCCTGCATGTTTTGGCAACAGAGCCTGAAGAAAAGTTGTCTGCTAGAACAGATCCCTCTGACTGCAGCCCCGTTGCTTCAGTTGAAGGGGGAACCCCACAACTTAGATTCTAGCTCCACAAGAAATGTTCAGTACCAATTACTGAGCGGATTCCTACAGGCACACAACATTTTCCTCTGTCTCTCGGCATTCTGCACCATCTCGCCTCTGAAGGAGCAAATAGGCTTCAAGGGGCCTTGCTCACCAGCCACTTTAGCCATGATGGAAACCGATGCCACCAGTCCTGGAGTAAAACTGAGTAAGGAAAAGCTTAGGCAGAGTAAAAGACGATCTCTGGCAGGCTGGCATCAATTCATCATGTAGCTGGCAGGGAAGATGGTTCTCTTCAGAACAAGGCATAGTGGAGGGTGGAGTCGTGCATAGAAGCGCCCCAAAAAACCCAACCCCATGTACCAAGAGTGAGTCAAGGAAACTGGTGTGGTCTTTAAGGCGCCACTTGAAATGGAAACCAAACCCCAAGGTGATATCTTTCTCCCTTCAAAACATCTCATAGAAGAACAACTGGGGAGGCGGCCATGGAAAAGCATTTTAAGAATCTGAGTACTGAAAAGTACACACCAAATGGGAACACCTGTCATTAATTGAGTCGGTAACCAGCTGTCTTTTCTAATAACACAATTCAGATAGGATTTAACGAGTCTTCATTCCACGACCGATTTTGGAACTATGAATCATACCTGCTAATTCACAATATGAATGCAGGTGGAAATCCCTGGACCCACCAAGCCTGTGCGCTTCCTGCTTGGACTGTGCACAGAGAAGGTAAAATAGTTTGGAAGCTACATCTGTCTTGGTACCTTCTGCATCATCTGCCATCAGGAAGGAGGTTCCATGGGAAGAAAGACCATTTTGAAGCCCTAATGGAAAATGGCATCACCAGTCCTGAAGCAAAATGATAGAAGCAAAAGTGCATCTTTCATTATGTGAGGCAGGCAGGCAAGAGTTCACCAGTGCAGCAAGCAGGGGCTTCTCTCCTCTTCAGGACCAGCCAGATTCTCTCCTTGCAGTGGTCAAGAAAGGTGCTTCAAAGTACAAGAGCATTTTAAGAGGTGTTCGAGCAAAGGTTCTAATATTTATTAATCCAACATTAATTTCAATGTAAAGTGTCCTCAACTGTATAGCATTAAATAATATGAAACACCAGGACTGCAAAATGAAAAGAGCGGGGCTTATGGACGATTTGTACATTTCATTAGGACCATTCACCCGTAAGTCTAGCATGACATCTTACCCAACGTTGTTCCATCGAGTCCCATAATGCACTTCATGACTTTGATGATTTGTTCTGCAATTGGAGCCGACATGGATGCTGCATAAACTGCACTGTGTGAATGGGTTCGTAAGTAATCCACGAGCGTCTTAAAATAAAAAAATATTCATATAACACATTACTACAAATAATTCTTTTCACAGCAACAACAAAAAATCTGCAATAAATCAAAAGGAGGCTGATTAAAACCTACCAGCTATAAAGCCTGGATTATAGAATGCCCCTCAGCCGTCACAATTAAAATGCTATCATTTGGTGAGATAGGAAACTGTCAAAAACTGGCCAGGGAGTGCTGACACGCAGTGCTGCTTTTTAAATGGAAACAACTTGGCAGTGAATGTAGCCAGCTGCATCAGCCACACTGTAACTCTTAAAAGGACACTGGAAAAACAATAACATTTCACAAATGTCAGAATGAGCATCTGGATGCCCACCACTCATTCTTAGAGGTTAGAGGTAAAAACATCCTGGGGGAAAGGTAGATTGCAAAAACGTTATCAAAAAGGTCTACTGGAAAAAAGGGACAAAAGTTATGGCTATCACAAAAAAATAAAATGATATTTTTCAGGGCACAGGTAAGCGTACTGGGAACTGGGTGTGGTACAGGGTTTGCGCTGAAATGACAGGCTGAGACGGGTAACAGGAACAACGTATTTTATTTATAGACATAAAGTAGAATGCAGGAACCCACGGCCACACAGCATGCAAGCTGACCAGCGAAGACTCAACTGACTCTCGCTAGGCAACCCCCGTACCCGGGATTCCAGGAATCAGAACCATGAAGAGAACAAGATTCTGAACTAAGTTAAAAGAACAGTGAAATGAAACATAAGTAGATGAAACTGTGGTGCATGTGTATCAAGCCCATTTCCTGTTCACAAACGTTTGCGAACTGGAAAAAGCCTTTTGGGATGTATCATCCCAAAAGGCCATCGCAATATTGTGAATCGTTAAATTTGCGATTCCCTATTTTGCAAATTCATTTAAGCAATTGCAAATTGTGATTCTTTAAATGCAATGAAGGAAGCACCCAAGTTGTGCGATTTTGGCTTAAGAAGGCGCAAATTAACACCAAGTTCAGGTTGGTGGTAATTTGCACTTTCTTAGAAAAATGAACTTTTTTGCATTTTTCAAAGTGCCCTTAGGGCATGTTTGTGCACCACATGTGCACACATAAATATTTCAGGGGTGCTACAGGGTGTACGTTTTGACACCTCTGCACCCTTGAAATTGCATTCGCAATTTGCCAGTACCTAATGGGTACTCGCAAATTGCGTATGTCTTCCCATTCATTCCTATGGGCCTTTAGGCCCACAGGAATGAATGGGAAGGTATTCCTTAATTGTGAATCGCAATTTTGGGATTCGCAATTAAGGAATATGTAGGCATTGCAATTATTATTGCGATTCCTACATGCATAGAATTTTGCGAGTCCTTAATAGCGATTCGCAAAAAATCGCTATTAAGGACTTGCAAAAGGGCTATTTCATACATATGCCCCATAGTTACAATATAAGTAAAGCATACCACACTGGGGGAAGGGGACATCCTTCCGCTATTTAGAGAGGAACATTTACAGTGAGATGGTAAAGGGAGGGGACTAATAAGGGCTTTCAAAATTCAGGGAACGGTAGCGTTAATGGACAGAAAGGGGTTATTAGGGTTCTGGTTTTTGTAGCGATAAGGGATAGTTAGGTCTTAGTGTTCAAGGAATGGTAGCATTAAGGGGTAGTAAAGATTTTTTAGGGCTCAGGGAAGGGTAGCAGTAAAGGGTGCTTCAGGGTGTTTAGGGTGGTGTTCTAAGTTAGTAAGCGTATTTAGGGTTCCGGGAGAGATCACTAAGGTCAAGTAAGGATTTTTTACATTCAACGATGGATAGCGCGAAGAGATAGTAAGGTGTTTTTAGGGTTCAGGGAAGGGTAGCATTAAGGGGTAGCTTAGGGTTTTTAGGGTTAATGGAAGGAAGCAATAATTGGAAAGCAAGGGGGTTTTAGGTTCAAGGAAAGGTAGCGCCAAGGGATAGACAAAACACTCTTACCTCGACAACTTGACTTTAATGTAGTGAACATTTTAAAAGTCTACAATTACATACACCAGAGAAAGACTCCCAGGATGGGAAGTAAAAGACACATTTATCGTTGTAATGAATTCAAGGTTACAGCTTTGAATAAAAAGTGTTTGCAGTGCATTAAGAACTTTTCATAAGACCCCTTGAAACAGTATTGGGATTTTTTTTAATTGCTTACCCTAAATGAGTTTTGAGGTGCAAGAACAATAATTTAAGCAAATGGACGGTTGTCCAACAGTAGGTCTTTGGTCCAAAACAGACAAACATCTTGCATTGCCAAACGTGTTCTTTGATGCTTTAACAGACATGAAAACTAAAGATTAAATCATATAAAATGAAGTGACCTTTTCCGTTACAAGCTGGGCTTGAGGACTTTAGATTTATGTTTATGTTGGTCAATATTGGACAGCGTCAAGTATGACTCGATAAATGGGAAGAAGGAGCAATCTCTTCCTTTACATCTAAGGAACACGAGTCACAAATTTGGAAAACCATCACATATTTCACTGGCAAAGACGGACATCTTTCCCACGTAATAATAGCCTTTGTTTCATGAAATTGCATATTGTGTGGAACAACTGACTGCATCAGGTGTGGGCAGTAACACTGATCCAAACGGGAAATTGCCATGTCAACTTCACTGTACTTTGGCCCACTTTGAGCATTCCGCACTTCTTATACTGTGAAGGTATGTACCGTTTGGGCTCTGTAAAAGGGATAAGATGAATTTTACAGTGATTAAGGCTACACAATTCATTAAAAACAAAACAGTTAGGTCGAGGAACTCTTTGATTTTTATTGTACAAAAGCCTTTTCAGAATACAGATTTTTTAGGCCAGTCTCAAATGTTGGCTGTATGTTTGTAGGTGCGCATCTTCTGGCTTCTGTGTTATTATTTAATGTTGATGCTTTGAATGTATAAGATGAGCGAATAACCTCAAAATAGTCCGAGGCTTCCTGAATGGGCCGAAAACTTGGCCCGAGCACTTTGACTGGCTCAAATTCTGGATTCCGGAGGGCACCCTCTCACCATGGTTCGTCATAGACAGGGCTCCAAGGCCCTGATCCAGTGTCCACCTCCTGGCATCACCACACCTCACCCCACCCATGGTTGTATGGATCCTTAACCATCGAGACAGAGGTGCGATCCTCCGGGATGCCTGCAAAAAAGGCACTCTTCACTTTGACTTGAGTTGTATCATGATATTCATTGACTGTACTACGTTGATTCAGATTCAGTCCAGGGAAAAGGGGGTGTCCAAGACACCGATGACACTTGCTTGACTCATCTAGGACTGAAGGGGGGGGGGGGGGGTTGGGGGGAGGAGTGATCTCGGTCCAGAGCATGACGACCCCCCCTTTCCCTTCGAGTGACCTACAGGAGACTGCCCTCCAGGGGACTGAGGGACCAATTCTCCCACCCCCCCATCTTTTTTTTCTTTCTGGAGTTGGAAGGTGGCTGGGTTTCTTGTGTGAGTTGATCCGGGGGCACCCCTTCAACCTACTGTCGAATGAGCCTCTGTTTACTTTTTGCACACACTTAGCGCTATGCATACTCATCACTGCCTTCCTCCCAATACGCTTTGAGGAGGAGCCACTGGTGGTTCCCCATTATGACACTGGGTTCAGGCCCCTTTTGTCGGGGACATGGCTATTTTCCAGGTTATGATATGAAACATCAATGGTCTGCTGGATCGGATCAAGCACACTGCTGTCCTTCGCTACCTGTCCGGGCTGCCTTGATTATGCAGGAGACTCATCTCCTGGGCACAATTTGTTCCTTCTTGTGCAGATTTGGTTATGATAGGACCTATTATTAGGGATGCGTCCGAGGCTGTAGGGGTGGAGCTATCCTTCTCCACAGATCATTCCCCTTGGTAGTGTCTCAGATCCGCAGGGCCCCTATGTGGCGGTGGATGGCAAGCTGCACAGCAAACCTGTCAACCGCCTCTCTCTATACGTACTGCCTTATTTATTGCCACAGACTCAAGGGGATTGTTTCAGGGTTTGCCAATGGGGACTACTATTCTGGTAGGGGACTTCAAAACAACACCTGATCCTAAATTAGATGCCTCAGGCCCTCCAGCAGGTCACCAACAGAGCGCAACACCAGGGCTCCTGGATGGAGTCCCTGAGTCTTTGTGATGCCTGGCAAACTTGCCATGCTACTCACCGGGAGAATACACACACAGGGCAGCCTCGACTAAGACTCTATTGAGGATTGGCCTTCTTCAATCTGTCACTGATATGCTCCGCACAACAGTGGCACATGTACTCCTGAGGGGAATCTCTGCCCACTCTCTGGTGCTTGTTAGTTTTGGAGCTCTGGCCTGATCCAGACGTCTGGTGTGGCGTCTTAATACCTGGTGTCTCAGATGAATAGTTCAGAAAACACCTCCCGATGGAACTCGGCTTCTACTTTGAGACCACTGTGGGTTCAATGGCCTCTGACAGCTCCATATGGGCAGATAGTACATCCACGATTTGGGGAGCGCAGGGCATGCAGGCTAAAGAGGGAGGAGCTTGCACACCTTGAATCCCACACCCTTCCTCTTGAAAAGCAAATTGGCACTTGACTAGACGCGACTGTGCTGGCAGGCGTCCACTCAGAGGTTTTATGAACACGGAGACAAGAATGGGAAACTCACCTACTGGCTTGCTATGGGCGGGATGAAATTGCATATAATTCCAGGTGTCTGGGATTCAACGGGGTCAAAACCTCACCGGCGCTGAGGAAAAGGCAGAAGCGTTGGTTTCCTACTATATTCCCACCACCCTCGACCGGAACGGGCCCATAATGTAGCTCTGACCAGGCTCACAACGCCCCAAACTGCAGACCTCAAGTCTGCCATCTTAACGGACAAGTTGGAAGGAGCTATGCGGGCCCTGGACACTGGTAGGACACTCAGAACGGACGAGTTCCTGCAGAATACTATCAGTGCTTCGTTCCGTGCTTACACCTCACTTGGTGAATCTGTACTTAGAATCCGAGCGGCGGGGAACCTTTTCCCGGGAGTTAGATGTGGCCACCATATTGGTACTTCTAAAAAAGGGGCAAATGGCTGATACATGTGCCTCCTACTGGCCCATTTCACTGATTAATACGGAGGTTCAGATTTTCGCAAAGGCTTTGGCGAATAGACTGCTGCGGGTGCTGCCTCACCTTATTCATACAAATCAATGTGGCTCTAAGCCCCATCGAGGCACCCAACATTGCATTTGCAGAGTCAATGTCACGCTCACCCGTTACAATATCACTGACCCCACAGCGCTTTTACTGGTTGATTTTGAGAAGGCATTTGACACAGTAGACTAGGTTTACCTGGACCAGATTTTGCATCGCATGGACTTTGGCCCAAAATACAGATGGCGTGCCCACCTTCTCTAGAAGAAAACCGCCACCCAGGTCCTTGCCAATGGAGAGCTTTCCACATCCTTTCCTATCTGCAGCATTACTCGACCAGGATACCTTCTATCCCCCTATCTATTTGGTCTAGCTATAGAACTCCTAGTTTTTTTTAAATTATTTTATTTTTCCTTCCAACCAGCAGTTACTTAGCATATAATACATTACATTTGACAAGCATGTTATTGCACATGACGCTTAGTAGTATATTACATACCAATTAACATTTTCTCCTTTACACCTGCATCCTATAGTGACCGAGACTCATGTGATTACTGATCTCGTCTTGTGTTGCCGTTGCACACTTTACATTGCATCTTACCCCTATGTGTGTCATTCAGACGGGTGGTGTGGTAATGACTTTGGTGATACTAATCAGCTTGTGGCTCTGGCTCCGTAGTCTCCTGCAAGTATTGAATTGGTTCCCAGAACTTTCTGGGCCGCGAGGCTTGTGGGATGCCTTCTTCGTAACTTTGTAATGTTTATTTGCAGTAATTCATGTCCGATCCAGTTTTTGAGCCTAGGTGGTCTTTTGCTTCCCCATCTTATTCCGAAGCGTCTTTTTGCAAGTAGTAGTGCTACTGCTAGGAATTTCTTGTGTCTGGCATGTTTGAGCTTTTTGACCCCTAAAATGCATACTTAGGGGGTATTAGGGATCTGTTCCAATAGCATATCTGTTAGTGTGACAGTGACTTCGCTCCAGTATGTCTGCAGTTGTGGACATGCCCATGAGGCATGTGAGAAATCTGCATATGGTGCGTTGCACCTCTGGCAGGTGTCTGAATCTCTGTGGCCCAGTTAGTGTAGTTTAGCCGGTGTGTAGTATATTTGGTGAATGAACTTGAAATGTATAATACGTAAGTTGCAGTTGGACGTGAGGAACGTGAGTTGTGTGCAGCTGTATTGCCAATCTTGCTCATCGATTGGCTCACCCAGTGTTCTCTCCCATCTGCCTAGAGCTGCTGTAGGTTTCTCAGCCTGTTCATCTTGTGCCACGTTGTATAGTCGTGTTACCAGGTTTTTCGGGTAGGAGCTGTCAGCAGACTTTGTAATGTGTTCAATTGCTCGGGTTTGCCGCGAAGGTGGTGTAGAATGATCAGATTGCCGTGCGTAGTCCTAAATACGATAATTTCTTCAGGGGGGTTTGGTGTGCCCACAGGGAGCGGCCGTCCAGTTAATGAATGTATTATGGGGACATATTTGTCCCATTGTGGTTAGCCCCATTTCCATAAGCAACATGTGCATGTTCTTTTCTTGAGTTACTGTGAGGTTAGGATGTCTCGCTGTGGGCCTCGCTCGTGCATATACCGGTAATTTATGCGCTCTATGTGCTAGAGTGTGCCATGCCCTCGAGGTGCATTTGGCTGTATGTATCTTATCCCGTGGCGTGTACCGTATTGGGTCAGCAAGCAGATACAGCAGTGGCAGAGGAGAGATGCTATCTTTTTTCACTGCGATGTGAGGTATGTATGCGTGTGGTTGTGTCCAGTAGTGCGCATGTTGTGCTTGTGCGCAAAGAAAGTATAGATGGAAATCTGGTGCCCCAAAGCCTCCAAAGTGGTACAGTTGTGTGACTACTTTCCAACTGGTCCTAGCCTGTCTACCAGCCCATGTCAGCCTCTGCAGGAGAGAGCATAGTTTGTCGAAGAAGGCCTTGTTTAGCCATATTGGTATATTCCAGAACAGGTACAAGAATCTAGGTAATACTATCATTTTCTGTAGGGCTATTCTGTCCGCCATTGAGAAGGGCAGTTTTAGCCATCTGTCTATTTGTTCTTCTAGCCTCGTCATTGCCTTACCATAATTCTTCCTGATGACTAGCTCTGAATCTCGGTGAATCCAAACCCCTAGATATTTAACTGGGTCCGTCCGCCACTTCAGAGGGTATTCCAGATCAGGCTCCAATGTGCCCGTGGTGAGTGGTATCACAACAGATTTATCCCAATTTATTCGTAGGCCAGCCTACTGTTCATACCTAATGTAGGAAGGTGGATATCGGACTATGGTTACCCCCAACTTTCTGCCTAGTGTTTAGCTGCTTTTCAACTTAGTTGGCCTGGGATCCTGCTATCCAGGACCCCAGGCTTCCTGCTCTCTCTGTTAAAATGGACTCCATGTACCCTAGGTACATATCTAATTGGAAACTGGGTCACCTTATCAGTCCCTGTACAGTGTACCCTAGGTACCCAGGGCATAGGTGCACTCAGGGCCTACCAGGCGCTGTAGCATGTATTATGCCACCCCTGGCTGGCCATCCAAATCTGACACAACTGGCTGATCAATCAGCTGGGGCAAGGTGGTGTAATCACCCCTTGCTTTAGATATAGTATACCTATATCTAAACCTAAAATGGACACATATCCTTCTATAAGTCACTCCTATGGCAGGCCTTAACAATCCTGGAGGCAGAGTGCTTGGAATTATGTGAGATGGTGCTCTAGCATGAGCTGAGCCTGTCTGCAGCTTTCGGAACCAAGTCCTTTAGCGGTTTCCATGATAATACTATACCATATACTCTTAAGTGCATTATAACCTCGCGGTTATTGCTAACTTTGGCATAGCATTATCAAAACATGTCGAGTAAGGTGTCATACGAATTGGAATACTACCCCCTCGCCAGTTCTGGCGACGGGGGTAGCATTCCACCCTTCTAGAGGGACACGACATGTATGTAACTGTGAACTCCGGTTAAAGTTAACTCGAGCCTCAGCATCACAAAATTAATGCTGCCACCACAGACACAAGTCTGACCTCCTGCTGCTGGCAGTCCTTCCAGCGGGGAAGGCTTGGACAAAGGGTTTCCTGCCTGGGGAGATGCTAGCATCACCCTAGACAGGATTTTGTGTATTAGGTAGGACAGGCCTGAAAAGAATGAGACATGCCTGGGGCACACAAGGTGCCCTGTGCATACACCGGTTCAAACCAGTTGCTGGGGCACTCCAGCCCCAGCTCTGGCGCGAAACCGGACAAAGGATAGGGGGTGTAACCACCCCCCTTCCTGGTCCGACCCATAGGAGGGACCTAGTCATAGTACAGCCCCTTTAAGAGAATAAAGGTAGGAGCTGGTCCCATTCCAAATTAGATTATCCTGATTTGAAACTCTACAAGGAGAAACTCTGGACTTCGACGCTCTGCTCCACAGAAGACTGAAGAAATCTCCCTTGTGGGCAAGGAGTGTCCACCCTGCACCTGCAGGCACCATCAAGCGTCCTAGCGGTTCACTTTGTCGTCTTCCCGAGTGGATCCAGACTTCAGAGCCTGACGAGACCCGGATTCCCAGACCTCTCCGACCTCTACCTACATCTGCAGCACAGCTGAGATCCGTGGGTGCAACGAGACACGTGGGACCAGCCATCTGGGAGAAACTACACTTCGCTTCCAGCACGACTTCAGAGGCATCCTCGACGAAGTGCTTTGGGGATTGAGAAGCCCCGAGCAGCTCCTGCACAGAAGACCAGCCCTCCAGCATCCACGAGATCTGCGTGGGGCCCTTTGCTTGATTGCTGCTCGACGCGTTGTCTGGTCACTTGCCGGCAGGCTAGTGGCCTCCTAGACGACATCATTGAAATCCACACCGCTGGTCTGGTTGCTCCAGACTGGCCCCTGCTTCCCTGCAAAGGAGAAGCAACCCGGACCCTGCTGGTCCGCACCAGACGCCTTTTCCACTCACCGTGTGGGCGGCCTTCGCCAAGGCCTGTTGACGCCGAATCCGGATCCAACACCGCCGACAGCGAGAGCCTGTGTGGGACAGCTCGTGCCTCCATCCTGGTCGTCGAAGAAACCACCTGGTCCACATGGCTGCAGAGTCAAGCGTCCACTCTTCACCTGATCGCGACGACAGCATCTGGTTCCTTCCTGGTTCCACTCCAGTCACTGGCTAGTGACTGTGAACATTGTCCCCTCTGCTTTCAGGTCTTCTTCTTCCTTGATCCACCCTCGGATCACTCCTGACATCTTCCATCTGGCCGTCTGCAGCATCTTTTCTTCCAGGCTCCATAGACTTCAACGCGGAAACCCGACACACTTTGACACCTATGCACCCGCAGCCCGTGGGTGAGGTAACAAGAGCATTTCAGTGCTCAAGGGTAGATTGACTCTCCTAGTGTCCAGATTTCCAATCTTTTTAGTCCTAGCTAGTCGGAACTGTCTAATACTTACCTTTTCGTAATTTGTACTGTCCATTGACTTAGTTACGCATCTCGCGTATGAGTTCACACTCTGCACACGCGTCCAGTGGGCCTCCTATTACTTACCTCAGGTCAGGGTAGTGTAGTCCCAGCGATCCTACAGCCTCTGGACAGCTCCATTCCTTCTATCGATTTCTTTACACCATTGTAATTTGTGCAACTTAACGTATTTTTCTTAAGAGTCTTGTCATGTGCTTAGCCCTCTGATCTAATAAAGGGTTCAGAGGTGTATGTTAGTTAATAAATATCTTGTTTATTTTCATAACTACCTGTGTGGTGTCCTTTTTATTTGGTATTCAAGGGGTTATATGTGGTGTTAGACTCGGCGGTCTCTAGTTGGCAGAGATATACACTTCTGACAAATAGGGACTCACCTCCTCTAGTCAGGGTAAGGGGATCACACACTTAGATAACCCCTGCTCACCCCCTCGGTAGCTTGGCAAAGTAGATAGGCTTATCTCAGAGGCAGTGCGTTAAGCATTTATGACCACATACAGTAATAAAGTGAAGACGCTACAAATGTACACGACACAGTAGTATTATAAAAATATGAATGTTTATATAAGGCTTAGCACAAGACCAAATAACGACAAAAATATACCACCATCTTAATA
Source organism: Lissotriton vulgaris (assembly GCF_964263255.1). Taxonomy (NCBI): domain Eukaryota; kingdom Metazoa; phylum Chordata; class Amphibia; order Caudata; family Salamandridae; genus Lissotriton; species Lissotriton vulgaris. Next base: position 1,544,076,519 of record NC_141694.1, on the reverse strand, counting down.
AATACTTTTGGAAGGAAAAATAATAGTTCAAGCGTAGTTTCTTCTTAGCAAAAAGTCTTTAGTAACCAAAGAAACTCTTCTTTAGATCACAGTTCTTGGCAACAATGTAACCCACACAGGAGTCACACGACGTCGAGGCAAAGTTAATCCAAAGGTTCGGCGTCGACCGCGAGGAGCCCTACGTCGAGCCCGGAGTCACACGGACCCCCAACAACACAGTAACTTGGAAAAGTGAAGCACCCAATGATCAGCAGCGTCGAGATGTCAGTCGTCGCGTCTTCGGTGTCGATCAGGCCTTGGAGTCGTCGTTGATGTCGATGTTGCACGAGTGAGCAGCGCTCACGGCGTCGAGAGGGCTCGGGGTCGAGGCGTCGGCAGCGGCTTTGCTACTAGCGTCGATCGGGCTCAGCGGCCGGCGTCGAAGATGCGGGACCCAGGAGCTGCACTCACGATGTTGAGCTGGATTCGGCGGCATCCGTCGGCGTCGAGATTGCTGGATTCTTCAGAGGTGCTGGACTTTCAGGTTCCAGCAACAAGCACTTTTAGCAAACGGTGAAGTCCTTTAGCCCTGTGACTTCAACAGGAGGCCGGCACTCTTCGAGCCCTTGGAGATTTCCTTGACAAAGTTCGAGAGTACACACTCAGTTCCTCTCTCCTTTGTTCCTTGGCAAAAATAAAGAAGCAACTGCAGGATTCCCCCCAGCAAACAGCACTCTGGCAGAAGGGGTAGGCAAGTCCTTGGATCAGCAGGCTTCTTGTCCTTGGTTCAGGGTTCCTTGTCAGAATTGATCTAAACTCTTGGTTCAGGGGTCCTTCTCTTATACCCCTTTTCGGCTTTGATCCCTTTGTCCATGCAGGGGAACTCCCCCTCATCCCGGGTCTGTTGTGGGTGTAGCCAGGCAGAGGCACCTGGCCGATTCACAGTGCAGGGCTGGGTCCTCAGACGCCCAGCAGAAGGTGGAGCCAGTCTTGTCACTGGCAGGGGCAGAGCTATCAGTCGCTCGGCAGGAGGTGGAGCCAGCATTGTATCGGGCAGGGCCGGCTATCAAGAGCTACTCTTCCCCTACTCTCAATGCAGATGTACCACTCACCCCACACTGACTCATTCAGAACTCTGGAGCCACCCAGCCCCTGTCACACACACACCAAACCAGCAGAAACCAGAAATAGTTAGACTAGAAAATAGTCACTTTCTAAAAGTGCTATTTTCAAACCCAGAGTCCAAAAACCATCCACCCAAACGGATGCGTTATCAAACCCCGAGTTCAGGGATACCAAACTCGACATTGCACCATGCTCCCCGAGCCAGCTAGGATCATACCATTAATAATCCCGGCAGCCCATTCTAACTAATGGAGAGCAGGCGACCTTACGATAGTGAAGTACGAATGTGGCGGTAGTTCACTATTAGGATATGCCAACTTCGTCAGGCTTGTCCTACCTTATACTTACAATGCACCCTGCCCTCGGCCTACCATAGGGGTGACTAATATGAAGTTAAGGGAAAGTTTGGGGGACTGGCAAGTAGGCATACTTGCGCAGTCCGTGTGACAGTACAAGACTGCACGTAGGTCTAACAATGGCAGACCTGTTGACATACTTTTACTAGGCCGCTCGTGTGGGTGGCACAACACGTGCTGCAAGCCCACTAGCAGCATTTGCATTTACAAGCCCCAGCACTCCGCGAGCACTAGACTAGGGACTGACAGTAAACCAAATAAGCCAAACATGGAATCCAATCAATACAGTAATTTAACATAGGGAGCACTTGCACCGTGGCACTGATCAGCAGTGGCACAGTGCCCAGAGCGATATACCAGCAAAAACATCGTACACAGAGGAGGCAAACAGAAAAAATGGAGGAGAGACCAAGCCAATGATGTCAGGTCTAACATGTGGTAAAATAGCTGGCTTCACATGAAAAAAAGAGTTTAGCCTAAGACTGCTTTGTCCATGCTACCATTAGGATAGCTGGTCTATAAGGTTGACTTACAACCAATCACCATAAGGGTTGTTTGGACTGATACAAGGTGAACACTAGAATTAGTGAGCATCATATCAGGCCAAATTCTCACACCTAACGTATTCTCTAATGAGCGGGTTTAGGTTCCTAGTCGGATATGTGGTGTAGAGGACCATGTCATCGGCGTACATTGCTATCCCGATTGGCCGGGGGCCAAATTGTAGGGCCGTGTCGGAGTGCTTAAGGCAAATTTTACAGGTCAGCGGCTCTAGGATTATGTCAAAAAGCATTGGTGACAGTGGGCAGCCCTGTCTAGTACCCTTTATGACCTCTATGGAGTTGGATGTGTGCCCATTTATCCTTACCCGCGCCTTAGGCGCTGCATATAGCAAGGAAATCCACTTCAGAAAGGGTTCAGGGAATCCTATCTTGTGAAGGGTGACAAATATAAATTCCCACTCCACCGAATCAAAAGCCTTGGCGGCATCTAAAAGAGCTGCAGCGGCTGGCACATCAGGATCTAACTGATGGAATAATGAAAAGATGGTTTGTATATTGTGGGTGGTAGACCGTGTCGGCATGAAGCCTGCCTGGTCCAGGAGTACTAGACAGTAAAGTAGTGGTTGTATTCTATTCGCAATTATTTTAGCTAAGATCTTAGCATCTATGTTTATCAGGGATAAGGGCCTATATGATTCGCACTCAGTGGGGTCTTTACAGTGGTTTCGGGAGGGCTATCAGAAGTGCCTCGCTTAGTGTGGTCGGCAGTGCACCTTCCTCATAAGCTTCTTCAAGCATTTCTGCGAGATGTGAGATCAATATATCTCGGAATTCTTTGTAGAACTCTCCGGGAGTCCAACAAGCCCTGGAGCTTTGTTGTTGGGAAGGGAGTTAATGGCGTCTATTAACTCATCTTTAGAGCCAGGGAGACAGAGGTACTTTCGATGGTTATCTGACAGCCACACCAATGCTATGTCTCCTAGGTAGTCTCTTATGTCTGATGTGGAGGACTTTGCCTGGGCAGTGTATAATTGAGTGTAGTATTTAGTGAAGCATTCTAGTATAGTTGGGGTGTCATACACCGTTTTACGCTGTTCATCTTGGATCGGCGTAATATACGCCGTTGTGTGATTGGGCCTGAGTTTATACGACAATGCTTTGCCAGGTCTGCCCCCTTCTCCATAGTTTCTGGATGTGTATTTGTGCGACATGTATTTTACCTCATCATCTGCAAATTCGTTATATTTGTCTTCTAATTTCGGCCAGTAGTTTGTCATTTTTCTTTTCAGCTAATTCAAGCTCCAGCCTGTGAATGTCAGCCTCTATCCTTTCCAACTGTCCCTGTATATCTTTTAATATGCCTGCGTGTTTGCTTATGCAGTGCCCCAGTATGGTGACTTTGAAAGCCTGCCAGAGGGTCCTCGTGCTCTGGACCAACCCAGAATTGTGTTCAAAGAAGTTTAATATTGCCTGACGAAGCTCCTCCCGAAACACCTGATCCTGCAGCGTCGTCTGCCTTACTCTCCATGTGAACTGTATGGGGTATGCGTCGGGATTTCTAATTGAATTCGAACTGGGGCATGGTCAGATAGTGTTTTAGGCAGGTGTGCTACATCAATAGTCCACGTGCAAGCATTTTGTGATATCAGTCAATAGTCAAGTCTGGACCAAGTGAGGTGTGTTGATGAGAAGCACGTGCCTTCCCTCCTTTCCAGATGCCTTTGTCTCCATATGTCTATTATGTTCCAATCTGCCATCCCCTCCCTAATAACTTTGGCCGAATGTTTACCATATCTGTCAGTTCCAGTTGACCTGTCCAATGAGGGGTCTAGGCAAGTGTTAAAGTCCGCGCCCCAGAGGATAGCACCAGGTTGAAGGTCGTTTAACTGCGCCCAGATTTGTGCATAGAAAGAAGCGTCATCGGTTTTCGGGCCGTATATGTTTACAATAGTCAACGTCGTGCCCCCGAAGCATCCCTGCAATATCGCATAGCGCCCCTGATCGTTTTGTATAGATGTTAAAAGCGTAAAGGGTACAGTACGTTTTACCCATATCAGGACTCCCCTAGCGTATGAGGAGTAGGACGATGCCAACCTGAAAGAGGCCCACTTTGCCCCTAACAGTTTCTCTCTAGTGTCAGAGAGGTGAGTCTCCTGCAAGCATGCCACATCTATCTTATGCCTATCCAGGTACGCCAACACCTTGGGAATTTTCTGAGGGTTGTGCAGCCCTCTGACGTTCCAGGATAGCAGAGCCAGTGTTCTGCGCTGTTTTAAGCTGTCATACATCTGTCAATTCTCCGTCATATATCCAATGCATATGTCTAGGGTGATTGAAAGTGTCTGCTGTAAGTCTAATCTCAATTTCGCCACTGGTCGGAATTTTCTGTTTACCCCTCATACCCACCACCACCCACTCCACTTTCCCGGTACTAGTGGAGGCATATCCCATAGTGACAGTCAACATTATCCCCCAAAAAATAAAAAAGAAGAGAAATACAAAAACAAGTGTGGTTCGCAAATTGGATTCACAGCTGTCCTCACGTTGCTTGCAGCATAAGCCCCTTTGGACAACGCCCTTTCATGCATGGTACAACTACACTACCTAATAACAATACTGTTCCAGATTATAGGTGCATCTCTCATCCAGCAGCTGGCACAGGTCCAGCATGTACAGGCACTCGTTAACTATGGTTCCACATTGAAATTTCAAGCTGTTCGAATTAACTGACAACTTATCTGGATCAGCATATCTTAGATCTTCTAGTGTTCGAGTTTTGACAGTCCAGCGCCACCCAAGGGGAAGAACTCTCCGCACATGTGTACAGGTCATAGCAGTGTCCGACATGTGTCCATGAGGTATAGTTCATTCAACATTGGACGTGGTGGATTGCTCCCAGTGTGTACTTCTCTGTGGATCTCCTCCGCGTGCCCAAATTGCCTTTTTGCTGTAAAAACGTCATTATTTCCAATGGGTCAGTAAAGATATGCGCCTAGCCGTCGACAGTGATTTTAAGTCTGGCCGGGTATTGCATGGCGTATGGAATATTCAGTTCCTTCAGTTTCTGTTTTGCTGTAGTGAAGTTCTTCCGCGCATCTTGTACCGAAGACGTGAAGTCTGGATATAGGGAAATGTCCATGCCTTCATGGGATAGTTTACCTAATTCTCTTGCTTTCCTGAGTGCCGTTTCCCGATCCCTGTAGTTCAGTATTTTGGCTATAATCGGTCTCGGTCTGGACCCAGTAGGTGGTTGTGGCGCTAATGAGCTATGGGCCCGCTCGACAATAAAAACATCCGAGAAGGCGTCCCGTCCCAGCATGGAGATTAACAGTTTTTCCACATATTGTTCAATTGGGCCCGTGTTTGTCGTCTCCGAAATTCCCATCAGGCGGATATTGCTTCTACGGGCCTGGGCCTCCAAATCCTCCGTCTTTGCCATCATTGCCGCCAGTTGTTTCTACATCTTTGTTTTTTTCGCGGCCAGCTGTACTTGGTCATCTTCTACTTCTGAGATTCTTCACTCTGCCATGTCTATCCTTTCTGTGTGCTTATCAAGTCTTTCGGACATCCTGTCCACTCTGTACGTCAAGGAGTAAATTTTCACATCGATATTAGACAGGGCGGCTTAGATTGTAGTAAACATGGATTGTATGTCATCGTTCGTTACTCCACCGGGTGCTCCTGCCGTGGGTTGCGGCGTAGATTGTTCGTCCGTGTTTTGCTCCTGTTTCTTAGTCTGGTCAAAATTGAGTTTTGGTTGGGTTCAGTCCGGCTTCCCCATGATGCAATGGTGGGTTTTACTGCCTCTCAGGTGTGACTATTACAGTGACCCTCGACCGTCTGTTTCACAGGTTAGATCACTCCAGCAAGGTCAGGCCTCCAATGGATATACTCCTCACTACCGCCTACGAATTCACCCTCGAGTCTCCTTGGTGCTGCTTCAGAATGTTTCTAGGCCTCTGATGCAATTTGCCGGTCTTGCAGTCAGTCTGGGGAAAGACTCAAAGGAATGCGCTGCGGCACATTCACCATTCAGTGGCCCAGCATCCCCTGCCAAGGTATCAGATCGGGTCCCTGCTGCAGTATATGAGCGCAATTGGCGTGCAGAGTCCGGGCTCCGGTTCACAGCTTGATCTTCCACTGCGTGGTCAAGCTCGAGGCGCGGAAACACTGGAGGGGGTTATACTCCACTCTATTTGTGGCGCCGATGCGAGTGGAGAGATTGCACTCAGTGGTCCTCGCCAGGTGCTCCCAGATCACACAAGGTCGTACACGCTTGCACCAGCAATTGGCCTCGCCCTCGTCCCCAGCAGGGAAATGCAGGCCCAATGGTCCCGGTGCAGTGAAGGCTCACACCGTGTCAATATGCCCCCAGGGTAGGCCCGTATGCTCCAAATGGCCCAAAGGTATTGCGCAGCTCACCACTCGCGCAGGCCTCAGCTCCACGTCCCAACAAACGCTCATGCGGGACACGCAGAGCTTCTGCTAGAGCGCCCCTACACTTGAACCCGATTTACAAGGTCGCAGTTCCGCTGCAGCGAGGGGCGCGAGGATCAAACAGTTAGGCCCAGCCGCGGGCCTGGTCCACACAGGAAGACGTGCTGTCTGGACGTCTGTGTTGTGCTGTGGGCGCTCTCTGCAATCCGCTGCACCTTGATCGGCAAGTGGGGAATGGCGTATCTCGATGGTTGTAGTTTCAGGCCCTGTCCAGTTCCTGGGGTCTACAAGGCGCCGCCGCAGCGGACACTCACAGCTCACCTGGCTACGTTGCGTGCCCCGCGTCTCAGCCCAACTCTCTACTGCGGCTCGCGGATCTACTTTCACTTTCGCCGCCCAGGCCTCAGGTGTCCGCTCGTCTTCCGGAGTAGTTATTACAGGGCCATGTAGTGGGGTCACACCTGGCCCGCCGCTGCCGCCTCAGAAGCTCTCGACATTTCAGGCAGTTTAAGTTGTATTTAGGGATGGTTCTTGAGGATTATTCGGGCCGTTGTGAGGAGCGTGCTTAGCAAGCGGCCATCTCGCTCGTCGGCTAGCTCCGCCCCCCTAGAACTCCTAGTTACCATTATTCTGAGTGATGCTCAGGTGTGGGGGTGGCAATAGGGGGAGAGCACGGAGGATAAGATGGCCTTATACGTGGATGATGTGCTCCTCTTCCTGACCCAACCACACTGCCGGCCCCCGTGTCCATCATATTCTGGGCATGTTTGAGGAGGCCTCTGGCCTCTGTGTGAACTGGCAAAAGTCTCTCTGGTACTGATGAAGGGCGAAACCGCGATAGTGACTTGTCTGAGTACTATCCCGGTACAAGGCCTGTGTTTTAAGTACCTAGGGGTCCACATATCGCTCCTACTGGATCTGCCTCAGACCCTTAATCTTGCTCCTCTGCTCGCTGACACAAAACGGGCACTGCAGTCTTGGTCCGGTCTCCCACTAAACAAAGTGGGTTGGGTGGGTGCCCTGTTCAATATGTTGTTGCTCCCCAAGTACCTCTAAGACCTACATCATTTTCCATTCCCCAACTTCTGGTTCACACAGCTTAATGCTCTCATACACTATTTTATGTGGTGGGGGAGGCCCCGGCGCATCGCCTGGGCTAAGTACGGCCACTCCCAATGGGAGTTGTAGTCAAACTGTGACTTCTTGTTGCAGTGTGAGGACAAACCCTATGATAAGGCATGCCATTTTTGGTGGATGAGGGCTTTCGTCCTAAAACGGGTAACACCCCTTTTCATCTTAGGTTTCATATAATCCGTTATTTCTTAAACCAGGGTTCTCCAAAGTCGGCCGGGTCCATGCCAAATCTGGCATGGACCCGGCCCTCCAGGACCGACTTTGGAGAACCCTGCTTTAGACCCAGTTATTTTGTTGTGTTCAGTATCACATCTTGTGGCCATTAATGATTGAATGACGGGGGGCTGGAGTGACCCTGCCTATAGAGCAGAAATGGTCCTATTAGGTCTGGTAGAGAAAAAACACAATCCTTTGGACTCAATGCAGCTAAATTGTGATGTACAATCAATAAACACTTACCATGCCACCTAATATCTATTCACTCATCCATCATATACACAAACGGGATTATACCATTTAATTCCCACAAAGAGTCAAACCATAAAGGTACCACAAATATAGATCAATTTATTAAAAAAGATTTTTTCTTTTTAGATAAAGATGGGATTAAAAAGAGGGGGGTAACACAGACCGTATATTTTATAGGCACAGTATATAATACACAATATTGCAGAATTAATAATAATCTAAAAATTTAGATAAACAATCACATATTAAAATACAATTCATTAAAAAAACACAGATTAGGTCTGGCCAGGGTCCTGAGATACTTGTATATCTGAAAGAAACAGGTTAGTGTTAGATTCCTTACCTTAGAATATCCCCAGGCGTCAGACAGGATCCGGAAAGTTTTGCGTAGCAGTACCCCTGCGCATCGGTAGGCATCGTCTGCGGCTCCGCGAGCGTCGTGGTCGCGGGCTGACGTCGGAGTACTTAGACGCCGTCCTCACGCGCTGACGTCAGTTCTTCTTTTTTCCGCGCCAGCAAGCGCAGATCAGTGAAGAGCAGTACTCCTAGTAATTTTTGACTAACTTTTTCGATATGTTTTGGATCTTCTCGAGTCGTCCTTCGACTCCGGTGCCGGTACGGATGCCCGGTTTCAAGCTGTGTGAGGATTGTCACCAACTGATGTCGGTGACCGACCCCCACCGTCGGTGCCTTTATTGCCTCGGGCCGACCATGACGACAATTCATGCCCCGACTGGCAGGCCTTGACCTCGAAGGCTAGGCGGGAGCGGTCCCGAAAGCGGCTCGAGCTCCGGCAGTCTGCCCCGCGCCGCTCGAGGTCCCGGTCGAGGAGACGTCGAGGGACCAGTCGCGGGCCGTAGTTGTCACCACTCGACGAGTCACAACCACTCGTCGGGCTCCAAATCTTCAGGTAAGTCGAGGAACTCTAAAAAGAAGTCGAAGAGGCGTCATCGCTCTTCGGACTCCTCCCCGACGCTCGCTCGACGAGGCCGGGGGTTCGGGCGACACCGCCCACGTGGCTCTGTCCAGCTCCACACCCGCCGGTCCCTGGGCTGCAAGCGACGCCAGAGAAGATCAGCGCCTTTCTCGTGGCCATGAGCAATCGCTTCCCTCTGCCAGACCCTGCTGAGGTGCCTTCGGGCCCCGCGGGTCCGAATGGGAATCCTAACGGTCCGCCGGACTGGCGCCGTCGGGTGCTTCGGCCCCGGGGCCGTCGACGACTCCGGTCCCGACGTCGCAGAACTCCACAGGATCCAGGTCTGGATCCGGGTTGTCGCCAGTCGACCTTACACGACCTCTCCGCTGGTGCCGACCCAGAGGGTGTCGCCCACGACGCCGTCTCCGGACGCCGTCATCCCCGGTCTGGAGTCGGACCAGCGCCGTCCGGCGCCGAGAGAGGAGCAATTCATCTATGATCCGGCTCCATCATTTTACCCTGACTATCAGGAGATGGATGATGAAGAGGACTGGGAGGAGTCTGAGGACCCTCTGGCACAGAAGTGCCAGTCGAATCAGGACTGGGCAGTTGAGGTAGGGGAGGCCAGTGGTCTGGACACTTCGCCCGACACTGGATTTGTCTCCCCCTCCTACTGTGGCTACGGTGGAGGGGGCTGCTTACAGCGTGGTGTTGACAAGGGCAGCCAAGGCCTTGGCTCTTGAGCTCCCTGTCGCGGCCGTGAGGACTAACCTCTTCACTGAGGTGCTCAAACCGCAGGCAAGCTCCACGGAGCCTCTCCTGCAGTTTAATTAAGCCCTCTCCGACGTTCTGATGGGCACCTGGTCCAAGCCCGCTACAGGCCTCCCTCTAGATCGGAACGTGGGCCTACGCCACCGCCCGGCTCCGGGCGACCCTTGCTTTCTGTCCACCCACCCCACCCCTGAGAGTCTCATTATCCAGGCCTCTAATTCACAGACCGCATTCCCGACTGCTCCACCACATCCTGAATCCAAAAGGTATGACCAGTTTGGTAAGAAGCTGTTCTCCTCACTTAGTTTGTGACTGAGGTCTGTCAACATTGCTTGCGCCTTTTGGGCAGTTACACCGACTCTGTGGGATACGGTTGGGGAGGTGCTGCTGCAGTGCACGGCGGAGGCCCGGGCAAAGCTCGCTTAAGCCCTTGCGGAAGGGTGGGATGCAGCGCGTTACTCCATAAGATGTGGACTGGATACAACGGACTCGCTAGGTAGAGCGATTTTCACGACAGTGGAGGTTCGTCGCCAGGCCTGGCTCAAGTCCGCCCACATTTCGGCAGATGTCCAGGCCACGCTCATGGACATGCCGTTTGATGGCCGTCGCCTTTTTGGCGACAAGGCAGACAGTGCGCTCGAGCATTTCAAGGACTCCAGGGCTATGGCCAAGTCCTTGGGCTTGTCGGGCCAGCACCAGCAAACTTCTGCCTTTCGCCACTTTCGTGGCCAGGGAAGGGGCGCCCTCACACGTCCTGCCAGCCACAGGCCGCAAAACCAACCTCAGCGTGGTGGCGGACGTGGGAACCACCATGGTGGTGAAAAGGGAACAACGGCAAGGCCAGTCCACATCCACCCCCGCAGCATCCGCCTCAAAGCCCTCCTAGTCCGTGCTTCCAGGCCCACTCGACACCAGTGGGGGGCAGGGATCGCCATCACCTACTCCACTGGCTCACCATCACATCGGACAGGAGGGTGCTGCAAGTCGTCTGCATGGGCTACTCCATCCCCTTCGAGGCGACCCCTCCAGCCATGCCACCGCAGTATCACCGCATGTCGGGGGATCACTTGCAACTTCTACAGGGGGAAGTTATGGCCCTCTTGGCCAAGGTGGCCATCAAACGCGTTCCTGGGCCAGAAGTAGGACGTGGTTGCTACTCCCACTATTTTCTGGTACCCAAGAAGGGGAAAGGAGGCCTATGCCCTATCTTGGACCTCTGGGGTATCAACCGCTTCCTCCGGAAGGAGAAGTTCAAGATGCTGACCTTAGCTCAGGTCCTAGCAGCAATAGACCCTAGAGACTGGATGGTAGCGTTGGACTTGCAGGACGCATATTTCCCATCCTGCCGGCCCACCGGCGTTACCTGCAGTTCACGGTAGTCCACGAGCACTTTCAGTTTACCGTGCTCCCCTTTGGCCTTACCAGCACCCCTTGGGTGTTCACGAAAGTGATGGCCGTGGTCGCAGCTCATCTACGCAGATCAGGGCTGTCAGTCTTCCCCTATCTCGACGAATAGCTGTTGAAGGCGGGCTCGCCCCAGACAGTCGTCAACCATCTCCAGACTACGGCCGACCTCCTGCACCTGCTGGGGTTCTCATCAATGTGCCGAAGTCACACCTGTGTCCCTCTCAGAAGCTCCTCTTTATCGGAGCGGTTCTGGACTCTGCGCAGTTTCGGGTTTATCCTCCCGAACATCGGGTTCGGGATATTTAGGCTCTGATTCCGATCTTTCAGCCTTTATCCCGAGTCCCGGTCAGGTTGAAGCTGCGGCTTATGGGGATGATGGCCTCCTGTATCCTTCTAGTGCATCACGCCAGGTGGCGGATGCGGGCTCTGCAGTGGGATCTGAAGTTTCAGTGGTCGGTCAACTTGTCCGACCACGTCTTGATCTCGGAGGGCACTGCAAGACAGTTGCAGTGGTGGCTCACGGACCGCGATTGGGTCAGCGGCAGATCCCTCTCTCTTCCCCAACCGGAGAATGTAGTTGTAGTTGTGACGGAAGCGTCCCTCCTGGGATGGAGGGGCCACATGGGAGATGCAGAGATCAGAGGCCCCTGGTCTCCGGCGGAGTCCCGGCACCATATCAACCTTCTGGAGCTGCGGGCGATCCGACTTGCGCCTCTGAAGACGATCAGGCGCGATCGGGCCCAAGTCCTCCTTGAGGCTCCGGACTGGGCACGGAGGTACTGGTATCCCGAGCTACTCAGCATGTCAGTTGATCCCCTGATTCGTCTGCCTCTTCGGGAGGACCTTCTGTTGCAGCAGCAGGGGACGGTCCTCCACCCAAACCTGTCCAGTCTCCACCTACATGCTTGGAGATTGAGCAGCGACAGTTGAGGCCATTTGACTTTCCTCCTGAAGTCTGTGACGTGATTCTGGCAGCCAGGCGTCCCTCCACGAAATCTGTATACGCGTGCCGGTGGAACAAATTTGTGGCATGGTGCACAGCAAAGGCTGTGGATCCACTCTCTGCCCCCCTTTCAGAGGTTCTCCTCTTTCGTCTTTCTCTTGCCCAGCAGGGCTCTGCTCTGAGCACTCTCAAAGGCTACCTCTCTGCCATTTCAGCCTTCTTGAGGCTTCCTGATCAGCCTTCTCTTTTCAAGTCCCTGTTAATAGATTCTTGAAAGGCATCAGTCACATGTTTCCTACTGTTCCTTTCGTGATGCCTCAGTGGGACTTGAACCTTGTTCTTACCTATTTGATGTGCGCTCTTTTCGAGCCACTTCACAATTGTTCTCTTCGTCTTCCGACTCTTAAGACTTTCCTGGTTGTCATTACCTCAGCCAGGAGAGTGAGTGAGCTCCAGGCTCTATCGTCTAAACCTCCTTTCCTCTTTGTCCACCCGGACAAGGTTGTCTTGAGTGTGAGAAGTTGGCCTGATATATAGTGCTCACTATTCTAGTGATCACTGTGTATCATACCAAACGACCCTTATTGATGATTGGTTGTAAGTCAACCTTATAGACCAGCTATCCTAGTAGCGTGGACAAAAGCAGTCTTCAGGCTAAACTCTAGAGGGCGTGTTAAGCCAGCTGTTTTACCATCACATATACCCCTTGGACACCAAGTGAAAGGACACCACACAAGTTATGAAAATAAAGTATATTTATTAATAACAAGTCTACCCTGAACTCTTTATGAGTCAGGGAGCTAAGCACAATACAAAACTCTTACGAAAATACTACAAGTTGCACAATTTACACAAATGCCCGAGGGGCACGAAAAACCATATACTCTAAAAGTGGAATGCGAAATACTAGCAGGTGAGTAACACGATCCAGAGGCTTCAGGACCGCTAGGACTACACTACTGAACTCTAAGGTTAGGAGCAGGAGGCCTAGGGAACTTGGGTGCAGAGTGTGCACTCTCACGCGGGGTGCGGGACAAAGTCTATGGATGCTAGCAATTTTAAAGTTACTGTTTCCGGACGAATCCGACTAGATAGACTAAAAACGAAAAAGGATCTGGACACTTGGATAGCGAACCTGCGTTGGAGCACCGGAATGCTCGGGTTACCTAGCCCAGGGGCTGCGGCTGCATAGGGTTCAAAAGACGTCGGGAATCCTCGTTGTAGTCTATGGAGCCTGAAAGAAGATGTTGCTGGCAGGCGACCAGTGAAGATGTTCGTTGTGATCCAAGGCTGGATCGGTGATGGAGACTACCTGAAAGCAGAGGGGACTCAGTTCTTAATCACTAGCCAGTGATTGTGTGGGCACCAGGATGGCACCGGATGAGGTCACCGCGATCAGGTGAGTGGGCGACGCTGGACTCTGCAGTCACACGGGCTAGGAGGCGTTGTTGGCGACCAGGCTGGAGGTGCGAGCTGTCCCACGAGGGTGTCTGCTGTCAGCGATGCTGGAACCAGGATTGGAGCAACAAGCCTTGGCAAAGGCAAGCCCACGCGGTGGAGTCAAGATGGCGTCAGGAGGGTCCGGGGTGCTCCTCTTTTGGAAGGGAGCAAGAGCCAGTCTGGAGCAACCAGACCAGCGGTGAAAACGTCGTGGTACGTCGTCAGAAGGCCCACTAGCCAATGGGCAAGTGACCGGACAACGTGGCGAGCAGCAGAGAAGCAGAAGGGCCCCACGCAGATCTCGTGGATGCTGGGGGGCTGGACTTCGGTGCTGGAGCTGCTCTGGGTTGGGGCTTCTCAAACCCCAGTGCACTCGCTCGAGGATCCCTCGGCGGTCGTGCTGGTTAAGCGTTGTGCAGGTTTTGAAGATGGCCGGTCCCTCAGGTCTCGTCACACCCACGAATCTCAGCTGGGCTGATTATGCAGGTAGACGTCAGAGATGGCAGGGAATCCGGGTCTCGTCGAGCTTGTCAGTCTTGATCCGGAGGATGGACGTGCAGCAAACCGCCACCGCTTAGGTGGTGCCTGCTGGTGCAGGGTGGCTACTCCTTAGCCACAAGGGAGAGTCTTCAGAGAATGTCAAGAGTTCCTTTCGTGGAAAGTAGTTCAAGATTCAAGATTATCTAATTTGGGAAGGGGGCCCGCTCCTACCTTTATCCTAAGAAAAGGGGCTGGCATGCGACTAGGTCCTGCCCATGGGTGTGACCAGGAGGGGGGTGGTTAAACCTCTCTCCTTTGTCCGGTTTCTCCCCAGCTCAGGGGCTGGGATGCCCCTGGAACTGGTTTGAGCCGGCATATGCACAGTGAGCACCGGGGTGCCACTTGCAGTCACCTTCCTCTCAGCCCTGCCTACCTGGGATACACAAAATCCTGTCTGGGATGGTGCTGGCACCGCCCCGGACAGGAAACCCTTTGTCCGAGCCCTCCTCGCTGGTAGGACTCCCAGCAGCAGGAGGTCAGACTTGTGTCTGTGGTGGCAGCATCCATTTTGTGATGCGGAGGCTCGAGTTAACTTTAACCGGGGTTCACAGTTACATACATGTCGTGTCCCTCTAGAAGGGTGGAATGCTAACCCCGTCGCCAGAATTGGCGAGGGGTTAGTATTCCAATTCGTATGACACCTTACTCAACATGTTTTGATAATGCTATGCCAAAGTTAACATTTGACCGCGAGGTACATAATGCACTTAAGAGTATATGGTATAGCGTTATCATGGAACAGCTATTAGGACTTGGTTCCGCAAGCTGCAAATGGGCTCAGCTCATGCCAGATCACCACCTCACATAATTCCAAGCACTCTGCCTCCAGGATTGATAAGGCCTGCCATAGGAGTGACTGATAGGAATATATGTGTCCATTTTAGGGTTAGATATAGGAATACTATATCTAAAGCAAAGGGTGATTACACCACCTTGCCCCAGCTGTCGTGCAGCCAGTTGTATCAGATTTGGGTGGCCAGCCAGGGGTGGCATAATACATGCTGCAGCCCCTGGTAGGCCCTGGGTACACCTATGCCCTGGATACCTAAGGTATGCTGTACAGGGACTGATAAGGTGGCCCAGTACCAATTGGTAAATGCGCCTAAGGTACATGTGTGTCAATTTAGAGAGAGAACAGCTAGGCTGTGGGTCTGATTAGCAGGCCCACAGCCAGGGAAAGTCGTAAACCAGTGAAGCAAAAAGCAAAAATCGGGGGTGACCATAGGATTGCAGACCCCACTCTCCTACATTGAGGACTCGTCCTTCTTTTCTGCCCAAGGTGGTTACAGCCTTCCATATCGGGCAGTCCATCACCTTGCCCACCCTCTTTCCGCCTCCGCATCCCTCAAAAGAGGAAGAGAGGCTCCACCGTCTGGACCCAAAACGTGCGCTCTCCTTCTACCTAGATCGCACACACGGTGGTGTTGTGCATCAAGGTCTGTTACTCTTTGGCTAAGAAGGAGCCTCTTGTGGGGCTGAGGGCCCCTTCGTCTCGCGACCACGGCGGCTACTACTGCCCTGGGCCGGGGAGTCCCCTTTCAAGATATCTGTCAGGTAGCTACGTGGGCCTCGCTGCACACGTTCGCAAGACACTACTGCCTGGGCAGACAAGTCTGGAGAGATGGCTTTTTTGGCCGTTCCGTTCTCCAGGACTTTCTGGTGTGATCTTGGTTCGCACACTCACCACCGGGGTTGGTATTGCTGGGGTATCTATTCTAAGGTAAGGAATCTAACACTAACCAGTTTCTTTCAGATGCACAAGTTACTTACCTTCGGTAATAATATATCTGTAAGAAACAGTAGTTAGTGTTAGATTCCTTACCGCCCCACCCATCCTCCCCGTTCTGCAAACCGATATCTAGGGTTGAGATATTTGCCTTTGAGGGCCCTAGTTTCATGGTACCAGTGTCGATCTCTGGCATGGCTCTGCGTTCCTGGCACGGAAAGCTATGTACAAGAACTGACGTCAGCGCTCGAGGGTAGCGTCTAAGTACTCCGACAACGTTATACCGGCGACCACGAAGCAGATGGCGATGTAACCTCTGGTGTTATAGGTTTTTTCCGAGGCACCAACCTTTTTTATGGTGTTTTTTTCCCTCGTCGTCGACCAAGTCATCGTCGTCGACGTTGTAGTCACCGTTGACGCTGTCCTCGCCGACGTAGTCGTCCTCATCGACGCTGCCGTCGTCGACACAGTCCTCATCGACGCTGCCGTCGTCGGCGCCACCGTCGCCGCCGCCGTTGACGCGGTCGACGCTCTCGTCGAAGGTGAAACCGTTGACGGTATCGCCGTCGACCGTGAAATGGTAGACGCTGTTTTCTCATCAGCTTGAACATTAATTTTCTTCGTCGACGACGAGGTGTTTTTGTCGTCGTCGATGATCCCTTTTTTGTCGACGGTGCTGAAACAGTACCCTTCTCCTTAGAAGGCGTAGAAGAAGACCGTTTGATGGTAATCTTGATTTTCTGAGGTAATTGTGGTGGATCTGAGGCGGATTTCACTAGTTTCACCTCACAAGCAGAACCCTTCTTCCCCTTAGCTGAGACGGAAGGGGATTTTGAGGGACTGTGCCCTGAAGTGGTCTTTTTTGGGGCCTTCTCAGGTCTTTCCCTTGAGGAATGTGTCTGAGGAGATCTTCTTCTCTTCTGAGATCTCTTAGACGCCACAGATTCCTCTTCACTCTCACTTGAGAGGATCTCCTTCGTGGCCTTAACCTTCTGAAGCCAGATCAGTAGCCTTCCCTCACGATCTCTCAAGGTCTTATTAGAAAAGGTACGACATACCTTACAATCTGCTGCCTTATGGTCTGGATAGAGGCAGTAGATGCAGTCATTGTGAGGGTCATCTGTATAAAGCCTCTTCTTATAGCAGGTGGAACAAGCTCTAAATAATCCTTTCTTCTCCTTCTCAGACATGGTAGATGAAAAACCTCAAATCTAAGTCAAAATACTGAAAAAGTAAAGAGTTTGAGCAGAGCTCAAAGGAGACTCCCTAGCACAAAGTGCGGTAGAAAAATCTGAGGGGCAGAAGGTTTTCTCAGGAGTGTTCTAGAGGGTGAGGAGCTCTGATTGGTTCAGGGAAAAGTTTGGGCCTTTTTTACATAACAAAGGTGTGGTAATGTTTAGAATTATATGATGCAGTACCATAGCAAGTGGTTTGCTTGCAAATCCATGGGACAAGTTTGCACTGCAAATGTCATATCATTTTTGAAGGAAGTTTTCTTAGAGTGCCTAAAACTCTGGTAACTGATAATGGAGTTCAATTGGTTTCTTCGGACATGACTAGTTTTCTTTTAAGTCTAGGAATCAGTCATGAGGGAGTAGCTTTGTTCCGTCCACAGGCCAATGGGCTTGTGGAAAGGGTTAACAGAATGCTGATGGATTCTATCCAGCTTTCATTGGCTAATGGTTTATCTTGGAAAGATGAATTGCGTAGGATGATATGGGGACACAGGATTACACCTCATTCAGTGACTGGTGTTTCTCCTTTTGTGGCCTTGAAAGTAAGAGAACCAGGTACAAAGGAGTCTCCAATGTGGTTGAAGGAGAATCAGGTTTGGGTTGATAGGGAAAAAATGAGGATGAGAGTTGTTGATAATCAGTGGCGTAATACAATGGAATTTGATAAAAGGAGATGTGTCAAGGATTTACTCTTTGAGGAAGGTGATTGGGTTGTTGTGAGAAAGTTTGGGTTTGTAAGGAAAGGTGATAGTAAGTTTTCCCAGCCACATAAAGTGGTTTCTGTTAAGGGTTCAGTGGCCGAACTGGATGATGGAAAGAAATACAGTTTTGCTAATTTGTGTAAAATATCTCCTTTGTAAATTTGTGTTCCTATGCATTGCACTTCTGTAAATAGGATAATCCTTCTTAATACGAAAAAATTTGTGTTTTCGTGTTTCTCTAATATTTCTTGTTTTCTTTCTTTTTAGATTCCATAGGGGGGGAAGATATGCGGTAATGTTTAGAATTATATGATGCAATCATGATGCAGTGGAATTGCATCATTGTGAATGTTCTAATCTGAACCAGTATTTGGCTGAGTCTGCTGATGGTTGCTGTTATTAATCTATGCTCCATTAAAGAAACTTTTACTTCTAATAATTGGATTGTTGGCGTAAACTACTACATAATGCTATGGGTTACAAAAGGGAAATGGGCCTAGGCCTCTTTTCAGTTTGCTATACTACTAAGCACTGCTTTTATATATACCGGAGACTCCAGTCTCGACGACGGGGAATGATTCAGGCACGTGAATCTATGAAAGTTCCAATACTGGAGTAAGGTGGGATTACTATGGACTGGGAGGTATTACAGCACTGGAGAACTAATTTGGGTCTTTTCATGGCGCTTGTTGGATTGGGGTAGGGGAGGTGGGTGGCAAGCTGGGAGGAGAGCTGGGTGAAGATGGGTGCCTACTGATGTGTTAAAAATCTCAATAAAATCTGGTTCATAAAAAAAATGATTCAGAGGCAAGAATCCCAGCTGAACTAAAAGTTAGATTTTCTTTGAAGTCCTAAAAACTGCCATGTTGTTCCTATATGCTTCCTCAAAAGTGCTCTGTATTTTCTATACTCCTCATCGGAACCCATACATTTCCATAAATCATTATGAGGCTCTGTATTAATTTACAAAAACACCTCATTCTAGAAGCTATTGAGCTCTTCAGTAGATGGTAAACTAAGAGTCATCTGTGAGCTGTACAGCATTTAAAGATAGGCTGGCTTCCACCATTGTTGAGGTTTTGAAGACAGTTGGGCTCTTTAACCCCTCCCCTGCTGATGACGGAACCGCTCCGTCATCAGCCGCGGTGGCGCTGTGCTGATGACGGAGCTGTTCTGTCATGGCCCGTCCGACGCACCTGCGCGGGGGCTTCAGCGCCTGCGCTGGGCGTTCTATTGAGCGGGCGGGGCCATGATGGAACCGCTCCGTCATAAGCACAGCGCAACCGGCGCTGATGACGGAGCGGTTCCGTCACCAGCATGTGCCCGCCGCTCTTCCGCCCCGCCGCCGCAGTGAAGGGGGTAATGGTTAAATCCAAAATATATGTGACAAAGGGACTTAAATAAGACAGCCCACTCTGAGGACAGGTAGTTTGCAAGTGTTTGGAGATACCTTGCAGGAAGAATACTGAATTGAAGCACTGTAGACCATGTGAAAAAATGGTTACAGCATTGTACACCTGAATTTCTTTAAGTGTTAGCTAAATGTTTTATCGCCAAATACAGGTAGATAGTCAAGTCAAGCATGGTTATTTTACTATGAGGGCCCTATCATCTAGAACACATGGCGAGAAGAATTCCAAAATCAGTGGCTCTGGATTTTTTCTTGATTCGGACATTTACATTTCTTGCACCCAGTTCAGGATTATTGTTTGCAGAAGTATCAGGAAGCTTATCAGAGGAAAACCTGGTTTTTAACCCCTTGTCTGCTGATGACGGAACCGCTCCGTCATCAGCTGCGGTGGCGCTGTGCTGATGACAGAGCGGTTCCGTCATGGCCTGCTCGCTGCTCATGCGCGGCGCGAATTCCGCGCCTGCGCTGAGCGTTCTATTGAGCGGGGCGGGTCGTGACAGAACCGCTCCGTCATAAGCACAGCGCCACCGACGCTGGTGACGGAGCGGTTCCGTCACCAGCATGCGGCCGCCGTGCGGCCGCCCCGCCCCCTTAGCACTGCGGCGGAATAGCCGCCGCAGTGAAGGGGTTAAAAAGTGCTGTCCTTATCCGCTTGCTCTTTTAGGAAACAAAATAATTCTAATCGCCTATCAGTTTGAAAATAAGGCACTGAGCAGTATTCAGGGTAGTAAGCACAGCACCTTATCACAGACTGAATGGACATTCTTGTTGCAGCATTACAAATGTCTATTTTTCATTTTTTTCCTCATCGTTATAAGGAAAGGGTTATTCAAAACTGAACTGCAGGCAAAGGCCCACTTTAACTACTTAAATTTACCTTTGTAGAAAAGAAAGTCTGGTCATATCTATGCCAAACAAATGGGTGCCCAGAACACAGCATATATGTTTCATCAAAGAAACATACAAGCACTCAAGGTGACAAAAGGCTTGTGCCACAGGGCACAGAAAACCTCGGCTAGGTGGTTCTGGTTCAAATGAATGTCAGTGCGTTCATGAGTGCATCCTCAGAAATGTAATCTGCCTTGTTTTTTGCACTGCAAAGATAAATATCTCATGAATAAATCAACCTACTGTGGCCACCTGAAATGTAATCTCCAATAGAGACAGACTGTGATAAGAAGTGGGTTGCTTTGCCTTTGATCAAAGGATAGCAGGAATTGTGATCACATTTATTAAACGCTAAAACCACAATGGGGCAAACAGGTTCTTTGCAGCTCTTATACACATAAATGCCAGTGGACTGCCAAGGTGTGAAAGGCATGGCCAACAGCCTTTGAACATTCCAGGTACATGTGCTTAAGTTACAACTGCACCCAGCCATCCGGACCATGGCTTCCTAAGCCAGTCACATGTTTGCCCACCTTTTAGGCATTATAAGCATTGCTGACAGAGCTGTACCCCACAGATGTGCACACTGTTTATTATGCAGCAACGAATTTAAACTGAACATGTCCTTCAAGACGGTTGCAGTATCTGCAGCAAGTGTGTGTGCTTCTTAGTAACTTGGGCAGGAGACACTTGACGCTTACCTTCTTGCCAGCTATGTAACCTCCAGCTGCCCCAAAGCTTTTGGTGAATGTGCCCATCAGTACATCAACATCTGAAGGGTTCATCGCAAAGTACTCCACCACTCCGCGGCCCGTTGGCCCCACGGCACCGATGCTGTGAGCTTCGTCCAGGTAGAGGTAGGCTTTGTACTTCTTCTTCAAGGCCACGATCTCGGGCAGGCGCACGATGGAGCCCTCCATGCTAGGAAGCAAGGACAACTGGCAATTAATAAAGACCAACCATGTGCTGCAGTCACTGCCTCCCGCTCCCACCTCCCCGCCACTTAAATATTTATCATCAAAAGCATTCCCCACCTGAACAAAAGCAGCTCCCAATGTGGAATAAATTAAACATGCCTTTTGTAGACGCAGACTACCAGAGATCAAACCAAATTCTTACAGCTCTGCTAGATCAAAGTGAAATCCCTAATCTGAAAATTATGAACTCCTTGGCTGCGTCGTGAAGGTTAAACATAGGGCCAAAATCAAAAGGCCTGCAGCTGTACCCAAACACGTTCATGAAGGAATTTCAGAGAAAAGCAAGCACTGCAATAACTGTTTATCTGACATATTAGCGAAGACAAACCTCTTAATTTGAAAACTTATTTTGCCAACAACATACTGCTATTGGTCTGCGTGTAGAGCTCCGACACGAACTTTTTCAAAAAGCCAGAAGACCAACTCTCACCCCTCTGCTTGCCCCTTAATCTAGCACGTTCATAATTTAATCTTATGTTCACATCTCCTCCCTAGAACACAGACCTATTTAAGTTTGCATATAACTGTCGGTCGCTCTGCTTGTTTATTGCTGCCGACGGCGAAAGCTGCTCAGAAGGACTCACCAGTTGCATGTTCCTACTGATGCTTGAGGGATCGCCTCTGCATGTGTTGTATTGGTGATTTTACAGAACACGAACTTGGCTGTGGAACGGCGCAACACAATCAATGTGCGTTAGTGGGGAAGGTGCAGAAAACAATTTACTATTGTGTACAACAGTATTCACGTAATAGATTATTTTTTTGTACGTGACAGACACATTGCAGACATAAATTGAGGAACTGCTCCATTAAGTGGTGTGTCCAAAATCACGCACTTTTTAGTCACTAGTCTATACATTGAAACCTCTTGTTCTTCAAAGGTTATACATTCTCAGCAACTTCCGTCACATTGTGGCACAAGTGTGCTAAAAGACCAACACAATGACGTTCATTTAACTTGTGGAAGGGTTGGCTCGGCTGTTGCGAACAGAGCAGGACCAGGACTTGTTTATGGTTGCACCAGGTGCATAGGCAAAAAAACGATGCACAGGAATGTGGCCCGAGGAGATTACCAGTGCCTGATATTTTCGCCAACATCCACCCAAACACAGTTTCTGTTTTAATTAAACAAATTGTACCAGAGTGTCGATCACACAACTCACTATTTACGGGGCCATATGTAAAGTTTAGAGTAGGCCGCAGCAGTTGTAATCTATATAAACTCATTTAAAACACGATTTCAAACGATACACTTTATTGCTTTAGAATTTAAAAAAAAGACCCCTTTCGTGCCATCGGCTGCTGCCGTGCTCATCTGGAGACACAGCCATTATCACTGTTCTACCCTCTTATTGTTATGCCCGCACTTGAGATTTACTCCTCCAGTGTTCCTCTGTTAAATATTTTTTTTTACAAACTTAGTGCACCTCTTTCTTGTTCGTCATCCACCAATGTACGCCAGCTTTATCTCACACTACATAGGCTTTTCCTGTATGTAAGGTAATTCTTTTTGCACACGGTCACCTCTACGCACCTTGTCCCTTGTAAGTCATAATCCATCTTGTCAATAATATTTGCACTTGCTTTTCACCCCTCTCCATTAACTTATAAGTGATCATCTAATCCCTACCTCAGTGGGTTTGCCCATCTGAAAAACCAAAGTCTAAATGGTACCCACATAAAGGAAAGGATAGGCGTGGGGTCCGGGTGAGCATCAAATTCACTGTATTATCTGGTCTCTCAGCCGGCCACTAAACTCTAGGTCTTCGAGAACTGATGCTTGCAATGTCTACGGAGGCATTGTAGCCACCACCCGGACCCATCTAAAATGTCACTGTCAAGTTGAATATTCAGAGGGCATCAAATTCTGGATCTAAAGTATCTTTCAGGAACTGCTTCCTGACATTGAGGTAATCAAGTCTAGCACACGCCTTGCACAAAAGGAATAAAGAGTATTCCTGAAGGTTTCTATTCCCCCGCTACCATGCCTCCTTCAAATCATGTTCAATGTATACCTAGTTTAAATACTTCATTCATACAGACATTTTTCTTGCATTAGTTTGCCATAAGCGGGGGCACACAAATAAAATCTCTTCCGCACAACAGAAGTAGTATAGTAGTAGGTTTCGATCACGTTCCCCACCAGTGCACAACGACTACAAGGTATTAATGTGGACTGGTCATAAACCCATGCTAGAGGCACCCTTCTATCATACAGGACTATCAAAGCCTATCCACCTGCTCTGATGAAACTTCTCTCGTCCTATATATAGGGTGCAGATGACTCAAGATCAGTATACAGAAATGTAGGATAAGCAATGTATGAACATATGGATGTATGAGGTATTTGTATAGCGCAAACATAGCCGAGGGCTCTACAGTCAAAGGTAAAGATTCAGTCAACAAGAGAAGGGTTCGGAGAATGGAAGTGGACCATTAATTTGTCGTGATTACAGATCATTAATGACAATTAAAAAACATGTCGGACTAAATGCAATCTGACGTAATGCCGTAGAAATTTAGAGATAAGGTCAAATCTATGGAAATGCCTGTTCCTGATCCAATACAAAGTAGATGATGTAACCACTCGAACTCACTCTGAATGGTTTGTCTGAGTAAATAAACGTTTTCCGAGTGCATGGTCACCTCGTCCATTCGTAAACTGAGCTAACTGCGTGAGTAGGCTGAACTTGCATTTGTGGTCCGGGCCCTAAGTATCTTTTAGCAGGCCTTTCACTCTATGGGGAAGGTGCCTGCCGGGGCAAGGAGTCTGAAGAAGAGCACACAGACAAAAGGTCTAGGATGAATGCTAATATAGTTGTGCAACAGTGCGAAACATAGCACCTGGGATTTAAGTCGTTTAAACACTTACTTACAGAAGCAAAGATATATTAACAGCAATAAAAATAAATTAAAAAAAATCAGTAATAAAATGCATAGGATTTTTCCCATGGGCTTCAGCCCAAGTCTTCAGCCTCCGGCACAGAAGTGTCTGCAATCAGCTGTCGCGAGAATTATAGAATAGGAGATGGAACTAGTAGTGACCAGTCCTACAGTTCTGGACATTGTGACTGGCTCGTCAGTGGCCAGACTAACCCTGATGACGTACGTGGGACTGCATGGAAACTAACATGACCATGACACATGTTCGCTCGTTTCCAGATAACGTTAAGACTCTCTTAATGGGGACAGGGACCTTAACTTATGCATGGAACATTATTACCGCATGCACTCTAATTAAGCAGTAAAAATGCCATCATTTGGTTTGGGGGCGCCCGTCACACTCCTGGGATCCTGTGCCCGGGTACTTGCTGCTAGGAGAGCTATGCTTCAGTGGTGCAACGAAGCCTGAGGGGTCCCCCTCCGGAGCCCTCAGGCCAGGGTACTGTGCTGAGGGGGGTGGGGGCCTGGAGCTCCGAGGCCCCTACTGGTGAAGCAGGAAAAGACGATGGGTTCATCATAAGTGAATTCAGAAGGCATGCATATCTGGATGCTACCAGTAGGGTAGCTTGGCTGGAATAAGCCCTGGTGCAAGGAAGGAAAAAATCCCCTTTGGCTGCTGATGAGGTAGTAAAAAGGACAGCAATTATCAGGTTCAATGGATGCCGGTGCACTGCACCCGCTGCACCAATGGTAACTTCGCCCCTGCATGCTGCGGATACGCACTCTACGCCCTGCCCGCCTCGGCGCTGCAGACCAGCTCCTGTGAGGTAGAACAGCTGGGGGCTGCGGGACAAAGCAGAATGTGGGGGTCAGCACCGTGCACATACGATCAAAGCCCGTGAACCTTAGCACGGCTTTGAGTGAAACGTTCAGTTTATTTACAAGTGGCGCGGCATTGAAAGCAGCCAGGGAGGCGTCCAGCCCGCCTCGGATCAGTGGGGGCAGCTCTGACTGACAGCGGTTTAGATAAGGATGGAGGGGTCTGGCAGCAGCTGCTACGAGTTGGGCACCGCATGGTCTACACAGGGCGACAAGCAGGCCAGCACATCAAAGAAGTAGGGGCTGCGCGCTGACGTACGGCTACGTAGGAGCTCGCGCTCTCCGTCGCGTAAGGTCACAGGATAGAGCCAGCTACAGGATATTCTCGTGTTGCACCTCCTGCTTCCAGGGAAGCAGCAATCCTGGTTTATCGGTTATGTTATACCATTAAATACTGGTTAGCAACACGCCAAATAAAATATGGGTTCGACAAGGAGGGAAACATTTATATTACGGATTTTAATTTCTAAGATACTGCAGGGATTTAACCTACAAAGAGTAACTAAGCGCTGTCGGGTAGAGAAAATTGGACACCGAGGACATCTGGAAGATATCTTTATCAGTCCCCAAGCAGTGCTCAATCTGGTACTTTATCCAGATTTCAAATGCCCGAGATGGAAACAGTTCTCCCCTATCACACAAGCTCGATTTAGGGAATATGGATTTGACCTTGTGGGGTTGCTATGTGTTGACTTGAATTGTGCAGTATAATTAAGGCTCCTAGTTTTCAGTTTTTAGGTCTGCGCTTCTTTGGCGACACATTTAGTAAACGGGGTTTTGAAAGTGCTACCCCATGCTTTTGATGGCCTAGTGCACATGCACACCCGCAAGCTTTCACCATCTGAGGCGCCATCTGGACCGCGATCAGTTTCACTTTCATGTTCAACTTTCGCAAGCGAGCGTGCACCCTCCTGTTCGCGGCCGCACGTCTTGTTTTATTTCCTTTTTGCGCGCGCACCCACACAACTCCCGCTTCTCCCCCAACCCCACCACATATCGCGGCCGCACGTGGCCAATGCTGGTTTGTTTGCTTGTTTACTGCTCGTCTTGGGGTCCGTGATGTCTTTCCTACAGGTACATTTAAATGGAGCAGCAGAAAAAAACCTGTCTAATTTCAATGATACCAGCATGCTTTGAACCCCAAAACAAGCATAGAGAAACACAAATTCGCGCTGAGCCATATACAAAGTAGCACCAACATTACGACTTTGCATCAGACGCTCTTTCCCATTTCAAAGCCTACGCCCCCCTCCCCTGTGTGTGTGTGGGGGGGTTCGGACACGGGGTGAAGCAGAACACATTTGGGCACATTTGGGCACACTCCAGAATAAAGGCTTGTAATTAATTATTCGCTTCAAGGACATGGGCCGTACATCATCATTGAGAAAGTCGAGGTACTCCTGCTGAGCTCTTGGTCGTCAAAGCCCACCACATCCTTTGTCAAACACGACAAAAACAGCCACTCCTTGCAAACCGTTCCCAAATGCTGAAGGTGAACGTGAGGACGTAACCACGCTCTAATGTGACTGGTGGGTTGCACGTGCTTATGAGGTCAACAGGGCTTCAACACTGCTAATTGGCCGTTTTGCGCCTGAATCACACAGCCTTTTCGTTCCTTGCTTTTTCTCTATCGTCGTTTTGCATTTTGGGACTTATATTTTCTATGTTGCTACTCCAGGGGCACACTCTGCATTTCAATACTTCGGTGTGTGAGCTCACATATTAGAACTAGTCACACTCTGTGGTTGATTTTTTCCCCCAGTTGAAACAGTTCTTACTTTTGAGTATCCACCCATAGCTAAAGTATCATCTTAGCACGTAAGTATTACTTGGCTGCTCAGTGTCCATAGGAACTAGGATATATCCTCCTACCCCCCATTATCCAAGCCTTTTTTCCATTAAACATTGATTTGAATTCTGGGTATTGGAGTTTCAGATACGCCCCTTTGACTTCCTACAAGATAAGTGTTCTTGGCTTATAAGCCTGTACTAGCTGCATGCGTCACACTAATATAGAATCACATGGAAGCCATTAGAGAAATGGACGATACATAATTGTAACTGCATTAAGGGACCATTATGTAACGGAAAGAAAGGGCTGCTGATAAAATAAACCACATGGCTGAGGGCAAATTAGATTGTAAATTTCACAGGAACCCGAGCAAGCGTCATTTGACTATAGTAGACCCGATACTAGTTATAGGTT
Organism: Lissotriton vulgaris; assembly: GCF_964263255.1. Taxonomy (NCBI): domain Eukaryota; kingdom Metazoa; phylum Chordata; class Amphibia; order Caudata; family Salamandridae; genus Lissotriton; species Lissotriton vulgaris. The sequence goes on along the minus strand of NC_141694.1, from coordinate 1,544,049,594 downwards.
TAAAAAAAAATACATATTTCTTTTGATGCAGTTTTCAATAAAACAAGACATATTTCTTGACAAGATGGAAACACTGAACCATGCTGTTCAGTTGTCAGCAATTAAAGAACATGTTTAGTTATGTTACTCAGAAGGGGTTGCTACATACAAAATGCTCTGGTATAGTAAGACAATGTGATTTTACCTATGCACTGTAGCATTACATGTCTACATTTATTAGGATTGTTTTAACTGGACAGCTGTCTGCAGCAAATATTGTTGACAATGGTATAAAATATGTATTGAGTGCACATTGGCTCCATCCTAAGGAGTGTACCCTCTCAACCCATGTTATTGGCTGCTTGATATACCATTCCACCTTCCAGGATCTGATTCTATTGCATGGAGGGCTATTTTAGATCTAAAATCAGCATGTTGTTTGACAAATCAAAATCTGTACCTGCTACAGACATTCCAAACAGAAAAACAATAATTTTCTCTGCTTTCTTCCCAGCATTGGCAAAGTCAGTAGCAAAGGCTTTAATGTGATAACCAGCATTTGTGCATACAATGCATGTAAGCGTTATTTGGAAATGCCTATGTATATATGCATTGGCAAAATAAAGCCAGACATTTTGGTTATGCTAATGCTTATTTTCACTAGTATGGTAAAAAATATATTTATCATGTTTTATTGGGCTACATTCATTTTCACTGGCACAGCATGCAACGCCAGTGATGATAATGTGGGTGTTTTTTCTCTAGATATATATTTTTCACGCTCCAAATAACATTGAGAGAAAATTAATGATTTTTATGATGAATTCTATATGTAGATAATGAAATAATATGTATGGAGTAGAAACAAGTTTAATACAGGGTATAGACGTATGTTTATTTACATCTTTTGGTTACGTCACATTTTAGTGAAACTGCCATTTTAGATAAAAAATGGATACTGTTTTTCTGTCTGTGTCTTTGCTACTCCATTCACTCCTCCCACCTGGTACCCCAGAGTGTCATCTCTCACCACAGGCTCTACAAAAGCAAAGAAAACTAATGCAATGTGTATTTGATTAATAACAATGCACAGGTTTAGTAAGATGAAGCTTCTAGTGGAAGATGGCAACATTCTTGTTTTTTTCCGCTAAGTTTCTGTAGTAGAGTTCATTTTCAGACATTCACACTAGCCTTTGTTATATTTTGTAATTTGTGTTCAAAACATCTTCGGAATTCCACTAGTTGCACTGCACCTACTCGACACCTGAGCGATGACATAGATTTAATATAGCGTATTCTTGGATTTCAGCCAGCAACGTCTTGTGATTGTCCTACACTGAGGCTTATCCTTGTTACCATTCACCCCGAGCCAAAAAAGTAGAGATGCTGGGGGGATTGAAAATGTGTCGTGTACTTTGGGACACAACCACCGAAAAGAAGGTAATAACAGTCCTAGGGTGGACAAATGTTCTGTTATAGGTTCAGATGAAGTGAATAGGAGCTCACCAGTTGTTATACCTGCCGTGCCCCATGATACGAACGAGGGATCTTCCCTATTTACACTCGTCTCATGGAACATTGCGGGGGTGCGTGTAAAATTGAATGACCCCGACTGGAACGCATACATAAATACTTTTGACATCTGTGTGTTGCAAGAAACATGGGCCACAGTACAACTGCACAGGGTTGGCTATAAAACCTACCAAATAGAGGCTGTCCCTTCCCAGAGAGGTCGTGCATCTGGAGGCCTCCTAGTATGGGTCAATGTTTCCCTTAAATTAGTTATTAAAATGATCAACACCGACTCCCCAGACATTCTTTGTCTAGAAATAACGACAGTGGATAATAGGGCGTTTTATTTATTCAATGTTTACAACAGCCCCCAATCTTCCTACAAGGAATCCATGTGTATAGGGAAGTTGGAGTCGCTTATGGATTCACTAAAAACAGAGTCAGGTGTTATTCTATGTGGAGACTTGAACTGTAACTTTGAACCAATCTCAGGGATAGCCATATTGTTTGAGGAGGAGGACAACGCCAATGCAATACCTGCCCTGAATGAGAATTGTATGGTGGCCGGTACAGCATTGGCCTTACAAATCACACGGTTCTTGACCTCACATGGTCTGAGAGCATGTAATGGCCGTATGCCTTCAGATAGCCCGAAAGCCCCCACATTTAAGATAGGTAATTATGGGAGTAAATTGGACTACGTTATCGCCTCCTTTGATCTCTGGCCCTTTACAGTAGACCTAAAGGTCAAAGAGAGATACGAAAGCGACCATTACCCCTTAGAAATGAGTTTTCTACTAAGCATGGCTACGGGGCTTGACAACATGGAGGGAGGTCATAGTATAGCAACCTCGACCACAACTGATAATATTGTTCTTAGTAACAATCGTAGGGCGGTCAAATGGGCATTTGTGCTAGAAAAAGAGGATTTATTGGCCAATATTTACTGCATTTTTGCAGATACCCTGGGCCCATGTTGCCCCCTTAGCTGCAACCCTAAGGAATTTATCGATTTACAGAAGTCCCTTTTCAGCCATTTATTAGAAATTCTTACTAAAAAACCTAAAAGAGGTGCAGGTAGGACTAGTGCAAAATCTGTAGGCAAACCTTGGTATAACAAGGAATGCCGCCTTGCCAAAACTGCACTGATTAACGCTGTTAAAGGGGAAAGTCCGTTAGCAGTTAGAGAGAAAAGAAAGGCTTATAACAAAATAATACTAAGAGCTAGATCCTCATGGGATGAGGAATTGTGGCTCAATATGTTAACAGCCGCTAAAAACAAGGACCAGAAACAATTCTGGGAATTGGCAGCTAAGGAAAATAAACGAGAAAAAGGTTCCAGGGAGGTCTACTTAGATGAAGACACTTGGGTCAAGCACTTTTCACTATTGTATGCAGCCAAAACCCCGACCGAGGCAGCAAATGATGTACCCCCGCTCATAATACCAGCCAACACTCACCAGGTAGTGTTTACTCTACAAGAAACAGAGGCAGCAATTATTTCAATAAAGAAAGGAAAGGCGCCAGGGCTCGATAGAATCCCTGGTGACCTGTATTTGTATAATATTGATGTCTGGGCACCCTATTTAAATCATCTATTTAACATAGTTGCGGCTAGTGAGCACATTCCGGATACTTGGAATGGCGCAGAAATCATCACCATTTTTAAAAAAGGGGATCGTGGTGATCCAGCAAATTACCGCCCCATTAGCCTTTTAGATATCACGCAGAAAATATATGCTAGGCATATTCTAAATAGAATAAATTCATGGTTGGAGGAGGAGTCAATTTTATCTAAATACCAGGCGGGATTCAGAAGCAAAACAAGTACTATTGATCAAGTATTCAGGTTATGCTGCTTGTATTGGAAGTATCGATTTACAAAAGGGGGTGGTGATGAACAGAGTGTCTGAATTGAGCAGACCACTCTTACCCAGTCCAAAGATCAGGGTTTGATCCATCACCGTTATTTATCTCACTGCCCCATCCCAGCTCAGAACCTGGCTATATGCAAATCAGTCTGTCCCTGGCCCAGTGCATCATGGGAACAGGGCAGACTAAACTACCAAGCCAATTCTTTACCAGAAAGGAGACAAGCTACCGGGGACCGGTTTCTGGCATTTCAGCCTCTTCGGCCCGGCTTGCTTGAATCCTGATGGAGCAGTGAGAAAGGGACTCATGTCTGAGTATACCCTGCCACACCTATAGTGGCCAAAATCGATTTACAAACGGGGGTGGTGATGAACAGAGTGTCTGAATTGAGCAGACCACTCTTACCCAGTCCAAAGATCAGGGTGAGAGCTTTCTGTTTAATTCAGAGACTCTGTTCATCACCACCCCTTTTTGTAAATATTTTTGTCCACCCTAAGTGTGGAAGGGTATTCTCAGATGTGAGACCCTTGCTCATTGCACCATCAGGATTCAAGCAAACCGGGCCGAAGACGGCTGTAATGCCAGAAACCGGTCCCCGGGAGCTTGTTTCCTTCCCAGTGTAAGAATTGGCTTCTGTAGTTTGGTTTGTCCTGTTCCCATCATGCACTGGGACAGGAACAGACTAATTTGCATACAGCCAGGTTCTGAAACTGGGATGGTGCAGTGAGCTAAAAAACGGTGTTGGATCTAGCCCTGATCTTTTGACTGGGTGAGAGCTTTCTGTTTAATTCAGAGACTCTGTCCATCACCACCCCCTTTTTGTAAATATTTTTGTCCACCCTAAGTGTGGAAGGGTATTCTCAGATGTGAGACCCTTGCTCATTGCACCATCAGGATTCAAGCAAACCGGGCCGAAGACGGCTGTAATGCCAGAAACCGGTCCCCGGGAGCTTGTTTCCTTCCCAGTGTAAGAATTGGCTTCTGTAGTTTGGTTTGTCCTGTTCCCATCATGCACTGGGACAGGAACAGACTAATTTGCATACAGCCAGGTTCTGAAACTGGGATGGTGCAGTGAGCTAAAAAACGGTGTTGGATCTAGCCCTGATCTTTTGACTGGGTGAGAGCTTTCTGTTTAATTCAGAGACTCTGTCCATCACCACCCCTTTTTGTAAATATTTTTGTCCACCCTAAGTGTGGAAGGGTATTCTCAGATGTGAGACCCTTGCTCATTGCACCATCAGGATTCAAGCAAACCGGGCCGAAGACGGCTGTAATGCCAGAAACCGGTCCCCGGGAGCTTGTTTCCTTCCCAGTGTAAGAATTGGCTTCTGTAGTTTGGTTTGTCCTGTTCCCATCATGCACTGGGACAGGAACAGACTAATTTGCATACAGCCAGGTTCTGAAACTGGGATGTTGCAGTGAGCTAAAAAACGGTGTTGGATCTAGCCCTGATCTTTTGACTGGGTGAGAGCTTTCTGTTTAATTCAGAGACTCTGTCCATCACCACCCCTTTTTGTAAATATTTTTGTCCACCCTAAGTGTGGAAGGGTATTCTCAGATGTGAGACCCTTGCTCATTGCACCATCAGGATTCAAGCAAACCGGGCCGAAGACGGCTGTAATGCCAGAAACCGGTTCCCCGGGAGCTTGTTTCCTTCCCAGTGTAAGAATTGGCTTCTGTAGTTTGGTTTGTCCTGTTCCCATCATGCACTGGGACAGGAACAGACTAATTTGCATACAGCCAGGTTCTGAAACTGGGATGGTGCAGTGAGCTAAAAAACGGTGTTGGATCTAGCCCTGATCTTTTGACTGGGTGAGAGCTTTCTGTTTAATTCAGAGACTCTGTCCATCACCACCCCTTTTTGTAAATATTTTTGTCCACCCTAAGTGTGGAAGGGTATTCTCAGATGTGAGACCCTTGCTCATTGCACCATCAGGATTCAAGCAAACCGGGCCGAAGACGGCTGTAATACCAGAAACCGGTCCCCGGGAGCTTGTTTCCTTCCCAGTGTAAGAATTGGCTTCTGTAGTTTGGTTTGTCCTGTTCCCATCATGCACTGGGACAGGAACAGACTAATTTGCATACAGCCAGGTTCTGAAACTGGGATGGTGCAGTGAGCTAAAAAACGGTGTTGGATCTAGCCCTGATCTTTTGACTGGGTGAGAGCTTTCTGTTTAATTCAGAGACTCTGTCCATCACCACCCCTTTTTGTAAATATTTTTGTCCACCCTAAGTGTGGAAGGGTATTCTCAGATGTGAGACCCTTGCTCATTGCACCATCAGGATTCAAGCAAACCGGGCCGAAGACGGCTGTAATGCCAGAAACCGGTCCCCGGGAGCTTGTTTCCTTCCCAGTGTAAGAATTGGCTTCTGTAGTTTGGTTTGTCCTGTTCCCATCATGCACTGGGACAGGAACAGACTAATTTGCATACAGCCAGGTTCTGAAACTGGGATGGTGCAGTGAGCTAAAAAACGGTGTTGGATCTAGCCCTGATCTTTTGACTGGGTGAGAGCTTTCTGTTTAATTCAGAGACTCTGTCCATCACCACCCCTTTTTGTAAATATTTTTGTCCACCCTAAGTGTGGAAGGGTATTCTCAGATGTGAGACCCTTGCTCATTGCACCATCAGGATTCAAGCAAACCGGGCCGAAGACGGCTGTAATGCCAGAAACCGGTCCCCGGGAGCTTGTTTCCTTCCCAGTGTAAGAATTGGCTTCTGTAGTTTGGTTTGTCCTGTTCCCATCATGCACTGGGACAGGAACAGACTAATTTGCATACAGCCAGGTTCTGAAACTGGGATGGTGCAGTGAGCTAAAAAACGGTGTTGGATCTAGCCCTGATCTTTTGACTGGGTGAGAGCTTTCTGTTTAATTCAGAGACTCTGTCCATCACCACCCCTTTTTGTAAATATTTTTGTCCACCCTAAGTGTGGAAGGGTATTCTCAGATGTGAGACCCTTGCTCATTGCACCATCAGGATTCAAGCAAACCGGGCCGAAGACGGCTGTAATGCCAGAAACCGGTCCCCGGGAGCTTGTTTCCTTCCCAGTGTAAGAATTGGCTTCTGTAGTTTGGTTTGTCCTGTTCCCATCATGCACTGGGACAGGAACAGACTAATTTGCATACAGCCAGGTTCTGAAACTGGGATGGTGCAGTGAGCTAAAAAACGGTGTTGGATCTAGCCCTGATCTTTTGACTGGGTGAGAGCTTTCTGTTTAATTCAGAGACTCTGTCCATCACCACCCCTTTTTGTAAATATTTTTGTCCACCCTAAGTGTGGAAGGTGTAGGAAGGTACATCCTGACTATGGTTGCCCCCAACTTTTTTGCCCTGTGTTTTAGCTGGTTTTGGACATAGTCGACCTGGGACCCTGCCAATCAGGACCCCAGGCCTACTGCTCTCTCTTTAAAATGGATTCCATGTACCCTAGGTGCATCTACCAATTGGTACTGGGCCACCTTATCAGACCCTGTAACTCAGGGCATAGGTGTACCCAGGGCTGCCAGGGGCTGCAGCATGTATTATGCCACCCCTGGCTGGCCTCCTAAATTTGACACAACTGGCTGCCTGACAGCTGGGGCAAAGTCGTGTAATCACCCTTTGCTGTAGGTGTAGTATACCTATACCTAACCCTAAAATGGACACACAGATTCCTATCAGTCACTCCTATGGCAGGCCTTGACAATCCTGAAGGCAGAGTGCTTGGAATCGTGTGAGATGGTGCTCTGGCATGAGCTGAGCCTGTCTGCAGCTTGCGGAATCAAGTCCTAATAGCTGTTCCATGATATCGCATACCATATACTCTTAAGTGCATTATAATCCTCGCGGTTAAATGCTATCTTTGGTATTGCTTTATCAAAACATGTCGAGTAAGGTGTCATACGAATTGGAATACTAACCCCTCGCCAATTCTGGCGACGGGGTTAGCATTCCACCCTTCTAGAGGGACACGACATGTATGTAACTATGAACCCCGGTTAAAGTTAAGCAAAGCCTCAGCTCCACAAAATGGATGCTGCCACCACAGACACGAGTCTGACCCCCTGCAGCTGGGAGTCCTCCCAGTGAGGGGAGCCTGGACAAAGGGTTTCCTGTCAGGGGCGGTGCTAGCACCGTCCCAGACATGGTTTTGTGTATCCTGGGTAGGCAGGGCTTTTCAGGAAGGTGACTGCTGAGTGGCACCCCGGTGCTCACTACGCATAGGCCAGTCAGAACCAGTTCCAGGGGCACACCAGCCCCTGGCCTGGGGAAGTCCGGCAGGGGAGAGGGGTGTAACCACCCCCCTCCTGGTCCCACCCATAGGCAGGACCTAGTCACCGGGTCAGCCCCCTTTTTTAGTATAAAGATAGGAGCGGGCCCCCTGTTCAAATTAGATCATCTTTGGAATCAAGATACCACTTTCTTCGAAAGGACTTCACGATTTCTTCTTCAAGATTCTCCCTTGTGGCTAAGGAGTAGTCACCCTGCATCAAGCGGGCACCATCCTAAAGAACACTGCGGTCTGCTGCAAGTCCTTCATCACGAATCCGACGACCCAGCTCGACGAGACCCGGCTTCCCTGGCACCTCTGACCTCTACTCACCTCTACAGCCAAGCTGAGAACCGTGAGTGCGACGAGACCTCGAGGGACCGACGATCGCCAAGACTGCACGACATCTTTACTGCAAGCCCACCGTGTCCTCCACTGGTGAGTGCTTTGGGGTCCGAGAAGCCCCGACCCTGCGCAGCTCCAGCACCCAAGGTCAGCCTCCCTGCATCTCCACGATCTGCGTGGGGCCCTTCTGCTGTTTGCTGTGCACCGCGTTGTTTGGCTACTAGCCGGCTGGCTTGTGGCCTTCCGAACGACGCCCGACGACAACTCTTCTGCTGGTCTGGTTGCTCCAGGCTGGCCCTTGCTTCCTTTTTCAAGAGAGGCACCCCGGACCCTCCTGGTCCACTCCAGACGCCATTTTAGGTCCACCGCGTGGGCTTGAATTTGCCAAGGCTTTGTTGCCCAATCCTGGGTCCAGCGACGCCGACAGCTTCTATCCTCGTGGGACAGCTCGATCCTCCATCCTGGTCGCCGACAACGCCTCCTGGTCCGTGAGATCTTCGAGCTCCAGCGTCACCCACTCACCTTGTCGAGGTGGCTACCATCCGGTGCCCTCCTGGTGCCCACTGACTACTGGCTAGTAGTCTCGAACTTGGTCCCCTCTGCTTTCAGGTGTCATCTATCTTCGAGATCCAGGCTTGGATCCAACTGAACTTTCTTCACTGGTCACCGGCCAGCATCTTTTCTTCCGGCTCCTGGTCCGTCTACGAGGATTCCCGACGTCTTTTCAGACCTATGCAGCTGCAGCTCCTGGGCTAGGTAACTTCGGCATTTCGGTGCCCCAGCATAGCCTCACTATCCAAGGGTCAGAATCTATCTTCGTTTTCTCCCTACCAGGTCGGGTTCGCCCGAGAACACTAACTTTCTATTTCCTAGCTACCATAGACTTTTGTCCGCATCTCGCGTGAGAGTGCACACACTGCACCCGAGTCCCCTAGGCCTCCTAGTCGTAATCTAACGATTCCCTAGTCAAGTCCTAGCGATTCCAAAAGCTATTAGTACTGTACTTACCTGCTAGGAATTTCGCATTCCACTTTCAGAGTATATGGTTTTCCGTGCCCCTCGGGCATTTGTATATACTGTGCTAACTTAAGTATTTTTGTAAGAGTTTTGGTTTGTGCTTAGTACCCTGTCCTCATAAAGAGTACAGGGCTGTTGTGATCTTTAATAAATAACTGTTTATTTTCATAACACTTGTGTGGTGTCCTTTCACTGGGTGTTCAAGGGATATATGTGTGGTAAACAGCTGGCTTAACACGCCCTCTCGAGTCTTTAGCCTTAGACTGCTCGTATCCATGCTACTAGGATAGCTGGTCTATAAGGTTGACTTACAACCAATCATCAATAAGGGTTGCTGGACTGATACATAGTGGGCACTAGAATAGTGACCACTGCATATCAGGCCACCTTCTCACATTGGTGAGCAGCGGTTGGGATTTGAGCTTGCTGTTGTTTTACCACACATATCCTAAGAATATCTTGTTGAAAGATCACATAAGTACTGTTAGGTACATATAACTAAAGCTTAGAATACTCTGAGTTCTACTGAACCAGCTGTTGTAGCTCCTCAAGGCTTAGCACACCTTGGCTGCAACTCTAGCAAGGGATCAGTAGGTAACACATAGTGTAGGTAGGTGCATCACTTACACCACACTAGAAGCAGTATGTCGGACAAAGGAGGAAACACTGAGTCTCCCCTTGTGTCAGCTGACCCTCCACAGGTCATACCTTCAAAATATGCTGCTCTTAGCTTCCATGAGATGAGACAAGTGTGTAGTCTCAGGAAACTAAAACAGGGGTCTAACCCCACCACTTCCTTTCTGATTGGTCTCTTAGAGGCTTATGATGCCAGTAGGGCTGGTAACCCAGACCCTTCTAATCCAGATGGAAGTTTGCCCTCCTTACAGGGTCCCTTTGATATCCATCCCCTCCATGAGGCAGATGATGCTGAGGAAGAGGATGAGTTGTCAGGGGATGAGGCAGATAAGGGACAGCTAGAGGTCAGTAGACTAAGCAGGTCCAACTTAAGCAGACATGAGCTTGGTACTGGGGGACCCCTGGGCCCACTCTCAGGTCAACTTAACATTGGGAATGGACGAGTTAGGTCTCTATCAAGAGGCTCTAACAGATCCTTTCGAACCAATGGCTCTCTCAACTCTTCTCACAGAGGGATGTCTTCCCCTAAGAGGAGAGTGTATGAAGCTGAAGAAAGGGCAATCAAACTGAGGATTGAAAGGGAAGAACTTGCCCTGGCCAAAGAGAGACTTGCCCTTGCTAGAGAGCAAGAATTATGTGGGCTACAGCCCACTGGTGGCAGCAATAAACCTAGCAATAGGGAAAGGAGTTTTGATACAAAGCACCTGAATAAGATAGTGCCCCCCTTTAAAGAAGGGGATGACATCCACAAATGGATTACTGCTTTGGAGAGAGCCTGCACTGTGCAGGGTGTTCCCCAAAGTCAGTGGGCAGCTATCTTGTGGCTCTCCTTTGATGGTAAAGGTAGAGATAAGCTCCTCACCACAAGGGTGGAGGATGCTAACAATTACCAAGTCTTGAAGAATGTACTGGTTGATGGGTTTGGTTTAACCACTGAACAATACAGGATGCTGTTCAGAGACACCCAGAAAACTCAGTCTCAAGATTGGACTGACTTTGTTGATTGTGCCACTAAGGCTTTTGAAGGCTGGATACTGGGTAGTAAGGTTACTGATTTTAAAGGATTGTACAATCTAATTATGAGGGAGCAAATCTTAAATAATTGTCAGAACCAGTTATTACATCAGCACCTGGTAGACTCTGATCTGACCTCTCCACAGGAATTGGGTAAGAGGGCAGACAAATGGGTCAGAACCAGGGTTAGGCCTAAAAACCAGGGTGGTGACCAGAAAAAGGAATCAACCAAGCCTCAAGAGAAGGGTGGGGATAAATCCACAGAGAAGACTTCCCAAGGGCCCCAAAACTCCAACAAGGGTGGTGGGTCCCAGAACACTCCTTCAGAGCAGAAGAAACCTTATTGCCATACCTGTAAACAGGTGGGCCATTACAAAAGTGATGCCAGTTGCCCTAAAAATGGTAATAAGGGAAACATACCCCCAGGTAATACTCCTAAACCTCCTGTTACCACTAGTGGTAATCCCCCAGGTGGTGGGAGTGCCCCCAAGAATGTGGTGGGCATTACTTTGGGCAATCAGGAGGACTATGGCCTAGCCAGGTTCCCTGACCACACTCTTGTCTGTGAGACTGGCATGGGGTTTGCCAACTTCACTACTGGACCCCACATTTTGGGAAAGTATAGACAAGAAGTTTTAGTGAATGGTCAGAAAGTTGAGGCATTCAGAGACACAGGGGCCAGCCTCACCATGGTGAGTGACCATCTGGTCCCCTCTGCTCAACTGACCCCTGGTTTTACTTATCAGGTGACAGACATTCATGGAGTGAAGAGAAGGCATCCCATGGCAGTAGTCAAGCTCAGCTGGGGTAATGTCACAGGGCCCATGAGAGTGGCAGTGACAGATAACCTACCTGTAGATTGCTTACTGGGGAATGACCTGGAACTCTCAGCATGGGCTGAGGTGGAGCAAGAAACTCACTCCAGAATGATAGGCCTATCCAGACAGGTTAGTGGGGCAGTAATAGCTACAGCCCCAGTCCAAGCACCATTCCTCCCTGAAAAGGTTGGAAGAGCAGTGGTAGCCACTGCCCAGGCTCAGACAGACTTTCCAGAACAGGATAGGAGGGCTGTGACAGTCACAGCCCAAACACAGACTGAGTGCCCTCCTGAAAAGGTTGGCAAGGTTGAAATGGTCTCAGCCTCTACTCAAACAGATAGTGAGGTTGTGAAGCCTGAAACAATGGATCACTCCACTCAAACAGAGAGCATTGAGGAGGAAGAAGAGTCTTCCCCCTCCCAGACACTAGGTGAGAGCCAGCCTCCTCAGGGAACTGACTCTACCCCTGTTGAAGGAACTGCCCCAGAGGTAGTCAGGCCTAGCCTGGCAGAGCCCCTGATGGCAGTGGAACCTTCCCAGGTGGGACCCAGTCTGAAGCAGGTAACCTGCACCTCTCTACCCTGCCTCAGTCAGCCCAGGGCTGTGGAGGTCAGGGAGGCCAGTGGTGGACCCCAAAGGGCCCCCTGTCCAAAAGAACCCCTTAATCAGCAGATTAGGATCACTGAAGCTGGTAAACCTAGCCAAGTGAAAATAGAACAGACTCCTGAGGGATCCCCCTTAAAAGTAGTTAGGGAACTCCCACAGCTGGACACTGTTGGGCACAGCCAAACATGGGGCCTAAAAACCCCAGACCTGACCTGTCCCTCCAGTAAGCCAAACAGAGGGACTCAGCCTCCAGCTTTAGGTAGCCAGAGGCTGACCCTGAGAGCTCAGTGCATCTCAGCTAAAGAAAGAAAGGCACACATGATGGATGGTGATTGGAGGAAGTTGAGCCCAAAGGTAGAGGAGCCTCACTTCAGTACTCCATCCCAGCATCAGCCTTCTTCTTTCCCAAGACACACCAGAGACAGAGATTCCCTATGGTGGAGACCCTCAGATACCCTTAGGGTGAGGGGTTGCCTAGTGGACCATGACACAGGGGGAAACCAAGCCAGAGCTGGTCCTTCCTTATATGGCCACTTAGGTAATAGAGGCTTACCTGGACAAGGATAGCCTTATCTCCTTTCGTTTGGGGGGGGGGGGGGGGGTTGTGTAGGAAGGTACATCCTGACTATGGTTGCCCCCAACTTTTTTGCCCTGTGTTTTAGCTGGTTTTGGACATAGTCGACCTGGGACCCTGCCAATCAGGACCCCAGGCCTACTGCTCTCTCTTTAAAATGGATTCCATGTACCCTAGGTGCATCTACCAATTGGTACTGGGCCACCTTATCAGACCCTGTAACTCAGGGCATAGGTGTACCCAGGGCTGCCAGGGGCTGCAGCATGTATTATGCCACCCCTGGCTGGCCTCCTAAATTTGACACAACTGGCTGCCTGACAGCTGGGGCAAAGTCGTGTAATCACCCTTTGCTGTAGGTGTAGTATACCTATACCTAACCCTAAAATGGACACACAGATTCCTATCAGTCACTCCTATGGCAGGCCTTGACAATCCTGAAGGCAGAGTGCTTGGAATCGTGTGAGATGGTGCTCTGGCATGAGCTGAGCCTGTCTGCAGCTTGCGGAATCAAGTCCTAATAGCTGTTCCATGATATCGCATACCATATACTCTTAAGTGCATTATAATCCTCGCGGTTAAATGCTATCTTTGGTATTGCTTTATCAAAACATGTCGAGTAAGGTGTCATACGAATTGGAATACTAACCCCTCGCCAATTCTGGCGACGGGGTTAGCATTCCACCCTTCTAGAGGGACACGACATGTATGTAACTATGAACCCCGGTTAAAGTTAAGCAAAGCCTCAGCTCCACAAAATGGATGCTGCCACCACAGACACGAGTCTGACCCCCTGCAGCTGGGAGTCCTCCCAGTGAGGGGAGCCTGGACAAAGGGTTTCCTGTCAGGGGCGGTGCTAGCACCGTCCCAGACATGGTTTTGTGTATCCTGGGTAGGCAGGGCTTTTCAGGAAGGTGACTGCTGAGTGGCACCCCGGTGCTCACTACGCATAGGCCAGTCAGAACCAGTTCCAGGGGCACACCAGCCCCTGGCCTGGGGAAGTCCGGCAGGGGAGAGGGGTGTAACCACCCCCCTCCTGGTCCCACCCATAGGCAGGACCTAGTCACCGGGTCAGCCCCCTTTTTTAGTATAAAGATAGGAGCGGGCCCCCTGTTCAAATTAGATCATCTTTGGAATCAAGATACCACTTTCTTCGAAAGGACTTCACGATTTCTTCTTCAAGATTCTCCCTTGTGGCTAAGGAGTAGTCACCCTGCATCAAGCGGGCACCATCCTAAAGAACACTGCGGTCTGCTGCAAGTCCTTCATCACGAATCCGACGACCCAGCTCGACGAGACCCGGCTTCCCTGGCACCTCTGACCTCTACTCACCTCTACAGCCAAGCTGAGAACCGTGAGTGCGACGAGACCTCGAGGGACCGACGATCGCCAAGACTGCACGACATCTTTACTGCAAGCCCACCGTGTCCTCCACTGGTGAGTGCTTTGGGGTCCGAGAAGCCCCGACCCTGCGCAGCTCCAGCACCCAAGGTCAGCCTCCCTGCATCTCCACGATCTGCGTGGGGCCCTTCTGCTGTTTGCTGTGCACCGCGTTGTTTGGCTACTAGCCGGCTGGCTTGTGGCCTTCCGAACGACGCCCGACGACAACTCTTCTGCTGGTCTGGTTGCTCCAGGCTGGCCCTTGCTTCCTTTTTCAAGAGAGGCACCCCGGACCCTCCTGGTCCACTCCAGACGCCATTTTAGGTCCACCGCGTGGGCTTGAATTTGCCAAGGCTTTGTTGCCCAATCCTGGGTCCAGCGACGCCGACAGCTTCTATCCTCGTGGGACAGCTCGATCCTCCATCCTGGTCGCCGACAACGCCTCCTGGTCCGTGAGATCTTCGAGCTCCAGCGTCACCCACTCACCTTGTCGAGGTGGCTACCATCCGGTGCCCTCCTGGTGCCCACTGACTACTGGCTAGTAGTCTCGAACTTGGTCCCCTCTGCTTTCAGGTGTCATCTATCTTCGAGATCCAGGCTTGGATCCAACTGAACTTTCTTCACTGGTCACCGGCCAGCATCTTTTCTTCCGGCTCCTGGTCCGTCTACGAGGATTCCCGACGTCTTTTCAGACCTATGCAGCTGCAGCCCCTGGGCTAGGTAACTTCGGCATTTCGGTGCCCCAGCATAGCCTCACTATCCAAGGGTCAGAATCTATCTTCGTTTTCTCCCTACCAGGTCGGGTTCGCCCGAGAACACTAACTTTCTATTTCCTAGCTACCATAGACTTTTGTCCGCATCTCGCGTGAGAGTGCACACACTGCACCCGAGTCCCCTAGGCCTCCTAGTCGTAATCTAACGATTCCCTAGTCAAGTCCTAGCGATTCCAAAAGCTATTAGTACTGTACTTACCTGCTAGGAATTTCGCATTCCACTTTCAGAGTATATGGTTTTCCGTGCCCCTCGGGCATTTGTATATACTGTGCTAACTTAAGTATTTTTGTAAGAGTTTTGGTTTGTGCTTAGTACCCTGTCCTCATAAAGAGTACAGGGCTGTTGTGATCTTTAATAAATAACTGTTTATTTTCATAACACTTGTGTGGTGTCCTTTCACTGGGTGTTCAAGGGATATATGTGTGGTAAACAGCTGGCTTAACACGCCCTCTCGAGTCTTTAGCCTTAGACTGCTCGTATCCATGCTACTAGGATAGCTGGTCTATAAGGTTGACTTACAACCAATCATCAATAAGGGTTGCTGGACTGATACATAGTGGGCACTAGAATAGTGACCACTGCATATCAGGCCACCTTCTCACAGAAGGGTATTCTCAGATGTGAGACCCTTGCTCATTGCACCATCAGGATTCAAGCAAACCGGGCCGAAGACGGCTGTAATGCCAGAAACCGGTCCCCGGGAGCTTGTTTCCTTCCCAGTGTAAGAATTGGCTTCTGTAGTTTGGTTTGTCCTGTTCCCATCATGCACTGGGACAGGAACAGACTAATTTGCATACAGCCAGGTTCTGAAACTGGGATGGTGCAGTGAGCTAAAAAACGGTGTTGGATCTAGCCCTGATCTTTTGACTGGGTGAGAGCTTTCTGTTTAATTCAGAGACTCTGTCCATCACCACCCCTTTTTGTAAATATTTTTGTCCACCCTAAGTGTGGAAGGGTATTCTCAGATGTGAGACCCTTGCTCATTGCACCATCAGGAATCAAGCAAACCGGGCCGAAGACGGCTGTAATGCCAGAAACCGGTCCCCGGGAGCTTGTTTCCTTCCCAGTGTAAGAATTGGCTTCTGTAGTTTGGTTTGTCCTGTTCCCATCATGCACTGGGACAGGAACAGACTAATTTGCATACAGCCAGGTTCTGAAACTGGGATGGTGCAGTGAGCTAAAAAACGGTGTTGGATCTAGCCCTGATCTTTTGACTGGGTGAGAGCTTTCTGTTTAATTCAGAGACTCTGTCCATCACCACCCCTTTTTGTAAATATTTTTGTCCACCCTAAGTGTGGAAGGGTATTCTCAGATGTGAGACCCTTGCTCATTGCACCATCAGGATTCAAGCAAACCGGGCCGAAGACGGCTGTAATGCCAGAAACCGGTCCCCGGGAGCTTGTTTCCTTCCCAGTGTAAGAATTGGCTTCTGTAGTTTGGTTTGTCCTGTTCCCATCATGCACTGGGACAGGAACAGACTAATTTGCATACAGCCAGGTTCTGAAACTGGGATGGTGCAGTGAGCTAAAAAACGGTGTTGGATCTAGCCCTGATCTTTTGACTGGGTGAGAGCTTTCTGTTTAATTCAGAGACTCTGTCCATCACCACCCCTTTTTGTAAATATTTTTGTCCACCCTAAGTGTGGAAGGGTATTCTCAGATGTGAGACCCTTGCTCATTGCACCATCAGGATTCAAGCAAACCGGGCCGAAGACGGCTGTAATGCCAGAAACTGGTCCCCGGGAGCTTGTTTCCTTCCCAGTGTAAGAATTGGCTTCTGTAGTTTGGTTTGTCCTGTTCCCATCATGCACTGGGACAGGAACAGACTAATTTGCATACAGCCAGGTTCTGAAACTGGGATGGTGCAGTGAGCTAAAAAACGGTGTTGGATCTAGCCCTGATCTTTTGACTGGGTGAGAGCTTTCTGTTTAATTCAGAGACTCTGTCCATCACCACCCCTTTTTGTAAATATTTTTGTCCACCCTAAGTGTGGAAGGGTATTCTCAGATGTGAGACCCTTGCTCATTGCACCATCAGGATTCAAGCAAACCGGGCCGAAGACGGCTGTAATGCCAGAAACCGGTCCCCGGGAGCTTGTTTCCTTCCCAGTGTAAGAATTGGCTTCTGTAGTTTGGTTTGTCCTGTTCCCATCATGCACTGGGACAGGAACAGACTAATTTGCATACAGCCAGGTTCTGAAACTGGGATGGTGCAGTGAGCTAAAAAACGGTGTTGGATCTAGCCCTGATCTTTTGACTGGGTGAGAGCTTTCTGTTTAATTCAGAGACTCTGTCCATCACCACCCCTTTTTGTAAATATGTATTGGAAGTATGTCATCATCCGCAAAGGTCACTTGTATGTGACCTTTGTAGACCTACGAGCAGCATTTGATCTCATTCCACAAGATCTACTTTGGGAAACCCTGAATAGGCAAGGGCTGCCTGGCGACTTATTAAAACTTGTAATAGGATTGCATCGGGAGAATTACGCTAAGGTTAGATGGGGCCCAAATGGGGAACTCACAGACCCGATCCCGATAAAAAGGGGAGTGCGACAGGGCTGTGTCCTGGCCCCTACTCTATTCTCCCTTTATGTAAACGATATTGCAACCTACATGGAAAATTGCGATAACGATTCGCCTCGACTGGGAGGGGAACGCGTCGCGTCCCTCCTCTTCGCGGATGATACAATCCTAATATCGCAAACGCCACGTGGCCTACAGATCCTATTAGACAGGTTCCAACAGTATTGTATCCATAAAGGATTAGAAATCAATATAAAAAAAACAAAATATATGGCACTGAACCCGCATAAAACTTTCAAAAAGAACTTAATGTTAAATGGGCAAAGATTAGACTACGAGCACAGTTTTACTTACCTGGGGGTCTTGATGGACTCTGTAATGGGATGGGGCCCACAATTGGAAAAATCTAAATTGGTGTTTAAACAAAACTGCTTCCCAATAACAAAGAGATACAACAAAAGTGTGAACAAAGCAGTTACTCCTGCAATAGAGCTCTTTAGATACAAGGTACAATCCGCCTCCTTGTATGGGGCAGAAATTTGGGGGCCAGTATGTAAAAAAACCTTTGAAGTACTGGAAAACAAATTTGTCAGGGGACTATTAAAAGTTCCAATCAACACCCCCCTGATACCCCTATTCTTAGATCTTAACATTAAACACACAGATCAGCACGCTATATTGAGACCACTGCTGTTGTGGGTCAGATTATGGACAACCCTGGAATTATCTGACTATAGAAATGGGCTGAAGGAAGTATTAGAGCTGGATAGAGATAATAAGATCTTTTGGTTTAAGCATGTAAAAAACTGGCTTACCAAGCTCGGATTATCACACTTTTGGAACGAGCCTGAATCTCTAAACCCAACTTCCAAGAAAATTGTTAAATTAAGCTTTTGGTCATACGTGAATTATGAATCTGTGTATTCAAGAACTCACGGCCCTCTTACTGAAAAATTTCTTTTGGCAAAAAATGAGGGTCTATTCGAACAATTTCTAGATGAAATTCAACCTCCACTGGCTAAATCTTTATATCTAAAATGTAGGTATGGAACGTTGAGGATAAAAGTAACTGAGAAAAGATGGGGGAAGACTGATAAAGAATATTGTACCCTGTGCACCAATAACCAAAGGGAGGACATTTTCCACATACTGTTTTTTTGTCCCAGTTATGACAAAGCTAGGAAAAAGTGGATAGTCCCCTTGTGCCGTAACATCGGCTCTACTTCCCATAGGGAAGCTGGCAGAATCTTAAGCATGGACACCAGTCAAGTAATCGTGTTCGGTATTAGCAAATTTCTATTGTCCACTTATTTTGTTAGAAGGAAATTATCTCTTTCATTTTAAACTAAAGAAAGCTGCTATTCAGACTCCCTGGAATCATGAACAAAGCCAATGCATTGCATTTTTAATTCTGGTTGTTTAAATTCAATTTAATGTCTTTTTAACTTTTCTATTGCTTTTAACATTTTAATATTTATCCGATACTGTGCCAAACTGAAATTTTAAATCATGTGCTTTTATTGATGAAATACTAGCTAACGTGTTAAATTTGATGAAATGTAGAAGTAATGCAGTATTAGGGTGCCCATTATAACGAATGTTATATTGTTGTATATTTTACCATGAACTGTATATTTTATTGTTATCTTTTATGTTGCAATGCAACGAAATAAAGATTGAAATTGAAATTGAATTGAATTGACTTACTGGGACAGGATACTGCATGAACTGGGGGAGGTCATGCTGGTCCAGATCAATGACTCAGTCAAGCACTGCTTGTAGGGAGTGCTACCGACTCAAAACAAGCATTGGCATAGCCAATAGGTCACACCTCTGGGACCTTATAAGTGTTTTGCCAGAGCTATTGCTTTACCAATGTCTAAGCTATGGCACACAACCTCCTGGGAGATGGTGAGGCCTAACTTCATGGGGGGTGATCGAGACCAACTCATGGGAGGTGTTTGGAAAGAGATGCAATTTAACACAAGCATTGGCATAGCCAATAGGTCTCCCCTTTGGGACCTTATAAGTGTTTAGTTATCCAGTACAATATACTTGGTGCAACAACATCAAGTGTTGCATGGCTAAACACTTATAAGGTCCCAAAGGCAAGACCTATTGGCTATGCCAATGCTTGTTACTGATTGTTACAGAGAAATGCAGACAGAAAAAATGTGTTTTCTGCCTGTACTTATATTGAAAAGTAGAAAAATACAGAAAATGATGCTTCTTGTGGGTAGCTTCTTAATGCTGTCTTTCGTGCTTTCCAGGAAAACAGCTAAGCAGATAGACAACATGGGAAGTTAAACACGCATTTGCAATGCAATAGGTCTCGCATTACTAAAAGTTTGAGCTATTGGCGTTGCAAATAATGTTTGTTAGATTTTTTTCAAACAAATTTCTCAGCAGGAGGATAAGTATGGGTGCAGTACTTTATGTGGCTAATACAGGTCCCTTTACTACTCCACAGGGACCCAATTGACAGCCTGTGGTACTGTACCCTTTTCTTGCTTCACAGATTTTATTTTATCACTGAGATAATTTTTAACAAAAAAAAAAAACCTAACAAACATTAACTTTTGCCACACCAATAGCTCAAACTTTTAGTAACACCTCCAATCCCTTTAGAAGGAATTCTGTTTGTTTCATAAATACAGATATTCATTTCCTTTGATCGTTCTCTGCCTCGGTGTGGAATCACCTTGTAAGTAAGCCTTGAACCATCTACAAAATGTCCTATAGTTCATGTATAAGTGTTTTTTATGCATCCTTGAAATTATCCAAGTGCTGCAAAAAATCAATCAACTAGCATATTACAACAGTATAGAAACCACAATGAATTAATCTCCCACTAGTGCAAAAAATAATTCTATATAAAATCCTATATGTCTCATATGAGCGGTTCGTCCATTGGGGCGTGGGGGCGTAGCCTCCCCTGCCCAACGCCGCCCGCAGCTCCCTCATGACAATCATGTCAATGAATCAACATGACGTCAGACCGCCGGGCGGGCGTCATGTTGATTCATTGACATGATGGTACAGACGGCAACACAAGTACGCATGCGTGGGGACGGAGGGTGAATTTTTACCCGTGCCCACGCATGCGCACTTGTGTTTTGGCAGCGTTGCGCATGCCCATCAGGAGCCCTAATGGGCGGTGCTGCGGGCGAGAGGGTACCTGTGCCCCTAGCGCCAGGATTGGCCAGGGGCGCTGTGAGCCTGTGACGTGTGCGGGACCGGCAGCAAGGTAAGAGTGTGTTTTTCGGTGTTTAGCTTGCAAAAATGACTTGCGATAGTTCAGTGTGTTAAAGCATCTGCTGCAGAAATGTGTAAATACATGAATGATGGATGGATGGATGCAGGGTGGGTGCATTAATGATTGTTCGGTGGATGGGTGGGTGGATGGGTGCATGGATGGATGCATGCATGATGGGTGGATGGATGCATGAATGATGGATGCAGGATGGATGGGTGGATGGATGGGTGGGTGGATGCATGCATGATGGGTGGATGCATGATGGGTGGATGGATGCATGAATGATGGATGGATGCATGGATGCATGCATGATGGGTGGGTGGATGCATGATGGATGGGTGGATGGATGCATGAATGATGGATGGATGGATGGATGCATGAATGATGGATGGATGGATGGATGCATGAATGATGTATGGATGGATGCATGGATGCATGCATGATGGGTGGATGCATGCTGGGTGGATGGATGGATGGGTGGGTGCATGAATGAATGATGTATGGATGCAGGATGGGTGGGTGGATGGATGGGTGGATGCATGAATGATGTATGGATGGATGCATGCATGATGGGTGGATGCATGATGGATGGATGGGTGGATGGATGGGTGGGTGCATGAATGATGGGTGGATGCATGAATGATGTATGGATGGATGTATGGATGGATGCATGATGGATGGATGGGTGGATACATGAATGATGGATGGATGGGTGGGTGAATGGATGGATGCTTGAATGATGTATGGATGGATGCTTGCATGATGGGTGGATGCATGATGGGTGGGTGCATGAATGAATGATGTATGGATGCAGGATGGGTGGGTGGATGGATGGGTGGGTGGATGCATGAATGATGTATGGATGGATGCATGCATGATGGATTAATGCATGATGGATGGATGGATGGATGGATGGATGGATGGATGGATGGATGGGTGGGTGGGTGGATGGATGGGTGGGTGGATGGATGGGTGGGTGCATGAATGATGTATGGATGCAGGATGTTGGGTGGATGGATGGGTGGATGCATGAATGATGTATGGATGCATGCATGATGGGCGGATGCATGATGGATGGATGGGTGGATGCATGAATGATGTATGGATGGATGCAAGGTGGTTCGGGCTCGCTCACTGCGCTCGATCGCTGTGGTGCAATATGCAAATTAGTTTACGCCTCACCACTTTCAAATGTCACCAGCCGCCCCTGGTTCACTTTAATGCTAAAAGCTAATTTATATAAGATTATATATTATATATATATATCCCTACATAGTGTTGGTCTCAGACATCAAATTAGCGTTTAGCATTAGAGAGAACTACTGCACTAGCTGCTCATGTAAGTTCCAGAGTCCATTTTTGTAAACTTAAACCAGTACCACTGAACACGAACCTAAGATGAGCACTGCTATGCACACCAAATGGCTGATTTTACCAAACTTACAACAACTAAGGTTGAAGATCGCTTTGTGACACTGATTTTATGCAAACCTTTGGGGAGCCAAGTTCGCAGTTACCAAACTTACACCAACTAAGGTTGATGATAGCTTTGTGACACCGATGTTATGCAAACCTTTGGGGAGCCAAGTTCGCTGGTACGTGAATTACTGTGTTTTGTACTAAGAACTGTATTACAATAATCTATTTGTGTGCATGTAAGAATACGCTGAGGTGGTGCGATTCCTGGGCTCAGAATATGGGTAAAAAAAATCCATTAATTAAAATAATGTGGCAAACAGTGGTAATTAACATTGACTAAGGTCTTTTTTCCCTTGGCACTTCATACCTGCTTTACTTACATTTCTATAATACACCTACACTGCTCACTTGAGTTCTGTAAATATTATCAGGCAGGATTCTGATAACATTTTCTGTTGTGTGCCATATTTCCACTTTCATGCTGGCTTCTGGGTAACTAGCCAAAACTATTGTGTAGCAGCTAAAACAATTGCTGTAAATAAAAATAATTATAATATACTTTTTTTATGGTGCTTGTAGTTTCACAACTCAAAAGTACACATTGACACATTGAAAGGTTACAGAAGGGCATGAAATGTTGTCTGCCCAAGTTCAAACATGGCAACTTCAAGTTATACCCCGATCTTAAATAGCTATCATACTAAAGTATCTTTTATAAATAATATCTGGGCATGACAGTACATTTTTTATTTTAAACTAAAAAATAACAATTCTTCCTATATCAACAATAAAAAGACACTGCCCAGCCAAAGACATTCATCAACAAAGAAAAACAACTCGGCGCTTGTTCACCAAGTATACACAGAAAAATCACAATGCATATATAAAAGAGCAAACATGTTTCAAGAGGCTCATGTTAAATTGGAGTAGCTTACGGAGTTCTGTTTTTTAAGTGTGCAGAGAGCAGCACAGTATTCGATGCTTCTAAGATTCAATAAATGATGTATTTTTAGTGGAAAAGCGAAACTACAAGTCATAAAAAGCAAAGGAAAAAAAACAATAGGAGCGCGCTAACTGCACAGCACATTTTACACACGTGAAATATCTATGTAAACTGTAAGTACAGTTTCATCTTTAGAGATTATAAATCATTTTAAAACACTATAAATCATTTTAAAACACTATATTTTATATTTTTACGTGAACATAGCATGACAGGCACGTATTCACTAGCACTCAAGTAATCTGTATTGTACCGATGTTTCCAAAAATGAATTGCACTGACAACATGGGTGTAACGAGTACTGCCACTCAAGTAACAGCTCCTACTCGAGGACCTGTGTCCATAATCCGACAAGGCATATCTGAGGGCACAATAACCCGTTGCTGCTGCTGCTCTCTCACAAACTAGCTTGCTTAGTCTGGGGAGGAGGTAGAAGACAGAAGGGAGAACAACATAAAGTACAACAGAAAGCTTTCATCAAAATCATGTAACTGTACGTGGGGAAACCAATTGAAACACCCACCGCTGCCCTGTAGTACACAGAACCTCTTACGGCTAACAGGACCCAGGAAAATAAATTGTTATGTGATCATCACATACACACTGCTTTTGTATATCCCTGCGCCTTCCTCAAACAAGGGCAGAGTTCCATGAGAGGGCATGAAAGTGAAGGCATATATGGCGCACTGAAAAGAAAAAAAAAGTTGCTAAAGCAGTGCCATGCGAGTGGTGTGCGCATGCTAAAAATAAAAAGGAGCGACTGCCATTGCTAAAGCAGCTGATGGAGCAGGTGAGACAAAAAATGTTTTGTACCCCCTGTGGAGTCATACTCGCATAAGAAAACAAGTTACTTACCTGTAACTGTAGCTATCCAGTATTGGTATCTTTCATAGATTCACATGCCTGAATCATCCCCCGTCGCCGAGGTGGAAGTCCCACGATATATAAAAAAGCAGTGCCAAAAGTAAATTACAGAAGTAGGCCCTATGAGAAGGCCTGAGGCCTAGATTTTAGTAGCCTATCTAACTCATTATGCTAAAAAGACCAAAGTCTTAGCACCAACCAATCAGCTCACAGCACCCTCTAGAATCCTCTCTGCAGGCCAGTTCTCTTCAGATTTTCGTAGCACAAGTGGGAATGAGTATCCCAAACTTAGAGAACTGACTCTCAGGGGAGGAGGGTGGGTGCATGTGAATCTATGAAAGATACCAATACTGGATAACTGAAGTTACAGGTAAGTAACTTGTTTTCTTATCCAGTATTGGGGTATCTTTCATAGATTCACATGCCAGAATCAGAATAGCAAGCAGTAAGCCAGGCAAAAGTCGGTTGCGGATGGTGGGAGACTTATTGTGGTGCACCCCCATAAACTTATGTGTAACAACCAACAATTACAAAGTAAATGATCTACTAATAAAAGTATGTCTAAATTCAAAAGAGTAGTTATCTAGTACTCCACAGGAAAGGAATATTAGCATAACAAACAAACAATCTGTAAATATGCCCTCCTTTTATATCAACAAAAAAAACTGAATAGTATACACCCATTATAAAATGAACCAAACATTTTTACCTGAATATGTTCTTATGGAAACAGGTGACGTAAAACCGCTTGTCCAACTGCCGCATCCTCTTGATTTGCTGATTGCAGGCAGTAACGTCTTGTAAACGTGCGGACATTCTTCCATGTCGCAGCACAGCGTATGTTCTCTAGCGTCACTCCTGCAAACAATGCTGTAGATGCTGCTACAGCTCTTGTAGAGTGAGACCTTACAGTCCTTTGTAGTGGTCGGTTAGCTTTAACTTGGCAGAAATGGATCGCAGAGGCTATCCATCTTGAAATTGTGGCTTTAGTGACCGCTTTCCTCAGTGTAGTTTGGCCATAAGCCACGAATAGCTGATCTGACTTTCTGAAGCTCTTTGTTCTTTGAAGATAAAACTTTGAACATCGTTTAATGTCCAAAGAATGTAGCGTTCTTTCTTCCGGGGTTGTAGGATTTGGGAAGAAAACCCGCAATTTCACTGGTTCATTCAGATGGAACTGAGAAGGCACTTTGGGTATGAAAGTTGGATTTGTTCGGAGAGTGACATACTCTTGAGAAAAATGTAAGAAAGGTTCTTTGATGGTGAAAGCCTGAATTTCTCCTATTCTGGCAGAAGTTAGGGCTAAAAGCAGGGCAACCTTCCATGTCAAGAATTTGAGGTCGGCTTTGTGGATTGTTTCGAACGGGTGCTTCATCAGTTGTGAGTGGACCGTGTTGAGTTCCCATTCCGGTGGTGAAGGTTTAAATGGAGGATAAGTCCGGAAAAGACCCCTCATGAATTGTTCATCAGTGACGAGGAGCATAGTGATGGTGTCAGCCACTTTCCTGAACCTGGATAAAGCCGCTAAATGGACTGTTATGGACGAAAATGAAATACCAGAGCGAGCCAAATGCAAAAGATAAGGCTGAATGTTTTCAGTTTGAGCTTCAATAGGGTGTAAAGCGTTTGAAGCACACCAGGAACAAAAACGCTTCCATTTGAGACGATAGGTCTTCAACGTGCTCTGGGCTGATGCTTTCTTCAAGATGTCCCGGCAGTCTTGAAGAATTTGTAGGTGTTGGAATTCTAAGAAGTTAGGAGTCATGCGTGCAATTTCAAAGATTGAGGGTCTGGGTGAAGTATCTGACCCCGTTGCGTGACAGTAGTGTTGGAGCCGGTAGAAGTTTGATCAGAGGCTCCTGTGACAGCAACTTGAGCTCCTGAAACCAATATTGACGAGGCCATCTGGGAGCAATCAGAAGGAGACGGCAGCTCTCCAACTTTAGCTTGTGCAACACTCGCGGAACCAGCGGGATCGGAGGAAAGGCGTAAGCATAGATCCTTGACCATCGCATGGACAGGGCATTCCCTCTTGACCCCTGTTGAGGGTATCTGCTAGCGTAATACCGGCATTTCTTTTTCTGGTGGGTTGCAAATAAATCCAACGTTAGTTTGCCCCATGTCTGAAACACCTTGATCAATTGCGTGTTGTCCAGCTCCCATTCGTGGCAATCCGACAAGGATCTGCTCAGTTTGTCTGCCAGGGTATTGTGCAGACCTTTGACATGTTCCGCATTGAGAGTTTTGTCGTGAAGCATTAGCCATTCCCATAACTCTTGAGCTTCTTTTGATAGTGTAGCGGACCTTGTCCCTCCCTGCTTGTTTATAAAAAACATGCTGGTAGTATTGTTCGTCCGGACCAGGACTGAAGACCCAGCAATTCTGGGAAGGAACGCTTGTAGAGAGAGGAAGATGGCTCCCAACTCTAGACTGTTGATGTGGCATTTCTTGTGTTTCTGAGACCATTTGCCTTGCACCTGCAAGTCTTGGAGATGGACTCCCCAGCCTTCCATGGACGCATCCGTCGTCAGGACGAAGTCTGGAGGAGTCTGCAAGAATGCGAGTCCTTGTTTTAGATTGTGAAGCTGTGTCCACCATTGAAGAGCCTCCACTATACGTGGGGTGACTTTTATAATGTCCTCGAAGGAGCCTGTCGCTTGCGGCCATTGAAGATGTAGCTCCTCCTGTAGAGGCCGCATTTTGAGACGTGCCAGCGGAATGAGGTTTATGGCTGAGGAACACATTCCCAGAAGTGAAGCAAAGAGGCGAACCAAAAGTAACTTTCTTTTGGATAGCTTTATGGCCAATGCCTGTAGACGGAGCTGTCTTTCTTGAGACAAGAATGCCTTGCATTGTATCGTGTCCAGACAAGCTCCTAGGAAAAGTAGGATTCTTTTCGGAACCAATTGAGACTTCTTTTCGTTGACAGTGAGACCTAGGGATGCAAAGAGATTGCGGCACACTTATGTTGCTCTGCACCCTGCACTATGATGGACCTTTAACTAGCCAGTCGTCCAAGTGCGGGAAAACCTGGATCCCTGATAAACGTAGTGCAGCAGCTACTGGGGCTAGGCACTTTGTAAAAATCCCTCGCGCCGACTTAAGGCCAAATGGGAGAACTTTGAACTGATAATGGGCGCCAGCCACAGTGAAACGGAGATACTTTCGATATTTTGGATGGATTGGGATGTGGAAGTATGAGACTTACATGTCTAAGGACGCCATAAAATCTCCCTTGTTGAGGCAATTTAGAATTTCCGAAAGAGTGACCATGCGGAAACCCTGCTTCCTGAGATATTTGTTGAGTTTGCGCAGTTCTAGGATCGGTCGCCATTCCCAGATTTCTTTATTATGAGGAAAAACAGGAATAGAAGCCTGTCTGCCTCTGATGTACGGGAACTTTTTCTACAGCGTTCTTGAGGAGCATCGAATGAACTTCCTTGAATAATAAGTGAAGACGAGGGGGAGGGGAACCCAAGGGAGGAGCTATTGGTGGTTTGGAGACAAACTCCAGAGTGTGACAATGTTGTACTAAGTCCAGTATCCACTGATTGGATATAATCCGCTGCCACTGTTCTTGAAAGGCAGATATCTTCGCGCCCACAGGGAGGGAAGAAAATAAGGTTGGAGCCCGGCTGATCTCACTTTTTTCTGTGAGTGTCTCACCCTTGATTGTTTGTGCGCTTTCGTCCACCTTGGTGAGAGAAACTAGCTGTTCCGGCCTGTCGATAAGAAGACTGATAACTTTGCCGGTACTGAGGCTGATATTGTCTGCCTTGTTGGTAGTAGTTTCTTCTAGAGGAGTATCCACATCCTCTAGCGCCGCTAAAGGATCCTCTCTTGTACTGAAAAGAACATAGGGATCTTGCAGTGTCGGTATCAGTCTTGATTGCCTGAAGAGCCCCGTCGATGTGCTTCCCAAATAGAGACTCTCCATCATAAGCCATGTCCAGGATCTTAAGTTGGACTTCGGCCTAAAGGTGGTAGCCTTTAGCCAACCCTGTCGTCTGAAAACTGCAGCTCCTGCCAGCTGTCTAAAGTTCGTGTTAGCAATATCCAAGGCACGGTCGATGGTTTTTGCCGCTGCCCGTTCCCCCTCCGTTAAAATCTTGCGTGCCTCCTCTTGTTTATCCTTTGGGATTAGATTAATCAAACCAGCTATCTAGGACCACATTTGGCGATCATAGCGCCCTATAATCGCAAAAGAATTTGCAGCTCTGATCGAGGCAGCAACCATGGTGGAAAATTTCTTACCAATAAGGTCCAAACGACGACCCTCCTTATCCGGTGGTGTAGTGATAGGGGTGGCTGGGTTTTTCGATATTTACTGTGCGGCCTGCGAGATGACCGAATCCGGCCGCGGTTGTCCAATGAGGCATGCAGGAATAGTGAGAGGAGCGCGATATTTTTTTATCAATCCTTGGCAACACTGCTGGAACTGAAGCAGGGTTTTTCATCACCTTGACACCTTCTTCCCAGATATAATCTATAATAGGAATGGCTCTTGACACCTTCCCAGTTTCTTCTTTAAAATCATGGAGGAAACATTCGGACTGCTCCACTGTCACCGGCAACTGAAACCTAGTTGCAGCTCGCTGCATGAGATTATGGAAACCACCTATGTCTTCAGGTGGCGAGTCTGAAGGCTGTGGAGTAGGTGGAGACAGCATGGGAATAACGTAATCCTCCCACGGATCCAGCAGTGGATTATTAGGTAACTCTCCTTCCTCTATTTCTTCATCCAAAGAAGTATGCGGGGTCTGTGTAGGCAAGGCAGGTTGTGGAGTTTACGTGACCGGAGACCTGGGAGGTGGAACGTCAGGTTGAGAGACTGGGACAGCAGGTTGGGCTGGAGGCACAACCTGTTGAGGTGGAAAACGTTGTTTATAATCTGCCAGCATAGCCTGTAAATCTTGGATGAGGTTTGCTGGTAAATGACTGGCCTCCGACACTTGAGACCTCCTCCGGTATTCTATATGATGAGGGACCACAATGTCCTCCTGATAATAATGTCCGGAATAAACATACTCTTCTTCATCATCCTCCTGGCATTTAATATTTAACTCTGAAGGATGGTGAGCTATTCCAAAAGCTCCTTCATTGTCATCATCCTCAAAATTCTCCTCTTCGTCATCAGCATAAGTCTCTAGGAGATGAGAGGACATAAGTGGCGAAATGTAAGATCCTTGCTGTCTCTGGTATGATACCAATTGAAAGGTCTTGAAGAAAGCGGGGTAGATTCAGTCTGTTTCACAGCTAAAGGCTTAGATGAAGCAGTATCTATTTGTCTTGATGCCACTGGTGATAACGGTATCACGTCGTCGATCTGTTCTTCGTCAGCAGCGAAGGACTCACCGTCGACGGACTCAACGTCGACGGGACCGCTGTCGACTGACTCGACGGGACTGCCGTCGACGGACTCTACTGACGACGACGGACTCGACGTCGACGGGACCGCGTCGACGGACTCGACGGGACCGCCGACGACGGACTCGACGTCGACGGGACCGCGTCGACGGACTCGACGGGACCGCCGTCGACAGACTCGACGGGACCGCCGTCGACAGACTCGACGGGACCGCCGTCGACGGACTCGACGGGACCGCCGTCGACAGACTCGACGGGACCGCCGTCGACGGACTCGACGGGACCGCCGTCGACAGACTCGACGGGACCGCCGTCGACAGACTCGACGGGACCGCCGTCGACAGACTCGACGGGACCTTTGGATCTACTGAGAGGGTTTAAGGTATTCCAGATTATGAAAGGCGCACAGCCGGGTAACCGTAGGATATTTTATGGTTGTCAGGTATTGTTTTTCCAGGCAATGGGGCGGGCGGTAATCCCTCGTAACCGCTCGAAGGTGGATCAGAAATCCACACAAATGTACAAAAGCAACAGAAGCCCCTGCTCTAGGAAGAGAGTGTTTGGAACTCAATGGTCTCAGGTTGGGAATAACATTAGTAATAGAAGCACATCAACAATGTTACAAAGTCAAAGACCAATGTATCCAGAAAGAAATATATAATGGAGAAGAATCCTTGATATGGAGAAAACTTTATTGTTCCTCTTGTTGTGGCCAACACGTGTTTCATCGCAGGGAAACAAGCTGCGAATCTTCAGGGCCTAGTTCCGATGAAAGCCGAGATTAAAGTGATGTGGCCAGAAGCCCATGCGGGCGAGAGTGTGATGAAGGCGCCTTAAGCGCGTAGTATAATTCGAACCTTATTGAGTTCTTAAATGGGCCATAACCGGGAGGAGAAAAAGTCAGGCGGGTACACCTGGTTAGCTTAGTTCCCCCTCTTGTTGTTCCCGGCGCCGTTTGTCGAAGACCGTCTTCGCATGGGCTTCTGGCCACATCACTTTAATCTCGGCTTTCATCGGAACTAGGCCCTGAAGATTCGCAGCTTGTTTCCCTGCGATGAAACACGTGTTGGCCACAACAAGAGGAACAATAAAGTTTTCTCCATATCAAGGATTCTTCTCCATTATATATTTCTTTCTGGATACATTGGTCTTTGACTTTGTAACATTGTTGATGTGCTTCTATTACTAATGTTATTCCCAACCTGAGACCATTGAGTTCCAAACACTCTCTTCCTAGAGCAGGGGCTTCTGTTGCTTTTAGACTCGACGGGACCGCCGTCGACAGACTCGACGGGACCGCCGTCGACAGACTCGACGGGACCGCCGTCGACGGGACTACCGTCGACTGGACCGCCGTCGACGGACTCAACGTCAACGGGACCGCCATCGACGGGACCGCTGTCGACGGACTCGACGGGACCGCCGTCGACAGACTCTACTGACGACGACTGACTCGACGACGACGGACTCTACGTCGACACGACTGCCGTCGACGAACTCGACGTTGGCGGGACCGCCGTCGACGGGCTCGACGTCGACTGGGCCGCCGTCGACTGACTCGTCGTCGATGGGATCAACGTCAATTCTTGCTTCTTCGTCGACGGTACCGTAGATGACTTCAACGACGAGTGCTTCGTCGACAAGGCTGTCGTTCTTTTAGCCACAATACGGATTCTTGTAGACAGGATAGGAGAAGTGATGGCTGTAGTGGAGATCATAGCCGTTGATGAAGAAGTGGAAGTAGAAACGGTAGTCACAGGTGAGGAGACAGAAGAGCTCTTACTCACGGTTTTCTAAGTAGATTCCTTGGTGGCTGAGGCTCCAGAGATATTAGATGGAGATCTCTGTGAAGAGCCTGAAGTGGAGTGGGAGGTTTTAACCTGTTTTCACCCTTCACTTGAATTATCCTCTTGAGATCTCGCTCTCTTACTGGAGGTAGAGGTTCTGTCATCATCATCCATAGCAGAGGATTTTAGCCACAAAAGTACTCTGGCCTCCCTATCCCTTAAAGTTTTAGAAGGGAAGGTGCGGCAGATGTTGGATTTTCTTGCCTCATGTTTAGGATAAAGGCAATAAATGCAGTCCTTATGTTGGTCATCAACATGGACCCTTTTCTTCTTGCATGTTCTACAAGGTCTAAACAAGGCCTTCTTGTCAGACATCCTGCAGCTTAGGTGAAGAAAACTGAGTCAAGACTCAGGGAGACTCCCTTCCACACGACGTGCGGTGAAAATCGGAGGAGAACTGGCTCTGCAGAGAGGGTTCTAGAGGGTGCTGGGAGCTGATTTGTTGGTGCAAAGACTTTGGTCTTTTTAGCATAATGAGGTAGATAGGCTACTACAATCTAGGCCTCAGGCCTTCTCAGAGGGCCTACTACTATAATTTACTTTTGGTACTGCTTTTTTATATACTGTGGGACTCCCACCTCGGCGACGGGGGATGATTCAGGCATGTGAATCTATGAAAGATACCCCAATACTGGATAACTATAATCAATCTAACAGTTTGAAGCATGAATAATTAATCAACAATATTGCATTTAAACTGCCATTTTCAAAAGACTAATCAATTAATATTGGTGAACGAGTCATATTAATATAGTGCTAAATTATGAAAACAGCATGTTTGTTTTGCTTTTATGTGTATGTCTTATCGTGGCAAAAGAAAAAATAAATACACTTGGTAAGTAAACAAAGCTATATGTATGCTTCAGCTAGGTAATTTACAAATGGGAACATTAGAAAAGTGGGAGGCTAACAATGAAAAGTAGAATTCTATATTTTAACATTTTATTTATGTTTGTTTTCGCACTACAGAGAGTCCTTACGCTTGCGCATAAACAAATGACAAACTCAGCAAAAGGGCTCGGTACATTGAGAGAGTGATGTCAAGGTCAGCTTGACCGGAGAGTGCAAGAGGATGCCAAGCGTTGTTTTGCATCTGAGAACCTGGGAACGGAATAAGAAGGATACAATTGGAATGAATGACAAAATAAAACGGAGATGACACTCATGGGAACGGATGAAAAGGACATTGCATTTTGAAAAACTAGTTCTGTCAAGGTTGGATGAGGTGATCGTTTTCACCCCACTAATGGACCAATCAGAATGAACTGTGGACCCTAAAAGTTTCAATTTTAGTCAGATAGTTAGTGAAAAAGGGTATAAAAGATCTTGTTCGAAAAGGGTAAAAAAGCTTGGTCCTGAAAATTATTTTGCAGCACAACATGCTATCAGTTTGAACTATTTTATGGTGCTAGAGACTTTAAAATATTTTTGGACTTTAAAATGTTTGGAGCAATGAAGATGACCAAATGCAGGGATTTTATTTTGAGGCGTTGAGAAGAATAGAGAGGTAGATTGAGACTTGTGCGACTGTTATTCTTTTATAACAGAGCTAGGTAACATGATTTCTAATTTAAATTTTTCTTTTAACATGTACTGAAGAAATGACTAAATTCTTGCTTGTCTGAATAAACTAAATTCGGTTTCCTGAATGACTGGATAAAGTTAAATTTAAAATGTAAACTCGAGTTGTGGTTTAACCCCTTAAGTGCTGCTGACGGCCAATGGTCGTCAGCAGCGCTACCTCCCCAGTGCTGCGCACGACCATTGAACGTCCATTCAGCACTAGTTCTAATGGACAGCGCAGCACTGGGGAGAAATGTTTACACGCAGCTAAGGTGTTAATTTAATTAAAAGTCATAACAAATAGATGTTAATGTTTATGTGGATTACTAGGATTAGACTGGTCTTAGTCTCCATCAACTAACTTCTAGATCTATTGACCAAATATTGGAGTACCTTGATGCAGAGATTTCCAGGGAACATGTTAGCATATATTGAATTAAATAAATGTATATAATGTGTAAAGTCTAAATCTTAGGTACCCCGCTAGCCAGCAGCTCTACCTCGGTGTCACTGATTCAGATGTAATGTGTATGTGTGTATATGACTCGCGGTGTTATGGGCCCCACCAATGAGTAAATAGTGGTTACATCGGGATTAGGTGGAGTGGGTATTAATGGTTGTTAGAGAGCCACGCTGGATCACAGCGTCCCCCAAGGGGTGTGTGCAGCTGCCACTACTGAAGCGCGGAGTGCTGGATGGATTGACAAAAAAATCATTAATATTTAAAATCCAGGGAGGGGGTGGACGCCACGTTAAAGCGCAGCTTTAAAGATGCAATGCTGTGTCAGGCTGGATATAGAAGAAGCGTCCGCCATTGCTATGCGTTCGCACAGAATGTCGTGCCTACTTCTGCAAGACATAAATTAAGTAAATAGTTCTCCCTAACTGTTGAGAGCTACAGAGTACAGAAACATGTAAGAAGGGCTCTCGTTATCAGAGGTAACAGGAGAGGCGGAGGTTTCAAGGAGGGACTACTAAGCCTATTGACAAATCAAGAGTTATCATTTACATAGGACAGGAGAGGAGCCAATTGTAAAGATGGGCAGAGCTTAATGCTCATATCCTGACTAAAGCACATCTCAAAATGACAGCGCAAGCGCTACCTAGGCGAGACCTAAATACAGGTTCAGATTTCCCTAAATACAGGCATAGGATAACATATATGTGTATTATAATGATGATATTTACCCGTGGGTGTAATATTTCACTATTTTTGGTTGGTTAATATGCTAAAATGCAACAGATAGCAAAGTACGAGTGCGTGTTTATAGGTTAAATACATTTGGAAAAACACCATTTTACAACTCAAAACACAACATAAATAAGGGTAAATACCAATAAAATAGCCAAAAACATGGATATATTCTAGACAGACTTGTTAAAAAAATAAATACCATACAACTGGGAGCCCTAAGCATTATACACTTTGTTAAAAATTGTTACTTTCATAGATGATTTTCTTAACATAATTGCTCTTAAAATTAAAACATCTATGCAATTCATTAATCCTGGTTATGCATATATGGCATTAGCTCACCCTTTCTATAGTAAGTGTTGCAGCATCTAGCACACATTCGGCTACATCTTAAGTCCTAGCCACTTATCAGAGGACCCAAACTAGCCTTGCGGCAGAAATTTCAATTCCTTCCGATTGGTGACAGCTGCTAATTTCCTGGTCCAAGACACAGCAATACTTGGAAAAGGCAGCATGATCCTTAAGCAAACAGGAGAAAATGGGGAAATACTTTATTTCAGCTAAAATGTAGGCATTGAACCAGTGACACATCAGTAATGTTGGTCTTCATAAAAAATAAAAGTATTTCAGCTAAAATGTCGAAATTGAACCAGTGACACTTGTTGGCCTTCATAAAAAATAAAAGTCTTACTTTATTTTGCAAGTTGCTGGGCACCACCTGGCAACCAATAAAGTGTGTATGCTTAAAAGTGCAGAATGTACTACTAGGTTATAGCTCAACCCTGGCCTGCAAAAGGCCCTCCATCACAGTTTCTTCCAGAGACGGGGGTGAGATGTGTTAACGTGTCCTGGTTTAAAGGCATAGTGCATCACACACAAAAAATAACCTTCAGTAATACTTGATCCGGTAGAGACTATCTAGTCAGGGATTCCTACCTTACAATATTCCCCTGGAGTCAGACTGGATCAAAAAATTTTTTTAGCAATCCCTTTGCTTGCCGGTAGGTAGCATCAGTCGGATTAGAGTCTTTGATGTCGGCCGCTCCAGAAGTTACCTGTATAGTGCCTAGAAAGGCACCACCCCAAAACACTGACCTCAGTTTTTGACTGCTTTTCCACACCAGAATAGCAGAGCCAAACTGAGAAGGAATGACTATTGTGTTAAAGCGAGGACCTGAAGGATCTTTCTCACGTGGAAAGACACTGTGCAGAATGGGGAGGATGGGAGGTTCGTAACTGCAGGTAAGTAACTTGTTAATCTGACAGACTTCTAGCCACATATTCCTTACCTCAGAATAGATACCAGGGCAATCTCCCACTAGAGACGGCTCTGCGTCTGTTTAAAACTAACTAGTCCTGGAGAACCGAACAGGCACAATGCCGGACTCGCCGGACCGGACTGTCGAGGCAGTAGTTTTTGGCGAACATGCACAGTAATGCCCACATAGCGGCTTGACACAAGTCAAGGACTTGGACCCCTTTAGCTACCGCAGTACAGATTTAGCTCTGGATGAAAGAGCTATTAAGCCCTTAGGACGGCTCTTTCTTAGCTATTGTGTGATAGATCTTATTGAAGATGATAATCCATCGAGAGATGGTTCTCTTCTGAATTGCCTTCCCTTTTTTGCCCCGGAAGTCCAAAAAAGAGTTGATTGTCCACCTGGAAATGTTTGGTATGATCAATGTAGACTGATCACACTCTTTTTGGAACTAGGCCGTGGAGTCTCTCCATTTCCTTAGTAGGAGGAGGTAGGCAGGGTGATGCTCTGCCCAACATGGAATGATGTGACAACTTTGCCAAAAAGGATGCTCTGGTTCTAAGAACCAATTTGTCTTGGACAAATGAAGTGTAGGGACCATTACCTTAAAGTGCTTGTAGTTCGCTAAATCTCCTGATAGATGTCATTGCTAGAAGGAAAACTGTCTAGATAGTGAAGAGCTGAAGAGGGCAGCTGTGCATCGGAATAATAGGTGAACACATCAGAACAGTGAGAACAATATGCAAGTCTCAATGTGGCATAATGAAGGGCATAGGAGGATACATATGCTGTAAACATTTAAGGAAGCTAGTCACAAGAGGTGGCTTCAACAGAGAAGATTGGTCTGGCAACCGTAGAAAGGGGGTATGGTGGACAGATATCCTTTAACAGTGCTCAAAGCAACAGGGATATGACAAACAAGAGAACTTCAGACAAGAGTGCAGATAGCGGATCAACGGATATAGACATACACCAAGCCACAAATTTGTCCTACGGGCAAGTGTAAATAGCTTTAGTGTAAGAACACCAGGCTGCCAGAATGAAATAACACTTAAGGAGAGGGATCAAACACCCTCAACTGGGCCATTCAATCTCCATGCATGAAGGTGGAGAGTGGACAGATTCGGGTGCAGTGACCTGCCCTGTTGCTGTGACGGATGATCCTCCCCTAAATTGGCAGCCTGATTGGAGGACAGATGCTCCTGTTCAGGAGTTCAGGGCACTATACTCCCAGTGTCCAGCCTGAGCCACTAGGATGGCTTGGGCCCGGTTGTTCATGAGTCCTGAGCACCACTTGAGACAAAATGTGTCTCCGAGAAAGCTGCCTTGGACACTCCAGTGTGCAGAAGTGCTGTCATTGTGAGTTCTCAGCAGTGGCGAATAGTTATAACCAAGGCTCTTCCCAATCTTCGAAGAACCTTACACCACCTCCAGATGGAGATGCCATTCATGAATCGCTAGGCATTGACGGGCGAGTGTGTCTGCTCTAATGTTCAGAGAGCCCACCAGATGTTAAACACCAAGAATATGTCCTGATGTTCCAGCCATGTCCAGAGACGCAGAGTCTCTTGACATAGGGTTCATGACCCCCACCCTGCCCTATGCGTTGCTATACCACATAGTGGTGGTGTTGCTCGCGAACACCTGAACAACCTTTCCCTTGATGGAAGGAAGAAAGGCTTTCAATGTCAGTTGAACTGCTCTCAGTTCCAACAAGTTAATATGGAGCGGAGACTCCACCGGAGACCAAAGTCCTTTGATCTCCACTTCTCCCAGGTGGCCACCCTAACCCATCTGTCACCACTCACCAATGTGAGCTCCAGGTGGGGAAGAGAGAGAAAGAGAGAGGTTTGCCATTGACTAATCACGGTCTGTGAGCCACCACTGCAGGTCTTATGCAGTTTGCGCAGATATTAGAACCCGGTCGGAGAGATTTTTCTAATGCTGTGCCCACTGGGTCTTTAAGTCCCGCTGCAAAGTTGGTATTTGCCTACAAAATCCAGGAGACGATGAGACGAAGCCTGCAGCCACAGAGTTGGTCTCACCAAAATCCAGGATAGAGGCTAAAATATCGGTATCGTAGCCCGAATATCCTGGACTCACTGCTCCGGAGGATAAGCACAAAGCTGCACTGTATCCAGAACAGGTAGATGAAAGGGAGCATCTGAGAAGTAGTAAGGTTTGACTTTGGCCTTGAGGCCCTAACATGTGATAAGAACCCTGATTGATTGATTTTATTGATTGGCATGTTGATAATTAAGCCTCAGTGAGTTTAGGAGTTCTGCTGTAGTCTGGAGATGGGATACGGCTGCCTAGGGCGAGTCCGCCTTCAACAGACAATAGTCGAGGTAGAGGAAGACTGGAACCCCTGTCCTCCGCAGATGTGCTGCAACAATCCCCATCACCTTGGTGAATAACCAAGAGGTACTAGTAGGCCAAACGGGAGCACATCGAACTCAAAGCTCGTGGACCACTGTGAACCACAGGTAATGCCTGTGGACAAGCATGATGGGAATGTGGACACAGGTGTCCTGCAAGGCCAATGCTGCCATCTAGTGCCCACGGTCAAGGGCAAATAAGACCTGAGTGAGGGTGAGCATCTTGAATTTTTCCTTTTTCAAGATGCGATTGAGAAGGTGCAGGTCTAAGATAGGACGGATGCTTCCATCCTTCTTGGACACCAGAAAGTAGTGGGAATAGCAACCAGGACCTACTTCTGATGCTGAACACCCCCTTATTTTCTCCTTCGGCCAGACGGCCAGTACTACCTTCCGCAAGAGCGCAAGGTGGTCCTCCGTTTGCTGATTAAAGGACTGAGGAAGTGGCTTCGGGGTCTGTTGGAAGGAGAGGCCATAACCATGTTGGACAACCTGTAACAACCATTTGTCAGTAGTGATCTCCCACCACTAGGGCAGATGATGTCGGATTCTGCTGCCAACCGGATGCCCAAGCTAGTTAAAGGGCATTTTAGGAGGCTTTGACTGTGTGGCTGTCAGGGTTGGGGAAAGCGTATTAGGCAGACCGGTGGCTTTGAGCTCAACAAGGCTTGTGGGAGCTGCGTCTGTGGCCATGAAAGGACTCTGCCTGCTGGCCGTTGTGGCCCGGGGGAAACAAATGTGACTGATAACCCCTACCATAGACACATAAGTGGCGAAAGGCAGAATGTAGCTGTCGTGGGACCACAGATAGCCCCAACGACCTTGCAGCGACCTAATTAGCCTTGAATCTCTTCAAGGCAGAATCCACATTGTCGTCAAAGAGGTGTGTCCCATCGAAGGGCCTGTCCATAAGGGATGCTTTAACAACCACAGGAAAGCAAGTATGCCTCAACCAGGCGTGACAGAATGCCACTGAAGAAGCAATAGCTCTGTCCAATGAGTCGGTCGTATAAAACCTGCATCTTATCTTGAACTTCGGAGAAACAGCCTTTACTCCGAAGTTTTTACTTCATAGTACATTTTCCACACATTTTTGAGATCGTAAAGTCCGTGGCACGCAAGCCTTTACATAGCAAGACAAAACAACGCATTTGAGGATAATTAAAAAAGGGGACCTTGGGGAGGGAGGTCGCCCCCAAAAATATAACATGTACAATTACTAACAAATGTGTAAACGAAAAATGGAATAAAAAAATTTAATACGAGTTAATGTATATATTTGCAACACTAGGTGTCAGTGTTTCTCCGTGATAGAATTTTTCAGAGGCAGTAAGCGTGGTAAAAATATGCATGGTAGTGGAATGCGTGGGGAAGGTGTTTGTAATTTGAATGAATGTAAAAACGTGGTAGTGGTATGCGTTGTGAACTGTGCAATGTAAAGACGTGCGTGTTGAAGCAAGGCGTGGTAATGTCATACAATCGAACTTCGGTACATCTCACCAATTAGCCATCGCTAGGGAGAGATTGGTGCAGGCCTCATCTGGAATGATGAACAGCACTTGGGCAACCGTATTCCACACAGTATGGGATTAATAGCCTAATAAGCATCTAGTGTTAATGGACGACAGTGCCAGGCTGCCAGAAGAGAAAATCCTCTCACCAAAGGTATCCAGCCTCTTGGATTCCTTATCCGGTGTTATGGTAAGAAGCACGCAGTGATCGATCAGGGAAGTTGATGCCTGGCCCACCATTTTCTCAGGGGTGGGGTGGTGTGAGAGGAAGGCTGGGTCCCTGGGAGCTTAGCGATAGAGGACAGCAATTGTCCTGTGCACAAAAGTACTTGTGCAGGGCTTGTCCTAAGCCCCACACAGGACATCAGTGAGGGCTTAGTTAAAGGGAAATAAGGGTTCTAAAGGAGATATCCCGGGCTGAAGCCCCTTTGTCAAGATTTTAGTCTTGACCTCAACAGTGTGCAGATTCTGGTCCAGAACCTCAGCCGCTCTCCGGGTCACCATTGCGAAAGAAGCCTCTTCCAGTCTAGTGTCTGATAAGATGTCTGGACTATTGAAATCTGCCAGGTTCTCATACCAGTTGTTATCGGCCATGGACTCTACAAGGAGTTCAGGTAGGTATAGTGATCCTCAGATCCCATCCATTCGTGCTCTTAAGTGGAACCTTAATCTCGTGCTCTTAAGTGGGACCTCAATCTCCAATTCTGGCCGCGTGGGCGTTGAGCGACGCTGGTCCGGCTCAGTATTGGAGTCAGGAATCATGATAGGTTTGGCACCACCAATGGGCGTCGGTGACACCCAGAACGCTGCTATTGGAACGGTTCCCATAGAGGGTCGTGAAGCTGTGGCCGATCCAGATCTACCAACGGATCCTTAGGTGCCACCTGGCATGCCTGCCAGCAGAGCCCCAGTCAACGACCCTCCCAAACCATGGGACCAGAGGGCGCTCTAAGATGAGTTGAGTTGCCTAAAGATTAAGCTCATGGGCTCATAACTTTCAGAGCTAGAAAAGGGGGGTTCTCTCCGGCTGTGGGAAACTCAGTGAAGCATGGAGTGGACTCAGTTTCTGACAATGGTTACACAGAACAAACAGAGTGAGACCTGGGTTTGTGGCAACCTTCTCCTGCATCATCCGAAGAACAGGAGTGACATGGAGAAGTCGAAGAGCGCTTCGACTTTTTGGAGTTCTTCTAATGGGATTTAACTGCAAAAGTCAATGAGTGCGACTAGGACAGACAAGTGCGACTCTGGGAGCAGTCCCGTGACCTGGAGTAGCGCAGAGTCGCATTGCGAGTGACCAAGAGCTTTAAGGCTCTCTTGCAGATAGATTCTGGGTTCATGGTCCTGCACTCCACACACAACAGAGTAGTAGTCCCTCAACAGGCACCACTGACACAAGCTGGGTCCGTCTCTGACATCTGTTGATGACAGGCTCCACAAGTCTTGAACCCAATGAGTTTATGAAGTTTATCCTCAACTAAAAATGTGAAAAAAGCACACTAGTCGACAAAATGTAGAAAGGATCCTGATAAAAACTGACTGAGGGGAGCTTGTCTGAATCCATGATGATTGGGTGAAAAAGAAGGAACTGTAGTCAGCGCACTGGGGTGGCACCTACATAGGCACTGCGCACATCATTTCTGATGTTCCTGATGCCAACGATGCCACAAGGAGCTGATCAGGGCCTGAGGAGATTGCTCAAAAACTTCAGGATCCAGTCAGATACCCTGGGAATATGCTATGGTAAGATTCTACATCTAGAAGTTTCTATCAGATGCTACCCTATTATAAGAACCTGGTTCACCAGCAAACTTCTCATTGCTGCTGAGAGACTGGGGTATTGGCGGCCCCAAAAGACCTCAAGAACTTCCGTCCCATCTCCCTGCTCCCGTTCCCGGCGAAGGACAACTAACCCGCTAACTCGAGGATAACATCATCCTGGACCCATCCCAGTCCGGGTTCCGCAGAAACCACAGCACCGAGACTGCCCTCATCGCCGCCACTGACGACATCAGAGCTATGAGAAACCGCGGCCTTCATCCTCCTGGACCTCTCGGCCACCTTCGATACCGTCTGCCACCGCACCCTACTCACACGCCTCCACGATGCAGGGATCCGCGACAAGACCCAGGAATGGACCACTTCCTCCCTCCCTGGCAGAACACAGAATGTCCGCCTTCTGCCGTT
Organism: Lissotriton vulgaris; assembly: GCF_964263255.1. Taxonomy (NCBI): domain Eukaryota; kingdom Metazoa; phylum Chordata; class Amphibia; order Caudata; family Salamandridae; genus Lissotriton; species Lissotriton vulgaris. The sequence continues at coordinate 1,544,008,449 of NC_141694.1, read as the reverse complement.
CTGATCCCAAGCCTCTGAGATCATCTGCGGCGTACCCCAAGGATCATCCCTCAGCCCGACCCTCTTCAATGTCTACATGGCACCGCTCGCCAACATCGCCCGAACCCACAACCTCAACATCATCTCCTACGCAGACGAAACCCAGCTGATCCTCTCCATCACCAAGGAGCCCTCCACCACCACAACCAACCTCCACGAAGGAATGAAAGCTGTCGTCAAATGGATGAGGAACAGCCGACTGAAACTGAACTCAGATAAGACGGAAGTCGTCATCCTCTGCTGCACTCCGTCCGCCTGGGACGGCCCCTGGTGGCCGGCCACACTAGGAACTGCACCAACACCCACCAACCACGCAAGCAACCTGGGGTTCATATTCGACACATCGCTCTCCATGACCAAGCAAGTCAACGCAGTCTCATCCTCCTACTTCAACACCCTCCGCATGCTCTGCAAGATCTCAGATGAATACCCACCGAAACCAGAAGAGCGGTCACCCAGCCCCTCGTCAGCAGCAGATTAGACTACGGCAACGTCCTCTACACAGTAGCATCGACCAAAACTCCTGAAACAACTACAACGAATACAGAACGCCTTTGCACGCCTTATTCTCGACATCCCTCGCCAAGGCACATCACACGCCACCTGAAAGACCTGCACTGGCTCACTGTCAACAAGAGGATCACCTTCAATGCTCCTCACCTACGCTCACAAGGCACTCCACAACACTGGACCAACATACCTCAACAGACGTCTCACCTTCTACACCTAAACCGCCAGCTCTGCTCTGCCAACCTCGCCCTTGCCATCACCCCCGCATCCGAAGTATAACCACCGGAGGCAGATTGTTCTCCCACCTCGCCGCCAAGACCTGGAACACCGTCCCCATCCACATGCGACAGACTCAGGATCAACTGGCCTTCAGGAGACTTCTCAAGACCTGGCTATTCGAGCAGTAGCAGCACCAACCCCCTCCCCCACCCCCTGGCGCCTTGCGACCCTCGCGGGTATGTAGTGCACTTTAGAAACGTATTGATTGATTGGCAAGGAGCAGGAGCTACAGAATATAATCTAGATCTCTTGGAATCCAGTTTACTTTGCCTTTCTACCGCTGTCTTTATGTTTCCCTCAAACCAGGTTAGCAAGTTTAGGGACAGAGTTACCAAAGGGCATGACAGAGATAGCCAACTACAGGCTGCAGAGCACGCAAGTCACAGGGCCCCCAAGGAGAGTGTGTAGATAGATCACTGTGTGATGAAACGCCTAATAAGTGAGAAGCATCTCCAGATCCTACAGGAGAAGGCCTATGCGTCATAAAAATTGTCTGGGGGTGGGTATAAATAGAAAACACAGGAACAATTGTGAGAATCTGAACTCAATCCTGAAAAACTGCCCCACATTGGGCAGCAACACAGGACCAATATCTCTTACAGTGAACTTTGCTGCTCACAAGTGTTTCAGTGTTTTTCTTGCATGGATTTATTCAGGCTGCCAAAGAGGATTCCAGGATGAGCAGGTCTTCTTCATATCAAGTTGAACTCCATTCACTGCTGGTGTGGCTCTGGTCCTCCATTTTCAGAGGATCTCTTCATTAACTACCACCACTCGTGATTTATCCCTAATTCAGCTGCACCATTCAATATTTATCAGCAGTCATGCAATGTGTAGCCAGCAAACAGCTATTCTTAAGATGGAGAATTATCGTAATCTGATGCAGTAATTATTCAAGAGGTCTGAGTGCCATTTGGTGGTTTACCATCCTCCAGAATAATTACAGTATACTCGCAGATTCATGGAATTTATTGATTTCCATATTAAAACAGCATACTGGCAATTGTTAATTAATTCAACAAATGTATTAGAATCTGGATCTACTATTTATCTAACCTAAAACAGGCCAAGGTATATTCATATTAAATACCTACAGCAGTAAGATTTAACATTTAAAATTGCAACTGTGCACCGTTGTCCAGTCAAGACCTTCAAACAAAGAAGCATTAGCCAGCGAAATGGCTCAACAAAGAGAAAAATTCCAATCACGCGGATATCCCATGAAAGTAATTTCTGTAGCTGAATTGAGAGTGGAAGACATACCCAGAGGCGAGTTGTTACTAACTACGGTCAAACAAGGTCTTAGTTTCCAAATTTTCCACCAAGTCTAATATCAAGAAGATTTTTAATGGTCGTTGGGAATTGTCGCAATGTGAGGTTGAGATAATAGGCTTGTTCAAATATAAACCTTTATTCGCATACACTTGCAATCGGAACATCAAGGAAATAGTATCTAAAAAAGCATCCAACAACAGTGTAACAGAAGCTGGCATGAAAAAATGCCATAATTGTGTTCATTGAAACATCATTACTGGCAAAACCATCACACATCCCCAAACTGGAAAGATCATTAAATTCTACAGATTGTAACTCCATGTTGGTGGTTTATGGCATCAAATGCCCTTGTGTCAAAATGTACGTTGGTAAAATGGAAAGAAAAATTAAAATCCGAAACACTGAATCTCATTCGCAATAAAAATCCAAATTCAAGTTTGGCTATGCATTGGATGGAGCTCAACAATAACATACCACAATTGAGATTCTTGATACTGGAGTAAATAACCTTAATTCCAGAACGGAATAATGCTAAATGGTGATCACCAAAAGAAATATGCTGGATAAAACATCTGAACACCATGATGCCTGCAGGATTAAATGATAAATTAGATAGGGGCTGTTACCTTTAATTCTGCACCCTTAAAGAACACCAATCAGAGTGACTAACACAACAGGTTTAAGCACCAATTTTTTTTTTGCTTACAGATATACACACACACAGAAATTACAGTGCACAAGTTTATTTTTGTTTCAGTATCACAGTAATTTCACTAAATCTGTTGTTGCACATGATATTTTATAATCTGTTTTATGTTATGGGAGTGTTGAGGTTACACAAGATGTTTTACAATGTGCTTTCTGCAACAGGATTGTCCATGAATTTGTTTATCACCCACAATGCACTTGACACCATCTCCATACACATTAGGTATAGATTTGTTGATCCACATTCTGAGCGAAAGGCCTTTGACCCAGGATTCCTCAGGCAGAGATTGTTGGCACCCATAGGGTATATAGGATTGTATGGATGACAAGGTGTCACATATGGCATAGAATGTCAAGGTTCAGATTTTGAGTCATCAATGAAAAACATTTTTTTGTGAGGTGCTTCAATCGATATAGACTTTACGCCATTATCTTTCTTTCATGCGTGATTACATCTGTGAGCCTAGAGGCTGAACTCGAGTAAGGAGGGTTAGAGTTCATTACTCATTTCTTTTCACTTCAGTTAGGGCATTTTCATATTTTTTTGTAAGATGGCGGTAGAATTTCATAGGAGTTGTACTTTCACGAGTATTTTGTATTGGAGTGTTTACCTACTGAAGACCGAAGTTATAGCCGGATTATCATGGATATCATTGTATTACACAGTTGAAGATGGCCGCCACAATGTTGGTGTATAATCGAGACAGACTTTGTAGTTCTGTTGTATTTTGTTCATGGAGAAGCGGGGATTTATGGGGAAGGCTGATCCGGGAAATCAGGCTTCCCGGTTTTGGTGATACGGAGTACGCTCGGATTATTGACAGCACTTTGAGGTGAGGGGAGTACGCTTCTGGTGAGTGTCTGGTTTTACTGCTTGATAGTAGGTTGAAGCTGACAGATGCTTTTTGTTTTTAGAGCTTTTCACGGTATGGGACGGATTTTGTTGGATACGTCGAGACTTAATGAATGCAGTATACAGATTGCAGAAAGGTAACGGCTGTTACTGAGCATAGAGTGGTTTAGAGCACTTTCGTGGGGTATTCATTCTTTTGGCAGTATATGTGTTACATCACTCATTACTTATTTTTCTGTAGACGGATTTGGCACTGGATACGATACAAAGAGACATATGCTCTTAGATGTAAGTTGCATACGAGTGGTTGTATTTGCTTTAAATGCACTGGTTGCATGGAGGTTGGTGATGTACTTTCATACTTTAGTCATGCAGCACTTGGTGAAGGCTGGTTTATCATCTTGCATTCATTAAACACACATGGATATTATATTTTTAACTTTTTCAGATTACCACAAGAACACATGCAGGCTTGTTGTGGGAGATTGTTTAAATTACGTGTGACCAAATATGATGTAACCAATCAACAGTTCCTCCCCCTGTGTTTAACATTGGTGTCTATATTTCGTTTTAGTTCCCCTAACGAAGGGACCAGTTGATCCTGAAATGCATTGGGAAATAACTACAGACATTATTGTTTTTGTAAAAAGTTATAATTTTTTTATTATGTATCAGATGTCATGTATTATGTTTGTATAACATGCATAAACCATGATATGACTGCGGAGAGTTATCCGCAGTAAAAACATTAATGTTTGGAGACAATGTGCAGTGAATTGTATTAAAGTAGTTAAAATTGCATTGTTGACAATTATAAATTGAAAAATTGAGCAAGGTTTTTGCAACCACATCAGTGCGGGCAGGGTCTGGTGCATTTTTTTACTTGCAATAGATATATAGTTTGAAATTTGAGGCTGGCCACCTCATTCCCACCCGGCACGCTCAACAAATAAATAGAGATTACATAGGAGAAATCACTTTACATGCAAATAGGAATGCACGACACATCCCAATAATTCATTAGTTAATGTCAGTGTGGCCACCATTCCCATGGGGTGGAGCAGCTCCCTGTGTTCATTTGTAAGCCATTTCATGATAATGTGAGCAAAATAATCATTGATGGCTTGTTCATCGTATAAGATAGGGAGGTGTATAGTTCTAAGTCGTAGCAGCGGAAGTGGTCCACCATCTGCCCCGCATCATGAAGAGGCGTTTCGCTGCTCGTACATAATAGTGAGTACCTCGCTATCTTCGCGGATCGGCCGGAGCAGGACCGCCAAAGTGGCTGCCAGCCACTCTTTCACCGTAAAACTGTGCCATGGCATACTTGCCCAAATGCATAACCTCGCTCTGTGCCAGTTTGTTGCATTCCACAAGTTTGGCCCCAATAGCATCCTTTCCGCAGTGTCCCCATGTGTACACTCATAGCACCCTCTAGAACCCTCTCTGCAAAGCCAGTTGTCCTCAGATTTTCGTTGGCACAAGTGGGAAATAAATATCCCAAATTAGAGAACTGACTCTCCGGGGAGGAGGGTGGGTGCATGTGAATCTATGAAAGATACCAATATTGGATAACTGAAGTTACAGGTAAGTAACTTGTTTTCTTATCCAGTATTGGGGTATCTTTCATAGATTCACATGCCTGAAACAGAGTAGCAAGCAGTATGCCAGGTAAGAGTCGGTTGCGGATGGTGGGAGACTTATAGTGAGACACTCCCATAAACATTATATTTAACAACCAACAATTGTGAAGTAAGTACCTTACTAACAACAAACATGACTTGATTTCAAAGAGCTGTCATGTGATATTAATCAGGAAAAGTAATTTCACGCATAACAAGTATACAAACTGTAATGCATTTACATTTTTACATACACAGACATATTGAAAAGCATAGATTGATCATTAAATAAAGGAAACACTGGTTACCTGAAGCTGTTCTTATGGAAACAGATGACGTAAGACCGCTTGACCAACTGCCGCATCTTCTTGACTTGCTGATTGCAGGCAGTAATGTCTTGTAAACGTGTGAACATTCTTCCATGTTGCAGCACAGCAAATATTTTCAAACGTCACTCTTGCAAACAATGCTGTAGACTCCGCTACAGTTCTTGTACAGTGAGACCTGACAGTTCTTTGCAATGGTCTGTTGGATTTGACATGACAAAAAGGGATGGCAGAGGCTATCCACCTGGAAATTGTGGCTTTAGTGACCGCTTTCCCCAGCGTAGCTTGGCCATAAGCCACGAATAACTGATCTGATTTTCTGAAGTTTTTTGCTCTTTGCAGATAAAACTTCAAACATCGCTTGATGTCAAAAGAATGTAGTGTTCTTTCCGCTGGAGTTGTAGGATTTGGGAAGAAAACTCGTAATTTCACTGGCTCGTTTAGATGAAACTGAGAAGGCACTTTAGGTATAAAAGTTGGATTCATTCGAAGAGTGACATAATCCTGAGAGAAATGCAAGAAAGGTTCTTTTACAGTGAAAGCCTGAATTTCTCCTAATCTTTTAGCAGATGTCAGAGCTAGAAGTAGGGCGACCTTCCATGTTAGGTACTTGAGGTCGGCTTTGTGAATAGGTTCGAATGGGTGCTTCATCAGTTGTGAAAGGACCGTGTTGAGCTCCCATTCCGATGGTGGAGGGTTAACCGGAGGATAAGTTCGGAAAAGACCTCTCATGAACTGTTTTATTAACGATGAGAAACATAGTGAGGGAATGCCAGCTACCTTCCTGAACCTGGATAGAGCCGCTAAATCGACTTTTAACGAAGAAAAAGAAACACCAGAGTGAGCCAAATGTAAGTAGTAAGGAAGAATTTTTTCGGCAGGAGCTTCAATTGGGTGTAAAGTGTTTGATATACACCAGGAGCAGAATTGCTTTCATTTAAGACAATAAGTCTTCAATCTACTCTTCAAGATATCCCGGCAATCCTGGGGAATTTGGAGGTGTTGAAACTCTAAGAAGTCCGGAGCCATGGGTGTAATTTCAGAGATTGAGGGACTGGGTGAAGTATCTAACCCTTGTTGCGTGACAGAAGTGTTGGAGCTGGGAGAAGTTTGATTGGAGGTTCCTGTGATAACATGAGCTCCTGAAACCAATAATGGCAAGGCCATCTGGGAGCAATTAGGTTGAGACGGCAGCTCTCCAGCTTCATTTTGCGCAACACTCTTGGAATCAACAGGATCGGAGGAAAGACGAAAGCATAAATCCCTAACCATCACATGGACAGGGCATTACCTCTTGATACCTGTTGAGGGTATATGCTGGAGTAATACCGGCATTTCTTGTTCTGTTGAGTCACAAATAAATCTAACGTTGGCTTGCCCCATGCCTGGAACACTCTGACCAATTGAGTGTTGTCCAGTTCCTACTCGTGGCAATCTGACAAGGATCTGCTGAGCTTGTCCGCTATGGCATTGTGGAGGCCTCTTACATGTTCTGCTTTGAGAGATATGTTGTGAAGTGTTAGCCATTCCCATAACTCCTGAGCTTCCTTTGATAGCGTAGCTGATCTTGTTCCTCCCTGCTTGTTTACATAAAACATGCTGGTGGTATTGTCCGTTCAGATCAGGACTGAAGACCCTGCGATTCTGGGAAGGAACGCCTGCAGGGATAGAAAGATGGCTCTCAATTCCAGACTGTTGATGTGACATTGTTTGTATTTCTGAGACCATTTGACCTGTACTTGTAAGTCTTGGAGATGACCTCCCCAGCCATCCATGGACGCATCTGTCGTCAGAACGAAGTCCGGAGGAGTTTGCAAGAATGTGAGTCCTTGCTTCAGATTGCGCAGTTGCGCCCACCATTGAAGAGTATCTACCATGCGTGGGGTTACTTTGATGATGTAGTCGAAGGAACCGGTCACTTGCTCCCACTGAAGATGTAGCCCCTCCTGCAGAGGCCGCATTTTCAGACGTGCTAGTGGGATGAGATTTATGGCCGAAGAACAGATTCCCAGAAATGAAGCGAACAGGCAAATAGAAAGTGACTTTCTTTTTGACACTTGTATGGCTAATTTCTGCAGACGGAGTTGCCTTTCTTGAGACAAGAATGCATTGTATCCAGACGAGCTCCCAGTAAGGGCAGGATTTTTCTTGGAAGCAATTGGGATTTGTTTTTGTTCACAATGAGACCTAGGGATGCAAAGAGATTGCGGCACGTTGTTACGTCGTTCTGTACTCTGTACTTTTAGGGACCTTTGATTAGCCAATCGTCCAAGTACGGGAAAACCTGGATCCCTGAAGAGCGTAATGCTGCCGCTACCGGAGCCAGGCACTTCGTAAAAATCCTTGGAGCCGATTTGAGGCCAAATGGGAGCACTTTGAACTAATAGAGGTCGCCAGCCACAGTGAAACGGAGATACTTTCGATGTTTTGGATAAATTGGGATGTGAAAGTATGCGTCTTCAATGTCCAAAGAAGCCATAAAATCTCCCTTGTTCAGCCAGCTTAGAATCTCTGAAAGAGTGACCATGCGAAAACCCTACTTCTTGAGATATTTGTTGAGATTGCGCAGGTCCATAATCGGTCGCCATTCCCCTGATTTCTTCTTTATGAGGAAAAAACGGGAATAGAAGCCTGTCCGCATCTGATGAACTGGAACCTTTTCTATAGCGTTCTTGAGGAACATTGAATGAACCTCCTTGAACAATAAGTGAGGGGGAGGGGGTCCCCTGGGCGGAGTAGTTGGCGCTTTGGTGACAAACTCTAGGGTGTGTCCATGTTGAACGAGGTCTAGCACCCATGTAATCTGTTGCCATTGGTGTAGAAATCCAGATATTTTCGCGCCCACAGGGAGGGAAGGAAATGAGGTTGGCACCCAGCTGATCTCACTCTTTTCTGTGAATATCTCGCCCTTGATTGTTTGTGCGTTTTCAGCCTCCTTGGCGAGAGAAATTAGCCGTACCAGACTGGCGGTAGGAAGACTGATAATTCTTCCGGTATTGAGGATGATATTGTCTGTTTTGTTGGTAATAGTTTCCTCTAGAGGAATATCCACGTCCTTTAGCACCTCTAAAAGATCCCTGCTTGTACTGCAGGGAACCCAGGGATCTTGCGGTATCAGTGTCCGTTTTGATCGCCTGGAGGGCGTTGTCTATGTGTTTCCCAAACAGAGACTCGCCATCATAGGCATGTCCAGAATTTTAAGTTGGACCTCAGGCCGAAAGGTGGTAGCCTGTAGCCAGCCCCGACGCCAGAGAACTGCTGCTCCTGCCAGTTGTCTAAAATTTGTATTTGCGATATCCAAAGCGCAGTCAATAGTTTCTGCAGCTGCACGCTCCCCTTCCATCAAGATCTTCTGAGCCTCCTGTCGTTTATCTTCTGGAATTAGATCAATCAGACCAGCCATGTCTGACCACATTTGGCGATCATAATGTCCTATGATCACCAAAGAATTTGCACCCCTGATTGAGGCGGCAGCCATGGTGGAAAATCTCTTCCCGATAAGGTCCAAACTATGTGTCTCTTTATCTGGTGGCATAGTAATGGGAGTGGCCGGGTTTTTTTATCTTTGTTGTGCGGCCTGCGAAATGTCCGAATCTGGCCGCGGGTGTCCAGTAAGGCATGAAGGGCTATCACTCCATCGTGACGGACTGACACTGGTTTAATCTCTCTGCAATTTTGCTTTAATTTGAAGCGATCACTCGTATTGCCAGGTATTGGCTTGACGCTTCATATTGGACTTCGACTCTCGGGTCCATCCTCCGCAATATCCATTGCAATTCACCAGTTCATGAGCCTTCTCCACAGTGGCTCATTCACGGCAAATGAGGCTTTTATCATTTAGGCATTTACTGAATGTCCTGATAATGATCCCCATACCAATGTAGTGGGATCGAAACGCCGTCCACCTTAATTGCGCACCTCATACATTTATGTACCTTGTGTCATTTAACATGTAAAGGTGTTTGGAATTTTCTGTTCTTCTATTGAAATTGTGATATTTACAGAACCATAAGCTTTTGCCTAAAAGCCCTTTTTGTTTCAAGCTCTCCAACTTTACTTTTTGTGATTGTTTAAGTAGGGAACAGGCTTGTGCCCCACCTTGTAAATTGTTGATGAATTTGTCGCTATTACTCTAAAGTAAATATTCGACCTCTGTCCGGCTGGACATGTCACACTAATATAGAAACTACTGTCTATATTTATTTAATTGTATTCCTTTGCTTGTAAGGGACCACTGTTGTTTAAAAAGAGTCTATTCCCAAGGTCCCTTGCTGACTTGATTGGGTGCCCTTGTTGCCTTCAAATATAGGGATACCGAGAGGAGCACAATATTGTGTGTCAATCCGTGGAAGTACGGCAGGTACAGAAGCAGGATTTCTCATTACTTTGACGCCTTCCTTCCAAATGTAATCTAATAATAGGAATGGCTCTGGACACCATCCTAGTTTCTTCTTTAAAATCATGAAGAAAACACTCCGACTGTTCCACTGTTACCGGTAGTTGAAATCTACTCGCAGCTCGCTGCATAAGATTATGAAATCCACCTATGTCTTCAGGTGGTGAGTCTGAAGGTTGTGGAGTTGGTGGAGACGGTATGGGGATAACAATCATCCCATGGGTCCAAAGGAGGATTATTCGGTAACTCGCCTTCATCTACTTCTTCGTCTGAAGAAGTATCCGGAGTACGGGTAGTCAAAGTAGGTTGTTTAGGTTCTGCGACCGGAGACCTGGGTGCTGGAATCTCAGGTTGAGGAATAGGGTCTGGAATTGCTGCAGGTTGGAGTGGAGAAACGACCTGCTGTGGTGGAAAACGTTGTCTATAGTCTGCCAACATGGCCTGTAAGTCCGGGATGAGGCTCAGTGGCAGATGGCTGGACTCTGAAGCCCGAGACTGCCTCTGGTATGCTGTACGATGAGGAACTACAAAGTCTTCTTGATAGTAATTCTCAGCGTACTCATCATCCTCCTCAGCATCCTGACATTTAATATTTAATTCCGAAGGATGGTGAGCTATCCCAAACGCTCCCTCGTTGTCATCATCATCAAAGTCATCCTCCTCCTCATGAGCATAAGTCTCTAGGAGATGAGAGGGCGTAAGTGGCGAGATATAAGAACACTCTTGCCTCAGGTAAGATGTTAGTTGGAAAGTTTTTGAAGAAATAGGCATAGAAAATGCCTGTATTGTGACAAGAGGCTTTGTAGAAGCAGTGTCTATTGATCTCGTGACACTGTAGGCAATGGTGACATCTGTGAATTGTTGTAGGCGTCGACACTGGCTTAGTTATCGGGACCATCGTCGACGGACTCGTTGTCGACAGACCTCTCGTCGACGGACCTCTCGTCGACAGACTCGATGGAGGCATCGTCGACGGTACCTTAGTTGACGAGTGTTTCTTCGACGACGACGAGGTTGTCGTCGACGGATCGTCGAAGATAGTTCTTTTTGCCACAATGGAAATCCTAGTTGATAGGAGATGTGATAGCTGTGGTAGAAATTGTCGCCGTCGATGAGGGGGCAGAAGATGTAACAGATGGTAGTTATAGGAAAAGCTGAGGAGGCAGAGCAGCTTTTACTCACAGTTTTATGCTTTTTAGATTCCTTGAGAGTTGAGGCTTCAGGGAGAGAAGATGGAGATCTCTGTGAAGAGCCCAAAGTGGAGTGGGAGGTTGTGACATATTTTCTCCCCTCACTTTTAGAATCATCTTCTGATCTTGCTCTTTTACTGGAGGTTGAAGCTCTGTCGTCATCATCAGCAGAAGAAGATGTGAGCCATAAAAGGACTCTGGCCTCCCTATTCCTTAAGGTCTTAGAAGGGAAGGTGCGGCAGATCTTACAATTTTTTGCCTCATGCTTCGGATAAAGGCAATAAAAGCAGTCCTTATGTTGGTCATCAACATAAACTCTTTTCTTTTCGCATGTTCTGCAAGGTCTAAACAAGGCCTTCTTGTCAGACATCCTGAGGTAGAGAAAAAACTGAGTAGACTCAAGGAGACTCCCTTCCACACGACATGCAATGAAAATCTGAGGAGAACTGGCTCTGCAAAGAGGGTTCTAGAGGGTGCTATGAGCTGATTGGTTGGAACAAAGACTTTAGTCTTTTAAGCATAATGAGGTAGATAGGCTAATACAATCTAGGCCTCAGGCCTTTCTCTTAGGGCCTACTACTGTAATTTACCTTTGGCACTGCATTTTTATATACCGTGGGACTCCCGCCTCGGTGACGGGGAATGATTCAGGCATGTGAATCTATTAAAGATACTGGATAACTATGGACTTCCTTTTTTCTGCCCCTGGGTTCACAGTCTTTACAACTTTCTTATGACTTCTTTCTCGATTCTCCTAGCTTGCCTTCATGATACAATTCATTATTATCTAGATGCCAGGACAAGAAGTGTGTTTATATGAAAAAAAGATAAGAATAGCCGATCCATGGGTTCCCATTCTGTTATCAGGAAACATGATGAGACTCTCTACGACTAGCACAAATTGGCGTGGTTGCAAACAGTCTAGTAAATAAATAAATAAAATTATGATATACCCTGGAGAAGTTCTCTCACATGCCCCAATGCCTACACAAGAAAACGAAACATATTTACACATCATATCAAGCATTATCTTTGACCATGTTTTTCTTTCTCAGTGCACAGCAGAGCAGGAAGATAATGCTAAATAATCAACACTCACCTATAAATGCCTTCAACGATGATGAGGATTTTTTTCCAACTTCTGTGGGTTCGAGGCTGGCCGTAGACAACAGCGTCTCTGAGCAACTTCTCCAGGCTCTTCATGTCTTGGAATAAAAAGATACAAATTTTGCAACAAAGATAACTCTTATTTACTTAAACATGCATGTATATTCATCTTTGTGGATAGTGACTGCAAGTCACAATTAACTTCAAAACTTAAGTCTCAGAAGAGAAACTTGACAGATTATTAACACATTAGGAGAAGGTACAGTAGTAGAACACAGGCTTTGACCCACGTTTCACTCCTAGGCAGACTGCTACCAGAGAATATATTCTGTCTCAATATACCAGCGACCTTTATAATCAGGGCTTCTGAAAATATGCAGCAAAGTACGACCAAATTATGAGGCAGTGTTGATTAAATTATGCGGCACTGAAAATCAAACTATGCAGCGAGAAAAAGAAAAGAATGCAGCATATTATGTGATTAAAAGTAGACCATGCAGCGTTTTTTATGGCACTGCCATCTAGCTGTTACCTAATAACAGACATTGATATAAAAGGGCCCAGTGCTATACAAAATACGTCTCTGAAGAAATAAAAATAAAAATTCTGCATATCCTATTCAAAATGTCATCCACCACCAATGATGCAAGTGGCAGAAATCGAACCCATACATACACGCTTCTTTCAAAAGCAGCGTCTCTTTGATCTTATACACTCAATATGCATGAGACCGATTACAGAGCAATTACACCCAACGTGCTTTCTTTACCCACATTAAATTCACAAGCACGACCCGAGTGAATATTTGGGAATTGTCACATTCCCGCAAGAGACCAACCGCTGCTTACCACAAGAACCCCTGGGCAGGCCACACTGTACTAAAGCCTTGAAAAATCCCCAGGCAAACTGGTCAATGAAGGGGCAAACGAGTGGTGGCGAAGGCTATTGAAGTATACAATTAGAGGACTATGGTAATATTTCAGGATGAAACGAAGAAGCAATAAAATACTGTTGATTAACCACTGAAGTCCTCCTTCCTGAATATATGAAACATGATAATACTATATGCTCATGTACGCTGATATCCTGAAGATAAAAAAAACCTAAGTGTAATTTACTGCAATTTGCAAAGTGAGATATTGTGAATTCCACTGTTAGACACCCTCCTCTATTAAACTGATTTAAAAGAGGTCTTCGGTTTCAGTTTTGCACACTGTTCACCTGAAGGTCTCCAAAAGCACCCCTTTAAACAGGAAGCACTCCTGGAGAACAGTATGTACATTTTATATTCACTACATTATAGCATTTGCAGAAGTCCGAGTGGCCTCCTGAAATAATTGCTGCTTAGGGAACAGCGTCTTTGTAAATATGGATATGGCCCAAAACAACTCTTCTGTGCGGTCTAGGCAAAAAATCCCCCTATTTTAATGGCCAAAAAAGCAGTCAACTGCTGAAAGGTAACCGGTTTTTGCAAACATTTCAAGATACTGCTTACACCAAATACGGAGCATTTTTAAAAAAAAAGTATCCAGTCAAACTAGATTTTTATGTTTTGCCTGCTAAATCTCTTGAATTTAAAATATATTAAAAGTGGGTTCTTATCAGTTCCCGGTGCCGAATTACTGTCTCCACCCACTGTTGTGTGGAGCTGATTTTTTGTTTACTTTACCAGCCTGCACACATTGAAACAGCTGTGCTACATTCCTGATCTTTTCATCCGGACGCCACCAAGGAGTATTCATTTGATCTCACTCAACATTTTATGTGGACTCAAGTTCTTGAACTCGATTTTATGACTTTGTTTGGGCAGTTAAATTGGTGTGCCTGCACGAGCTATGTGAAGATCTCACCTAACTGCCTCCCTATATTGGAAGAACAAGACAACACTGCCATCTACTTTTTCATTTTTTTTAATTGAAAATAAAAATTGGTCTTTTATATATTTTCTATTTAGGTTTTATGCTGCTTCGGTACTGAACCAAGTACAGGTAGTCAACTCTGATTTCAGCAGCTTATTATTAATCACAAAGGCGAAACCTAATGGTGCACACCTCAAGTGTGGGCACTGTGGTAAAATTGTGCATTGTCATGGCCCTTTCCCTATGTACAAAGCAGCCATCTCATACTTAAATTCTATAGGTGCATCTTTTCAGCTGCAATGATCAGTGATTGCAGAAAGCAGTGTTTGTGCCACGTAGCGTTACACATGGAATGATGTTTTCTTTGCAAAACTGAGAGGGGAGGCCTGAATTTTATCACCATACCAAATGTAATGCAACGGCCCTTGGCCAGCAGACTACACTCAGGCCATCTCACAAATGTGTAAAGCCTTGAGCTAAGTGGGGGCCAGCCTGACTGCTGTGGTGTCCTCAGTGCTGCAGAGGCTGAAGGTGGGAGTGGCTCAGTGAGGCAGCCATGAACATTATACAGGTGTACTTGGCTGCAGACAGTGCAATCGATCCCTTGTGCTGTACTGCTGCAAGCTCACTATGCTGTAAACCTCTTTACAGGTCTCTGCCATGTGACCTCTACAACCATGCGTCTGTCCCACCCTCCACGCAGACTGGAGAATACAGTAGCTTTATATAAACTACACAGTTGATTACATACATACATATATATATATATATATATATATATATATATATATATATATATATATATATATATATATATATATATATATATATATATCTCAAGCATTTACAATGCAATGGTCTCGGCATTCTTAAATAAAGTTAGAGCTATTGGCATTGCTCATGACATTTTTATTTATGTTTTTAAAGCATAAATAAATAGCTTTTACATTTACAATGCCAATAGCAGGGCAGGAGAGCAAGCACAACCAACGAAGGGGCGGGGGCAGGAGAGCAAGCACAACCAACGAGGGGGCGGGGCAGGAGAGAAAGCACAACCAACGAGGGGGCAGGGGCAGGAGAGCAAGCACAACCAACGAGGGCGGGGGCAGGAGAGCAAGCACAACCAGCGGGGGCAGGAGAGCAAGCACAACCAACGAGGGGGTGGGGCAGGAGAGCAAGCACAACCAACGAGGGGGCGGGGTGAGGAGCACATATGCACTCTGCTTAACCTTCTTCCTCCGCTTAAGCTTCTGCCACCTTCTTCCATCGCAAGATCACAGACATCCACGACAGCTTCAACGCCACGACCGCCACGACAACCACAGAGACCTCTGCCCCCACGGCCACCATCCGCACCGACCCCCTGCTCTCCTGGACCAAAACATAAACGACGACGACACCATCAAAATCATGAACACCATCCACCCCGGATCTCCGTCAGACCCATACCCACACCACATCTTCAACAAAGCCAGCTCCACCATCGCACCCCATCTCCGGAAAGCCATCAACCTCTCATTCGAGACAGCAACCTTCCCGGAGAGCTGGAAGAACACCAAAGCTTTACTCAAAAAACCCAAGGCTGACCTCAAGAACTTCCGGCCCATCTTCCTGCTCCCGTTTCCGGCAAAGGTCATCGAGTAGACCGTCAACAGACAACTGACCCGCTACCTCGAGGAGAAAAACATCCTGCATACCAGTCCGGGTTCCGAGGCAACCACAGTACCGAAACTGTCCTCATCGCCGCCACGGATGACATCAGGGCCCTGCTAGACAACTGAGAAACCGCGGCCCTCATCCTCCTGGAACGGTCAGCCGAATTCAACACAGTATGCTAGCGCACCCTACGCACACGCCTCCACGACACAGGGATCCAAGACAAGGCCCTAGACTGGACCACCTCCTTCCTCTCCAGCAGAACCCAGGGCGTCTGCCTCCCCCCTTTCCGCTCGGAAGCCACCGAGATAATCAGCGGCGTACCCCAGGGCTCATCCCTCAGCCCAACACTCTTCAACATCTACATGGCACCGCTCGCCCACGTCGCCAGACTGCATGACAACATCATCTCCTACGCCGACGACACCCAGCGAATCCTCTCCCTCACCAAGGACCTCCACACCGCCAAAACCAACCTCCACGAAGGAACGAAAGCAGTCACCGAGTGGATGAAGAATAGCCGACTGACGCTCAACTCAGACAAGACGGAAGTCCTCATCCTGAGATCCACCCCCTCGGCCTGGGACGTCTCCTGGTGGCAGACTCCACTGGGAACAGCTCCAACACCCACCGACCACGCACGCAACCTAGGATTTATCCTCAGGTCTACCCTCTCAATGACAAAGCAGGTCAACGCCGTCTCGTCCTCCTGCTTCAACATCCTCTGCATGATCTACAGGTGGATACCCACCGAAACAAGAAGAATGGTCACCCAGGCCCTCGTCAGCAGCAGGTCGGACCACGGAAACGCCCTCTATGCAGGAGCCTCAGCCCAACTCCTGAAACGACTTCAACGCATCCAGAACGCCTTTGCAAGCCTGATCCTCGACATCCCTCGCCACAGACACATCACACCCCACCTGAGAGACCTGCACTGGCTCCCCCTTAACAAGAGGATCACCTTCAAGCTCCTCACCCACGCACACAAGGCACAACACCGGACCAGCATACCTCAACAGAAGACTCCGCTTCTATACCCCCACCGCCAGCTCTGTTCCACCGAGTTCACCCTCGCCACAGTCCCCCACATCCGAAGAGCGACTTCCGGTGGCAGATCGTTCTCCCATCTCACCGCCAAGATCTGGAACACCCTCCCCATCCCCCTACGGCAGACACAGGACTTGCTAACCTTCAAAAGACTCCTCAAGACCTGGCTAATCTAGGAGTACCAGCTTCACGCCCCACCCCCCCCCCCCCACCCCCCCAGCGCCTTGAGATCCTCACGGGTAAGTAGTGCGCTTCACAAATGATCTGATTGATTGATTAACATACACCATGTTTCCTGTATTTTACATGTATTTTATGCTCAATATACTATGATCTGCCTGCATTTGAGGTTTTTTTTTGCTTTACGTTTACTTTATGCTGTGTGTCCTCCTTGCGCTTTACTCTTCGTTTATTTTTTACGTGTATTCTACACTTTGCGTGTGCTCGATGCTCTTAGTATACTGTCTGCACGTTAAGAACTTGGCTTTGTAGTCATTGCGTACTTTACTCTGGGTCTGAGTGTACTTGTGGATTCTGCTTTTTTGAAACATTCTCTGCACATGCTGTGCGCCCATTGTTATACGCGCTTTGCTTTACCAGTGCTATGTTCTCCAGGTGTACATAATCCTGCATACTCCATGCACAAGCTTTGATGTCTTTAATGGCTAATGCAATGGATAAAATGCTGCATGGCTGAATACGTATAAGGTCCCAAAGGCGAGACCTATTTCCTCTGCAAATGCTTGTTTCATTTTCAGGTGGCACTCAATTGGGGTCCACTGAGCCCCTTTCCCCCTTGCAGGGCTTGCACTTACTGTGCACCACCCTGTTGTGTCACACACTCTTTACTTATGCGCCTGCGTATAGAATAGGGTGCAGATGCCGAGGCAGTGTTTCACCTATAAACATGGAGCGACTCTTCCATGCTAACGAGGAAAAGTCCCCTAAAGATAGCATTGGCACGCTGTGTGCACCGTATCTGTATCACAGTTGAGGGCGCACAGGAGTCTGCGCCTTCTTTTGTAATACTTCAGTGCCCCCGGGGTGCAGAAACGGGTGCACACGCGCGTTGCTCTCATGGGGCATTGTATGTTAAAGGGCCCCTGATGGTCTCTCTTTCTCCCAGAACCTCATTTCGTTTAGGTCTCACGTGACAGTGCATGCGTCATTCATGGCAACCTGCTGTATACAACAGACAAAAAACAACAAGAAGGGACTCGAAGGAGCGAAGGCACCTGTTAATTTGCTGTGCAACTGGTTTAGAGAAAATATTTCCCAGAAATGGCTTTAACGCGTTTGTAAGTGCGTTTGTAGACAGAACACTTTCATTCAAGCGTTCCATGAAAGTGTTGTGCTTTTCTGGATATTGATGACATGTTTTGAAAACAGAGCTCCTTGCAATGATTGATTACATGGAAGCAACTGTCAGATATGAAAATACACGGGAAGACAGCTGGGCAGGGCAACGAATTAAAAAGAACTTGTGAAGTGGTGCAAAGAGCAAAAACCTTTGCCTCATGCACAATCAGAAATACTAAAACAATGCATCATGATTGTATAGGTTTAGCAGAGTGAAAGAACCATATGTGTTGGATTTGTTGCATTTTTTATATTGTGTAATGTCAAGATGCACAAACTAAGCAAGCAGGAATATGAAAATAATTGTTTAGCTGGGATGCTCGATCTATGACGAACACTATTAGAGCTTTTAAAAAATCAGTGCATTCTGGGAATTGCAGCATTGTCTTTATTCAATTAACCAGCGTATTTCGTAAAGATTTGTAAAGGAAAAGTCCAGGCAACGATACACATGGCCAGATTCGAAAGGTATTTATTTGCATGTGTAAGTTTGGCTTACACATACAAATGGACTGTTTGCACTAGGCTCGTAAAAAAATGTACTCACACAAAGGTTTCCATTTCAGTAAACCTACACCTGTGTATGGAAGTGGACTTTCCACGATGGGAATAATCTGTAAGTGTAGACCAACATACACATTTAAATCAATTTCCTTGCTGGGGAGGGAAAACGCCACAATAACTGGGGATGGTGTAGGTAATGGACCACTGCATTTTTTGAAGAGTGATCATTCCATTTGGCTTCTGATCCTCTTCTTGGTGGCCCCCTGAGCTGAGGACATACCCATGCCGGTCAAATATGCAAAGAATCGTGGCGGTTAGTTTGATTCAAACCTCTTGTTGGCTTATGTTGACAAAGGTGCAGCATCCTTTTTAATTTTGAGTATGTGAAGAAAAATCCTTCCACTCCTTCCTACATTCTCGTGTAAAACTAACACAAAGACTCATCACCCCTAGACCAGACTACAGAAAACTCACTATTTCTGTGTCTACCGACTAGTTGAGTCACTACTTGTAAAAGGTACAAAATGCAAATGCCCGGTTGATTCTGAATCTGCCCTCGGGCCAAGCACTGCCTGTTTTTCTCAAAGATCTACATTGGCTATATGAACATAGATGCTACAGCTTTAAGGCACTTTGCCTGGTTCACATGGGATAACATCTCACTCCATCCAGCTGGATTACCTCCACCTTATACAAATTCCTGGTTAGTAAAAGTCCACTAGGCGGCTATGCCTTCTTCTTGACGGCCTAAGTATGGCACTTCCTTCTGTCCACGGTTCGAGCTATCTCTTCTTTAAACTCTCAGGAAGCACTTAAGACCTGGCTTTTCCAACAGAGATCGTATTTCCTCCCAGATGTGCAAGAACCCTTTATCGCCAGGATGTCCCATGGGGTAGCAGTGCACTCTATAAATTTCATCCATACATACATTTCAAAGAAGGCAGTGAATTAATCAATATGGAGATAAAAGTGTTACAAACTCCAGCAAAAGCTATTTGTCAAAGGAGGGTGATCAAGAATGGATTAGGCACTGACCCCAATATTTACTCCGCCTCAAAATACATTTTCTCAGCAAATGGTCTAAATTTAACATGCGCACGGAATCTACATTAAAACATGAATCCTTTATTTCTTCTGTCCGATCTTCCACCTTTCGCTCTAGTTGTGTCTTGCTTGTGTGTTTTCCTACAGTATGCTTCTTGTGTGGGACGTTATGGCTGTTGGCATGTTTGTGATTTGTGTGTGTGTCATTATTGTCTGTATGTTAGTTTGTAGACCTGGGTTCCTGGCTCTTACTGGCTTGTCCTGGCATCTCTTTGAAAGGTCTACCATTCCTAACTTTCCGTTAGTCTTGGAATCCTCAACCTCAACCAAATGATTCCTTGATTCCTGCCCCATCCATGATGTAGATATTCTGCTCTCTCCTGCATCCAGCACCCTCTAACCAGATGCTTAAGGTCGGCTACCAACTGACTCTACAGTTTAGGAAAACTCCTTCCATTCACAGGGGTCCTTCCTCACTCATCCTCTTTTGTTCCCTCCTTCGCACTTTCCTGTCACATCTAGCTCTTTGAGATGATCTCAGATCGACAGATCGACAAATAGTGCTATGAATCCACCAACAGAACATAATATGCCACTTAGTCTGTGATTATGGGTGCCTGCATAGCAGGTGTTCTATGTATATAGGTGAACATACGTCTGTGCACATAGGTGCATGTTTGTCTACTGTTCAATGTGAATGGATGTTTTTATTATTTTGCTGTCTTTGTATATGAATTTATATATCGACGTATGGATGTATGTTCTGCTTCTTAAAATTACACCTAATAGCAATGGTAGTGTTTGGTGTCAAATGCAGAGGCCTAGGGAAATGCACTAATAGAGGGACCAGGTAAGGCCTCATCTTGACAGCTGTCTTTATAGAAAAGAGTAGCTGTTTGTCAGAGACATCATCTTACAAATACACATGCATACCTCCTACATACAATACAGAGGAGTTGGATTTAGGCCACCCCCTTCAGTCACTAGTAATCAGCACTTTTAAAGTCATGCATTCGCCACATACAAAGTAGTTACTTTGAGTACCAGGGACTACTTTGGTGTGTACTTTTTTGGGCCCCAAACATTTTTAGCCTTTATCCTATTTTTGTTTTATATTGACGAGAGCCTGGCAAGAATAGATCTAACTCCAAGTGTCCATACAGCAAACCTCCATGATGTACAGACCATATCACACAGTATGTCAACATGGTTTAAGGAAACCTGCCTCAAGTTGTAAGGCATCAACCAAAAATGACAGGCAATGAAACCTAATGAAGGTTGCAGCAAAACCATCCACAAGTTCAGAAGCAGGACGCAGCACAGCCCTGCCTAGCAGAATATAGCAACAACAAAAACAACTATTGTGCAACCTGGAATCACTGGGAACCTGGGTATT
Source organism: Lissotriton vulgaris (assembly GCF_964263255.1). Taxonomy (NCBI): domain Eukaryota; kingdom Metazoa; phylum Chordata; class Amphibia; order Caudata; family Salamandridae; genus Lissotriton; species Lissotriton vulgaris. The sequence continues at coordinate 1,543,987,279 of NC_141694.1, read as the reverse complement.
TATACATCAAGCAGCAAATGTTCCCTTGGGAGAATCGTTTTCCACCTTAGCTTGTATGGCAAAAAGGACTGATACACTTCAATACGTTAGAAAAAGATTTTAATTACTCCATGTTTATCTCCAATATGCAAAAATATATGTAACAGGTGAACCACATAATGGCCCACAGAGTGAAGGGACAAAAGTGCAAAGGTTTGTTAGTGTTTCTTAAAAGTAACAACATTCCACTAGCATTTTTGACAAAGTAGTGTCACGGTTAAACAAGGCAAAAACCACAGTTGATGGACAGAATGTAGAACAATGTCTTACATTCACCCCAGTACAAAGATCTGGGCCTAAATCCATCGTTTTTTTGCACTCCACACCACCCATGAGGCACAGGGTCAGACTGATTTGCATATAGCCATGTCTGAACTGGGGTGGCAGAGTGGGCTAAAGAACGGTGATGGATTCAACCCAGATCTTTTGACTGGGTGTGAGTGTTTGATTGATTCAGATGCTCTGTCCATCACCACCCCCTTTTGTACCGCTTTTGGCCGCCATAAGTGTGGCAGACGTGAGTCCCTTGCTCACTTTGCCACTGGATTCAAGCAAGCCGGTCTGAAGACGGCTGGAATGCCAGAAACCGGTCCTCAGAAGCTTGTTTCCGGTGCAGGGAAGACATGGCTTGGCAGTTCGGGCTGGACTGTTCCCATGAGGCACAGGGTCAGACTGATTTCCATATAGCCATGTCTCAACTGGGGTGGCAGAGTGGGCTAAAGAACGGTGATGGATTCAAACCAGATCTTTTGACTGGGCGTGAGTGTTTGATTGATTCAGATGCTCCGTTCATCACCACCCCCTTTGGTACCGCTTATGGTTAAACAAGGGACTCAGGATTCTAGCTGTGTTATGACTCTACAATAAATGTATAGTCAATGAATTTGCTTGTCGACGTCTCGATCCATTCAGCAACTCCAATACAGGTATCCATCAGGATAAAGAGGGAGCAGTCTAATAGGAAAACATCCAGATACAGAGACCATTACTACGCAGTGGTCAGAAAATCAAACTTAAAAAGGTGAAAACATGCTCTCATGGAATACAATGGAAGGTGCCTGGGGGTAAACAACAAGTTGATCTACATGAATCTGTGAATGCAAGTATAAAAAATGATTTATATGATGCCAACGACCATCTACACACAGCCAGACCCAGATGCAATTTTCCCTATATAGATAGAACAATAATGACAAACATAACGCAAAGATTTTTTTTACTATTCCACTATACTCATAAGCAATAGAGTGGAACTGCACATCAAGCCGCTGCAGTTCCGGGTCTCATCGTATCTGTTGTAAACAAGAATTGGAATTGATGCTTAACGCCTTAACCGCGGCGGGCGTTCTATTAAGTGGGCGGGGCTGCGACGGCCGTCGGCCGCTCACAGCACTGGGGAGGGAGTGGCAGACGGGAACACGGAAGGGGTTAAATCGCGTAAAATAGTGAGCGAACGCTAATGCAACATTTGACCAAATAAAAGGAGAGATATTCTCCAATGTGTGAAATTGCTAATTCAATGACTCACTTCATAGTAAAAGATAATCCAGGTCTCGAAAAATGTACTGACCTACTTGCTAAGTCCAGTTAGATCTTATCAGGTCTTGGTATTTTTAGGGCCAACTGGCCCATTCTGACGAGGACTGAAGCTGGCAATGAACACACGTTGGAAAAAGAATGAGCTATAAAGATGCCTTTAGATCTTGTTTTTATCTTGTCATATTGCTGTGCATTCAAAGACAAAGGTCAAAGTCAGCTATTGTCTTCTTACAAATTGTTGCTTGTTTTATCCCAGAGGTTGCGGTTTACTTTTCTTTCTCTGACTACAAAGTTAGAAGCTTTCTAAAGTGAACTGTCTGACAATCATGCTTGGGTACAAGAAGTGTGAAATTAAAGGCTGCAGAACGTCCGTTTTTTTTTTACTAAAACACAACATTTAAATCGTTTGTAAATGAACTGTACAGGCATTTCCAAATATATTAATAGTTCCGAAAAAATTTTTTTTATAAATAATTCTGAAGTGTGATAGCAACTGAGATTGTGGTAGCAACAGAGATCAGTACACATTACATGGTTTTGCGCAAATTAAAATTATTTGCTGAAACTCGATGTCCACAGATTATCATTTGTACGCTAAATAGTTTTTCCAGTAAATTGCATGTCAGTGGGTACGTTTGTGGCCATTTCAATGGAAAATGTGCTGTCTGTAAATGACAGCGTGCCTCCACATCATGCTTTAGAAAAATCTATTAAAAGTGAGAGTTTATAATTCTGAACTGAGAAACATGCCTGCTTCCTCCTTAATGACAATGCTATTAGTGAACTGAGAGCAAAGTCAGGGGTCACGTATGCCCGATATGTAGATTACATTCTTATTATACATGGAGCAAATGTTTAGTCTATTAATGCAAACAAAAGAGTCTTTTGTAAAGCAAAAATGCTGAACTCGCATATTTGAAGGTGCTCTCATATGTGATAAAGAAAAAGGCAACTGTGAAATAAAATGTGTCTACGATCACACAATTTGAGACCAGTTTATGGATCAAGCACATTACAGTTAGGTAAAGAGTAGATTATTCATGTCACGAGACCTGCGGATCTGGTAATATTGTTATAATTTTTGAGGCCTGTAATAATTAGACAACTAATCTCGGAATTAAGTTGAAGCACTTTACAAAGTCAACAATATAGTCACAGTGAGTGTGCAAGTTAAAGCACGCCATCATGTATGGAAATATTGCTAGGAGTTTTCAAAAGGACAACTCTGTAGACACCACACGGGAGGCCAAAGATCCCCCGCTACACAAGAACAGCAAATGTTCCCATTACTAGATGTGTTCTCATCTGGAAGAAAAGGAGAGAATACTTTCATTTCCATCTCAAGAACACTGAACATGGCATGGCCATGCCCTCAAGTAATGGTGTACTTAAACGTACTGGATCCGAAGCTTGCAGAGAATCAGTGGAGCGATTTAGCCATGCCAGCACGATCCCTCAACTTATAGATGCAGGGAGAGCAAACGTAGCGTCACACTATCCGCTTGTAAGTTTCAAATCATCTTAAGTATACATGAGTCAACAATCTTTTTTGCAATCGCAGAGGCATCCTGGAAAATATGCATGCCCAAGTGCAATCTACATGGTATTCATACATGTTCCTGCCCAAACTGAGAAAGAAAACTTGCAGTGTAAGTGAAACTACATAACTAATATAAGAAAATTACAATGAAAATAGAGGCGAGACTCTCAAACAAAAAAGGCCAAGTAAGCTAAACAAATTTTAAAAAGTCACAATCACAAACCTGATGCAAAATGGCTTCTTCTCAAAATAGTTTTCCTTTTGCTGGTAACTCTTTCCTCTCCACTGACTGCAGTCCTTTCAGAATCCCTATCTTGCTAGGCAATTTTGCACTAGGCTTGTGATTTTCTGATTTTTCACTTACATTGTCCTTTCTTGAATTATTCATCAGCTTGGTTACATTGTGCCATTGCCTTTACATTACACCTTTGGTGACGGGCCATAAAGTAGTTTCCTAATGGGACCGACCAGTGTGTCCATTGGTGCCCCACCTCCCTCTTTCCCCAGTGCTTTGGGCTGCAGGAATGCTTACTACATGCTGCAGAAAGACTCTGCCCTCTCTGTGCTCCCTTCATATTCAGAATGCTATGTGGTCAAGATAACCAGACATCTCGGATTTCCCCAGTCAGTCTCAGTTTTAGTATGGAAACATTTTTTAACTGCAACCTTCAGAACAGATTTTTAGAGTGTTGGAAAGTTTACGGCCAGTGCCACCCAGTGGCGGCTGCTGCCGATCTATAGTGGTAGAGTGGTTGGGGCGGCGTTGGAAATAAAATTAAAACAAGCATTTGCAATGCAATAGGTCTCGCATTTACGAGAGTTTGTGCTATTGGCAACACAATAGCTTAAACTCTCGCAAAAGCGAGACCTTTTGCGTTGAGCCCATCTGATAGCCAGAGCAATGAAGCTTATGTGGAGAGCACCCTTCATAGGGGGTACCACAGAGATCACTCACGTAAGCATGTGCCCTGGAGCTCCTTGCATTGACACAGTCCATTGCGGCCATCTCAGTGCCAGGAGGTCGTATTCCCCTCCTCACTCACCTTCTGTTCACTGGAGGGGGGGGGGGGCAGGCCGCAGCACACCAACAGCAGAACACAAAGCACCAGCAGCAAGAATCTGGTGGCCATCTTCCGTATATAGTAATGATCAAAACTTCCTACCATGGTAAAAGACACACCCCCAAGCCGGTCATCCGTGACGTCGAGTAAAGTTGGTTTCTGGTGTATCCAGAAACTGTGGAAACAAGAAGAGTGGCTAGGCAGGCAGGAGGCCTGTAATGGCAGCGAAAGCAGCAGCGTCCGCCCTTTCTCCTGGGGGGTGGGGGAAGGAGGCAGCTCAAGCGCAGAGAAAGCGTACAGCAGCCACGAACATCAAGCGTGGTGTGCCACTGCATAATTGCGTTCAATTTTAATTAAAAATTATTTGGCGAGCCACGCTATTTCAAACGCATGTAACCGCCATTGTTCAGCTGAAAAATATACTATGTCGTGAGCAGTTAATAGCGCGGCCGCCATGCTTGGGTTAAAAGGCAGAACATAAGTTAAAGCAAGGCCACGCGACTTAAAAAACAAGCACACACAACACAAAGTCTTGCAATCACAAACAAAAAATATGCGATTTCTAATCTAAGCATTAAGTGAAACAGATTTCTAACAGCCACAAGGACAGTGGAAGGAGTCAGGCAAAACTAGAGATTTGCGAGTGGAGTTTAAAAAAAAAACAGCTGGGAGAGCGGAACAAGAAGAATGCGAGGCATGTGTGTATGCAGTAGCATGCAGGGCCTTGCAGCGGGCGACTGACTGTGTGCAACATAAAAACAGGACAAAGAGGTAGTCGCCGCTGTCACTCATTTAACAACACATTTAGTGCACGCTCGTCGCTCGAGTACTCTGTGTGCTCTGCACTCTCACTAGCCCTGGGAAACATCACCCCATAAATCAAAGGATAAGCTGCCCCCACTGCTAGGATTCTCGCTGCTGCTGCGGTGGGCGTGCATACACGCAGGGCAGAAAAAAAAACAAGCTGCACGGAAAATAAAGGAGCACCGACGCTATAGTTACCACTAGGTGTGCTGTCAAAATAAAGCAGCTGAAGCAGCGGGCCTGCACGTAGTGAAAATCATTAAAGGAAAGAGTGCTCAGAGACTTAAAAACACGTACTGTGTAACAACCGAAGTAAAGGGGTCAGTCACCATGGGAGGTTACAATTGAAGACAAGGCGGTACTAAGGCGGGACCAACAAGCCTACTAAGGAATCAGAAGTCAGCATTTATGAAGGACAATAACACAAGCCAATGACAAATATGGGCGGTGAGTGGGCGGGGCTTCTCCTCCTTACTCCAGGACAACAAGTCTCGCAGAAAGGCACATGGAGCTGACTCAGGCTCGACCTAATGAAAACCCTTACCTGCCGCTCCATTCCCGCTGACACTGTCGGCCGCCTTGTTGCTCCTCTCATCTGGCCCGGAAGTGGCTGGGCCTCAAAGCACAGGCTCCCCACCCAATCAAGAGGCTGCTCTCATGCTATGCCTGCAAGACAGCAGCACCAGGATTGGTCTGAGCGGGCTGGTTTGCTGCTGAGATAGTGCCAGGGAGCCTGTGGCATTTCTCCAAACGGGTTGTGCAGCACAGCTGGGTTGGAGAAACTTAAGTGTGCATGTCTGTTTGGCCAGCAAAACTGACATAAGCTCTTATAAGTACTCCTCCTCCCTCCCATGGCCTGCCTGGCCCCGCCCTATACTCATACTTTGGACTCCATCACAGCTCAGACAGTGATAAATTAAATATTAGTAAAATTGTGTATTGTCATTTTATTTAACATCTGGTGGCTCTGGACAGTGGGGCGACGCTCCTCTGCCATTACGGAGGAGCCGCCCCATGTGCCATCACACTCAGTGTGCGCACTTTCTTATATACCAATTCCATTTTCATTGTCACCCTTTAGTCCTACTTCTATGTTTGACCAGTCCCAGTTTTTCCTTTTGAAAAACCCCTATATGTGGGGTTCCTGCTGCTGCTTCCAGGCAAGTCAATTTACCAACTACTATAAAGAGGCGTTGCCTCACGAGGAGTGGGGGGCGGGGGGGGGGGGGGGGGGGTGTTGGGGTTTCATATATATTAGTATCTGAAAAGGCTGGGTTTTATTGCATTCCTGGAGATTAAAGGTGATCTTGCCCTGCTGTTACTTGCTGGGTTACTTAGCCACTGTGTAGCTGTGACGTAAGTTACTTTAGGATGTTCCTTATAGGGTCCCTTGTCTGTACGAATGAATGGTTTGTCATATCTATTTACGGCTATTACTTTTTTTGAGCTTCTTAAAATAGCAAGACCTATTGTCTTTGCCAATACTTGTATTATTTGTCAAGGGCTAAATCAGAAGTGAATCGATCCGCCTAAAACACAGCATCTAAATGATATTACCCAAGAGCAAACCTGAAGATTAAAGCGCCGCGTCTATGGTTTCTTCCCACCTATTAATAATAATCAGCACAAGGCAGTTGTGGATAATCCGGTTACTCAAATCATTAAACGAGCAAAGACCGCCACAGCGTTCCCCATTAAAATCGAGGCACCAGGGATAAGGGTGATTTCTGCTTCAATTGTATTTAGACTCCGTTCTAACAGCGCTAAATAATTGGACAGGGAAGGAAGACAGATAAACTGTAAACAAGTATCCACTGCTTGGTTGAAATTTTGGGTACTGCATCTCTTAACCACTAGATGGCACTCAAAAACAAGAAAATAATATTTGTCAAGTACGCATTTATATTGATTCACACCAACCCAAACCAATGCGCATTTCTCCTTATATCCCCAGCGGTATGACTCCGCAAAACGTTAGTTTGAAATTATAAATGCTAAATTGGAGTTCTACATACCTTTCGAAATGGAGGTAATAATGATTCCCAGAAAAATAAAACACGAAAAAATGAAAATCTGGGAGGTGGTTTGTAGGAAGGAGTTATTGTAGCGTTTTTATAACATTTCTCATTTAATGTCACTTCAAGTTTATTTTTATGTGAAAGCTTGAGCCACTAACGGTGTTTAGGAATAACAGGTTATAAAAGTCGGAAACAACTTATAACATATTTTGGACTTTTATAGAATTCACACAAGTTCACTGGATCATACAATTAAATCGCCAAAGGTTGTAGAGTCCAGGAGTACTTCATAACATCATGCAGGTCTACACTAGACCTACAATTTACGTAGGTGGTGTAAAAGTGAGTTTGCACACTAATCTTTTTTCCTCATTAAATATGAAAATGTTATCTTTCCTTTCCCCGCCCCTTCTTCCAGAATGGGAAACTCAAAGGAAAACATTTGTGACCACCAACAAAGTTCCGATTTTGGGAATGTGCACAAAAGTTTGCATTTCCATTCTTACGCTCCAAATTACCCGGTCCCTCACCACAGCAATGCCACAACATTAGTACAATCACAAAAAAAGCAGATTTATCGAGACAAGTAATATGCATCATGGTCAGGAATTGATTTTCATTTTACAAGTGCAATTTTTCCTTTTAAGCAAATAATAATAATACCAACAAAATTACTATCTTCATTATCAGACTTTGTTCTTTAGAAATTATGCTTCTTAACCTCTGCAACTGTTTTTCATTGTGTTCGTTGTTAGACGCCACCAACTTCTGTGCGGTTAAAGGCCGCGCATACGCAAGACGTCAAAAGAAAAACCAGCCAAACTCGTTCACTCTAGAAACTAGCACTGACATAGCCAATAGGTCTCGCTTTTTTGACCTTATAATTTTTTGGTTATGCATTATAATGTCCTTTGTGCAACCATATAACTTTTAGCATGGCTAAACACTTTAAATTTTTCCAAGGCTGAGTTAGTGAGAGTGAGTTAGTTATTTAGGTAGTGAGACTGACTTAGTTATTAGTGAGAGATAGTTGGAGGTTAAGTTATTGAGAGATTGTTGGTGAGCTATTTAGTTATTGCGAGTGAAAAGAGTTTGTTATTGATAGTTTGTTAGTGTGAGTGATGCTGTTGTGGCCTTAAACGATATAGGTGTGGTCTTAGGTGACGCCATGGAGGTTCTGAGTGTTGCTATAGTTGCACTGATTGATGTTGTGGTGCCTCTGAGAGATGCTGTGGTGGTGTTGTGTGATGCTGTGGTGTGTTGTGTGATGCTGTGGTGGTGCTGAGTGATGATGTGGTGGTGCTGAGTGATGCAAAGTGATGCAGTGGCTGTGCAAAGTGATGCTGTGGTGGTGCTTAATGATGCGGTGGTGGCGCAGATTAATGCAGTGGTGGCGCAGACTAATGCTGTGGTGGCGCAGATTGATGCTGTGGTGATGCTTAATGATGCTGTGGTGACACAGATTAAAGTTCTGGTGGCGCAGAGTGATGTTGTGGTGGCGATTAATGATGTTCTGGTGGCAATGAATGATGTTGTGGTGGCGATGAATGATGCGGTTGTGGCCTTAAACGATATTGGTGTGGTCTTGAGTAACGCTGTGGAGGTTCGGAGTGTTGCTCTAGTTGCATTGATTGATGTTGTGGTGGTGCTAATTAATGTTGTGGTGCCCCTGAGTGATGCTGTGGTGGTGTTGAGTGATGCTGTGGTGGTGCCAAGTGATGCTGTGGTGGTGCTGTGGTGGTGCCAAGTGATGCTGTGGTGGTGCAGAGTGATGCTGTGGTAGTGCTTAATGATGCTGTGGTGTCGCAGATTAATGCTGTGGTGTCTCCTAGTGATGTTGTGGTGTTGATGAGTGATACTGTGTGTTTGTTCTGAGTGATGCTGTTGTGGCATTGAGTGATGCTGTGGTAGCACATAGTGTTATTGTGTTAACCCCGAGTAATGCTGGGGTGGTGCTGAGTGATGCTATGGTGTTTTCCTGAGTAATGTTATGGTGGTGCTGAGTGATGCTGTGGTGGTGCTGAGTGACACTATGGTGCTGTATATTAATGCTATGGCTGCACAAAGTCATATTGTTGTGTCCCTAAATGATGCTGTGGTGGTGCAGAGTTATGCTGTGGTGGTGCTAAGTGATAGTGTGGTGTAGTTCATTGATGCAATGTTGTCTTTGAGTGATGAAGTGGTGTCGCTGAGTTAAACTGTAGCGGTACTGAGTGATGCTGTGGTGGTGCAGAGTGATGCGTTGGTGATGCTACGGTGGTCTTGAGTGATGGTGTGGGGGAGCTGAATGATGGTGTGGTGGTGCTGAATTATGCTGTGGTGACAATGAGTGATGCTATTGCAGCAAATAGTGATGCTATAGTGATACTGACAAATGCTGTGCTGGCGCGGAGTAATGCTGTGGTAGCGCATAGTGAGGCTGTGGTGTTCCTCAGTGATGCTGTGGAATTCCAGAGTGATGCTGTGGTGGTGCTGACTGTTGCTGTTGTGGCACAGAGTTCTGTTGTGGTACTGCTAAGTGATGTACTAAGCTACAGAGGAGGCCACCAAGTGTGCACCGGGACTCGGGAAAGACACAGATGGTGAAGCAATATCACGGATGCCTGGCTAAATGCTTAATTCCAGCTATACTCTCACTAATGTTCAAGCACAGAGCAAAAATAAAAAACATGCATGCACAGGTTGTAGCCAAAGTAATTCGAAATATATACCATAGATGTTACTGTAGTTATTTGCAAAAGTGAGCTGCTAGTGTTCTACTTTAATCGCTGTATGTAAAATAATGTGGCGCTAGAGGTAGTGATGTTTATTTATATGTTGTAACACTTTTCTTGCTGTATTTCTGTAATGTGTCTGTGCCGTTCATAAATTGTACTTTTTTGTGAACCTTGTTGTAAATGTGTAGCAAAGTCTTAAATGCATGTGTAGGTGGGAGTTATATAACTCAGCAAGGGGTTGGAGGAGCATAATTCACGAGCTGGAAGGCAAAGTAATTCAAAATATATACCATAGATGTAACTGTAGTTATTTGCAATTGTGAGCCGCTGGTGTTCTACTTTAATCGCTGTATGTAAAATAATGTGGCGCTAGTGGTGGTAACGTTTATTTATATATTGTAATACTTTGCTTGCTGTATTTCTGTAATATGTCTGTGCCGTTCATAAATTGCTGCACATTTACAACAAGGTTCACAAAAAAAGTACAAAATCTAAAATAAAATGCATGTGTAGGTGGGAGTTCTATAACTCAGTAAGGGGTTGGGGGAGCATAATGCACGTAAAAGGAAATGCAAAAAAAAGATGCAATTCAATTAATAGTGTAACTTGTGGCCAAGGCTGTCTTTGGGGAAATAGCACATGGGTTAAAAAATGTTAACAATAAAAACTACCCTAAAGCTGACAAAAGGGAAGGTGAGAAGGGAGGGGGTAGTGATAGCAGAGAGCAAGGGGGTGGGGGAGCATGAGTCACGCTCTGCTAAGAAGCTGACGAGAAGGGAGCGGGAGAAGGGAGGGGGTACTGAGAGCAGACAGCAAGGGGTTGGAGGAGCATAATTCACACGCTGGAAGCCTTAATGAGCCATGAAAGAAAGGCAGACGGCGGCTGCATGTGTGCATGAGCGCGTAACCGCAAGCTTTAGGCCAGGAAAAGCCTGTGGTAGCACTTTCAAAAGCCACTTACTAAATGTCTCACAGAGCAGCACATGCGCTGGCTCAGGCGAGACCTAACAAAAACGACTCTCAAAGGTTCACTCAAACCCAACTCAAAGTTCAAGATCCTATGAAGCGTTCACCACCGCTGACTCCCCCTGTCAACAGAATCCAAGGTAGAAGTTCTTCTCAATCACATACACCTCCAAATTACAATGACGCTGCATTTAGCAGAACCCATTCGAAATCAGTGTGAAGGGCTAGCGATCAGTGGTACAACATAGAGATAGACAATAAGAAAAAAAGTGCCTGCAACGTTGAAACAACAGAGGAAACCCTAGAAGCAACCACGAGAGACGTGTTAAGGTCATCTGTGAGAGAATATTTGGAAAAACAGGAAATTAGGAACATGGATTTCATATGGACATGGACTGACATCAAAATGTAATGACTATGAATTGACAGTGTGCATAGTAGAAAAAGTAGATTTATTTTATTTAATATTAATCTTGAAAAAAAAATCTTTATATAGTATATAATTTATAAATACATAATATTGTACACATTCATTATTTTAGATTCAACTGTGCAGTTTATAATCTTTTTTTCTTTAGGTCACAGTACATTTCAAATGTTTATAAAATAGATAAATAAATCAAAAGAGGTTAAAAAATACAAAATAGTTTAGTATTGGTCTGAGAACATGGCTAGAGGTAATTGGTAAATGCTACGTGCGTTTCGGCTATTAGCCTTCATCAGGAAGCCATGATGTATATTCCAAATGTACCAGGAAATGGTTACCGCAGTGTCCGCTAGTATGCAACTCGGATCAATGCTAGAACTCCTCTATAATAACATGATTGAACTCTTCACTCTGTTCCACGATTAGATGGTCATGGAGGAGTTGAGAAGTTATCATATGGTTGTCGGTGATATAATAGGCTGGATAATAGAACACTGGATTCAACTGGGAGTGGTACCGGAAGGATTAACGATTGCCGGGCCTCAGTGTAATGAAGACTTGTTATTTAAGTTTAGATGCGTCTGAGGCCGTCAGCATGGGTGATACATGGGAGATGCGAAATGTGAGAGAATACCATACAGCAGTACAACAGGCAAGTAACTACTACACTACTAGAATTAATCACGTGTCAAACAATACTAAAGTTTTACAAAATATATTAACAAGGGGTCTAAGATAATGTCTGATCAACCTTGTTAGAACTCCAAGTACTTTCTTTGAAAATAAAAAATCTTAATATCTGAACATATATTTTGTACAAAAAACAGATACATTATCCTGCAGTGTGCTCACAACAACTAACATTGAAACGTCATTGTTTTCAACAATGAGCATGGAGCAGGGGCTTAAACTAGCCAGTAAGCAGAAAGCTTCAGTTTTTTCTGTGGGACCATGATTGGGCTGCACCATAAAAGACAACTCCCACGCACTGGGCTCAGTGATTACGGGAACATTGAACATTTCACCTCATCAAGGAGCAGTACCTGAAGCAGGAGTCAATAAGAAACAGAAGAAACCTTTTGCCGGCCTTACAGAATTTATCATTAATCCGTAAAATCTTGGAAGCGGATGCAAGACTTTGTAGAATAAAACAACCCTCTACAGGACAATAGGGCATCAGACCAGGAGTACGAACGCATTCATTTTCAAACACCGATTAATTTTGACCTGTTGGTGGCATACAATACAGCTGACCACAAAGCAATACTGGATCGCTTCAAAAAGTTGGTATTAACAGAAGAGCACGCCAGTGAGGCCAATCTTTCTAAGCAAATTGGAGCCACAAAATAAACATGGACTTGAGTTGGGGTGGAAAAGTTCTCTGCATGGTAAAGATGTGTACCTCTGCCCTGAGTGCTCAACTGTATCATTGTCTGGATCCGTAATGCTGATTTCTTCTGTCACAAGCACACACAGATCATGTGTGTGCAAAATGGCATATGCCTGTCTCATGGTCTTGTTGGACCAGGAGGGGCGCCCAAAGCGCTACTCTCAGTGGCGGAAGGCTACTGCCTTCACCAGGACTTAAACAGCACAAGTACGGTGGTGAAAACATACAGTGTGATGATCAATAGCAGTGACCAGGTCCTTTTTACCCCGAGTCATTGGAGTGAGGCTTACAGGCTCACTCACTTTTTTGAAGGTTCCGCTGCTGAGTGTATTTAACTCACCCATGGCCAACATCAGGTTGATGTAGAAGTGCATGCGTAGTGAAAACATGTGCAGAGTGCTTGTGAGCGTGCAAGACATACACTACAGAGGGTGCAGTGTGGAACAGTGTGCACATGGTAAATGTGTGTGCTTTGGCAGAGGGTTTTTAAAGTGATACATTCTGGTGCAGTACAGAGAGACTGTAGTACTCAACAGTATGTGCAGACAGTGTGTGTACTTCATGTGGAAATGCTGGTGGTAGCATGGTACAAGAGCACAATACTGGACAGTGGAGTGTGCTGTGGATCTAAGCAGAGTGCAGAAATGCCTCCACTTGTACATTGCTAGGAGGGCCTTGGGTTCCAATTTGAGAATCCCAGGCCTGCCTAGAGCCTTCCTGTGAGCTGGCTGGGACACATACTGGGTGAGGGGGAGCCGGGCTCTCCTTGTGCATTTCAAAGGGGCTCTTTGATTCAGTAACCGATCATAAGGAAAGGACCTGGACACACCTCAGGAAGAGGGCAATGAGGTTGATAAGAGAACATAAAGGGTAGGACTGAGGGCCAGGAATTAACCCTTGATGCACAGACCACTGTGGCGGACATCCAGGTGTGAACTCTGGACACTTCCATGAATCTTGTTATGGGTTAATCAGGTTCAGAGTCCTGCCTATTGTGACAGACATCTTTCAGAAGGAAGGAGGAAGAGGAGAGATGTCCACATCACAGAAGCAGAACCCCACAATAAAACTTCAATGGTCCAGACTGCAAATAACATTTTGTGTCTGGAAAACAACTATAAGTAGGGGAGTTTGAGTCCCCATACTTCGTCATTTGCCAAGCAGCCAGCCGGGCTGGAAGCTCTGTCTGTGACCAAGGACTAGGAAGAACCAAGCCAGTTAGTCTCTCTGCTGGGTGAGGGGCATCACCCAGGGAAACCAAAATCACTTGCCCTGGAGTCTGGACATCAGTGCCTGCCTGCTCGCCAAGACTGGTGTGCCTGTGAGGGAGAGGAGCGTGTTGGAGGAAGCAAGATCTAGAGGGGACGCCAGATGTGTGGAGCTCCTGTGTGTGGAACTGTGCTGCACCGATTGGGCAATTGCCCGTGTGCCACACTGTAAAGTTTGACAGCCCCGTATGCCAGGAGGGGCCGCTATGTACAACAGGACATTGCCCGTGTTCAGCGCTGTGGAAGTTGGCGATCCCGTATGCCAGGTGGGGGGCCGCTGAATGCTAAGAAACTGTCACATCGATTGGGCCGTCACCCGTGTGCGGGAAGTTGCTGCAACCTCATGTGCCAGGAGGAGCCACAGAGGAGGCAACCTGAGGCCAGCATGACCGGACACTGAGATTCTTTGGAGTAACCCTGTGTGCCAGGAAGGGCCACTCGAAGCAATGAGGCCGGAGGTCTGGGTCATTGCCCCTGACCCAAAGTGCTGCTATAACCAAGACGAGGGAGATTTTGTATCTGAGGAGGTACAAGGACAGAGGAGACACTGTTGGAGCCCAGCTGGAGCAAAGAGACTGCCCCCATACCTGAGTGAGGAAGAACAAGACTTACAGCGCGTGTCTGGAACCAGAGCAACTCAGATTGTCAGGACGCTGGTAAGCACGGCTCAGGAGAGAGAGCTTGTGCTAGCCAGGAGTTGCGCCTGTGAACGTGTGCAGCCCGACTTCGCCGATCAGACTCTGGACTGCACGTTATATTATGAGTCGTGTTCACTGATCTGAGTTTACATTTCCTTCCGGGGGAGCCTTATTTGCTTGCACTATGCTACCAATTGAGAGTCAGGTGCAGAAGAAGGCGCTTGACCCAACTGAGCAGGATCCATAGTAGGGTGGTCCCAGGGACACAAGGAGTGAACAGCCTCCCCCAGCTCGGTTTGGCCCCGTAGCCCTCTGTATGGGGTTCTAACAACTTGTCAACGTCTTTAGTGAAAAATATTAGGATGATGTCAGCATAGAGATCTCAGATGTCTCACCATCTGTTTTACTGGAGGCTGTGAACTAGCAGGATCCTATCCAATATTTGCAGGAGAACTCCAAAAACACATTTTTTGGGACAACCGAGAACAACAAAACAAAAACGATTTCTTGCCTGAAATATATATATATACTGTGGCGATGGAGAGCTAACTGTCTGAAAACACCAAGAGTGAAGTTCTCAGAACCTGGGACTCCATGGAGGAGATACCCTTCAGCTGACATATGCAAGTAGGAGCAATCCACGGGCAAGTACATGAAGTTAATTATCTTGGAATAAAGTTTAATGAAATAAAGGTGGTCAAGAACACCACCTGTTATGTAATGAATCTAATACAGCCAATTACTGCTTCATATTCATTACTATAATTCCTGTACAGCAAGTAACCTTAAACTAATGCATTTGTAGTGTTGAGTCTTAATTCCTGGGATCTCTGCCATGGGTAGTGTGACACTAAAGGGACAGGAAAACAGCAGTGATTGTAGAATCAAGGATTTTTCTTTTAACTAAGGAAATGTGACGAAATCACACTGACTTTCTAAGTACTACATTGGTTCTCAATGACAGAAGATGACATTCAAGTTACTCTGCATCACATCCAAGACAGGAGAGTAGAAGAGGCCCGAAGTATCTTTAAAATCAATTCCCTGCCTATATTTATGGGAGCAACCAGAGATCCAGTAAAGCAATCATGATCACTCAATCCAAATATGTTCTTAAGAAGCTTGCGAGAGATTGATACTAGAGCACAGCTATAGAACCTGTTGTTGCAAGACCTGAGGAACATAACAAATGTGGCAGTAATAATGAAATAACTGAAATCCTATGCATTTTAGGAGGCTTGCCCACCTATCAGCATAATGGCCTGGAATGACCAGGATGGTGCCCTACTAACAGAACAGGGCCTCAAGGACCATGAAAATATTGATCTGGAGTAAACCTCCAGGTGATCCCTGCCACAACTCAATCGTGTCCTTCCTCATTCAGGAAAAAAGTGTTTTTTTAAATCCCAATTACATCATTCAGATGCAGCTTTTCTATGGGGCGATTTTATAAGTAAATAAATAAGCTATTTAAAAGCAGAGTGCACTGAAACCTCTACTCTTTCACCTCAATACGACTGGTAAGTATCACACTGACTAATTTCACAAGTTTGAAAAAAAAAACAATCCATCATTTTAGACATCAAATAAAAACACATTTTAGTTGAATAAAGGAAAGGTGGTCAGGACCTCATCCCCACAACTTGCTTTATTTTGTTTCCTTAATCCAGTAGCATATCGGTGTCCGTAGAAGAAAGAGTGGATGGCCAATTAACAAGAAGTTTATCCAGGAATGAATTGCTAGCACAAATGTGTTTTACAACTATTATCCATGGACTACCAGAACACGTCAAAAATATTCTATTGACTGATGCAGACCAACTAACAGAAACCATGAGATACCTGTAAAGACAAGGTGCAACAGTGGAAAATACTTCAATAATGCACCTGCCATCTCTCGGATTTTCCACCAGGGCTAGTATCAACGGTTAGGTAAACAGCCTTGTTCTTGAGTTTACTGTTTCTAGGCTCCCATTAATGCACACAGTTATTGTTTGGTTGACAAAAGTCACGTCAATCAGGCTGTAAAATGATGCTAACTTTCAGATCAAGAAACAACTCCTTGCTGAGAGCACTAAATATAGAGGTTGCCAACTATGATGCAAATGTTTGCTGTTGCCAGTACATTGTGTTCCAGTGTTCAGCAACTTCATATATCATTAGCATGAAACGCAATACAAACTACCCAATAATTACTGGTTGCCAAATGTTGCAGTCTGAATTCATCCTGAACATCACCATGGTGTGAAGGACTCAACACAGAACAGCCTCAGCCTCTTGTTTGCGTTGCAAATGTATGAAATGATGCACTCCAGGAAACATGAAAAAGGGTTACAGAGTTTACCTTTCATCCTCTTACTCTGGGTTCCTGCCATGCCTTGATTCCGTGGAAGTGGCTATATGAGTTTCATTGTCAGCGCGACACGCTCAATCCTCCCCTTCACAGACTTAACCTTGAGAACTTGAAATAGAGTTCCTTTAAACGTCTCCGGGTCCCTCTACCCATCCTCAATCACTCTTAGCAGCCATCCACAATTTACCAGCTTTATTGGAGGCTACTCACTTTTACCACAATTTAACGTCTTTGTTCTCTCTTTCTCTCGGTATACACAGACGATTCTTCGCAGCGAAGAAATAGTATCAGAATTAGAGGGTAACTGCTAAATATTCCCATCCCTACAGGAGCTATATGCACATGTGTTTAATTTGAACGTTTTGATTGTTATTACATTTTTATTTTTATTCTTTCTTATTAAACAAGTAGATGTTCATCATTTCATTGCCACTGTGCGTAATTCTCTGTCTACTAAAAACCTGAGTCATAGCTGTTTAGTGAGTCCATACTTGGGGTCCCATCACAAACTTTAACATGAACAATATCCGGGACTCAGGCCCAACAGCGTCAGTCATTCACACATCAATTTTGGTATACAACAAGCTTGTTCCATGACAACATTGTTTCCTTCAAATCCCTCTACACAAACCGAGAACCAACGGCGGACTCCAAATGCGGCACTAACCTCAATGTATTCCCCAAAGTTTGATCTGAGTGTCAGTTGGTGAGCGGTGTGCACAGTCCGCTCCTGCCCCCGCCTGGCCGGGAAGCAGAACTGTGAGAACAATGGAGCGGTGCACTCCCAGGGTACTGCGGCGGTAATAATGAAGCTCAATCAGTTCTTTCGTAGCCACCATCTTTATTTTAAAAAATCCAAATGCATAGAAACAAACATCAGACAACGCATTTCATTCATGAAATGAACTTCGTCAGGGTAAATAATATAAGGGGTGAAAGCGTCACTTGTAGGTTATTATAATCCAGTGTACGTCACTCAATAAGATCTCCAAGATGCAACGTAGGCCTCCATGATAAGGGCCAGCGGTAGAGAGCCTGAAGTAAAGGTCTCAGCGTGTCGGCAATTGATCCCTTCAAATCCCTCTATACTCTCTCCATTTATCCGGACTTTGCTCCATTTCCCTGTGCATCCTCGGCTCTGATATACTATCTTTTCGGCACCAGTCAAGGTCCGCCTCCCAGTACTTGACTTAGGGGTGTTGCATTGCTCCCCATCCCTTAGCTATATTCCTTTTGGCTATTATGTCTCCTAACCTGCGCCAGTGTGAGGTATATTTTGGCCATTTGGCTTTGCCTGTAATACATAATATATGCCATTTCGCATCCAGTGGGACCTTCTGTGCCATCACAAGGTCATTATTATTTAACGCAACAGGTTTTCATTTTTGATTTTATAAGTATATGACGTATGAATGGTTGAGTTAGCTAGCCAGGAATCAGACAAATGTCTGCGTCAATCAGAAGATCTACTATATCTTAGTGACACTGTCTAGCAGCAGCCAATGTGGGTTCTAGGATAGTGCACCAGATATTAAATCTGCCAGACTGGAAACAATATTAGTCTTTTCATCCATCAGGGTCGGTTTGAATGTTACATTTAGGTCTCACTGAGGGTAGTTAACTAACTGTGGTAGTGCAAACTGCAGCTGCCTATCCGAGAAGGAGAACGTGCTTCTAACAATACATTAAACCATTTGAATTTGTTTTCATTCAGGTTTGGGCTACAGTCTCAAGTGTGCTTTATAAATCAAAATGCATCCACAGGTGTGCCCACAATTTGGTGCTCACTGACCGCACTTTAGCTCCTACAATAGGACACAATATATTAGGGCTTTTATAAAGCAGTTCATCCTCTGCCCCTGATTTTGTAATGCCCAGTGTGTGAAAAGTTTGACTCAGCCACGAAAAATGCCTGTAGACATTGTAAAACCTGTTTCTTCGTATTCAATATACAAGAGTTGCAAAAAACCACTAGTATCTTAAAGGCGGAGCTCTCTGGAAGGGTAGGGTGGCATCGGAAATCGAGTTGGTCTCTTCCTGTAGAATTTGCATCAACCCAAAGCTTGGGTATCAAAGTGAAAGCAAACCACCCAATGAGGAAAACACCATCTATGTCTCTTGTAAGTGATCCTGAATTGCATCCTGGGTTTAGGTTGCTTTTTAGCTAGGTTTGTGATCTACAGATAGACAGCAAGCAGACAAGACCCTCACGGATTCAATGTGACAAAAGGACATATGCACATCATTGTCCAGTTCAGTACAGCATAGTTATTAAAGAGGTACATTTATATATCACATGGTAAGGAAATGCACTCAAATAAAAGTTTTTGTTATCAAGAAAAATGGCTTTGATATTTATATGTTGAAATGCAAAAGTGGTAAAGCACACGTGGGAGAGAACAGGCTGCACCAAAAACAAGCATTGGTAAATGCATTAGGTTTTGCCAATGTGGTTAATAATTTTTGGGTTACGTTTTAAGTTGGTGTGTAGTTGTGCTATATAAGGTAAAGAAAGCTTGTACAAGTGTTATACATTGTTTTTTGAGAAAGGAAATATATTATGCAGTATCTGGTAGGTATATAAAGTAAATAATCACAAAGAGAGAGGGGAGAGAAAGGCAACCCTATTAGCCTCCCAAAAAGACCTAAATAACCACATAAGATGTGGGTTGCATAATAGGAATACAGAGAATGAACCCAGTTTGGGATCAGAAGCTACCTGCTACTGGTCGCATTGGACCCTTCTAAATAAGGAGGCCATCCTTAATGGAAGAGGATACCTCACACACTTTATTGTGTCATGCTTCATTATAGGCATCCTCTCCCACCCTGGTAAGGACTCAACCTCTGTAAAGACTTGGCGGTAGGAGGGAATTCTTACATAAAACTAACAGGATAAGGTTGGTATTCAGATCTATTTAAAATACCTAAAGGTTCCTAGGTTATCACCTTTATTAGTCAGGACCTTAGGTACACTAAAAACAAAAATCAGTGTGGGACCCTTAGAGAATGATGACTCCAACGTTCAAATTACCAACATGTTTCTGCCCATATTGTATAGCCTAATCAGTTTGGGGCATTCATCAGGGTATTAGCGGATCCCTATCTAAATTCTTGTGGTTGTCCACCACTAATTTACGTAGTGCAGTGGAGAGTTATAAGCCCAAGTATGTCCAACCTGGGAAACTAATGTCCGTTCTTCGTCAGTTACCTGTATCAGGGAAAAAGGAAGGGAAACAAAAGAAGGACAAATCTCATCCAAATTCAATTTGTCACTTACATGTCGAAACATTTGATCTAGTGAACCGCATGAAATAATATCCAGGCCACCTTATACTTGCTAAACACCCTACACAGCTCATGCAGCTCGTCTGGGACACCAGTGGTTCTAGAGTGCAGGTAGTTCATACGGTGGGAAACTCCATGCATTAGGATGGGGCATCTTACCATCCATTGTATGTAAGAAATCACTGTGTTATTATAGTCATTTTTTAACCATAACTTGTGAGACATCAAGTGCTAATGTCAATCAGGTTCAGCATTGTTGACTATACCATATCAAAAATCAAAAGTGATAAGACCTATTTCTTACACTATTTTTTAGGGGATCCCAGAAAATCGGTCCAGGGTGGGGTGGGTCCTTCGCAGTCACACACTAGTAGAGGGAGAGATAAATGAAAAGGACGGACGCACATAAGCGGACGCGCGTGAGGTAGTTGTACCTTGTGCCACTTCGCTGTATTGTCATCCTGCCCAGCGCTAGTTGCATGACGCTTGCTACTGCTATTTTATTCCATCACTATTGTCATTCTTGTGCACGCATCTTTTAAACTTTTTAAACACCACGAGGGAAATACCTGATGTTGCGAGAATTCTCTTTGAGCCACCCTTCTGGTTCGCTTCCCCGGTCCACCGCGGGTCCTAATCCAGATTGTGAGGAGGGAGGCCATTTACGGTCAATGGAAGGTTGGCGGTCTAGTCCCCACCCTCACTTTCACATAAATTTGCATGCAGAGCGGAGCGTGCGGCGGATGCAGTAGAGGTAGTTGTACCTTGTGCCACTTTGCTGTATTGTCATACTGCCCCGCACTAGTTGCATGAAAGCTTGCTGCTGCTATTTTAAAACCAACACTATTGTCATTCTTGTGCACGCATCTTTTTAAACTTTTTAAACACCAGGAGGGAAATACCTGATGTTGCAAGGATTCTCTCTTTGAGCAACACTCCCGGTTCGCTTTCCCGGTCCACTGCGGGTCCTAAACCCGATTGTGTGGAGGGAGGCCATTTCCGGTCAATTGAGGGTTGGCGGTCTAGTCCCCACCCTCACTTTCACATAAATTCGCATGCGGAGCGAGCAGTGGACGCGCGCAGCGGACGTGCCAAAGGCAAGCCCGTCTGCACCAGGAGCCAGAGAACCTGGTCAATTTTTGGTTAACCATGGCAACCCCAGGCAAATACACTATACCAGACAAGATCTAATGAATTTACAGACCAACACCCCCTCTACTCGTCGGACAGAAATTTGGCCAAACCCAGAAGGCCCGTTCTCCTGCCGAGCATGCAGATTTCAGGCAAACCATATCTCTCCTAGTCGGGTTATCGACATTTCCGTGGATCCCTGCCCAAACACTCCATTGAGGTAAGGGACCTAGTGTCCTCGGTTCAACCTGAACTGAGTTTTCTAACCGAAACTTGGCTCAAGCCCCACTCTGTGCCCTCTATAGCCCTGGGCTTCCTAGCATGTCCGACTCCACCCCTCACATTTCTGAATGACTCACTCAGCAATGGAGTGGTTCCCACCCCTCACAAATTTGCGGCTGTCATCCCTATTTTAAAAAAGGCCAGTGCCGACCCTTCATCCCCTTCCAACTACAGTCCCCTCTCCCTCCTGCCTTACTTGGGTAAGGTCTTAGAAACTCATGTAACCAGCATCCTGAGCACCCACGTGGAAACCAATCACTGCCTCTCCCCCCGGCAGGCGGGCTTTCGCCCCCTCCACTCTACGGAGAAGGTGGTGATCTCAGTGATGGACAGCCTACGCGAGGGCATTGATATAAATCTCCTGCAGGCCCTCATCCTTTTAGACCTGTCCGCCGCTTTTGACACGGTGGACCACTCCATCCTTCTCACCCGTGTCAGGGCGGCGGGCATAGAGGGCCTAGCCTTCGCATGGCTCGAGTCCTTCCTGAGTGACAGGGCTCAGGCGGTCCATCTAGCTGGTTTCACTGCTGCCTCCCATAAGGTTGTGTGCGGGTCCCCCAAGGTTCTTCACTTTCCCCTCTTTTGTTTAATTTATACATCTATCCCCTCATTTTTATGTTGCAGCAGCTTGAGGTCACGGTGTTTAATTACGCCGATGACCTCCAGCTAATTTTCAACCTTTCTCACTCCCCCTCATCCTTCCAGAACGTCCAATCTGTTATGCTGTTCATCCAGGATTGGATGAACTGCAACCACCTCAAACTCAACCCGGACAAGACGGAGTTAGTCTTGACCGGAGGTGGTTGCAGCCCTTGGTCCCAGTCTCACTGGCCTCTCTCACTTGGTGTCCCCCCACTCCCCGTTCCCAAAGTCAAAACTCTCGGTATCCTCCTTAATCCCTCACTTTCTGTCCACGCACAGGTTAGTTCTGATGTTTCCTCTTGTTTTTTTTCCCTCAGAACTATTAGGAAGATCTCTTGCTTCTTTTCCCTTCCTGCCCTAAAGATTATAGTGATGGCAATGGTGCTCTCGCGCCTTGATTATGGCAACATTATCTGTAATGGCGCGCCGGCCTATGCTATTCACCGCCTGCAACTAGAGCAGAACCAGGCTGCCCGCCTGATCCATGGCCTGCCTAAATTCCATCGTGCAACTCCTCTATTGCAGGCACTGCACTGGCTGCCGGTGAAAGAGCGAGCCTTGTTCAAGCTTGGCTGCCTCACTTTTCAGGCCAAAATGGGCACCGCTCCGGAGTTCATTTGCTCTGCCATTAAGCCTTACACACCGGGTAGAGAGCTTCGCTCCACCCACATGGCACTCCTGACCATCCCCCGATTTAAAAAGAAAAAGGCTGGCGGAACAAAATTTGCGGTTCTCGCTCCTGTGTTTTGGAACTCCCTCCCTGTGGAACTCCGCATGACACCTTCCTACACAGAGTTTCGAAAAAGCCTCAAAACCCTGCTCTTCTCTCGAGCCTTCGCTGTCTAACTTCCTCTGCTCCTGCTGTCTCCTCGCAATCTGAAAAGCGCCATGAAACCGCGTGGTATAAGCGCGCTATACAAATGTTTTTAAATTCAAATTCATACTGGAGGGGAATAACATTGTTAGACTGGACAGATCTATGAAGACAGTGTGTGGAATTGCCATTGTGCATAAAGATGGCATCAATGTCTCCATCATAGATCAATGTGGTGATGCTACTATGGAGATGTTGGTCTTTAGGATAGATTCCTACCTGTAAGCTAGCTATAAAGGGGCGTTAATTTACCGTCCCCCAGGACCCCTAGCTGATTTTTCCCTACAATTGGTTGAACTATTAGCCCCGTATGTGAACGCGTACAATAACGTTCTACTCTTAGGGGATTTCAATATTTATAGTGAATGTCTCTCCAACTTAGACGCAAAGACACTTTTGGCTGACTTATCCCTTTTAGGCCTATCCCAGCTTAATGAAGGCCCTACCCACATAGCGGGTCATACTCTAGATATTATTTTTTCTAACTCTTCCAGGATTCAGTGCGAACGCCCCCCCCCCCTCCCCCCCACCCCCCAACAACTTACCTGGTCTGAACATTCAGTTATCACATTTTTTATTCAGGACCCCATAGATTCCAAAATACCTGAATCAGCAACATTTCATACTAGCAGGCAGTGGCAGAAAGTCTCTGCGGAAAACGTTCAAACCTTTTTCTTGAGGCCTCATAATTGTTTCAATAGCCATTGATCATATTGTGCCTCTGAAATCTTTCCCAAGCCATCCCAAATGCCCACAGGCAGTCTGGTTCTCGACTCAACTGTGAGTTCAAAAACAACTTTGCAGGAAGTTGGAGAGAATCTGGCGTGCTTCTTATAATGAGACGGACAAAGATCAGTTCCATTCCACTTTGTCCAGCTATCATAAGAATATAAAAATAGCACGGAAAACCCATATAACATCACAGCTAGCCCAGGTCGGCAACTCTTCTAAAGCCCTGCACCAAATCCTCCAGTCCTTCATCAGCCCCAAGGCATGTGAAAGCTTAGAGGCCCCCCTACCAACTGCTGTGCAATGATATTGCTCTCTATTTTTCACAAAAAATAGAGCTCATCTATGAAAAAAATCACAGCAGCAGGAAACCTGCAGCAGATCCCAATGGCCTGGGACCAATTGAATCCAATAGCTGTTAGAGCACTTCCCTGCAATTGCATTAGCAGAGGTTGAATCTCTGATCTATACGATAAAGTCTGGGACCCCTTCTGACCCTATGCCAGCTAAAGTCATTCATCTTTAGCTAAACATCTGTCCCCCTCTATGCAATCTCTTATTAATCTCTCCTTAATGGAAGGCCATGTACAGTTGGAGTGGAAAGTTGCTCAGGTTAGACCCATTCGTAAGAAAACCAGACCTCCGTGGACGGATCTCTCCAAACTCCGTCCTATTTCACTCCGCCCGTTCATGAGTAAACTAATGGAAAAACATGTCAATACCCACCTCTTCAACTATGTCGAACTGACAGGATGCTTAGATCCTTCCCAGTCCGGTTTTAGGCGCAAACACAGCACGGAATCAGCATTACTAGCGGTCACAGATAACCTCAGGATGACCCTAGATAAAGGACACTCTATGATTTTGGTGTTGTTGGACCTGTTCGCTGCGTTTGACACAGTTTCCCACAGTATTTTGATCAAAAGACTGAAAGAGGTCGGGCTAAGAAAATCAGCCTTACAATGGATGAGGAGCTTTCTATCAGATCGCTCCCAGATTGTCAACCTAGGCCCGTAGCGTTCGGCCCCCATAGAACTGTCCAAGGGAGTACCCCAGGGCACATGCTTGAGCCCTACATTATTCAACATCTATATTGCTCCCTTGGCCAATCTCCTGAGGACACATGGGTTCATCCCAATATCATATGCCGACGATACCCAGTTACTTTTTCCATTCCACAAATTCACCTCATCGGCACAGCTGGCCTTCTCTAATGGGATGGGAGCCATATCGCATTGGATGAATAATAATTTCCTCCAGTGTAATGTGAGAAAACAGAGATTATGCTCTTTGGAGAGGCCCCCTCCTATGGACAACAGATTGGTGTCCGACTGACCTAGGTCCTCATCCCGCTCCAAAGCTTACAGTAAAAAAACCTGGGTATCCGCCTAGATCAAGCCCTTATTCTGAAGGAGCACACTGCTCAGACAGCTGGTTCCTGTTTCCAGGTAATAGGCCTGCTCCGCCAGGTTTGCCCTCTGCTCCTTGACTCCACCCGGAAAACTCTAGTCCAGGCGCTGGCATTAAGTCGTCTGGACTACTGTAACGGCCAGCTGGTCTCTGCCAATGATGCCTCACTCAGCAGACTGGAGGTAGTCCAGAATACGGCGGCCCGATTGGTCCTCAATGCTCCCTCCAGGACCCCCTCTCGCCCTCTTCTTATGAAGCTGTACTGGCTCCCTATCCGCCAGCGGGTCAAATTTAAAATCTGCTGCACTATTCATAAGTCACTGTTTAATTTGTGTTCTTCCTATCTCTCTGAGAAATTCATCCCCTATGTACCATCGAGATCCCTCCGCTCGAGTGCCAAATACCTTCTTGTGGTGCCTCGAGTAAGAAAGGCAAGATTAGGAGGAAGAGCTCTCTCCCATCTCGGTCCTCATTACTGGAATGAACTCCCCTTGAGACAGTGCTTAGATCATCTACAATGCAGGAAGCTGCTTAAGACCACTCTTGCTGCGCCTGTTAACCTTGCTGGAGCTGCTTCACACCCTCACGGTCAATCCTCATCGCCCTTTGGGGGTCGATTCTAGCGCTATATAAATAAATAAATAAATAAGCACAATGCAGTTCTGCAAGGGGGCAAAGAATCTTAGGAGGTAGTGCTACCCTAATTCCCAAAACAATCAAACGCACACACACACTCAGTACTCAGTCTTGCACAGTGGTAACAGGAGAAGATGTGACAGATTATCCCCTGATCGAAAATCGTCAGTTGAATCACATGATGGAGAGTAAAGCCGTATCGTTGACACACAATATTGAAAAAATAATGCCAAACACATGCTAACCAAATTGAAACTAAATGGGAAACAAATAAACAGATAATGCGAGATGACGAATGGCAAGAGGCAAGAACGTGCCAGTTGGAAACAAGAGCAATTTTTATATTCAATTTAAAAAATAACCATTAGATGGCAGTGTTGTCCAGGTCTTCCAATATGGGGAGAGAGTGATGCGAGATCTTCACACGGCTCAAGGAGGATATACCAGCCGAAAACAAAGTCATAAAATCGTTCAACAACTTAAGCCCACATAAAATGTAGAGTGAGATCAAATGAATAGTCCTCAATGGCGTCACGATGAAAAGATCAGGAATGTAACACAGTTGTTTCCATGTGTGCAGCCAGAGAAAGTAAAGAAAAAAGTTGTTCCACAAAACAGCAGATGGACCCAGTAATTCGACCCCGGGAACTGAGAAGAGCCCCTTTCAAGATATATTAAATACAAGAGCTGTCACTAGCATAGCCAGTGTGCAGATGAAACCTAAATAGGTGAACAAAAATCAGCAATTCGGAAAACTACACCAAATCAACCACTGCAAAGCACTTGCACTCACGCCATTACACAGTCGGTCAACTGAATCGCATGCTGTTCACTGGCCCTCTGGCATCCAAGGGGTACACAGAAAGATTTGGAGCACAAACAATGCAAGTCGTATTGGATTCATAACCTGTAATGTCATTTTGCCTTAGATAATTAGATTCCTTAGAACTGGAGTACTCTTTTTTTTTTGTAAGAAGGACGATGAGATTGCTGCCAAACAATGACAAAGGTGAACATCATAACCCCTTGGCAGAGCCCTAGTAGGCTTGGTGCAATCAACAGCTAAAAGAGACATGGCGAGGCATTGACAATCATCATTCTTAACACCCCCCTCCCCCTCCCATTGAGAAGAAATGATTGAGAGGGAGGGACGCCTGTGCTACTACTGGAGGATTTGGTTTACATAGCTCGAAGGTGCCCTGACAACATAGGAAGATATGGATACGTGGTGGGGCTATTTACAATTTGCTGTTGTATAACTGTCTCAAAGTTTCTTTGCTGGCCACTGTAACAATCTAATTAAACTTCCTATACGGGAAACATTAACAATCTATATACTTGTATCGTAACTTTGATGTGGATCAATGCACTATGCCTGTGTTTATGGTTAAAATCAATAAAAAAGTTTTTTTTGTCAGTCAAGAGTTCTTTATTTTGGCCATTAGACCATAAAAGCACATATTAAAAAAAAGACAGAACAGTCCTTTCATTCAATATTCCCAATAAAACCTCCATTGCTCGAAATACAAATAACTTGATAAAGTGCATGTGCATTACAGTATTATTATATAAAAATCCATAAAAAATAGAAATTTAAAATAGTGTAAGATACAAACTTGCACAATTAAAATACCACAAAATCAGCTTGAAAAGGACCAGGCACAATTATAGAATAAGGTGACCAAATCATTCAAGACCTAGCTTTAAAATAGCTCGACGTACACACCACATGGAAAATAAATAAAACGGAAACCGAACACGCAATAGGCATGCTAGTGTATCCTAAAAGCCTGTATGCAGTGCTTTGGTCCGACATTCCTGCATAACTGCAATAACCATCAGTGTCTCGCCTTCTTATATCCCTGGCAGAAGGAGTAGTTTCTGTCCTGTAACTCCAGTTCTGTGGTAGGGGTATCTCTGTTATAGTCAATCTAGTGAATAGTCCCGCCAATGTGCGTGGACCCCGGAGCAATCAAAAATAATCTCTTAAATCGTCAAAAAATGCAGACCTGCACAGACACTTAAGAGAAAATTTAAAGACAGATAATGCAGCCTATATCCACAGGCTACACTGTCCAGGACTTCAACTAGAAATTCCACCAAAAACCCACAAACAGCACAGCCTGTCCAGTGTTCTACACAGAGAAAAACCTTCCCCTACCAGCTAAAGCCTCTGGAATGACATAGAGAAAGGAGTGGACAGACAATCCCCATTGGCTGCCATTATGTGGCTCAGAACAGGATACTGTGCCTTTACGAGAACTTTCCATAACTCTCTCAGTATCCCAGAATGCACAGCAGGTCCCTTTTACTTTCAGTTCTTTTTGAAGGCGTACACGCCAGACCTGTAGCATTCCTTACATTAATATCTTTCTCCACCGGGGAGGAGGGCGGGCGCTTCTGACTATAACAGAGATACCCCTACTACAGAACTGGAGTTATAGGACAGAAACTACTCCTTCTGTAGTAGGGGATCTCTGTGTATAGTCATAATCTAGTGAATAGAATGGCAAGCCCATCCCCACACCAAAGCGGCGGTGGAGAGAAGAGAAATAACACCACTACTGTGCGAACAGATTTCACAGCGAAGCCTGCCCAACCTGAGCGTCTGTCCTGGCATCAGTGTCCAGACAGTAATGCTTAGCAAAGGTATGGACCAACTTCCAAGTGGCCGCCTTGCAGATTTCTGCAATTGGAACATTATGCAGCAAAGCAGTCGTGGCAGCTTTGCCCCTGGTGGAATGGTTTACCCCCTAAGGTCTTATTAGCCTTCTGGTAACACAATTGTATAGAGGACACAATCCACCTCGAGATGGACTGTTTTGAGGTAGCAAGACCGGTCCTGACTGATCCATAATTGATAAACAATTGGTCTGACCTACGAAAATCTTTGGTTTTATCCAGATAAAATTTCAACACCCTCCTAACATCCAGGGAATGCAGAGACCTTTCCGCTGGAGACAAAGGATTCTGAAAAAACGTTAGTAAAGTTATGGTCTGGTTAACATGGAAATCGGAGATAATCTTTAGAAGAAATTTAGGGTGAGTACGCATAACAACCTTAGCAGCATGAAATACAGTATAAGGTTCTTGGCAACACAACGCCTGAATTTCACTCACCCTGCGGGCCGATGTGATGGCCACGAGGAACGCCGCCTTCCAGGACAGGTGCTGCAACAAAGCTTTATGAATTGGTTCAAAAGGCTCCTTCATCAATCTGGACAGCACCACATTCAATTCCCATGACGGCGAAGGAAACCGGACAGGAGGGAACACTTTCCTCAAGCCATCCAAAAATTCCTTGATCACAGGAATCTGGAAGAAGGAAGTCTGTGAAGGGCATTTCCTGTAGGCAGTCAGCGCAGCGAGATGCCCCTTAATGGAATGGAAATTAAGGCCAGACCGCGCCAAATATAGAAGATACGGAAGGATGACAACCTCCTTACATGTCGTTGGATCATAGTTCTTGGACTTGCATCATATGCAGATTCTCTTCCACTTGTAAGCATAGGAAGTCCTAGTGGAAGGTCGCTTAGCCTCCTTAAGTATGTCCATACAATCTTCTGGTAGATTCAAATGGCCATATTGCACTATCTCAGGAGCCATGCCGCCAAACTCAAAGACGAGAGGTTGGGGTGCACCATCTGCCCCCCAAACTTCGTGAGAAGGTCCGGCCGGCACGGCAGCCGTATGTGAGGAAGGAGAGACTGGTGAAGCAGGTCCGTGAACCACCACTGCCTGGGCCATTCCGGGGCAATCAGGATCATCCGCGCCCTGGACTGGGACAGCTTGATGAGCACCGCTGGAATCAGTGGAATGGGTGGAAAAGCGTACAGAAACCTGTTCGACCAGTTGATCCATAGCGCATTGCCCAGCGTCCCCTGCTGGTAGTACGTGGAGACAAAGTCTCGGCATTTGCTGTTTTCGACGTTGGCGAACAGATCTACGTCTGGAGTCCCCCACCTTGCGAAGACTTCTCCTAGTACTTCGCTGTTTATGACCCATTTGTGGTTGTCCTGAATCAGTCTGCTCAGTGCGTCCGCCTGAACATTCTGCACACCTGGTAGATGGGTAGCCGTATCGTCAGTCCTCTGGCCAGAAGCCAGCGCCAGATCGCCTGCGCCTCCTGCGACAGAGTGCGTGATCTCGAGCCCCCCTTCTTGTTGAGGTAATACATCGTGGTCGTATTGTCCCTCTGTACAAGCAGAGAGTTGGTCTGGAAGGACGGATGAATGGCCTTCAGTGCCAAGTGAACAGCTCTGAGTTCCAGGAAATTGATGTGAACTCAGTCGGGGACCACGTTCCTTGTATCTGTAAGTCTCCGGAGTACGTCCCCAAGCTGTGGAGAGACACATTCGTCACGATAGTCTGTGTGGGAATGTCCTTGTGGAAGGGAACCCCTCTGAGGAGATTCTCAGCTGAACACCACCACTACAGAGACTGAAGAGCATGCAGAGACAGTCTTATCTTGTCGTCCCAAGACCCCTTCCTCTGATCCCACTGATCCTCCAAGCACTCCTGCAATGGTCTCATGTGCAGCCATGCGTGTGGAGTGAGGAAGATACAAGAGGCCATCGACCCCAGTAGAGAAGACACCGTCCTCACTGTTGTAAATGGAGCGGTCATAAGAGCCTGAGCCTTCCGAGGGAGTGATAATCGTCTCTCCTCCGAAGGAGACACGCTTGCTGACAGCGT
This sequence comes from Lissotriton vulgaris, assembly GCF_964263255.1. NCBI lineage: Eukaryota > Metazoa > Chordata > Amphibia > Caudata > Salamandridae > Lissotriton > Lissotriton vulgaris. The sequence goes on along the minus strand of NC_141694.1, from coordinate 1,543,956,832 downwards.
ATTGATGGAGGCTCCCAAGTACTGTATGCACTGGACCGGAGTCGGGACAGACTTGGACATGTTGATGTGCAACCCCAGCTTGTTCAACGCATGCCTTCTGGAAGTGCGCTTGAGCTTCCGAGAAGGAGGAGGCCTTGATCAACCAATCGTCCAGGTACGGGTAGACGAACACCTTGTTCTTCCTCAGGTGTGCAGCAACCACTGCCATGCACTTAGAGAATGTTCTGGGCGCAGACTTCAGCCCGAATGGCAGTACTCTGTACTGATAATGATTGGCGCAGACTTGGAATCGCAGGAACTTCCTGTGTTTGCGTGCAATGGGCACATGGAAGTACGCATCCTGTAGGTCTATAGCACATAGCCAGTCTCCCTGTTGCAGCTGAAGATAAATATGATGCAACGACAGCATGCAAAATTTCTCTCTGCGAATCCACTTGTTTGCTTGTCGCAAATCCAGAATGGGCCTTGACTCGTTCTTGTCCTTCTTGCGAACCAGAAAGAACCGTGAGTACAGACCTCTTCCCCTTTGAGACAGAGGTATGTCTTCTATAGCTCTTTTCCTTAATAGGGTATTGGCCTCCGCCTGAAGCTCGCGTAGCTGAAACTGCGAGCTGACCGGCGGAATTGCTGGAGGCAGGCTGGAGAACCGAAGAATGTATCCATTGCAAACAATATTCTGCACCCACTTGTCCTGAGTAATTTTTCTCCACTCTGCCAGAAAAAAATGAACGCTTCCCCCCACCGGAGTGGGTAACGGATGCAGGGGAAGTAACCGCTCAGGGCCTAGACCCAGCCGCGCCTTTGTTCGCCGCTGCGGACTGCTGGCCGCCTCTGCCCTTCTGGCACTTCTGGAAAAACCTCCGGAACTGCTGCTGCTGTTGTTGCTGTTGCTGCTGTCCCGAAGCCTGCCCTCGCCTGCCCTAGCCCTTTGCCCTGCGCCCGAACCGTCTCTGGAATGGGTGGTAGGTCTTCTTCTCCTTGGGCTTCTCCAACCCGACAGCCGTCAGGGTCTCGGCCTCCGCTTTGATGCGGGCCATCTCGTTGTCCGCTTGCTTGCCAAACAGGGTTACCCCCGAGAAAGGCAGGTTGGCCACCCGTTGTTGAGCCTCTGGCTTGAGTGACCTAAGTCGAAGCCAAGCGTGGCGCCGTTGGTTGACACCATGGCAGTACCCATGTGCCGCCAGAAGAGATACATCAGCAGCCGTGCTGATGAGTTGGTTCGACACCAGAATCCCGTCATTCAGAATCTTCTAAAAGTCCTCTTTCTTCTCTCGAGGAAGGAGCTCAGCAAATTGCTGGAGGGACTCCCATAGGGCTTGATCGTATCGCCCTAGCAAAGCCGCAGCACTTGCCGCCTTCATCGCAGTAGACGCGGTCCAACAGACCTTCCTGCCTGCCGAGTCTATCCAGCGGCTATCCTTATCAGGAGGCACTGTAGATGACTGGGTGGTGGCATGCTGCTTCCTAGCCGCCGTCACTATGACCGAGTCCGGTGTCGGATCCATCCTAAGAAAAGCCGGGTCAGAATCTGGAGCCCGGTACTTCTTGAGGAGCCTGGAGGGTGCCGCCTTCATCACCGCCGGAGTGAGAAACAACTCCTCGGCGGGCTCCACCAACCCCGGTACTAGAGGCAGCAACGGTCGAGACAGGTGCTTTTTATGTAGCGTCTCGAAAATCACGGACGTTGTGGGCGTAGGCAACGTCACAGTGATGCCCAACTTAGCAGCACCCCTCAGCAGAACATCTTGGAATGAGACAATGTCGTCTACAGGCGACACCCTCGTTCCAGGGGATTCATACAAAGTCAGCGAGTAGTCCCTGGTCCAAGAAGAGTCCGCGTGGGACCTTGATCTGCACCTCCTGTGGCGTCGCCTTGATCTCGTCGAGGACCGTTGACGACTACGCAATCTCCCCCTCCGGCCGGAGCGAGAGTGCGATCTCCTCGGCTTCGAACGTTCCATAGGCCTCAAAGGAGTAGGCGACTGTGGCCTGACCGGGGCCCTTGGCTGAGGAGTCCCCTTAGGCGGCGTCGGGTATCGTGGTAATGAAGCCGTCCTCGGAGGAACCGCAGGCAGTCCACAAGGCGGAAGCAGAGAATGAGAATGAGGAAGAGGCGGCGGTGGAAGCGGAGGTGGAGTGGGAGTCCGCGGCGGAGGTTCCTTGGGTAAGGGAGGAGGAGGGGGAGGCGACCTCGGCTTAGGAGGTGTATATACCTCAGAGTACACCGAGCCCGGTGACGACTCCTTCTTCCTAGGCGGAGGCGATGGAGAGACAGAGTCTCCCATCGGCGAACGTCGCCGGCGCGCCCCAGTGGACCCAGATTGACTCCTGGCGCCAGAACTCCTTCTGCGCTTATTTAGCGTAGAAGAACGTCGCCTCGACGGCGACCGTCGTTTTCTCGACGGCAAACGCCTCCTTCTAGACTGCAAACGCCTCCTTCTCGACGGCAAACGCCTCCTTCTCGACGGCAAACACCTCCTGGACGACGAGCGTCTCTTCGACGCCGAACGCCTGCGAGAACTCGACGTCTTCCTCAACGTCAAGGATCCGATCCCCTCGACGCCGACCTCCTCTTCTTCGACGACGAATGGCGGTGTGGCCTTGACGGCGAGCACCGCCGCCGGGCCGCCTCTCGACGTCGATGACTCGACGACGATCATGATACCGTCAGCGGCAATCTAGATGGCGGCCTAGTCAGGTCCCTCGACGCCGAACGTATACGCCGCTTCGACCCAGAGCCCTGGGGAGACGGGGAACAGACTGCTGTCATCCCTCTCGACGCAGTCGTCGGTGATATCAACGCCGGCGGAGAACAGGGACGTTTGCTGGTCTTCCTGCCCCTGGGGAGCCCCCCAGAGGCCTCAGCATGGGTAGATGGAGTATGCCCAGACCCACCTTGTGCCTTCAGTCTTCTGTCTTCCAGGCCTTGGAGCCTGATCTTCATCCTCTCACTCAGGGTCCTGCTGGAGAAGGTCTGGCAAATGTCACACTCCTCCGGGACATGAGAAGAGGGAAGGCAGATGATGCACACCTCGTGTGGGTTCGACTTGGCCTTCTTCCTCGAACACTCTGGGCATTTGTCAAACAAAGCAGGCATTGTGACAAATAAAAGAATGCTCAAATACACACACAAGGAAGAAAGCACCAAAGTACTTCAAATGTAAGCACTCAAACACTTAAAAAGTGCAGGAGCCGGAAAAAAGAACTGAAATTAAAAGGGACCTGCTGTGCATTCTGGTATACTGAGAGAGTTCTGGAAAGTTCTCTTAAAGGCACTGTATCCTGTTCTGAGCCACATAATGGCAGCCTATGGGGCTTGTCTGTCCACTCCTTTCTCTCTATCATTCCAGAGGCTTTTGCTGGTAGGGGAAGGTTTTTCTCTGTGGAGAACACTGGACAGACTGTGCTGTTTGTGGGTTTTTGGTGGAATTTCTAGTTGAAGTACTGGACAGTGTAGCCTGTGGATATAGGCTGCATTATCTGTCTTTAAATTCTCTCTTAAGTGTCTGTGCAGGTCTGCATTTTTTGACGACTTAAGAGATTATTTTTGATTGCTCCGGGGTCCACGCACATGGGCGGGACTATTCACTAGATTAGGACTATACAGAGATCCCCTTCTACAGAATAATACATGATAATCCGTCTCATGTGCATTGTTACATGCTGGGCATCCCAAGATTGGTGTACCCCCACAGTTGTTTGTAAAAGCACGAAATAGAAGTACCCTGTACCTGAATTGTAAATAAAGCTTTTTGCAAAGGCTGGCTGAATATCCTCGAGGGCAGGCTCTAACCTATATTGATTTTTTATCTCTAAAAACACTGCAGTCAATGCACCAGTCCAGAACTCCCCTGCATTCAGCTCAGTTTATACTCCCTGTAACTCAAATCCTTCCTAGATGTTATCAGGCATTTTTCTTCAGCATTAACCCACAGATCCACCATTCCTGCTTAAGTGTTTTTAATATAGGCAAGCCATGGGATTTTGCTCAACACTTCCTTCAGCTCTTCTCTATATGTAGCCAATTCTGGGGAGCTCCATAGGCGTAACCAGAATAGACGGGGTCTGAAAGCAAAGTACTCTTCAATTGGTCTGACCCCAAGATCCATACGAAGAATTGTGCTTATGAGGAGACCCAATTGTTGGCTGGCAAACGAATTCTCAATTTTAGATAGAGAGTCAGGTGGCCGGTATCCGCAGATTTCTGCCCCATACAAGACCATGACCCTGGCTTGCGCTTTGTAGATTTCCACCACTGGTCCAACAGTTTTGTGGATACAATTCCATTTTTTCAGTGAGCGTGATTCCCAGATATTCAAAAACGGTCACTCTCTCAAGTTATTTCCCATCTAGACAGGAATTTGGCCGAGTACTGTTACCTGCATTGAATACCATATATTTGGTTTTCTGCAAATTGATCTCTAACCCCCTGTTTTTGCAAAAAAATATAGAAGGTATCTAGGGCCCTCTGAATTCCCATAGGAGACTTGGATAGCAGGAGGGTATCATAGGCGAACATCAATGCTGGTACCTTGCAATTTGCCAGCCTGGGGGCATCAATATCCCTCCCCGCAATAAAGGCCTCCACTAGGCCATTGATAAAAAGGCAAAAGAGGGTCGGGGCCAACACGCAACCTTGGCGTACACCTCTTTCCTTAGGTATGGAATCCATGAGCTCACCATTTTTACCATACCTAATTTGGGAAAAGTTATATTCATGGAGTCATTTCAGTTGGTAACCGAGATAAGAAGAGGCCCCCAAGTGTAACAAAATGACCCGCAATTTGTCCCAGGGCACAAATCGAATGCTGATTTTAGGTCTACAAAGATCAAATAGAGGCTGCCACCCTCCATGTACACTGTCTTCCAATGCAATAGTTGTAATCTAAAAATGTGTTCTATGGTGGACATACTTACTCTGAAACCAGCCTGATAGGGGCTAAGAATACTATACTCCTCCATCCAGCTCTGTAGTCGGTGTGAGAAGGTGGCCTGATATGCAGTGGTCACTATTCTAGTGCCCACTATGTATCAGTCCAGCAACCCTTATTGATGATTGGTTGTAAGTCAACCTTATAGACCAGCTATCCTAGTAGCATGGATACGAGCAGTCTAAGGCTAAAGACTCGAGAGGGCGTGTTAAGCCAGCTGTTTACCACACATATACCCCTTGAATACCCAGTGAAAGGACACCACACAAGTGTTATGAAAATAAACAGTTATTTATTAAAGATCACAACAGCCCTGTACTCTTTATGAGGACAGGGTACTAAGCACAAACCAAAACTCTTACAAAAATACTTAAGTTAGCACAGTATATACAAATGCCCGAGGGGCACGGAAAACCATATACTCTGAAAGTGGAATGCGAAATTACTAGCAGGTAAGTACAGTACTAATAGCTTTTGGAATCGCTAGGACTTGACTAGGGAATCGTTAGATTACTTCTAGGAGACCTAGGGGACTCGGGTGCAGTGTGTGCACTCTCACGCGAGATGCGGGACAAAAGTCTATGGTAGCTAGGAATTAGAAAGTTAGTGTTCTCGGGCGAACCCGACCTGGTAGGGAGAAAACGAAAGTAGATTCTGACCCTTGGATAGTGAGGCTATGCTGGGGCACCGAAATGCCGAAGTTACCTAGCCCAGGGGCTGCAGCTGCATAGGTCTGAAAAGACGTCGGGAATCCTCGTAGACGGACCAGGAGCCGGAAGAAAAGATGCTGGCCGGTGACCAGTGAAGAAAGTTCAGTTGGATCCAAGCCTGGATCTCGAAGATAGATGACACCTGAAAGCAGAGGGGACCAAGTTCGAGACTACTAGCCAGTAGTCAGTGGGCACCAGGAGGGCACCGGATGGTAGCCACCTCGACTAGGTGAGTGGGTGACGCTTGACTCGAAGATCTCACGGACCAGGAGGCGTTGTCGGCGACCAGGATGGAGGATCGAGCTGTCCCACGAAGATGGAAGCTGTCGGCGTCGCTGGACCCAGGATTGGGCAACAAAGCCTTGGCAAATTCAAGCCCACGCGGTGGACCTAAAATGGCGTCTGGAGTGGACCAGGAGGGTCCGGGGTGCCTCTCTTGAACAAGGAAGCAAGGGCCAGCCTGGAGCAACCAGACCAGCAGTCGTGAAGTCGTTGGGCGTCGTTCAGAAGGCCACAAGCCAGCCGGCTAGTAGCCAAACAACGCGGTGCACAGCAAACAGCAGAAGGGCCCCACGCCGATCGTGGAGATGCAGGGGGGCTGATCTTGGGTGCTGGAGCTGCGCAGGGTCGGGGCTTCTCGGACCCCAAAGCACTCACCAGTGGAGGACACGGTGGGCTTGCAGTAAAGATGTCGTGCAGTCTTGGCGATCGTCGGTCCCTTGAGGTCTCGTCGCACTCACGGTTCTCAGCTGGGCTGTAGAGGTGAGTAGAGGTCAGAGGTGCCAGGGAAGCCGGGTCTCGTCGAGCTGGGTCGTCGGATTCGTGAAGAAGGACTTGCAGCAGACCGCAGTGTTCCTTAGGATGGTGCCCGCTTGATGCAGGGTGACTACTCCTTAGCCACAAGGGAGAATCTTGAAGAAGAAATCGTGAAGTCCTTTCGAAGAAAGTGGTATCTTGATTCCAAAGATGATCTAATTTTAACAGGGGGCCCGCTCCCATCTTTATACTAAAAAAGGGGGCTGACCCGGTGACTAGGTCCTGCCTATGGGTGGGACTAGGTGGGGGGTGGTTACACCCCTCAGCCATGCCGGACTTCCCCAGGCCAGGGGCTGGTGTGCCCCTGGAACTGGTTCAGACCGGCCTATGCGTAGTGAGCACCGGGGTGCCACTCAGCAGTCACCTTCCTGTAAAGCCCTGCCTACCCAGGATACACAAAACCATGTCTGGGACGGTGCTAGCACCGCCCCTGACAGGAAACCCTTTGTCCAGGCTCCCCTCGCTGGAAGGACTCCCAGCTGCAGGGGGTCAGACTCGTGTCTGTGGTGGCAGCATCCATTTTGTGGAGCTGAGGCTTCAGTTAACTTTAACCGGGGTTCACAGTTACATACATGTCGTGTCCCTCTAGAAGGGTGGAATGCTAACCCCGTCGCCAGAATTGGCGAGGGGTTAGTATTCCAATTCGTATGACACCTTACTCGACATGTTTTGATAAAGCAATACCAAAGATAGCATTTAACCGCGAGGATTATAATGCACTTAAGAGTATATGGTATGCGATATCATGGAACAGCTATTAGGACTTGATTCCGCAAGCTGCAGACAGGCTCAGCTCATGCCAGAGCACCATCTCACACGATTCCAAGCACTCTGCCTTCAGGATTGTCAAGGCCTGCCATAGGAGTGACTGATAGGAATCTGTGTGTCCATTTTAGGGTTAGGTATAGGTATACTACACCTACAGCAAAGGGTGATTACACGACTTTGCCCCAGCTGTCATGCAGCCAGTTGTGTCAAATTTAGGAGGCCAGCCAGGGGTGGCACAATACGTGCTGCAGCCCCTGGCAGCCCTGGGTACACCTATGCCCTGAGTTACAGGGTCTGATAAGGTGGCCCAGTACCAATTGGTAGATGCACCTAGGGTACATGAGGTAATTTAGAAAGAGAACAGCCAGGCTGTGGGTCTGATTGGCAGGCCCACAGCCAGAGAAAGTCGTAAACCAGTGAAACAAAAGCAAAAAAATCTGGGTGATCATAGGATTGCAGACCCTACTCTCCTACATGACCCCCCCCCAAACTTTGGGACAATAAGCTAACCTTGACCAGGTGAGTCTTCTTGTTCTAAGTGGAAATATCTGGAGAGCCCATCGGCATTGCCATGATCAGTACCAGGTCTATGTTCCACTGTAAAGTCCATCCCCTGTAGGGAAATGGACCACCTAAGCAGTTTGGGGTTTTCACCCTTCATCTGATTTAGCCACAAGAGGGGCTTATGGTCGGTCTGAATCTTGAAGTGAGTGCCAAACAAGTATGGCCTCAGCTTCTTCAGGGCCCAAACCACAGCAAAGGCCTCCCTCTCAATAGCTGACCAATTCTTCTCTCTGGGGGTCAGCCTTCTGCTTATAAAAGCAATGGGCTGATCCTGACCATCAAAATTCAGTTGAGAAAGAACAGCTCCCACACCCAACTCAGAAGCATCTGTTTGGACAATGAATGGTTTGGAGTAGTCTGGACTCTTAAGGATAGGTGCTGTGCACATGGCCTGCTTTAGGTCATCGAATGCTTTTTGACAGCCTGCTGTCCACTGAACCTTTTTTGGCATTTTTTTACTTGTCAGTTCATTTAATGGTGTCACAATGGAACCATAGTTCCTGACAAATTTTCTGTAGTATCCAGTCAGGCCCAAGAAAGCTCGAACCTGAGTCTGGGTGGTTGGAGGAGCCCAGTCCCTGATTGACTGTATTTTGCTCTCCAGTGGCTGAACCTGGCCTCCACCTACAAGGTGGCCCAGGTATACAACCTGTGTCTGCCCTATCTGGCACTTGGTGGCCTTGATAGTGAGGCCTGCTGCTTGCAGAGCCTCTAACACTTTCCTCAGGTGGACCAGGTGATCCTCCCAGGTGGAGCTAAAGACAGCAATATCATCTAGATATGCTGCACAGAAGTCATCCAGCCCAGTAAGGACTTGATTCACCAACCTTTGGAAGGTGGCAGGTGCATTTTTCAGACCAAAGGGCATTACCACAAATTGATAATGCCCACCAGGGGTTGAAAATGCTGTTTTGGGCTTGGCATCCTCAGCTAACCTGATTTGCCAATACCCAGCTGTTAAGTCAAATGTACTTAAGTAGTTGGCAGAAGCCAATCTATCTATAAGTTCATCTGCCCTTGGTATTGGATGGGCATCAGTCTTAGTGACTGCATTGAGACCCCTGTAGTCTACGCAAAACCTCATCTCTCTCTTACCATCTTGGGTGTGAGGCTTTGGCACTAGAACTACTGGACTAGCCCAAGGGCTATCTGAGGGTTCAATGACTCCCAATTCCAACATTTTCTGCACTTCAGTTTTTATGCAGTCTCTAACATGATCAGGCTGCCTGTAGATTTTACTCTTGACTGGCAGGCTGTCACCAGTGTCAACCTCATGGGTGCACCAATTGGTCTGACTGGGTGTCAGAGAGAACATACGTCTGAAAGACTGAAGAACCTGTTTACAGTCTTTCTGCTGATGTTCAGAGAGGCTGCCACAAAAGACAACACCATCTACTGACCCATCATCAGGATTCTGAGTGAGCAGGTCTGGGAGAGGGTCACTCTCTTCCTCCTGTCCCTCATCTATGGCCATGAGCAAGCCCATGTCCTTCCTGTCGACATATGCTTTGAGCCTGTTGACATGGAGTACCCTATGGGGACTCCTGGGAGTTCCAAGGTCCACCAGGTAGGTGACCTCTCCCTTTTGCTCAAGGATTGTGTGGGGCCCAGACCATTTGTCTTTGAGTGCTGCTGGGGCCACTGGCTCCAGCACCCACACCTTCTGTCCAGGCTGATAAACAGTCAGGACAGCCTTTTGGTCATGCCAAGCTTTTTGAAGTTCTTGACTGGCCTTAAGGTTTTCTGATGCCTTCTCCATATACTCAGCCATCCTGGAGCGGAGACCAAGTACATAGTCCATTATGTTGGTTGCAGGCTTTTTGAGAGGTCTCTCCCATCCTTCCTTCACCAAACACAAGGGGCCTCTCACAGGATGCCCATACAAAAGTTCAAAAGGGCTGTAGCCAACCCCCTTTTGTGGGACCTCTCTGTAAGCAAACAGAAGGCAGGGCATCAGGACATCCCATCTACGCCTGAGTGTTTCAGGTAGTCCATGAATCATCCCTTTTAGGGTCCTGTTGAACCTTTCAACAAGCCCATTGCATTGTGGGTGATAGGGTGTAGTGAATTTGTAATTGACACCACACTCCTTCCACATAGCAGTTAAATAGCTTGACATGAAGTTTGCACCTCTGTCAGAGACAACCTCCTTAGGGAAGCCCACTCTGGAGAACACTCCAACTAGGGCCCTTGCCACCACAGGGGCTGTGGTGGTCCTAAGTGGAATAGCTTCAGGATACCTGGTGGCATGATCCACTACCACCAGTATAAACTTGTGCCCTGATGCTGTCTGGGGTTCCATTGGACCAACAATGTCAATCCCCACTCTTTCAAAGGGCACCCCCACCACAGGCATTGGTATAAGGGGGGCCTTTGTTGTGCCACCTGACTTACCACTGGCTTGGCAAGTGACACAGGAGCGACAAAACTCCTTGGTATCCTCATTCATGTGAGGCCAGTGAAAGTGTGAGACAAGCCTGTCCCAAGTCTTTGTCTGGCCTAAGTGTCCTGCTAAGGGAATCTCATGGGCCAAGGTAAGTAGGAAACCTCTCTGAGACAAGGGTACAACCAGCCTCCTGGTCATGCCAGGCTTGGGGTCTCTTGACTCAGTGTACAGGAGTCCATCTTCCCAGTATACCTTGTGGGTACCTGTGGCGTTCCCAGCAGCCTCAGCAGCAGCCTGCTGTCTGAGGGGTTCAAGAGAAGGGCAGCCTAACTGGTCCTTCCCCAGGTCTTCCCTTGAGGGTCCCCCTGAACCCAAGAATTCAACTTGATCAAGTTCAAACTCTCTAGGCTCAGTTTCCCTCAATTCCTGCAGGTCAGCCTCCTCTGAGACTTGATCCACAACCTGGGGCAAGGGGGAAGGCACAGCCTTAACCCTACTGCTCTTTTTCTTGGAAGGTGTCTGGTCCATTGTTCCAGGATCCAGCACCTGTTCAGTGGGGCATCTTCTGGCCTGTGACCTAGTCACAGCAAACACATGTGCTGGCAAACCTAACATTTCCAGATGAGTCCTCTGCTCCACTTCTGACCATTGTGATGACTCCAAATCATTGCCCAACAAACAATCCACTGGGAGGTCTGAACTAACTACAACCTTCTTTTGGCCAGTTACCCCTCCCCAGGAGAAAGCTACAATTGCCATACTATGATTGGTAGTGACATTGCTTGCATTGGTCACCAGGAATTCTGTACCTGGCATGATCTGTCCAGGGTCCACAAAGCTAGGTGTCACCATTGTGACACTGGCACAAGTGTCCCTATAGGCCTGAGCCATTTTTCCATTAATAAAAGGTGTCTGTCTGTATTTGCCCAAAGTATTGGGACTTATGTCACGGGACATATCCATATCCCCTGTACTGACAAGGACAGCCTGAGTGAGGGTGCCAACTAAGTTGTCACTCCCCTCAGAACCCAGGGTTAACCCTACTAAACCCTTGGGAGGTGCACTACCACTGCTGGCTGTACTAGGGGGCACAGGTGCCTTAGGGGCTGCAGTGGCAGGAGTCTGCCCTCCTCCTTTCTTGGTGCACTCACTAAACCAGTGAGTTTTACTTTTGCAGTATTGGCACCACCTTTTAGATTGGCCTTCTTTCTTCTTTTGGGGAGCCTGACCCCCACCCTCTTTGGGTTGTTGGGGACCTGTCGAAGACTTCTGGTCATTTTGTTCCCCTTTCGAATCCTTACCCTTCTGGTCTGCTTTCTTCTGACCACCTTGATTCTGGCCCTGGTTCTGTTTAACTCTTGTTCTAACCCATCTGTCTGCCTTCTTTCCCAATTCTTGGGGAGAGGTCAGATCTGAGTCAACAAGATGCTGATGCAACAACTGGTTCTGACAATTGTTTAAAATTTGCTCTCTCATCATCAAATTGTACAATCCTTTATAATCAGTAACCTTACTGCCCAGCAACCAGCCCTCAAAAGCCTTAGTGGCACAATCTACAAAGTCAGCCCAATCTTGAGACTGAGTTTTCTGGGTATCCCTGAACAGCACCCTGTACTGCTCAGTGGTTAGGCCAAACCCATCAACCAGTGCATTTTTCAAGACTTGGTAATCATTAGCATCCTCCACCCTTGTGGTGAGGAGCTTGTCTCTTCCTTTACCCTCAAAGGAGAGCCACAAGATAGCTGCCCACTGACTTGGGGGAACACCTTGCACAGTGCAGGCCCTCTCCAAAGCAGTAATCCATTTGTGGATGTCATCCCCTTGTTTAAAGGGGGGCACTATCTTACCAAGGTGTTTTGTATCAAAACTCCTTTCCCTATTGCTAGGTACAATGCTGCCACCAGTGGGGACTGTCCCACTCAATTGTTGCTCTCTAGCAAAGGCAAGCCTCTCTTTGGCCAGGGCAAGTTCTTCCCTTTCAATCCTCAGATTGGCTGCCTTTTCCTTAGCTTCATACATTCTCCTCTGGGGAGATGTCATTCCCCTTTGAGAGGAACGTTGAGAGCCATTGGTATGAAGGGATCTGATAGAGCCTCTTGATAGAGATCTATCTCGTCCATTCCCAATGTTAAGCTGACCTGAGAGTGGCCCCAAGGGTCCCCTAGTGCCCATCTCATGTCTGCTTAAGTTGGACCTGGTTAGTCTGCTGACTTCTACCTGTTCCTTTTCTGCCTCATCCCCTGATACCAAATCATCATCCTCATCATCAGCATCATCTGCTTCCTGAAGAGGATGGTCCTGGGCATCAAAGGGACCCTGTAAGGAGGGCATGTTGCCATCTGAATTAGAAGGGTCTGGGTTACCAGCCCTCCTTGCATCATGAGTCTCTAAGAGACCAATCAGAAAGGCAGTTGTGGGGTTAGACCCCTGCTTAATCTTCCTAGAGGTACACACTTGTCGTAACTCATGGAAGCTAAGCGCAGTATATCTTGAAGGGATGACCTGTGGAGGGTCAACTGACACAAGGGGAACCTCAGTGTTTCCTCCTTTGTCCGACATACTGTTTCTAGTGTGGTGTAAGTGATGCACCTACCTACACTATGTGTTTACCTACTGATCCCTTGCTAAGAGTTGCAGCCAAGGTGTGCTAAGCCTTGAGGAGCTACAACAGCTGGTTCAGTAGAACTCAGAGTATTCTAAGCTTTAGTTATATGTACCTAACAGTACTTATGTGATCTTTCAACAAGATATTCTTAGGATACGTGTGGTAAAACAACAGCAAGCTCAAATCCCAACCGCTGCTCACCAATGTGAGAAGGTGGCCTGATATGCAGTGGTCACTATTCTAGTGCCCACTATGTATCAGTCCAGCAACCCTTATTGATGATTGGTTGTAAGTCAACCTTATAGACCAGCTATCCTAGTAGCATGGATACGAGCAGTCTAAGGCTAAAGACTCGAGAGGGCGTGTTAAGCCAGCTGTTTACCACACATATACCCCTTGAATACCCAGTGAAAGGACACCACACAAGTGTTATGAAAATAAACAGTTATTTATTAAAGATCACAACAGCCCTGTACTCTTTATGAGGACAGGGTACTAAGCACAAACCAAAACTCTTACAAAAATACTTAAGTTAGCACAGTATATACAAATGCCCGAGGGGCACGGAAAACCATATACTCTGAAAGTGGAATGCGAAATTACTAGCAGGTAAGTACAGTACTAATAGCTTTTGGAATCGCTAGGACTTGACTAGGGAATCGTTAGATTACTTCTAGGAGACCTAGGGGACTCGGGTGCAGTGTGTGCACTCTCACGCGAGATGCGGGACAAAAGTCTATGGTAGCTAGGAATTAGAAAGTTAGTGTTCTCGGGCGAACCCGACCTGGTAGGGAGAAAACGAAAGTAGATTCTGACCCTTGGATAGTGAGGCTATGCTGGGGCACCGAAATGCCGAAGTTACCTAGCCCAGGGGCTGCAGCTGCATAGGTCTGAAAAGACGTCGGGAATCCTCGTAGACGGACCAGGAGCCGGAAGAAAAGATGCTGGCCGGTGACCAGTGAAGAAAGTTCAGTTGGATCCAAGCCTGGATCTCGAAGATAGATGACACCTGAAAGCAGAGGGGACCAAGTTCGAGACTACTAGCCAGTAGTCAGTGGGCACCAGGAGGGCACCGGATGGTAGCCACCTCGACTAGGTGAGTGGGTGACGCTTGACTCGAAGATCTCACGGACCAGGAGGCGTTGTCGGCGACCAGGATGGAGGATCGAGCTGTCCCACGAAGATGGAAGCTGTCGGCGTCGCTGGACCCAGGATTGGGCAACAAAGCCTTGGCAAATTCAAGCCCACGCGGTGGACCTAAAATGGCGTCTGGAGTGGACCAGGAGGGTCCGGGGTGCCTCTCTTGAACAAGGAAGCAAGGGCCAGCCTGGAGCAACCAGACCAGCAGTCGTGAAGTCGTTGGGCGTCGTTCAGAAGGCCACAAGCCAGCCGGCTAGTAGCCAAACAACGCGGTGCACAGCAAACAGCAGAAGGGCCCCACGCCGATCGTGGAGATGCAGGGGGGCTGATCTTGGGTGCTGGAGCTGCGCAGGGTCGGGGCTTCTCGGACCCCAAAGCACTCACCAGTGGAGGACACGGTGGGCTTGCAGTAAAGATGTCGTGCAGTCTTGGCGATCGTCGGTCCCTTGAGGTCTCGTCGCACTCACGGTTCTCAGCTGGGCTGTAGAGGTGAGTAGAGGTCAGAGGTGCCAGGGAAGCCGGGTCTCGTCGAGCTGGGTCGTCGGATTCGTGAAGAAGGACTTGCAGCAGACCGCAGTGTTCCTTAGGATGGTGCCCGCTTGATGCAGGGTGACTACTCCTTAGCCACAAGGGAGAATCTTGAAGAAGAAATCGTGAAGTCCTTTCGAAGAAAGTGGTATCTTGATTCCAAAGATGATCTAATTTTAACAGGGGGCCCGCTCCCATCTTTATACTAAAAAAGGGGGCTGACCCGGTGACTAGGTCCTGCCTATGGGTGGGACTAGGTGGGGGGTGGTTACACCCCTCAGCCATGCCGGACTTCCCCAGGCCAGGGGCTGGTGTGCCCCTGGAACTGGTTCAGACCGGCCTATGCGTAGTGAGCACCGGGGTGCCACTCAGCAGTCACCTTCCTGTAAAGCCCTGCCTACCCAGGATACACAAAACCATGTCTGGGACGGTGCTAGCACCGCCCCTGACAGGAAACCCTTTGTCCAGGCTCCCCTCGCTGGAAGGACTCCCAGCTGCAGGGGGTCAGACTCGTGTCTGTGGTGGCAGCATCCATTTTGTGGAGCTGAGGCTTCAGTTAACTTTAACCGGGGTTCACAGTTACATACATGTCGTGTCCCTCTAGAAGGGTGGAATGCTAACCCCGTCGCCAGAATTGGCGAGGGGTTAGTATTCCAATTCGTATGACACCTTACTCGACATGTTTTGATAAAGCAATACCAAAGATAGCATTTAACCGCGAGGATTATAATGCACTTAAGAGTATATGGTATGCGATATCATGGAACAGCTATTAGGACTTGATTCCGCAAGCTGCAGACAGGCTCAGCTCATGCCAGAGCACCATCTCACACGATTCCAAGCACTCTGCCTTCAGGATTGTCAAGGCCTGCCATAGGAGTGACTGATAGGAATCTGTGTGTCCATTTTAGGGTTAGGTATAGGTATACTACACCTACAGCAAAGGGTGATTACACGACTTTGCCCCAGCTGTCATGCAGCCAGTTGTGTCAAATTTAGGAGGCCAGCCAGGGGTGGCACAATACGTGCTGCAGCCCCTGGCAGCCCTGGGTACACCTATGCCCTGAGTTACAGGGTCTGATAAGGTGGCCCAGTACCAATTGGTAGATGCACCTAGGGTACATGAGGTAATTTAGAAAGAGAACAGCCAGGCTGTGGGTCTGATTGGCAGGCCCACAGCCAGAGAAAGTCGTAAACCAGTGAAACAAAAGCAAAAAAATCTGGGTGATCATAGGATTGCAGACCCTACTCTCCTACAGTCGGCCCATTAGCACTCGGGCATATATCTTCTGGCTGACATCTCGGAGGCTGATGAGACAATAGTTGACAGGGAGGAGTGGAGAATCTTTTTTATGGCTCAGTATGATTTCCGCCCCCACCCAGGTAGAGGGGATCGACATTCCCTGCAAGATGGCATTATTCAGGGTCCACAGGTAAGGGGCCTAAATAGTAGGTTCATTGCGAAAGAGGTCGCCAGGGATCTTATCTAGGCCTGGATCCTTTGATGGAGCTACTTTTAAACAGTGAACATAACAGACTATTTACAATGCTTCGGCTTTCCATTCCATAATGCTGAGAAAGTGAGATACTGAGAAAATGTGAAGTGGCAATCCCTTGAAGGGAGGCAGGACAGATCCAAACAAGTCTGAAGTAGGGCCCAAGACTGTCTGATCCGTGTGCCCTGTGTGAAAGTGCTCAAAATGAACAACATTTGGGTTCTTTCCGTTATCATATGAACATAAAAAAAGACAGTTCACAATGAAGGCGGGCGATGCAAACACCTACAAAAAAATCCATATAGCTTTAGAGAAGGCTTTGGTTTATGCCACGCTCATTTTTTGGCTTTGTCTCAGTCCCCTGCTCACGATTTAATGGCTCGCAAACCCTATTCTCAAACTTGTCACACCAAAGGAGCATTTGGTCTCACTATGCTTTGACTGGATGAGTTGGGTCTTTCCAATGCTATGCTAGGACCTCGTGTTGTAGTGCATGGTTGCAAGTAGTGCATTATTTTGTATCCCTCTCTTTCCTTTCCTGGCTCTCCCTTCCCTTTTCCCTTCTACACTTTATTTCTATATTGGACGAAGTGTTGAACAATGCAAACACTCACCCCCAGTCAACTGATCTGGGTTTAATCCATCACCATTCTTTAGCTCACTCCGCCACCGCAGTTCAGACATGCCCATATGCAAATCAGTCTAACCCTGTGCCTCATGGGAACAGTCCAGCCTGAACTGCCAAGCCAGGTCTTCCCTGGACCGGAAACAAGCATCCTGGAACCGGTTTCGGGTTCATAACCCTCATCAGTCAGGCAATCTTGAATCCAGTGGCAAAGTGAGCGAGGGACTCACGTCTGAGCATACCCTGCCAACTTAGGGCGAACAAAGCGATTCAAAAGGGGATGATGGACGGAGCATTTGAGCAAATCAAACACTCACCCCCAGTCAACTGATCTGGGTTTAATCCATCACCATTCTTTAGCTCACTCCGCCACCCCAGTTTAGACATGGCCATATGCAAATCAGGCTGACCCTGTGCCTCATGGGAACAGTCCAGCCCGAACTGCCAAGCCATGCCTTCCCTGGACCCGAAACAAGCATCCTGGGACCGGTTTCGGGTTCATAGCTGCCTCCCTCACTGCACCCACTTGGCCCCATCCGCCGCTGTTTCAGTGGCACCCATCTTCAAACGTTTTTTTTAAAACCATTTCATGATGGTGGTCTCCGTGTACAGAAGCAAGGAATTAAATATTTTTCTTCTGCATAAAAAAAATTCCAAAATGTTTGGCAGCCTGGTGCATGGGCGTCGACGTTGCAGACGGCGGCAGGTGGACTCAAGTACCTGGGCGTCTTTATTACAGACGTTCCAAATGTGGCATGGGAGCGCAATGTGGTGCCCGTTTGGGATAGAGTGCGAACGGACATGAGAACCTGGTCCAGAATGCCACTGAACATTTATGGCCGATCGGCGATTTTTAAAATGGTGGCCCTCCCGCGCCTCCTCTACCAGCTGCAAAACCACCCATGCCCTATAGCACCGCAGTGGTTTCGTCAGGTGAACGCTGCGCTGAGCCAATTCCTCTGGGCTGGAGGGGTGGCGAGAGTGGCTCTTCGCACCTGCTTCTTGTCCACGTACTGCGGGGGTCTGGCCACCTCAGATATTTTATCATACTACCAGGCGGCAAACTTACTGGTGCTTAATGACTGGTGGTATGGGGATCGGGGCGACCCGACTTACGCCCTTGAATGATACCTGATGGACCCGGACACGGTACACACTATTCTGTACTCGACGACTATCAGGAAGAGGCTTCCCGTGGTCACCCAAGTGGTCTTCCGAGTGTGGCGGGCGGCTCTGCGCCGCATGGGGTGGTGGAAAAAGCTGACGCAGGAGACCCCGCTGTGGCGAAATGGACGACTGCCGGCGCTGGCCTCCTTACGGGGATTTAGGGGCTGGGATGCAATCGGCATCTCAACGTTAGGTCACATCATGAAGGGTACTACCCTTAAATCCTTCCAGACCTTAAGTGCAGAATACGCCATGCCCAAAACCCAATTCTTTAAATACCTACAACTGCGTCACGCACTGTCCCCCTCCTTGGTGGGCTTAGAATCCCTGCCAGAGTTCAGCCCCCTGGAGGCTAAGGTGTTTATGGGGGAATTGGAGGCCAAATAGATTTCGACTATATATCAGACCCTGGTCACACACTGCTCCTCCTCCCTGGATAGACTGCGCTCTGCGTGGGAGGGGGATGTGGGCGCCCTTGAAGAGGAGGATTGGAGGGAGGCCCTGGAGGCCCCGGGGGGGCGGCCATTGCGATGCGGATTTAAGTATTTACATAGGGCCTATTTTACCAGAGAACGATTGTGGAAAGCAGGCCTGATTGCCTCCCCTGAGTGCCTGAGGTGCGGACGAGCGACTGGGACATTTGTCCACACTGTGTGGTCGTGTGTAAACCTAGACAGATACTGGAGGGGTGTCTGGGACTGTTTGGCTGAGGTCTTGGGATGGGACCTTCCCCGCACACCGCAGCTCGGCCTGTTGCATGTCATGGAACAAGTGGGGGGCAACATCTACAAACGCCATCCCCTGGTTTTGGGCCTCACTGTAGCTAAACGAGATATTGCCAGGGCCTGGAAGGACCCCAGGGCCCCCTTGCTGGAAGTTTGGAAACGGGGGTTGGACTTTTGTATGGGGCTGGAGCGTCCCGTCTTTGAGGCCAGGGGATGCCCTAGGAAACATTTTAAGATATGGAAAAGATGGGCGGACTATAGAGGATTGTGGCTGGATCTTTGACTATTGGACCCTGGGCGGCCGGGAGCACGCATCTTATTGTACTTTCATGCTATTTGCCTTGAGATTTGCAGACACTGTATAGGGTAAGGGGTGGGATTAGGGGAGGGGAGTAGGGAGTTGGGGGTTGGGGGGGCGGGTGCATAATTTACTTTTGCCTGTACTGACTGTATATCCTCTTTCATGTCTGAGCTCACTGGTCCTGCGATATGATGCGGGACAGCGTCCCCCTTGGTGTTTTGTCGGTACTACAATAAAATTTGTTCTGAAAAAAAAAATGTTTGGCAGCCATATGGGGAAAGGACCACTGGCTAAGCCAATAGGACTGCACCCTCGTGCAACAGGTGAGAGAGACCGACTGGCTTAGCTAATGATTGCTATTTCTATGTGGGTTACAGAACCCATGGACAAACAACTGCTTAAGTTCCAAATATCTGCAGGCAGCCACTCACTGAAAAGATTTGTGGGGGAATCCAAGTTAAGAAATAAACCCCTATTACAACTTACACAAACGTGTCTCAAGAAACTAGTCTGTAAGAACAGGGCTGGGAACTAAAAAAGATTTATGCTTGTGGTTAAAAATAAAATAGGCTCTAGATGCTAAGTATCGGGGAAGCTGATATTAGCACATTATTATTAAAAGCCTAATTTGATGACAGAGAAATATCTTGTTCAAAACATATTTAGGAACCATGTATGTATTTGTATAATAGGCAGAAGCTCTAGATTTGACATACAACGCTTTGCAATATGAATCACGAAATGCAAAACATGAGTCCTTAAACATTAGCCCTGGCAGCAAGTATGTTTTGGGTCCAATGAACCACATCAGGGGACAGGCCTACCGAATTCAGCATGAATCATCAGTCAAATAGGAATTTTAAATGCAATCATTTTGTCAACACAAACCAGCGTGTTATATACTTAAATGCACACATTTTATGTCAAATACAAACATTTGAAAATTAACAGTTCCCCAGGGGCTTGTCATGTTCATAAAAACTCACTGTTTGCCTGAAATACCAGGTTTAAAATGTTTGAGTAAATGTGGACCTCACATATCAGCAAGACATTTTGTAGAAGTACGCACATGTAAAACTGCTACACATCCATGGACACATTTTGTGTGCCATGCAGCGATGCCATCATCGCATGTCAGTGATGCCCACCATATGCCAGGAATTCTATCTTTGCTTGTGACGGCTACAGTTATGTTGTAAATGCCCACAATATGAATATGGTAAGGATGGACAACATCACTTCAGTGCCAGAATTTAACCTGGAATTAGATTCATGTTGCCAAAGATGCCCACAGAACACCAAGAAAGACAAGCATGATAGCATTATGCCAGGCCTGAGCTCAATACCAGCAGGGACCCACCATATCATCAAATGTGGCCTATCAGCGCCAGGGTTGTCGATCTAACAAAGTTCTTTTACCCAGCTGGCTTACAAAAAAGTCACAAACCTGTCTGCAAAACACGAGGGTAAAACAATCCTGATATTTTTATTTATCTTGTGAAGGAGGTGCAATGAGTCACAGCTACATGGATGTACAGCCCCTGTCCTGAGTGCCCTAGCTGCAGCGATATCTGGATACTCTGCACCGATTTTTCATCATAGGCGATCACAGATCATGCGTGTGCACCATGATTAAGGCCGGCCCCAAGGATTGTGGTCTTGTTAGAACGAGAAGGCTTCACAAAGCATTATACTGGTACTGGTAAAGGGCTATTGATCTTAGTCAGAGTTAAGTAGCACAAGCCGGCCGTGGCAGCAAACCGTTTCTGTAATAATGATCAGTAGAGTGAACAGGTCTTTTTACCTTGGTCACTAAGCGTTATCAAAGGTAAGTAACTTGTTCTTCTGATGGATACATCTGCCAGTGGATTCCTCACCTTGAGAATAGATTAGATTCCCACAGCAGTCCCACTCCCGGAGGAGGGTGTCCACCCTTCTATACCTTCGGTAACGCTTTTTCTGGTGGATACAGTATCTGCCTGTGGATTCAGTACTGACCCACCAGCCTCCCCGTTGTCCACTCTGCTATACCTGCATTGGTGACATTCTTTTAATGTATATATTTTACTGTCAAAGGAAATGCATTGTTATAATTGCTTCCAAGCATTGACTGCACACTGTGTGTGTTACCTTAATATCCGTCGGCATCAGGACGTCGAGACCTGTGCTTCCTCTTCTTATGCTTCTTCTTGGATCGAGAAGCATGCCCCGAAGACGACCTCGAAGGTGACCTCGAGCAGGACCTCGAACGCGACCTCGATCGATTTGAGCGGGACTTCGAACTCTTCCTATCTTTCTTACCTTTCATCTTCGCCACAAGAAGCTTAGCCTCTCTTTCTCGCAGCGCCTTGGGGTTCATCTTCTTACAGCATGGTCACCCTTGGACATCATGGTCAGAAGAAAGGCAACATACGCAGTCTTCGTGCGGATCCGTTATGGACATCACCTTCCCACATTCTCCGCACGGCTTGAACCCAGTTTTCTTCGAAGACATCTCGACAGGAAACAAAGAAACAAGAAAGCACTAGAAACAATCAACAGTAACCCACGAGCTACTGAGGAGCCCTAGAAAAACCTTTTGCGTCGACGACGCGGAAAAAAGGGAACGGATGTCATCACGCCGACGGAGTCCTATTATGGAGTCAGTGACGTCAGCGTAAACGCGCGCGATGCCGTGCTTCTGTGACGTCGTCGGCGTGAAGAGTACAAAAGAATTTCCGAATGTTGCTGACGCAAGGTGATATTCACAAGGTGAGGATTCCACTGGCAGATGTATCCATCAGAAATGCATTTATTGGGGCTGAGAGAGATTTTGAATTGAGAGTCTCTGTACACCTTGCAGCTAATTCCTCACCCCCAGAGAAGCCTTGGTCTGCTAGACCCATGCTACCGCTGAGAGTCAAGTGCTTAAGGGGTAGTACTTGGTGCAGTTACTCTGAGTCCATAATAAGTCAGGCCTGGGTCATCAGGAGTAAATGGCCACAACTATCACGTTGGATCCAGTAGGTCCTGCTTGCCCCGTGGCTCTCTGAAATGGGTTCCAACATTCTCATTGCTGCTGCGATTTGTGAGAACAGAAGAACCAATGGTTGAATTATTGCAAAGGGGGCAACATCAGCACTCACAGGGGTGTGAACAAAAGAAATACATTAGAGGTTAAATAAATAATTCTGAATCTCCAGACATACGCCTTCATCCTCGAGAATTATTATAAAATATTTTTTGCCTTTAGAAAAGATACAAAGGACTAGGCGAGAAACAGTCTTCACCCACTCATGACCCAGTGGTTGAGGAATTTTTGGGAAATAAGAAAAAAGTTTGCTTTCTTCCAAAGGAATGCAGGTCTTTGGAACCAGTGGGTACTAATTCAAAACAGCTGTCTCTCCTCAAATAGGTACCAGACGACCAAAAGGAGTCCTGGTCCTTGAGGAATGATCAACACAGTGACCTATATCATCAGAGGTACGCGCACCTTTTGTTGTTCTAGACTTGAGTTTTTTGGAAGGACATGCACTCACTTCCTTTAAAAAATATTCCACTTACTCTCCCTACCACTTTGTTTTGCGCATAGAATACTGGAGGGACTTTTAAAACATTGATGCTTTCTGTACGGAAACGGAAGCAGGTCTTATCCAGGAAATTGTTGTGCCTCTAGGTTTTAATAGCCTGATATCATATTATGAGCTGGTTCTATAATGCCACAGGTCGCCATTTCCTTTCTAATCTGCAATAATAATAGTTCTGTCGAAAACTAGCCGCACACATTTTTTGCTTCTTTTTATAGGGGCACGGGCCCAAGAACATCAGAGAATCCATTTAACAACGTCAGAACCTGAAACTGACAGTAAAGTAGATAAGACGCCTGCACGCACCCCACCACCCCCCCCCCCCCCCCCCGAATGTATGTAGGCATATATGATTTCTATAGCACGCACTTGGCCAAAAGGCAGCAGAGCGATGAGAGAGAAGTTTATGGTCAAGTTTACCACAACACCAGAAGGGATCATTCCTGCTTCGGAACTGGAAGAGAGATCTTTAAAAAAAAATGCATGAATTTTAGCTTTATCTCTTCCGGCAGTTTTAACTCAAAGTACAGTAATACGCAAGTTAGGATTGAACTAGAAACTGCTCTCCAAACATGTTAAATGAACAAAATATCTTCGATCAAAGAATAGATACAACAATTAAGGGCATAATAACACTTGCTTACTATATGATCTGATTGGACTTGAAGACCACCTCATGACCAAGATGCAATGCTACTGCTTCCTTGCAGCCGAATCGCCAGTGGCGTACAATGAGCACTACCGTTTGCACACACTCCCTTTTGCTGGACTACCATATACTCAGTAGGCTCTAACGTTCAGTGACTCACCTACGTCTATTACATTAACGTAACATAACACATGTATTTGTAAAGCGTACTTATCCCCGTGGGTCTCAAGGCGCTGAATAACACCTGTTTATTGTTACCCAACTCAATGGTACTCATTTTAATCGACCTCAGATGGATGAAAGGCTGAGTGGACCCGCTGGGATTTGAACCTGTGACCATGAGATCGAACACAGGTCCCTGCAGTGGATGCATTAGTCCACCAAGCCACCAGACCCGGCATTAACACTGTTTATGCAACTAAACCACGTAAAAATACTGTACTTTAAAAAAAAAAACATTTTTTAAGTGTAATTAGATGGACCGCTGCACAAAGTAATTTCATAGATCAATGAAGGATCACTGAGGAGCTTCTATGGCCGCTTTAGAGGTGATACCCAACTCGTAGTCAAACTAAAATTAACAATGACTGGTCAGCATTTGGGCTATTATTAAAATGTAGATGTGATTAACTCTACTTCATGATGACGTGCTAAACGCAGCCATTGTTGGAAGACGGGAATTTCTTTTTATTGGCCTATGCCACTACATTGCTGACTTACAGAAGTAAAAGTGCAGTAAAGTTTACATAAGTAGGGAACTTAAACTTTTAGCATTGCCTGTAATTAAAGGCTGGATTTGGTTTATTTTGAATACAAATAAAATATATGCATTTAGAGAGCCTTGTATTTCTCTAAACTTAAGATGAACGTGGCAAGGTGCAAAGGTAACCAACTCTGCACACAAGACAAGAACAGGTTATGCTGCTAAATTAGGTGACTAACATAAATTAAACGGGCGTGCCAGTACACAGGTGGAAATTATATCCTCCTTATCTAAAAATATTGCTCACAAACATAGAACAATATGTGCTGGCGGCTGAAGGTCATCACAATGAACTTAGAGCAGGAAACAAACTAAAATACTAATAATGTATACAGCATGTATACGAACTGTCCAAAATGAGGTATACTGAAACAAAACTCCCACAACTCTTGTATCCAACTGCACTGCAGGAGATGCAAGTGGACTCCTACCCGCTGCGACCTTGATCCGGAAGGAGCAACCAGAAGTCCAGCACTATGAAGAAACTAGCACTGGTTAGAAGCTCATTGAATATATGTAGGTTTTAGCGGATTGGCAAGACAAGTATAAGACCTGCCAACTAACCTTGTATCACTGTAAGAGGATATGCTTATCCTTGGGTTTTCCCTATTTGGTCGTCATCGGTTATTAGAATGCCTGCATCTATTTGGTTGCATGTAAAGAACACACATAAAGAAAGATTTCAGAGTTCAGCATACATGTTTTTACATAAATATATCAATAAATGAACCACGAAAAACAGTTTTTAAAAGTTGTTCCTGTGCAAAGCAAGCCTTCATCAGCAAAGCAGGTGCACTCCAAAATAGTGGTGCCAAGTGGTAGAAGAATCTATGCCTTACCATGACTTTACTTTAGTCAATGGAATTGCAACAAATTCTGACTAAATAATTACAGCTGCAACTTTTGATTACAGCCAAGCAATTTGGCTTTAATAAACCATATGAAGGGATACAACTAAAACACACCCGCTTAACACTCCCCCCCCCCCCCCCCCCCCACACACACACGTGTTAAACAGAGATTAAATAAATCGTCATCTCGGATATGTCCGTGTGGTCGTTGAGGGTGTGGCTGTTCATCTCCCATATACACCATGCACGTCCTAAAATGCTGTCCTGCCTCTGCCAGGGCAACCCTGCCTCGTGGAGGAACTGCTGGTTACTGGCATCGATTTGCAACACCCAGGAAGCAGTTCAGGGCAACGACTGTTTCAGGGAACTTTCACAAGATGGAGCCACAGAGTAATACTACAGCTAACAACTCGGGAAGAGGAAGTAAAAAGAGGAAATGAAATTATCCGAGTCAGACCCTTAAAAAGCAATAGGACACGACCACAGGCATCAGGCAATACAGTACGACACTCAAGAGAATTGCATATTTTTCAGTCACAAATTATTGCTTAATTGTAAACTTATAGCAAGACTCCATATAAATAACTAGGCAATTTTGCTTCCGCCCTGATCTAATTTAATAGGATATAGAAAATATACTTACAACACTTAAGCAACATGTCACCAAAAAAAATTCTTAATTTGACTGATAGGGCTGAGAAGTGTGTACTTAAACCAATAAAACCTTCAAGGGTGATAATCAGAAGGGATCATGCAAATCGGAACAAAAATCCAAGTGGCTAACTGAACAAACAGTAGATGTTCCATAGAAGATGGAATATTAAAAAATAAGGGGCTTAAAGAACTGAATCACAAATTTTAGAACGGGGCTAGGACAGACAACAACATATGCAAAGACGATGGAGATAGAAACAAGTTTGAAAAATCAATCCCCCATTTCTGAAAAGATTTGCAAAATCAATAAGAATTTTCAACCATGAACTGAAACCCTGAAAGAAGCCAATGTATGATTATGGCCGATGCTACGAAGATCTAACAGAGGTGGTAAGATTACACCCAAGACTGCAACAGTAGGGATGTTTACATATGAGAAACCAAAGAGGACTTTAGCTTCACACCAGAACATTAATATTGAAAGCAGTCACATCAGCACTGAGGTTAATACCAAGGAGAAGAGATACTGGAATCGATGGTATTGAAGCAAATATCACAAACCACAGAAGATGCCTGCCGAATTGTGCCAACAGATTTAAAAAAACAACAATGGCAAATGGGCTGAAATAGATCAGTTTACATTCCACTTACAAAGAAAGGAGACTACCGCACAAGTTCTCAAATTTCATATGCCAGCAAGATAATACTCTAAATAATCCAACACAGATTAGAGAAATACATGGAAAGAGAATTACCAGCTATGCAAGCTGGGTTCAGGAAAGGCCAGTGGACAACTGACACCAATGCTGATACTCACTGCATAATTGAAAAAGCTATAGAATACCACAAGGATATCAACATGTGGTTTACTGACCACAGGAAGGCCATTGATCGCGTAGACCATGTCAAGTTGTGGGCCGGCTGAAACAAAATGGGTATCCCAGGGAATGTAATTGTTCTCATGCATAAACCTGAGAAACAAGACACAATCAAGGCAGAAAGTGGTAAACAGAGTGGTGCCACATTGGCAAATGAATTAGACAAGGCTGTGTTTTTGCAGCCTACTTATTTAACTTGCATGCACAATACATAAGAGAAGAGGCTGGTCTGGAAGAGGAGAGTGGATTCCAAATTGGCCGATGCAACATCAACCACCTTTGGCATACTGGTGATACCACAACAGAGAACTCTCACATTAAAAATTATGGAGCACTGTGAAAGAAGGAGGCTACGACAAAAAGTAAAAAGTTAAAAATGGTGACAACAGGTGCCGCCACTAACTTTTAAATTGATGGTTGCACCCAAAAGGTGCCAGAGTTTCTTTTTCATGTGATATACCTTTAATAATTAAGGTCCAGCAGCCAAATCATAGACCGCAGTTTAGAACTGCAATGACAGACTGCGAAAAATGTCTGAATGTATTGATGCATCAAAAAGAACGGAGGTGAGAACTGTTTTAGCGATTATTTTCCCATATTCCAGTATTGATACAAAAGTCAGAAAAAGAAGCAACATGAAAGGAGATCACATATACCTTTGAACTGTGGTGCTGGCGTAGACTTCCTAAAGTTTCCTGGACAGCTAGGAAAATAAACATATTCCTTGATCAAATCAAGGTAGAACTTCAATCAAACAGCAGATGATCATAAAAATGCTGGTATGCTTTGCACATAGCATAACAAACCACGTAACATGGAAAAAAATATAATGTTTGGGAACCGCCAAGCAAAAAGAGTTACAGGACAGCCAGCAGTAAGGTGTACGGACTTAATCACAACAGCAATGAATGTGCTACTGAGTAACTTAAAGACCCAAACAGAAGCCAGGGCTTTCTTAAAACGGTCTATGTAAAATGTCACCAGGAATCAACATTGACTTGATGGCAACTACTGACTGATGTTCTCTCGCTGTTTTTGGTGATGACTTAACTATAAGGAAATCAGTAGCAGCAAAGACTCTGAAATTACTAGACTAGATAAGGTCCTAACTTGGCCTTTTTAAAACGAGGAGTAACCAATGCTCTTTTCAATTGTGCTAGGACCTTTATCTTGTGCAAGGCCATATCACCAATCTCCAAAAGAGAGGATCCAGTATGGGAACCCGTTATTTAAACCAAGAGAAGCATTGACAGTTCTCCGGTTTCGCACCAGCGGTGACTCCGTAAAATATCTTAAAGGTTGCCTAACTTAGAAATCTAGCAGCGGTCAGGGTTCTGGAAGAGACAGCTACTTCTTCTTGCCAAAGTTGCAGAAGTAATTGCTGTGGTAAATTCATCATTTTTTTAGCGTTGAACAGTGCCTACTCCCCTCTAAATGTTCTGTTTACTCTTACTACAATTGATGCAGTCTATGTGCCAGGGTGACTATAATAATTGCCAGCTTTGAGCCTAAAAGTATGTAAAGAAGCTGATGAGAAAGAATGAACTCAAGGCAAAGGAGACCTGGATAATCCCAATGCAGTTTCTATATCCTACTGCCATACAATGCACTAATCATAATAAAAACCTTGTGTGATAACGATATTTCTCTACGGAGGGTGCACAGCTGCCAGGATTTCAGATTGCTATGTGTGGCATTTTCATAATTTCAAGTAATGATAAGTGACATTTCAACAACTTTGAGTGACACTTTCTCAAGAGCAAAATCAAGCAATGAAGACGAGCGAAACATATCAGATATTACACCCATTTGCGCAATGAGAAACTCTAATAAGATCTTAAAACTGTTGCAAAGCACCAGAAATGGAAGGGCACACACATAGCCTAGGGGTCACAGCCCGGCCTCAGGCTGTAATTTATTTCAAAATACACACACTGAGTAGCATAAAAAAAAAACCACCCTCTATTTATTATTAACCTGAGACTGAGAGTAAGACGCACGGCTAGCCCAAGTAATTAATAGTATGGCACAATGTTTACTTTAATTAGGACAAATACCAGCCTTCACTCCCTGCGGCATTTACTGCAGTGCGACACAGCAGTTGAGCTGCTGCAGTGCTATATTGCTGCACTGACTCCACTGTTGTGACACTGGCCTGCCTCACAGTGACTGGAGTCAGCTGGTGTTGGTGGGCCTGGGGTAGAGTCGCATGGACAGGATGGCATCTTGCATATTTTCGAATACCGCTGGCCGTGGTGGCGTTAAGCGGACTCTGCTTAACCAAGGACTGCAGTTCACCAGACGATTATAGTTCTTCCTCATCCCCACCGCCCCGCGCGGTGTGAGCGGCAAGGTTGGAGAATCTGCGGAGTGCACTCTGATTTTTCCCAAATTTAAAAGAAAGCGCAGCCAAAACTTATGCCGCCTGCGGGGCGGCAGCTGGGCAGGACGAAACCGTGACTCACCCCCACCTGACCATAGCCTATAACTGTCTCACTCACAAAGTCAGAACTACTAGTCAAGTCATAATTGGGCACTGACTGTGACGTCAGTTATGCTTCTGTGTTGGACCCCCAGGAGAGAGTAGGGGAGTCTACAACTTACATACACTGACGCAGAGCTACAAGCTAAGCAGATTTTGAGCTAGCCCCCTTAGCTTGCCGGGAGCGCACACACTGTGCTACAGCAGCTCACAGTCTCGACTGTGCATTATAGCAGCGCTTTGCTTGACATCCCAGCAGCGCTATAATGTGTGATTCATGCATTTCAGTGCAGTGATAAGGACCACCACACTGAAATGTGTTAGACTAACACCTGATGAGTGGTACTTGGCAGGGCTGATAGTGTGATCCAAAGTATGATTTTAATCACTATCAGTAGCTCAAGTGATAATTCACTGGCTGTAGGATCAGTTTAATGAATGTTGGGGGCCGTCGTTTTTGATATGAGTCAGTATTTACCAAAGCAACGGTGCATGCTGCCCTTCAGAAATGGTCTATTAGATAAAGCAAGAATACATGTGCCAAGCAGAGACTACTTGCTTGACTGCATGCATATGCATGCTGAACCTATGCATGAACCCCGTCATATTGCATTTGCTGCTTGCATTTACACTTTGAGGGTATAGCAACGATGCTCCACTTACCTCAATATATATTCTGCAGTCCAAAGATTATGCTACTATGTTGTCTCTGAACTTTCCTATCTTCCTTGCTCCCTTCAGATTCTTGAATTTTCTTAAAATAGTACTCGTTTCGTGCTTCATTACTTAAATTTCAGGTTGGAAGTAGTAGCCTTAAATGAATAACTGAGCTAGCATCTCCATCAGGTCTGCTTGCAGAGTAGGTCAATCGTGTCTAACCCATGTCAGTCATATTAACTGCCATTTCAGCTTATAGATTGCTGGCTCCTCACAGTATAGATGTTGCTGTTGCCTAAATGGTTTTCATGACTCTCCAAACAGATTCTCTCCTGGGTAAAAAATACTAAAATCGAACTCCTCATGAATGCTGCCTTATTACAGTTCTAGCTGTAAGCCTCACCTTGTATATACTGTAGATCTTCAACTATCTGAACATCGGCATCTACGAATACCACTATCCATTGTATCTATGAATTCCTCCGTAACCATATCAAAATTGCTTTATGCTACAGTAAACACTGATAGAGGTTTTCAGCACGTCATCTTTGAATTTCTAGTTCCACAGTCCTCGAAACTGCCATGGATTTCCCATGTTGTGTATAATTTCCATATTAAGAAGCCATGAATGGCAGTGGTTTCGAAATGGGGTTATTCACACCGCTTTTATCAGCCAAAGCCCTGGCAGACAGCGATCCACAGCCTCCCTGGGTGCCCCTGCGCCACCAGCCACCATATCCGGCCAGCCACGGGTCCTTCAGACCCGCACTGTTAATGTAATCCTGGCCACGCTTACAAGTGGCCCTGAAGGACTGGCTGTTGACACAGGGCCGGCTCATCACACTCAATGTGCGAGCTGGGAATGCGGCTGCAAGTTGGAAGGGAATCCGTAGACGGCAAAGGGATATTGCCCGGGTGCCAATTTCTGCTATTTTTTAAATATTAGCATGATGTGAGGAGGACAGTTGCCAAAGGCGGAATGACGCCAAGTTTTAGTTTTTAAAACATATTAGGTTGAAGGAGAGTGCAGTAATGAAGGTAGCGGGGAACACCCATGTATTTATTGTACGTTGGGGAAAGAAGGTCACTGACAAGAGTAGTGTGGCCGCATAGCAACAGATATCCACCACGCAAGGCCAATATAACTCTAAATGCTTTGATGTACAAAAACTGAACTGCGAGTCCGTTGTATGATCATAATACCAGGGAAGGTTATCTTAACTATAAAAAAGCAAAATACACATGAAGAGAGTAATCTAAAATGTGCAGCAGACCCTAATATCCCCTAAAGCAGGAGGCTGCATGCTTAATTCACAGGATTCCAGGGCCTAGCGTTGGGAAAATGGGGCCAGCATACATCTCTCAGTTGCTCCCGTCTTGGTAGGGGCCGGCAGTTGACCATGAATTTACAGTGAGCCCTGCCTTTGTTGATGAATTCTTTTATGTGGAACAGAGGGGGTAGTAGAACTCTGCAAGTAGCAGTAGCTTCTTCCAGTCGCATTTTAAATTGTTTCATGTAAGACAACACCACATCTACAGATTAACAACATGCGTTGCTAACCACTTTTCACTTTCTAGTTGAGCAGTTAACAGGTAATTAACAGTGTTTGTCCTTTCATTAGTAACAAATCAAATCACTGGGCCGTTACAGGTGAGGAATGAAAAACCATTTCAGGTTCATATCCCCAGACATGTGGTGGCTGCAACCCATTGTCAGAGAATATTACCACCTCTGGATTACTCAAGCCTCTGAATCAAGGCACTGTGCTCACTGGCCTCTGTCGGCTAATCTCCGCCACACATGGCTTAAGAGTCTTGTACTGATAACTGAATGTATAGAATTTCTCTAAAGTGTCAAAGCGCTACTATCTTAACATTTTTTAAACGTTCACGCAGGTAGGGCATGTCAAAGATGTATTTATACCAACTCTAACCCGAGCTTGCATCAGAATGCCAAAACCTACTTTTGAGCATTATCTCTCACCAAACCTACTTTTGA
This sequence comes from Lissotriton vulgaris, assembly GCF_964263255.1. Taxonomy (NCBI): domain Eukaryota; kingdom Metazoa; phylum Chordata; class Amphibia; order Caudata; family Salamandridae; genus Lissotriton; species Lissotriton vulgaris. Next base: position 1,543,925,571 of record NC_141694.1, on the reverse strand, counting down.
GCATTATCTCTCACCCTCCTACCTTTAGGTTTAACTCACTCTACAATGAAAATAGGACTTGGTGTTATACCAATTCAATCAAAGCTAAAGACAGGTCAAATAGGTAATTTGCTATGCTTGAGTAGGTATCTAAAAGATGCTTAAGAGAAACCAACGCCGACCTGCAAGCAACAACAACATGAACACTATGGGAGGCTTTCAAAAGCACTTTATCATTTACCACATGACAAATGGTTGTTTTAGAGGAATCTGAACCTGCCCGTTGCTTGAGGTGCATGGGCTGTGAATCGGACATATAATGCTTCCTAGAGGATGTGAAAAAATAGATAGATGCAACAATGAGGCCCATGCGTTGACAGTGTAGAGAAATTCATGAATGTGGGGGACATCAAAACATTAACACGAAGTGCCAAAGGGGCAAACCAACATTAGTGAAGTACTGAGATGGGGCAAAGCTGGTTTAAACTAGATTGAGTTTAACAGGAGGTTAAAGAATATTTTATTCCAGGAAATGTCAGTAAATCTGTGATCCGTACCAGAGGATGATATCTCCAATGTGAGGTGTCCACAAGAAGTGGAGTCAAAGCAATGACACTATTTTACCAGCAGTTACTTTCTGATTCAAGTCTGATGTAGTATGGTATTTTCACAGTGCATGCTTCTGCAACAGTAAATCCCGTGGTAAGGTGGCAGTCCCTGCTTCTATGAAGCTGCCTTAGCAGCTTCCATATGGTATGGCCATGCTTGATTGTTTCCAGCCGACCTGCTGACACGTGCCACTGCCCCGCTCCAGTTCAGCAAATACCCACTGATCAGCAAACGTAGCTGTCATGGCGCTCCCGTAGACCTTCCAATGTATGTAAACCAGCAGCACTGTGGCATATGGGATGCCGGTCAAAGGTTTCCAAAGGGAGAGACAGAAATGCCATCATTGGAACCCTGCCAGTTTCCTTGCATGTAACCGCAGGTTTGGAGGAGATGGAGGCCTAGCGCTTTGCAATGCTTTACGGATCTGAGGAACAGAAAGAGGTAGGGGAAACACGCCTAAAAACTATCACTTCAGACATCTTCTCAGTTTCTGTAATCTGCCCTAGACCCCGAAAAAAATACTTCTATGATTCCAAAAAGAAGAAACAATCCTCCGACAGAGTAATATTAGATCATGCTAATGAGTAAATCTGCACCTTGAAATTGATGACCTTGCATGTACGTAGATTTACTTGCTTCAGGGATCAACAAAACTTTTCCAGGTTACACCGGCAATTCTGAGCTGGCCACAGACTTACGGGTGCACTGCTAGAAGTATCTAGTCATGTTTTTAACTTGTCTAAATGTATGTTACTTTCAAGAATACAAGATCAAATGTGCACATTTTTTCTTCTACATAAAGTATATATTTTCCAGTGGGGAAATCCCGAAGCCTTTTCTTCCTCCAACTGTGGGTGTGTTCCCTTTTGCATACCATGCGGGAAAGAGATACATTCCTGGCACTGAGAGGAGTAAATCACCATCCATTTGCAGGGTGGGGTGGGGTGGGGGTCAGAAAATGATATGTGGATGTGTGCAAACTTCCAGGGCGCGCCCACTTCTCTCCCACAAGACTAAATTGGTAAATGTACTTATGCGAAAACAGTCATCTGAGTTACTCAATTTTCCACTGCAAAACTAAGCTTTCAAAACAAATTCTCCACTCAAGGATTTCGGCTGCATTTTGCAGATGAGGTGCGCCTAGGGTCAGAATATCAGAAATGAGGGGTGTTTGCATCACCTGTTCGCCTGATGTGAACGGTAACTTCCATTAACAGACCTTGGGGTTATCCCAAGTCTCAAGGAGCGCCTGACAGGTTTTGACTTAAAAGAAGCTATTTGCAGCTGTAAGTTATAGTTAAACACACAGACAGCTTCAAGAATGAGGCTGCTTGAGTGTTACTGGCCTGGAGTACTGCTCCTCTGCTGGGAAAAGGCCAGCCCTGGATGCCTTCCAAAGGAATCAATCCGGAGTACTGCACTCGCAGGGAGGGGCGGGATATTTACCCAGGACACACCTTGTGCACGTCCCCTCCTGTGGCGGGGCTAGAGTTTGAAAGAGTGCGGTGCGGCACCGCAAGGATTATCTTCATTAGGTCCACGTGAACTTTATCAAAGTAACACCAGGGTGAACCTTTTCTTTAAAAGCCACGGAATAGAACAGAGATAAGGTACACTCACGTTTTGATTATGAAAACAAACATAACAGCAGAATGGAAGAACAATGCTCATCAGGCTGCTCAAGGTCACTCGTTTTTTTAAGTCGGTTTTTATTGGGAGGCTACAATGACATGCACACACCACACGGAAATCAAAAACACTATAAACAAACTGTGAAACAAAACGGCATTGGAAAGGGGCACTGGTACAAAAAAGATCAATCCGAGCCGCTTTAAGAATATGGCCCGGAATGGCTTCTGGGCTGGATCCGGCTTGGAATGTGGTTCGTACCTGGGAAAACCAGACGCCTCAAGATCCGAGCGCAGCTGTGCACGCAGCAGCCAAATAATGATCAATGTTTAACTTGCGCCTCACCTGTGCTCAGAGCAGCGACAGAATGTCCACACAGAAACAGCAAAAGATTCTAGCAGCAGCAGCAGGCCTGGGTGCCTGCATGTGTTTGCTTAGGGACTTGGCTGCATAGGTTAGACAGTTTGCTTGCGGTCTTGCACTCTAATCCGACAACAGAAAAGAAACATTTACTTTTCAGTGCGACTTTTTTCTTCTTCTAAGGATTGGCGTATTCTCTAGATTACTATGCATTTGTAAACCCCTCACAGGCAGGCGATTAGCCAGCCCACTGTCGATAACATCTGACAGAACACTGCAAAGGTGTCCTGCAGACTTAGGCATGAATACATGGTTTCAACATTAACTAAACAGCCTTAAAGGCACGTTCGTCTACTCCCAAGCATGGCTAAAAAAGAAAGTTCGACAAGAGTCCAGAGTGAGACAAAAGCGGCAGTCTAGACTTACTGAAATGCACACGGTTGGTTCGAACATAGAAGGAGGGCTTGGCTTTGACGGGATAGGCAGGGTTATTACCAGTATGAAAATGAGTGACTCACGTTCCTATCGTCATCCGAAACAATGTCCTCTGGGAATTAAAAAGCGTCAAGGTATTTCCCGAGTTCACAAACTATGGTTTTAAAAGGCATGTCGGGAGATGCACGGTCAAGCCGCAAACGCGTTTCACTAAAATCGCCTTTTGGCAAAGCTTTATCGGCAGATCTCACACCCAAGACAGAACACGTACACCCCGGTGGAAACAACATCAAAATGATACACAGGAAAAGGGCTACCAAACCAGCAGCAGTGTCACGCACCACACCATTATACACCCTACACTACAGGCAGCAGTGGACACATACCACGCCATCATGTGCACGCTGCCTCAATCACCCACTTGTACTGTAATACACAGAACAAATTTCACTCTGCATGAGCAAAGCACAACCAACCATACAATCCAAACAGCAAAAACCCACACAGCCCCTCGCACATCCATCAATGCACATAAGAGATTACAAAATGCCCAAGATCAGATTCATTTTAATTTCAGATTGATATACAAAAAAATACTTCTGAAATAAACTTCGATACTGCTATAGTCGCCCGACGAGGGCCTGGCACGTAGTTTTTTTCTTTTTTTTTTACAAACTAAGCACTGGCAGGAGAACAGATGGCGCATTCATAATAACACTGGATGTCTCGAACATAGTTGACTGTGCGCTCTCAGCTGCTGGTGTCTGTTGGTGTGTGCTCATGTGTTTTTATATCGGAGTCTGGGTCTGATTGTGGTATGCACGAGTGTGCCCTTCTGATGTTTGTTTTTGTAAATACGAACGTTTTGTAGGTGCAAGTGAAATTTGGGCCTGTGTGTCTGTGTCATTGTGTGATATGTGAAGGCATCTTCAGTTGTGTGACTTTGTTTTCAGTCGTGAATGCCGGCACGTGTCAGTACGTGTGTGTGACTGCGTTTTGAAAGTTTGTCTGTTTTTTACAAGAACGCAGCAACTGAAAGTCAGTTTCAGCACTAATAACTGCGAAGAATCCTTTTTCTGGCAACTCCCCCAAAAAATCAGAAAGGTCTGAAGATACACTCAATGGCTTTCTTTCTGTTAATACGTTTAAAACTATCCCCGGACATTCACGCTGCAAGATTAGACTCATCCGGGCCCGCAGGAGGTGCGATGCTCCTCCTTTCCGCCTTCTGCAGGAACAGGTACTGCGTCACTGACATGAACAGTACCATCCCGCATGATGAGTGGTCTACCTATGCGTCGTAGTGCGACACACCCACACATGGCAGGCGACACAGTAATGTGTCGCCACACAGAGTTTGGAAAGCTCGGAGGATCACGTTCGATTTGGATGACGGGAAATCACAACCGGAAACCATGGTGTCTTCTACGGTGTGTGCAGACCTAACGTGCAAAGACTTTTGGCAGGAGAAGGATCCTAATGAAAGCCATTTGTAGGCGAAGAGGTTTCATTCTCTTAAAAAAAATATACAAGTCTCAACCCCGACTCATTACCGATTGGCACGGGTTTTGAAATTGAGGCCATTGACGAGGTGCCAAAGATCTCGACATTTTATGGCAACTGCAAGCTATCTGCAGTTCTGGCTTCCAATTTTACTGTAATCCATCAGATTTCAATGACTACATAGGACACTAAATTAAACGGGTCAAGGCTTATTTTTGACATTAATAGCCTTGATTGTGATGCCTGTATGGACAAAGTATATTGCTAAATGGGTACATCTGAGTGTGTCACTCAAGTTGTGGTCCTAGAAGAGAACATGGTGGTTAGGATGCTAAATTCAGGGAAGTCCAGCTTCTTCTTTCTAGAGGAATGCAAACTAAGGAGCGCTGCGAAGAGTGTGCCAACATCAAACCAGATGTGCCGGCACTAGAATGCAGTCTTGTATAAACAAAACACTGGGTTCAATACTAATAGTGTGCACAATACAAGCGAACAAGCAAGTTTAGTTGTGGAATAAGAACTCACAACTGTGGATAACCAGAAAGAAATATGCTGAAGGCAGAGGAGGACACGCAGTGGTATCCAGTAGATAAACAAGCATGAGCCAGTGCCTGAAAACAGCAGCCTTCTCTCTAGATCCATCTTGTGGTCCCTGCACAACCAGCAGCAGTTTATCTTTCTGTCAAACAATGCATTTGTCCATGACCAATGTCCATTTACGACATACTTTTTGAATGGGAAGCTTATCGACGTTAAGACACCAGCAGGCCCTTCCGTTTTCTAAAGGCCACCATAGCCCGATCTTTCTACTACACCAAATAAAATGTAAATACTTATACTCACTATTATGTTTGAAAACTCGAATAGTTGCTCCGGAGAGTCTGGCGCCAAGAACGAGTGAGGTGTGGTTCAGCTCATCGCTTAAAATGAGACATCCCTGTAGAAATGAAAAAGAAGCAATAATCAGGATAAAAAAAGGAAAGGAATCCTGTGGCAAACATTTGTTTTCGCTTAAACAGTATTTGGTGTCTGAAACAATGATCGCCTGTAGGTAGCTCTCAGTTTCCAAGTTTCATGCAGGAGTGGCTCAACCATTACAGATGTTCTGCTAAGCATTCTACCCCTTTTGTGCTATTATAAAGCCAGGACCACGAGCCCCCGGATGTACAGAAAATCCTGGAATTTTCGAAATACATACTACATACCTGTGGACCAGATGCTACCAACAAAATGAGTCTCAAAGTTCTAAGATGTAATGTTGCCCCTTCTTTATGACACTCACTCCTTAACGCTTTTTAAAAACATGTTTACCTCTTGACGTTCTGCCAGTATTATGAATAAATAGATAACCAATCGCACATCAGTTGTTTCCCACCAGACTAAAATGACAATTTAAGGTGCTCCATTTGTCTAGTCGTGTGATGGTTCTTACTTTCTGTGACAATGTTAAAGTGATAACTCCAAAACAGTGGCACTTTGACCACATGACAGCGGCAGTAGTAGTTGAAGTGGGAGACAAGGAGCCACAAACGAAAAATTTATTTGCCTGCACTAACTATCTTTCTGGTGGATACTCCTCAACCTGCGGATTCCTCACCTATAGAACAACCCACTATATCAAACTAGATCTGGAAACTTCACTGCTGTCACATCACCAGTAGAGGCTGCTGGCTTTGGATGACGCCAGAAGTGATGTCAGGTCACGTCACCGAAGCTATATAGAAACCGCCCAACTTTGCCCTTGCTCAACAACTTTACCCCCTCCCCGGCACCACAACGTCAGTTTATATCCTTTTTTCCCCCAGCCTTCAAGGCAAGCAGACAGACAGACATTGACAGAGTAAACAAAATATAAATTGAGATCTCATTCAACTTTCCCTATTACATATCCATCAAAAGGAGAGGCAGGTGAGTTGGTGAAGAAAATGCAGGTAGATAAAATATCCACCAAAACGTTTGTTACAACAGGTAAGTAACTTATTCATCTGATGGATACTTCTACCTGAATATTTCTCTCCTGCAGAACAGATTCAAGAGCAATACCTTTCCCCTGGAGGGGACTGATGGATGGTTAGACAAGGAAATCCAACAAAACAGAACTGATTTGCAAGTAGCTGGGTTCAAACTGAGGAGGCATGGTGTGCAAAATAACGATGGAATAATGTGAGAAAAGGGAGTCTTTAGCTGGCAGAGTTAAGTGCCTTTGTCCAAATAGGGACCCTTGCTTTTAGTCAGGGTAAGGGGGATACACCTCTAAAATAACTCCTGCTCATTCCCTTGGTAGCTTGGCAGGAGCACACAGGCTTATCTCAGAAGCAGTGTGTAAAGTGGAGTGGTGTGGCTCACTGGTTAGAAGCGGCAGACCCGGAAGCAGAGGACGGCCCGGGACCAGGGTTCAATTCCCGACGCGGCAGGGTCGTGGACCAGGGTCAGCGGACTCGATAATTCTCACCTGGGTGCCTACTCTAACCAGGGATCACACTCGGCAACTCTGGGCATTAGCTTGCCTCATCTCCACAACGGCCTCCCCACATACGCCGGGGATGCCTGGTTTCACCTTGGAGATACCCAGTAGGGACCATCTCACAGGGAAAGCCAGGACGGGTTCCCCAGTGGTCTACAGCGCGGAGATACCCCACGTGGGGTGATTCAGGCGCTTTACAAGACATCATTACATTACATAAAGCATTTGTGAACACATACAGTATTACAATGAAAACACTACAAATGGAAACCACACCAGTTTAGAAAAATAACCAATCTTTATCTAAACTAAAACAAGACCAAACGACAAAAATCCACAATACAGTAAACAAATATGACTTTCAGATGGTAGAAATAGTTCAGTTCAAAGCAAAATGCAGATGAGACACTTTTCACACAAAGTACCTTGGATGCGTCACGCAAACAACAAAAATGGGCAGCAGGGAAGGTGATGCATTGGTTCCTTGCTCCGGGGGAGGTGATGCACTGGTTCCTTACTGCAGCGCAGGGGAGGTGATGCCTCGGTTCCTTACCAAAGAGGTGGTGATGCGTTGGTTTCTTACTGCTTGTGTAGGTGACGCGTCGGTTTCTTACTGCGTCCCCCAATGATGCAACAGACTTGACGCCTCGATGCCATGACGATCGGGACGATGCGTGGATTCTTGCAGCTGTACAGCAGGGTTTGCGTCAGAATCGGTGCAGTGATCTCGGACTTCAGAGATTGTTCCACTCAATGCGGCCGAAACACACGGATGCATCACGCTTCTGCAATATTGTATCGATTTCTCAGCGCCCAGCGGAAAACAGTTCTCTAGAGTTCCAAACCAACAGCAGGCACCTCTTGCAGGTCATAACTCCCAGCTAGGAAGTTCAGGGGAGCTGGTGGTGAAGTATTTGTGTCCCCGAGACTTCAGAACAGGGGGCAAGCTCAGTTTTAAGCCCCTGGAGATCTTTTCCTCAAGCAGATGACAAAGCAAACAGCAAAGCCTTTTCTCATTTTCTTGGCAGCAAGTAGCCACAGCAGGCCAACCCCAGACAGCAAACAGCACACGGGAAGTATTCCTCCTCAGCTTCTACGGCTTTTCTCCTTGGCAAAGGTTCCTCTTGATTTCCCAGAAGTGATCTAAAAGTCGGGGGTCTGGGCCTCTTTTTATACACAAAAATCCTTTGTTCTCTGGAGGCAGAGAGTGCCTGTACCCAACTAAAAACCTGTTCTGTCCTCACTGTTGAAGTTTCCTGGCAGGAGGTGGTTTCAGCCTTGTTGAAGGCAGACCAGGCCCATTCAGTTGAAAAGGAAATCTCCTCCTCCTCTAAATGCAGCCCAGGTCTATTCAGCCCAGCCCTGACTCCTCAGACTCCCCGGAGCCACTGCTACTCCCCAGCCCCTGTTATCCATAGCCAGACATGCAATACACAAACCTAGCAGAGGCACACTGGATGGTTAGGCAAGAAAAGACCTACTTTCTGAAAGTGGTATTTTCAAACACAGAACGTAAAAATCACCCTCACTAAAAAATGCATTTTAACATTCTGAGTTCAGGGATACTACACTTTATTTTCCTACCTTGTTCCCTGGGGTAGTTATGTTTCTAAGATGTTATAAACAAACTCCCCATTGTATCTTCCAGGTCAGGTGGCCTTCCAATAGTGAAAAACGAAATTGGCAGCAATTGACTATCAGGACATGCCACACACACCAGGGCATACACTTTTGCATACACTGCACCCTGCCCACAGGGGTACCTTGGGTCTACATTAGGGGTGACTAATATGTAAGAAAATAGAAGGATGGGGACTGGCAAGTGGGGGCACTTGGCAAGTCGACATGGCAAAACCAGACTGCAAACAGGCTCTGCAATGGCAGGCCAGAGTTACTTTTTAAAGGCTGCTTCTGTGGGTGCCACAAGCAGTGCTGCAGCCAACTAGCAGCATTTGATTTACAGGCCCTGGGAGCACACACAGTGCACTGTATTAGGGTCTGACTAGTAAATAAAAAAAATGGCAATCATGGAATCACCAATCTCCAACACAATTTACAAAGGGAGCACTTGCACTTTGGCACTGAACAGCGTCCAACACACAGCAAAAACGCAGGAGACAAAGGCAAAAAATACAGGGGAGACCCACGCCAATGTGGCTGAGATTAGTTCAAGCATTCAGTCCACCACTTTTTATATACTTTAGTATGCCCTTGGGGCGATCCAGATATTACTTAACCACCGCCTAGGATCCAACTGATGCAATTGCTCCTCCTCCTCAGAGAGATGAGGTGGAGTGTAAAAAGTTGGGAGGCCTAAGGTTTTACCTAGGTGGAAGGGGGGGTGGGGTCACCATTTCTGGTAGGGCAGCGGCCCTGGTCCGCAAGACTAACTTGTGGTAAAAAGATGTGAAAGGGGGGAAAAAGCTAAGAGCTGGTAACACGCTCAACCATTCGGCTAAAGTAATAGCCACCCAAAAACATTCTCAAGGGATAACTTTGCAGGGGCTGAAACGGACTGCCTATAATAAAAGTCAAAACCCAATTAAGGTCCCACTGGAACACAACAAATGAGGCCTATATTTGTCAACCCTTTTAAAAAACACATTACAATGGAGACATGAAAGGGGAAGGCTGGTCCAGCAAACGGCCCAGCCAAATACCCCTTGACTAGGTCTATCACACAACCCCTTTGAGCAAGGGTGAGTGCATACAGCGGGACCAGTGGCAACTTGGCCTGCAAGGAGTCCACATTGTCCGCACACCATTTGACAAAGTGCTCCATCTACTACAGTGAACAGACTTGGTGGAGGGGTGATGTGCCAACAAGATGATATCTACCATCTCTGGTGGCAGCAGAAAGGAACTCAGTTGTCCCGTTCAATTTCCAAGCATGAAGGTAAAGGCCTCGAAGACTGAGGAAGAGAACCATTCCCTCTGACTGGGAGAGACGGTTTGGCCTAAATGGCAGACACAGAGTGGGACATGTGCAGAAGTTCTGCATACCACACTCTCCTGGACAATTCAGGGCAATCAGGCTAACTTAGGCACTGTCTTGGTTGATTTTCCTCAGAAGCAGAGAAATCACAGGTCTGAGGGGCAACAGATAGTGCAGCTGAAAGTTTCACCTGAACTGAAACACGCTCCAGACACCCAAGGAGTGCCCCACTGGGCAAAGATGTCCTGGACTACCTTCAGTACGCCCGTTGTTGGCAAGATAATACTGGTTCAGGCTGTCGGGTCTGGCATTCAGAGACCATGCTAAGTGATTGCTGGTGACCCTGATCCCTCTGAGGTGTTCCCAAGACCAAAGTCTCAACGCTTACAAGCAAAAGAGGTGAGACCTTACTCCTCCTTGCTTGTTGATGTACCACATCGCTGTTGTGTTGTCCGTCAAGATCTGGATGGACTGATCTTGGTTAGAGAGAAGTAAAGTCTTGAGTGCCAGCCCAATTGCCCAAAGTTCCAACAGGTCGATGTGAAGAACCTGTTCTTCTGGAAATCAGAGGCCTCTGGATGGCCTACCCTAGGTGGAAGAATGCATCACTATTATAGTCACAGTCAGACGGGGGAGTAAAGACCATCTTGCAGGTCAGGTTCACCTTGTTCCTCCATCAAGCAACTTTGTTGCATCGCTGTAGGAAATTACGATGAAGTCTGATAGGTCTCCCCAGTAGAGCAGCCACTCTCTGTGGAGGCACCCCTGCAGGGAGCTCATATTCCAACGTGCGTGCATAACTAGAAGAGTGCAGGAAGGTAGTAGGCCTAGGAATCTTAGGACCCTTAGAACCAGGACTCTAATGCTTTGCTACAACAATGGGACCATTTTTTGGATGCTGGTGACCCTCAGAGATGGAGGGAAGGCACGGAAAAGGGTGGTGTCCAGTACCAATTTTATTAACTGGAGTCATTGGGAGGATCACAGGTAAGATTTGGTTTTGTTGATGGAAAAGTCCAGGTCAATCAGCAGGGAGGCTGTTGACTGCAGATAGCACGATAACACCCCTGGCGAACTGGCTTTGATCCATGACTGGGAAAATGGGTACGCCTGACCTGAGATGGGTCGCAACCACCGTCATCACCTTCATGAAGACTCGAGGTGCCAATGTTAAGTCAAAGGGGAGTACCAATTGGTAGTGTGTCGAACCCACCACAAATTGCAAGTATCCATCCGGTGCGACCACAGGATAGGGATGTGAAAACATGCATCCTGCAAGTTGTGTGACACCATCCAGTCCCTACGCTCCAATGCCAGCAACAATTGAGCTAGAGTCAGCATCTTGAACTTTCACTTCAAGAAGTAGTTGTTCAGATCTCCGAGGTTCAGGATCAGGCGCAGATTACCGTCCTTCATAGGCACCAAGAAGTAAAGTGCATAACATCCCTGACCCTTTTCCTGCCAATAGCTCCACAACTCCTGTCCGCAAGAGTGTTGCCCCTTATTTCTGCAGTACCATCAGGTGGTCAGGAGGGAAGGCAGTCAGGAGGGGAGGCAGAGAGTGGAGGGGAAACAGAAGGTGCTGCCTGAAGAAAGGGAAGCATTTAACCTTGTTCCATGATTTGAAACACCCACTGGTTGAAAGTAATGGCCTTCAAGGCCTGTAGAAAACAGGACACCTTCCTTCCCACAGGCACTGAATGGGAAGGAGGAAATCAAGTTTGTCTGCTTTCCAGGTGGCGCAGGAGAGGAGGAAGAGGATGAGGAGGGATGTTGGGTGGTTCCAAAGCTATTTCATCTCATTCTACCATGATAATGCCTAACAGGGGGCGTGGCTTGGCGCTGATGGAGTGAGCAGCAAACTTGCAAACACCGGTCGGCCAGCCGCCATCTGAAGCCATCATGACTCCCTGAGCGGAAATAAAGCCCCCACGGTACACCCCCACACTAGTGCAAGGGGATCAGCATTTCCTACATAATCAGAAACCCCGGACGAATGGCCGAAATTGGCAAAAAAGGAGGAAATAGATTGTGGCCGCCAGGCGAGCCAAGATGGCGGCGCCCAGTGAGAGGTGACGGGGTGGGGCGGGGAGGATAACCACGACTGAGCCGCTACAGCTGGCAGCAGCGGGTGCCCCCCTCCCCTTCCTCGCACCACTGCTAGATCTTGATTGTGCTCAGAGACTCCCCCAGAAGCTACGCCGGAGGGGAAGAGCAGGAGCCGCTGTGGACTTGATTGAGTTTACATGTGGCAAGCCTGGGTGCGGTGACTGATGGCGGTGGGAAAAGCGGAGACGGCGGCCTAACAGAACGGAACTGGCCCTACGAGGTGAGAGGGAAGCGGTGACATGAGGTGGAGGGTAGTGTGAACAGTGTCAGGCAGCCAGAAGGCAAAAGGTACAGAGCCCCCCCCCCCCCCCTTGGAACACTGGAGGATGGGAGTGAACGGGTGCGACCAAGCTGGGGGACAGAAAAGGGAGACCCAACCTGTGATACCTAAGGCCTGCTAGTCCTCCAGGGGCCCGAGACAGAAGGCCATAGCGCGAGACCTGAGGAGGACAACCAGGGCCAATGAGGAGACCCGCCCTTCCCCCCCACCCAACCACCCCCCCCCCCAGGTGGGAGCACAGCGAGCAGCAGCTAGGGCACTAAGGCCTACAGGAACACGACGCGGGCTTGCAGGCCTGAGTGTTAGGCCAGATCTAGGCGAGTGGGCCTCGCAGTGCCAGACCAGCTGGCAGATGGGCCCAGGGAAGGACACGGACCCAACGGAGGATAGCTGGGGAAGACGCAGGATAACCGGACCCCCCCAACCCCCCAGCCGGGCCGACTCCCCGAGAGCTGAGCATGCATGACCACAGTGGGCAAGCAGGGCCTGTACATCACGCAGGCTTGAACCCCCTAACAGGCAGGTACACCACGGAGCGCATTGGAGCTACAAGGCGTACCTGAGGGAGTGAGCGAATAGACGGGGAACCTGTGGGAGGCGGACGTGGCTGATCTGGGAGCGCCCTGGGAGCAAACACAGCACCTGAAGCACCACTGAACAAGAATGCACCATGGGGAAGGTCCCCAAGAAGAAGGACAGGGAAGAGGGCCCAATGGATAGGCCGATGGAGGAGAGGGGGACGGCTCAACCACAGGCAGAAAACCCCAGAGACACCCCATTGCAGGACATACTGCACGCCATCACCTCATCCAGTGAGCGACTGGAAAGTAGAATAGACTCTTTGGGCCTGGATCTGGGTCTACTCAGAGAGGACCACAAAACATTGGCGGACCGCGTCAAGCAAACAGAGGGCCAACTCTCTGACACACTGCCGGACATGGTAGCCATGAAGCAGCGCCTAAAAGTGCCCGAGACAAAAGTAAGAACATTGGAATCCCGAGCCGAAGACACCTAAAACAGGTCGCGATGGAGCAACCTCAATCATCGGCCTGCCGGAGAAAATAGAAGGCTGCAATATGCTAGCCTACCTGGAGAAGTGGCTGCGAGAGGAGGAGGTGCCGGAAGGCCTATTAAACTTCTTCGCCCTTGAGCGGGCACGAGTCCCGGCGAAACCACCCATACCTGGAGCACCTCCGCGGGTGATAATAGCGAATTTGCTCCACTTTAGAGAAAGGGACCACATCTTTACTCAAGCACGCCTCAAAGGAAACAGAGGGGGACAACTCGGTGCTGAGAATCTTCCCAGACTTCTCCAGAGAAGCCCAACAGCAAAGAGGGTCATATCGAGAAGTGAAGCAGAGGTTGCAGCAATTGAACTACAAATATGCAACGCAATATCTGGCCATGCTACGAGTCACCACAGCAAAGGTCACGGAGTTCAAGACCTCGCAGGAGGCAGCCGACTGGCTAGAGAAACACGAAGAGATGGTGCCACTAAGAAAGCCGGAGAGGAGGAGAAGGAGAGAGAATCGGTCTAGTGGTCGGCGGACCGTGAGAGAGAACCTAGCATCAACACAGGAAAAGGCGCAGCTCGAACGTCAGAACGCAATGCAGGTGGTGTCGCTGTTCAGCAGCAAGGATGGAAGTCACGTACCCCCTGAGGGCAATGAGACAGCATCGGACTCCGGCACGGGACAGGGTTCCAGCGAATCTGAGACACAGAGTGGTGCTCCCAGAAGTAACACAACAGACGGCGGACGACATCGCCTAGCTGAGGAGACCGTGGGTCTTCACGAGAGGAGGTCTGGAATGGAGCAAGACACGCCTGATCCAGCAGTGAGGTACAGGGACTGTTGGTGGGGGAGGGGGCAGTGTGGGGGTTCCATTGGGACAATGGAATTAGGACGCGGCTGCCGAGACTGGGAGAGCGGCGGACGAGCAGCCTTTCCCTTTGTGATTGATTGACCAAACTGCAAGCAGTCACTTGTGGACCTTCTAATTGTAGTTTGAATGGGGGGGTGTTTTCCTGCCTATCCTGGGGAGTGGAAGTTGGGGGAAGTGTTTGATGTTGAGATGGGGGAGAGGGGGGGGACACACTGAGTTGCAGCACACAGGGAACCGTGTGGGATTGAGTGGGGTGATCAAACAGGCGGCACAGCCTACGGAGGGAGGTGGTTGGTGCTTCATAATATACCCTAGTGGCTGATAAGCAACAGTACAAATGTATTACTTGGAATGTTAGGGGTATGTATACAATGTCGAAACGCTACAGAATCCTTTCTTATATCCGGCGGCGGGGAGCCCAGATAGCCCTGCTGCAGGAGACTCACCTCACACAGAAAGAAGGAGAAAGAAGGACAAGCCTTGCAGAGGCGATGGAGGGGCCAGCTCTTTTACACTACCTGCTCAGCTTATGCGTGGGGTGCTAATATGTATACAGGCGGGGGTTTCATCTCAAGTGACAGATTCTGTGGTAGATCCGAAGGGTCGCTTTGTAGCCAAAAAGGGATGGCTAGAGGGCTAGGACATAAGTATAATTAGCATCTATGCCCCTAATGTAGAACAGGCAGCCTTTTTCACAAGGCTGAATCACAGCTTACTGCCTTACCTAACAGGCACTACCCTAATAGGGGGCGACTTTAACAGTGTGAACGATGTACACCTAGACCAATCCCATCCACCACTTCAAAATTCTCAAGCAGCGTGTGCCTCACACGCATTCACTACCTGGAGACAGAGCTGGGGACTGATAGACACCTGGAGGACCTTACGTCCCCAAAATAGAGACGACACCTACTTCTCAGTGGTCCACGAGGTGCATGTGCTATTAGACGCCTTTTTAATCTCAGTAGACACAACGCCAAGTTCTGGCCGCGGAATACCTTGCATGAACAATATCCGATCACAACCCACTCGTCCTTTCCTTGAAATGGGTACACCCTCTGCCAGCGATCCCCATGTGGCGGCTCCGTCAGGATACCCTGGAGGACAAGGTCTTCCAGGAAGAGATCAGGGAAAAAATAGCGCACAACTTTGCGGCCAATGAGGGGACGGCCTCTTCGACGAATGCAGAGTGGGACGCCTTCAAAGTGGTCCTGAGAGGCTAGTATATAAAGCGCACCATTGGGGTTAGGCATGTCCTCATGAGAGTAGTAGCAGGGGCATAGGCAACCCTTGGGGGACGCCGGCGCCGGGAAACCCTTTGTGGGTAGCTGTGCGCCTTACAAATGCTATAAAATAAATAAATAAATAAAATAAAATTGGGGGACTAGAATGTTGAAAGCCAGGACACCCAGAGCTTCAACCGGCACTTTTAGAGGCCAAGGAGGAAGTGGCAAAGCAGACACAGAGGCTTAGATGCTTTGACTACAACTAATATTTAAAGCGCATGAGTGCTGAGCGGATCAAATCGGGGTCACTCCTGGCGTGGCTGGCAAACCCGATGGGTAGGAGCTCGCCCTTAGTTGAAATTGAGGATGAGGAAGGGATCAGGCATTACACGCAGGCAGTGATCAATGAGGTCTTCGCCCGTTATTACACTAAATTGTACAGGAAATCACAAGACGATTATACCACAGATGCTCAGGAATACCTCGCTGACCTACGGATGGTGTGGCTGACTCCAGAGGAGGCGGAGGAGCTGGGTATGGATGATACGCAATGGGAGGTGCGAGTCGCCATTAGGGGTATGGCTAGGAATAAAACCCTGGGTACAGAGGGCCTGCCAGCCGAGTTCAACACAACCTATTCGGAAGAGTTGACACCCCCAACTGGTCACAATGTACCAGGAGGCCCGGGAAACTGGGTTGCTCCCGGAGAGCGCTAGGGAGGCCCTTATTGTACCAGTGCCCAAGCCTGGGAAAGAACCACACGGCATATAGACCACTATCCATATTAAACATGGATTACAAAATTCTGAGCAAAATTCTTGCGATGTGTCTTCTCCCCATATGCCAGTGCTGGTCCACGCAGACCAGGCAAGGTTCATCCTGGGCCGATACTTTTTGCCTCTTTCACATCATTATTTACATTGACTTGATTCTCTTTAGTGTGTGCCTAGGCGTTTGCTTTCCATCCGGGGCGGCGCAAGGCCATAAACATCAGACGACTCCTGGCTGTAATGAGCTCTGAAGGGTACGACAAGCGGGAGGTTGCAGTGTTTGCAGTGGACATTGGGAAGGCCTTTGACAGACTGGAGTGGCCCTATCTCTATGAAGTCCTTGTTAAGATGGGTCTGGGGGAAGGTTTTCTGGCGTTAGTACAGCTACTGTACACGTCCCCCATGGCCCGAGTACCATCTCACCCAGACCATCTCACCCAGACCATCTCACCCAGGCAGGGAGTGGAGAGAGGCACGAGGCAGGGATGCCCCCTCTCCCCGCTCCTGTCTGCACTGGCCATGGAGCCCCTGGCGTGCAGGGCCAGGAGCAGACAGAACTTGAGTGGCCTGGGGGTAGGTGTGGAGCAGCACTTTGTAGCTTTGTACGCGGATGACCTCTTACTATTCCTCAGCAATATGGCGGATGAATTGAGAGGAGGAAAGAACACGCTGGCCTGATTTGGCTCCGTGTCTGGCCTCAAAGTTAACTGGGGAAAATCTAGTTTATAACCTCTGCTTCCCAACACCCCCGCCGCCACCCGAACTGGAGCACCTGACCTGGGAGCCTGGTTGCCTGCAATACCTGGGAGTCAAAATATACCACGGGCAGGCAGATTTACTAGAAGGCAATGTGGGTAGAGTGATTAGAGCAGTGAAGACTGCAATGGATTTTGGGGGGAAGCTACCATTGTCTATGGCTGGGCGGGGAGCAGTTCTGAAGAAGATAGCACTTCCGCGCCTATTGTACTACTTTGGTGCGTTCCCAGTGTGGATCCCACGGGCAGCATTTAAAGATCTTGACTCAGCAATCACATCCTTCCTCTGGGGGGCGGGATGTAGGAGAGTAGCTTTGACATCCTTGCGGCGCTCCACAGCAGAGGGGGACCTAGCAGTCCCTGACTTTGAGGGCTACTACATTGCTGCTCAACTGTACTGGCTGATCCAGTGATTGGCGGGAGATCAGGACGGGACCGGTACCTAGCCACCACAGACACTGCAACCCTCGTGAAAATCCTGATGCGAGTTCGGCGGAACATGTCTGACGACACAATAGAGAACAAGGTGGTGGTGTGCTGTTGGGCTAGGTACCCGAGACGAGTAGGCGTCAAGACCCCCTATTCCCCAGATATACCCATCACGCTGATTCGCTATCTGCAACAAGGAGAGTCCTGGGCAGGGCTAGAGGATTGGGTAGTGGCAGGACTGAAAGTGATGGGGAACCTGTACCTGGATTCCACACTACTAGCATTTGACGAGCTAAAAGCTGCATTTGACTTGACGGGAGGCCACTTTCTGAAACATGGGGCCCTCACTAGAAGGATTGGACGCCAGCGGGAGGTACAGAGCTGAGGGCACTAGCAGGGTGCAGGTATGTGGCGCTGTCTGCTGGGAGAATTAAGACAGTGTCTTGCATTTGCAAGGCTATGAGACAAGACATGCGGCAGCTGCTAGAGCGCTTGCGATTACAATGTGAGGAAGACTTTGGTAAGCAGATACCGGAGGCAAAGTGGGACAGGATTCTAGAGCGAACTCCAAAGGCATCCAGAAATGTGCGTTTTAAACTGATTCACTTTTACGTACTGCATAGAGCATACCTCACCCAGTCTCGCATCAGGAGATACTTTGACACGGACACGGCAGCATGTCCACGATGTGGAGCAAGGGAGGCACACATACTAGACATGTTCTGGAGCTGCCCTGCGCTACAACCCTTTTGGAAAAAAGTAGGACAATTAGTAGGCGATCTCATAGATAAAGAGCTCCCGCCCACTCCAGAGCTCTTCCTGTTCGGATGGTTTCTCCATACGGCCAAGAAGAGGACAACTGGAAAGCTCTAGTACTTGGCCTATATGTTGCCTAAAAGAGAGATAGCCAGAAACTGGAAGACACAGGGAGGGCCCATGATTGTTTCTTGGACAAAAGAACTTGAGAAATGGGCAGGAGCGGAAGGCGGGTTATTGCTCAGGGAAGCTAGCAGGGGGTACAATAGACAGGAGGAAGGACTGGTGCGTGAGCTGTTTTGACTAACATTGTGACACACACTGAAACCAGAAGCCCAACCTACAGGAACCTAATAACATGCAGAGATTGCAAATATCTACTCAAGCGCAACTCAAGGTGGGGGGTGGGGTGGTGGGGGGGGGGCGGGAAGACATTTGTTGCATGGGAATGTTATGTTCAGCATGCCAGAGTGTGATGATCGGGTGTAATACATGCAACACGAGCTGGTTATGACAGGAACAGTGAACATTTTTTAACTGTGTATTGTTTAGAACTTGAAAACCAATAAAATTTGGTTGGAAAAAATGATAATGCCTAACTGACAGATTGGGCTGCTGATATTGTGGTCGCTGGCAAATAGTGAAGTCCTTCGAGAATCCATGAAAATCCCCAAACTGGCGAAAATATCTCAAGGGGCTGGCAGTGGTAGTCCTAGTAAACGAGCTGTAGTTTTACTGGTCTTAAACTGTTCTCCAGTGCCGAGTTGACCTTATTACCAAATAACCCTGTCCCATCAAAGGGTAGATCCATCAGGTTAGTTTGGATATCCTGTGAAAAGTGAAAACGCACAGAGCCAGGCATGACGTAGGGAAGGGATGGAAGTGCTCATAGCCTAGGCCACTGAGTCCACTGTGTCAAACCAGAATTTATACTATGTCTGCAGGTGTTCTGGCAATTATGTACTTCTTGGTAATATGCTCTCACATCTTCCAGAACATAAAGCACCATCAGCGTCATATCCCACAAAGCATAGGTGTATTGTGTGAGGAGGGGGTTGGTGTTGATGGACTTCACTGCAATGTTCACTGTGGGGAAGGCCTTCTTACCCCGGGCTTTCAGATGCTTCGGTTCCCTGTCCCAAGGTACTGTTGGTAACGTTCCCCCTATTTGACCTGATAAGCAGGTAGCCTGTATCACCAGACTTTGATCTGGTGGGAAGAGCAAGTCACTGGGCCTGGGCAATAGCGTGCATGTGCTGAAGAGGACGTATCCCATGCTGCCATGACTTGATCCAGAAGAGCATGATTCAATTCTAATGGCACAAGGACTTAATTGAGGACATTTGTCATGGAAGCTGTAGATCTATACCTTCACAGCCTTCCGCACCACTTTATGTAAGGACATGACCTCCGGCGTTGGTGAACCAGTGGGAGACACCATAGCTAGTTCATGGGAGGTGTCCAGACACTGACGTAAGACAGACCTTGGAAGTCTTGCCCTTGATCCAGGTGCCCACCAGTATCTCCATCATTGTAAAGATCCACAGCATCAGAGTCAATCCAGATTATGTCATGGAGTCTGTGCCTGTACTTCTCTTCAATCAGATCTTAGGCATGACTACGGGAACTGCTCTGTAGAACACCTCTGGGGACAATGGAATTGTGTCCAGTGCCATAGGTGCAGGCAGAGGTGGAGGTGAGGGGGGTGCTGGTGGGAGCGGAGCCATCCAAAGCATTAAAGGTTGCGGTGCCATGTAGCAGAGCGCTAGGTCACTATGGAGTCTGTTTTGAATCAGACAGGACAGTGGCAAATGGTGTTGGGTCCATTGGCATAAAAATCTGGTTGCCAAATAGATTTGCGGGGCCCAACGAGAAACCAGGCAGTATTGATGCTCTTGTGAAAATGGAATACATCACAATCAAGAATGCTGATGGATAAAGGGAGATGATGGGCCTTGCGCCAAGGTATCCTGGGATGCTGGAGGTCGATCAGTCAGGTCCAGTACAGTCACCGCAGTGTGGCTGCTTGGAGAAGGAACCAGAGGAATCTAGACAACACACTCCACCGCCAAGGACTATTGTCCAATGGAAGATGGAGTGACTAAGAGACCTACCTCTAGAGTACTGTTAGTGCTTATTTCCCCCCCTCAGCAGAGGAAGAAAGTGACCTGGAGTGAGTTCTAGAGCGTTATCAACTTCTCAATTCATCTCTTGCCCTGGCCATAAAGAGCTTCACTCCCTGCTCCTTATCACCTTAGGGTGCATGCTGTGAATTGAAGTACATGCTATGGTCCAACCCCAAGCACTAGAAGAGATTGTGTGGGGGTCTGTCCCTCAAAATCCCTACATGGATTAAACCCTGATTTCTTGAGAGGACATAATGTTGGGCAAAATAATTTGAGGAAAACACTCTTCAGAGAGAGAGCGAGGGGGAGGGCTCAGGGTCTGCATCAAAGATGTGGAAAAAAGGGAACAGACATGGTTCCACCAGGATGGGCCCTATAAGCTTGGGGACATTACCTGATGCTACTTCCTACATCATCCAAAGCCAGCATCTCCTATCAGTGACGTAAAGCTTTGAAGTTTCCAGATCCAGTGTGAAACCTGGGGTTGTTATACAGGTCAGAAATCTACATGTAGAAGTATCCATCAGAATTCTTTTTTTTTCCTTTTTTTTATTTTTAGGTTGCGCCTGGGCAGCGCATGCGCTGCTCTGCAAGGCATGCTGTATTCAGGTATGGACTTGAAGCTCTGCCTACTCTCCGCCCATCTTTTCAATTAGCTCCCGTTACTGTTCTTTCTAAATGGTTTCTTCTGATTCGTTAACAGGCTTGTTAGTCCCTTCTTTGTAACGCCCTGTCTGCATTAGTAACCTCCCATGAGGACTGAACTTTACTTGTGTGGTTACACAGTATGTTTATTTAGTCTGTGAGCACTATTTCCATTAATTATTTTGTCCTACTGTAGACACAACAAGCTTCCCTGTAAAGGCGTTGAAGACATTTTTATTTATTTAACCAGCACGGTACACACAGGGCGGCACAAAATGCTTTTCTTCTACCTGCTTTTGCAAGTATTTGCTGTTACAGGCAGGAAATGCTTTTCTCATATTTATTAAATCAGCACCGCAAATGCTGTTGCAGGCAGGAAATGCTTTTTTGCAATTTGTTTAACCAGCTCGGCACATACCGCTCAGCACGTATCAGTTGGAATAGACGCAGCCACACGTATTCTTTTGTTCCGTGCGATCCCCAAACGCGGGCGTGTGTAGTTTTTTTTTTTTAATTTAAATTAGTGGAGCGGGGGCAGAAGATGAAGTAGTTTGCCTTCACAGTGTTTTTTTTTTCTTTAATTAAAAAGCGCTTCACAATATGCTAATTTAAAACACGCCTCCTTGTATCTCTCACAACCCCCACAACCCCTCCCACAACACTTGCGTCCAGCCCCTCCCTTATCCAACGTGAAAGCTGCCAGCTGCTTTGTGGCGCTATCTTGTTTTTTAGATCCCTGGAGCAAAAGGTTCGCGTGGAGCAAAAGGTTCGCGTGGAGCAAAAGGTTCACGCGGGAGCAAACAGTGTTCCACGCTGCACAAAATGCTTTTCTCCTGCCAGGCTCTCCCCCAACGCTTTAAAAAAAATTATTAAACCAGCACGGCACATACCGCTCAGCACGCCTCAGCGTGTACTCTTTTGTTCGCTGCAAACCCCAAATGCGGACGGTTGCCTTTTTTCTTGTTGTTTTTAAATAAGTGGCGCGGAGCAGGAAAACAAGTGGTTTGCCATTACCAAGAAGTTTTGTTTTTTTCCTTTAAGTAAAAATAAGCTTCACAATACACTAATTTAATAACACGCCTCCCTGTGTCTCTAACAGCCCCCTCATCCCTCCTACAACACTCATGCCTGGCCCCTCCCTTATCACGAGTGAACGCGTCCAGCTGCTGTAAGGCGCCATCTTGTTCACATAAAGGTTGGGTCCTGGAGACACACCCTAGCCCTCTTCCACTTGTCTTGGGCTGCAGGTATGCCAACATCCACCGCTTTGGTCTTTTCCCACCATTGATCCACCAAAGTATGTCTTTTTTCTAAAAACATTCCTGTGTTCACTTTCAGAGTTAGGAAGAGGTCTCCCTGGTGAGTTGGAGTCCTGTGTGACAGGAGCACCCCTCGCCTCCTGTCTTTGAGAGTGTGTGGTTGCATGCAGTCTTCTGGGGTATTATAAGTGCGTCTATAGCTTACAACGAACATATAACTTGTTGGCTAGGTTGTTGGACTGTGCGCTTACTGCAGGGACCTGCTTCTGCCAGCCAGGCACCAAGATTTCACCAGCACTGGCCCAGATATTTTTCATTTCAGTATGGATAAAATATGTGCCACTGAGTTTAATAATTATACAGGCTATGTGAGAGAGGAGAGACCTTTTAGTTTATGAGTGCTGAGTGAATGGACCATACTATATTATTTTCAGTCTGAAGGAGCTCTTTGCACGCATATTTCCTACTGCTGTTTTATTACAATTTTCATAATTAAAGTATTTGTATTTCCATAGAATTAATTAGAGAGAAGTGGTTGTTCTGGGGCTCAGTTAAGTATTGATACCATCTTTAATCTCTGGGAACAGAGTATTAGTGGGCACGCTACTCTCTTTCCCACAAGGAGTCTGATTTGTTTTGCTGTCACAAACTGGAAGGTTTTTTAGGTCTCGCAGAGAGACCTATTCCTGTGAAACCAAAAAGTTTAATTAAAGCGGATTTCGACGAGTGCATGAGTTCTCATGACCGCGCTTTTATCTGAGCTGCCTGCCTCAGAGAGCTTTAAATTAAAGCCATCTTTTGCTTCCCCAGCGCACTCGGCCTCACTTCTCCTCCCCCCAATTAACACACACTTCTAGCACGGCCGCGAGGCCGTGCTTCAAAGGGATCCGCTCCCCCGCCCCTAAAAGCTTCTGTCCGCAATGTTCTTTCATTCACAACTTGTTGGGTCTGTGCCTTAAACCGGACTGCGTGCTGTATTTTCTTTAATCAACATGACGCACATCTGCTGGGTGCTACCATGGTGCCTGCCGTGCCCATCACTAACCTCTAACTAACACATCTGGTGAAGCTTGCCTTCCCGCTGCCTGTATTTCACAGCACCTCCTAAGAGGTTGCGGGGAAGAAATGCCGTGTAACATGCTGGCCGCTTCAGCAGGCTTGTGCCGTATTGTGCCGTATTTTTTTTAATCAACACAGCGCCCACTTATCTGCTGGTTGCTACCATCGAGCCTGCCGTGCCCATCACTAACCTCTAACTAACAATTCAGTGGCATGCTTTATGCTCTGTTCGTGTTTTTTTAGCTTGGCGCCCCTTCTCTGTCATGACTCCACCCAATCCCCCCCCCCCACCACCACCAACCCGCGGTTGCTGCGCTTCCTCTACTTTTCTCCCCTTCCTCAGCAGAGCGTGTGCGAGCCTTCTTTTTAAAAGGAACTTGTATGTTTTTTTTTTTACAGTTACGGAGTGTGTGTGTGTTTACAGGGCAGTGGGTAGCCCCTGACACAGTCTATGCTGAGGGTCCCACTTCTCTGGTGGTAGGACAGCATTGGTAGCGCAGGAGACTCACCCTGGCAGGCTCCATAAGTGCTGCAGCGGCTGCGCTGACACGGCCTCCTTCCTAGCTACCATGAAGCCTGCTGCGCCCATTACTCAGCTCTAAGTAACACTTCAGTAACTAATTGGTGCCAATCATTTGTCGCTATTGCCTCCCCTCGCGTTCTCCATGTTCCTTTTACTTTCTACTGGCCCTCTCCATTTTGCTTTAATATTAATCCCCATCCAATCCCATATTGCTATGAAGCAGCTCATGTGGCACTGGTTTCAGGAAAGTACAAATCAATTCTATTAAACAATATTCAGCTATAGTTGTTCCCTTACAGAAGGACACATTCATTTTTGAAGCCTCATGAGATAACGTGATTTGCACAGAATCTCAGGGCGTTGAGCCAGCGCCAAGACCTGAACGTGGTTCCCCAATTACAATTTCGGCAAAGTGGGCAGCTCTGGGGTTGCCACACTGTCCCCCAATGGAATGTACCTTCCTCGACTGCCACCCTTCTCCCTCAGCCTAATCCTGTCCATCCTCCCCCCCCCCACCCTTTGTGTCCAGCAGCTGCTTGGTTATTCACTTCACGCGTCTATTGTCCCCTCCAGCTCCTCCAGGCAGCGAAGGCCACTTCCTTACCATTTGCTCCTGCCTCCCCGCCCACTGCTTCACACTTCACGGCCGCCAGGCCGTGACTTGCATTTCTGCCCAGCCATCTGTTCCCCAGCTCCAGCACCTCCCCTGCATTGTAAATGCTTGTTCACACCTGCGAGCTGTCTGTTTAGATACATGTTGGCCAGCGAATCCTGCTCAGAGAGCTGTAAAGCCAGCAGGTTTAGTTTGGCATAGTGGAATTGTATCTGAATTCATAAATGGTACTGTTTCCTGCCATGCGTGTTCTCACGGAATACATTTTTAAATATGCATGGTTTCATTTCATCCTTTATTATGCAGAATCCAGTCTACCAGATGAGTCGTTCTGGGATACATGTTACTGAAAACGCCACTTTGACAACAGGATTGTAAAAGAAAGAAGGAAACGTGGTGTGGTGTTTCAGTACTTTTTGATAAAACAATGAACTTCGACCCTGCCACTTAAGAACTCCGCACGTTGCTCACTCCCATTGTGCAGTGAAGCAGCTTGTGTGTCCCCCCCCACTCACTTAGGGAGAACACTTGACACTTCAGCCCCTGCTTAGTGATGTAGGTTTTACTAGAAATACATTTCCCATGTGATTTTTACCAGCACATAGTTTTCTAGGACCGTCTGTTAGAAGAGCTGCTTTGATGCTTTTTCTAATTATGTTCTTTGATTCAGTGGCTTGCCTTCAGGGCTATTAAACTGTTAAGGAATGTGGCCATTGACAGAAGATGCCATACAGATTCATCTCAGTCATAATAGCAGTAGTCACGTGTTCCTGTATAGTCCATTTCATATGAAGCAGCCATACTGCTCATGCTCCCTCCCAGATAAAAACTGAGATCGAGGCTTGCTTTGATCTCTCTACCCCACATCAACCGCTAGTGAAAGTCAGTGTTTTTGTAATTCTATGTCAGGACCGGAGGCTTCAGATTATGCTATATCTTCCTTCGCTTTATTAACATAAGACTCCACAGCAGCTTAGGAAAATATATATAACAGTGAACAAAAAATGCTTTAAGGCCTAAAGCATTTGACGGAACGTTTAACAGATCAAAAACAACAACTCCCAAGAGTCTCTTGTATATTGCCAGTCCATAGTCCTTCCATTCTGTCCATCACCGCTATAAAACCGGCCTTCTCCTCCTCTTCCCCCTCTTTCTTCGCTGCTCCCGCAGCCAGATAAGTGCTTTTCATGTTTCCTTTATGAGATTTACTGGTTGTATTGTATGTACGATCGTTGGGGACTCGCCTCATGGTGTTTCCATTTCAGAGTCCCCGGTCGCGGGAACGTTCTACCGTTCCTACGCGATATTTCTTTCCCGTTTGTGTGCGGTGACTAAGAAAGCCGCCAGGGGGCAGCCACACGTCTCGCCGACTCTTCGGCGCGCCTCCGCAGTTACGGGAGCCGCGCTGAGGAGTCTGCCTGTGCAGGAGCCAGTCCTCGCGTATCCCTCTGACACCTGGTGCTCCGGGTCTGTAATCCCTGTTTCTGACGCCCCGCTGGGGTCTGTATTGCGGCGCTGACCGCGTGAAACGCCTTCGGGCGCATTTTGTGCACCTCCTTGGTTGTGTGTGGCTTGGCGCGCTTGAGGGGTACGGAGACTCGGTCCCGGAGAGGAGAGTCTGCGCGCTGGGGGGTCGGTGCAGCCCTACCTGCCACGTCCGTTGGCCCACAAAGTGATCGCAGTCCATTGGTCTGCCCATACTCTAGGAATATCTTGATTAACACCCTCCTGGGTGCCTTTGGAGCTACTCCTGTGCTTCAGGATGGAAGGAGAGTACGAGGAAGAACCCTATTCCTACCTACAGGACGACGAATTCTACCAGGCGGTAGATAACTCCATTTACCGCTGCGTGACGGAGGTGGTAGGGCCTATGGAGGATCGCCTCTCCGCCCGCATTGTGGAGGAATGCGCGAAGCTTGCGTCCGCGCAGGTGCCTCCGGCTCCCGAACTCCCGGGGACATCTGGCGGATTGCCGCCCGCACCGAAAAAGCCCTGCAGGGAAGGCCCGTCCTCGGAGGCCCAAGGAGTGGACAGGGGCGCGTTTGAGCGTCTGCGGGACGCCTTTTTGGCGAAGGCAACGGCTGTGCCCCCTGCCCCCTTGGCGGACCCTGGTGCTTCGGGGGACGTCTCGACAGCCCCCGCTTCCCCTGTATATGACTCACCGGACACGGATGACAACGGGGAGTCGGTCCGTTCTTGGCTCCCGTCGTCCTCGGCCAAGGAACTACCACGGGATGAGTCGGGCATGTTAGATCCGGACGAGATCGTCCACCCACGCTCCGCGGCTTGGACACCGGGGGAAGACGGTGGCGAAATTCGTAGCAGGTCGGCTACGCAAGCCGCTGGAGAAGGAGGCAAGAGGTTGTCTGCGTGGAGAGTGCCCTCGACCAACTTTGGAGGGTAAGGTGGCCATGACTCCCGAGTTGGACACCAAAATGGCCACCTTCTTGGCGAAGTTTATGAAAGATCCCAGGAAAGGTATCGATCGGTCCTGGCGATCCTGCCAGGACAAGCTGCTGGATGCAGTGGGGCCTGCCACGAAGATCCTCGACATGGCGGAGGAGGCGAAGGCTAATGGCACCGTCATTTCCACACCAATTGCGCCCTATCTACTGAACGGTGGCGTTCCCTTTTGATTAAATTGGACCCGAAGTTGGGGGATCTGGCCTCGTCGGAGGCGGGTGCAGTGGCCCAGGGAGGCCTCTTCGGCGAGCCCTTTGTCAGGGAGCTGGGCAAGTTCGTGAACACGTTCAAGTCGCTGGACAAGGCGCAGTCCAGCATTAAACGGGTGTTCCACCAACGTTTCTCCAGAGGGGCCGCGCGACCGGCCGTGGCCAGCAAGCCAACAATAAGGGACAAGGCTCCGGCAGAGGCCAGTACCAGACCTCGGCAAACTTTAATAACTTCTACCCCACCAGAGGGCAACGCTTCGGCGGCAGAGGGTTCAAGAGGAATTCTGGACAAGGAGATGCCTCCGGTGAGTGTACTTTGTTTAGATCAAGTTCTGATTGGAGGGAGGTTGGCAACCTTTTACGGGGAGTGGGAGTTGCTCACTGCCGACGCTTGGGTCTTGCAAACCGTACGTAGGTTCCACATAGAGTTCTACGACCAACCCACGCAAGCGGTGCCCCCACGTCCAATGGTGTTTTCAGAGTCCGACGCGCGGTTCATAGACGGAGAGGTCTCGGAACTGCTCCGCAAAGGGGCCATCCGCCTATCAACGCGCCATCCCAACGGTTTCCTCAGCAATGTCTTCTTAGTGGACAAGACAGATGGGGGCAAGAGACCTGTGATCAATCTCAAAGAATTCAACGGGTGGTTGATCTATCGCCTATCTGGTCGTCCCCATCCACCCGCCGCATCGTCGTTTCCTACAGTTTCTATGGAACGACAGGGTGTTCGAGTTCACCGCACTGCCGTTCGGTCTGTCGTCGGCCCCCTGGTGCTTTACGAAGGTGCTCCATCCGGTGGTGGAGTTTCTCAGGGGTCAAGGGGTTCGGATGTTGGTGTACTTGGACGACATCCTCCTCATGGGGCAGTGCCCGGAGGTGTTGGCGGGCCAGTTTCGGCAGGCCGTGCACCTTCTTCAGAAACTAGAGTTCGTGATCAACGGCTCCAAATCGGTTTTGGTTCAGACTCAGAAGATTACCTTCCTGGGTTTCGTGGTGGACTCGGTACAGGCGGTCTTGAGCCTGCCGGGTCGGAAAGTCGCAAAAATACGACACCTGCTTCGGCAGACGATCTCCAAAGATCGCACTTCTTTGCGCCATATCGCCAAGGTGGTAGGGCTTCTGTCGTCCTCCATCCAAGCGATTTTTCCGGGGCCCCTGCACTACAGGGCGCTCCAACGTCTCAAGGACTGGAGTCGGGAAAGACCGTTTGCGTTCCCCCCGTTCTCCATGATAGTGCGAACGGCGGCCCAAGTACGCCGCCAAGGAGCGGAGTTGGTGTTGGTTACACCGCTCTGGAGGTCTCAAGTGTGGTTTCCGGTTCTTCTGGAACTTTCTTGGGATTTTCCAATCCTACTCCCCCTGTTTCCTCTGCTCCTGACAAATCCGGATCGGGAACCGCATCCTCTCATCACGCAGAGCTCTCTCCGCCTCATGGCATGGAGGCTCTCAGGAGACGCTGGTCACTCCCAGGCCTTTCGGGGTCTGCTGAACACTTGCTCTCCAAAGCATGGGCCGATAGTACGACGAAGCGCTACAGATCCGCTTGGCTTAAGTGGATGCGTTGGTGTCTACGAAGGGATTTGGATCCCTTGGTCGCGGGCCTCGTTCCCGTGCTGAATTTCCTGGCTCATCTAGCTGACAAGAGCTTGGCCTACAGAACGATCAATGCGATTCGATCGGCAATTTCGGCAGGCCATGATAACATCGATGGCCACCCGGTAGGGGAACATCCTTTTGTTTGTCGGCTTCTGCGGGCTATTCGCCTCGCCTTGCCCCCTGAACCCAGGTACTCCGTCCTTTGGGACGTCAATTTGGTTCTCAACCTGTTCCTGTCCTGGCCGGCCAATTCCTACTTGTCACTAAAGGAACTCTCGGCAAAGTTGGCCATGTTGTTATGTTTGGTTTCTTGTAGACGCGTATCTGACGTGCGCGCGCTGGATATATCTGCACGCATTTTTTCCCCGGATGGGGTTACTTTTACCGTGGGCCGACGCACCAAAACGTCGTCGCGATCCATTTCCTATCCAGCTTTTCTAGACACTCCTAAGTTGTGTGTTGTGCAATGCCTCAAAGCATATGAGGACCTGACCTTGGAATTGCACCCCCCGGGCGAGCGTCAGTTGTTGATTGCCCTGCGGAAGCCACACAAAGCTGTCTCCTCCCCCACTATTGCTCGGTGGGTGCGTTGGGTCATGCAAAAAGCGGGCATCAATACGACTCTTTTTGGAGCACACTCTACCAGAGGAGCCATGGCCTCTAAGGCGTTTTCGGTGGGTGCTCGCTTGGAGGATCTAAGCGAGCTGCGGATTGGTCCTCGGATTCCACCTTTAAGAGGTTTTATTTTAAGCCTGTGGTGGATTTGGCCCAGTTGGTGGTAAGTAAGCTTTGAACTAGCATAATCTGAAGCCTCCGGTCCTGACATAGAATCGTAATTTGCCTAGCTTATGTAACGGTAAGTTTCAATTCTATTAAGGACACGGAGGCGAGGATTATCCCACCCAGGCTGCACAGTGGTTTCTCTACCCACCCGTATGGCAGTAAGTAAAGCGTTTTCCTTTACATTGTCTGTACTGAAATAGTCACTGAATGCTCCTCGCCTTATTGTTGCATTCCTGGGCCACCTCGCTTACGCTGTCCCCTTTTTTTCGACAGGCAACGAGGGTGCTAAGCAGGATCAATGAGGTGTATGCGTGATCTGCGCGAAGAAAGAGGAGGAAGAGGAGGAGAAGGCCGGTTTTATAGCGGTGATGGACAGAATGGAAGGACTATGGACTGGCAATATACAAGAGACTCTTGGGAGTTGTTGTTTTTGATCTGTTAAACGTTCCGTCAAATGCTTTAGGCCTTAAAGCATTTTTTGTTCACTGTTATATATATTTTCCTAAGCTGCTGTGGAGTCTTATGTTAATAAAGCGAAGGAAGATATAGCATAATCCTCGCCTCCGTGTCCTTAATAGAATTGAAACTTACCGTTACATAAGCTAGGCAAATTTCGATTAATCATGGCATCATAATAACTACATGAGCCCAATGTCTTCTTGCCACAACTATATAATCAGACTGATAAGACTGGTAATGATTCTTGCTGCCTTTATTTGGGAAAAAAATGTGATCATCCTCAGCCTTTCTTTGTAATACTTTGGATTTGATGTTACAGTTTAAATCGCTTTATTGGCATTTTCATAAGAAGATGGCAGCAGGTAGAGAGCAGCACTGCTGAGTCCCAGCCTCGGTCTCATCTCGGACCCCGACCATCGCCGGAGACTCGACCTCCGGCGCACTCACCCGCCTGTCACCTCTGTGTCAGAGCGCACTCTGCTGTCACCGTCCCTGCACTCTCGTCTCAGTGTCAGACCTCTCTCACTCTCGTCTCAGTGTGTGTTAGACCTCCCCCCTTACTCTCTCCCCTCTCTTCCCTCCGACTGTCAGCTCTGTCTCCCCTCTCACTCTCCACTCTCTCTTCCCTCTCACTCTCCGCTCTCTCTTCCCTCTCTCCGCTCTCTCTCCCCTGTCTAGGCTGCTCTCTGACTGTCTCCAGTGGCCTCGGTCTGTCTCTGGTCACCCCTCCTCACCATCACACACCCTCACATCCACTCACCCTCACCCTCACCCACCCTCACAACCCTCTCACCCTCACACCTCCACACACACACCCACTCACCTCACACACCCCCTCACCCTCACACCCCCTCACCCTCACACACCCTCACCCTCACACCCCCTCACCCTCACACCCCCTCACCCTCACACCCCCTCACTCTCACACCCCCTCACTCTCACACCCCCTCACACCACCTCACCCACACACCCCTTCACCCTCACACCCCCTCACCCTCACACACCCCCTCACCCTCACACACCCCCTCACCCTCACACACCCCCTCGCCCTCACACACCCCCTCGCCCTCACACACCCCCTCGCCCTCACACACCCCCTCGCCCTCACACACCCCCTCGCCCTCACACACCCTCTCGCCCTCACACACCCCCTCGCCCTCACACACCCCCCTCGCCCTCACACACCCCCTCGCCCTCACACACCCCCTCGCCCTCACACCCCTCACCCTCACACACCCACTCACCCTCACACACCCTCACTCACCCTCACCCCCCCTCACCCTCACACCCCCTTGCCCTCCCTCTCACCCTCACCCTCACACACCCTCACACCCCCTCACCCCCCTCTTACCCTCACTCACCCTCACACCCCTCTTCCCCTCACACACCCACACACCCTCACTCACCCTCTCCCTCACACACCCTCACCAGCACAGTATAACAAAACATAGCATAGCATAACAAAACACAGCATAGCATAGCATAACAAAAAAAGCATAGGATAGCAAAACATAGCATAGCATAACAAAACAAAGCATAGGATAGCAAAACAAAACAGAACAAAACAAAACATAGCAAAGCATAGCATAACAAAACACAACAAAACATACCATAGTATAACAAAGCATAGCATAACAAAACAAAGTATAGCATAACATAACAAAGCATAGCAAAACAAAGCATAGTTTAACCTCTTAAGCGCTGCTGACGGCCAACGGTCGTCACGAGCGCTACCTCCCCAGTGCTGCGCACGACCATTGGACGTCCATTCAGCACTAGTTCCAATGGACAGCGCAGCACTGGGGAGGGATATTTGCGAAGCAGCTAAGGTGATAACAAAACATAGCACAACAAAACATAGGAGAACACAACATCGCATAAGATAACAAAACATAGCATAAGATAACAAAACATAGGATAACAGAACAAAACATAGCATAACAAAACACAACATAGCATAGCATAACAAAACAAAGCTTAGCATAGCATAACAAAACAGCATAGCATAGCATAACAAAACATAGCATAGCAAAACATAGCATAGCATAACAAAACACAATACGTAGCATACCATAACAAAACATAGTATAGCATAACAAAGCATAGCATAACAAAACAAAGCAAAGCATAGCATAACAAAGCATAGCATAGCAAAACAAAGCATAGCATAATAAAACACAACAAAAAAGTATAGTATAACAAAACACAACAAAACATAGCATAACAAAACAAAGCATAGGATAGCAAAACTAAACATAGCATAGCATAACAAAACAAAGCATAGGATAGCAAAACACAGCATAGCATAACAAAACAGCATAGCATAACAAAACACAGCATAGCATAGCATAACAAAACAAACCCTAGGATAGCAAAACATAACACAGCATACAGCATCACTCAGCACTTCCACAGCATCACTCAGGGGCACCACAACCTCACTATGTGCTATCACAGCATCACTGAACGCCACAGCATCACTCGTTTGCCATCACAACATCACTCAGTGCCACCACAGCATCAATCTGTGCAACCATTCAACAACTGGTTCAAATATGTTCTCTTAATGTTTCAAACTTTATTACAAATGTAACAAAAAAATTTAATATTTCACTTATGTTCTTGGATTTTCGTCACAATAAAATACACTGAACATAATCTTCACAAAAGTTATTTACAAAAGTTTAAGCTATTGCCATTATAAATTACAATAACTTTTATTTAAGTATTCATTATTAAAAAAAATTAAAATCCATTGTTATTTGTAATATCAATACATGTAAGTCACGTAAATACAACACATATTGCTTTACAAATGCTATAGGTGTCACATTTGCGAAAGTTATAACTATTGGCATTGTAAATGACAAAACTATTAATTTAGCTATTTTCAAAAACAAAACATAAATAAAAAAATTGTCATTTACAATACCAATAGCTCAAACTTTCCTAATGCGAGACCTATTGCATTGCAAATGCTTGTTCTAATGCCCGCATTGTCTTGTAGGCGGAAGTGACAGTCTGGACTCAGTCTATCTTATCTCTTGCTGTTTATTTAGTCTGTGAGCACTATTTTCTTTAATTATTGTGTCCTATTGCATACACGTGCGCGAGGCACCTTCAGGTCAGGGGCGTAACACAGGCCCCGCAGCCCACGCGGTGCGGGGGGTGGCCGAAGCTCCAGGGGGCCTCCTCGGCACTGCACTCTTTCTGGAGAGCTCCTAATTGAGCCCGGAGGGGGCCTCTCTACATACCTTGCAGGGAGGCCCCCTCAATTTTCGTTACGCCAGTGCTTCAGGTTCGACAACGGCAGCTGCTTATTTCTTTTGTTATGCGCGGCTGCCAAAATGAATTATCACAAACTCACTAATGGTGCCAACGGCTCGTACCCCCTCATCTACGCCACACCCCCGGGAGCCACGCTTTAGATTTCAGCACAGCGCCCACTTTAACGTTAACATGGGCACCCGCTTTCACATTAACACAGGTGCCCGCTTTCTTTGCAACTGCACTTTTGCTATGTGGGAGTGCAACTGCTTTTAAAGAATAAATAAAAATAACCATTCTATTTATGAAACACTTGCTCAGTACACCATTACAAACATTACAGAGTCAGGGTTCTGCCTGGCGGTAGTGAACAGCACAGTCAGTCTTGGCAGAGAAAGACTTACAATTTCAGATCCCTGTAACACGGGGTTTCAATCCCTTTCTGTTCCAATCCATACCCGGTCCTACATAATTTCTGTACTTCTCCCATGGGCTCCAGATCTTGTGTGTTTTTTGGACTTAAGCTGCATGCTGCAGATCCAGTTACACGTTGCTAGATAGGTCTCGCATTTGCGACAGTTTAAGCTATTAGCATTGTATTTAACAATGCCTTTAATTTATCGATTTAAAAAAAGTAAAATAAAATAAAGGCATTGTCATTTACAACACCAATTTCTGAAACTGTCACAAATTCGAGACCTATTGCGTTGCAAGTGCATGTTTAAGAGAGGGTGATTAGGGCACATCATGCACTGTATTTGTGTGCTGACTACATTTTTAGGACACTACTTGCCTGGGTATCGAACTATGAGGTGAATTTGCCTCTAAAATAAACTGTTGAATTACAATATATCAGGGAATGATTTTGCAGGAGTAATATTGATGTGATAAAAAGGAATATGTTACACAGCCTGTAACCACATGCTTCTAGCTTATAGTGCTGTAGATTCACATGCTCTGCACACTCCTGCCATTTAGTGTTGGGCGTGGAAGTTTGTTGTTGCTTTTCTTTGAAGAAGTTTTTGTGGCTCCTTCATTAGTCCACAATTCACCAGACAAAAATCCATCTCAGACTGTTTTGCCACCAGCAGGTTAAGTAATGTCATTGAACTGTAAAGAAATAATCGGACAAGCAGGTGTGCTGTTCTGGCAAATGGTTAATACTTCATTAGTATTTATTTTTGCAGATGGGATAAGAGGGCAGACAGAGGAAGCATCCCTTATAGGTTGCACAAGCACCCTCCCACCAAAGTGGCATGCTTCATCATTGGGCCATGATCCTCCCTGGGCGGGTGCTGCAATGCCAAGCGGGCCCCAAAAAGGGGCTCTTTGCCAGAGATATTTTGCTTACTCAGTACTACTAGAGGAAAAGCAGTCAAACCCTGCACCATGCTTGGGAAGGTGATATGGTATTAAATGGTAGACTTGAAGTGAGTGGGATTAAATTGGCTATTAGTTATCAATTGATTATTCTTGATAACTGAGAACTCAAGCCAAGATAAAAAGAAAACAGAGAACCTAAAAGGATATCAATGGATCCCAGGTTTCCTAAAAAGGTCAACAGGTCTTGCCTAATTCTGCTCATGACTAGTCAAATGCAATTCATTAGGATCATGTAAAGGTACCCCAATCTATCGCCCAGTGGGAGGTACTACTTATGTATACGAGTTGTGATTCCTAGGCGAGGTTAAAAATAGTAGCGTGAAAGCAGATAAATCAGTAAAGGGGTCTTACATTGGTGATTTAGACTGTCTGACCCATGGATAAAATATAAACATAAAACAAAGAAACGCTAAGACACTATCATAGCTAGCAGGATCTGACTGCTAGTAACCATTTACCAGATCAGTACATCTGTTTGGGTGATTAGTTAAGAAATTGGGGGGTGTGTGCTGGACTGTCAAAATCCCTCATAACTCCTTTTTTGTTAGATCGAGCCCATAGCTGCAGCGCACATGCGCTGCTCACTTTGTGAGGCATGCAGTATTGATGATGGTGTGGAAGCTCCGCCCACTCTCCACCTATCCTTTTCATTGGCTTAGCTCCTAAATGCTTCCTTCCGATTGGTTTTAAGCTTCTTAGTCCCTCCTCATGACGGCCATGTCGTCATTTGTACCCTTCCATGGCTACTGGCCCCTTTACTTCGAAAACTATTTCTTCCCGTGCTTCCCTGACCCCCCCAACACTCCAGTTCGTGCCTTCTCGCCCGCCCACACTCCTGTTTCCAATGCAAAATGCGTAAATGCTTCTTTTCTTTTGCCTCGTCTTTCCTGCTCCGAGCACTGCTGCTATCATGAAGGCCATCTGTGTTGACTTTGTTGCCACCCCCTCCCGCCACAGATTGTGTTGCCTTTAGTCCACATCCATTGTCAGTGTTCACTTTCTTCGTTGTCCGGGTAAACTTTTTCCCCGCCCCCCTCCCATTGTCTGTGTTAGCTTTTTTCCCGCCCCCATCCCGTTGTCATGTTAATTTAGTTCCTGCCCCCCTCCCGTTCTCCATATTAAGTCCCTGGCCGTTTGCTTCAAATTCCTGCCAGTTTGCACAGCTGGCTACCTGGAAGAAGCCGAAGCCATGCTGCAGGGCAAAAACGAGAGCAGCCTACTAAACAACACCAACATTTATGGCATCAGCAGCGCACTTCATCAGGTAAGGGACGTCATGACCTGAAAAACAGAGTGACAATCCACCACAGATGAGAAATAATTCCCTGAGCAACCATTTTCCTGTTCTCCTGCACATATGGATGAATAATAAAGTTAGCTAGAACCATCACCGCTCCTGTTATGTTTTGTGGTCTTTACTGGGTCTAAGTGACACGGCCAAGCCCCTGGGCTCCCCATTCATTTATCAACACTTGTGAGCGCGGGAGAGGCACAGGTCACAGACATTATGTGCTTCGTTGATCTTTCGAACTGGGGATGCTTTTGGATTATTTTATTATCCTTTTGTTATTTTGATGCACGCAATTTGTCCAGAGAAGTGCATTGTACTATTTCAGCGGAAATATAAATAAACCAAGCTTCTACTTATTTTACTCTTTTAACAAAAATACTCTTGGTGTGTATGTGCAGCGGAATCCACAACCATTTTACTGTCCCGGCAGGCTCAGTCTCTGCATGGGTTGGTTGCCTGTCGAGTTAAGTTGCCACGCATCATGCTATTGATAAATATATATATTTTTTAAAGTGTCTACAGAAAGCTTTTGTCCAGGAACAACACTCGTTCCTATTACTTTCTTTTAATCCTTGAATGTTTTTGGGTTCTGAACACCGAATCTCCTGAGGCGCAGCGGCCAGAGCGTTAATGTTCTCTCAAGCACCTGGACTTGTTCAAGCTATTCTATTATTTTTCTCTCTTCGTTTTCAGTTTCATTTCTGAAGACGTCATCCCAGCAGCAAAATATGCGCACAATTTAAACACAATACCATTTCTAGAACAGTGTAGTGAAACCTTTATTTTCTTGGTATTGTAATATAACTACCATTGTTTTACCATTAGTGCACTGTGGCAAGGCCTTCTGTTCTCTGCCCTGTTACAAATAAAGCTAGATTGTGGAAAAAATAGAGCATGATTTCAGGGAAGTATGGTTTTTCATCACTCTTTTATTGTTCAGTTGTAAGTTCCAGTAGGATATCCTAGGCTACAGGCAGAAGCATTGAACTTATGCAGCAGGAGATCACCAATCCTTTCAGGGACAAAATCCGCACCTAGCGACTTTACATAGATGATGTCTTGGTCATCTGGGAAGGTGACGGCCAATCAATCACAGATTTCATGACCTGGCTGAACACACAAGACGCATTCCTCAAATTCACTCACTCTATGTCAAAAGAGTCGACGGTCTTCTTGGACCTAAACATCTACCATGAGTCAGGGTTTTTAAAGACAGAGACTTACTTCAAACCGACGGCGAGGAACTGTCTTCTCCGTTTTGACAGTTTCCACCCTCGGCACCTAAGAGAGAGTCTGCCATACGGACAGTTCCTTCGTCTACGCCGCAATTGTAGCGACATAGCAAGGTACAAGTCCCAAGCCCAAGACCTGAGCAAAAAACTGAAACAAAGACAATACCCGGACAGGGTGATAAACAGTGCAATGAAAAGAGCACGGAACAATAACCGAGAGGCGCTCCTGGAAGACAGAACTCCCAGAGATAACACAGCGAACAGACCTGTCTGTGTAACAACATACAGTTCAGTCT
The DNA here is from genome assembly GCF_964263255.1 of Lissotriton vulgaris. Taxonomy (NCBI): domain Eukaryota; kingdom Metazoa; phylum Chordata; class Amphibia; order Caudata; family Salamandridae; genus Lissotriton; species Lissotriton vulgaris. The sequence goes on along the minus strand of NC_141694.1, from coordinate 1,543,888,244 downwards.
CCAACCAGGTCTCTAAACTGGTGAACAAACACAGGCGCATACTAATGAGTGGCACACTAGATTTGGAAAAACCTCTCTTTGCCCACAGGAGAGGAAAGAATCTTAAAGACATCCTTGTGCATACGAGATCTCAAACCCCAGTTACCCAACAACCCCGGTTACAAGGGTTACGTGGACACCATCCATGCGGTAACTGCAACAGTTGCCACTTAACTAAGAAAAGCCAGACCCTCACTTTCAAAAATGGTACAAAGTGGGAACAACGAGTGTTCACCAACTGTAACAGCAAGAACGTTGTCTACCTCATCACGTGCCCATGCAACATGGAGTACGTGGGCATGACTACACGAGCTGTAATGACCAGAATAAATGAACATAAGAGCAACGTAAGGTGTAAAAAATCGACCACAAAAATGGCAGCACATTTTTTGGAGGCACAGCACTGTGTCAACGAATTACACTGGACTGTCATTGAACAACTACCAACAGATGTTGGCCTATTTGAGAAGGAGCAGAGGTGGGTTTTCCGTCTTGGCACGGACACCACTGGACTAAATGATTCCATCCCATGGGGCCAGTTGCGATGACTTATGGGCTCATTTTTCAAACCAAGATGCTTTACTTTTTGCACTAGCCTACCCTGATTCAACTAGTATATCAGCCCCATTATTACATCACTTACTATATCCATCTAGAAGTGATATCCTTAAGCCTATCCTTGAGCCCTGCCTTAAAAACATCGATATTGGCAGAACTTGGCAAACACTGGTAGAGCTTGAACAACTGCTGTTTTAAATTGATATGGTCCATATTTGTAAAAATCACACTGTGTAATATCTACATCTTCGGAGATTATAGACCTATGCAAGTTTTTTCTAAAACCCCGAACTTAGCATATGTTCGCCGGCTCGTTGGTTAAGTAGAACTACTGTGGGCTCCTCCGCAGGGCGCTTGAGCGGCGAGTTAGCGTATCTTCACGCATGCGCGGTAAAACCGGGACAGTGACTCTGTGTATCTCACTTCCCCCTACGCGCATGCGCACTAGACTGGTAACGTCCAATACTTCCGCGCAGTACCGGATTATCAATCGAAGGACACACTCCTTCTTTGGGCATGATCCGTTCTGAATTAAGCAGCAATTAACCAATATTTGGCAATATATAAGGGGGCAAGTCTCAGGCAGTCGACATAACGTCGGAGCCGCGTTGAGGGGAAGGCAGCCTACCGGGTCTTGCAGAAACCGTGAGTTTGGTGCTTACTAATCAGGGCAATGGTATCTACATTACCCGTGAGTATTAGCAATAAGAACCTGAATTGAGCTTTCTAACATCCTTTAGGTTGCCGTACTGAGCAGGAAGAAAAAAAACCAAATACCACGCAAAGGCTCATGAGGCCAGCTAGCCTTTGTTCATAAGTAAGCATTGTCTAAACCAATCTCTTTCCCTCCTGAAAACCAACTTAGGAATAACTATGGCGTATCCATTCAAATATATGTGTGTCTTTGTGTGTGTCCATGTCTTTCTTTTTACAGGGTTTTTAGACCTCATTTTGTTCTACACTACCCTCTTTATATTGAACAGGTCATTTTTCCTGGTCAAAATCTACGTCCTATTGTGATGGTATGATTTATCATGTTTTTGTCTACTTACAGGTCTTGTTCTACAAACGCCATTTGGGCGCAACAGACTACATTTCTATTAAACACTATTAGGTACACTTCACCTATTTTATATCTTTTTGTAGAGTTCACTTTTACATCTACATTTCATGTGAGTAAGGTGAGGATAGTTGTGCATATCCTCGTCCTGAAGAAGGAGTTTTTACACTCCGAAATATGTCGACGCACTTTCTGAGGTTGATGTACCCCAATATGCAGTAAACAACCTCACCCTGCACCCCTTTTAACGATACCAGCGGAGGGCTTAATACATTTTTTAAATTATTTTTTCACCTACAAGCCAGGTATCTTATAACCACCACATTTCACTTCCTCACCACTCACACTTATTTACCTCACACACACCAACACATAGTACACTTTCAGTGCTCCTACGTAGTCGTGAGTCACAGCACGCCGCATCCCGTAGAGGGGTGCGAAGACCCCAATGATGAAGCATGACACCAAGGGGCCTGTTGGTGTGTGAGGGGTATTTAAAACAACACTGTGTGCTCCCCACTATTGTAGGGATCACTACCACTACCAGAGTGGAGTCCATTTTGTTTATGTAAATTGCCAGGCGAGACCAAATCCACTTTCCCTCTCCCTCCCTCCTCTTGTTATACTATTGTAATATAACTACCATTGTTTTACCATTCGTGCACTGTGGCAAGTCCTTCTGTTCTCTGCCCTGTTAAAAATAAAGCTAGAGTAGGGAAAAAATAGAGCATGTTTTCAGGGAAGTATGGTTTTTCATCACTCTTTTATTGTTCAGTTGTAAGTTCCAGTAGGATATCCTAGGCTACAGGCAGGAGCATTGAAATTATGCAGCAGGAAATCACCACAATATGCTGGAGGGTTGACTAGATTATGCAGCAAGAAAAGCAAACAATTCCTCAGATTTTGTTAGCATTACTTGGTTGTTATTTTTGGCACAAGTTAACACTTGGAGTAAAGCTTTCACCTAATTAGTAACAGTTTAACACCCAAGTACATTAACAAGCTGCGGTAAGGTGACCAGTAAACCTTTGTGAAGGGCCTTCCACTGTGCGGAAACACTATGTTTGCACTAGAAACAAAACATTTCTTGTCAAAATCAGCAGATAAGGGTTTATGTGGCAAATACAGAAAATCTATAATTGTGCGGAAAAAACACCCTGGCTGGAGAATTGACACAGGTTATGAGTGTAGGCATTCTCACTATTATGGAGAAAATAGCCCAAGGGTAGGCCTACAACCTCAATCAGATTTTTGGGCTTTCTATTTGCTGGCCCTATTTGTATTCCTAAATCAGACTACATGACCCAGTGTATAGTAACTGTATAGCTACTCAAACCCTGGAGGCACAGCACCCAGGATAGTGTGCTGCATGGCTAAAAGCTTATAGAGGTCCCTAAGGCGAGACCTATTGGCTACGCCAATGCTGGTTTTACTTGGATGTAATGTAATAAGACAGAAGGTATGTGCTGTGGATTATAAAGAGAAAGAAAGAGATGGTCGTCTTGGCTCACTGCTTGCTTCCAGGGAGGAAGAAAGGCACATACAAATCGACAGCACTACAAGCTATAACTATGATTAGATATTTACAGGGTAATATTTTTGTTAGATCCATGTACTGCACTAGTTACACGTGCTCTGCATAGACTATAATGCAACATCTTCCTTAAGCAGTGGCTAGTGAGTGGATGATGTAGATGTTTGGGACAAAGCCTCCTGAAGGGTTTGGACATCCACTCAACAGCCAAACAGGTCAGCCATGGGAACGTTCCATAAGGCGGCCATGGTAGGTTTAGTCTTTCAAGTGGAATGCACAGTAGTCACCACCTATAGTGTATGATTAGCATAGTACATTTCTATACCTTTAAAAATTCCTCTAGCAATACTGCCCTTAGAAACGGTTGCCTGTATGAGGATTGGCAACTGCAATAGAGTTGCTTTGACTTAGTGAAGGATTTAGTTCAGCCAATGAAGTACATCACTGCTCTTGAGGCCTCAAATGTAATGCCCTTTCTGGTACTGAATCTGGGTGTGAGAAGAAAAAAATGCAACCTAGCTGTCTGGTTTACATTAAAGGGGAAACAACTTTTGGAAGAAATGTTGGGTTTGTGCTCAAAACCACTATTGCTATGTACCCTGAATAAAAGTTTCTCCCACCTTCTTGCTTGCAACTCACTGAGATGAGAGCAAGGAGAAAGGCTACCTTTGAAGACAAGACCTGCATGTTACAACAATGCAGTAGCTTGAAAAGAGGACCCATTAGTATTGTTATGTTTATGGTCAAGTTCCAGGCTGGCACTGGAGGAGTACACAGAGGATTCACTCTTTAAAAGCCCTCCTTACTACAGCTATCTTAAACAAAGACAAATGTTCTCAGTTCTGCATGCAGGCCACTATTGCAGCTAATTGAAAGCAAACAAAGGTGTATGCCAATTCCGCTTTGTGCATATGCAAACGAAAGCAGATGATATATTCTGCGGATGCATGCTTTGAGAGGTGGTTTGTTTTCCTAAACAGTAATGGACACATCTGTTCCACTTTGCTGCATTGCAGGGAGGATTGGTAGGTTTATGTTCCTCACACGTGATTTGCATGCACTCTTTTGGAAGTTTAAGGTAACTACCTAAGAAATCAGAAGCCAGATTGCCAGATTCAGCTGTCTTAGTGTCAGGATGTCTGAGCTGATCCTGATGAAGCATCAGTAAATTGGGTCTCAGAAGAAGCTTTTTGAGAGGATATACAGAAATTTCCAGCAGCACTGGAAACAATGGTCTTGCCACCATAATGAGTGTCATTGATAATTGCCTCATTTTTCTCATAATACATGGGATGAGAGGCAGCAGAGGAAAGCATAAGCAAAAACTCTGTGGCCAATTCATCTATAGTTCATTATCTATGTACTGTGGGTGTGAGTACCTGGAGGTGAAGCTTCAGCATTTGCGCAGTGGTGAACAGATTGATTGTGGGAGTGCTCCAACTGTGAAAGTAGCCCTGAAGTACTTGGGGGATTCACCTCCCATTTGTACATTTGCTGCTAGCCAGCCCCAGTCAGTGCCTTGTGAGGATATAAAATACAAAATCTTTTGGGGTGGTTTTGGCAGCTGAGACAAGTAAGTCCCCTCCTTGATTACTTGATGGCTGTCATGTTATCCGTGATTATGAGAACTATGTTGCCCTAGAAGAGACTGTAAAATGCTGTGCGCACCAATATGGCTGCCAGTAGATTTAGGTAATTGATGTGATAAGTTTGCTGTTCCTGTGCCCAGGTACCCCAAGCAGTCATGAGGCTGAGATGTGCTCCCTACCCAATTAGTGAGGCACCCATGGGAATAGTTACTCGTAGTTGAGGGAGCAAAAAAGGCCTGTCCAGCGACACATTTTAGTTGTTCCACCATAGGAGAATGTGTTTAGTCCTGGGATTTACCAGTACTAGATCTTCCCATTGACATATCCACTTCCAACCACAGCCACGCTAGGCACTCTTGCATTGAGTGTGTGCAGTTCTGTTCCTAACAGAAAGAGGACGGAGAGTCTAAAAAAGAGGAGGCAGCCTTTGGAATGCTATCAACCTCTGTTGGGTTGGGTCAGATAGGCTTTCCTCGGAGTTAACACAAACCCTAGTAAGGGTTGGGTCTGCTGGTGGGACAAGATGCACTGTTTTGGCGTTGTCTGAGAATTTTAGCCTCTGTCACAGGGAATACTGCTGTCTCAGTGTAAGCTAGGCATTGCTCTCCGCTGTCGCTCTTTAGAAGCCAATCATCTAAGAAAATATATTAATGGCGTTTTGGCACAACAAGGCATCTACCACCGCTACACATTTGGTAAATACCCTTGAGGCTGTAGTGACCCTGAAGAGCAGAGCTTTGAATTGGTAGTGGTGTTCACTCACCACAAAGTACAGGTAGCAGCGATATGTCAGATGTATGGGGATGTGAAAGTATGCATCCGTTAGGTCTAAGGTCACTATTTGGTTTCTTGCGCCGATCAGCAGAATGTCATCCTGTGGATGTAGCAATTTAAAGACATGAGATCTAGAATAGTAAGTACATTTTCATCTTATTTTGCCAATGAGGAAGTTCAAAAAGTAGACTCCTTGACCCAGCTGGTAAGCGGGCATAAGCCCAATGACACCTTTGGACAGGAATGCATGTACTTCTTTCTGTAACAGTCACAGAAGATTTTTACTCATTACATGGCAACAGGGTGGCCTATTTAGTGGTGTGGAACTCCAGGCAGGAGCCCTGCTGTACCACTGAGAACACCCATTTTCTGAGGTGATTTACTTTCATTGCATAAGAAATTACTTTAATCTTCTCCACAGGTGGGGTGTGATTAGGAGGAATGAAGGGAGAGCCACTGCTTGGAGGTAGCGGTACCCTTGATGGAGCAACCACTACCCTGGTTTCGGTCACTGCCACAGTATCTAAGTCTACTAAAGGGCTTGAATACCTGAGGGCCCTGAAAGCTAAAGTTGTTGTCACTGCTTTTGGGGAACAGATTATGTTGGGTCTCTTCTTACCTGCTACTTCCAAAAGGCAGACTAGGGTGTTTGTGTCTGCAGAGTGCCCATGACCATAGCAGTCTCTGGATTTGTCTTGATTTTCTCAGCAATACTGCTGGCATGAGGGATCTGCTCACTAATTAGGTGCTGTTGGACCTCTGGTCTAAACCGTGAAACTCTTAACCGGGCATGGAGTATTATTAGGATGCTTGAAATATATTTTCTTGCTCTCCTTGCCTTGAGAAGTAGCATCCCTAGTGTCTAAGCTGAAGCTCTTTCTAATGGTGTGTACCACTAAGGCATCCGGTGGGACCGGCCTTTGCTGTAAACTGGGTCATCTAGGGTTGCCTTATTATTTTGACCCTCGGGTGATGACCCTTATTTTGATTGGGTTTTTGAAGTAGTCCGTACTGCACTTTGTCATGCTTTTTATCATGACCAAGTACTTGGCAGACATCTTGTTTCTAGAAAGAGTTGACATCATCCACCATATGTGGTGCTGTTTCGCCTTCTAGATAACTCTGTGGTAAGCAGAGGCGTCATCAGGGTTGGAGGTGGGTAAGGCTTTCACAAGGATAGGAATCTAGGTAAGGATCGGTTTAGGGGCCAACAAGACTCTTCACAGGAGTCAACCACTTTTATCAGTGTCAGGGTGGTTGTGTGTATCATGAGACTCATAGGGTAGACTAGAAAACCAGTTACTTACCTGTAACTTCAGTTATCCAGTATTGGTATCTTTCATAGATTCACATGCTTAGAATAATCCCCGCCGACGCGGTCAGAGTCTCGCGATACAATAAAATATATACATCATAGTAATATTAACATTACACCATAGGCTACAGTAGATAGCAAAGTCACTACACTAGCCTATCTTAGTCCTTTTGCAAAAAGAACCAAACTTGGAAACCCGCCAATCAGGCATCAGCCCCTCCTAGAACCTTCTGCACAGAGAGGCAAACCCTCACATTAGCACAAGCGACAACAAGTGTGCCATAACGATAAGGTAAGCCTCTCCGGGGAGGTGGGAGGGTCGCATGTGAGTCTATGAAAGATACCAATACTGGATAACTGAAGTTACAGGTAAGTAACTCGTTTTCTTATCCAGTATTGGGGTATCTTGCATAGATTCACATGCTTAGAATCAGGGTAGCTAGCCGTAAATAATACTTATAGATATAGTGGATGGTGGGTATCATAAGTTCAAGAGATACCATGTCAAACCATTGCAAAATATATATGCATGTATAAACAAACCTATTTTGTGAGAAAGAGTAAGTCATACACATACACAAGAATGATTGTATACAATAAAGATTTTGCATAATATCAGAAACAAATATTTTGCCATCAGGCTTACCTTATCTAAAGAGGCTTCGTAGTACTGCTTGTCCAACTGCTGACTCAGCTTCTGTTGCCAGATCCAGGCAATTATGCCGAGTGAAAGTATGCACACTCTTCCAGGTTGCAGCTCGGCAAATCTTGTCCAAAGACACACCAGAAAATAATGCTGTAGATGAGGACATAGCCCTGGTAGAATGAGCTTTAGGCTTGCTTGACAATGGATGGCCTGCCTTGCAATGGCAGAATTGAATGGCGGATGCAATCCACTTTGAGATAGTAGCTTTTGATACAGCGGAGCCTGGCTTGGGTCCACCATACGAGAGAAATAATTGATCAGATTTTCTGACACAGTCCGAGATATGTAGAATTTCAAGCATCTTTTGACACCCAAGGTATGCAACGACTTCTCCGCTGCTGAAGTCGGATTAGGAAAGAATGTTCGCAATATTACTGGCTCATTGAGATGAAATCAAGTAGGAACCTTGGGTATAAATGTGGGATTCGTCCGCAGGAGGACATAATCATTAGCAAATTTCAAATATGGTTGCCTCATAGTAAACGCCTGTATTTCACTCACTCGTCGGGAAGAGGTGAGTGCCAACAGAGAGCCGTCTTCCATGAGAGATACTTGATATCCGCTTTATGAATGGGTTCAAATGGATGTTTCATCAGTTGCTGTAGAACCAGATTTAGTCTCCATTCCGGAGAAGGAGCTCTAATCGGTGGGAAAGTTCTGAAAAGTCCCTTCAGGAACTGCTTAATGGGACGATTGGAACAAAGTGATGCCATCCCAGAAGATCCTCTGTATGTAGAAATACCGGCTAAATGCAGCGTAACCGATGCAAACGTTAGACCAAACTTTGAAAGCGACAACAGATAAGGCAGAACCTTATCGGGAGGACATTCCAGTGGATGCAAGCTGTTGTTAGAACACCAGCAACAAAATCTCTTCCATTTTAAGGCATAGGTCCGCAATGTAGTATGGGGCTCTTGCTTTATTCAGAATGTCTCTGCATTCTTGAGGTAAGTCTACATCCCTGAAATCTGTGAGTCCAGGAACTAAGCATGGAGTTGCAGTTGAGCTGGGCAAGGATGCAGAATCTGTCCTTTGCTCATAGTTAAGAGATCCAGCAGTATCGGAAGGCGGAATCGGCTGCACTTGGAGAGAAGGAGAAGCTCTGTGAACCAGTGCTGACGTGGCCACTTCGGTGCAATCAGAATCATGCAGCATGGTTCCTTCTTCATCTTGTGTAGAAGCCTCGGGATCAGAGGAACAGGAGGGAATGCGTAGGCAAAGATTCCCATCCATCTCAGCAGGAAAGCGTTCCCCCAGGAACTCTTCTCCGGTTCCCAACTTGCAACGAAAAGGCACTTCTGATTTTCTTTGGTGGCAAAGAGATCCAGATGTGGCTTGCCCCACTTTTGAAAGACATTGTCCGGTATTGTTTGATCCAGCTCCCATTCGTGACACGATTTCTTTGCCCTGCTGAGGGAATCTGCCCAGGCATTTTGGACCCCTGGAAGATGTTCCACTTTGATCGTGATATTGTGCAGGAGAAGCCACTTCCAGATGTCTTAAGCTTCCTGGGACAGAATGTGAGGGCTTCTACCACCCTGATTGTTTAGGTAATGCATGCAAGTGGTGTTGTCAGTTCTGATGAGAACTGTAGATCCTGGGAGAAGAGGTAGAAACGACTGCAGGGCCAGTGAAATTGCTTGAAGCTCCAGAAAGTTGATGTGCATTTTCGCCATTGCTGAGGGCCACTTCCCTCTTACACTTAGATCTTGAAGATGCGCACCCCAACCTTCCAGTGAAGCATCTGTGGTGATGATATAATCTGGAACTGGAGGCTGAAAAGTGAGCCCTACTGAGACATTCTTGAAACACCTCCACCAAGAGTACGTTTCTTTCATAACTGGAGTTACTTGTACCATGTCGTCGAAAGAACCTGAGATCTGGAGCCACTGATTGTCCAGCGTCTCTTGAATTGGCCTCATCTTTAGCCGAGCGTGAGGCACTAACAGAATTGCCTACGAAACAATTCCCAGAAAAGATTTGATCATTCTCATTGAAGCAAACTTTCTTTTTAGGAGGTCCGATGCCAGAGAGAGAAGGCGAGATATTCTGTCTGTGGACAAGATTGCCTTGTCTTGAACAGTGTCTAATTTTGCTCCCAGAAATTGTATCACTTGAGAAGGATAGAGGCTTGACTTTTGGGCGTTTAACGAGAGGCCCAGAGAATTAAATGTTTGCAGGCACTTTGTAGTTGCAAGAGAAGCCTGGCGAAAGGATGGAGCCTTTATCAGCCAGTCGTCCAGATATGGGAATAGTTGGATGCCTTGCAGCCTGAGATGAGCCGCTACCGGAGCTAGAAATTTGGTAAAGACTCTTGGAGCGGAGCGCAGGCCAAATGGAAGGACTTTGAATTGGAAATGTGCACCTGCCACAGTGAATATCAGACATTTTTCATGTTTGAGGTGAATAGGGATATGAAAATACGCATCCTGGAGATCCAAGGTTGTCATGAAATCCGCATGGTCCAGAAGCTGAAGAATTTCCTGAAGTGTCACCATGCGAAAGGATTTCTTTTGTAGTAGTAAAAATAAAGTTTATTTAGACAATAGTCTATAAACCATACACAAGGCCAAGGATCCACTTAGCAATAGAAAATAGTTCATTTTAACATTCTATACACATTTAAAACCATTAAAACATTAAATTAACATTTTCCATATTTTAAATCTTAATATCTTAAAATTTCTCAGCTTCCTTGGATGCCTCAGTTGCAGCTTCTCTTGTTGCTTTTAAAAATTTCCCCAACGCAATTGTGATATCTAAAAACGACATTTCTGTAAGGAGAACAACAGCCTCCGATTGTGTGTTCACCTTATACTTTAAAAATATTGGACGTAAAAACATTTTACGCACTGTTAAAATCAATATACAGTCCAGTAGTATATGTAAAATATCATTCTTTACACCTAGGCCACATTTACAAATACCATCAGGTTGGATCAGGGCTACTTTTAGTTTACAGTCAGTCTTCCATGGGTTTAATCCTACCCGAACCTTCATGATTTCATACCTTAACCATTTATTGGGTAGCACATCCAAATATGGAAACCGGACCTCCTTTTCCCATTCATTCCTTACCCAGTTCACTGATTTTTTAAACTTCAGGTATTTTAGGTCTTGTCATCTGGAGCATTCGTGCCCTCGGTCACTAAGCATTTTCTCTGTAAAAACTAAGTCAAATGAAGGTTGTTCGAGGGTCAACTTTAATTGCGCAGCTACTAGCTGAAGGGTTTTCCTCACTTCCTGTGCCCAATGTAAGCTGCTTGCTTGTATTTCCTTTCTACACCAAATTGACACCTTCTGTTCACCACCGGGCATCTGGCGGTTCCAAAATCTTAGTAAAGATATTTGTGCCTTTACCTCCCATGCCATCAAGCCTACCTCCAATCTAATGGCTTGCAACATGGAACCGTTAGGTAGGGACAACAACATTTTAATTATCTTTCCTTCCTCCCGGCCCCACCCCCTTTTACCACTCAGATAGAGCACTTCAGCACCGTAGAGAACTTGTGGTCGTATCATAGCTTCGAAAGCCTTTAGTAACAGTCTGTGAGACATGTCACCATAGTCCTTATTACATTTTTTCAGTCCACAGACTGATGAGGACGCCTTTGAAGTGTGTGCCGCCACGGGAGTTTTCCATTTTAATGCACTATCAAACCAAAGGCCTAGATATTTATATTCACTTACTACCTCTAATTTATCTAAACCTAAAAACCATTTAACATTTTTTACCCTCTTCCCAAAACATAGGATCTTTGTTTTCTCCATATTAACTGTTAGAAACTTTTTATCACAATAGGTTTTAAAAGCGTTTAATTTATTTTGTAGGTATTTGTTCAGCATTCGAAAGTCTAAGATCGGCCTCCAATCCTCAGACTTTTTCTTTATCAGGAAAAAGCGAGAGTAGAATCCCTTTCCTGTTTGAGAGTGGGGAACTCTTTCTATCGCCCCTTTTGACAACATAGATTTTACTTCCTTCCTGAGTAGAGAAAGATGTTGGGGATTTTTCTTTGGAGGTGGATGAGAAGGGGGAAATTTGGTGAACTCCAGGGTGTATCCACATTTTATGATATCTAATACCCACTTGTCTTTGGTTATTTTCATCCAATTGTTGAAATGTGGGGAAATAATAGGAATTTTGTATGTTTGAGGCATGTCTGGTGCAGGTGCAATAGGAATGTCACTGTCATCTGTCCGAGTCTCTGCCCTGGGGTTGACGCTTCTTGCCTTGTTGCTTATAGGCGGCTGTTGGAGGGTTTCTGTAGGCTTGTTGTTGCTGGGAGGAGTATCTGAATCGACCCTGGTTCCCTTGCTGGTATTTCTGGTAACCTCCCCGAAAGGAATAGGAACCTCTGCCTCTTGCACCTCGAAAAGGGTGTCTTCCGATATTGCAGGGAACCCAATGATCTTGCGGTATCGGTGTCCTTTTTTATATCCTGAAGTGCATCGTCAATATGCTTGCCGAACAAGAGATCGCCATCAAAAGGCATGTCCTGGATTTTCGCCTGGATCTCTGGACGAAAATTTGTGGCTTTAAGCCAGCCCTGACTTCTAAGTGTAGCCGCTCCTGCTAGTTGTTGGAATCCAAGAGACGCAATATCTATATCGGAAGCGGCCCTCTCACCCTCTGAGAATTTTCCATGCCTCCATCTTCTTATCATCTGGCAGATCTTCTATATATTGCGAGATGTCCGACCACAATTGACGGTCATATCTGCTTGGAATGGCCAAACAGTTTGTAGCCCGAACAGTAGCGCCTGCCATTGTGGTAAATTGTTTGCCTATATTGTCCAGGCGCCTTCCATCCTTGTCAGGAGGAGCTGCTATTGAAGCTGAAGGGTTCCTTGATTTTCTTTGTGCTGCCTGAGATATAACAGAGTCTGCTTTAGGGTGGCCTGAAAGGCAGGCTGATGCATCCTCCAGTGCTTTATACTTTTTGTCAATTCTGGGGAGGATTGCTGGAACGGAGAATGGAGTTTGCATGATTTTTATTCCCTCTTTCCAAATATGATCAATTATGGGAAAAGATCTTGTAGACTTCTTGTTTTGGTCTTTAATATCATATAAGAAGCACTCCGTCTTCTGTACCAGCATGTTTAGGTGGAACCTAGCAGAAGCCCTTTCCATAATGGCATGGAATCCCCTTAAGTCCTCAGGAGGAGAGTCTGCAGCTGGAAGAATCGGTGAAGCTGGAGCCGAAATTAGATATTCATCCCATTCGTCTACGGTAGTGGGCGAATTAGGAATTTCTCCATCCTCAGCCGCTGTGCCCCAGTCATCATCCTGTAGCGGCTGTGAAGGCAACGACACCTGGGGCTCAGCAACTGGTGTTGCAGGTGTCACAGGTTGCATTTGCACAGGAGAAGGCTGTTGTGGAGGTGGAGCTGGAGAAAAGCGATTGTTGCAGTCCTTCAGCATTGTCGTAAGGTCCTGAAGCAGGGAAGCAGGCATTTGAACCACTGGCTCTTGATGTAAAACTTCTTGTGGCTCCCTCAACGACTCACATGGCTCGTAATATTCTTCTTCTTCATAGTCTTGATATTTTATCTTGAGTTGTGAAGGGTCGTGTGGCTCCCCGTAGGGGTCGTCATCTTCAGATTCCTCCAAGTAATGGCTTGGAGGTAAAGGTGAAATATGTGACATCATGAAAAAACTGCCTGGAAGACGACAATTTAGAGCTCAAAACAGGCGTAAATTGTAAAGGCGTAGGATTTTTACGCTTCAGAGTGGCAGAAATATATGTCGATGGTGATTCATATTCTGCTGAAATGGCTGTAAAAGACGGCATCGCCGATGTTGTAATCAGTCGTCGTCGACGGAAAAGACATCGTCAACGATGTGGTCGTCGACGTCATGGTTGAAGTTGTAGTCGACGGTGGACTCGTCGACGAGGGCATAATCATCGTCGACGGTGAGATAGTAGACGGTAACTTCGTCGACGGAACATGAAGTATCGTCTACGGGGTATTCGTCAACGACGGGATAACCGTCGTCGACGGCGGAGGCATCGTCGACGGGATCTTCGACGACGAAGCCGGCATCGACATGATGTTGGTCGTCGACTGCGCAGGGACACTCGTCGATGACCTTGGGCAGTGAATATTCACTGAAAAAAAACATAGGTTTCACACCAGTTATAGTTAGCTGGACATTTTACTCATACAAAACCATTGAAATTGTTAGTTGTACTCACTATAACTCACGCGCCCGCAATCCACTGCTGATGATGTCACATATTACATCATTTATGACATGGTCAGTGACATCACTGATGACATCTCAAAATGACATCACTGATAACATCATCCAGTGAATGTGGTTTGCTTGGATATTTAAATATGTATTATAAATACACTACTTTGCATTGAAGAATGAGTAGATATATAAATATAAATGTGTGGATGGTGGATTTAGTAACAGTGTCATTGATTGTTTCCTTGACTATTTTGTCGAGTCTCACTATATATAATGTGTAGTTACTAAACTGTGTGAAAATCTTTATTGCTTTGTCTTAATTGCTATGTTAAAGACTATATTTGTAATTGGTTTCTTAACTGAGTATTTGTATGGGTAAATGAATGTCTATGTGGTTTGGTGGGGTGTGTGTGATTGCCCAAAAATGTGTGAATAGTTCTTTCAGTAGGTATATGAGGTTAAGACTACACGTTATAACAGTTTTTTCAGTGAGTGTATATGTTTATGGGTGTGGTGGTTTTGAAATATTTCTCTCAATGGTACATCTCCATTAAACTTGGAAAAAAAGGCAGTTTATGTGACAGTTCTATCTAATTAAGTGTGCCTAAGACTTAGTGATTTTATGAGTCACTATATGGATAACTGTATACTTGTAATAGTGATTTTATAACACAGTAAGTGTGAGTTACTATTTATATAAATAGATGAAGTGGTGTTTGTATAAGTGTGTAGATGAGTAAATGTAAGTATAATCAATTGTTTGCATAAGTCAGAAGGTTGTCTTTATAAGTTAATACAATGTGTGGTGGTGTGTAATGTTGAAATAGGCGTATAAGTATATTTGAAAGTGTTCTGTTAATTATTCACTGCATATAACTCTGAATCTATAGGTAAGTGATTAGATGTGTGTAAAGATCTATGAATCACTGAGTGAGTGTTTAGAAATTACTATTGGTGTGTCAATGGTTTGAAATATGGCACTTTCTATATTTTACAGTGAGTGATGAAATTATACTAGTGTGTGATGAGTTGCATTTCATGGACACATGGATGATGTCATCAGTGATGTCATTTGAGATTTCATCAGTGATGTCATCAGTGATGTCACTGACCAAGTCCTGAATGATGTAATATGTGACATCATCAGTAGTGGATTGCGGGCGCGTGAGTTATAGTGAGTACAACTAACTATAAAGGGGGAATTTCAATGGTTTTGTATGAGTAAAATGTCCAGCTAACTATAACTGGAGTGAAACCTATGGTTTTTTCAGTGAATTTGCAAGGTTTTTAAAATGCTAATTCTTAACTATAACGTGGCTGAAACCTATGGTTTTTTCAGTGAATTTCAAAGGTTTTTTAAATGGTATTTCCCCAACTATAACGTGGCTGAAACCAATGGTTTAGTGAATTTCAATGGTTTTGTAAATGATAATTTTTAAATGTATTAATTGTTATATTTTTTATACTGACATACTACATTATTTTAAATGATTTATTTTTAGATATTTTATTTTTAAATTACATTACATATTTTTAATATAAATTGAAAAAAAAATGTTTTACACCTCTCTGCAAACGCATCCCTCTGGCGCGTTTGCAGAGGGGGAACTAATTCCCCTTGCATACTGGGGGTCTCTGGAGGCTAACTAGCCCACCTGGAATCTCCAGTATGCGCCAGGGGGCTGCATTGCAGAGGTGTAATGAGGCCACACCCTTTTTTTACACCTCTCTGCAACGCAGCCCCCGGGCATGTTTGCAGAGGGGGAACTGATTCCCCTTGCATACTGAGGGTCCCTGGGGGCCAACTAGCCCACCTGGAACCTCCAGTATGCGCCAGGGAACTGCATTGCAGAGAGGTGTAATGAGGCCACACACTTCTTTACACCTCTCTGCAACGCAGCCCGCGGGCGCGTTTGCAGAGGGGGAACTAATTCCCCTTGCATACTAGAGGTCCCTGGGGGCCAACTAGCCCACCTGGAACCTCCAGTATGCGCCAGGGGGCTGCATTGCAGAGAGGTGTAATAAGGCTATGCCCCTTTTTACACCTCTCTGCAACGCAGTCCCCTGGCACGTTTGCAGAGGGGAAAATAATTCCCCTTGCATACTGGGGGTCCCTGGGGGCCAACTAGCCCACCAGGAGCCTCCAGTATGCGCCAGGGGGCTGAGTTGCTTTTCCCCGGGGGGTGGCGGTCCCCGGGGCAGTGTGGGGGGGATTGGGGCCCCCCCACACTTCTTTTTCACTATGCCCCGCGATTTAGACCCCCAGGGAGGTAATTGAAAAAGAAAAAAAACAGCCCAGGTTTAAAAAAAAATAAAAATGTGGGCCTTGGGGGTCCTTGTGGGACCACCTGGGCAGGCCTAGGGGGTCAGGGTGTTTCTACCCTGCCCCCTTTTTATGTTCTACACGTTTGTTTTTATGCTTTCTTGTGCCTCGGTCTACCAAGCACAAGATGGCTGCCAACACTTCCTGGTTTGGAGTGTTGACAGCCAATGAGCATGCAGCTTTCTCGGGAAGGTACGCGAAGCGTACGCGTACGATATGCGTACCCCGCGATTTTTGGGGGGGGGCTTGGGGATTCTTGTGGGACCCCCTGAGCAGGCCTAGGGGGTCAGGGTGCTTCTACCCTGCCTCCTTTTTGAGTTCTACACGTTTGTTTTTCTACTTTCTTGTGCCTCAGTCTACCGAGGCACAAGATGGCTGCCAACAATTTCTGGTTTGGAGTGTTGACAAACAGTTGACAGCGAATCAGCATGCAGCTCGTGCACGGGAAGGTACGCGCTTATAGATATATATATTTTTTTTCTTTTGATTTTCTCAGGAACTACTGGAGGTATTTACACAATTTAAGCAAAAGCGTGATCTGCGAATCAGACTCTTCCATTTTGCCAAATTTCTTGTAATTCCGTTCAGCAGTTCGGGCTGTAGGCGTGTCTAATCGTCCTATGGAAAATAACATGGGAAAACACGTTTTGGGACCCCCTTTTTTTTCAGCCCCCACTTAATAAATCCTCCCAAAACTTTCGAGGAAGGAGCGGAGCAGAGCGGGCCATCTTTTTTGAGAAATTCGCGAAGATTCAGCAACCGGCGCCAAAGTTATTCCCAATAGAATGTTGTGGTTTTCCTATGGAAACTAGGTCCTAACTATAACTACCTACTGGTGACTGCCAGTAGGATATATATATATATATATTCCTTTCCACCTTTGTCCAAGACAAGGCGCACTCACATCAGATTAAAATAACCATGCGACCAGCCAGACTCTGCGTGACCCTTCCATTTTTTAATTCTTTGCCCAACTCGTTTCAGATATTTCATATCCTTGTTCACGGGCTGATGACACATGAAGAAATCGATTGCAGGGACTCTCTCCCAACAGATTGTACAATTCAGCTCAGGTGAGCAACTGATAGTTCGTAATGCAGCATGGGATATGTAGTCCATCATGTGAACGATGATGTGCTCACCTGAGCTTAATAGTGAAAGCATTTAGATATTTAAAGAGAGTCCCTGAGACTGACTTTGTTGTCTTTTTATCGTCAGCCCGTGAACAACATTGGAATATCTGAAACGCGTTGGGCAAAGGATTAAACATTGAAGTTACACGCAGACTCTGGTGGGTTGCACATTGATTTAATCTGTTGAGTGAGCCTCGTTTTTGGACATTTTGGAAAGGATATATATATATATATATATGATATATATATATATATAATATTTTTTGCAGAAATACTCCTCCCAAAGAAAAGAGCAGAAGCCACATCGGGGATCAAAGGCAACACCGTTTATTTCTTTCAATTGGCGAATGCATTTCGGCCTGTTCTGGCCTTCGTCAGCGCCGTGGTGTGTCTTGGGGAACCACTGGCGCTGTGCACATTAATGTACCTTGCCGCACTCTGATAGGTGCAATGTCCGCTCCGCCCCTCAGCAGCTGAAAGCACTGATCTTTTTTCTCGGTCCTTGATGGTTCCAGGACTCAATCTCCCAGGATGCACCATTGGCTCCAGGTAAGTGCTGCCCAGGGTCGTGCTCGGAGTAGTCCAAGTAATCAGCGGATGGCCGGGTACTCTGCACAGCGCTCCAGGAGCCCTGATGAAAGAAACTGTGCGATGCCTCCTCGGGTCCCCTTCTACCTTTTCAGCCGTGGGCACGGGTTTCAAATTCACGGGGGCAGAATGAACCATGCATCCCGCCCGGGTTGAGGTTAATAACCTCGCTGTACCGCTGCGATTCATCCGTGCTGTGGGCGGGCCTGGAGTTATCAATAACGCGGTGGACATTACTCCGCGTTGCGGGCGTTCCATGGAGTGGGCGGGGCCGCGTCGGCCAAAGGTCGTTCGCAGCACCCGTGTGTTAGTGCTCGCGGCGGCCACGGAACGGGTTAAGCCATAAGGATTAGTTACTTACCTGTAATCCTAGTTCTCATTCAGGGGTATCATCATCAAAGTCATAAGCACTAAAATATTCCCGCCCATGCGCGGGACCCCGGAAACACAATTATATATGTGAAAACATTTATGTATGTATGTGTATGTATGTGTCTGTCTGTGTATATATATATATATATATATATATATATATATATATATATATATAAAAATAATAAAACCCACACCCACAAATACAGCCTTCCATACACAAGAGCTGACATAAGGTTCCTTTGCCCCGGGAGGCGGGAGGGTTGCCTTTGACTTTGATGAGGATACCCCTGGAAAAGAACTAGGATTACAGGTAAGTAACTAATCCTTCTCTTCCAGGGGATCCTCATCAATAGTCATAAGCACTAGAATAGAATAGCGAGCCTCACCTCTTCCACCTGCGGGCAAAGGAAAAAAGGGAACAATCAAGCTAAGATAATTAAACTTGAAAACACTGATACCTTAGGTCCTGGGTGATTTTAAATTTTGGCCTACTGACCCTGCTGAGGACTCTGCCTCTAAAGATTTCACTCAATTACTCCTCAGCCTCAATTTTACCCAGCACGTCCATGGCCCCACCCATGTCCGGGGCCATACCCTTGATCAGGTTTGGACTCTTAACGTTCCAATATCCACCCCTACTGTCTCGCCCTGTCCCTGGTCAGATCACTCCCTGCTTGCTTTTTCCCTGGATTTGAGCCATACAACATCACTTCCTCCTCCCAAAAACACCTGGGCTAGGAACTGGCACAAAGTTGATATCTCCTTTCTTTGTAACTCGCTAGCTGCCACATGCCCAGATCTTACGGGCTCGGATCCCCACTCCCAGGCTGCCTCATTAGACCAGTGGCTTGCTAACGCCTGCGATCCTGTGTCCCCCCTGAAGCGGATTACCATCAACCGCACACATATGGCCAATAAATGGTTCAGCCCTGGCCTTAAAGCTAAGAAATTAGAGCTAAGGTAGGCCGAGCGAGCCTGGAGAAGAGCATACTGCCCTATTCGCAGACAACATTTCATCACCGTACTCAATGAATATAAAGTAGCCATTCTGACAGCCAAGACTGAATATTTCTCTGGGCGCATCTTAGCTGCTGAAAGCCAGCCTCGTGAGATTTTTGCCACCGTCCACGAGCTGGCTTCATCGGATAGAACTCTACCCAAGATTCCTCCCTCTCAGGCCCTATGTGACTCGCTCAACGAGTTTTTTATTGATAAGATAGCCCTCATCAAAGCCAACAACCCTCCCCCTCACCTTCACTCCCCCCCAACCCCTTGATAATCCTTGCTCCCTCACTTCCATTCCCCCACTCACTAGAGGATCCCTGCCCCTTCTACTCAGCCGTGTCAAGTCGGGCTCTCCATTTGACATCGGCCCGGCACGTATTCTCCGTCAGTTCTTCTCGGTGTGCCCATCCCCCGTTCTTACTCTGCTGAATAATTGTTTTACCTCTGGCTCCGTTCCGGCTTCCTTTAAGACAGCCATAATTCTCCCTATTTTAAAAAAACCTGGGGCTGACCCCTCTTCCCCGGCAAATTACCGCCCAATATCTCTTGATACCAACATCCCCCAGGCCCTGGTCCTTCTTGATCTTTCCGCCGCTTTTGACACGGTTGACCATTCCATTCTTCTGTCCCGTGTCAGGGCGGCGGGCATAGGGGACCAGGCACTCACCTGGATAGGCTCCTTCCTGGAAGGCCGTACTCAGGCGGTTCACCTTGCGGAATTTTCGGCCCCTCCGAGCAGGGTGCAATGTGGCGTCCCCCAGGGCTCTTCTCTTTCCCCCCTTTTATTTAACCTCTATATTTTTCCTCTTATCTTTGCACTTTAACAAATGGAGGTCACAGTGTATAATTATGCTGATGACCAACTCATTTTCAATTTTTCTTCCCCTTCATCTGCCTCTTCCAGCTTCCAGTCCGTACTGCTGTTTATCCGGGATTGGATGAACGCAAACCATCTTAAACTCAACCCGGATAAAACAGAGTTGATTCTGACTGGAGGCAGCGGCAATCCTCGGTCGCCTTCCTTCTGGCCCTCTTCTTTTGGTCTTTCTCCCACTCCCTCTCACTCGGTTAAGACCCTTGGCATCACTCTCAATCACCACCGACACTTCACTCCCATTTTAGTTCTGTTGTTTCTTCTTGTTTTTTTACCTTACGTATTATTAGGAAAGTATCCCGGTTTTTCTCCCCTTCTGCACTTAAACTGATTGTAATGGCCATGGTCTTATCAAAGATCGATTATGGGAACATCATCTATAATGGTGCTCCCGCTTATGCACTCCAACGCCTCCAGCTGCTGCAGAACCAGGCAGCCGGCTGGTGCATGGCCTATCGAAATATCATCACTCTTCCCCCCCTTCTTTCGGCCCTTCACTGGCTTCCAATTAAACAAAGAGCCCTCTTCAAACTCGGCTGCCTTACCTTCCAAGCCCGGGCGGGCACCGCCCCCGCCTTCATCAATTCTGCCATCACTAACTATAGTCCTGCCAGAGACTTACGTTCCTCTACCAAATCTTTATTAGTTATCCCCCGGTTCAAGAAAAAACGATCCGGCGGCCAGAAATTTTCGGTACTTGCACCTACCTTCTGGAATTCCCTCCCCCCCCCCCCCTTCTCAGATCCTCCCCTTCCTACACAGAGTTTCGTAAAGCCCTCAAGACTTTTTTGTTCCAGCAAGCTTTTAGCCTATAGCTCCCGTTACCCCCCCCAGATCTGAAATCCTATAGCGCCAAGAAACTGCTCAGTGTATGTGCGCTTTATAAATTGCTAAAAATTCAAATTCTTATTATCTGAACAGATTCCTAAAGGAGGCTTGGCCTACTTGTGTATCCGCCCTGGAATCGGATTCAAGACAATAATGCCTTGTGAAAGTGTGTACCGATCTCCAGGTTGCTGCCTTGCAAATCGCTGCCATTGGAACATCATGCAAGAAAGCTACTGTAGCCACTTTCCCCCTAGTGGAATGTGCTTTAGGAGACAACAATAGGGGTTTGTTTGCCAACTGGTAGGCCAATTTAATACAGGACACTATCCATCTTGAAGTGGAGCGTTTGGAAGCTGAAAAGCCTGTCCTCATGGCACCATAATTTAAAAACAATTGGTCTGATTTCCTTGTGGCCTTCGTTCCCTCCAAATAGAACTTGAGCACTCTCTTAAGATCTAAAGAGTGGAGTGACCTCTCCGCAGAAGAAGTAGGATTGGGAAAGAAGGAAGGTAGAGAGATTGTCTGGTTAACATGAAAATCAGACACAACCTTTGGCAAAAAAGCAGGATGAGTCCCACCCTGTTGTGGTGAAACACAGTATATGGCTCTTTGGCACACAGCACTTGGATCTCACTTACTCTGCGCGCTGATGGTATTACCACTAGGAAAGCGGTCTTCCATGTCAAGTGCTGCAACGTGGCCTTATGAATGGGCTCAAAGGGAGGACCCATCAATCTGGAAAGGACTAGATTCAACTCCCAAGGAGGAGAAGGAGGCCGAACAGAGGGATATACCTTCTTCAAACCCTGTAGGAAATCCTTAACCACCTGCAGTTGAAAAAAGGAAGGTTGGCGGTAATGGCCGCCAAGTGCACCCTGATCGATGAATACTTGAAACCTGCCTTTGCTAAATAAAGGAGAGAAGGAAGAATTACCTCCTACTGCCCCGCTGTAGGATTAAAATGCTTACGTGCACACCACAAGTAGATTCTCTTCCACTTAAAAGCGTAAGACGCCCTTGTGGAAGGTCTCTTTGCCACCTATAGGATGTGCATACAGTCTTGCAGTAGATTCAAGTGTCCATAAAGTAGGACCTTAAGAGCCTTGCTGCCAAGTTCAGCGATGGAAGGCTGGGATGGAGAATTTTCCCGTCCATCTTGGTCAGAAGGATCTGTAAGGGGAGTACCGACATCTGCAATAGGTCTGGGCATCACCACTGACGGGGCCAGTCTGGAGCTATCAAGATCATCGTCATGTTGGATCGGATGAGCTTGGACACCACCTTCAGAATTAGAGGTAGGGGAGGAAAGGCGTATGAAAAGGTTCTGGACCAATCCATCAAAAGCGTATTCCCCCTCGTCCCCGGATGGTAGAACCTGGACGCGAAGGCGTGGCATTTTCGGTTTTGGTCATCTGCAAACAGATCTATTGAAGGTTGACCCCATTGATGGAAAATATCAGTCACCACCTCGTCGTTTAGAACCCAGTCTGGCTGATCTTCGAAGTGCCGACTGTGTGTGTCTGCTCGCATGTTTTGCTTCCCTGGAAGGTGCACCACCGTGATGATGAGGCCTCGGGCTAGAAGCCAGTGCCAAATCGCTTGAGCTTTCAGGGAGAGTGGGCGAGAGCGTGTACCACCCTGTTTGTTGAGCTAATACATGGTGGTCGTGTTGTCTGTTTGAATCGGGATCAAATTGGATTTGATCGAGGGCTGAAAAGCTTTTAGAGCTAGATGGACTGCTCGCAACTCTAGCATGTTTATATGATAGGACTGCTCCCTGCTGGATCATCAGCCCTGCATCTGTAGGCAATCCATGTGTGCCACACATCCTTGCAGAGATGCATCCGTGATCAAGGACTGTACCGGAACTGGTTGATGGAAGGGGACTCCCACCAAGAGGTTCTTCAGTCGAGTCCACCATAGAATGGACGACTTTGCTGCTTGTGAGAGCACAATCTGATCTTCCCAATGACCTGATGCTTGGTCCCACTTGTCCTCTAGATCATGTTGCAAAGGTCTCATCCTCAGCCTGGCTTTGAGAATGAGGAATATGCAAGAAGCCATTGATCCTAGTAGAGATGCTACTTGCCAGACCACTGGTTGAGCTGCCTGGAGAAGAGCATAGCATTTCTGCTGCACTGAAAACAGTCTCTCCTCCGAAGGATACGCTCTTCCTATGTTTGAATCCAGAGTGGAGCCTAAATAATTGATCATCGAGTAGGGCGGTGAACTGATTTTTCCATGTTCACATGAAAGCCCAATCGGCGGAGCAGATTCAAACAAACTTGAAAAAGGTTCTTTACTTTTCGAGGGGATGGCCCTTTCAACAGCCAATCGTCTAAGTAAGGGTAAACAAATAGACCCTTTCGGTGCAGAGCCGCCGCCGCCACCACTGCCATGCACTTGGTAAAGATTTGTGGAGCAGATTTCAGTCCGAAGGGCAAGACCTTGAACTGGTATTGCTTGCTGCTGACCAAGAATCTTAGGTACTTGCGATGAAGTGGACCAATTGGTATGTGGAAGTACGCATCTTGGATGTCCATCGAACACATCCAATCTCCTTCTTGCAGATGTGGGCATATTTGATGAAGCGCCAACATGCAGAACTTCTCCGTCAAGATGACTTTGTTCAGCGACTGAAGATCCAGGATAGGTCTGAGTTTGTGCTCTTGATCTCTTTTTGGCACAAGGAAGTACCTGGAATAAACTCCCTTCCCTCGCTGAGCAGGAGGAACCTCTTCTATGGCCTTTTTTCGCAGAAGGGTTACAACTTCCTGTCGATGCAACTTTAGCTGGTGAGGACAAGATCTTTTTGGAGGAATGTCCTTTGGAGGCACACGAAAACGTAGTGCGTATCCATTGCGCAGTGTACTGAGCACCCACAGATCTTTCGTTATGTTGCACCACTCTCTCAGATGATATGAAACACTTCCTCCCACTGGAGAAGGCAACGTCGTCAGAGGAAGCTCTTGCTCATTGCTTCCCTGCTGCTCTGGCCGTGCTGGAGGGCTGGTGCCGATGACCTCCTCTACCTCAGTTTGACTTCCGGCCTTGGAACTGCGACTTGCCTTGGTTTTTGTTTTGGGACCACTGAGGGGTTTGAACCCTCTGTTAGTAGCCCTTGCGCTGGTTGGGTCTGTATCTCCGCTTGAACTCTTTTTCTTTTCCAATCCCACAGCCTTGAGAGTGTCTAACTCGGCTTTCATCCTAGCCATCTCCTCATCAGTTTGGGAGCCAAACAGGGAGGAGCCAGAAAAAGAAATTAAGGATCCTCTGTTGTGCATCTGGTTTAAGAGCTGTTAGTCTTAACCAAGAAGACCTCCTAGCGCAAATCCCATGCGAATAAGAATGTGTCGACTGCGTAGCACCATTCGCTGCCGTGCTAATCACTTAATTTGCTGCGAGGGATCCCTCTCTGATAACCTCCTCAAAGTCTCTTTGGTCTTCTTTTGGAAGCTTTTCCTTGAAACAGCCCCATAAGGCCCTGTCATATAGGCCTAATAAGGCTGCTGCGCTAGATACTTTCAGCGACGATGCTGCAGACCCGCAAACCTTCCGTCCCCAAGAGTCTTGGGACCTACTTTCTTTGTCTGGTGGGACTGACGAAGATGCAGCTACAGCATGTGTTTTTCTTGCCGCTGCGATAATCACAGAGTCCGCAGGCGGATCTGATTTCAAGAAAACAGGGTCTGTTCCTGCCGGCTTACATTTCTTCTGAATTCTAGCCGGTGCAGCCTTAATTGAAGATAGAGTTAGAAAAATGTCCATCACTGGTTCCAGAAGACCAGGAACCAGAGGGAGCAATGGTCGAGACGCTGATCTATGATATAGTGTCTCAAAAACGACTGTTGTAGCCACCTGAGTCGACAGCTCCATGTTCAGGTTTTGTTCTCCCCTCAGAAGCACATCATGGTAAGTATTTATGTCATCGATCGGAGACACTCTTGATTGAGGGCTATCCGATAGAGTGGGTAAACAGTCCCTTTTAGAGGATCGAGTGGAGGAGGAGGACCATGTAGGAGACCTTCTCCTTTTGTGACGAGAACCCGAAGGTCTGTGCTCCTGTGATCTGCCAGCACGGTCTCTAAGTCTGGCTGAAGGAGATCTATCCATCTCTTGCACCAACCTTTGCAGAGGCGACCTGTGGAGCTGACTGGTGTATTCTTCATCTCGCCGTGCTGCTCCTGTAGGGTTTTTACTCCAGTGATGGAGTGGAAGAATCCATCTTGGGGACAAATGAACAGAAGGGGAAGCACCCCTGTGCTGTGAAGGAGACCTTCGTCGTGACCTATCTGAATGTCGTTCTGGAGATGTAGACAGTGAATGCTCCGGCAAAGGGCACCTTGAGGAGTGATAGGACGGGTGCTGTGACGCTGATTCCGTCACCAAAACTACAGAACATCCTCCAGATCTCACTGATGGGGCTCTCTACGTCAAGCGTATGACTTGCTCCGACGGATCCTCCCTCGATGTCGAATGAGACCTTCTCGATGTCGATTTTCGCCCAGATGCATCTGGTCTCGACGTTGGTTCTGAATTTCTCGACGTGGAGTGTCTTGCTGACGACGTCAACGTACCTCTGTGCACCGACGACGATCGTCGTGGAGCAAACTACAGTGGAGGGCTTTTGTTCCTCGACGCCGAATGTCACCTGGACGGCGATAGAGGAGGGCTTCTGTTCCTAGACGCTGATCGTCGCCGGGATGACGACGGCAGAGGACTCCTGCCCCTCGACGTCGATCGTGGCCGAGTTGATGAAGGCGGAGGACTCCTGCTCCTCGACGCCGATAGTCGCCGTGTTGACGATGGCGGAGGACTCCTGCTCCTCGACGCCGATCGTCGCCGGGTTGATGATGGCAGAAGATTCTTCTACGCCGACGGCAAATGAAGTGACGCACCTGAATGTCGACGTTCCTTCGACGGCGAGCCCGTCGTCAATGGTCTTTTCTTGGACATTAGTCCTACTGGTGGACGTTTTTTCAGCGCCGAGCCCGACCCTGAAGGAGAAGAGTGTGGAATCTTCCTTCTTGAAGATGATCTGGTCCTCTTGGAGCTTTTTCTCACTGGTGACCTGCCTCTGGAAGATGTCCTATCCAGTTCAACCAGTCCATAAAGACGGATTCTTTTTCTGTCTTTCAAGGTTCTTTTGGACAGAGACTGGCAATGAGGACAAGTCTTGGGCACATGGTCCTTAGGAAGACAAAGTATACAAACTGCATGAGAGTCTGACCTGGCCTTTTTTCCACAAAAAGGGTAGGGATCAAAAAGAGATTGCATTTTAGAGTGGAAAAAATGCCAAAATCTGTCAAAAAAAGACAGTATATTTCTTCAAGATGTAAGATGTTGAAGTAAGAAGAGATTTTACAAAAAAACTGGAGGACATTTCTGACAAAAAAAATCAGAAAAAGGAGGAGCTGTGTAACCAGGGTCCTGACTGAAGGAGCCGGAAAGTACAATTGACCTAACTGTCACCCCTGAGACATTATGGGAAGCTGGGGGTCATGGCTGCCTTAAAGGCACGATGCCAGTTTATTTCTAGGTTGCTATGGGTTAGCTTTTTAGCTTTTCTATGCTATGCTTTTTGCAATGCAGCCTGGGAGCTGTCAATGCTTTCAGTCCTATCTGAGGAATTGTGCTCAGTGCTAAGCATTAAACAGTTTTCAAACATGCTTTGCTGTTGTGATCCCTGTTTTTAATGTATTGTTTATTATATACAGGGGAGTCCCTACAGCATTAATCAGCTCCTGTGTATAGAAGGCTGCATTTGCGTTTTTTATTATATTATCTACTGGCGGTCGCCAGTAGATAGTTATAGTTAAGACCTATTTTCCACATTCTATTTGGAATAACTTTGGCACCGGTTGACGAATCTCCGGTCCGCTCCTACCCTGAAAGTCTCGGGTGATTCGTCAAGCGGGGCTGAGAAAAAAGAGGGGGTTCCAAAACGTGTTTTCCCCATGCAATTTTCCATAGGAGCCGTTCATGGCAGCTACAGCCCGAACTGCTGAACTGAATTACACTAAATATGGCAAAGAGGTTGTACTTAGTTCAGACTCGTGCCTTTTGCTTAAATGGTGTAAAATAGTTCCTGAGAAAAATCGCAATTAAAAGTACATGTATATCTATGGCTGCAAAGGATCCACACACCCTGCCGAGCACGAGCTGTATGCTAATTAGCTGTCAACACTCCAAACCAGGAAGTGTTGGCAGCCATCTTGTGCCTCAGTAGAACCGAGGCACAAGAAACCTAAATAAAAAATGCGTAAAACGCGAAAAGGGGGCAGGGTAGAAACACCCTGACCCCCTAGGCCTGCTCAGGGGGTCCCACAAGGACCCCAAAGGCCAAACAAAAATGTTAAAAAAAAATATATATATATATATATATATATATATATATATATATATATATATATATATATATATATATATATATATATATATATATATATATATATATATATATATAAAAAAAAAATTCAAAATCTGCAAAATCCGTGCAGGTTGCGCGTAACTTGCCGATGAAAAAAACAGAAGCGCGGACTCCCGCGCTTGGATGATAATTAGCCCCCGGGGGGAAATCCGGGGGACATGTTGATAAAAAAAAAGTGTGGGAGGGTCCAATCCCCTCCACACTACCCTGGGGACCCCCGGGGCAAAATCATGTATAATTGCTGGGGGCACAAGGCCCGATCTCAGCCCCGGGGACCGCCACCCCCTGGGGCTTAAAAGTATAATTTTGGATGGGCCTCTAAGGCCCCCCGAGCCCCAGGTACCGCCACCCCCAGGGCTCAATTTGGTTGACATTGTGGGGGGCA
Source organism: Lissotriton vulgaris (assembly GCF_964263255.1). Lineage (NCBI taxonomy): Eukaryota > Metazoa > Chordata > Amphibia > Caudata > Salamandridae > Lissotriton > Lissotriton vulgaris. Next base: position 1,543,860,530 of record NC_141694.1, on the reverse strand, counting down.
CACAGCCCCCCGCAGCCCCGGGGACCAACACCCCAGGGGGTTAGAAGTTTAATGATGGGGGCCTCTACCGGAGCTCGACTACATTGAAATTGCAGGGGGCACACTACCCCCTGGGGTTATTTTGAATTTAATTTTTTTTTAAACCCTGTGTGGGGGGGCTTGAACCCCCCCCCCCCCCCCACGCTCCAGGGCCCGCCACCTCCCCGGGGCTCTAAATATGTAAGTCGGGGGGTCTGTGATTGACCCCCCAGTCCCGGGGACCAAAGGCCCCCCTGGAGCCCTCGAGGGCCCTGGGGACCGCCACCCTCCAGGGCCGGCTTCTGCAGTGTCCCGAGGTGCCCACCCCCGGGACACTGTAGTTTGCTATGGCAGGGCGAGAGCCTCGCTGCTCTCACCCAGCCATAGCAAACGGCTTTCCTATTTGGATGAGAGAGCAGGAAACCTGCACTCTCTTCCAAATAGCAAAGCAGATTGCTTTTCCAAATGAGGAGCAACATGTTAGCTGCTCCCCGTGTGGAAAAGCAATCCCAGCTCCCGCAGGAGGAAGGACCGTGGGGGGATTGGGGACCACCCCACGGTTCCCAACAGAGAGGGCCAGCCCCGGGGGATAGGGACCCTGAGGCTACAAGTGGCCCCCCTCCCCAAAAGTAAAAAATAAAAAAAATAGAAAGGCCGGCCCCAGGGGATGGGGTCACTGGGGCCATAAGTGGCCCGGAAGGGGGGGCCACGAGGCCCCCCTCTCTAATAGTTTTAAAAGAAAAAGACCAATGCCCCGGGGGATGGGGTCCCAGGGGCGAATAAGGACTTGGGGCGGAGGGGGGGGGGCACGTGGCCCCCTTCCATATTTTTTTTTAATTAAAAAAAAAATTAGGTGCCAGACCCGGGGGATGGGGTCTCCAGGACCAAAAAAATAGAAAAAGAAGGGGGCCCCCCCTTCTAAAAAAAATAAATAAATTTTTTTAAAACCTGCATCGCCCCCCTCCTTTCACTCTGCAAAACGCGCCAGGGGGAACAAATTCCCCTTGAATATTGGGGGTTCCTGGGGGCCAACTAGCCCACCAGGAACTTCCAGGATGCGCCAGGGGGCTGCGTTGCAGAGAGCTGTTCTGAGGCTACGCCCCTTTTTACACCTCTCTGCAACGCAGCTCTGTGGCGCTTACTGGAGGTAGCTGGTGGGATAGTTGCACCCCAGCGACTATCAGTATTCAAGGGGAGTTAACCCCCCCCAACTTAAAACGCGCCATGGGGCGCGTTTGCACAGTAGTGAAGGGAGGGGGTGGGGCCTGAGTTCTTGTGTGTGCAAACACACCCTGTGGCGCGTTTAAGTTGGGGAATTAATTTGTCAATCCTGAGAGTCCCTGGGGAACAACTAGTCCACAAGGTACCTCCAGTAAGCGCCACGGAGCTGCGTTGCAGAGTGTTGTAAAAAGGGGCGTGGCCTCACACACATTCAAAAATAGAAACTACAATTTACAAAACAATGGACATACCAATATCACTTACAACACACCTATTCAGTAATTCTAACATCTACACACACATTCACCAAGTCTTACACAGTTCCTCATACATGTACTCACTCATCACATGTACTCATACACCTATACATCCTGTTACACACCGCCACTCATCCATAGTTACTCACACACATATTCACCCGTGCTAATAAAGAATAAAACATCCTTTTACTTGCATATACAGTTACACACACTCTACCACACAGACTTCTAAAGAAACTTAACATCCTTACTCTTTTAAACAATGATTATAGAAACACATACATTTTCATACAGGAAGTCTTCAAATCTCTCACTCTCACATATACTCACTTATATACACCAATACTCATATATACTAGTTTAAAATATATGTAGTTGCTTATAAAGACACTATTGAGACAGTCATTCACTCAAGAACACACCCATACACACACTCATCCACCCATAAGTCCTGCACACATACTGTCTTCAAAACATACAAACAGTGACTCACTCATTTATACATCTATGCACTAAGTAATACCACCCACTGAACCATACAGACACTCAGACCCTCATACTTGAAAAACCAAATAACCCACATAGACACTCATGTAGCTATTCACAAACCTATGCAGTCACTTCTACACAAAGTGAGAGACTGATACAGATATTTACATATTTAAAGATCACTCACTAACCTATGTATTCATTAAGATACACTTAATCAGTGCATTATACAATCAATTTTACAAAAAAAAAATCATCCATTTATTCTTCCATCGACCTTGAGATATACATACATAAAACATTTAAACTTTACAGAAACCCACATTCACTGGATGATGTCATCAGTGATGTCATTTGAGATGGCATGAGTGATGTCATGAGTGAGCCCACTAACTATGTCATGAGTGATGTAATATGTGAAGTCAGCAGCAGTGGATTGCGGGCACACGAGTTATAGTTAGTACAACTAACCATAACGGAGGAATATATATATATATATATATATATATATATATATATATATATATATATATATATATATATATATAGAGAGAGAGATACATATATATTTTCACATATATAATTGTGTATCCGGGGTCCCACGCATGGGCGGGAATATTCTAGTGCTTAGGACTATTGATGAGGATCCCCTGGAAGAGAAATTGCTAATATGATCATGTTTGAATAGCTTACATGATCATGTAAGCAGTTTATGGCTTAAAGGCCATACATGATCACACATTACCCCTGTCCAACGTCATCCATGCACATGACATCAACATCCTCCTACGCTGATGAGACGCAAGGATAAGTTACTTACCTGTAATCCTAGTTCTCTTCCAGGGGTATCCTCAAAGTCATTAGCACTGAATATTCCCGGCCATGTGCGGGACCCCGGAAACAATATAAAAATATATATGTAAAAACACATATATCCAACACTACATATATGTACGTACATATATTATTTTTCTCACACCAATGCAGCCCCAAAGAAGAGGCTAAACCAATGTAAAACCTTGTACATCCACTGCAATTATGAAGGTAACAAAAAACACATTAAATCAAATAACCTTTGAATTTTGTGTTTTAATGAGTAAACCCATTCATCATTCCTGAAAATTGCTCATAAAAGACATTGTTAGCCTCAAGCTGCATTGAAAAGCAATAACATAGAAAATGAAAGCATTTTCAACCAAAAAACTGGCACTGTGCCTTTAAGGCAGCCCTGAACTCCAGGCTTCCCATCATGCCTCAGGGGTGACAGTTAGGTCAGTTGTTCTTTGCATAACCCGGATGTCAGGGCTAAACACAAATATAGAAAACGTAAAGCTCTCATTTACCTGGGGAGGCGGGTGGGTTGCTTATGACTTTGATGAGGATACCCCTGGAAGAGAACTAGGATTACAGGTAAGTAACTTATCCTTCTCTTCCAGGGTATCCTCATCAATAGTCATAAGCACTGAATAGAATAGCAAGCCCAACAACCACCTGCAGGTAAATGAGAAGTACATCTTCTATCTTATAAGACCCAACATCACAGCCTAGACTGGCTGCTAAACAGATTCCGCAAGGAGGCTTGGCCTACTTGGGTATCTGCTCTCGTGTCAGAATCAAGACAATAATGTCTGGTAAATGTATGGACGGACCGCCAGGTCGCCGCCTTACAGATCTCAGACATGGGCACATTATTGAGAAAAACCGCAGTCGCAGCTCTTCCCCTGGTGGAATGCGCTTTGGGAGAAAACCCCAGGGGTTTTTGTGCTAGTTGATAAGCAAGCTTGATACAAGAAACAATCCACCTAGAAATGGAACGTTTGGAGGCAGCATGGCCAGACCTGATCGATCCATAATTTACGAAAAGATGATCAGAAAGACGTATCACTTTAGACCTGTCAAGATAGAATTTTAACACCCTTCTCAAGTCTAAGTAATGCAGAGCCCTCTCAGCTGGAGTAGGGGGATTTGGAAAAAAAGTGGGCAGAGAGATGGTTTGATTTACATGAAAATCTGACACCACTTTATGAAGAAAAGATGGATGCGTCCGTAGCACCACCCTATTCAAATGGAACACCGTATAGGGTTCTGATGCACAGAGGGCTTGAATCTCGCTCACTCTGTGAGCTGACGTGATAGCCACCAAAAAAGCTGCTTTCCATGAAAGATGTTGTAAAGTAGCTTTGTGAATGGGTTCAAAAGGAGGACCCATTAACTTTGATAGCACCAGGTTCAACTCCCAGGGTGGAGAAGGACGACACACTGGAGGGTATACTTTTTTCAATCCCTGTAGGAAGTCCTTGACAGATGTTAGCTGGAAGAAAGAGGTTTGAGACGGTGACCGCCTATAAGCCGTTATGGCCGCTCGGTACACCTTGATGGCCGCTCGGTGCACCTTGATGGAATTAAATTTTAAACCTGCTTTCGCCAGAAACAACAAATAAGGAAGAACTGCTTCTTCTTCACATTTGATTGTATCATGATTATTCTGAATACACCACATATAGAATCTCTTCCACTAGCATGCATACGAATGTCTGGTGGAAGGACACCTTGCCTCTTTCAGAATGAACATGCAGTCCTCTGGCAAACCTAAATGGCCGTATTGGATGACCTCAGGAGCCATGCTGCCAAGCTCAGTGACGGAAGGTTGGGATGGTATATCCTCCCGTTCATCTTGGACAACAGGTCCGGCCTGCATGGTAGCCTCTTGTGAGGAGTCCCTGATAGGTGAAGTAGGTTCGTGCACCACCACTGCCTCGGCCAATCAGGAGCAATCTGAATCATTGTTGTGCTAGAGTGTGTTAGTTTGCTCACCACCTTCGGAATCAACGGGAGAGGTGGAAAGGCGTACACAAATGTGTTTGACCAGTCGATCAAAAGAGCATTCCCTCTCGAGCCTGGCCGGTGGAACCTGGAGGCGAAGCTTTGGCATTTGGCGTTTTGGTCGTCCACGAACAGGTCTATGGTGGGACGACCCCAGGATTGAAAAAGTTCCTCTACCACCTCGTCGTGAAGAACCCAGACTTCGTTGTCGTCGAAATGACGGCTTAGAGCGTCTGCCCTCACGTTTTGTTCTCCTGGAAGGTGAACCCCAGTGACAGACAGCCTGAGAGCCAGAAGCCAATGCCAAATCCTCTGCGCTTCCAATGACAATGTCCAGGAGCGCGTTCCCCCCTTCTTGTTTAAGTAGTACATTGTGGTGTTGTCTGTCTGTACTAACACAGATGCCTCTTGGATTGAGGGGAGGAACACTTTGAGAGCTAGATGTACTGCTCTCAGCTCCAGCATGTTGATATGGTAAGTACTTTCCTTGTGTGACCACTGACCTTGCACCTGCAGTGGCCCCATGTGCGCTCCCCAGCCCAGAAGGGAGGCGTCCGTGATCAGTGTTTGCACAGGAGAAGTTTGATGGAACAGGACTCCCACCTGCATATTCTGAGCTTTTGTCCACCATGGAATAGAAGCTCGAGCTGCTTCTGAGATGATGATGATGTGATCGTCCCAGCGAGCCGATTGTTGGTCCCATTTGTCCTCCAGATCCTGCTGAAGAGGACGCATTCGAAGTCTGGCATTCGGGACCAGGAAGATGCAAGAGGCCATCGACCCTAGCAGGGAGGCAATCCTGCGCACTTTCTGAACCCTGTTGCGAAGAATCAGCTGACACTTCTGGGTGATTGATGATTGTCTCTCCTCCGAAGGAAACACTTTTCCTGATTCGGAGTCTAGCATAGCTCCAAGAAAATGGATCCTCTGAATGGGCTGAATGACTGACTTTCCGAAGTTGACATGGAGCCCTAGCCTCTGGCAGAGCTGTATACAAGTCTGGAATTGCTTCCTTACGCTGACTGGGGAAGGACCTTTCACCAGCCAATCGTCCAAGTATGGGTACACGAAGACCCCTCTGCGTCGAAGAGCAGCTGCCACCACTGCCACACACTTCGTGAACACCCGAGGAGCCGACTTCAACCCAAACGGTAGGACTTTGAACTGATAGTGGGATGTCCCCACCCTGAACCGAAGAAATCTTCTGTGACTGGGGTGTATTGGAACATGAAAATAAGCATCTTGAAGATCCAGCGAACTTATCCAATCCCCCTTCCTGAGATGTGGATATATTTGGTGAAGCGCCAACATGCGAAATCTCTCCTTTCTGACGTGCAGATTCAGCGTTCGCAAGTCCAGAATGGGTCTGTATTCTGCCTTTTGCCCTTTTTTCTTGATCAGAAAATAACGGGAATACACCCCTTTTCCCCTCTGAGCGACTGGCACTCTCTCGATAGCTGACTTTTCGAGTAGAGTGGCGACTTCCCTTTGCAGCAGGTGCAGCTGATGAGTCGATGTTGACATCGGGGGAACCGGTGGAGGCAGATGATTGAAACGAAGACAGTATCCATTCTGAAGCGTAGACAACACCTATCTGTCTTTTGTGATGCTTTGCCACTCTTTCAAATGATTTGCCAGGCTTCCCCCCACTGGAGTGGTCCACGGCGCTGGGGGAAGAAACGACTCATTGTTTGGATTGAGTCTTGCCGGTGTTGTTACCTTGGCGTTGATTATTTCCTCCCTTGTAATTACGCTTCCCTTTGTACTGGTACTTTTGCTGCCCCTGCTGATCTTGGCTCTTTTGCCAGTTCGGGGTTTGAACCCGCTGCTTTGCCGAGCCATTGTTAAAGGAGCAAAATTTTCTATTGAACTCCTTCTCAAGACCCACCGCCTTGAGGGTCTCCAGCTCTGCCTTCATGCGCTGCATCTCTTCGTCCGCACTTGTGCTGAACAACGATGTGCCAGAAAAAGGTAAGTTCAATATACGCGCTTGGGCTTCTGGTTTCAAAGCCGTAAGTCGCAACCATGAGGACCTCCTCGCCGTTACCCCATGAGCATATCCATGAGCTGCTAGGGTAGCCCCATCCGCTGCAGCGCTTATCACCTGGTTGGAGGCTTGACTACCTTCCAGGAGGATTTCCTCAAAATCCTTACGATCCTCTGCCGGGAGTTTTTCCACAAAACGCTGCAGAGAATCCCACAGGGATCGGTCATACCGCCCCAAAAGGGCTTCCGCATTAGAGACTTTGAGAAAAGCCGCTGATGTATTGCAGACCCGTCTTCCCCACGAGTCTTGTATCTTACTGTCCTTAGCCGGAGGAACAGTGGAGGATGAGGCGACTGCACTGGACTTCTTCGCCGCTGCAATAATCACTGAGTCCGGGGGAGGATCAGCTCTGAGGAATAGCAGATCGTCCTCTGGAGATTTGTACTTTTTCAGTATCCTCGCCGGAGCAGCCTTGGTCGTCGCTGGGGTTAAGAAGATGTCCATAACAGGCTCTATAATCCCGGGAACCAAAGGCAGAAGAGGTTTGGGAGCAGACCTATGTTGTAGCGTTTCAAAAATTGAGGTCTTGACCTGCAGAGCTTTTAAGGTAACTCCCAGTTTAAGAGCACCCCTACCAAGTATGTCCTGAAACGTGAAGAAATCAATAGGTGATACCTTCGTTGAAGGAGAGTCTGTTCGGGTAGAAGAGTAGTTTCTGTGAGAACGGGTAGAGGAAGAAGAAGTAGAAGGAGTTCTTCGCTCTCTCCTTGTGCTCCTTGATCTTGACCTACGCCTGCTGGTTCGCACCCTGGAGCGTGACCTTTCCTTTGCCGAACTGGGGATCGTGATCTTCCTCCCTGTTGAACTGGAGAGCGTGACCTTTCTCTCTGGCGAACTAGAGAGCGTGATCTTTCTTTCTGGCGAACTGGAGAGCGTGATCTTCCGCTTTGTCTCACCGGAGAGGGTGACCGTTCTCTAGGCCTAGAGAGCGGTTGCTGCATCCGATACGCTGTTTCTTTGTCTTTAGCCCAGTGATGAAGTGGCCTATTCCATCTCGGTGAAAGCCTGATAGTAGGCGACTTTGGTATTGGATCTTGCACTGGGGAGTGTGAAGGAGGCGTTGCATCCCTTTGCGAATGCCTGGATTCCTCGCTGGCCGACTTATAAATAATCAAATCCGGGCCAGAGTCTGAACCTGAGCCAGCCGCAGATCTGGAGCGACTGCGAGGAACTCTCTGTTCTGGAGACCTCTTCCGCTTGGCAGCGTGACTGACACTCACTTGCGAGCCCTGGTCATCCTCTGCAACTGAAGCGGATCCAGAAGACCTCTGAAACCGCTGCGCCACTGGTTGATGCTGAACCACTGGAGTTCCATGCCTCGATGTCGACTTTGGAGGAGGTTAAGTCCATGAAGGCTTTTCCACCGTCAAATCTTGCTCCTCTCTCGACGTCGAGTGTCCTACCGACACTTGCGAATGCCTCGACGTCGAGCGGTGTGACGCGGACAGAGGGTCCTTTGACGACTATGAGTGCCTCGACGTCGAATGGATCGTCGACGGAGATTTTCTCGACGTCGATCGCCCATGACCTGGCGACGACGGAGGATGCATCGACGTCGATAGCTTATTTGGTGTCGATCGCCGATGACCTGGTGATGACTGAGCATGCCTCGACGTCGAGCGTCGATGACCAGACGTCGACGGAGGCTGCCTCGACGCCGATCGCCGGTGAGCCGCTCGGCTTCAACGGTGACCTCTCTCTCGACGCTGCACATCGCCCGGTTGACGGCAGCGGAGATTTCTTGTCTTTCGACGCTGAAGACCTCACCTTCTTCGTCGTTGGAGACCTCGACGCCGATCCCGACGCCGAAGGAGAGCAGGTCGGGACTCTTTTCGACGTCGACCGCTTCTTAAGTCCCTTTGGAGACCTACCTCTCTCTGAAAGTCCATAAATCCTGCTTCTTTCTCTGTCCTTGATAGTTCTGGATGACAAGGACTGGCAGTGGACACAAGTTGCTACCTCATGAGTCAGGCAGACAGCGAATACACACTGGATGTGTATCTGACCAAGCCTTCTTATGCCTACAGGCAGGGCAGGTAGGTGTCAAAGAGAGCTTTAGGCATTTTGACAAAAAATTAACCTTTTTTGAGCCCAAAAAAGGTAGAACTATCTCTCTAGGGTAAAAACCCGTCGAGTGAAATCCAAAAATAGAAGAAAACACCAAATATTTCTGACAGAAAGTCAAAAAAAGGTGGGAGCTGTTAACCAGGGTCCTGACAGAAGGAGCCGGAAAGAACAACTAACCTAACTGTCACCCCTGAGGCATGATGGGAAGCCTGGAGTTATTTTCTAGGTTATTGCTTTTCAATGCAGCTTGAGGCTAACAATGTCTTTTATGAGCCGTTTTCAGGAATGATGAGTGGTTTTACTCATTAAAACACAAAATTCAAAGGTTATTTGATTTAATGTGTTTTTGTTTCCTTCATAATTGCAGTGCATGTACAAGGTTTTACATTGGTTTAGCCTCTTTGGAGCTGCATTGGTGTGAGAAAAATAATATATGTACGTACATATTTATAGTGGTGGATATATGTGTTTTTACATATATATTTTTATATTGTTTCCGGGGTCCCGCACATGGGCGGGAATATTCAGTGCTTATGACTATTGATGAGGATCCCCTGGAAGAGAACGCATAATTTCCCTCTTGAACAAGATCTCCAACACAAGAAATAAGTTCACCGCCTGTATGACTGAAGTTGCTAATTGGATAAAAGCCAACTGTCTTGAGCTCAAAACCGACAAGGCCGAAATTGAAGCCACAAGCTCGCCAGGAACCTCATAATCATCATGACAGCAAATTGGACAGGACTGCAAAAGTCAAAACAGTCATTGCATCCTGCTTCCACACCATGAAGATGCTAAGAAAGATCTACAAATGGCTCAAGTAACACCAGAAAAAGCATCACTCACACCCTCAAAACCAGCAAGTTGGACTGCTGGAACACCCTCCCCGCCGGGATCACCAAATAACTCACCAGAAGACTACTAACTATCCATAAGCAGCCAGACTCATTCTCAACCTCCCACACAGAACTCAAATCCCACCACACCTAAGGGAGCTCCCCAATGGCTCCTGATACACAAACTCGCTCATTTAAAAACTCCTCACACGTTCAAGGCACTACACAACTTAGACCCCACCTACCTTAGCAGTTGAGTCTCCATCCATAAAACAGCCAGATACCACCGCTCCATAGGTCTCCTACTCACATGTATCCCATGCATACACAGAATCAGATCAGCAGGATGGTGTTCTCTTAAATTGTTCCTAAAGCAAGGAACAACCTACCACTCCACAGCAGAGCCTCATTCTCCCTTCATGAATTCCACAAGAAGCTGAAGTTCTGGCTTTTCAACTAAACAAGTTACCCTAGGCAGAGCTAGACACACATACCTGCTCAGCACCAGGATACCCTCACGGGTGGTAGTGTGTTTTACAAATACACATAACATAATACAATAAACTGTGCCACATGCAACTGAAAAATGTGGATCAGTTAGGACCGCTTCACGGGTCAAACTACCAATCAAAAAGGCACTTGTGCTGACACACCAGAGCACATAACTATACCAGACCAAGCTTGAAGAGCAGAGAGTCTTGCCAAGTGGTAGTAATTGCAAAGTGCATAAAAGGGAAAATGAGAGGCAAGAGTCCTCGTCGAGGATGAAATACCCTTGTTTTTGTACAAGTACTCACCTTACCAACCAGAGCTGGAATATTCATAGAGTTTGTAGCAAACCCCATACCAAACGCCATTGCAGCTTCCATGCCAAGAAACTCTGCTACAAGGTCCTCTAGTTCTTGGTGTTTGTCAAGATTACCTGTAGAGGCAACATATGAGAAAAGTTAACACCTCCCTTTGATTTGGTAGAGTCATGTGATTATCTGTAACGGAATCAACTATGAAACTTATTTAAAGAGATCATTTATGAGAACGCCTTACACCGTTTTCAATATTTTAAAAATACCCTTCTGCTTTCTTTGAAAATAGGGTAGCCACAAAAGACAGCAGCCTTTTAAACACCTGTACAGTATTGTTCAAGGTCTTCTGCATCAATGAAATGCTGCCCATATGACTATAAATTTCAAACTGCCAAATTTAAGAAGACAAATGGAGAAAGAAAGACTACAAATTTGCCGAGATTTCTATACGCCCTGCAAAACCATCCGGATTTGGTCCCGCAGTCTTACTTCAAGGCTATTGACACCGCGCTGAGGGAACTCCTTTGGTCCGGCGCGCCCCGCATCTCCCTGCACAAACTCACACTTGGCTGGTTTGACGGATGCATAGCGCTCCCGGACATTCGTAAATACTACTGGGCCGCACACCTCTCGGCCATTAATCAGGCCACATACTGTGATGGCAACGACCCAGGGTATGGAATGGACAGGTGGCTCTTGCCGGGCGGGAACTTTGAAGTAGCTCTGTACTCTACACCGGGTAGGTACCAGTTAACGGGACCAACCAAACACTCAGTCCAAATCTGGCACGCAGTGCAACACAACCTGGGATGGGCCGACACCCTAACTTTGGCTACCCCGCTCTGGGTTTCACAACGACTGGGCACCCTGAACCGTACTAAGGGTTTCCATAAATGGGACTTAATCGGGATCTCCCATATCAGATATCTGTGGGGACCCGAGGGAGTTGTGTCCTTTGCCTCCCTCCAACACACATACGAGCTTGCACAAACAGAATATTTTAGATACCTGCAGGTCAGACATTCCCTACAATCCAACATCCCACCAGGGACTATGCCCCCGGACTCGTCCCCCATGGAGAACAGACTGCTGGATGGCCACCTTCCCGAGCACGCTATTTCACTCACATACAAAAAGATTGTCAATAACTCCCCAGACACACTGCAACTCCTTAAAGGGAAGTGGGAGGCGGAAGGGTTGGAAATAGATGAGGAGGAGTGGAGGACTGCTCTGTCATCCCCCAGAGAGGTGGCCATTTCGGCCAGACTTAGGTTCATTCAGCTTAAAATTCTCCACTGAGTATACATCTCGGGGACTAGACTGCAATTGATGGGCCGCAGTGAGGATGGCCTTTGTTGGAGAAGATGTGGAGGGAGGGGGACGTTCTTCCATATACTATGGGATTGCCCGGTGCTCCAGTAGAGTACATAGGTGCATGCAGGAAGTGTGGGAGGTGGAGCTACGAGTTGAGGCGAAGAGGTGCATCCTGAACATCTGGGAGCCCACAGATCTACCGCCCCGTGGGAGGACCTGGGCCACACTGGCTTTCGCAATCGCAAAGAGAAATATAGCTAGGTTATGGGGGGCAAGGGAACCGCCGAAACTGTGAGCGTGGAAAAAGGACATGGACTGGTGCATTCTCCAGGAGAAGACAGTCTACGTAGCCAGGGGATGTCCCCGAAAATGGTCTGCAATATGGTCTGCATGGAATGAGTACAGGGGCCATTTATGTGAGCCCCCCAAAGTGCCCCAATTGACGAACCGCTCACATTATAGAATGTTTTAAAACTGAACTGCGATTACTCTTGTGAAAGCTAAATTGCCAAAACGCCCTGATACCTGAAGATATAATGATATGTATTGCAATGCTTCACTGTGACAATCACCACTGTTTTCTGTTTTTTTCTAAAATAAAAATCTTTAAAAAACATAAAAAAAAGAAAGACCATAAATTTTGCAACAAGTAATTGAAAAAATAATACCCAATATCCATGCAATTAGTAGCCGTTTGATGTGTAAGCCTGCGTAGGTAACATGCATAATTAATGTCAACACCATCTGTGGGCGCGTCCATTTTTCATTCCACTCACGGTTTCATTTTTGATGTGTGGGCGCCTCCATTTTTAATTCCACTCGAGATTTCATTTTTGATGTTCAGACAATGCCGTGCGGAATGCAGAGCACACAGGGAAGGAACTAATCAGCTAACAAGGAACTAATCGGCTAATGAAGACCGAAGGCATTTGCGGACTGAAAGTGAACATATGCATGACCTAAATGTCCTTTCTCTCAGATGCTCTTTCATGCAGGTGGACACGGAATATTCGGCTAAAATTGGTTGATGTATTTATTGTTGGGTTGTAAACGCTTTCTCATGCCCAGTTACAAAGTGCATCTTTCCTGGAGTAACTTTTTGTTTCTTTATGTGGCTGTACTTGCTCTCCTGCCCCCCTGGTTGTGCTTGCGCTCCTGCCCCCCTGGTTGTGCTTGCGCTCCTGCCCCCCTGGCTGTGCTTGCTCTCCTGCCACCCTGGCTGTGCTTGCTCTCCCCCCTGGCTGTGCTTGCTCTCCTGCCACCCTGGCTGTGCTTGCTCTCCTGCCACCCTGGCTGTGCTTGCTCTCCTGCCACCCTGGCTGTGCTTGCTCTCCTGCCACCCTGGCTGTGCTTGCTCTCCTGCCCCCTGGCTACGCTTGCTCTCCTGCCCCCTGGCTGCGATTGCTCTCCTGCCCCTTGGCTGTGCTTGCTCTCCTGTCCCTTGGCTGTGCTTGCTCTCCTGCCCCTTGGCTGTGCTTGCTCCCCTGATGTGCTTGCTGCCCTGGCTGTGCTTGCTGCCCTGCCCCCTGGCTGTGCTTGCTGCCCTGCCCCCTGGCTGTGCTTGCTGTCCTGCCCCCTGGCTGTGCTTGCTGTCCTGCCCCCTGGCTGTGCTTGCTCCCCTGCCCCCTGGCTGTACTTGCTCCCCTTGCTGTGCTTGCTCCCCTGCCCCCTGCTCTCCTGTCACCCTGGCTGTGCTTGCTCTCCTGCCACCCTGGCTGTGCTTGCTCTCCTGCCACCCTGGCTGTGCTTGCTCTCCTGCCACCCCGGCTGTGCTTGCTGCCCTGCCCCCTGGCTGTGCTTGCTGTCCTGCCCCCTGGCTGTGCTTGCTCCCCTACCCCCTGGCTGTACTTGCTCCCCTGGCTGTGCTTGCTCCCCTGCCCCCTGGCTGTACTTGCTCCCCTGGCTGTGCCTGCTCCCCTGCCCCCTGGCTGTGCTTGCTCCCCTGCCCCCTGGCTGTACTTGCTCCCCTTGCTGTGCTTGCTCCCCTGCCCCCTGCTCTCCTGTCACCCTGGCTGTGCTTGCTCTCCTGCCACCCTGGCTGTGCTTGCTCTCCTGCCACCCTGGCTGTGCTTGCTCTCCTGCCACCCCGGCTGTGCTTGCTGCCCTGCCCCCTGGCTGTGCTTGCTGTCCTGCCCCCTGGCTGTGCTTGCTCCCCTACCCCCTGGCTGTACTTGCTCCCCTGGCTGTGCTTGCTCCCCTGCCCCCTGGCTGTACTTGCTCCCCTGGCTGTGCCTGCTCCCCTGCCCCCTGGCTGTGCTTGCTCCCCTGCCCCCTGACTGTGCTTGCTCCCCTGCCACCTGGCTGTGCTTGCTCCCCTGCCACCTGGCTGTGCTTGCTCCCCTGCCCCCTCGCTGTGCCTGCTCTCCTGCCCCCTCGCTGTGAGCGTTTTTTCTGGCCTCTGTTCCCGGTTTGTGGCTGTGTGTGTGTGTGTGTGTGTGTGTGTCTGTGTGTGTGTGTGTCTCTGTGTGTGTGTGTGTCTCTGTGTGTGTGTGTGTCTCTGTGTGTGTGTGTGTCTCTGTGTGTGTGTGTGTCTCTGTGTGTGTGTGTGTGTGTGTGTGTGTGTGTGTGTGTCTCTGTGTGTGTGTGTGTCTCTGTGTGTGTGTGTGTGTCTGTGTGTGTGTGTGTGTCTGTGTGTCTGTGTGTGTGTCTGTGTGTGTGTCTGTGTGTGTGTCTGTGTGTGTGGCTGTGTGTGTGTTTGTGGCTGTGTGTGTGGCTGTGTGTGTGGCTGTGTGTGTGGCTGTGTGTGTGGCTGTGTGTGTGGCTGTGTGTGTGGCTGTGTGTGTGGCTGTGTGTGTGGCTGTGTGTGTGGCTGTGGCTCTGTGTGTGTGTGGCTCTGTGTGTGTGTGGCTCTGTGTGTGTGTGGCTCTGTGTGTGTGTGTGGCTCTGTGTGTGTGTGTGGCTCTGTGTGTGTGTGTGTGTGTGTGTGTGTGTGGCTCTGTGTGTGTGTGTGGCTCTGTGTGTGTGGCTCTGTGTGTGTGTGGCTCTGTGTGTGTGTGGCTCTGTGTGTGTGTGTGGCTCTGTGTGTGTGTGTGTGGCTCTGTGTGTGTGTGTGGCTCTGTGTGTGTGTGTGGCTCTGTGTGTGTGTGTGGCTCTGTGTGTGTGTGTGGCTCTGTGTGTGTGTGGCTCTGTGTGTGTGTGGCTCTGTGTGTGTGTGGCTCTGTGTGTGGCTCTGTGGCTCTGTGTGTGTGGCTCTGTGTGTGTGTGTGGCTCTGTGTGTGTGTGGGGGGGGGGGCTCTGTGTGTGTGTGTGTGGCTCTGTGTGTGTGTGTGTGTGTGGCTCTGTGTGTGTGTGTGTGGCTCTGTGTGTGTGTGTGGCTATGTGTGTGTGTGTGTGGCTATGTGTGTGTGTGTGTGGCTATGTGTGTGTGTGTGTGGCTATGTGTGTGTGTGTGTGTGGCTCTGTGTGTGTGTGTGTGTGTGTGTGTGTGTGTGTGTGTGTGGCTCTGTGTGTGTGTGGCTCTGTGTGTGTGTGGCTCTGTGTGTGTGTGGCTCTGTGTGTGTGTGGCTCTGTGTGTGTGGGGCTCTGTGTGTGTGTGGGGCTCTGTGTGTGTGTGGGGCTCTGTGTGTGTGTGGGGCTCTGTGTGTGTGTGGGGCTCTGTGTGTGTGGGGGGGCTGTGTGTGGGGGGGCTGTGTGTGGGGTGGGTCTGTGTGAGTGGGGTGGGCTGTGTGTGTGGGGGGGTTCTGTGTGTGTGGGGGGGGCTCTCTCTCTGTGTGTGTGGGGGCTCTCTGTGTGTGTGTGGGGGGGTCTCTGTGTGCGTGTGCGGGGGGCTCTGTGTGTGTGTGTGTGGCTCTGTGTGTGTGTGTATGTGTGTGTGTGTGTGTGTTTGTGTGTTTGTGTGTGTCTGTCTGTGTGTTTGTGTGTGTCTGTCTGTGTGTGTGTGTCTGTCTGTCTGTCTGTGTGTGTGTCTGTCTGTCTGTCTGTCTGTCTGTGTGTGTGTGTGTGTGTGTGTGTGTGTGTGTCTGTGTGTCTGTGTGTGTGTGTGTGTCTGTGTGTGTGTCTATGTGTGTGTGTGTGTGTGTGTCTATGTGTGTGTGTGTGTGTGTGTGTGTGTGTGTGTGTGTGTGTGTGTCTGTGTGTGGCTGTGTGTGTGTGTGGCTGTGTGTGTGTGGCTGTGTGTGTGTGGCTGTGTGTGTGTGGCTGTGTGTGTGTGGCTCTGTGTGGCTTTCTATGTGTGTGGCTCTGTGTCTGCTAATACTCTCTACTACTCTCTTATACTCACCTATTGCCATTGTAAATGCCAACACCATTTATTTATGTTTAAAAAAAAATGAAAGAAAATCCATTTGCAATGCCAATAGCTCTAACTTTAACAAAGCCGAGGCCATTGCATTGTACATTCTTGGTTATGTTCTTATCCGATTGTTAAAAAGGATTTTTAACATTAGTCTAAAAAGTTTTGTTGGTTTCAGTAGAGACCAATATTAATATCAGAAATGAAGATAAAAGGCTCAAATCGAAGACATGCCTAGGTCAAGTCCTCCTCTACATCAGACCCCAGTTTGGTTTTTAGTGTTACCACGCTGCTGTGTAGCACCCTTATATCTGTAGTAAAGTTGTTTGGAGACTATTAAATAAGAAGCGTAGCAAGGGTGCCATGTGCCCTGGTTCGTGCAAGGTAAATGGCCCTGTGACTGCTGTGGGGTAGTAAAATACAGCAACTACCAGGTTTCAATGAGCCCCCTCAGGGACCTGGGTTCCAGTGCCAATTGGCCTGCTGTACCAATAGTAAAGGCGGGAGAGCCACTGATACCTCAGCTGAGCTCAAGCCTGAAGTCTGGCTCTGGCTCAGTGTGAGGTTCTGTTGGAACTTCAAGCCCATAACGAGCTGAGGTTTCATATGGCTTCTGTCTGCCTCCCTCTCTCCACCCAGGATGTGGCATTACGGACCAATATGCTGACTATGGAACTGGGGAGCAGGGTTCAATTCTCTGCATCTGTGCAACATGCTGTAATTTAGGGCAAATCACTTAATCTCCCTTGCCTATAAAAAGATTCATGTAACTGGTGCTTATGAATAGAGCTCTAAGTTCACGCTACCTAAGTCCTAAAATTTCCATGGACTCGACAATTCTCGCTCCGGTGCCTACTCGATTCACGGGTTCACACTCTGCGACTCTGGGCAATAGCTTGCTTAATCTCCACAAAGGCCCCTCGCGGCGGGATGCCTGGCTTTCACCTTGCGGATACCCTGCCGGGGTTATCTCACAGGGGAATACCAGGACGGGTTCCCTAAGCAAGCGCTTAGAAACCGCTCGGTGATTTGCGCTATATAAATTCCTGTACATTTACATCTAATACATGAAGAAAAATGCACAGATGTAAACACAAAGCCTTAAAATACAAAAAAGACAAATAGATGCGTTTAGTGGTTGATTTTCACAAATTGGATATAGAAAACCTTACTCTCCCTTGCCTATAAAATGTGAATGTGTAATGTAATTGGTGCGAATGTATAGTGCTCTAAGTTCACGCTATATAAGAACTGCAGAAAAACGCACAGAGGTAAACACAAAGCCTTTGACGTAAAGACAAATGGATATCGTTTACTGACTGATTTGCACAAAGTGAATCCAGAAAGTCTGGATAGATCACGGCTTCTCCGCTTAAACGGAGTAATGTTAGATAAATATTTTTTGTCGCCAAAACTCAATTTTCTTAATTTTGGGGTATTAGAGCACTTGCACATATGTGAGTTCAGAATACTACTTGTACAAAAACCTATTTTGTTTGATTTGGTTTAATAGACTATAGAATTTCTCTATAAAAATCTGGGGCCGTAAAGGTTTACGTGACAACAATCTTACCTCTTCGCTCACTAACAGTTCAATCTTTAAAAACTATCACTTGTAATAAGTACTTGTCAGTGCCCTGCTATTATTGTGACGTATTACCAAGGTTTCCATGTTAAAAAAATACACCTTAAAAAAAATTTATAGAAACTTTCTCATATTTTACGTGATGCTTGTTGTAGGTTTTACATTGCAAACATTTTCAGAGCTTTGCTCGTGCGCGGGCTCAATGCTCGCCCATTTCTAACCATGGTAGCCACAGCTCCAGCTGTTCAGAGACCCTCTCTCCGCAGTAACTGGTCTTAGCCGGGGCAAAAGAAGGCGCGATCAGCGGCATATTGGGCACAGTCGCCCCACTGGGCATAGTGGTGGAAGCGTGGTCAGAGATTAGCTACTGTATCTGAACTCAAGAGCTGGGAGCTGCAAGCATCATTAACTGCGACACAGCATTATTACACAAGAATTTGAGGAATTCTTTCCCTCTGGATAGATTTACCATCGGCAGGCAGCCAAGGCGCTGGCGTGCATATTACATGGGCTGATGGCATTTGATACAAGCCTTTTTTGCTGTTGTTTTAATGCTTCCGAAATCAGCAGGATTACGTGACGTATCAAGTGTCGACATTGAGCTGGCACTGGTTGCCCAAAGCCTTAGCGAGACGAGATTCGAAATCCTATGCACTAGTATTTGTACAAGGCCCACGCCCAACTCCCTTGGACAAAAAACGAGGAGGAGTGATACTGTAAGAAGGAAATGCACTAATATAATAAACATGTCACGCTGAACAACAAGCAGAGCAGGTTCTGTGGCGTCGGCTTTCCGGAAACGCAGCACAGGTAGCAACGGAAACCATAGCAACGGGGACAGCGCGGCCTCGGCCTACGTACCCATTTCCTGCCGGGTGCTGCACACGGCTGCCCCGTAGGTCCTCACTTGATCCGTTACCAACTTCAGCGAGCTGGCGGTGTTTTCTGCGAAGCCCAGGTAGTTGTAAGAGCCCATGTTAATGACGTCTTTGATGGTCCTGCCAGTGTGTCTGCAGGGAAAAGCATCACAAAGCGTTAGTCACCTAGAAGAAAGTGCGCATCATCCTCTTCCCCTCAAAAGACACAGAGGCGCTTTACAGAAATAAGCACTGGCAAAACCAATAATGGTGGCTTAATTTTTTTGCTCCAAATAACTATTTTACCAATTATGCTGTGATGGAAAAAAATAAACGCCACTTGTTTTTTAATTCAATGCATTTAGGGCCGAGTGTAATGTCTGAACATTCAGTATACTATAGGGATTTAAAAAGGCCCCGTGCGTTGCACTGCAAGCATACCAGGAGGCGGAATGGTACACCAAGCAGCCATGATTAGCGTGAAGGAAAATAAATAGTCCACTCTATGTACATGTCAAAGGGCTGGTAGTAATAGGCAATAGACAGAGACTGTCAAGCAAGACATAAAAAAAACATGACATCACTGGAAAGGGATCTTGCTCTTCTTCAAAACACTACTGCACTCTGGTCAGCGGAGGGACACAGGTACAGGACTAGTAAAACCTAAAGTAGTAAGAGGCGAAACACAAGCATGTTGGAGGCAAATGTAAGAAGTTGTTAGGTATCCAACCGCAGAACCAGTACCTATAAGTGGGACACTGACATTAGGCAGCAGTTGAGAACCAAATTATGCACCAAGCTTGACAAAACTATCACGCTTGGTGCATAATGTCAGAATGGTCAAAAGTTAACTTCATCAATACGAAAACAGCATCTGCATAAAGCAATATCACCTTAAAGCTGCCCAGATAACCTCTGCAAATAGTCTGCTACCGTTTACAACTTTTTTAAAATCTGTAAATTATGCAGCAGTCTGGGGATTATATGTCATGTAGTAAATTCAGCATTATTAGCAAAATGTCATAGCTTAGCATGCAGGATCTCAACATCCAGTCGCTCTGCCTAGGAGGCAAGCACACCAGGTCACTGGCACAGGTCACCGCTTCATCTCTTAACTGCTGAAAGTGTGGCTATACATTAAACATGAAGAGACACGGCTCTGGCACGACACCAAAACTCTTACTGCACAGGCCACACAATAAAACCCCACTCTCCCAACCAAGGACTATGAACGGCGTAGTCTCCTACATGTCCACTAAGAGGCCCCTTGGTGTGTGGACATGGGTTTGGATACCATAAAACTGGCAGTAATATTCACGCAAAAATACATGATATAAAGTGGGAAAACAATAGAAACACCTTCGAAGGCACAGAGACTAACTTTGTTGTTTACTTGACGGACTGAACATCACCATTTACTTTTGTAAAAGTAGTCACTTCGAATTTCTTCAACCATGGTGAGGTCTTTTGCCAAATGCATTCTCCACTCTCAGACCGGACACCAACGACGGCACCCCTTGAGGCAAAGGAGACAGACTTTCATATTACCTTTACTACCCCTTAATGAGGGCTCTTAACCAACAAGAGACACGAGATGAACATGCATAGGAAGAGAAAGAGGGTCTGGCTTTTTTTGTGCTAAAGCATGCAGTCTCAAGTGTGAACAAATGCCTTTTGCAGGTATTGGCATATTAAAGCCAGACCTCCTGACGTTGCCTGTGGCTGCTTAGTTTTAGACCTTGAAAGCATACGAGAAGATGAATGGATGTTTAAATAAGGAAGCCATCCTGCACAGGAGTGTTATTTTGAAATCAAGCGTGCTTTCTCAGAGATTGGTACTCTTTTTGTATTCCACAGAGTATAAAAACAACCATTGTAATATTTCACTAAATGTTTAAGACGTGGCTACCAAGGAATAGCTTGCAACCCATCCCAAAAAAACAATTTATCAGGACTAGTAAGGGCCATATGAATACCAATACAATACAATAATATCTTCTCTATATTTGACCCAGCTTCAGAGTGCCACCATATAGCCGAGTATCGCTGCCAATAAATGTGGCTGCAGGCATAAGCGGCAGTGGGGGAATCCAATGATTACATAGGAATTTGTGTAAATAGACGTGCAACAGTAGCCTAGTAAACTTCACTGGTGCTGTTGGACCTGGCCCTCTCTGCATGGTCACCCCAAAACCTTTTGCCTTCACCAGTTCTGATTTCGAAAGCCTTTTGTGTTGGCTTTAGGACTCTGCGCAATTTACCACTGCTAACAAGTGTTAAAAGGCTTGTGCTCCTCCTCTAAACATGACAACATTGGCCTACATCCAATTGCCTATTTAATTTTCGTGTAAGTCCCTAGTACAGAGGGACTAACTACATGTACCCAGTGTCTGTAAATTAAACGCCACTAGGTGGACTGCATCACTTATTGTGACACCCACTTCAGCAGCCCTTTAAATCATGCATCAGACCTGCCACTGGAGCCTGTTTGTGCAGTTTTAAACTGCTATTTCGAACTGGCAAAAAAAAAAAAACCTTTGTCAGGCCTAAACCTTCCTTTTTAGGTCGCTGCCTGCCAGACAGCACATCTGTCTGGTTTGCTAAAGAAATCTTGGGGACATTCAGAACGTTGACCTACGAATAAATACCAGCTGTTGCTTCCAATTGGGTTCATGGTTTGTAGCTCCCATTTTCTGTCTTTCTATCTACTGGTTTTATTTGGTTTAGGCTGTCCAGCTCAAGTTCGTTCCTCCCGTTGCCCAAACCTTGTTTACTGTATTCTTATACAAACTCGCTTTCTGTAAACAAGCCTTTAAATCTTGTTCTCATCTTGTCACGTGTGCTGTGCATTGAAAGACAGAGGTTAAATGTCAATCTGTGTCTTCCCGGGAGCTTAGTGTCTAAGTTTCTTTCTCGGACTTCGAAGTGAGATGATTTATATGGCTATATGGCAATCATGCTGGCTACTGGGGGACTGCTTGAGGAAGGCTGTACAATGTCATTTATTTTTCTAGCTCACATCAAAATATGAATGTCTGTAAATGAACTGTGCGGATGATCAAATTAATACATTGGGTTATCTATTTCCACACATTATCGTTTGTGCGCGGTCTACTGCAAAACTGAGTGCAAATGTAATGGTAATATCAATTGAAGATGTGTTGTTTTGTAATGGCAGTCCACTACCATACCATGCATACTCCACGTTACCCCACTGCATTCTACTCTGCACCATGCCCCTGCACCCTACACCACTCCACACTGCGCCACTCCACTATTCTCTACACCATTCCACGACAATGCACTCTACCCCACAGTATTCTACTATGCACCACTGCACTCTACACCACTCCGCACCACTTCACTCTATGCCACCCTACTCTGCAATACTGCACTCTAAGCCAATGCACTCTACTCTGTATCAAGCCACTGTACGCCAGTGCACTCTATGCCAATTGCCTCTAATCTACTCCGCACCCTACTCTGAAACCGTCTACGCCACTGGACTCAGCGCCACTCCACTCCACTCTACTCTACTCTACTCTACTCTACTCTACTCTACTCTACTCTACTCTACTCTACTCTACTCTACTCTACTCTACTCTACTCTACTCTACTCTACTCTGCACCGCTCTGCACCACTCTAGGTCACTGCACTCTACGCTAATGCGCTCAACACCACTTTACTCAAAACAAATGCTCTCTACGGCACTTCACTCTGCGCAAATGCACTCCACGCCACTTTACTATACACCAGTAAACTCTAAAACAGTATACTCTGCAACACTGCGCTCTCTGCCACTCTACTTACGCTACTTCACTCTACTCAAACAATCTACTCTATGCCACTGCAGGTCTACACCACTCTATTCCACTTGGTGCCACTCCTCACCATGTCACTGTACTCCACGCCAATGCACTCTACACCACTTTACTCAAAACCAATACACAACGCAACTGCACTCTATTCCAATCTACTCTGTACCACTGAACTGTACGCCACTGCACTCTGTCACATTACTATGCACAATTGTATTGCACTCTACACCTATGCACTCTATGCCACTCTACTCTACGACTCACTACTCTGCAGCACTGCATCGCTTAACTCTACATCACTTTACTCTGCACCACTGTACACCAGTACACTCTGTGCCACTCCAGGTCAATGCACTCTAAGCTACTCTAATCTACTGTGCACCACTGCACTCTACACCACTTCAAGCTACGCGCCGCTTTACTTTGCACAACTCTAGGCCAGTGCACTCCATCTCACTCTACTATGCACCAGTGCACTCTTCGTCACTGCGCTCTACACCACTCCACTCTGCTACACTGCACTCTACGCCAATGTACTCTATGCCATTAATCTACACCAATCTACCCTGCACTGCTCCACTCAATGCCACTTCACTGTACTCTTAAAAAATCTACTGTATGCCGTGTGCTTTATGCAACTCTACTCCACTCTGCACTACTCCACCCCACTGCATCAATGTTGTGCCGCTCTACTTCTTGCCACTCTATGCCACTACTTATGCCACTGTACTCAACCCTGCACCACTCCATTTCACTCTACTCTGAAACATAATCAAATCTGCGCCACTGCACTCTATGCCACTCTGTTCTACTCTGCATCACTGTCCTCTACGTCACTGCTCCACTCTATGCCAATGCACGCATCACACCACTTCACACTCCTTCACTCTACGTCACCCTACTCTGCAACACTCCTCTCTCTGTCACTGAACTCTCCGCCTCTCTAATCTCCATTGCTACACTCTACACCAGTGCACTCTATGCCACTCCACTCTACTCTGACCAAATGTAATCTATGCCACTGCAGTCTACGCCACTCTTTTCCACTCTACACTACTTTACTCAAACCCAACACACTCAACAGAACTGCACTCTGTCATCTACTCAGCACCACTGCACTATACGCCACTATTCTCTACTCTATGCCACTTCACTTTATACCATTGCACCTATGTCACTTTACTCTGCACCACTGTACGCCACTGCACTATACACCAATGCAGTCTACGCCACTCTACACCACTACACTCTATGACCCTCTACACTGCAGCACCTACACTGCAGCACTGCACACTCTACCACTGAACTCTATTCTACTCTACTCTGCATCATTCTACTCTATGCCATTGCACTCTATTCTGCACCACTCTACTGCACTGCACCCCACTATAATCTACTATGCACCACTGCATTCTGGCACTGCACTCTAAGCCACTTCAGTTTATGCAATTTTACTCTGCACCACTCTACGGCAGTGCACTCTAACCCACTCTACTATGCACCATTACACTCTACATCACTCCGGTCTGCACCACTTCACTCAACACCACTATACTCTGCAACACTGCAATCTATTCCAATGCACTCCATGCCACTACTCTATACCACTCTACTTTAAACCACTTCACTCTACTCTGAAACAATCTACTCTATGCCACTACACTTTACACCTGCTTCACTCTGCACCACTGAAGTCAACGCCACTGCAATCAACTCTGCACTACTCTACTCCTCGCCACTCTACCCAATGCCACTGCACTCTACACCTCTACTCTATGGCACTATACCCTGCACCACTATACTCTACCCTGCACCACTTCACTCTGCTCTGAAACAGTCTACTTTGCACCACTGCACTCTACTCTACACCACTACAATATATACTTTGCCACTCTATGCTATGCCATACCACTCTACTCAAAACAACAGCACTCTACGCCAATTCATTCTACACAACTTTACGCAAAACCACTGTGTGGTAAGTGAAGATGCAGGGTAGCCAGTAGTATAGGTGAAACAGGATAAGGTTTATTTTCAAGTTAGCAGACTCACGTTACAGGTAGAAGATGGTAGTAGGGAAGCAGGAAGGACCCACCAGGAGCAGCATCCCTGCTGTTCAACCCTCACATTCCAACTGACACTCACTCAAACCATGCACACATCAGCATTCTAGTAATCAAATAATAGCCGAGCAGCAGGGGATATGTAACGAAGGAAAGAATGCATGGTGTAGACATGAAGATACCACTCTGAACAGTATGCCACTTTAGCTATGACAACTGCTTTGCACCACTGCACTTAACTTCACATACTCTACAATATTCTACTCTATGCTGCTGCACTCTAAGCCACTGCACTCTACGTCACTCTATTCTACTCTGCCCCACTGTACTCTATGCCAATGCACTCTACACCACCTTACTATGCATCACTAGACTATGCCGCTGCACTCTTCCCTGGACCACTTCACTCTATGTCACTCTACTCTGCAACACTGCTCTCTACACCACTGCACTGTACGCTACTCTAAATCACCCCAGTCTACACCACTGCACTCTATGCTACTTCAATCTAATCTGAAACAATCTACTATGTGCCAATGCACTCTACACTACTTTACTCAAAACCAATACACTCAACAGCACTCTATGCCACCTACTCTGCACCACAGCACACCACTATATTCTTCGCTACTACACTCTACACCAATCTACTCTACACCACTGCACTATATGCCACTTTACTCTGCACAATTAAGCCACTGCAATCTACACCAGTGCACTCTACAGCATTTTAATCTACTGTGCACCAATGCACTCTGACACTGTACTCTACACCACTTCAGCTTATGCCTCTCTACTCCTAACCACTCTACTCTTTGCCAGTACACTCTAACCCAATCTACTATGCACCACTACACTATACACTATACCTGTCTATGGCACTCCACATCACTCCACTCCACAACTACTGTATACCACTCCAATCTACACCACTTCACTCTACTCTGAAATAATTTACTCTACACCACTACATTCTATGCTACTGTACTTTACGCCTATGTGCTCCACTCTGCGCTACTCCACTGCAATGAATGCTGCGCCACTCTACTCCTCGCAACTCTACACCACTGCGCTCTACACTACTTTATGCCACTGCACTCTACCCTGCACCACTGTACTCTACCCAGCACCATTTCACTCTACTCTGAAACAATCTACCCTGTGCTCTATACCACTGCACTCCATGCCACTCTAATCAACACCACTGCACTCTACGCTACGCCAATGTATTCTAAACCACAGCACTCTATGCCAATTCATTCTACACCACTTTACTCAAAACCAGTGCCCCCTACGCCACTTTACCTATGGCAACTACTTTGCACCACTGTACTTTAGGTCACTGTGCTCTACAACATTCTACTCTATGCCGCTACACTTCTTGCCATTGCATGCTAAGTCACTCTACACCATTTCACTATTTCACTGCACCCTATACCACCCTATATTACTCTGCACCAGTGTACTCTGTCACTGCTTTCTGCATCACTCTAATCTGCACCACTTGACGACTCTGCACTCTATGCCACTGCACTCTAGTGTGCACCACTGAACTCCACACCACTCCACTGCACTATATGCCACTACACTTGTCACTGCTGCACTCTACCCTGCACTACCCAACTCTGCACCACCCAACTCTACTCCACTCTGCACCACTACCCTCTACACCATTGCACTCTGTACCACTGCAATCTACTCTGTAGCACTCTACTCTATTCCACTGCACTCTGCGCCAGTGCACTATAGACCACTTTACTCAAAACCAGTGCACTCTAAGACACTGCATTTTACACCATTCTACTCAGCAGCACTGTACTTTATGCCACTTCATTCTCGTCCACTCTACTCTACGGCACTCTACAATACTCCACTATGATGCTCTACTCCATTAAACACTGCTCCACTGACACTACTCCACGCCATCAACTCCACTCTACAGTACTCAACTCCACTCTATGCCATTCTATGACAATACTCCCCCTACGACGTTCTACGCACCGCCCGCTATGGCACTCAATGCCACTTTACTCCACAACTACTACACTCTATGCCAATATACTCTGCTTTACACCACTCTACTCAACACTCTACTCCACTCTATGCAGCACCCTCTATGCAACTCCACTCTGCTGTACACTACTGCAGGGTCAAGACTGTTTTGCATATGGCTTGGTCCAAACTGGGATGTGTGATGAGCAAAATTGATGGATTAAATCCAGATCTGTGACTGCGGGTGAATGTTTGATATAATGTTCAGCATTTCATCCATCATCTGTTCGTTTGCTTTTGTCACCTGAAGTAGGAAGGGCATGCCCAGACGTGGGTCCCGTGCTCACTGTGCCACAGGATTATAGCTAGCCTGGCTGATAACCGGTCCCAGGATGCTTGTTTCAGGCCCAGTGTAGACCTGGCCTGGCAGTTCAAGCTTGACTATTCCCATGGGGAGCAGGGTCAAAACAGATTTGCATATGTCTGGGTCAAAACTGGAGTGGCGTGGTGAGCAAAAAAAATGGATTATAACCAGATCTAGGACTGGGGGAGAATGTTTTTTTGTTCAGCATTCCATCCATCATCTGTTCTTTTTGATACACCACTCCACACACTCTACTCAAGTCCAACACAGTGCTCCACTCTATGCCAATCAACTCTAGGCCCGTCAGTCTACGACATTACTTCCTCCACAGTACTGTACTCTACTCTACTCCCGGACTCGCCACTCCTGTCCACGCTACTCAAATATACTATACGCCTCTCTACAACATCACTCCATAACACTCCACTCTACTTTATTTTACGACACTCCAGGTCACTCTCTTTAAACCCCACTAATTTTAGCCATGCTGAACAGCAGCCACTCTGGTGTACAACATTGCTAAAACATATTGGCAGAGCCAATAGCTCTCGCATAGGCTGACCTATTTGGTATGCCAATGCTTGTTAATACATTTAAGTCACCCCTAGGATAGGTACTAAACAGGCCACAGAGCAGAGTGCACTGAATTTAAAAAGAAGGACGTGTACTTTTAAGTTTTTTATGTCCTGATATTGAAAAACTCTTACATTTATTTTTCACTACTGCAAGGCCTACTTCCCTCATAGGATAACATTGGGTTACCTTATTACATTTAGTAAGTGATTACTTTTGTTTAGGAAACTTTAGTTTATGAGCAGGTAGGAACATCATGTTTGGTGTCGGAGGAATTAGAATTTAAAACATTCTTCATTCTTTAATGGTAAAGTAAGATTTTAAGTCACAATTCTGAAAATGCCATTTTTAGAAAGTTAACATTTTCTTGTCCTAACCAATTGTTGCTTGAGAACTGTGTCTTGAGTCACATGACTAGGTATAGTTGGTAGTTAGTCTTTGTGTATTCCTCTCAGACAGTATCACAATAGAGGGCCTGGGTGTTGGCAGGATAGGCCATCCTGACTTGATGAGAGGGGTCGAGGTGTCACACCTGCACTTCAAAGTCACTGCCTCTGCTCATACACAAAGAACTTTACATTAGCCTATGGTGACTGCAGACAGACCGGGACCAGGGCAGGGAGGTAGGAAATTCCAGAAACTTCTTTGGGAAGAAACTACAGCAGTTTCTAGGACTTCAAAGTTGCCATCCCAGTATAAAAATGGGCCCCTCAGATTCGCTCTTCAGAGCACTTGTCGACCTGGGAAAGACTCAGCAGGACTGCTCTGCTACAGGACGGATTGCCCTGTTGCCTGAGGAAGGAAGTCTAGTCCTGCTTGTTGAACCCAGAACCACCAGAGTGACTCAAAGGGCCAGCTGTCTGGCCTCCTGTTCTGAGCTACATGGACATAACATGCTCTAGAGACCTGTCCTGCATCTGCCCAGACTCAACTCGCCCTGCCTGTGCCCTGCTGCTCGCCTCTGCTGAAGTGAGACCTTATCCCTAAGAGCAGCCCCCAGTCCTACACCCTTGGCTGGCATTAGAGTGTACTCCTCCTGGCCTAACTGGGGGATTCCTGAGTACCGGCGCCTTGTGTCGCAACTCTACATAGCGCGACGCAGAGCCTTGATTCCAGCCTTCGCAGCTTCTCAACGGAACCGAAGCAGCACGACATAACTCAACCTATCTCTGCCCTCGCAGCTCCTCATCAGGACTGATGCAGCACAACGCAGTTAGACACAATACCTCACATCACAGCTCTCGAAGCTCCTCCTCGGAACAGACGCAGCATGATTCAACTCAACGCCGGACCTTGCATTGTAACCTATGTAGCTCCACATCAAAACAAATGCAGCGAGATATTACGCTCCGCATCAAGGACAAAAAGTACAATTCTCAGTGAGACTAACTAACATGGCCCCTGTATCCTAACTGCATTATGTCATAGTCAATCTAAACTTGTGATTTTGTACTGGTCCAGCGCAACCAGATAACCACAGTTGGCGTTTGCACTTCTTGATGCTACTTTGACCTAAGACATTGGAATTACATATCTCCATTTCTACTGATAGGATTTTTGTTGTTTTGGAATCAAATAATTAATTATATTTTACCCTATTTTTGATGTGGGATTTTTCTAGTGTTGTGTTTTCACTTTATTGATGTGTGTGTGCTGCATAAATACTTTACACATTTCCTCTAAGTTAAGCCTGACTGCTTTTGTGCCAGCTACCACAGGGTTAAGCACACTTTAAATTACTAACTGGTTGTGGTTCACCCTGACAAGGATTGTGGCTGATGCTGGGGAAGGACTCATACCCCCCCTCAACCAAAAACCCAATTTCTCACAGGTGCTTTCAGGAAAGAATGCACGTCTTTAGAAGCAGTGCATGTAAGAGCAGAGATTAGGAGGTAGGAGCAAGTTGGAAGGCGGCACCAGGAGACGCTGGAACCACTGCACCTTCTGCAGTGCACACCGCCCACTTCTTGCGGCTCACACAGCATTTCTAAAGATGTTGCAGCAACAGGGTGGGTAAGGGTGTTTGAGAAGGCTGCCAGCGATAGCAAATGGACTTCAATGGACTGCAAGGGGAATCCTCTTCTCTAAGATGGAAGCCCTGTCATCACATTACTACAGCAACCATCTTACATCTCTCTCAATGGTTTGCTAGCAAACATTAAAAAGAATTACACGAATTGAGTGTTTTTTTTAAAGAATTCTATTCTTTTTTTGTTTTGTATCGTAGTTAATATAAAAAGCACCTGCTCGATATGTGGTCCAGCCATGGAGCGACAACAAATTGGTTGGATTGCACTGTGTAGGAATCCCCACCTCTAAAGCGGAAGTGAAAATGTGCCTTCAAGTTAATGGAGAAGTCATTTGCATGAGGGTGTTCCCCTCTCAATGAAGTGGGGTTTACTGGTAAGGTTTAGAAAAAAGCATACTACCGTCAGACACACAGTACAATAAAGAACTGGTTTCATTATAGAATCTCTATATGAGATAAAAGAGGTGAATGTATTTTTTAAAATCTTTGAATATAATTTTCAGAATGTATGTGGTGCTGCTTCTAAGGAGGCAGAATAATAAAATAACCACGACCACCATGGATACTCCCGTGGGCTAAGCCAAGATATGACAGTTGTCTTTAAACCCAATTCTCCAATTGGGAACTGGGAAAGCAATCCCATAAGTGTAGGTATTTTATAAATAAACATGATTCTTCATTAATTAACATGTTTAGGTTGTGCCAATGGCCAAGAGGGCAAATGCGAGAAAGTCAACAGCTTGATGGATAATGACTTCGCAGCTGAATAAATGAGTCAACGTCTGGATAATTAGTACATAGATGATTAACAGATGAGTGAATGTTGGGACAAATGGATGAGTGCGTGAGTTAATGGTTTGATAAGTAATGAGTGTGTGTGCTGTGCAGCAGATACAGAGCTAGTCAACAGTACACATAATGTTACATTATGTCAAGAATTCTTATACCAGTGCAATTATAATAAGAAGTCTGGACACCATGGAGGTAAGAATGCCCCTATGCATAAAGAACTTCCATTGGAATACTACTGAAAGTATTACACTAGAGGTGGTAAGAATACCCCCAACATGTCAATTATTAACAGCATTATACCACAATAATGCATACTCAGATTTGCCCGATCACTTGTTGAGATTCGTGTTCTGATGTCTTCAGTGCTCAGCAAGATTTGTCCCATTTAGAGTTGCAAAATTTCTCAGTAATCTTAGTGAGTGTTCTGATTTTCCCGTCAACTACTCCGTGCAGCCCCCTACATGGTAAACAGGTGAGCACCACTGCCCTGAGTGCTAATGAAACTGGAATCCTGGCTTTTATTTTGGCCCCAGCATCACGCTAAAAGAGAATGTATGCAGAGGCGGAGGCAGTGCCCTAGTATTGGGAGGTCAAGAAACTATTCTGTGACCTGGAGGGTTCGCAAAGTGAGCTCTCCTAGTGGGAACTAGACTACTGTCCATGCTCCGAGTGCATTAAACAACGCAGTGGTGGCAGTGTACAGTTTTTTGTGAATGTTTAGTTTGACCGGACCTTTCTCTGTGTCAAGGGGAGGCAAGCCTACTGGTTCCTTGCATGTAAAATTTCGCTCTTATATGAAACCCAGAACCTTTCTTGGACCTTAAATGTGAAGTCGAGTGTGTGTTTAGTTCGTGTGTATCCCATGTATGGTAGTAGGGTATCATACAAGTCTGAGTACTGGGGCCAGCGGGTCCATTCTGGATGCCCATAGTTTAGCATGCCCAAATAAAAGAGGACGTTTTCTCAAGACAGTGGAAGTGTATTGCCTGCATTATTGTGGCTAGAGGTTGGAGACCCAGATATTGACGTGCGAGAGGATGGAGAGGCGCTTCCCTCAGAAAATCAACAGGAACTTAGTTAGCAAAAAACAGCCGATTAGTTTTCCCTGAGCTCTGCCATTTGGTCGATAACGTTTCAAGGCAGTGCCTGCCCGTCTGTCTGTCCTGGATTATTGCTTCAGGAAAGACGACAACAGACCGCTGCAGCAAACTCGCACTTCATTGTGCCCATGCTTGAAGCCAACCCAATAGCTACCTGCTGCGAGATCCATTGCTTTGAACAAAGGCTGTGTATGAGGAACAGTTAGAAAATATTATTCAAAATAGAACTACCCTAAAGTGGTTCTGAAACTTTAAGACCTTGAATCCACACCTCCTGTCTAGAAAACATGTATTAAAATGGGAACCAAACCACCTCACTTTGGATCAATTCCAAGTTCTTCATCACCTAGGGAAAAAGTACTCTTTAAAGTATAGAAGAAGCTAGGGCTAGAGTCTACATAACCCCCAGAATCCAAAAGGTGAGGGGACATTATCTGAGGTCTACACAACTTGCTGGAGAAAATTAAGGCCTGCCTAGCACCTACAAGCCTGCCAGCTCAGAGAGGAAATGAGTGTCTGGCCCTGCAGAAAAAGATACTATACAGGGGGGAAAGCTGGCTGTGTTCCCAGAATGAGGAGCACACAGAGGTCGCCGGCTGCCCTTGGGCGCAAAACGAGAACCAACCTGTGTCATGATGAGTCTCTCATTTCGGCCCCCATAGTAACCATATACAAACATCAAGCCAAAGAGTCATTCTGTCCTTTCGGTCACCTTTGCAGCGGCTTAAAGCCATAGTGCTACTGCTGCCCAACTTACAGCAAAACTTGGGGAGGAACTACCATCCCCCCTCTCGCAGGCCCGAAGCACGAGCTGATCTCAGCCTGGAGACCGCAAATGCCCAAAGAAGCACAACCTCCACTAATCCAGTCTCAGTGACTAGAACTTCTAAAAAAGCACCTGTCAAATGTTGGCCTGGAAAGGTTCCCGTCAAGCATTTCTGCTGTGCTGCTACCTCACCCCGGCTCTCATCCCAAGTGATAGTGCTGCTGCGGTCCCATTTCGGACCGTGCCGACAGCATGAGCAGGTACCGGGTGCTCACGACAAAAGCAAGAGCACAGACCATGCCCTGAAACAGAACAGTGACCACTGCCTAAGCATTCCCTTTAATGTGGTTATGAACTCTAGAACTCAACATCCCCAGGTGAGTGGAGAGCTAATGAACTGCCACTGGGCCTGACCTGTGCGTATGACCAGAATTGCACATCATAACCAAAACATGGCTAACTGAAACAGAGCAATCTATCGTGGAATAGGTACCCCCCCCCCCCCCCCCCCCCCCCCAGAGTCTTTATCACAAGTGTGGCTCAGAAAAAGGGACACAGTGGCGAGGTTGCTCTAATACAGAACAATCATTTTCTATATAAACAAACCATCTTTGAATGTTTTGCCTCTTTTGTAAACAATGAGTTTGACTGCAAGAAAAAATTGCAAATTTTTCGGTCTTGCTAGGATAACATTCAGCTTGTGCATTGCATGTGGCTTTCTAGTTGGATGTTTCCACTTACAGTGGTGGTGACGTTTTGCTGTTTTTTTATTGCATCGAGCCTCAAATGAATAAGCTAAGGAATTACATGGCTATGTTTGGCTGTGATTGGTGGGAATAAGTTCATGACTACCCTTTTATTTCTACTGATAGACTACTTGCAAGTTTAGTAAAGAAGTAAGTGCAATATTAGACTGTACATTTATTCTAATTGACACCCTGACTAGTGTTAGGGCAGACGTCCCATTAATAGGTGTACATTCAATAGGTTCTAAACATAAGAGGTGTTGGGCAAAGTATCTATCATGCATTACAGGTTTGTGGGTATCTGTTTATTACGCTCACAGCCCTCAAGTTACACCATAAATGCCAGATTTGATCTTCAGGCAGCTAGTGAAAACCTGTGGTACTCAGATTTGCAGGGAAAAGAGGCGGAGCCTTTCCCTGGCCTTACAAAGGAACAATCCCCTTCTGATAAGACTAGCAAGAAGGGAGTATGCCAGGGCAGTTGACCTAGCTAAACTCAACTGGGAAGAAGACCACTGGCTCGAACTTAAAGCCGCTTCTCTATTAAAAGATCCTGCAGTATTCTGGGAAATACTTAATAAAGGCAGCCGAAAGGGGACTGATCGGATTCCTAACCATATCGCGGAACATGAACGGCATGCCAATTTTCTTGCCCTGTACTGCGATGCTGAAACAGCTATGGAAGTGTCTAATGGATCTACCCCAGTATCGGTCGGGGTTCCTAGCCCAGAATACGAATAGAGGGGGCTAATCTAGATGAACCTTTTGAGCTCAGCGAGGTTTCTTCTGCCATAGCTGGGCTAGCAGCTGGAAAGGCAGCTGGCACTGACGGCCTACCTGGTGATCTACTCCTACATGAAGTCCAAGTGTGGGCAGAATTCATCCTCCTTATAATGAACCTGATAGCCAGAGGCCACCCTGTCCCGGACTCTTGGAAAGGGGCAGAGGTGGTCACGATATATAAAAAGGGCAACAGGGAGGATCCTGCCAACTACAGGCCAATCAGTTTGATCGATGTAATACAAAAAGTGGTTGGCAGGGTCCTCCTAACGAGAGTAAGGTCATGGATTGATGATGCTAACGTCCTCTAGCATTTTCAGGCGGGATTCAGGAAGAAAGTTGGGACGATTGACCAAGTGTTCAGATTCTGCACTCTACACTGGAAAGTGGTATCGGGAAGGGTAGCCTATATCTGGCTTTCGTCGATCTCAAGACCGCATTCGATCTGGTCCTCCGGGCCAAGTTATGGCAAGTCCTGTATGACCTAGGGATTCCCCTCATGATTCTTGACTTTGTCAAACGTCTACATGAGGAGAATTATTCCAAAATTAGGTGGGGTAATCAAGGTCAGTTAACAGGTAGGGTGGCAGTGAATAGGGGGGTACGCCAGGGTTGTGTTTTGGCTCCAACCTTGTTCTCTCTCTTTGTAAATGGGGTGGTGGACCATTTGAGAGAGGTTCTATCTGATGCCCCAACCCTGGCAGGGGAGAAAACCACCACCCTTCCTATTCGCAGATGATACGCTTCTGGTCTCAAAAACTACTGTAGGCCTACAAAAACTGTTAGATAGGTTTAGCCTCTTCTGTAACCTACGGGGCCTATCAATCAATACTGACAAAACGAAATTGATGACACTCTCCTCTTCCAAACGTTTGAAGATTAGTATCAACCTGAACGGCACCCCTTTGGAAACCGTAGAGTCGTTTGACTACTTGGGGATTAGGTTGAACAATCAAATCAAATGGAACACTCACTTAGCTAAAATGCTCCTTAACCATAGAAGGGTAGCGGGAGCCATATTAAGGGAACAGCGCCTCTCAGTTAGCAGACCAGTAGGCCCGGCCCTCGTGGTCTACGAGGGCAAGGCACTCCCCTCGGGTCTCTACGGGTCAGAGCTATGGAGATTCTAAGAAATCTGAAAATAACTTCCTCATCAGGGGCTAGGTATCTCTGCCTCTCTCCACCCCTCTGACTCTGCTCCGTAGTGACCTGGGAAGACAGTCCTTTACAAACATCGCTAGACTACGTCTCTTATTGTTCTGGGTGCGCCTAAGAAGGACCCCTGAACTGGCAAATTATGCTGCCGCACTGAGCGAGATTATCAATCTAGATATAGGAAACAAGATTAAGTGGATTTGTAATCTAAGAAAGTTGGTAAAAGAAATAGGGTTTGAAGAAGCTTGGGTAACCCAGAACACGCCGGCAAAGCAAATTGTAAAGAAGGCTTATTGGGAATGGGTGATAGAGATGGAGGCACGAAAACCTAACCGAGGGACTCTTACTGCACAGTTTCTAGAACATAAACCAGCTGCTAAATTTGAGCATTATCTGGATTTTATACAATCTTCCTGCGATAGATTGTTGTACATGAAGTTTAGGCTAGGAACGCTCCCACTCAATGATATGGTAGCAGGTTGGCGGAAGCATAGCTTGGTATCTGTGAGCTGCCCAGGCTGCCATGCACCATCTGAATCGCTCCCACATTTCCTCTTTGTATGCCCTGCTTATAGGGCTGCAAGGAGGAAATGGTTGAAACCTACATGCAAAAATCTTGTGTTTACCGACTATAGGACAGCATTACGCATATTCAAATCTGATACTTCTTCTTTTAGTATGATCTGTGCGGTAGCAAAATACTTTGGTAATGCCTGGCTGTTACGTTCCAAGATGTTAAAAAATAGCAAGAACTAGCATCTAAAGGCTCCCTATGCGGTTTATATACCAACTGTAAATGCAATTGTTTCTTATTGTACATAGTGTAAAAATTCCTTTTACCAGATTTTTAGACGTTTTTACCGTGTAATTGTTGTATGAATTTATCGGGTTAATTATTGTATGAATTGCTGGATTTCTTTTTCCAAAATCTATTTTGTTCATACTTTTATGATATTTTATATCGAATAAAGTAAATACAACAAAAACCAAGATATCACGGAAAGAAGTTCAGGTTTCAAAGAAAAAAGTCTTGAAAACAAGACCTATCCAGATAACTGTAGCTTCGGAGGGAACTCCTTATCCTACATAAGCGGTATTTTTGCTAAGGTCAGGTGCTATGGTTTCTGTACGCCACACAAAAGGCACAGTGACTTTCCCTAGTGCGTCTGCCTCATGTTTATTGCCCTAGTTTTACACGTTGGCACAGTGTGCATAAGTGCCAGCGGGTGGAAACAAATCAAGTCTAGTCTTTTAAGATTGAGCCCCTCAGCATTTACTAGTTGGTGGATTTTGCATGCAGGTTCCTTACATTTCGCCGCACAGCCATCTGTTGACAAAGAAAAGAATTGCTTTTGATTGAATGCACAGGCCTTGAAAAATCAATTCAATGCACTGGATCAGTACTGATTTGCTGTATGGTCTTCATGAGCTTTTAATGCACGAGTACTGTATGGTCTTTCTGAGCTTTTAATGCATTGACCTACTATGTGGCCTTCATGATCTTTCCTTCACTGACACATTGTATGGCCTTTGTGATCTTTCCATGAATTGACTCTCTGTATGGCCTTTTGTGATCTTTCCATGCACTGACCCTCTGTATGGCCTTTTGTGATCTTTCCATGTATTGACCATCTGTATGGCCTTCGTGATCTTTCCATGCATTGACCCTCGGTATGGCCTTTGTGATCTTTCCATGCATTGACTTTCTATATGGCCTTTGTGATCTTTCCATGCATTGACCCTCTGTATGGCCTTTGTGACCTTTCCATGCACTGACTCTCTATATGGCCTTTGTGTTCTTTCCATGCATTGACTTTCTATATGGCCTTTGTGATCTTTCCATGCATTGACCCTCTGTATGGCCTTTGTGACCTTTCCATGCATTGACTCTCTATATGGCCTTTGTGTTCTTTCCATGCATTGACTTTCTATATGGCCTCTGTGATCTTTCCATGCGTGATCCACTCCACTGGCTTCTTTGAAGGAGCTGCTCCCCTTGTCCTCTGCACAGTTCTAGTGTTGTAGCTCCCAGTCAGTGTCAATGGTCCAGGCTCTGGGTGGGGAAGGGAGAGGGTGGAAATGAAATTTACAGAGCTATCGTAAAGGCTGTACCTGTAATCTACAAAGAAAGCATGTGCTTCTGCTGCCCTCGAAGTACCAGTTCTTAGTGTCTTCTTAAAACTTGATAAAAACCTTTTCACTAAACACAAGCCAAAACAGCTGGCATTGTAACGTTTGTTTTGCTTGCCTTGGAGCCAGGAGAGAACCGATATTGAATCCATTGTCAAGAAAGAATGTAAATAAGCTTTACAAAAATAATAAAACAAAATGCATCTGAACGTTCTTTGCCCTTTCACCCATTTGCAAGTCCATTTTTAGATACCTTCCTGTGGTCTGCTGGGAACTTAAAAGAAAACATAAAAAAATATACATTTCATTTTACGGCTTATGCAATCTTAAAGGTATGTATCCGGTAATATACATGTCACCAAACCGGTTTGTAGCACGCCTTTTGGCAAGGATAAGCACAGCTGAAAATAACTTGGTTAACTAAAAACTTGGCATCCAAGAAATGTGCCTGCCTTCACGACCAGCCTGACACTTTGCTAGACAAATTGTATTTAAAGGCCAGTACTAGTTGAAAAAACAAAACACACAAACGTCAACACTGTGGAAAGAACAATCACATCTTTTGTATGGTGGCATTTAAATAGCGTTTCATACCACATTATGAGGCGCCAAAAGACACACATAGCAGTCTTCTACCCCTCGTGCTTGCTGGACGCCGTGTAGCTTCTATATGCATTATTTATATTGACACCTACCCCCCAACAAGACTACACTCTTTGTAGACATCCAAAACTCCCTTGCCTCTAATCTCCTTCAAGAAGCGTGGAGTTTCTTTCTCCTAGGTGGTTTTGTTATTGTTAGGTAAGCTGGAATATGGGAACCAAGCATAGATGCTCCTGCTTTTAGAACCCTCTCTCCCAGCGTTGTTGGTGAATATTTGGGGTTTACATGCAGACAGAATAGAGGTTCAGTTCAGAACGTTTACCGTAGGCCCTTGACTCTTCTTCAATAAAATGTATTTTGAATAGCTTTAAAACAGATTCTACCTCTCCTTCACCAAGGCAACAAGCCCTTTGATTCTATTAAAAGCAAAGATATGAATATTATCCATCCTGCATTGTTCAGTTTCAGTTTGACTGCAAAAAAGTGGCAGATATTGAGGTCTTGCTAGGATATCACCCAGGTAGTGCATTGCATGTGGCCTTCTAGTTGGATGGTTCCACTTACCGTGGAGGTGGAGTTTTGCTGTTTTTTTATTGCATCGAGCCTCAAATGAATAAGCCAAGGAGTTACATGGCTACTCAAATGAATAAGCTAAGGAGTTACATGGCTATCTTTGGCAATGATAAACCCCCGCCTCTTACCATAAATCTAGCATGATAAAAACCATGACACTTGGCTCAAGGCTCAAAGGGTCACATAACTAAGTGCCCGGTAATTACAATTACCTTACATGTTTGTCCCTGAAGCCGCCTTCTAGGTCAAGTTGCTAGAAGCTGTCCCACAAGACCAGAGAAGAGCACCTCTCTGATCATTCATGCACAACACCAAAATGCATACCACACAGGTGAGAACATATACAAAACGCACCAAACTAGCAACAGCTATTCAAACAAATATATCCGTGATCAGCTAAGGATAACTCCAACAACAGGTCCACTATAATGACTGAAAAATATCTCTTATGTATATGTATTCCAAAATATGCAATCATTACTACAATACCTATGCACGCACCACCTGCAAACATTTCCACCTTTTGAAAAATATTCCCACACACAAAATGGTCTCCATCTGCCCAAGGTCCACTAGACTGCATTTAGAGGGAGTGGCCTTTAATGGTCAGCCCTGGGTGCAACAACTGCACTCCAAATCTAAGATGATATCACCAGCAAAGACATGACTACACCCTCAAGACCACAGCATCAGGCTACTGGAGGATTTCTCCCTGCACTAAAACAAGGGCACATAAAGTGCGCTCCTAAAGAGCACCAGACATGGTGCATGCCAACTGCCCCACAAACTATTGCTAAAAATAAAAAAAATACAGGCCAACTTTTAAGGTCCAACAGAAAGGCAGCAGGGAATATTTAGCTGCAAAGACGATCAGGAACTTCGAACCGTACACTTGAATTTCTCATTTCTAAGTAAAAGAAGCATAAATGCACTTGTGGCAGCTGTTCTATAGAGAGGACTCTTGACATACGATGGCAACACGACACATGGTTAGTATTTGACAGTAATAAATGGGAAGCAGAAATTGTCCAGTGGAGCAACAATTTATGTGTGTCCTTGATAAAAATGTCACACTAATTTCTGTGTACTTTGTCAAGGCCCAACAGTAGAGCCTCAACATCTGTGCCCTTTACTGTGCTCTTACAGTGGACTTCCTGGTATTTACCAGGAGTTTTCCTCAAGAGAGGATGAGGCGGATAAAAGTAAGTAAACTGGTGCTCAATTTCTGTGTAGGTAGTGAAATCTAAAGAGCTCTTTGCCCCTACACCTCTGGTAGAGGATGTGTGTCTTCTGAAGATGTGAGAGGTCTGAGAAACAAACTTGACTTAGCGAAGTAGGGCTTACCAAAATGTTAGTGCATCAAAGGCCATGCCCACACCAGAGGAATTTATAAAGGAATGCCCTTCTTCACCTGAACATGAGCACATTACCTAGAGACCCAGCTCCTCAGATCACCCAGGAGGCTAAACCTCTGCAAGTTTATTGTGCACGTTTTTTCCTAGCGGGTGACAAAATCCTATGCATTTGGGTGCTATCATGCCTCGAAGATGAAGTTGAGGACTTTGATTGATTTCGCAATCGTGGGGGGGC
The DNA here is from genome assembly GCF_964263255.1 of Lissotriton vulgaris. NCBI lineage: Eukaryota > Metazoa > Chordata > Amphibia > Caudata > Salamandridae > Lissotriton > Lissotriton vulgaris. Next base: position 1,543,820,904 of record NC_141694.1, on the reverse strand, counting down.
AGTGGAGATGCCAGCTTAGGCCGCCCACTCTCTAGTTTTTGAATTCTGCAATTTCAGAGACGGGTAGTAACATGTTCCTGGTGAAGGCCCACTTTCAAATTCCTAATGCAAGTCAGAGTTGCAGGGAAAGACTGCAGATGAAAACCATGGGTGTTAAGCATGTGGGCTCAGCACCACTCTGATCTTCACAGCCTTCCTTTGAGTAGTCCTGTCCAAACACATCACCTTCTACGGTAAGGTGGAGGGACATACCTACAAAGTAACACCCATCTCAAACCTGATGAGTCAGTCATAGCTGTGAATTGAGGCTGTGGTAGGAATGGCGCACCCTAGAAAACCTCAGAGGATGGTTATAATTTAGGACAAGTGGACCAGACAGATCTGTCCAGAAGCTTATCTTCTACCTACCTAACAAAAACTCTGATAAGCAACCAGGCAGTTGTAGCAGAGGGCTTTGTAAGCCAGAGAAAAGTCGCAAGGGTCCAGAATCCTGGTAAAAAGGACAGATGCAATCCAGTTCAGAAAGTGCTGAATTCCCTCCTTGAGGAAGATGTACTTCCTGTGCTCCTACAATGTAGGTACTTGAAAGCAAGCACTGAGCACAGCCAGTGGCTGGGTGGCTACAAATATTTCAGCCAACATCAGCATCTTTAATTTGTACAAAATAAATAACTTGTCGTCACTGTCAAGAATATAAATTGGGTGGAACACTTTACTATTGCTCCCAACAAGGAAGTAGAGAGTGTAATACCCTTGTTCCATGTACAAGATAAACAGAAGGCACACCCACCATGCCTAGCTCAAGAAAGACAACATCTGGGAAGACTTTGCTACATTCTAGGTACAAGCACATTATCTCTACATCACCACTTATGGAATCAATAGACAATTTTATGCTAACCTCGTACTTTCATCCAGGATCCTTCTACGATAATGTTTAATTCAGAAAATGATAACATGCCAAAGAAAACCTTTTTTATGAACCTCCTTGCCATTTTACACCCTAATAGGCCTATAGATGCAAGTCTACACCTAGGGAGATAGAGTTTACTCTCATTATTCTCAGTCTTGGGTTTATGCTTCTTACTGTGATCTTTGCGAGTAGGTTTTGGACAGGCCTGTCAAACTGTTACCGCTCTCTGAATGGTGCCATCTTTGATCAAGCACACTCAGCCCCCCGCCCCTCTTTCTAGTGCATTCCTCTCACACAAAGACAGCACCTTTTACACTTTCTCTCATACTTCTTTAGTGTAATCACAGTCTTTGATCAGTGTCCTGTGTCTCCTCCTTTCTAAGACCTCCCTCTGAATACAGTCTATTTTATATATGGCTATTCAATGTTTGTTCTCCTTTCTGAGACCTCTCGGAATTGGCTTTTAGTTGCATTTTTCTTTCATTCCATCACCATCTCTGTGATATCGCTATTTACAATGTGTCATCGATCTTAGATGTGATAGCGTACTCCTTTTCTGTGTGGCTGGTGTGTAGGAGACGTCTGTTTTTAAGGTTACTTATATAGGTCTTAACGCTAGTGACCTGTCTCTCTGATGTATTTCTTTGATCTGAGTCCCAGATTTTTGGTCTTTGTAAAGCAACGAAATCTGGTGTGCAGATAACGGACCTTTTGGTGAATCCATCCAACCACAGAATAAAAGTCAGCGACCAGAGAAGGTTGTCCACCTCTACCGATAAGAATACAACTATAAGGCACCAGACAAAGTCGCAAAACCAGCAGGATAAAAGATAAAGAGGTAATAGAATCACCATGGCATTTGGGTTTCTCACCAGAATCTTTTACAAACCGAGGATAATCCAGGAGCCAAATAACCAGACAAGCACATTCGTAAACTCCTTCAAAAACGGTAGGTCTACAATCCCCTGGAGACAAAATTGGTTGCCTGTTTTCTAACACCTCACAGAAGACCTGCACAAGCTTCAAAGGACTCCTCAAGACCTGGCTCTTCGAGCAGTAGCAGCACCCCCCTCCCCTCAGCGCCTTGAGACCCTCACAGGTAAGTAGCGCACTCTACAAGTACTCTGATTGATTGATTGAAGGTTCCAGCTCACCCAGAAAGCAGAGTCTACTAGCGAAACCTCTTGGACTTGCACCTGCAGGTTCTTTGAAGTTAAAGAAAAATAGAAGGCCTTACAAGAATGGCGTAGCTTGCATCAATGGATGACATCTCAGATTCTGTGATTCCTTCCCCATCTTGGATTTTATTTGAGGCTATATTTTTTGCGACCACCTCCATTCTGGTTTCAATCTTCTCACCTTAGCTAAATATTCTTTGTTGCCGCTTCGCGTCTGCAGTAAATATTAAAGACTCTGTAGTCTCATTCTTTTAGTCTTTCGAAGAATTGGATTCAGGAAGCCTTGTGATGTTTAATGGAGACAATAACTGAAACGATTAGTGAATTGGAGAAATTTTCTCTGATTGTTTCCGAATCTTTTACACAATAAGCTTGTGCTTCTTCGGTACCACTATTTGTACCACCCTCCTAAATATGCCATAAGCTCTCCTTTTTGTATCATGTCGTTATAGCGCCTTCCTATCTCAATCCATCATCTCTTGAGGAGATAACGTTTCACACCCTGCTTGCCATAAGGTGCTTCAGATTTTCCTTAATTAACCCTCATCACGTAAGAGTAAGAATATGGAACGGGCTTAAATCTGCCCTTTAAGGTTCAGGCAGGATATAAGCAACACAAATCAGCTTCTTGGGGAAAATGTGAGGTATTTAATTGGAGAAGATCTACAATGATGTGATATTGGTTGCACGTAGCATGCTTGCAGGACTCCAGAAGATTACTGGTCAGTAATCAGGCATTAACCTCTTCACCGGTGGTGGAGGGTATTTTCCGTATTTAAAAAGAAAAATCTGAAAAATGTATATAATTCTGCAATTAGTAATCTGGCCTACTGTGGAAATCCGCAAGTGCAATTGCGCCTATATTACCAGAATGTCGCCCTCGCACACATATATAACTATAAAGAAGCCGTGGCAAAACAAATATTGGAACGTTTGTGCCATTTTGTATTGCATGATGTTACTTTTTAATGTCTACAGCAATGGTTGCCGTACATAAGTCTCTGGCTTCTAACTGGTAAGTACTGCTCATAAGAATGTTTTAAGGAAAAAAAAAAGTTCTCTTGACCTATTCCTGCATCTCGAACAATCAAGAACAATAGACATTTTACAATTTTCCTTTGCTTGATGTGGTCTACTTTTGAAACCTACTAGATTTCATTTATTGGCTGGTCCTTTCCGGATTTTCTCTTTTTTCCGATCACCATTTTGACCATCAATAAAGTTTAGTTCAGATAAGTCACAGATCGGCCTTTCCGTCAAGAGGGGAATACAAAGGTATGTCACAAGAATGTCGGAATTGTGAATTCAGTTTTTACAAGCACACTAATGCAACATGATTCAGAACACTGTAACTGCATAAACACAGTGCAAGGATACCTGAAAAACTGAAATTGTGTTGTTTCTCAATATTACAATTTTATTCAAACAGTAGTTTCTGCAGCAGCCTCTAGTTTCAACAGGAAAGTTTGCTAAGCTTCTCTCCCTTCCAATTAAATGTGGAAGCAATCATCCCAGTAGCGATGGTGGCATTAAATCAGCCTACGATGACCCTGGGCCAAGCCGGCTGGCGAAGTCCTTGATTTGATACATTATATGCATCTGCTGCGGGCCTGGGACAGGAAGCTTAGCGAATTAACACAAAGCATGCGCAGTATGGCTGGGCATGATTGGACAGTGACTAACTACATGTGCTGCAGCTAGCGGCACATGTGTAAGTGCAAGCGAGCAACCCCTGTGCCCTGCCCTAGCTTAGGACGTGGTGCCTGGCATGGTATGTATACTACCATGTTTGGGACTGCCGACTGGGTCCCAGGGCCGTCAATCTGGTAGCGCGAGCAGTGCAACAACGCTACCAATGATGAGAGCCCTGGCAAAAACTATTGGCCAGCCCCCGTGTGGCAGTAAATGCCACATTGACGCCACGTGACCTCAGTGAAGTAAAATGTGTGCCTGTTGCATGGGTGCTGGGTATCAAGACTCTGGAGTGACTGACTGGAATCAACGCAAGTTCTGGCTGTGAGCGAGTTGCCACACTTAATTTTCCCTCTTTGACTGAGTCGGACGGTCAGACCTCGGGCGGGCCGCGGGGCTGGTGAGGTCATGGGAGAGAGACTGACTGAGTTGTCACATCGACTCGACTAGAGTCTCAACACTCCGAACCCCCTTGTGGTGGTGCAAGTCATTGTGACTCCTGTGAGCTGTGGGTCCTGGGCAAATCTCTAACAGAAGCAACAAGTAATTTAAGCTAGGATTATCTGTTTTTGGAGTTGCCAACATTTTTGCAAATGCCCTGCAAAACTTCTGAAATGATTGTTAAAGAGCACGCATTTCAGGTTCAACCATTCTAGCGATCTAGCCTTCGTTCAGGTAATGTGAATAACACATTAATTGCCATTGTTTTATGTCGAACACTGCATCATTGTAGCCACAGCATGCACACGCCAGTCAGTGAGTCTAACAAGACATTGTCTGTTTTGAACACCCCCAAGACCGGACTGGCAGCACTAGGCATCAGGGGAAGGCGGATATTTACCCGGGAGGGTGGAAGGGTGGAGGGGAAGGCTTTGGTAGTTGGGCCGGATTAGTAGCAGTGCAGTTTTAAAAGCACTGCAAATTTCCTTGTATACTCAGCAGTTTTCGGGCAATAATAAAAGTGTCAAGGTAATGTACCTGCTGGGAAGAGTGGGGAGTTTTGTCTAGCAGCAGTTTTCACTTATCTAAGGTGGTGCAGAGGGTTAATATGCTTGCTGCAAAGAACATGTGACACACGGCACAGCCGCGAAGTCGGACTCAAGCCTGCTGCATGGCGTGGGTGCTGGGTGTCACTAGTCTCTAGAATGAGTGACTGACTTCAACGCAAGTTCGGGAACAGATTCCCAGACCCGACTAGGTCGCGAATGACTTGCTTCACTTAACTGCCACTCTCTGACTGAGTCAGACAGTTGGACCTCGGGTAGGCCGCGGGGCAACTAGTGTGAGACTGACTCTTCACATCGACTCAACTAGAATATCGATTCTCGACTCCCCATATGCTGGTGCCAGTCGTCGTGATTCCTGTGACCTGCGAGCCCTGGCCAAACCTCTAACAGAAACAACAAGTAAAATAGGATAATATCTGTTTTTGGAGTGGACACAAGATTTTCTATTGTCCTGCTGAAATTTTATGAAATTATAGTTAAAGAGCACACATTTTAGGTCCAGCCCTACTAGCCATCGTTTAGGTAATGTGAATAATACATTAATTGCCATTGCTTTATGTCAAACACTGCATCCATGTAGCCACAGCATGCCCTCGCCAGTCAGTGCTGGTGGACTGGCCAACAAGACATTGTCTGTTTTGAACACCACCATGACCAGAATAGCAGCACTGGGCATTAGGCAACAGGCAGGCATTTTGTTAGGCGGCTGGAAGGTGGGGGCAGGTTGTGAGTGGGGGCTGAAAAGTTTCAGCGCTCCGTCAAGCATCTCCTAGTGTTTGCTTTTTTCGCCCTAAGTTGGCAGGGTATGCTCAGACGTGGCCCCTTGCTCAGTTTGTCACTGGTTTCAAGCTGCCTGGCTAATGAGTCGTGTTACCCCGACAACGGACCCAAGATGCTTGTTTCTGGTTCAGGGAAGATCTGGCTTGGCAGTTCAGGCTGCACTGTTACCATGCAGAACAGGGTCAAGACCGATTTGCATATGGCTGGGTCTGAACTGGGGTGGCAAAGTGAGCTAAAGAACAATGATGATTCCGTCCATCATCTCCTTGTGTTTGCTTAGTAATACATTAATTGCCATTGTTTTAGGTCAACCACACCAACACTGCATCCATTTAGCAGCAGCATGCGCATGCCGGTCAGTGCTGATGGACCGGCCAACAAGAAATTGTCTGTATTGAACACCACCAAGACAGGAATGGCTGTACCGTACATTGGGCAATGGGCGGGCGTTTCCCTGGAAGAGTGGGAGGCAGGTTAGGTTATTAGTGGAGGCCGGTTTTGTAGAAGTTTTAAAAGAACTGTAAAGTTACTTGTCTGTTCAGCAGTTTTCAGGCAACAAGTGTCAAGTTAACTCTGGTGATTAATGTACCTGCTTGAGAGAGACAGGGGTTTTGTCTAGTGGCAGTTTTCACTTATCTAATGTAGTGCAGAGGGTTAATATGAATGCTGCAAAGAATGTGTATCATGCATATCAAAAAGCAATATTTTATGTGGATTGCATTATGTTGTTATTGTGCAGTTCATAAGTTCTATTTGTAATCTAGTACAGTGAGCTATGAACTAGCATCTAAGAGCTGCATGTAAGCTGCATGGTACAGGTTAGAAAGTTATGTTTTCTCCCAGTTTTTCCATCCTAATGTTGCTAACAAAGGTTTTTTTGGGGTAGAAATAAATTCTTATTATTAAAGTAAACCCTAGACATTGTGTTATGTTCTGAATCCTGAGTTTGCGCTTCTCAAGACCAAGCACGCTTAAAAAGTGCCTACCAGTATGGCTGATATGTGAATCCTACCCCATGTTGCCTCCTTTGCCGTATGTAACATTTTCTATCCACTGATTTACACACGTATGATTCATTGTCTGTGTGTGTGTGTGTGTGTGTGATCGATTTTGAAAATGTGGAAAGTTTCGCATTAGGAGAAGCGATTACTGAACTCATTTTTAAATATGGACTATAACATATGCATTTGCAAAGCAAGCATTCATGCCTTTGGGCATTCTGGCTGTTAGATGAGAGGTTTGTTGCTGGTAAGGTATGCTAATGCAGAACAAGCATATTATTGATAAACACAGCAACTGTACCAGTGATGTGCATGTCTTCTGTAGTAGAAATTAATGATAGTTAGCCTGGAAAGGTTCAATGGCTCCACAGGTTAAGTAGTATGTATACCAGGTCATGGAACGGAAGGTTGCTGGGAGAACTTGACCTGTATTAATATAGTACGGTTCTCTACGTTCCAAGACTGATATTTAATTAGATGGCACTCTTAGTCTCTAAAACAAATGATAGTGAACTTGATCTGAACACTATAGGCCCATCTACCGTCCTATTTTATAACTTATTTGATATTGATAATGGCTGATTTCAACTTGACTAGCGTATTTTCCATTGTTGTACACTATTTGATAGGTTCTTAATCAATGCTACATTATTTTAATTTTATATCAGAAGATACTACCTGAAACGATGCATGTAACTGCATTTTCTATAGGATTTGAAGTATGTCTGTTTATAGGGTACTTCTTTTGTATCTGTATAGATTTTCCAGCCTGTGTGTTGTAAGTAACCAGAAGTTAGATATATTACTTCCTGTGATAGCGCCAAGCCAAAGGTCCTGCAATGTCGGTTCCTTTGATTTCATGGGGGCAAAACATATCATGTGATGTCACTTCCTATGAAGTCATCAGGTCAAATGCCTTGCGGTGTCACTTCCTGTGACATCATTGGTGGGTCAAAGTTTGTGTGATGTCACTTTCTGTGATGTCACCAGGTAAACATTTGTGGGATCTCACTTCCTGTGCCATCAGGCGTGTGGTTCACATGGCATGTGATGTCACTTCAGCTACCCCTAGCATTTTAATTAATTGACATTCATGCTCCCAACTGTTGCAGCTTCATCAACACACACATCTTTAGCTTAGTGATTCTTATCCTGTGGTCTAAGGACCCCGTTGGGTCTGCAGGACCTATTTAGGGGGTCCTCAGACACATAAGACCTCTAAACAGTATTTTCTGTAAACAATGCTAAGTACTTTGAGCTAACATACTTTCCATGCAGCTAGTACCAAACCCTGAGATGGCATTGCTGGGTTACGTGGCCAATTTTCCTCAGACAGTCAGGAAACTGGAAGCACTGGGCTTCCTGTTAGCCAAACGGGAGACTGCTCTATTATGGGGCAGCAAGAGATTCCCAACACTGCAGGCATGGCTTAGAAGTTTGGCATTTTGTAACGTAAATTGCGAGGAATACTCCACTGTGATTCCTAGCTCGTCGCGACTAGTGGATATTTGAGGCCTAAATAGGAATTACATTGCCAAAAAGCAATCCGATCAACACTCACAGTCAGCAAACGGTATTGTTCCTGAGGGGGTCTGCTAGGCGCGAGTTTTGGTACATATGTCTGTATTAACGATCAACCTTTGATAGCTGCGACTGTCGTTGTTGTGTTGCCTACGATATTTCCGTTTATATGGGAGATGTAGTCTTCTAGAATTGAAAATCTCTGAATTTGATCACTTTTGATTTGTCATTGATGTATGCCCGCAATGCATAGTCCATTTACATCAATAGCTGCCATTATTTACGCTGGATTTGATATGCATGTTCTCCTTATTGCTGCTGTTTTTATACTCTGCAATGTAATGATCATTTTATTCTTGTATGCAAAATTGGGAAAAATAAAGCTTTAAAAAAAAAAAAAGTACTTTGAGCTGAATACCAATATAATGGTGGTTCATCCGATAAGGATAACTGCATCTTTGAGTAACAATAATACTTGAAGTCTACTGTATTGTCTCTTAAATAGGTCATATATGTATTATTAAAATCTGCAAAGATACGTTTAAGAAAAAAAGCAAAGATTTAAAAAAAATCGGGAGATTCTGTTTGCTAGTTAAGGACACAGGACTGAGACTTGTACTAGCAATTTGCTTCTGACTAAAATCACTTCTGAATTTGTTATGATTTTATAAAATCAAAATCATACATGTATGCATATTTGGCAAGCCAGTGTTACAACTACTCTGAAAAAGCCCCCCCAAAATGCACGTCCTCCTATCTACTTTTTTTGCATGATCAGGCACTTAAACATTCCAAGTACCTACAATTCTTGTGTAGGAAAGGGAACATACCAGTGTTTTTCAGCAGAGCTGAAATACTTTCACAGACAGAGTACTACTTACCAGGAGGCAGCATTTACTTTGGCATAATGAGCAGCTGGTATTCCTGCTTTTATACAATGACTGCCTTTGTCCATACCAAGGTACTACTTCTGCCCCATCATTTCTGCGAAGAGGTCCGATTTCACATGATTGCCTATTTATTTGGGAATGCCACCTGTGTCTTATACAGGTGTGTAGTCGCTCTTACATTTAAATATTCTGGGAAAAGAAGATCTTTTGAGAGCAGATAGTGTGTCCTTGTTTGTTTATTTTGAATATTGTTGAGGTTTAATCACAGAAATGGCCTGGAGGGTCCCTGGCTTCCATTTGTGATTCAATCTCATCAATCTTCATGAGCTCGGAATCACTGCTTTAGCTGTGTACTGGAATAGAGCTCAATCTAGGGGTTAAATTGTATAAAGAAAGTGTGATAACTGGGATCCTGAGTGCAACAAGGGCGAGGCCAGAGACATGGCCAAAACAGAAAACAATATTCTGCGATTATTTTGTTGGCTTGTGACCTTCAGGTAAATAAATATATACTATAACACATACATACCTTAAATGATTAGTAAATACAAGTTTAAGTAATTGGTGGGAAATTAATTCCTTATCTTACGAACGCTCAATTGGTTTACTCGATCAGGCACGGGGGAGCTGCATTATATATTCTGCAATGTCCCCCCCCCCTACAAAAGGTATGGGAATGGCTATTGTAATATTAAAAAAGACTGGGAGCATTATTCACAAATGATTCTACACACAAATCAATTTTTATGTAGAGGTGGCTTAGTTTGCTTTATCATTGGTTCTGGTGCCTCATTGAGTCACACTTTGATTATTCATACCACTTAAAGCAGCCATCACCACCTGCATCAACTCTGTGGCCAACAACACAAGGGAACACTCAAAAATAGTCAAAGAATTTTTCAACCCAACAGCAACAGAGAACACCATCCATCCCTCCCAAGAACTCTGTGGCACCCTCTCAACCTACTTCCACAGCAAGCTCACCAACATACATAACAATTTCAACCTCCAACCCGCCACTCTCAATCCCATCGACCCCTACCAACCAGCAAACATCAGCCAAACCATTACCACCTGGTCTCTGCTCACTGCCCTGACCACCTCGGCCATCATGTCTTCCATCCACTCCAGGGTGTCCCCCAACCACTGCCCCCACGATCTCCACAAACATGCAACAAACCCAATCAGCACACAACTCACCAGCATCCTCTACACCTCCATCTCCACAGCAACCTTCCAGGACAGATGGAAACACACGTCAGACCCCTCCTAAAGAAAGCCTGCGCCGACCTCAGCAATAACAAAAAATATTACTCTAGCTCCCTGCTCCGCTAAGCCGGCCAAAGTACTTGAGAAAGCCATCAACTAGCAGGTCACCAAATCCTTCGAACTAAACTACCTATTGGATGCCTCACAATCATGATTCCGTGCCAACCACAGCACTGCGACCGTGCGGATTGCTGCCGTAGACATCCGAACATTCCTCGACTCCGGAGAAACTGTGGCCCTGATCCTCCTCGACCTCTCTGCAGCATTCATCACAGTCTCCCACAACACCCTCATCAACAGACTCTACAACATAGACCTACAGAAAGACACCCTCAAATGGATCGCCTCCCTCCTCACAGGATGCACACAGAGCATCTGGCTGCCTTCCTTCCCCACCGCCCCAAAAATCATACATGGCATGCCTCAAGGATCATCTCTCAGCCCCATTCTGTTCAACATCTGCATGCCACCCCCCCCTTGGAGGAGTCGTCAGATTTTACAGACTCCACACAATCTCCTCTTGGAGAAGTGTGGCTCACTGGTTAGAGGAGGCAGACCTATTCTATTCTATTAAAAATATTTATAACTCGCACTATCACCAACGGTTTCTTGGCGCTCATTGACAGGTGACGGGATCCAGTGTGGGAGGGTTAGTCATAAGCGGCTTGAAATAGTAGGGTTTTTAAATGTCTGCGGAAACAGTCGTACTTTGGGCAGAGGCGGAGAGAAGGTGGTAGGGAGTTCCAGGTGGAGGGGGCCAGGACAGAAAAACTCAGGCCACCGTGCTTTTTTCTTTTGAATCTGGGGACCTCGAGGAGGTTAAGTGATGCTGAGCGAAGAGCTCTAGAGGGGATGTGATGGGACAAGGCCGAAGAGATGAATGCGGGGGCTGCATCTGAAAGGGCCTTGAAGGTAGTGCAAGCCAGTTTGAAAGTACAGCGTTTGGAAACAGGGAGCCAATGTAGACTACGGAGGAGGGGAGTGACGTGCTGATGTTTGGGCTCGCGGAAAATCAGGCGAGCGGCCTGATTCGGCATCAGCTGAAGACGGTGGAGGTGGCATGCCGGAATTCCTGCGTACAGAATGTTGGCATAGTCGAGCCTGGAGGTGATGAGCGCGATGACAACTTGGGTCAGGGCTTCTTTGGTGAGAAACCTACTGATCTTGCGGATCCGCCTGAGGTGGAAGAAGCAGGCAGAGGTGACCGCGTTGATATGCGGTCTCATTGACAGGTCTTCGGAGATGATCACCCCCAGGCTTTTGACAGAGCTCACGGGAGTGGGTGCTGTCCCCAGAGATGTTGGCCAGAAGGTGGAATTCCATGGGTGATTGGGGCCTCCTACCAGAACGAGCTCAGTTTTGGTAGGGTTCAGCTTTAAGTGGCTGTGGTACATCCACTCCGCAATGGTCAGCATGGTGGACTGGAAGTTGATACGGGAGGGAGGGAGGGAGTCTATGGGAAAAATTAACTGGAGGTCGTCCGCGTAATTGAAAATTGTGACCGGGGAGTTGCGGAGGGAGGCTAAAAGTGGTTGGAGATACAAATTAAAAAGAAGAGGGGATAGTGCAGAGCCCTGTGGGACGCCGCAGGGGAGGGAAGTGTAGGGTGCAGAGAAGGTGGAGAGGTGAACGGACTGTGAACGCTGGTGAAGGAAAGATCTGAGCCAGTCCAGGGCCACTCCCTGAATGCCGGCGTTGTGGACACGGTCGATCAAGATGGTGTGATCGACTGTGTCGAATGCCGCAGAGAGATCTAATAGGACAAGGGCTTGAGAGATGTTTTTGTCAGCGCCTTTCCTGAGGGTGTCCATGACTGCTACTATGACCGCCTCGGTGGAGTGGAGGGGTCTGGTCAAGGTATTGGTGGGAAGCAGAGGTCAGCCCGGGACCAGGGTTCAATTCCCAGCTCGGCGGGGTCTTGAGTCCTAAAATGTCCATGGACTCGACAATTCTCGCTCCGGTGCCTACTCGATTCATGGGTTCACACTCTGGGCAATAGCTTGCTTAATCTCCACAACGGCCCCTCGCAGCGGGATGCCTGGCTTTCACCTTGCGGATACCCTGCTGGGGTTATCTCACAGGGGAATACCAGGACAAGTTCCCTAAGCAAGCGCTTAGAAACCGCTCGGTGATTTGCGCATTATAAATTCCTGTACATTTACAGTTACATTCCTAAGCAGACAACATTCAACCGATTCTCTCGCTTGCCGAGGACACCAAACTTCTGCAACGCCATGACCAAAGTTGCCAAATGGATGAGTGACAACTGCCTACAACTCAACTCCAACAAAACTTTAGTACTGATCTACGGGAAGAACACCTCCGCATGGGACTACATCTGGTGGCCTGCAGAACTCTGACCTACACCCACATAGACTGACCTTGCACGCAACCTCGGCCTCATCCCAGACAGTCAACTAACTATGAAACAACAAGTAAACGCAGTCACCTCTTATTTCTACACACTTCGGATGCTCCACAGAATCTTCAGATGATCCCAACCAACACCAGAAAGACAGTCACTCAGGCCCTAGTCACCAGCAGACTCTACTACGGCAATGCCCTCCATGCTGGCATCTCCACCTAGCTACCCAGAAGGCTCCACACCCAGACCTTGCAGAACTACGCCACCAGACTTGTCCGGAACCTCCCCCAAATGAACCCACTTTGTCCCCCACCTGAGGGACTTCTACTGGCTCATCTAGAAGAGACATCAGTTCAAGATCCTCACACACTCCTACAACGCCCTTCATGTCCTAGGACCGGCCTACATCAACCATCGACTGAACTTCCACCTACCCTCTAGACAACTGCGCTCCTCGTCACTCGCCCTCACCCCCTGTATCAGTCACAGCTGCAGCAGTGGCCTCTCCTTCTCCTACATCGCTGCCAAGACCAGGAACGACCTTCCCCTCCAGTTCCGTACAGCCCCCTCGCTGGCAGACTTCAGAAAGAGACTCAAGACCTGGATCTGACAGTACTGTGCTTTACAATTGCTGATTGACTGGTTGATTGATCGACTTACAAGAACCTAGGTGCCTTAGTTGACTGCCAACTTACCTATAGGCCCCAGGTCAACGCTGTAGCTTCATCAGTATATTTTATACTCAAAATGATTCGGAAGATCCTCCCTTTCCTCCTGGAGAGCAGTAGAAAAACGGTCATTACTGCATTAGTGCTATCCCGCCTAGACTATTGCAATAGCCTGCTTTTAAATGCCCAACAGGGGCTGCTTAATAAAATGCAGGTGTTGCAAAATGCGGCAGCAAGACTTCTGACGGGCATACCAAAGTATGCCTCCATCTCGTCACAAATCATAAAATTACACTGGCTGCCAGTGCGTAGGCGGATCTCTTTCAAGGCCTTGTGCTTGGTCTTTAAGGCCCTGCAGGGCCTGATGCCTGCTTGCCTGAAGGACTATTTTCAGTGGTACACTCCTCCCAGACATTTAAGATCTTCTGGGCTGCGACTGGATAAAGTCCCCTGTATAAAGAAAGTCCGGTGGGGAGGCATAAGCTTTGTGTTGGGGGCAACAAAGGCCTGGAACGCCCTTCCCCTAGCCTTGAGGAATATGACGGACCTGATGGCCTTCAGGAGAGGCATTAAAACTTGGCTGTTTACACAATAATTTCTACCTCGACCGAACTTCTCAGGAGTATTCATCTAGCACCAGGACACCCTCGGGTAACAGCGTGCTGTATAAATGCCAAAAATAAATAAATAAAAGACATGGCCCCCAACTGGGAACTATGTGGAGCGGAATGGCTGTGTGGAATTCTGTTCCACACAATTATAAAATGTGCAGTGCTCTTTCTTGTACCCAGATTTACTGGGTGTGGGTACAACAAATCTGATTATACCAGCCGGAAAACAGCACATGAAATGACTGTGGGAAAAACTGCGTTGTGTTCCGGACCTTTTTCATGAACCCTACCCAAACTTCAGACAAGACCTGGTGGGGGTTGGGGGAATAATTACTTGCACCCCTCCTGCCAGCCAGCATTCTCCACCTCTTCCATCACCTTTCACACCCCTACCGTCTTGCAAAAAACCCTGCACACTTTTACCGCCTTTTATTAGCGGTTGGGTAATGTGTGTGTTAAACCGTGCAGAAAAGGGAATATCATGCAGAATTCAAACTGCTAAATTCAGGGCTGCACTGTGAATTCCTATTCTGTGGGGTTTAACTGGTAATTGCAAGGTATTGGTGGGTTGTTAAGACACAGTACTAGTAATTATTGGTGCTGCAATGCATCCTGCCAGCATCATGTAACTAGTAATCAAGAACCATATTGGGCTACTTACAGTGCCTCGGAATAGATCAGCAAAGACATGGTACTGTCAGTTGTATAGCACTTTAATAACTCCTGAGAGGTTCAAAGTGCAGATCTGACAGACATGCTGCTTTCCTTTATTTTCTTAATGCTTTGAATACATTAGTAGCATGAGGCACTATTGAAACAGAAGCTAAAAGGCAAAATTATATATTCTGTTATTGGGTTTTACTAATGGTTTTAATTAATGTCCCAGTCCTCCAAAGCCACTAGGCTTTACTTCTGTTGGAGTGACTAATTTGCAGGACATTGCCCATCAGCCACACCTTCAACGTGTTCTGGAGCCTGCAGGAATGTGTTTATCATTTGCATGCTTGAACACCGTTTGTTGGAAAGTTATTTCAAGGCAGTTACCTTTTTCGCCAATACTTTAGGCCTGGTGGCCTTCTGCATGGATGTAACTCAGGCATCTTATATGAGAGCTGCTCTGTGTGAGGTGCTAACAACAACTATTGTATTCTGATTGAGAATAGCGCAGATGCTTTTTAGACTAAGAAACAGTAGGTTATATTGTCAATGGTTGGGCACTAACGTATTCAATAACAGGAGGAATGTAAGATGCATTCAGAATCAAACTAAAGACTTGTCCGTCACACATCCTTAAAGTGTGTTTACCCACTATTCTGCGTTAGTCCACAAGACTGTGTTAACCAATTAGAAAATATTCTGAGACCTGTACACATATACAGCCTTAAAATGTTGCAACATCCTGATAACCAGACTGAAAACGTACCTTTGGTCAACAATCAGACAGGAGCGTCTTTCTGAAGATGGTAAAAAAAATGCATAAGCTCATTGTCATTTCACAGAGGAAATTTTCTGAGTTGTCTTGAAATAACTGCAATAACTGGTTCTAAGGTGCTTTGTACTGAAATCTGTAGAAGCTGCTTCCAGTTGTCTATTCAATCATTCACCTTTTTTAACCCCTTGTGGGGCCGTCCGACGTCACAGTGGGCGCGTGCGGAGGACGGCCGGGGGCCGTCCGAACTCCGCCCACTCCATTTCCCCAGCACCGCAGCGGAATTTGCACCGCGATTAAGGGGTTAAAGATCTGACAGTAGCCTATAAATATTATCAAGCCCACTAAAGCATGTTTATTGTAATTGTATCAGGTTTGACCAATATGTTCAAAATGCACATTTTCGCAATATTTTCTTGAATTGTCTTTTCTTGAACTGTCCCAGGATAGCGCCACCAAATTGTTTTAAGGGTTAGTATCGCCTCCGTTAGTTGACCTGTTAGCTCCTCCACTCAAAGTTTGGATCTAGATGCACCCCTGCATCCATTGCCTGAAAAAGGGCCCTAAGGGTTCAAAATGGAAGACCTTTATTCAGAAGCAGTATGTAAAAAATATATGTTGCATACTGTCATACAGCTCCTCTTGTAGTTTGTCCCATCTTTCTCCAGTAATCGGTTTATCACACCGCCTGTTTTGATGCGAAGCTTGCTAGCGCCATGAGACCTTCCCCGGTGATATGTGCGCTCAACAAGAACATTTGACATTGACAAAGAACAAGGGATACAATAAAAAGCCTTTAGAACACCTCTTCGATAACAGCATGTGGGAGAATTATGGATTTTTAGTAACAGCCCGTTAAGCCTTTACTTTCTCTTCTAACTCTACCTGGCCAGCAACTTTCTCAGAAGTGTAATACAAAGCAATCCAGTAAGTACCTCTACAAAACACTGCTACTGTCCATCAGCTGTAGTTTACTGTTAAGACACAATGGATGACTGCTTGAGCTCGCAAAGGTCAATCAGAGGTTACGAGAGACGCACTTAGCGGTAAACAACAATATGACATGTTTTGGTTTCTATTAAGGCAGCATACTACTAACTACTATTTCCATATCAAATTTCATTTAAATATGACATTAAAAAAATTCTGTTTTACCAACTTCCTACTTTTGTTCGCATGCAGCTGGAACCCTTCTGAGGGACTAGGAGGGAAGTGCACATGCTGTGCATTTCTTAGAAGCAGCAGGGTGCCAATGGCCAGAGGTAAAAACAACACACACGCCCTTGATCACTATGAAATTTCTCTACACTACACAAACGTAAGAAAGTGCAGCCGCTAACCTTCAAAAGCAATAACATCTATGAAGGGAGTCCGAATTCTTCCGGCATGACGTGATTTGCAAAGCAGCAATATTTTTCCACCAAGAGCCACACCTGGCATATCTCAAAGCAACAATGCTCTGCTGCTGCAAGGCAGAGAGGGAACTGTGTTGCTGGATGTGTTTCAATCCACCAACCATTCACCCTGGAGCTGTGTTTGCAGTTACACCACAGCTTTCCAGTGGCCCCCAACACTGGATGAGTTATAAAAAAGAATAACAATTTTTAAAAAATAGAACATTGAAGTAGAATAAGTATGTCACTTGATGTGTTTAATTTGTTGATTGAACTGTTTAATAAAAAGAAATAATACATCGACAAACATACCACCCACAAAAACACACGCTAAAAAGGTCTCTTTCCGAGTACAATTTGCCAATTTGTTAAAACACTGCAGATTTGTATATGTTTTATTGTATATGCATTGGGGATCCCAGGCACAAATGAACAAGCATTCGCTTGTTCCAGATCTCCCTGCACCGCAATAGCTCCACTTCCTTCCCTACAGGGCTGTCCCATTAGTTTCCCGGTATTGGGACATAACTCTCAGATGCCTCTGAACACAGTAACTCACAGTGAGTCTAGTGCGTGCATCAAAGATAAGTGAGATTAAAGGAAAGAGATTAAAGGAAGCAATCACCGTGTGTCATCTTTTCTGTGTGGGGGTATTACAGCTGGATAGGATCTACATGCAGAACCTCATGCTCCGTGCTTCTCTTATTCCTTACTTCCAGACACCTTTCTTTCTAATCCCTTCCTCTGTGGTGGTAGAAACTATAAACTATTAAACTATGGCCAGTGCCACTGAAGTTACACGATTGTGCGGCTGTGGTAGTTTTTTTGAATAATTACGGATTTGCCGCATTTGCCACATAATCCATCTTTTGCTGCATAGTCTGTATATTGTACCAAAAAATATTTTGTTTCCAGCTTAAATGGTTCAAAAGTTACTAAACACGCAGCAAAGCCTTTTGCTGCGCACTGGAAGGCACTTTGCAAAGGTTGAATGGTTACCTTAATGTTGCTCGTTACTATGTTTGGGTTTAAAACTGGTATTAAAGAGGAGCAACCTATGCCCAGGCATGAAGAGTAAAAATTACCAAATAATGAAATAATACTGGCATAAAATGTTCTGCATTATACCTCAGAATTTGCCTCGTGCTCCACTTAATTTTATCAACCCTGCTAGACAATTTGTCTCTCCTCTGACACATATTTCAGTTACTCTGACCATAGTTGGCTGTATAATGCTCCTTCCTATAACAGACTCACTGCCACACTGGGGTGAGTCAAGCGGAAAATACGCCACAGCTGGTTCTAATGATATAATACACATAGGGGGTCCAATTGTGAAGAAAACCAACCCAGAAACTATACTACTCACAGGCCAAATAGATTCACACAAAGTACGTCTGATCTCAAACATGGAGGTAAAAGAAGAAAGTTGTCTGTTGGAAAATTGCTTTTCATAGGACAATAACTCTCACTCATCCAAAGAGGACGTGTTTCATCACTGGGTTGGTTCCCTCCTCACACCAGGGCTGCAAGGTACTGGTGTGGGCTACTAGTTTCCAATGGAGAGGAGAAGATGTGTTTTGGGTTCGATGAGCAATAAGTTCAAAGTGAGGGGCTGAGTGCAAACAAAAGGAAAAAGTGATATGGTTAAAACTACCTCCTGGTAGGTTGGGTTTCTGCTCTATTCTGGTGCCCCCAGTGATAGGATTAAAAAGCAGGAGAGGACAAGGGGTTTGGAAAGAATTCCCCCTTTACAAGGTCTGGTTCTCATGGTACACGTTCCTATTGGCTGTGCAGTCCCACACATGGATGGACTCCTCAGATCACATCCTATGGCAGGTTTCCATAAATGCCCATTTCTATGGGTTGCGCCTGCAACTACTGAGCATATACCAGGGCTGACTATTTGGATTCTTTCCTGACGCTCCTTCGTTAACTCTTTAAAGAGTTATCATCCATGGCTGATTCTGCAAATACCCTTTTCGAAAAGTGGATTTGGCATGGATGTGTGGACCCCTCAACACATATACTATGGTTAATTTGTAAATGTTGATTACTATGGATTGCTCCTCTGCGGCTCCAGAGCAGGCTCCGCAGGACACACAGTAGTTTTAGATTTTTTTAGCATAAGGGAAAGCTGGTACCTTAGGTTTTTTTTTATCAGAATTATTTATGTCTTATCTGTAATATTGTAAAAAAAAATTCATTGATATAATAAACGTTTTACCTACCAACCTACTGTAGTTAATAGAAGACAACCTCCAAAGGATAGCACCCTTTACCTCTGGACAGTTTTTGTTTGTTTCTCATATTGTGGGGTAAACTGTTTGCACATACCACTGCAAAGATGGTAGGCACCCCATGCACGTCCTTCACACACATTTATCTTACACCAATGCTTATGTGCAGCTATATTCCTGTTGCAACACGGTATGAATGTACAACCACAAAACCACTTCTCGTAACGGCAATGCTTTACTTACATAGTTTCTATCCACTCATACACTAGTATATCTTTTACTCTTTTTCTTTCAGTACACACCAACTGGCAGCAACAATACGTTAAAAGTACACAAAATCACTACTCGTATAGGTCACATGACCGGCACACGATACAGTCTAGGCACTCAAGGATTAGTACTCATGGTCTCTTTATGATAATTCCTGTCCACTTAAATAATGTATTCTTTGTAAAACTATATTAAAGATCTCAGAGTTTATATGGAATAAGGCCAAACAGCTAATATGTATACCGAAATTAACTCTTCGCTGGGAAGAGGAACGGATGTCACTACTAGATTTGAAATCGTATTATCTGACAGCTTTACTGGTTATGCATAACACGATACTA
Organism: Lissotriton vulgaris; assembly: GCF_964263255.1. Lineage (NCBI taxonomy): Eukaryota > Metazoa > Chordata > Amphibia > Caudata > Salamandridae > Lissotriton > Lissotriton vulgaris. The sequence continues at coordinate 1,543,801,335 of NC_141694.1, read as the reverse complement.
AATATATTGCAGGTGTCAGTAATCAACAATTTTTATACCGGAAAAATTCTGAATGAGTATCCACCATACTTCAGCTTTATTAAATCACAAGAGAGAAATCCCACATTGGTCAGATTTAAAACTAGAATAGCATTTAAGCAGGAGCAAAAATAGCTCTGGAGCCATCTTGTAATTCTACAGATTCACTCAGCGCTCCCATTTCAACTTCTTTGCCCTTCAGAGCTAAAGCAAACTGTAAGAAAATGGGAAAGAAATAAGTGAGGAAGAATATGAGATTGGTTTGGTTAAACACCAACAATACGATATTTTCATGGGGGCAGTTGAGCTTTCCTCAGGGCTTTAATATGCTGGAGTATTTTCAAATACAAAGTGTGCTGAAGAAATGTTACTTGCTTCAGGTAGAGTAATTACGGGAGAGAGTGAAGGTAATATATTATCATTAAAATAGAAAGAAAAAGCTTGGCCAATGCGTGAAATGGTTACTTATGAGCCACAGGAAGGCTGATGAAATGTTCCGTAGCACATTACCAGTCTACAAATGCAGTCTTACGATTTGTTGGGGGTATGAAGCAGTATATAAATACAACTACAGTTTAAAGTATCTATCAGTGTATTGGATGCCACAATAATCTAGCTTGCAAAGAACAAGTTCATCCACTTTCAAAGACAGACCCTGCAAATGCTCAACAGTGATTACCTACGAAAATACAACCGGGTATATGCAGAGAACGTTAATAAACTATATATGAAAGAGCCTGAACCAGACACACTCACCAGGACATGTGTACAACGCAGAACACCAAAATACTTTAGACTTCCCTCATTGAGAAAGTTTATGACATTTTAGAACAAGATGACTGGATAAGGAAATGACCAAGCAGAAAATATACATATCATGTACAGATGTGCAGAGTGTAATATGCTATTTATTACCATTGTTATGTGTGATTCGGGGGCCATGATACAAGAGAGGCGAAATCTCAACTGAGTCATGATGCCCTTCCTCTCCCTCAACAATGGTAAGAAACAGCATGTTAAACTCGGCACCTCTGCCAATATGGTTTATTCTATGGTATTTTTTCGTGTGTGCTCGTGTTAACTTTATTTACCAAAAACTAGAATGAAAGGAGCTAAATATGTGCTATATGGTAAAATCACATAGTAGTGACCTTCGAGTATTAGGAGAATTGTTTCCCTGTGTAAAATAATTGTTACATGCAATTTGTGATGCTGTAAAAAAAAATTCTCATGTCAATTTTGTGGTACAGAAGTTGCTCTACACAACATGTGCTACTGGGCTGCTTTATTTTTACTTTTATGATATAAATATTACCGAGTGGCAGTGGCAACTCTGTAATTATAGTTAGGATTAAGAGAGAGATTGGAATTTCTCTGATTTTTGCTGGCTAATAACTATTACAGTGTGATGAATCTTCAGGCAACTTTACAGACCTATTCTGTTTTCTACATTGACTGATAATGCAAAGCTTCAGTTAAGGGGGTGCAAAGAAAACAAGCATTGGAAATGCAAAAGGGCTCGCATTAGGAAAGTTTGAGCTATTGGTATTATAAATGAATTTTTTTTATTTATGCGTTATGTTTTAAAATAGATAAATTAATAGCTTTGTCATTTACAATGCCAATAGTTATAACTTTCCCAAATGTGACACCTATTGCATTTGTAATGCAACATGTTTTGTATTTACGTGAATTAGATGTATTGATATTACAAATAACAATGGCTTTTAATTTTTTTAAATAATTAATACTTAAATAATGTATTTAATTTGTAATGGCAATAGCTTAAACTTTTGTAAATAACTTTTGTCAAGATTATGTTCAGTGTTTTTTATTGTGACGAAAATCCAAGAACAGAAGTGAAATATTAATATCTTTTTGTGATTAGTGATAAAGCTTGAAACATTGAGAGAACAGATTTGAACTAGTGGTGCTGTGAGGGTGTCTGAGGGTGTCTGAGGGTGAGCGGGTGTCTGAGGGTGAGCGGGTGTCTGAGGGTGAGCGGGTGGGTGAGAGGGTGGGTGAGGGTCAGGGGTGCGAGGGTGGGTGAGGGTTTGTGCGAGGGTGCTGAGTGGTGCTGAGTGATAATGTGGTGGTGCTGAGTGATAATGTAGTGGTGCTGAGTGATAATGTGGTGGTGCTGAGTGATAATGTGGTGGTGCTGAGTGATAATGTGGTGGTGCTGAGTGATAATGTGGTGGTGCTAAGGGGGTGAGAGTGTGTGTGAGGGTGAGTGAGGGTGAGAGGGTGTGTGAGGGTGGGGGGTGTGAGGGTAAGGGTAAGGGATGGTTAGGGAGGGTTAGGGAGGGTGAGGGGGTGTGAGAGGGTGTGGGAGTGAGGGTATGTGAGGATGAGGGGGGGTGAGGTTGAGGGTATGTGAGGATGAGGGGGGGTGAGGTTGAGGGGAATTGAGGGTGAGGGGGTTTGAGGGTGAGGGTGTGTGAGAGTGGGGTGTGTGAGGGTGAGTGAGGGTGAGTGAGGGGGGGTGAGGGTGAGTGAGGGGGGTGAGGGTGAGTGAGGGGGGTGAGGGTGAGTGAGGGGGGTGAGGGTGGGTGAGGGTGGGTGAGAGTGAGGGGGTGAGGGTGGGTGAGAGTGAGGGGGGGTGAGAGTGAGGGGGGTGAGGGTGGGTGAGGGTGGGTGAGGGGGTGAGAGGGGGTGAGGTGGTGAGAGGGTGGGTGAGTGGGTGAGGGGGTAAGAGGGTGGGTGAGGGGTAAGAGGGTGGGTGAGGGGGTAAGAGGGTGGGTGAGGGGGTAAGAGGGTGGGTGGGTGGGTGAGGGGGTGAGGGGGTAAGAGGGTGGGTGAGGGGGTGAGAGGGTGTGTGAGAGTGTGTGAGGGTGAGGGTGTGTGAGGGTGAGGGTGTGTGAGGGTGAGAGGGTGTGTGAGGGTGAGGGTGAGGGTGCGTGAGGGTGAGGGTGTGTGAGGGTGAGGGTGTGTGAGGGTGAGAGGGTGTGTGAGGGTGAGAGGGTGTGTGAGTGAGGGTGGGTGAGGGTGAGCGGGTGTGAGGGGGTAAGTGAGGGTGAGAGGGTGGGTGGGGGTAAGTGCGGGTGAGAGGGTGGGTGGGGGTAAGTGAGGGTGAGAGGGTGGGTGGGGGTAAGTGAGGGTGAGAGGGTGGGTGGGGGTGAGGGTGAGAGGGTGGGAGAGGGTCAGGGGTGAGAGGGGGTGTGAGGGTGAGGGGGGTGAGAGGGGGTGTGAGGGTGAGTGAGGGTTGTGCACAGAGGAGACGAGTAGGGTGAAAAACGGAGCCATTGCTGGGACTTTTTTGGTAAAATACTTGATGAGAACCCAGGCCAGTATAATGCTGTCTTCTGCGTGCAAGTCTGTGAAGTCATGGTGTATTCTGCAGTGGTGCAAGTACGGTGAAAAAAGGAGACATTGCTGGGACTTTTCTGCTCGTTACTCCCCCCCCCCCCAAAAAAAACTCTCGGCATTGCTATGGCAGGGGGGGGGGGATGGCGGGGGAGCTGCAGCCTTTGAAGACTTCTGCCTAGCGCTTGTTGTGGTGAAGGTGGCCTTGAGGTAGCAGAGGTGACTGCTGGGTCTCACACCTGGATTCCAGGCACAGGCAGCAGATTCTCTGTTCGAGTTGTGCTGGGTGGAGCATGTGTGAAAGACGTGGGTGAAGCAGAAGACATGAAGTCCTGGAGAGAAACGGTTGATAGAAAACACACGTGCGACAGCGGCTCCCGCATGTGCAGAGGCGCAAATTGATTTTCGCTGCATTTGAAAAGAAAATAATGAGCTTTCCAGTCAAGTGAGGCGTGCTGGATATTTACTGTCTACAGTGTAGAAGGAAAGAGAGAAACACAGAAAGAAAATTACTATCATTTGAAAATATCTGAGACTGAAAGTAAAGGCTAAGCACTGCAATCTGCATGCCTATTGCCGGTGACCGCACATCTTCTACATAGTAGATGTATTGTTTGTTGTTGCTGCAGTTACACAATATCCAAGATGGGTGTGGTGTCGTTTCCTCATGTTTTCGGGTCAACCATTGCTGAAATGAAATAAATGGAGGTAGGGTCTTGAAGCCTATCTGTAAGCAACTGGTGAAGACCATTTCACAGTCAAAGTGAAACTAGCCATAAACACTGCCCTGGCTCAGCGGTAAAGAGATTGTGAAACATTTACCTCCTCCCTTATTGGATAACGAGTAGGAGGAGCCGGAGGAGTATGACAGCGCAATGAAAACCCTCAGTCCCAAATAGGAGAATAAAAAGAAAGAGGTTGCCGAATGGCATACGTTTCGGTGTTTGGCCCAATTACCGGTGTGTTTGTTGAAGGCTGTATAGTAACTTTGAGGTCTTTAACGGTCTCCTGCAGTTTCTGATCATTTCATGATGGATTGTCAAGAGAACAGTTTGTACATGAAGCTAATAATGTTAATATTTAGGAAAACTGTTTGGACTTGGAAAATTTCAGAAATTCCTTAACAAACTGAATTTGTCACAGGGCATCAACCACTCGGAAGTCAGCATAGTTGATCAAATTTTTGTACAGGAAGTTTGGTCTAGCAATGTTTCCTTAACTCGGGGGGGGGGGGGGGGGGGGGGGGAGAAGAAACGCGAGACACGGCATCAGAGCATAAAAGGAGACACGGCCGTGAAACTGAACCTACGCCGGCCGTGAATAATTAGGGGGTGAGAAATGCGCTGGGAGGGCTGCCTTTGGAGAAGTGTGGCTCAATGGTTAGAGCGGCAGACCCTGATGTCAAGGTCTAGCCCGGGACCAGGGTTTAATTCCCCGCCTCGGCGGGTCTTGGGCTCAAATTTCCACGGATCTGATAATTCTCGCCTCGGTGCCTATTCCAATCATGGAGTCACACTCTGCAACTCTGGGCAATAGCTTGCTTAATCTCCACAACGGTAAGGATGCCTGGCCTCCACCTTGGGGGTGCCCAGGAGTGAACGCCTCACAGGGCAAGCCAGGATGGGCTCCACAGCGGTATTCATACAAGCGCCTTGAGACCCTTGCGGGTGAGTAGTGCGCTATACAAGTATCAATTTACATTTGATGTGGCAATGCGAGGCAGGCAGGCGGCTGGTGGCATTGTGCACGCGCTTTTTAGGGCTTGCGCTTGCGCAATGACCTAAAAAGCGCACATGCACTCCATGGAATCGCCAGTGTTTAAACTCTGTTTAAGCCACTATAGAGGTTCGCCAGCTATGCACATGCCCATCAGCAGGCGAGCCCTAAAAAGGGGGGTTCCAAATCAAAACCATCAATACATTTTCCATAGACTTTTCAAACAGACGTACCGACAAAATGGCTGTATGGATTTATATTAAATGTGTTGATTATGGTGTGGAAAGGGTCCTTTTTTTTTAAAAAAAACGAATCTGAATCGGTTTAGCTGTTTAAAAAAAAATAAGGGACGAACACTTAGTGATATATTGGGAAGCAGTATACAGCAGTACCTTTGTGGCATACCACTGTACATAATAAAAGGGGGTGGTCTATGCACTCCTTATTTTAGATTCATTAGAAACTGATTTTAAATCTATCTTTCGATCAGTGTGCTGTGTCTGATTGAGTGTTCCTAAGCACTCTAGTGTAAATGAGGATGGGGGCTAGCTATTTCAATTGCCTGCTAGACTCAGGCATGCACAGCTATTGGTGATTTACAACTGTTAGAAGAAATTTAAACATTGAACTAAAAACTTAATTATCAAATATTTAAATTTATTTTGAAACAGTTTTTATATCAATCTTTTGTAGAAAACAATTTTACATAAACCAAACAACTTCACTTTGATTTTCAATACATATGAAAAATATATGTACAATTGATTACGGAAGTTTTCTTTCTTTTTAATTAATGCAGATGTTGATAGCCCAATGCATTTCGGGACTTTTCATTGTCCCTTCGCATCCATCACCTCAGTGAAAAAAGTGCACAACTTCACAGAATACACTTACTCTGAAAAAAACAATGGAGTTCTTGCTGCTTGCGTTTCGTTTTTTACATGTAGGTGGGGCGATATCGACAATATATCTCGGACAGTAAGTTGGCTTACTGAGCAAATTCTGTTAACGTTGTCTCATAAGTTTTAGGCATCAGCATGTTAATTTCATATGTCTTTTATTTGATCAGAACATTGAAGAATTGAATTACTGAGCAACATTACTGGAAGGTTGCTTCTTGGTTTTTTTCAGAGTAATTGTATTCTGTGAAGGAGTTGTGCACTTTTTTCACTGAGGTGATGGTTTCTATATATTCAGTTTTCACTATTTTGAGTTTTTATAATACAGCTGCTTTTCATATATTTCCACATATTGAACTGTGATATTTGACAATGAATGCGTATTTAGTAACAATGATGCATTGCTGAACTTATAGAATTCCCTATGTGCGAAGTAATTTTGTTTACGTTTGATTGTTTCTTTGAATTACAGTGTGTCCCTTGACGAAGGGACAGTGAAAAGTCCCGAAATGCATTGGGCTAGTTCTTAGTGCAATGTTGAAATTGCTTCTAACAGTTGTGAATCACCAATAGTTGTGCGTGCCTGAGTCTAGCAGGCAATTGTGCTAGCTAGCCCCCATCCTCATACCACGGTACATAGCAATGGTGAAACATAATAATATTGATTAATCAAAGCCCTTGGAAAATGAAAAGGCAACCATGTTGTTTAGACCACACTTGTTTTTGTTCTGTGTTTTAATGTTAAATATACCTTATTCTATTCAACACTGCACTTATATATAGCCCATGGCTACCTGGTCGCCTCCCAGCGCTGTCAGTGCGAGACGTCTATTCCAATACATCAGAGGGAGCTGTTCTGAAACAGCCAGGTTTTAAGGCACTTGTGGAACTTATGTTCCTGCGTGGCTGATCTCCGGGGGAGTGTGTCCCACAGATTAGCAACATTAAACCAAAAGGACCGTGCTCCCCGTCTAGATCTTCTAACAGAGGGCATTTAGCAAGGTAGGCACTAATAGAGTGAAGAGTTCACCCAGGGACATAAGAGGAAATCAGGGAATGGGTGATCAGGGGCCCGGTGTTCACAAAAGCCTGCTTTGCAATGCAGAGTACCTTGAACCTAATACATTCCGCTACCGGGAGCCAATAAAGAGATTTGAGACTATGGCGGGCGGAATGGTATTTAGGGACATTGTAGAGAATGCAAGTAGTTGCATTCTGCACTATTTGCAGTTTCCTTAGGGTCCTTTTGGGGGCCAATAGGCAGAGCGAATTACAGAAGTCCAGGCAAAGGAGTATGAGGGCCTGGACCAGTAGCCTTGTGGAGAATGGTGGAAGAAAATGAAGAGCAACCCAAGAATGCCAAAGCCCAATGCTGCACGTTTTGCTGCCTGAGCCTCCAGATTCAGGGAGGCATCCAGCCATATAACCAGTCTTTTTATGGCCGGTTTGCGAACAGGTGCAGGTCCCAGGCAGTTTGGCCAGTCCAAATTGTTAGGGGGATAGGAGTTATTGCCAAGAATCAGGAGCTTCATTTTGTTCCCATTCAGTTTCTAACAAAAGTTATTCATCCAGGAGGCAACTTCACAAAGTAGAGGCCTAGGGTGGCAGAATAAGGGTTGTAATTCTGCGTGAGAGAGAGCAGACCAATAAACTGTTATCTGCCTAGGTCACGACTGAAATCCTGAAGGATTAAATAACATCTGCCAATGGCCTCATATACAAGTTAAAAAGTGTAAGACTCAGCGAGGAGCCCTATGGAACACCGCATTTAAGCAGGAAGCAGACTGAGGTACAGCTACCCTCAAAGATCTGGAAGGATCTTTCCTCCGGAAAGGATTTAAGCCATTCCATTGAAGAGCGAGACCCGAAATTCCAGCACTATTAACTCGTGTAATGAGGATGTTGTAGTTAACAGTACCAAATGCTGCACTGAGATCGAGGAGGATGATAGCTACCATCGCTCCTCGATCCAGCCGCTCTTTACGGACCTCCACCCTTGCCAGAAGGTCAGTCTCAGTACCGTGGTGTAGACAGAATCCTGTTTGAGTATGATTAAGAATGCCATGGTTTTCTAGGAAGTCAAGTAGCGAGGAGATGACCTGCTACTCCAATAGCTTACTCATAGCAGAGAAATGGGTCTATAGTTTCCTAAGTCAAGAAGCTCTGAATTGGCTTTTTCAACAGAGCCATCACCATAGCCTGTTTCCATGTTTAAGGAACAATCCCTGTGCTCAATGAAAAATTACATAAATCTAACAGGGTGGGAAGAATATCCTCTGCCACCTTCCCTAGAATGAGGGGAGGGGCCGGGACCAGGCATGAGCCTCATTGTACTATGGCTAAGAGGTCCGGAAAGTGATCTAATCTGAAGGTGGGAAATGCAGTTAGAGAGCAGGGTTGAGTGCTGCTTGAGCCTCCACTCAGAGCTTTCTTGGGAGATTGAAATGCTGAATATATATCCTGTACTTTCTTCTGAAAGAATTCAGCGAGGTCATTACAGCTGGAAGGGGACGGACCTTTGGATGAGGGCTCTAATAATGTTTTTACCACCTGTAACATTTCCCAGGCAGAGTTAGAGACAAGCTTAATTCTTTCCTTATAATTTACTCGTTTTTGTAATGTATAAGAAGACATTAGGCAGTTTAACAATGTCTGTACATTCAGGGTAAAGTATTTCATTGATATATATATTTTTTAAACTTTAAAATGTACCATGGACTTTCTCGAAATTTTCTATAAAGTACTGCAGAAGTTATTTAAATCTTGTTACAGTGCTGTATTGAAATGAAGATAAAAGACATTTTAAAGGGACGCTGACACTGCCTAGTGCAAGTCTTCAAGTTTTTTCAAACTTAGCAGCGTTTACAGCAGACCACTTCCACTTTTGTGTCTGACAAATATATGAGAACATAAAATGTGTGTTCGATAAACAGTTATTAAAATGGAAGATGTCACAATCTTAACTTCCAATCTAACTCCAGTTAAGTGTTCTAAATCATTGTCGACACAAAAGGATAACCATAAAGTGGGAAGTGTCACAATTGCTACCAGAGGAAAGCAGAAGTAGTAACTGATCCCATTTCAAACCGCTTTCACCAATACATGTCAGTTCAACTCCTTTCAAACCTAACTAATTTTTAACACCTATTATCTCAGCATGGTATCTGGCACAACAAATTTAACCTTGACCAGCCAACCAAACCCTAACAATCTTCTACAAACACTGACATACAAAAGTAAGGAACACAGAGACAGACAAAGAGTTAGATGATTGGCTATTAGGAAACTACATCATAAAGTAATTTTGAAAGGAGGGCAATTATTGGCTTGAATACAATTTGGACTACTAATGTAGCACATTACTACCAAAAAACAAAATGAAGTAAGAAAGGAAGATAGTCTGCACCAATGTCATTTAATAAGTATTAGAAAAGCATTGTAAAAAACAAATTTCTTGTCACATGACAACGAAAACAAAAAGAAAACTAGAAAAGAAATACAATTAAGAGCTAAAGCACTATGTGATTGATCAAGAAAACAAAGTGATATGTAAACACATCCCAATACTTCTAAGTACCACCAACAACCATAGAAACTAACTTTTGGAAAGCACTACAGCTCGATTTCTTCTTTTAAGATCTAACTTAGAAATAGAAAATTAACCCACACAACCTCCATCTATATATTTCTACATAAAACAGGTACATTACTTAATGGATCTGTATGGATACATTAGGAAATCCTACTTATGAGGAGCACTACGATAATTCAGGTGACATTCAGGAGGCCTGGCATGGGTGATGACATTTGTAAAAATCTGTAGTCCTATATTCTTTCACATATATCAAATTACTTAGATAAACTAACAGTTAGACATGCATAACTTCTGAGTTTTTTTCACAATTCAATCGATAAGTTTTTCCCCAGTGTTTTACATGGACTCCTACCATATGATCATCTTGAACAGTAAACGTTCTGAATTATGACACAGAAGTGTTACAGAAATGGCAGTTCTCTGATTTTTTTTCTTCTAATTTTAATATCAATGCAATTAATGTAGGTAATATTAATTATTTTGAAAAAACGTACTCGTGAATTATCTTGGGTTTACATATCAGTCCCATCTCTATGTAGACATCGATCGTGTATGCTGAATACAGTTGGTTACGTCAAAACCAAGGCGACTGCATCTACTTGAGTTCTCTCACACCGGGTTTCAATCGTACTCCATGTTTAGCATATAAATAGATCGGCTTTGTGGCTTTGCTTGTCACTTTCCTTGAACACGGATGGCGGCGCCTGCATCTTAGAATCCCAGCTACATAGAAACATGCGTATGTAAGCTTTTTTGGTGGATACCGCCTTAGAGACTCTCATCCTCTAATATACCTTCTTATTGTATGCCAGCTGTTTAGAACCCCGTGCTACATAGGATGGCCTTCACATACAACGGCGGTCGCTAAACAACTATTAGAAGACATCCTCCATAACGCTGACTACTACTTTATTTAAGGTATAGGTCTTTGGAGCTCTTTACTCAAGACACATAGTGGTTGTACCATACAGTTACCAACATATATCGTTAACACTGGTATTCCTATTTATGTCACCCATATAGGCAATTATACCTATTATTCAAATACCGACCGGCGATGTAGCTGTCCTGACGCCGCGTTCCAACACGTCACAGCTGTTGAAATGATATCACGCTGGACGCTGTAAAATATATATTTTTTATTCATTGCAGGTATATATCTATGTATTTTTTCATCTAGCATAACGTGGCTGTACCGTTTTTCCAACCAATAAATACCGTGAAGATTGACATGTTCATTTATGTCATTTATATATAGGAAACCATCCCTATTAATCTAAAAATTGACTGGCGACGTAGCAGTCCAGACGCCGCGCTCCAACACGTCATAGCTGGTGCATTGATATTACGCAGTATGCCGTAACACACTATATTGGTAAATCATTTTTTTCATAGCCTATAGTGTAATTATTGAGGCACCAATGTCTAGCCCATAAATCAGTTGTTAACTAAGGTACTATTTATTCCTAGACACTTATTGGAGTCAGTCCATTATACACAAGGAGGAAGTCCTATCCTTCGACCATTAAAAGCCCGCACAGAATTGGGGCAATAACTGAGTAATTTACTGATTAGTTCTATCATTCTTTTTCCTGCTTTTTGAAGACCTGAAATGTTATAGTGATATGTCATCATTCTCTCTCTGTCTCTATACAGATAATTTGTATGAAACAATCAAGAATGATTATTTATCATATATACATTTAAAAAAAACCTTTTGTGATGGTATATGCGGGTGCATACCAACCTTACACTTGTCACAATTAAATCCACCCTGTACCAGAATATAAATCTTCCCCTCAAAGCATATAAAAGTAAGTAAAAACCTTGCATTTTTTAAAAAAATGCTTCAATAGCAATAGCTAGACAGCCGTATAGTAGGAATATGTAGAAATCTCCAGCGGGATTAACCTGCTAAGGCTTTTGTCCTTCTTTTTCGTTTTCTTCTATCTTTTTCTGTGTGTTCATTGTTATCTCTGTCGATGGAGCTCTAATTTTTGAGGCTCATGTAAATGAACTATTTCTCAGTATGTTCTAATAAGTCCATGTATATAAATAGAACTTATTTTTCCGCAAACATATAACAAAATGTTAATTAAAATTGAAATTCACATTGAATTATAATTGTAAAATTATGAATGTTTAGTCCTAAAAATCAGTATCAATTTAAAATGGACTATGAAACTCTCAGCTGCTTTTTGAACATATAGACTTATAACTATTGCCTTGCTGTTCAAAAAATGACCATGCCTTGAGGTGGAATATAAATGTATATGTAAATATTGTATAACAATAGTGTACACAACTGATTTTTTGATACAATTTTTATACTTTTTCCAGTGTTGTCCTTTTGCAAATGATGGTCTCCTGATGAAGGCAGTGGCCGAAACGCGCGTAGTGTTCCAACCCACCGCATTGCCAACTTCAATAGTCCCTTAACCAACTAGTCATTTGGTGTTGATTTCTGTTTTCTTTTGTATGTTTTTTCTATAATTATTGCTGACCAGATTCACTTGAAATGACATGAATTTTTGATATTAAGTATAATTGAATGAAGATAAAATAAGAAAATATAAATAAACAGAATATATTTTTATAAAATTTAGCTAGTTATTGTTTGTTTTTTCATGTTGTTATGTGCAGTGTATTGATACAGAAGTCCACCCTATAGGAAATGGTGTATAAGATATAAATTGTTTGCTACAATTTTCCTTTTTTTCAAATGTTTACTATACCCTACATGTAGCGAACGCATTATTGGTAGGGGTCAGAGTTATCTCTGAAAACACATAAAAAGGAAAACAATGATGGACGGACTGGGTTATGTTTAAATACAATCCGAGGGGCGTGGCCAAGATGGCGGGCTGAGAGGTCGCACTTGCCGAGAGCTCCCGGGCCCATGAAACCCTGCACCGCTCGTAACCTCTGATTCCCCCCCGGATCACGCGGTGATTGAGCCTGGAGACCCCGGTGGCGGTGCGGAGCGATCGTTGAGCCTTGATTGCCCCTTCGGAGGTGCGATTCAGACCGAAAACAGCTTGGGGCGGAGCCCGCTGGGCGGCCTGTGTGTGAGCCGGGAGCCGCGAGACCTCTGGGCCTGGGATCCTGACGGTGTGCCCTGCCGCCTGTGAATGGTCCGCTGAAGTAACTGTGCCGTGGTGTCGGAGTAGGAGTCGAAGGGGACTTCGCGAGCGGAGCGGAGCTGACCGAAGGTGGTTGATGAGAGCGGAGCTGTACGGAGGAGAAAGACGGAGGCGGAGCCGGCATCGAGTTGCCGCGCAGGTCCGGGGCTTGAGGGTGCTCGCCCCGTGAGGCCGCTACGGTCCGACACTGGTTGTGGAGGAGTGGTGTTGTGCCCCTAGGGCAGATATTCCCCCAGGATTGCTGGCCCCGGCGGCCCCTGCCCCGCGAGTTCGCCCTCCGGCTGTGTTTCTCGCCGCTGGACTTGAGACGAGGGTAGGCCTCACTCCTTGGGCGTTGGCCTATTGATAGTAACGGGCGGCCATTTTGTGGACTCCGGCCCGGCTGCTCGGCCCTGCTCGGGATCTCTGTGTGGCGGTGTTCCATGCCGGTGTGTAGCTGCTCTGGCCCTGTTGATCTCTTTTGCCGAGCGTCGTCCACCGACGCCCCCTGTGCAGCCAAGATGTCGAACGCTAGGGGACAAAGAAGGGGTGATCGGACTTTGCCGGACATGTTGGGGCGCGGTGCCCTGCGTAGCGGAGGGAATCAACCCACCACGACCTCCCCGGCCCGACCAGGGGCGCTGAAGGCGGAGAACCCCCGGTGACACGATCATTCCTCGAGTCGCTCTTCAGCTCCTTGCGGGAGGACTTTCAAACGTTGAAGCAAGAGGTGGCCGGGGAGGTCCGCGAGGTACGGAGAGAGGTGGACTCCCTGGGGGAGCGGGTCAACACCGTGGAGGAGGCTGGTCACTCCAGAGACGAGGAGATCACCCATCTGCAGCAGGAGGTCCTGCAGCTGCGGGAACAACAGATTGAGCTGCAGGCCCACGCCGAGGACCTCGAAAATCGATCCAGGCGGAATAACATCAGGGTCCGTGGCGTGCCGTCCGGCGAGGAGGGTGAGAACGTGACGGCATACTTGGAGGGCCTCTTCCGTGCAATTTTGGGGGAGTCGGAGAACTTTCAGGTCCGCATCGACAGGGCGCACCGGGAGGGTCGCCCCCGCAGAGCCACAGCACCCCCCCGGACATCCTGGCCTTCTTGCCGGACTTCCCTCTGAAGGAGCGGATCCTCCGCGAGGCGCGGAGACAGCAGCCTTTCCGATTCCGAGACCACCCAGTGGCCCTGTATAAGGATTTATCTACGGTCACGCTGCAGAAGAGAAAATCCTTCAAAATCGCCACGGACTTCCTCCGGGAGCAGGGGACGCAGTACTCTTGGGGACACCCTTTCCGCCTGATTTTTAGGTGGAACGGGACACTGCACCAGCTCCGGTCCCTCCAGGACGTTTGCGCGGTGTTGGGCCTCACTGCATCTGATACGGACACCCCGGCGCGCCGCCGCAGGCGCAGCACTCGAGACGGCTGGCAGCAGGCAGGGGGACGGCGCTCCCCAACGCCGGAGCGACCGGGATCGCCCACGATCCGGGCGGACATGGCGGCCGCCATCCAGGAGGCCTCCAGAGTGGCGGCGACTGGCGAAGTGGCCCTGACGGCCTGAACTTACTCCGGGGGGAGTCTGCACTAGCCTTTTCTTATTGCGGGTTCTGGGGGAGGGTGGGGAAGGATGGCGAGTGCAGGAGGTGGTGGCTGGACGTCCACTAGACTGACTTTCCACGGCCTTGTCCGATACGGACCGGACTGGGACAATGTCGTCTTTGCAAAGTTTGAGAAGCGGGGAGTGGGAACGGGAACGGCAAGGGGATGTTTTGAGTTTGGGGGCTGGTGAGAGGGTTGGTAGTTGGGGTGGTACGGATTCGAGCGTTTGGGGTTCCAAGGGGAGGGGGGGGGTTCTTCTAGTTGTGGGGTGTTGGGGTCTGGGGACTGTACTGTGCCATAGAGATATCCGTGGTTGCTGTGCGTTGAGGCTTCGTGAGAAGGCCTCTATGTTTGCTTGCTGGGCTTTGCCTATCTGTGTGTGCTCCAATGATTCCCCTCCTTGATGGCTCTTAAAGTGGTCACTCTAAATGTGAAAGGGTTGAATAATCCGGTTAAAAGGCGGGCGGTATTGTCTCTGTTGGAGAACTCCCAGGCCGATGTTTGCCTACTGCAAGAGACCCATCTGCTGGCTAAAGACTGTTCCAGAATGCGTACCCCCAAATTCCCTACGCAGCTTTTCTCCTCTAGCGCCTCTAAAACGTCAGGGGTGGCGCTCCTGTTCTCTAGGGGGTTCAGGGGGGAGATCTTACACAAAGTGGCGGAGCAGAAAGAGAGGCTTTTGGCATATAGGATCAGGGTGGGGGGCTTAGTACTGACTGTCAAACTCCTTAAGACCCATCTTTTTAACATAGCCTATTAAAGTTGTTTTGCTCTGCTGTTCAGCTCTTGACTTCTCTGTGGTTATGCTTCGCGCCAGGATACTCTTGAGTAGTTGTGCGCGCAATAAATATCCATATAACATATAACTGTCGGCTCTATCTACGGCCCCAATGACCACCAGGATCAATTTTTGCACAGGGCACTGGAAGATGTAGCGTCCACCTCTGATAGGCACATAGTGCTGGGGGAGATTTGAACCTAGTTTTCGACGCGGCTATGGACAGGTCTGTGCAGCGGCGCCACCAGTTGGGTGAGCTCTCAGGCTCAATTCGCACTCGACTTGAGGAGCTGGACTTGCATGACATGTGGCGCCACCTCCACCCCACTACCCGCGCGTACTCCTACTTTTCACATGCACACAAGTCCTATGCGCGACTGGACCATCTACTTGTGTCGGGTCCGATGCTCGCTTTAGCCTCGAGCGCTGATATGGGGGTCCTCTCTCTTTCCGACCACGCGCCGGTGGAGGGTACTTTCAATCTGCCCCCGGTGGCTCGGCCGAGAGGGGTTTGGCGGCTTCGGGACACGCTATTGCACAGACGGTCGACAGTGGACCAGATCCGCGCGGCCATTGTGGACTTCCAACGCGTGAACGATAATGACGATACCTCTCGCGCGACGCAGTGGGCAGCCCTGAAGGCTGTGCTCCGGGGCGAATTCATAGCTATCTCCTCGGCGGAGAACAAGGATCGACAGCTCAAGAGGGATGAGCTCACCCGGAAGGTGCGGGAGCTGGAGCAGGTTCATCATAGATCGGGGCCCCCAGGGTCTGGAGACAGCTGAAAGCTGCCAGGAAACTCTTGGCGGCCCTAGACATGGACCGGGCGGAGTACGCGATGCTTCGTCTGAAGCACAAGTATTACACCGGCGGCGATAGATGCGGGCGGCTCTTGGCCAACAAGCTTAGGGTGCAGCACCAACAGCACCGAGTGAAGGAGCTGGCTGACCCGACCGGAGGTTCTGTCACGGCAGATGAGCAAATAGCGGACGTCTTCCGTAGATTCTACGCAGACCTCTACACTGGTGAGGCCCCCCCCGCCCAAGCGGAGGCGGAATATCTAGAGTCGGTACCGCTCCCGTCGTTAACGCCTGATCAGGGTCAGTACCTGGAACGAGAAATCCGTATCGAGGAGGTGGTCACGGCGATATCCCGGCTCAAACCGGGCAAGGCCCCGGGACCGGATGGCTTTATCCCTTTGTTTTATAAAACCTTCTGTCAGGAGCTGGCGCCTTTGCTGACCCGCCTTTTCAACACCTTCGCGGAGCCGGGTGCTATTCCCCCCGAATTTCTTCAGGCCACGGTCTCAGTGATCCCGAAACCGGGCAAGGACAGGACCGCCTGTGGATCCTACCGTCCTATCTCGTTGCTGAACACGGACTTGAAAGTGTTCACCAGTATATTAGCAGCACGTCTGGCACTTCATCTCCCGGGCATGGTTGACTCGGATAAATCGGGCTTCGTGCCTGGCAGGCAAACAGTGGACAACACAAAGAGGGTGACTCATATTCTTGAGAAGGCCTCCAGGATCCCCGGGGAAAGGATGCTCCTCTCCATAGACGCGGAGAAGGCTTTTGACAGGGTGCACTGGCCCTACCTAGAGAAGGTCTTGGGCAAGTTCGGGATAGGCGAGAAGTTCCGTCATCTGATTTTCAACTGCTACCGGTCCCCGTCCGCGGTGGTCCGAGTGAACGGAGGTAGCTCCCGGCCCTTTGCCATAGAACGGGGTACGCGACAGGGGTGCCCACTATCTCCTTTGCTCTTTGCCCTTTACATGGAGCCGTTTGCTCAAAGGGTTCGGCAGAACCCCGACATCGTTGGAGTCAAGATGGGCGAATTTCATCATGCGATTAGCCTGTATGCAGATGACGTCATTCTGACGCTCGATGACCGCGGAGGTCACTGCCGGCTTGCATTGCAGAATTGGACCTCTTTGCCGAGGTGGCGGGCTTTAAGGTGAACCTCGGGAAATCAGCCGCCCTCGACATTTCGCTCGCTAGTGCCACCAGAGCGGAACTACAGAGACTTTACCCTCTGAGCTGGTCCAAGGACCGGATTCCGTATTTAGGGATCCTGTTGGCGCCCTCCCTCCCGGCGATGGTCACGGCCAATTATGCGGCTTTGAGCACGAAAATCAGAGAGGAACTAGGTCGGTGGGATAAGGGCACGTTGTCGTTGCTAGGTAGGGTGGCCGCAGTGAAGATGACCCTCCTGCCTCAGGTGCTATACCTGTTGAGGGCGTTGCCGCTCCAGCCCCCCACAGGGTGGCTCGCGGAGACCCAAGCGGCCATTGCACGGTTCGTGTGGCAGGGCCGTAGACCGCGGATCAAGAGGAGCATCGCGACGCTGGCGCCCGAATCTGGGGGGCTGGGGATACCGGACTTACGGAAATATTTCCAGGCCGCCCAACTCCGCTATCTGGTGGAATGGAGCCGGTGGGAGTCAGACAAACACTGGCTGTTCCAGGATCAAGCGGTGGCGGGCAGGACATTACAGGAGGTCCCATTCTTGAAGCGGGCTCATCGACCCCCTAACCTTTACGCATCTTTCGTGACGCGTGTCCCACTTCGGGCGTGGGACTCAGTGGCTGTTAGGAATGAGCTTACTACTTTTCCCTCTCCCTTTACGCCGCTCATTGGCAATCCGGACTTCGGTCCCGGCACGGAGCACGGTGCTTACGATCGCTGGCGGGCGGCCCGCTGCTGCACTTTGTATCATCTATACGGCCCCGAGGGGGTCGTCCCATTCCAGGACTTGCAGCGGGACTACGGCCTCCCAGAGGCGGAGCGTATGAGATATATGCAGGCGCGCCACTGGGCATTGCAACCCCAAGTGCGCGATACGGCAGATCGGGAGATCACGGTGTACGAGCGTTGGTTAATCACCCGCACATCGGACGCTAAACTGATCTCAGATCTGTATAAAATGTTGCAGCCCCCCCCCCATCCATATTCACAATCCCGGTCGGGAGCGATGGGAACGGGAGCTCGGACGAGTGTTGAGTCACACGGAATGGGACCATATCTCCTACCGCTCACGCCACTCGGCCTATCACACGGGGCTCACGGAGACCTTCACCAAAATCTCGACCTACTGGTACCGCACTCCGGAGAAGTTACATGAGATGGATAGGGCAATACCAGGGACATGCTGGCGCAACTGCGGCAATAATGGCACGCTTACACATATACTGTGGGAATGCCCCCTTTTGGCTTCTTACTGGGAGGAGGTCCTGGGTGAGGTGGACAAATGTTTTGAGATAGAGCTGCCGAGGTTCCCTGCCTATGTTTTACTGGGTTTACCGAATGGGTTGATGTATCCCCTCAGGTCTAGGAGGGGCAGACAGATTGCGATTGCTTTGGGGTCAGCGGTGCAAAACATTCTCATACACTGGCGCTCCACCACACTCCCCACTGTTGTCGGCTGGCTGCATAGATTGTGGCATGTCCTTGGCATGGAAAAGATGTCCTTAGTGGCCCTGGGGGATACTGATGCTTTTGAGGAACTGTGGGCGCCCTTCCATAGTCTGTTGTGTTCTGAGTTTCGGGAGATCACCTGTCCTAGATATCTTAGGTTGTTACGGCTGACGCCGCCACCGGATCCGCCTGTCTGATTGGTCGGGATTGGCATTGCATAGCGGGGATTACTGGAGGGTCGCTATGAGGGGAGAGCAGAAGGTTATGGCACAGTACAGGGGGTGGGTTGGGGTGTGGTAGTTTGGGGGGTTTTGATGGTTAAGTAGGTTTTTGGAGCGGGGATGATTCCCCACCCTTCCCCTTTCCCCCCCCCCCTTTCTTTCCCCCCTCCTCCTTCCTTTTTCTTCCTCTCCCCTCCCCCTATTCCTTTTTCCATCCCCCCCTTTCCCCCCCTCCCCCCGTTATTTGTTTGTGACCACAGGCGCACAAGCTGTGTTCCTGGGTCGAATGGTGCCTATTGAAGAGATGTAACTGCTTTGCTGTATCTACTGTATTGTACGCATTGAATGTGCGGCTCCTGTGGTTTATCTTTTTCTTGCCCTGTTGTTTCCTGTCTTACCCTGCTTCAATAAAATACTTTAAACCTAAATACAATCCGATATCACTGTAGTAGTCTATTAACTTACCATCTACTATGATGCCACCCTAAGGCAATATTTAACCTACCTTACACTTACCATGTAGCTCTATATTAGATAGTGTATTATTTCTGAAACCTGAATACAATATGGCTATTATTGGTAGAAGCCCTTCATCTTTCGAGACATTTGGTTAGTTCTGTAAATATCTTTTTATGTTTTAAGATTATTTTCTGGAAGTTTCTTTTTTTTTTTTTACAAATCCAACATAACCAATTAAACAATAGTTTAAAAAAGAAAAAGAAAAAGGAGGCTGCTGGTGAGAACACTGGTGAGCAATGATATGCTCATGATCGATGGTCATATCACTCTCTCCCACAACAATGATATATTGCTCAATTATCTCACAATTCTGTCTCAAAAGATGCATTGGCACTGCTGGACAGCTGGAGGGAGAGATGCACAGTGGCACAGACATTGCTGGAGAGATGCACCAGGTGTTTGTGGAAGTACTAATGAAGCCGAAGTAGTCAAAGGTGTTGCATTAACCAAAGAAGTGGCCCTGAAATGAATTGCCTGCAGATGTTTTCTAATTTCTGTGGTACTTATTTCCGTGGTACAGAAGGATTATTGATTGATGTTCCCATGGGAATTTACTTTGTTATATAGGTTTAAGTGATATTGATTAGGTTGTAGGCACCCCACTCACCTTAAGGGTTTTATATTGGAATCATCATGGGCTACAAAGGCTAATTAAGTTAGGCAACATGAGCAAAGTTACAAAGTATTAGGCCTTATGTTTCCAAGAAACATTGGTATGTGGGGAAACCAGACAATTTTCCGATATTTAATGAGTTTGTGCATGCTTACTCTCCAACCTCTCCATATAAGCCGGGACAAGCATCTGGGGGTATAGTGCGCCTGGCTTGGACTTACATTGCAATGGAGCTTCGTACCCTAGCTGCTAAACGCAAATGGATCAGAATTATCAAAGTGAAATTATTTTCAAATTCTGCACAGATGCAATCTATTGTTTTGGTTATTGTGTATGTTTCTGTCGGAAATTGGATTTATAACGATAAATCAGCTAGCCAAATTAGAGTAAGATCTATGTATAATACTGACGGATGCTTCACATAACCTTGTTATGCTGATGGATGATTTTAGTACCAAGCTATGCAAAAATATTAAATATGTGGGGAAAGAATGGCCTCAGATTATGTATACCTCATGCAGTATTTTATCATGCAGCAAAGTCAAGTTTTGATTGAAAATGTACTGAGATTTTACTTAATTTGGGGCTGGGTATGCGTGAATAGGAGATTTAAAATGGATATTCCAGCAAAAGAACCTTTAGATTTGGGAAACCAATTTGCCCCACTGATTAGGTATACATTCCCATAGGGCATTTTGACCTAGTATCAGATTTTAGGATATTACAATAGATTGGGAGGGATCACTTCCCTCTAAGCATGCATCGGAAACCCGAAAAAGGTATGGGCATCAGATCCCAGTTTGCACTTTTGGTGAAATTTTCCAGAAGAGGTGTAGCCCTACTTGGGGAGCAACAGTTTGAACTACTTGCCCAATTGCAAGTTTATATAGAAATTGATGGTTTAAAATTATTGGCAGGTAATTTTTGTAATTGGTATAAGGAATTGATGCTAAGAGTAGTTGACTGCCTGAATGATGAATATAGGAAGGCATACAGCGCAAACATCATAAAATCATACTAGAAAAAGAAAGGAACAACATGGTTTGATTCCAGATGCTATTAACAAGCATTTGCATAGCCATTAAGTCTCGCCTTTGGGACCTTATGAGTGTTAGCCATGCAGCACATAATCACCCACCAGGGAGATTTCTATAATGGAACTAGTACTCCTAAATTAAAGTAGTATCCTACTGGAGTGTCTATTTCCTGTTGGAAACCGCCTAAAAAGTAATACCAACAATAACCTACCCCCTACACAAATCCAATTGTGGGTGAGGGAGGCCTCTGTTCGGGAAGTCTGGCACACTACTCATATCATTAAAACCTTGTCACACCAAAATTGTGTATACCAAAACTGGGTATACCGATCATTCTACAACAGAGTATAGATGTGATGAGGGTTGTCTTAATAGTACATCGATAAAAAAGATTAATGAAACAATTACAGCATTGAGATTGACCAGGGCAACAGACCCTGATAGCTTGCCCTCTGTGACTATTAAGGTAAATAGTGACTGGTGGGCCTCACTATTTCATCAAATTTTTAGTTTAGTGGTAACCTCTGGAACCATGCTTGAAAGCTGGTTGGCGGCAGTTATCAAAACTGTATTTAAAAATGGGGAATCCCCTGCTTGTTCTCCTTTACAGTAATTCTACTTTGGGGGCCCTTCCTCCGGCCTGCCGCACAGTGATACAGATTTGGCGGAGTGCTTCAGACCCTGGGTTGGTGGGGCATGCTTATGCGTGAGACCCCCTCTGGCGGGGCACGTACCTGCGACCGGTTGCGACCCGGGTTTCGCAGATGGGATGATATTGGAATTTCAACTTTGGGCGATGTAATGCGCTGGCCCACACTTAAATCTTTCCAACGGCTGCAGGAGGAGCTCGACCTACACAAGTCTCAATTCCACAAATACCTTGAGCTTCGCCATGTCCTGTCTCCCCTGAACAAGGACCTGACGTCCTTGCCAGAATTCCATCCATTGGAGGGTAGGTTGTTGATGGGGGACCTCGGGGAACATAAAATTCGCCAACTCTATCAGACTTTGACCACCCATTCCAAGACAAACCTGCATCGGACCAGAGCGGTGTGGGAGGCAGACGTGCCGACCCTTTCGGATGACGATTGGTCAGAGGTCCTCGCTAGCCCCAGGGGTGCTGCGGTCTCATCCAGGTACCGCCTAATCTAGTTCAAGTACTTACATCGGGTGTTTTACACCCGCCTCAGACTCTGGAAGATGGGGGCTATTGCGTCCCCTACTTGCCTTAGATGCCACTCTGCTGACGGCACATTTCTGCACACTGTCTGGGAATGCACGGCCCTGCAACATTTTTGGTTGCGTGTGTTGTCCTGCCTGGGGCGGGTGCTGGGATGGGACCTTCCTGCTGACCCTCGACTGACTCTTCACCATAGCACGGACGACATTGGGGGGGGGGGGGGGGAACATCTACAAACGTCATCTGTTATTTTTGGGACTCACTTTGGCCAAGCGGGACATAGCGCAACAATGGAAGTCCTCCTCCCCCCCCCCCGGGTTATAGGCTTACCAAGGTGAGTTTAAAAGTGTTCTCCAAACTTGACTCAAGTATGTAGAGGAGCGCTTAGACATCTTGGATCTCATACCTATAGAACAAGGTGGCTTTCAAAAAGGCCATTTGACCATTGATCATAGTTCAAGTTTGCAGGAAATAAGCAAGAAATCGATTAACGGGATGGGTAAATTGTGATATACTGTAGGAGCAGTTGAAGAGCTTAAGAATCAATGTAAGAATAGTAAATATTCTGAAGGAAAGGGCAAAGGGCAATTGGGCAAGGATTTAATGAAATCATGAAGGCTTGTTGTCACATAAACTTTGGATTAAGAACGGTTTACGCCAGGGACGCGTATTGACACCCACCTGGTATGCCCTTCATATATCGGAGCTACGCCGCATTTTGGAAGCTTTGAAAGCATTATCTAACAAAATGGGAGGTCACCACATCCTCGAGCAGAATGGAAGGTCACTACATCCTCTGCTTGCTATATGCCAATGACTTTGTAATTCTGTGTCATGACCGGAGGCGAGGATTATGCTTTCAACTTTCTTTGCTTTTTATTACAGCAGCCATTTTGTCATTAAAAAAAAACATTTCCACATTAAAGAACCGATTAAAAAAAACTACCAGCCTCAAGTACACCTGGGGATGGATCAACCACAACAGCAATCAAATAACAATATTGGTCCCAAATGGTGTGAAATCAAGCACGTCCATGTTGCACACAGTCCTTCCTCTATATCGTGACCTTCTCTTTCTTCGCTACTCGCAGCCCAAATAAGTCATGTTTTTCATTTCTTCTCACACGTAATGTATTGTGCATTGTGTTTTATTAAGTAAATGTGACTTTCATATAATTTCATAGCACTTCTGCGCTTGTACTCCTGAGGCAGCGGTAACACATTTCATGCTCCTCCGTAGCTGCCTGTTTTGTGCGGTTCCGTGCCATGATGCAGTCCTCCGCCTGCGTGGTTATGCAATTTCCAGTGAGACGCTTGACCTGTGGTGCAGCTCTGTCAGTTTATCCTCAGTGAAACCCGAGTCGCACGCCGCGTAGTGATCGCCTGCCTGCAAGCCTCAGCCTGGAGAGTGACCTCTCACTGATTGGGAGGTCTGTACTGCCAGGAGTTTTAAGTTTGTGACTGCGGTTTAAGGTCTGTACTGTATTACCCCAGAACAACCCTTGGGGTCTGTATTTTCCAGTGACCGGAAGGGCATCACTTGGAACCCGCTACCGGGCTAGATCATTCTCCATTTAATAGTTGCACCTGGCCACTGTTTTCCCGGGCTCTGCCTAATAATCGGGTGGCCTGCGCCTCACACAAAACCTGCGCTGGGGTACCCAGTCCCTTATCTGCAGCCCTTTCACTCCCCACACTGATTCAAGCAGTGCTGTGAGACACTGCAAACACCGATACCAGTGAGTTACAGTTACTGAACACAGGTTTGTGCCCGCTTTACCGTCCCTACTGCAGTACTACGCCTGACCACTTCTCTTATGGGAGTCTTAGACAGCGGGCACATGGAGGAAAGTCCCTTGGCCTACTTACCTTGGGAGGACGATTCCTATGATGCGGTAGATGCATCCATCTAGAACGCTGTTGAGGAGACCATGGGGCCCATGGAGCAACGCACTGCATGAATAATTTGAGCGCGCATGTGATAAAATACCCCAAATGGCGTAGGAGACTCCTGGCCTCTCCATGGTACCCCCAGTCCAACCGACTCGGATGTTGCACCACCGAAGTGCCCCCGCCCCAACGGCGTAAAACACAATGCCTTTGCCGGTCTTAAACAGGGCCTCACGCCGCAAAACCTGCCCGCCCTGCCCCCTTCAGACTCAATAGGGATGCCAGAGCCTTAATTTCCCCTGTCCCCTAAACCCAAGATGACGATTTACTCTCTGATGATGAGGCTGGGTCTTCAAGACCGTGGGGTCCAACCCCAACCCCCCCCTCCACACACCCCCCCCCACTTCCGATCCCGATGTTGCAGTTTAGGGTCAAATATGCTGGACCCTGATGACATCTTCCACCCCAGTCTTCAGAATGGGTACCCGGGGAGAAAGTGGCACATTATATGTTAAACTGCCTCTGCAAACCTCTTGACAAAGAGGCATGTAGTTACCTGCGGGCAGAATGTCACCGCTCAACTTGACTCGCCAAGGTCGCTTTGACCCCAGACATTTCTCCCAAAATGGCCACATTTCTGGCCAAGTTTATAAAAATCCCAAGAAGGGCATAGATCAGTCCTAGAGGGTGTGCCAGGATAAGCTTCTGGATGCCATTGGTCCCTTAACATAAATATTGGACATGACAGAAGATGCCTAGTCTTCTGGTGCTCTGATCTCCCCAGAAGCACTCTCAGGATGGGAGAGGCAGATGATGATCTTCCTAGGTAACACCAACTGCGTGATGCCCACAGAGGTTCCAGCTCCGTTGCCAGCCCGCTGGTAATCACCATAACAGTGTAGATCCAACGCTGCTAAACGCAAAACTCAAGGTCGTATTGTTTGGTGGATGCGGAGGCGCACCAGTGGACTCCTGAAGACAACGCGCTGGGGTGCAAACAGCCGGTCGGCTTTCACACTGACATAAGATGGCGCCGGTCGGCCGAGACCGCCAAAACTGTCCGAGAGCCCAGGAATAGTGCCGCACCGGAGTGCTGAGGAGGCTCGAGGTGGTGGATGTGGCCGGGAGCAGTAAAAGAGGCGTTCCGGTGAGCAAGTGCAGTGAGAAGTGCTGCGGGAGACGCGACCACTGGAGGGCCCACCGGACACAAGGGAAAGCAGCCTCGAGGCGGTGAGCAAACTGTTGCGGCTCCTTGGGTCACGTCAGCTGTGGGCTCCCGCCAGCAAAGTGAAAGGGGGCAAGGAAAACAACCACCGGGAGGGGGAGGGTAAGCTCCTGTCTCGGCTTGCCAGACTTAAAAATGGCGGCCGGAACCCCTCTAACGAGAGATCACGCAGGTGGCACCCCCGCAGCAGGGGGAGGGGGGTGGGGGAGACTGGAGAGAGTCATTGAGGCACTTGACAGGGCTTAAGATGAGGAACAGATGGCCCAGACACAGTGAGACACAAACACCCAGCACATGCCTGACCTTAAGATGGCCGCCATGAGTCATCTCGAGGAGACCCACCATTTCAGGGGCTAAGAAGAACCTGGGCACATATCAGGGACAACTGTCTATGAAAGCGTCCGTTCCCTGCAGCACAAAGAGGGACACCCAGAGATAAGAGGGGCCTGGAACTACTTGGCGGTGGGCAGCGTTCGCATCTATGCCACCTCAAAAAGCAGTGACATGGGTGTCAAACTACGTCGGCTGATTTTAACTCCTAGGTCAGAATCCCTTGCCTGACCCCAAGATGCCAGCTACAGTGGTCCCTACCACGTCGTGCTACTACTCTGAGAAAAAAAAGGACATCGCCAGACCTTGAACAAACCCCCATCCGGCCTACCTATCAGGATACGAAATCTGTGAACCTACCTCTGACCGTGGAGACCTAGCTTTTTGACCGATGCCCGGAGCTACTGGATAGCTAAAAAGGAGATGGGCTGTGGACTACCCCTTCAGCCATCACCCACCCAGCCGGTCTTTGGGCAGAACTTACTTCGTCTCTCCGCTGTATTCTACCTCCTACCCCTTTACTCCACCTCCTTTCTCCTTTACGCTCCATTTATCCCTCCTCTTTGCTCTTTAATTGTTTTCCCGTTGAGACCTAGCTGCTTGGCTGATGCCCGGTGGAACTACCTGATAGCTAAAGAGGAGCTGGGCTGTGGACTTCCCCCTTGGCTGTCACCTACCCGGCCAGACTTTGGGCAGACTCTCCTTCGTCTCTCTATCCTGTCTCCCTCCTACCCCTTTACCCCACCCCTTACCCTTGTAAGCTCCATTTATTTTGTCTTCTATGCTTTTGAAATGGTTTTCTAGTAACTGATGTAATTTTGGGGTACCTTATGTAAAGCGTTCTGATACCTCCGGGTCTTGCCAGCGCTATATAAAACTCAAATAAATAAATAAATAAAAAAGTGGTGATGCACTTTGTTGATCAAGGTCGACTTCAAGCTCGGGGACCTCACGTCCTCGGAAGCAGGAGCAGTGGCCCAAGGGATGCTCTTTGGGGAATCCTTCATTAAGGAACTGAGTAAATTTGTTAACACCTTTACCTCACTAGACTAAGCGCAGTCGTCCATCAAGTGGGTTTTGCCCACCTGCGTTTGCCAAGGGGCCGCTCGCCTGCCGAGGTGCTACCCACTCTTTCTCCTGAGGGCAATGTTCCATGTGAGGCTCCTACCAGGACCAGCGCTTCACCAACTTCTACCCCAACAATGGTCAATATTTTGGAGTCAGAGACTTCAAGAGACAATCCAACAACCCCAATTCCGTTGTGTTAGTCCTCTTTCCCTGGTGCATGTCGGGGGTAAACTAGCATTCTTTCTCCATGCGTGGAGAACCATCACTTCGGACACTTGGGTTTTGTACACAATGCAGGGTTTCCAGATAGAATTCTATGGGAAGCTGTTCAACCTACTGGCCCAAGACAGATTCATTTTTCCACTCAGGAGGCTGTGGTTATAGACGCAGAGATTCATTCTTTTTTGACGAAGGACACTTTCATCCAACGACCATCCACCCTCACAGGTTTATCATCAATGTTATTCTATTGAACAAAGGCATTGGAGCCAACAGCCTGCCATCAATTTGTGAGAATTCAACGAATAGCTGGTGTAATGCCATTTCAAAATGGAGGGCATTAACCTTCTGTGGGACGTGTTGCACCAGTTAGATTGATTGGTCCACGTGGCCCACATGGACGCTTATCTGCCGATTCCAATCTTTCCACCTCACCAGCAGTTCCTCAAGTTTCTTTGGCACCACAAGGAGTTTCAGTTTTCCAGCCTACCATT
This sequence comes from Lissotriton vulgaris, assembly GCF_964263255.1. Lineage (NCBI taxonomy): Eukaryota > Metazoa > Chordata > Amphibia > Caudata > Salamandridae > Lissotriton > Lissotriton vulgaris. The sequence continues at coordinate 1,543,774,091 of NC_141694.1, read as the reverse complement.
CGGGCTCCCATTGGTGCTTTATCAAGATTCGCAGACCAGTGGTCAAACACCTTCGGGCGCAGGGGATGCACCACATTATCAACTCTGAGGACAGGCTATTTATGGCCCAGTGTCACTGGCAGCTCTCAAGACAACTTCAAACATCGGTAGACCTTCTAGAGAGCCTGGGTTTCATGATAAACGAGAAAAATCTCCCCCCCCGCCTCCCCCCTCCCTGGGTACATCCCAAAAAGCAACTTTTTGGGTTTTGTCGACTCTACCACATCCTCTCGTGGTCTTCTGTCTCAGAAAATAACAAAAATCAAGCAGGAGCTAAGGAGAACCCTGGCGAGGCATCACATTTCATTGCCCGCCTGGTGGGGATCCTTTCCTCATCCATCCAAGTCCTCCTCCCCACTACTGGACCCTTTAGTGATTCAAAGCCTTTCATCTTCGAAAGGGACTCCAGTACTCCCAGACGGTGGCCCTTTCAGACGAAGTGAGGGAGGAAATCTCTTGGTGGCTTTCACACATGGAAGCATGGAATGGAGTGTGATCTTCGGGTCAGCTCAGGACCTAGTCAAAGTCAGATGCCAGCAGGACAGTGAATTTTCCATAGGGTGTTCTTGGTCTCAAGAACAGACTTTGTATATCAGTTACTTAGAGCTCCTGGTCGGCTCCTTTTGCGATCCGATGCTGGACAAGAGACAGGATTCAGTGGTGTGTTCTCCTCAAGATGGATAATGTCTCAGAAGTCCGATACATCAATCATCTGGCGGGCACGCAATCCAAAATGCTTTCCGACATGGCAACCAATTTTTGGCAATACTGCCTGGAACATCAGGTCTTGGTAACCAAGATATATCTTCTGGGCTGGAAGAACCAAGTGGCGGAGTGGCACTCCTGGCACTTTCAGTATTCCAGCTTGAGGAAGCTCCATTCAGAGGTCATTGCCGAACACCAAAAACAGTGGGGCCCCTTTTTGGTGGACCTATTTGCCTCTCAGCTGGACAACCAGCTATCCCAGTTCTTCAGTTGGAGGCTGGAAGCGCTAGCGTGGCAGAAGGATACCTTTCTTCAGGATTGGACTCCAGAGAAGGGCAACGCATTCCCCCTTTTTGGGATGATCACCCGTGCCTCAGCCAAGATTAGGGGGCTGGGTCTGATCACTTCGATGTAGAGATTTCAAGTATGGTTTCCTATTCTTCTGGAACTTTCTGGGATTCTCCAATCCAACTCCCTCTGTTTCTACATCATCTTCTCAGTTCGGATCAGCTCCAGCACAGTCTAGTATTGGAGGATCTCCATTACTGAACCTGACCCTTTGCATGCTGGGCCTAGGCTGCTACTAATCCAAAACTGAATGCCAATACTGCCAAGTGATTTCAATGCACTTATTTAGTACCAAGCATATGGACAAGACTATATGCAGGAAGGAATTTATCTCTCAGAATTAATCAGTTCAAATCTGCATTTTATTTGCACAATTCTTCTTTTATGTATTTTTCAAAACATTCGACAGATTTGTTCAATTCTCTTATGGTTTCCACGTGGAAACCATAAGAGAATTGAACAAATCTGTCGATCAAAGTGATTCATATCAAAAAATGCATATCTATGGTTTCTCTCTCATATATTGTATATAATTGTACAAAAAGTGTATTGTCTTTTATAGTGTTAGTAGTTTGAATGAGTTCACAGTATGATTGCAATGTCTTTTTGATATGAATGGTGTATATAGGTGAGTTGTGACATGATTATCTTTTGTATTGTTTATTTGTAATGTGCTTCAAAAAGTATCTTTGAAATGAAAAAATGTTTTGAAAAATACAAAAAAGAAGAATTGTGCAAATAAAATGCAGATTTGAACTGATTAATTCTGAGAGATAAATTCCTTCCTGCATATAGTCTTGTCCATATGCTTGGTACTAAATAAGTGCATTGAAATCACTTGGCAGTATTGGCATTCAGTTTTGGATTAGTAGTTAAGGCAGGGTTTGGCCTTACTGTCTGGAAACCCATACCCAGTTTTGGTTTATCTATTGGGCCTGGGCTGCTGGCATAGAGCTGGGGAGGGGTTGGACTGGATCCCAAAATGCCCTGGAGGATTACAGGGGACTGAGGTGGGTCCAGGGTCTTTCGAGACAGGCTGAGGATATCTTACCTAGGGTCTGGGCTGATAGCACCATCAAGCGGTACAAGCCAGCTTGGACTAGATGGACATGTTGGTGTCTTCAACAGTTGGTTGTAGATGCAGTTTAGGTTCCCAATTTTCTGGCTAGTCTGGTGACCGAGGGCTTGGCCTATTGTTCTATCAACACTGGTCACTCCGCCATATTGGCGGGCCACGTTCCGGTGGAGGGCTGTCCAGTGTGGACACCCTTTCATGCGCCGTCTCCTTAGAGGAATCAGTCTGCCTTTTCTACAAGCACCTCAATATTCAGTACTCTGGGACATCAACCAAGTCCTGAAAATATTTTTGTCGTGGCAACCAATAGGTTTTAGTCATGTAAGGAACTTTCAGCGAAGTTGGCAATGCTGTTATGCCTGGTATCCTGCAGGCAAGTCTCTGATGTTCGAGCCCTAGATATAACTGGCAGGATTCCCCCCCCTTCCTCCTTCGCTTACCATTAGTATATGGCCAAAGTCAAGCTCCAGGACTATTTCATACCCAGCTTTACAAGATTCTCCTAAGTTATTTGTGATGCCATGTCTCAAAGTGTATGGGAAAATGTCTGAGGAGTTCAGAGCTCCCAATGAGACAACTCCTATTGCACTGCGTAAGCCATATAGGGTGGTGTCCCACTACTGCACAATGGATGTTTTGGTTGAGGCAGGAAATCTGCATCGATCTTTAAGTTGTTTTAGCCCACTCTGCGAGAGGGGGTATGGCTTTTAGGGCTTTTACCCTTGGGGCACGCCTAGGTCCTCGTACTCTATCTTTAAGAGGTTTTATTTCAAGCCAGAGCTAGATAAAGCTCATTTGGTGGTGAACAAGCTTTGAACCAGCATAATCCCTGGCTCCGGTCCACACTTGGAAAGAAAATTGTTCTTAACGTGTAGGATAGTTTCAATTCCATTAAGGACATGGAGGCGAGGATTATCCAACCCGTACGTTTTTTTCTCTCTGAGGAACTCACCCTACAGAGTAAGTAATATTTTTTGAATTTTTTTATTTAGATCCGAATAAGGTCATGAGGTTGTCATGTTGCTCTTTGGAAATATATTTTGGTGATACAGTTCCCTCTAATGGAGAGACATTCTGGTAATTCTTTGTTCATAGGATGGGAAGGTACGAAAAAGGATCCGTGAGAACAGTACAGCGGCTTGGGATGAAATAGTAAGTCTCAACAGAGGAAGGACTATGTGCAACATAAACAATCCAGAATGGACACCATTTGGGACCTTTATTGTTATTGGATTTGCTGTTGTGTTTGATACATTCCTAGGGGTACTTTGGTCTGGTAGTTTTTTTTATTCACTTTTTAAATGTGAAAATGGCTGCTGTAATAAAAAGTGAAGGAAGTTGAAATCATAATCCTCGCCTCCTATCCTTAATAGAATTGAAACTTTCATACACATTAGTTTGGAGCAATTCTCATTATAGATGTTACTTCAATATACTGTGATTAAAACAAGATTGGTAATTAATATGAAGAAAACCAAGACGGTGTTCAGCTACCAAAAGGGCAAACATCAATGGTTTATTAAAGGGGCAGGGGTAGAGTAATTTACCTCCTACAGATATCTTGGAATCCTTTTTGTTCAAACTTAGATTGGAAATCCACAGCACAGTCCTACAGATACGTAATTTCAACAGTCTCCATTAGTTATGTTATGACCCACGTTTTAAAAGCCTTTAAGGCAAGGCAATGGTGCAAACAAAACTTCCTTATGATAGAGAGGTTTTCTGCATGAGTGGATTTTCTGATTGGAAATACGGTGGAAGGACACTATCTTAAAAGACTTATGTCTTCCTCAATCATCCATGGTACAAGCAATTCGAATCAAACTTAAACTTTTTCTTTGACAGAGTTGACAACATCTCTCACTTTTGTACAAATTAGTTTTTAAATAGTGATCGGTTATGGGCTGTGAGGGTTAAAAAACGTTTAAAGTCATTTTATATTTCACTTTCTTTACACTCCCCCACTACAGGATTGCCCTAAAAAATGACACGGATAGACTTAAATATGAAAATGGAGATTTTATCTAGAGAAGATAATAGGTATTTAGGTAAGAAACCCTCAGTAACCCACTTATTGGAATCCTGTTGTAATGAGGATGTGCATCAGTACAATACAGGCTTACCGGATCCTGGCTTTTAAAATATTATATTGAAGTATATACTGGGCATTAACCCTTCATAATATGATATGAAATTACCCAACGCGATTCTGAGTTGGTGGTTTCTTAACTGTGGTTTAAATATGAAATGTACTAGGCAGCATATTTTATTTGATTGTTGGTTTTCTGTCGGATAAAGGCACAGACTCCAAAAGCCCCTTTTAATTAAATAGGATATTGAAACATTATGTAGCTCTTTGGTTTTTATGTGCTATGCGTTCTTTGGATGTAATAACTGAAGTTGGAATTTTTTTATAAGCAGTTAGGAAGGAAAATTGAGGGGAATAAACATACCTACTATTTTATTTTAGTATATGTTGTTTTTTAATTCATTGTTTAACACACGCATTTTGTACCTTTTTAATGTTGTTACATAGGCCTGTGGTTAAGAAATAGTTTACTGGACTGTACTCCGAACAAACTTAACATTTTTACTACTACGACATAGGTTGCATGTAACAAGTTTAGAATTAACTTTTTACCCGCCAGGTGGCAAAGAAATAAATTCCCACAAAGTGGAGTCTTTCAATTTCTTTCTCTGCTCAACAGTATAGTATCAGTCATTGCAATAGTGCACATTTTTGAAGGTGGCTTTGGAACAAAAGATTTGCCCTTTTCTAAAGGGCACATCCTTCTCCTTTGAAGATATCTAATTAAATTAGGATAAAAGGTATACACGTCCTGTTTCCTACAATTGTCAGAGTTCTAAGCCAATTAAATGCTTTTTTAGAAAAGTGAAAGTACTGTAGTAGTATCTCGATAGTGCTGCATCACTACTGCGGTGCCCACATAATTCACAAATACAACCTACAATTACAATATCCACACAATATCTACACAAATAGTATTTAAAAACAAAACTAGCCATGAAACCCTGAATCCATATTTTAAATCAAGAATAATTCTTTGATTTAAATGTTATTTCAACATTAGACTGGGTAAGAGTGGTCTGCTTAATTCAGACACTCTGTTCATCACCACCTCCTTTTCTGACTCGTTTTTGGCCACTATAGGTGTGGCAGGGTATACTCAGACATGAGTCCCTTTCTCACTGCACCATCAGGATTCAAGCAAGCCGGGCCGAAGACGGCTGAAATGCCAGAAACCGGTCCCCGGTAGCTTGTCTCCTTTCTGGTGAAGAATTGGCTTGGTAGTTTAGTCTGCCCTGTTCCCATGATGCACTGGGCCAGGGACAGACTGATTTGCATATAGCCAGGTTCTGAGCTGGGATGGTGCAGTGAGATAAATACCGGTGATGGATCAAGCCCTGATCTTTGGACTGGGTAAGAGTGGTCTGCTTAATTCAGACACTCTGTTCATCACCACCTCCATTTCTGAATCCTTTTCTAAAGGGCACATCCTTCTCCTTTGAAGATATCTAATTAAATTAGGATAAAAGGTATACACGTCCTGTTTCCTACAATTGTCAGAGTTCTAAGCCAATTAAATGCTTTTTTAGAAAAGTGAAAGTACTGTAGTAGTATCTCGATAGTGCTGCATCACTACTGCGGTGCCCACATAATTCACAAATACAACCTACAATTACAATATCCACACAATATCTACACAAATAGTATTTAAAAACAAAACTAGCCATGAAACCCTGAATCCATATTTTAAATCAAGAATAATTCTTTGATTTAAATGATATTTCAACATTTTACAGTGGTTCTATTGAGAAACTACTATTGAAAGCAAAACAATCACAAAAATGATGCAGACGTTTATATTGAACTTATACCAGTCGTAAAAATACATCGGAACCAAAAGAAAAGTTAAAATAATACCATAATAAACAACTTTATATGATTGAAAACAAATTAAAAGAACATACAAAAATATCAAAGGTTTAAGATTAGTTCTAGTTAGGAAAACATTATTTCTATACAAAACCAACTTAAAATATACAAACCTTCGAAATTCAAACGTTATAAGTATAACTTAAAGTTATAATTTACGCCCCGCCCAAAACTTACTATAAATCATGCACCTACGTAGAGAGTGTTTCCAACTCGCTAGCCAGACTAAATTAACTGTAACTCGGCCCTGTACCATGCACACTCTAATCATAAAGTGTATCATTTCAGATGTCGTGGTGGTGTTGTGAATGCTATGATTTCACATAGAAAAAGTGATATAATATTTTAGGATATAGGGTATAATCAGTTCACGGGCAAGGCGTGGGTTATAGTTAATTTAGTCCGATTGTGAATCATGTTATAAAAAAGGTGGAAGCCAAAAGGTGCTGCTGGAAGGCCAAACAAAATGAGCATACATTTCGGCAACACATTTAGAATTAATGGACAGCTTTAAACACCCCCTAAAACTGACCTGAAGGTCCAGTTGTAGTCGTCAGAGAGCCGCTCCATTAGGTCAAACTGAGGTCCCGGCACACTGCATATAGGGCGGTTCCAATTGTCACGTACTCTCATATACAGATTTCTTGTGTAAAAGTTCTCAAAGTCTTGATAAAGTGGCACGAAGTCCTGATTTAAAAACATGAAAAACAAATTCTGTCTCAGAGTTCTGTGTTGAGAACTTCTATCACATGTGATGTTTTTGATGAGATAAACAGTGCGGCACCCATTAGAATTTCAGCAGAGGAAGATGAAAGTTTTAAATTTAAATCCCTCCAAAGAGCAAATGGGGAAAATGTTTGTTAACCACCTATCAAAGTCACTATGTGAGCAGGTTGACACAAGGTCGTCTAATATGTACGCCTGCATGAAGGTGGATATATATAATGGTATGTTACAACCTGGTTTAAATATTTATGGGCGGGGAGGGGTGTTGCCAAGATGGCAATCGAGGCAGATGTCTCTGCCTGAGCTCCTTTCAGGCCTGGCATAATCCATCAACATCCTGGGTCCACTGGACCATCCTGCTGCCTGAAGGGGTGACTCGTCGTCCCACCCACCGAACCTCCTGGCAATAAGAAAACATACCTGTAACTTCAGTTATCCAGTATTGGTATCTTTCATAGATTCACATGCTTCGAATCATCCCAACCGACGAGGTGGGAGTCTCGCGGTACAATAAAACATATACTTTACAGTCATATCAACATCACATTATAGGCTACAGTAGATAGCAAGTCACTACATTAGCCTATCTTAGTCCTTTTGTAAAAAGAACCAAACTTGGAAACCAACCAATCAGGCAGCAGCACCCTCTTAGAACCTTCACCACAGAGGGGCAAACCCTCAGATTTTTGTAGCACAAGTGACAGTTAGTATGCCATAATGATAAGGTAAGCCTCTCCGGGGAGGAGGATGGGACGCATGTGAATCTATTAAAGATAACAATACTGGATAACTGAAGTAACAGATAAGTAACTTGCTTTCTTATCCAGTATTGGGGAATCTTTCATAGATTCACATGCTTCGAATCAGAGTAGCTAGCAGTAAATAATACATAGATGCATAGAGGGTGGTGGATATCATAAGAAGAATCCAAAATACACCACATCAAGCAGGCATATCTGTACTGAAATAACTAGTAAGCCATACATATACCCAACTTTTGGTTAAGATTAATAAAGAGTTGTACAATAGCAGAAACAATATATTCCCATTACAAGGCTTACCTTATCTAAAAAGGTTTCGTAGTACTGCTTGTCCAACTGCTGACTCAGCCTCTGTGTCAAGATCCAGGCAATAATGCAGAGTGAAAGTGTGCACACTTTTCCAGGTTGCAGCACAGTAAATCTTATCCAAAGACACACCAGCAAACAGTGCTGTAGATGAGGACACTGCCCTGGTAGAATGAGCTTTAGGCTTATTTGACAACGGATGGCAAGCCTTGGAATGACAGAAATGAATAGTGGATGCAATCCACCTTGAGATAGTAGCTTTTGACACTGCTGATCCTGGCTTGTTACCACCATAAGAAGGAAATAATTGGTCAGATTTTCTGATGGATACAGTTCGAGATATGCAGAACTTCAAGCATCTTTTGACATCCAAAGAATGTAAAGACTTTTCCGCCGAAGGAGACGGATTAGGAAAGAAAGTCCGCAATACCACAGGTTTGTTGAGATGAAATGAAGTAGGAACCTCAGGTATGAACGTGGGATAAGTCCTTAAAAGAACATAATCATTGGCAAATTTCAAATATGATTGTCTTGTAGTTAACGCTTGTATTTCACTCACTCGTCGGGAAGAAGTGAGTGCCAAGAGAAGAGTTGTCTTCCACAAGAGATATTTTAAATCCTCGCTCAGCCCCACCCTCAACGTCTACATGAGCCCCCTCGCAGCTATCGCACGCCGACACAACCTTAAGATAATCTCCTACGCTGACGACACCCAGCTGATCCTCTCCCTCACCAACGACCCCGCCACCACCAGAGCCAGCCTCCAGGAAGGAATGAAAGACGTCGCAGAATGGATGAAACTCAGCCGTCTGAAGCTGGACTCAGAAGACGTAAGTCCTCATCCTGGGACCATCCCCCTCGACCTGGGACGACTCCTGGTGGCCCCCTGCTCTGGGCACCGCCCCCAAGCCCACGGACCATGCACGCAACCTAGAGTTCATCCTGGACTCCTCCCTCACGATGACCAAGCAAGTCAACGCCGTCTCGTCATCATGTTTTAAAACCCTGCGCATGCTCCGAAAGATCTTCCGGTGGATCCCCACCGAAACCAGGAAGACGGTCACCCAGACCCTCGTCACCAGCCGACTGGACTACGGGAACACCCTCTACGCTGGAACCACAGCCAAACTACAGAAAAGACTCCAGCGCATACAGAACGCTTCTGCACGACTCATCCTTGACATCCCCCGTCACAGCCACATCTCTGCCCATCTGAAAGACCTGCACTGGCTCCCTGTCAGCAAGAGGATCACGTTCAGACTCCTCACCCACGCACACAAGGCTCTCCATCACAAGGGCCCCAAATACCTCAACATCCGCCTCACATTCTACACACCCACCCGCCAGCTCCGTTCCGCCAGCCTAGCCCTTGCCACCGTCCCACGTTTCCGCAGAACCACCGCCGGAGGAAGATCCTTCTCCTACCTGGCGGCCAAGACATGGAACTCACTCCCCACCTACCTACGGCTGACCCAGGACCAACTCTCCTTCAGGAAACAACTCAAGACCTGGCTATTCAAGCGGTAGTGCCCCCCCCCCCCTTCCCCCCCTCCTCCCAGCGCCTTGAGACCCTAATGGGTGAGTAGGGCGCTCTACAAATATGTTTGATTTGATTTGAATCGGCATTATGAATGGATTCAAATGGATGTTTCATCAGTTGCTGTAGCACCAGATTCATTCTCCATTCTGGAGGAGGAGCTCGAATAGGTGGAAAAGATCTAAAAAGGCCCTTCAGGAACTGCTTAAGGAGACGATTGGAACAAAGTGATGGCGCTCTTGAAGATAGTCTGTATGTAGAAATCGAGGCCAGGTGCAATTTAACAGACGCAAACATGAGACCAGACTTAGATAATGACAATAGATAAGCTAGAACCTTATCAGGAGAACATTCCAGGGGATGTAAGTTGTTGTTGGTGCACCAGTAACAGAATCTCTTCCATTTTAAGGCATAGGTCCGTAATGTAGAAGGGACTCTTGCTCTAACGAAGAGGTGTGGCGCCGCGGCTAGGGTGACAGACTCTGGAATCTGGGGATCAAGGTTCGATCCCCGGCACCGGCGGCAGATTAGCCCAGCACCATGTGACTCTGGGCAATAGCTTGCCTAATCTTCCCGATGACCCCCAGCGCCTAGAGACCCTTACCGGTGATTGTGCGCTTTACAAACGTGGATTATTATTATTATTCAAAATATCTCTGCAGTCTTGAGGCAAGTCTATATCCTTGAAGTCTGTGAATCTAGAAACCAAGCATGGAGCTGCAGTGGAGCTGGACAAGGATGGAGAATCTGGCCTTCGCTCATGGACAACAGATTCAGTAGTGCTGGAAGACGGAATGGTTTGCACTTGGAGTGAAGGAGAAGTTCTGTGAACCAGTGCGGACGTGGCCATTTCGGTGCAATTAGAATCATGCAGCATGGTTCCCTTTTGATCTTGCTCAGAAGTCTCGGGATCGAGGGAAACGGAGAGAACGCGTAAGCAAAAATTCCCATCCACCTCATCATGAAGGCGTTTCCCCAGGAGCCCTTCTCTGGTTCCCAACTTGCGAAGAATAGGCACTTCCGATTATTTTTGGAGGCAAAGAGATCCAGCTTCGGCTTACCTCACTTCTGAAAGACATTCTCCAGAATCATTTGATTCAGTTCCCATTCGTGGCAGGATTTTGTTGTCCTGCTGAGATTGTCTGCCAAGGTGTTTTGGACTCCTGGAAGATGTTCCACCTTGATTGCAATATTGTGCAAGAGAAGCCATTTCCAGATGTTTTGAGCTTTTTGGGACAGAATGTGAGATCTGGTACCCCCTTGCTTGTTTAAATAATGCATGCAAGTGGTGTTGTTGGTTCTGATGAGAACTGTAGAACCCTGGAGTCTTGCCAGAAAAGACTGCAGAGCTAGGAAAATGGCTCGAAGCTCTAAAAAGTTGATGTGCATCTTTGCCATTGCTGTAGACCATCTTCCTCTTATGCTGAGATCCTGAAGATGGGCACCCCAACCTTCTAGGGAGGCCTCCGTAGTGAGTATGAAGTCCGGAATCAGAGGCTGAAAACTGAGCCCTACTGAGACATTTCTGGAACACCTCCACCAAGTAAGAGTTTTTCATAACTGGAGTTACTTGGACTAGGTCTTCGAACAAACCAGAGATCTGGAGCCAATGATTGTCCAGCTCCTCTTGAATTGGTCTCATCTTCAGCCGCGCAAGAGGCACTAGCAGAATTGCAGATGACAAGATCCTGAGAAAAGATTTGATTAGTCTCACTGAAGTGAACTTTCTTTTTAGGACATATGATGCCAGAGAGACAAGGCGAGTTATTCTTTCTTTGGACAAGTATGCTTTGTCTTGAAGAGTGTCCATTTTTGCTCCCAAAAATATAATTACTTGGGAAGGATAAAGGCTTGACTTCTGGACTTTTAGGGAGAGGCCTAGAGAATGAAAAACTTGCAGACATTTTGCTGTTGCGTGAGAAGCCTGACGAAAGGATGGAGCATTTATCAGCCAGTCATCCAGATATGGGAATAATTGGATGCTTTGCAGCCTTAGATGAGCTGCTACCGGAGCTAGAAATTTTGTGAAGACTCTCTGAGCAGAGCGTAGGCCAAATGGGAGAACCTTGAATTGGAAATGTGCACCAGCCACAGTAAATCGTAGGAACTTTCGATGTTTGGGATGAATCGGGATGTAGAAAAATGCATCCTGAATATCTAATGTTGTCATGAAGTCTGCATGATCTAGCAGGTGGGGGATTTCTTGGAGTATTACCATGCGTAAGGAATTTTTCTTAAGATATTTGTTTAGCATTCTCAAATCCAAGATTGGCCTCCAATCCCCATATTTTTTCTTTATCAGAAAAAAGCGAGAATAGAATCCCTTTCCAGTTTGTGAGCGTGGTACCCTTTCGATCGCTTCCTTTGACAACATAGCTTTCACCACCTTTCTGAATAGAGCAAGATGCAGTGCGTTTTTCTTCAGAGGTGGATGAGGGGGAAATTTGGGAAATTCCAGTGCGTGACCAAATCTTACTATATACAATACCCACTTGTCTGTGTTGATTTTTCTCCAATTCGAGACATTGTGAAAGCCTCGAGATTTCGCATACTTGTGGCATATCTGGTGCAGGTGCAATGAGATTGTCACTGTCTTCTGGCAGAATCTCTGCCCTGAGGTTGACGTTTCCTGCCTTGTTGCCTATAAGCAGCCGCCGGGAGATTTCTATAGGACTGTTGTTGCTGGTATCCGTAACGACCTTGGCCACCCTGTTGTTGGTACTTCTGGTAACCTCCACGAAAGGTGTATGAGCCTCTGCCCCTTGCTCCTCAAAGGAGTTTTTCTATACTGCAAGGTACCCAGCGACCTAGCAGTATCGTGTCCTTTTTATTTCTTGCAATGCCTCATCGATGTGTTTACCAAATAATAAATCGCCGTCAAAAGGCATGTCCAAAATCTTTGTTTGAACTTCAGGGCAAAAGTTAGTGGATTTCAGCCATCCTTGGCGTTTAAGGGTAGCTGCTCCTGAAAGCCGACGAATTCCCAGAGAAGCTATATCCATAGAGATACCAATGACTTCAGAAGCAGCTCTTTCGCCCTCCAGGAGAATCTTTCTTGCTTCTATCTTTTTATCATCAGGCAGATACTCTATATAAGGTGAAATGTCCGACCATAATGGTCGATCATATCTACCTAAAATTGCCACACAATTCGTAGCTCGAACTGTTGTGCCTGCCATGGTGGTAAAGCATTTGCCGATGTTGCCAAGGCGCCTACCATCCTGATCAGGAGGAGCCATTATCGGGGCAGAGGGATTCCGAGATTTCCTCTGCGCTGCCTGAGATATGACGGAGTCTGGTCTTGGGTGACCTGAGAGGCAGGCAGGGGCGTCTGGCGCCTTGTATTTTTTGTCAATCCAAGGGAGGATTGCCAGAACTGAAAACGGAGTCTTCATTATTTTCACCCCTTCCTCCCAGATATGGTCAATTATTGGAATTGAGCCAGTTAATTTTCTGTTCTGGTCTTTAAAATCATACAGAAAACATTGTCTTTTGTACTGGCATTGACAGATGGAACCTATGGGCTACCCTTTCCATAATAGCATGAAAACCTCTGATGTCCTCAGGAGGGGAGTGAACAGCTTGTGGAACTGGCGAAGCTGGCGTTGGTAGAAGATATTCGTTCCATTCATCCACAGTAGTGGGCGAGTTTGGTATTTCTCCTTCTTCGGCCACCGTGTCTCCGTCATCATCCTGATGGAATTGTGGGGGTACAACCACCTGGGGCTCTGAGACAGGGTTAGTAGGGGGTCGCAGGTTGCACTTCTGTAGGTGCAAGTTCTCCTGCCGGAACTGCGACTGGAGGAAAAAAAGAGTATTATAATCCTTTAACATTGCTAATAAGTCTTGTAACAAAGCTGCAGGCATCTGAACCATAGGTTCTTGGTGGAATGTTTCTTGAGGCCCTCTTAAAGACTCACAGGGCTCATAAAATTCCTCTTTGTCCTCATCCTCCTGGTATTTTATCCGGAATTGAGAAGGGTCATGTGCTTGTCCAAATGGATCGTCATCATCAGACTCCTCCAAATAATGGCTAGGAGGTAGAGGTGAAATCTGTGACACATCCCGGTAAAATTGCCTAGATGAGGTTCATTTGGAGCTTAAAACTGGCGTGATTTGTAAAGACGGCGGCCTTTTACGCTTGAGCGTAGCTGAAATGTACATAGATGGCGAATCCGAATCTGTAGAAATTGCCATAACGGATGACGCAGTCGACGTTGAAATCATGGATGACGTCGACGGAAAAGTCATAGTTGACGATGTGGTAGTCGATGTCAAGGACGCTGTTGTCGACGGTGGGCTCGTCCTCGAAGGTGCAATCATCGTCGACGGTAGCGTCATCGACGGTGGGCTCGTCGACGGGACTTGTAACATAGTTGATGGCGTACTAGTCGACGAAAGGTAAATAGTCGTCGACGACGATTCACCTTTCGTCGACGACGGGACCAGTATCGTCGACTGATGTAATTATTGTCGACGGCGCAGTCGACGGAATTCCGTCGACGATGGAATTTTCTTCGACGACACTGAAGGTTCACTCACCGTCTGAGGAGATTTTCTCGTCGACGAAGCAGTTTTAGACGTCGACGGAGGCTCAGGAAGGGATTTTGAGGCAGATTTTAATTAAATATTTCCCTTTTCTCCAGATTTCACCTCAGAAGAGAAAGAAGACTTCTCTTTTTTTGAGGAAGAGTGACCAATCTCAGAATGAGATTTCTTCATGGTCTTACTCTGTTTTTCTGGTGGATCTCCAGACCTATAACTCTTCTTGGCCAGAGGGGTGGAAGCTTGAGGCCTCACACTGCCTTCATCTCCAGATACCACCTCAAACTTCTCCAGCCATACCAAAAGACGTCCTTTTCGATCCTTCAAGGTCTTGGCAGGAAAGGTTCTACAGATCCTGCAATCCTTGACCTTGTGTGCTGGGTAAAGGTAATAGATACATTCTTTATGTGGATCCTCAAAGTGTTATCTCTTCTTCCCACATGAGGAACAGGCCATGAACAAGCTGTTCTTAGAAGAATCAGACATCTTCTCACAAAGAGGTAAAAGTAAGGAAAAACTGAGCAGAGTTCAGGGAGACTCCCTAAAACACGAGGTGCGGAAGAAAATCTGATAGTTTGCCTCTCTGTGGGGAAGGTTCTAAGAGGGTGCTGCTGCCTGATTCGTGGGTTTCCAAGTTTGGTTCTTTTTACAAAAGGACTAAGATAGGCTAATGTAGTGACGTGCTATCTACTGTAGCCTATAATGTGATGTTATTATGACTGTAATGTATATGTTTTATTGTTCCGCGAGACTCGCACCTCGTCGGCGGGGATGATTCTAAGCATGTGAATCTATGAAAGATAACCCAATACTAGATAATTAACCCTGACACTGTTTCTGCTACTTGCAGCTGAGTGTGAGGTTTCTCCCCATTACCGAGAGGATACTGAGCAGGACTCAGCCGCAGAATGAGCTTGGCCTGCGGGCGGTGCATGAGAAGCCCAGAGACTGAGTCGAGGGTCCCGCCACCCACCCTGGCAGCTAACTGACTCCAGCGTTGTTCCTGGCTGCTGCTGCTGCTGCCTCCGTGCAACAGGGGAGATTCAGACTGGTGCCACATCATGCCCTTGTAGAGCTGAACCGCGCATTGGCACCCCGACGGGAGACTGGAGACCCCCTCCCACTGTCCACGCAGGTCTGAAAATTGGTGTTGGCCGACGGGGTCAGAGATGCACACCTCGACGCAAACCTGGGCGTGGCCAGGAAATTTGGGCAAAGCGAGGTCCTCACCTTTATGGTGCGGCATGGTTGAGGACATTTCCGGAGCGGCCTGAACTGCTCTTTGTGCCGTGACTGTCTTTCACAAGCGGGTGCTTGGGAGAAGATACAACGCAGACCACTGAGGCACCCCTGAGGCATACCTGCATCTGTTGTGGAAAGTTAACAGTGACGCCCCAAGATGGGCCTACCAGACTGTAAGCTGCTTGGGGAGCCTTCTCTTGTTGTTAGGTGGGTCTCCTTCTGTGTTCGGCGGGGCCCATCATGTGTGATGCCTGGAGGATCCCCATTACTGAATCTGGGCCTTTGCCTGCTATGCCTAGGCTGCTGGCATAGAGCTGGGGAGGGGTTGGATTAGACCCCCAAATAGAGGTCCTCCACTGTGGGGGACCAGTCAACTTGGATTGTCCTGCGCAGTTGGTCCCGTTGTGGGTCTTATGTTGCAAACTGCCTGGTCCTGTAGAATTACAGCCCGGACCCAAGTGGTGGGGCCCCTGACCTGCAACCTGAAGAGAAGAGGGAGGGGGCGTTGTGCAACCGCCTCTGGTGACTTCCCTTGGACCTGAGGTGGTTCCGTTCGGGTTGGTGCTCTGGGGGTTCTCAGCATTATCTGCTACCGGGTAGGAGCCCCTGTGCATATCGCCTGCTGCTGGGTGCAACCCTGCCTTGGGGTAACAGCCTGGACGAGATCTGTGTGGCTATTTCACAAATTGCACACAGTAAAACGCCAGGCACTGACAGACACCCATAGAATAATATTCCACTTATAGTGCTACTTTAACACCTAGGATCCTAGAAGTGTACGTACAATGAGGAACGTGACACTAGATACCTGTCATATACACTTTGAGAGTCCCTCATAGTGATGCTCCCGAAACCGGACCACGATACCCTGGATGTGCGGTTTTATAGACCACTTTTGATGTTGAATCCAGATTATAAGATTCTAGGGAAGGTCCTTAACAGATTACTTCCCTTACTAGGTGCTTGAGGATCAAAATAGTTTTATAGCTCGGTGGAGTATCTTTCTCAATGTCTGCCAACTGCTGCTACTAATTTGGTGCGAATGGAGGACAACAGGTGTTCCACTGGCGGTGTCACCTGATGTTTAGATAGCTTTTGAAACCCTGGGGTGGGATTATTTGTTTGCAACACTTGAGGCAATTCAGGTGGGGTCAGGCTACTTCAGGTGGCTCAAAACCCTGTATGGGCGACCTTGTGCAAGAGTCAAGACAGGCAAGTTTATCTCTGGTAGTTTGATGTCTGCTGGGGTACTTAAGGGGTTGTCCATTGTCTCTGCTGCTCTTTGCTTTGGATATGGAGCCGACAGCCTGTCAGCTACGAGTGGTGGTGGAGAACTGGGGGATAGAGGCACATAGCACCCATAACGTGGTCTCGTTATAAGTGGATGACACATTGATAAACCTACTAGACATGGAAACCTTGCTACTATGGGTAATGGCATTATTAGCCAACTTTGGGGCGATGTCGGGCATCAAGGTGAACTAGGCTTAATAAGTCCTGCCTGTTTCCCCTCTGCCCAACTCAAAGCCTGACAGAAGCACTCTCCCCTGGGCATATCTTCCATGGCAATACAATAATGTTAAATATTTAAGCGTACAGATCTACCACTTTGATGCGGACCTAGAGGAGGGCAACTTGTATAAAACTCTTAGCTCAGTGCGCAGATCCCTGCCATTCTGGATATCTCTCCCCCATCTCCGCTGGGCCAGGTGGCCAAATTAAAGATGTTGGTACTATAGAGGCTTTTATATTATTGTTCAGCCCTCCCAATCATGCTCCCCTCACATTTTTACTCAGCCCTTAAATTGCTACCGGTGGAACTGATAAGGGGTGCAGGCAGGCGCAGAGTAATTAGATAAACTGTACAGTCCATTTCAGGTGGGGTGGGCCCCTGAGATTGGCTGTTGACCCCCGGCTCCAGCTTACCATGATTATCATACCAAATGGGAATTGTCAGATGTAGCTGGCAGAAATATGTTCAGGGTTGAGGAGACACTCCCCATATTCACCCTGAATACCAATATGGCAGATGCGACCCTACAGGACATTATTAAACTCAACTACGTGACTTGCTGCAGGGAGGCTCAAGTGACACGTTGGGGATCTACATACGTGTTTCACCCCTTTTCTGAGATCATACCGGCAGGGCAATTTCTGACCTATGGCGCTCTTCACCACATACTCTCTTCCTATTGGGGGAAGGAGCGAACAGAACTTAAGCTTGCACTCCCACTACATAGAATGCTGTCCATGGGGTTACATGCAGCCCTTCTGGCGCAGGGACGGAAATCGGTTAATAAGGCTAGGGAGTGATGGGCGCTGGACCTTCACATCCCACTAATGGACAGTGGATTGAGTCTCTGCAGAAGGTTAAGGACGTTTGTTGAAATTTGTGCTTTCACTTTACCGAATTTACCTACCTGCCCCAAACATATCTCACCGCATATAACAAATGTTTCCCACAATGAACCCAGGGTTCCCTAGATGCGGGGTATTAGATGCAGGATTCCTCCAAGTGGTGTGGGACTGTCCAGTGGTGGGGCGAGTTTGAGAAGAGGTACTGAGGATAACATCAACCTTGGTCGATCAAGTGGTTTCACCCACCCCGAATATTGCCTGTTGGGAATCTGGCCCAGGGATAAACAGGGATAAATATCGCCACAGGTTTTTTGAGCTGGCGTTCGTGATGTGCAAACGCTAGATTGAAATGATGTGGAAATCACTGGTGGCACCGGACGTGGCGGTCTGATTTCATACTCTGCAACACTGAGCCAAGACAGCAGTAATGATGGAGGCCTGGAGAACGGTGTCGTGACCTGGGTCACTAGGACCCTGCAGCACAAGTGTGGGGGTGGCGGACACCGGACACCAGTTCCGGTCAAGCAAAGGAAGCTGGGGGCCGAGCAGAATGACCAGGGCATGAGGCAAGACGTGGTGCACCAGCGCTGAGTACTAGACAAATAAAAGTACCTGAAATAAGCCTGTGTGTCCTGTTGTGATTGGGCTGGAGCAGAAGAAGTGACAACTGGCAACGAGGGTGCGTGTGGACTGAGCACACGCGTGTCTGCAGCCCGACGATGACGGAAACGAGACCAGGAGCTCACCCAGACTCGCAAGGCAGGGTGAAGACACGACGCGAGAGCCCACCTCTGCCGTGCCAGCAACAGTGAAAGCGGTTGGACTTCACCCGGCAGCACCGCTGGTAAGATTGGGTCTGATCGCGCTGGAAGGCTGTATGAAAGTGAAAGAGCGCGCGAAATCTCACGGGAATAGAAGCGGCCATTGCGAGGTCAGGCTGATCGACCAATCCGGGCTCGATATTAGACGGCGGCCATCTTAAAGTCAGGCAACTACCGGCTTGGCCCCAAAATTGTGCAGGATTTTGGCGGCCATATTGAAATCAGGCGAAAGAAACCAATAAGAAGGGCAGAAACGACGGTGGCCATTTTAAGACCAGGCACCAAAACAAAGGCGTGCACAAAAGGTCAAAGTGCCAAGAAAGCACAATAAAGAATAAATAAGCACATGTAAATGCAGACAAAGGAAAGGAGTGGAATGTGCAGAGGAAATAAGTAGATAAATAACAGATAAAGTGGCAAAAAGAACACAAGTGTCATCAGGAGTACAAAGAAAAAGGAAACAAGCCCAAGCAAGTGCAAAAGAAAAGCACAAAGGCGCAGAGGAGCAAGTGAATGTAAAAGAGGCAACGAACAAGGGACATTAAAGAGTCAGAGAAAGCGATCAAGGAAGATGGCTGAGCAAAAGGTGAAAAGCAGAGCGCCCAATATCACATACCTCTCCCATTCAATCTGTCTGAACCGCAAGTAGGGATTAGATGGGAGAAATGGATGAGGAAATTTGAGTGATACATGAGGGCCACGGATGTAATAGAGGCCAAACAAATGGATCTATTTCTAACTCTGGTCTGAGATGAGGTAGATGACCTGCTAGTAACGCTACCAGCAGAGGAGACGTCGACATACAAAGGGCTAATAAAATGTCTGTCAAGCACTTTTGACCCCCAGAGAAATATTTACTTTGAGAGATACACCTTCACAATAGCCTTCCAACACGGATGAATCGATGGATGAGTTCGCTACAAGACTGCGCAAGCTAGTGACACACTGCGAATTTGATAAATTTGACAATGAACAGGCAATTCGCCTGCGCATCATTGAAGGTTGTCATGACACAGACTTCCGGACGAGAATACTGAAGGAACTGACCTCACTGGAGAAAATATGGTCATAAGCAAGGGCAACGGCGCAATCAAAGCAAATGGAGCAGGGAAAGGAACGGTGAGTAGAACAGGCACACCGCATGGCGGAGAACAACCGCAAAAAAGGGTGGAAAAAAGGACAGAATGAACAAGGGCAAGGAAGCCTCAAGAGTCGACCTGCTACAGATGCAACCTTGAATTCCCGCACAAAGGCGCGTGCCCGGCCATGGCCAGACCTGCAGAAAGTGCAATAGGAGCAATCACTTTGCCAGCGCCTACCTGGGACTGCAGTTCAGAAGTGAAAGAGGAAGACCGGGAAAACAGAGGATGACGACGAGCAGGCATGTCAGACACTTAG
Organism: Lissotriton vulgaris; assembly: GCF_964263255.1. Lineage (NCBI taxonomy): Eukaryota > Metazoa > Chordata > Amphibia > Caudata > Salamandridae > Lissotriton > Lissotriton vulgaris. The sequence continues at coordinate 1,543,754,272 of NC_141694.1, read as the reverse complement.
AAACGATAAACAGAAGCTCATCGGCCGAGCCAGGAGAAGACGAGGAGGAAGAAAAGGTGGAACGCCTATACCTCATGTCTGACACGATTGACATGACAAAGGAAGAAGACAAGAGTGGAGAAAGCATTCACCTGGTGAACAAAAGTGAAGTAAAGAAAACAGAGTGACCATAGACGTAGGACCTCACAAAACCAGGTTCGTGCTAGACAGCGGAGCAACCTGTAACATCATGTGCGTGTCGGAATATGAGCGAATGGAAGTAAAACCAGTATTGAGGCCATCAAACGTTGACGTATTCACGTGGGGATCAAGAAAACCAGTGCTGAACATGGGAAAATTCACAGAGAATCTGACATACAAAGGACAAACAACAAGGGAGGAGATGCATGTACTGAAAGGTGACATCCCAGCCCCGTGCTTACTGAGCAACGTTACAGCGCAAGTGACGGGCCTCCTCGAAATGACGTACAATATGTCAGAGAAGACAAGCATCCTGCGAGAATACCCACGACTGCTCCAAGGACTAGGTAAGTTGAAAGGACGACAAATAACGCTGCACATCAATGAAGCAGTTAAGCCTGTAGCTCAACATCACCGGAGAGTAACCATACATCTCCAACCACAAGTAAAGGAAGAAATTGAAGCGCTACTAAGTCAGGATATCATATAGCCAGCCGAGGGACCGACGCCATGGGTGTCGCCAATAGTGGCGGTGCCCAAGAAAAACACATCCAAAATTTGCATCTGTGTCGACATGAGAATACCGAACACAGCAATTGAACATGAGAGGCACCCCTAGCCTCACCTGGATGACATGATTAGCTGCCTGACAGGCACACTGCATTTCTCCAAGTTAGACTTGTGTAAAGGATATCATCAGCTAGAACTTGACCCTCAGTCCAGATACATCACAACATTTTCCACATCTCCTGGGTCTTTTCCGATACAGGCGTCTGAGTTTTGGGATATCGTCGGCTGCCGAGATATTCCAGGAGACAATCCGGCAAATAATAAGGCCGGTAAAAAACAGCCTGAACTACAGTGACGACATCCTGGTATTCGGCAAATCAGACGATTAACATGACACAGCACTGCGGGACGTATGCTCTCAGCTAGAACAAGCAGGGTTGACACTAAACGAAGACAAGTGCGAACTGGGGCGAGATGAATTGGTGTTCTTTGGACACATCTTCTCCAAAAAGGGAATGCGACCAGATCGCAGCAAAGTGGACACACTAGAGAAGGCGAAACACCCAAAGGATGTTGCAGAGGTAAGGTCATTCCTTGGCCTCGCCAGCTACTGTGCCAGATACATAAAAGACTTTGCCACGGTGAGCACGCCACTGAGGGAACTAACGAAACAAGGCCAGACCTTCATATGGACAGATGAATGCAGCCAGGAGTTTGAAGCAATTAGACAAGCAGTGACAGCAGTAGACCACCTCGCATACTTTGATCCGCTGCTGTACACAGAACTGTAGATTTTAGCCCCGTGGGGCTGGGTGCGATATTAGCACAGCACAGACCGGGCAAAGAGTCACCAAGGTGCGTAGTAGCATACGGAAGCAAAGAGGCTGTCTGACATCGAGAGAGCATACTCTCAGCCGGAGAAGGAGAGTCTGGCAGTGGTGTGGGCATTTGAGCACTATCACATGTTCATATTTGAGGAACTATTCACCATAATAACTGATCACCAGGCACTGGTGACGATCTATGGAAACTCCAATGCAAAAATACCACAGAGGATACAGAGGTGGGGAATAAGACTAATGGACTACAACTTCAAAATCATCCACAAACCAGGAAAAGAACATAACCCGGCGGACTACATGTCAAGGCACTCTCTACCACACACCCGTGAGGCAACATCAATGGCGGAAGAATACCTGAACTTTATACTAAAGCACAACACTCCGGCATCGATAAAGATGGAAGAACTAGAGCAAGAGACTAAACGGGATCCAACGATGCAAGCGATCAAGACGATAACAAAACAACAAAGATGGAGGCACGTCAACAACAACAGCATCATGGAACAAGCATTTACAATGCAATGGTTTCGCCTATGGAAAAGTTTGAGCTATTGGCATTGCAAATGACAACATTTTTATTTATGTGTTGGTTTTGAAAATAGATAAATAAATGGCATTGTCATTTACAATGTCAATAGCTCAATCTCTTGCAAATGCGAGACCTATTGCATTTGCACCCACACAGAGCCACATGCACCCACACAGACAGGACCACACACAGACGGACGCAGACAGAAAAGCAAACACAGAAAGGGCACACCACACAGACTCTCACTAGCAGGCAGGCACGGGCAACAGAAAAGTACAGGGAAAGAGACAGACGGATACACGAACAACCAGCGCCGGAACACACCGTGCCGGAAATGGAAGGTCCACTCTCCCCCCTGACCAGCATCCCGGAAGCAGACGGCCCCTCCGATACTGTCTATATGTCCCCCCGCCCCTGTGGCAGCAGTGGCGCCATCTTAAATCACATATGTGACCATTTCTGGGATGTTTGGATTTCAACGAATAGGAAGCCTATTTGTGAAGATGAGGGTTAACAGGTACATTATGGTCAACAGTTGCCTACTCTGAATTCTGCAGAGACGCACGTGTGCCCGCCTTCTTAGGACTTCTAATAATAACCTTGTTGCCCGTGCCAACAAAGGCCTAACTTCAAAATGAGACGTCTGACCTTCCCGGCCTCTATCATATTTTAGATCCGGAGACCAGGACGCCTTGAATAGTTTGCTCAACCAACAGGTTGACATGCTTTCTGCAGTCTGACGTCACCTTCTCTCGTCATCACAGTGCCAGACTTTGGACCCCGTCGAGTCTGTGTGCGTGACACCTCAACCCCCCCTCCACTTTGTAGACAGAAACCACACATATGCACAGAGACACACTCAGAAACAACCTCAAGCACACACAGAATCACATACACTGAAATATACTGACACGCATGCACACAGAGTCAAACACACAGACAAAAACAACGCACACGGAGGGATACCGACACACACATATAGAAACAAAAATGCATGCGCACGGACGCAGACAGAAAAGCAAACACAGAAAGGGCACACCGCACAGACTCTCACTAGCAGGCAGGCAGGCACGGGCAACAGAAAAGTACAGGGAAAGAGACAGACGGATACATGAACAACCAGCGCCGGAACACACCGTGCCGGACCTTCCCGGCCTCTTGCCTTGAATATTTTGCTCAACCAACACGTTGACATGCTTGCACACCACACTGCCTTCCTAAAGTGGAACACCCCCGAATTCACAGTATCGCTAATGCGGGAGGGGGGACGGGCTCACGGACAGCGGGAGGGGCTCACGGTCAGCGGGAGGGGGGCAGGCACATATTGTGTTTTGTGGAATTGCAGCAGACAGTGACACTCCTTAAAAGACCAAGTTAATAAAGGCAGGTAAATATTCAGTCATAAAACACAAAATATAACTCTAAAATGCACAGCGCTTCTCTTTGTGACATGATTATTTTTTTAATGACCCCGTAATTATTAACGGCCCCTGGATGGCAGCTGTTCCCAGAGCTGCAGTGGGGCTCGGTTTTCGCTGATGACGACGTGGTATAGAGGCCTCTCGGCTCCTTGATTGTGATTTGAAGGGCGACCGGCAACATCAGTCATTATGTTGTCCGGGGGGGGGGGGGGGGGGGGGCAGATGGGCGGGGGAACGAACTGCCATAACGAAAACAAAACCATGCCTTTGTAGTAGTCTTCCGTGCATTGATACTCTCTCGTCAACATGAAAATTGATAAAGCACTGAAGTACTAACTGTGCCTAAGGAGGTGTTGCTCGATACACTTAAGATGTCTCAGTTACTATGGTGAGACCTTACTGCATTGAGCTGAGCCAAAGCTATCAGTGACACTCTTACCCAATTGTCATCTAGATTAGGTTTTCACTTCCGAAGTTTGGCAGATTCAACGGTCTATTGTATACCATGCATTTCTGCTCGATTTCCAGCTTCTTCAAATTAACCATGACAGTAAGGTGGCACTGGACAGCTCCAAGGCGACTCCTCACAGCCTCGGCCAGCCGCAATAGAAGTCAACGAGATAAATATATTCTCTCTATTCTTCCTACTTTCCTCTTCTAAAATGTTGGGATGTATGGTAATAGTGGTATGTATTGTAGTTGAAAAACAAGATATTCATAGTTTGGTAATGCGAAGTCCAATAAAATTGAGTTAACTGAATTATTTAAGCTGTTGCTGGCCGAATAAGAGGCTAACTTCAGGCTCCTAATAAGAAGCTAACTTCAGCCCAGTGTATTCAATTCAATTCAATTTGACTTTATTCGGTTAAAAGAATAATAACCATAAAAGTACATTAAAAAAAACTGTTCATAATAATACAGTGTCATACTCAATACATCATACAAACAGGTAGAAATATACAAGTTAAACATGAATTAAATTTAAGTGCAAATTGATTTACGTAATCTAAAAACATTGCTAAAAAATTCTGAGATACAGGCAACATTAAAAATAACATCTAATTTCTGGAGTTCCAGGAATGCAACCCTACAACGTCTCACGCCCATTTCCCTTAGAATTGGAATAATCAATCTTTTCCTGGGTAGCGTATAATATTTACAGAAAAAAGTGACATGGATGTCAGACTGTTCAGATTGGTCATCACATGGGCATTTGGTGAGATTGCAGGACCAACAATTCATTGTGGGGAAGCTTAGGGCCCTAAAGAGGATGCCTAACCTAAATCGGGTCAAAATGAACCGCGAAAATTCTGTCAAGGAAAGGGTTAAGTATGGTTGGATTTTTCCTTGTGTTGATACAGATAGATGGGCTAAGACAGTTTTCTTCTCATGTTCCACTGTCATCCTACGTTCTTCCAGGTGTTTCATTCACTTTCTTTTTAGTGCCTTTCGCGTAATGTTACACATGGACAAGGGATTGTCATAATAGCCCATACAGCCAATACCTCCAAGGAAGTCCCTAATGTATATGAACCACCTTATCCTCCCAGCATAATCCAAACTTAGTCCATCAGTTAGGATAGCACAGTTCAATACACATCCATCACTAGTCCAGGCCCTATGCCACAGCAGTATTGGTTGGATTCTGATAATGTCTTCAATATAACATTGGCCCAATTCTGTATGACAAATGTAACTAGAGGCACTCTCAGGTACAGCTAAGATGTGTCTCAGAAATTTGTTTTCGGCCACTTGTATAGATTTGGCATTTTCATACCCCCACAATCCAGCACCATAGACCGCGATAGAGACACAGGTGGCATTGTACATTTTTTAAAGTTCTACAGTTGGTTTTTTCCCCATTTTTTTTGCAAAATTCTTAAGGGCAGTGATAGATTTGCAGAACAGGGTTTTCCTTACTTTTATCGCTTCTGTCCAGTTCCCTGCTTCGTGAAATAGAATACCAAGGTAAGAAAAGGTGGCAGTATAGTCTATGGGGGTTGCATTAATAAACATCCGCCTCCTTCTTCTGCTAGCTCCAGGGCCACAGTTCATAGAGAATATCTTGGAGCAGTTGATTTTCAAATCCAGATTAGTCATGAATGCATTAAAAGATGTTACAAGACATTGCAGAGCCACCGGGGTACGAGCCATTAAGACCGCATCATCTGCGTATAGTAACGCAGGAATTAGTCTTTTAGCTACCCTAGGCATATCACAAGCTGTTTCCACTAGAGCGTTCTCTATTCCATTTATATATACCAGGAATAGGAAAGGTGTTAAAACGCAACCCTGGCGTACCCCACGTCCAATATCAAAAGATCTAGTGCATTCACCTTTTTTGCCATAACGCACTGTTGCGATGGCACCTGAATACAAGTCCTTAAGAAAGGCAATTATATTTCCTTCTACACCAAGAGATTCCATAATGTCCCATAATTTGCCTTGTGAGACACAGTCAAACGCTGACGTCAAGTCAACGAAGGTGAAGTAAATGGGCTCACGTCGTGCCTTGGTATATTTCTGCTGGAGGATAAATAAGTTTAGGCCCTGATCTACTGTCCCCTGCCCCTTTTGAAACCCGTATTGAAGGTCACTGATTATAGAGTTGTCTTCCGACCATTTTTGTAGCCTACCTAGTATTACTCTTCCTAATATCTTTACAGTGCTGTCCAATAAGGAGATGGCACATAGGGTTTTGCCTGTCCCCTTTTTTAAAAATTGGAACAATAACAGACATAAACCATGATGGGAGTAGGCTCATCTTTAAGGATGCATTAAAAAGTTGCACTAATGAGGCGTGGCTTAGCGGGCGATCATGGCGGACGTGGCTGCCTAAGCGCTCCCGCCGGCCCGCCGTTTATCCTGGAATTATCCTGGCCCTGAACCCCAGAAAGTACACCACATCCAGGGTAGTGTTGGCGGAGGACACCGGGAACAGTCCGGTGCTGGAGATAACGCGCCGAGACCACCTGCAGCTGTGGGGCGAGTGAGTGCAGCGAGCGGCCTGGTGCCCGCCGGACGAACCGGGGCCTCGATTTTGGCATTCCCGACGGGGGGACCTGACCCGGAGCCGGCGCTGCCGCTCCCTGACCGCGTTCCGGGGCTGTCTGCTACCGGCGGCTCACAGCGGAGTGCCCTGCCTGCCCTTACATTGCCGGTGGCGGGGGCCTGGGCCGGTGGGGGGCCTCGGAGGGGCTGCGGCCTACCTGGCCTTGTTGGAGCCGGGGCCTCGAGTTTGGCGACACCCGAGGACGCTCACGCCGGTGTCCGGACACCCTGCTACTGCTGTCCCCCACTGCTGGCAGACACATTACCCCCCGCTGGGACTGGCGGCGGCTCCATTGCCGGTGAGAACTGTGTCCTCTATCCTTGTTGACCGGCGCAGTGGGGGCTGCGGCGAGGAGTTGTGCCAGAGGGGGTCGCGGCAAGCATTGGACCCTTGACCAGTGATTATCCTCCCAGGGCTTGGCTGAACCTGCAAGTGGTGTGGACGCGGCGAAGGAGCCGGAGCGGCAGGGGTGGTCTGGTGGCCCGGGCGCAGTCGGGACCTGGATTTTCGCAGCCTGGGCTGGCCACGATCCGGGGTCCCCTGCTCCTGACGACCTACAGTGGGATCCTCGGCCCTTCCTCGCTGCGACTGGAGGAGGTGTCGGAAGCTCTGCGGCTTGCCTGGCCTTGGTGCAGCCGGGACCTCTGGCTTGGTGGTCCCCACCCGGAATTGCCGGCCCGGATCCATTGGGCGCGAAGACGGGGCAGCATTGCCTGGGGTGTAACCCGATCTGTGGGCAGGAGGTGAGGGACTCTCAGGCGGCCCGGTGTGTTCGAGACGCCTCGGCCGGGGCCTAGCTGGTGGACTACTGCGAGAAGCGGCCCTGATACAGGTGCGTGTCACTGCTCACGGCCGCCATGACGAGGGGCTCGGCCGCCACTAAGACGGGACCCATTGACAAATTCACTGGCCATGGTGGAGGAGCCGGGGCGGCTGGTGGGAGTCATCCTGCTGGACCGGACAACGCGGCGTTGATGGCGGCCATTACACAGTCCCGTGACATGCTGGATGCGAAAATCGGCGCGGTGGGGGCCGATGTGATGCTGCTGCGTCAAGATCTTCGCAACGCAGTCGCCCGCATTACTGAAACTGAGACCAGGGTCACGACAGTGGAGGGTGATGTTGGTGCCCTTAAGAAGAAGATTGCCGACATGGAACAGATCCAACGGGGCCTGGCGACTCGTGTGGAGGATGCCGAGGGGCGGGCGAGGCGAAACAACCTGCGCTTCGTTGGCTTTCCGGAGGACTGCGAGAATGGGCCCATGGACGCTTTTCTGTCCCGGTGGCTGGAGAGCTGGCTACCTCCGGACTCCCTGTCGCGATGCTTCATAGTGGAACGTGCCCACCGCGCCCTGACACAGAAACCGCCAGTCGGGGAGCGGCCTCGCCCGATCATCGCTAGGCTCCTCAACTTCCACGACAGGGACGTCATCCTCCGGGAAGCGCGGATGAAGGACACCCTGCTGTATGACAATCATAAAATAATGATCTTCCCGGACTATACCAAACTGGTCCACCAACAGCGGCACTCCTTCCTGGATGCCAAGGCCAGGCTGCGTGGCCTGAAAATTCAATACTCGCTGCTCTACCCGGCCCGCCTCCGGGTGATCTTCAACTCCAAGACCCTCTTCTTTGATACACCGGAGGCCGTCTTCAACTGGACCGATGAAACAGTCAGGATCCGACCTCACGTCCAACCGGGGCTGCACTCTGGATCATCGCGTGGCTCGTCGCAGGACAGGAGCAACCAGTCTGGCAAAGGGAAACGTCATCGCAAGTCCCGCTCCCGGCGGAGGTCCCTGTCCCGGGACCCCCTCTTGGGGGACACACAGCCTGATGCGGACCAATCTGATGGAGGCTCCTGATCGCCCGTCATGGGGACTGTCTGCTGGTTGCCTTCTATATGTGACTATATCGGGCGGAGGCTGAGCTGTGGCCGATGGGACATACAATGGCTGGTGCAGTATTGCTTTCTTCTTGGCGCATGCCGGGGCCTTCCTGGGCTGTAACTTTATTGTGGTGCTATGCTTATGACTTTACTGTGTGTTTGTTGGGGTTCGGGGCACGTACTTTGGGCTGCCTCCTCCTGTTGGGACTGGGAGGTGGTTCTGGGTGTGTCTGATTAGTTAAAGGGGGGGCTAGTTGGGATCCATTGGTATGGCTGGCTTTGGGTGCTGCGTTTTGGGCCTGAAGTACCGTATACCGCGACAGGTACTTCATTGTTCCTTGAAGTATGGGGGTGGGGGGAACCTGGGTGTTTGGTTGTTTGTGGGTTGGGTCGGGGTCGGAGGGGTAGCAGGGTTTGGGTCTTCGGGATTTGTGGGGTCTGGGGTTCTGGTTCTGGGGGTGCACGTGGTCTTTGTGTATTTTGCAACTGTGGGGTCTGGGACGTGGGCCGGGGGTCGGGGAGTGTGGGGCTGGGAGCATTGTGATCATGGTTGATGTTCCTCACTTGGCGCCCAATGGCGCTTCCATGCGTGTCCTTAGCTGGAATGTACGGGGACTATTGGACAAGATTAAACGGGGAGCGGTGCTACGATGGGCTAAGAGGGACTTGGCAGATGTGCTCCTTCTTCAAGAAACGCACATGCTTGGTACGAAAGCCCTGAGCTTGCAGCGCTTTGGCTTCCATCAAGTGTTCCACGCCGGATTTACCAGGGGCTCCAGAGGTGTAGCCATTCTTATTCATAGACGGCTGGCGTATGTACATGAGCGTCAGTGGCTTGACCCCCAGGGCCGTTTTGTCTTTGTACAGGGGAAGGTCGGGGTGGAGCCGGTTGTGTTTGGCTGTGTGTATGCCCCCCCCCCCTTGCAGTGGGCCTTAGCTGAACGTTTGTTTGCTGTATGGGCTGAGCTCCCCCGCTCCATGGCTGTGATTGGCGGAGACTGGAACGATGTGATGGATGTGGCTTTGGACCGGCAGAGGAGGCCAGGAGTGGCACCTGTATCCTCCCCTACACGGTTGGGGGCTATGGTTGATGGTCTGGGCTGGGTGGATGTGTGGAGGCATCTGCATGCGGAACGGCGAGAGTACACCTTTGTCTCGGCTGTCCATGGCTCCCTTTCGCGTTTGGACTGTGTGTTTGTCCCGAGGGCTTTCCTTGACAGAGTGAAGGGGGCAGCGATTCGGCCCCGCGGGCTCTCTGATCATTCCCCAGTGGCGGTACAAATTGACTTGTGCAAAGCACGCTCCCCCTTCCGATGGCGAATGTCCGCGTGGCATCTGCAGCGCCCTGATTATTCCCAACATTTGCGTAGCGCGATCGCCCATTATTGGCAGGACAACCTTACCGAAGGGATGGACGCGGTGACAGTTTGGGAGGCTATGAAACCCACCCTGCGGGGCATAGATATTGCTTGGTGTGCGTCTGCTCGCCGGACTCGGCTGGGAGGCATTGCTGCGGCCGCAGAGCGGGTGGAGGAGCTCGAGGCTCGACACGGCGAGGCGCCCGATGATGTGGCACTGCGGCTACTCCTGCAGGCGCAACAGTCTTATTCCTCGGTCCTGTTGGATGAGGCTCGTCAGGCGTGGTTGGCTACCCGTAGTCGGGTCTACCAGTGGGGCGACAAGTCTTGCACCATGCTCCATAGGCTGTGCCAACAGAACCTGCAGCCTCTTACGCTGCCGGGCCTTGTTGATGGTGCAGGAGTGGCAATCACAGATCCGGCAACTCTTGCAACGAGTTTTGCGCGCTATTATGGGCACCAGTATGCCTCTCGGGAGACTCTCTCCCCTGCCATTATCACAGATTATATTGCTTCGGTTCCCCCATCTGCTGTATCTGATGAGGTGCGCGAGGCCCTGGACCTTCCCCTGTCGGCTGAGGAGCTGGGTGATGCACTGGGTCAGTTAAATGTAGGCAAGGCGCCGGGGCCGAGCGGTTTCCCCAGCGAATTTTATAAGAAGTTCCATCTGCAGCTCGGGCCGCACTACTTGCGGGCCCTGGAAAAGGCACGAGAGCGTGGCCGCCTCCCATCGGACTGGCGTCATGCCGAAATAGTGGTGTTTTTGAAGCCAGGTAGGCCCCCCGATCGCCATGACTCTTATCGCCCCATATCCCTCATCAACTTCGAGGCCAAGCTCCTGGCAAAGGCGCTGGCGAACCGTTTACTTCCACACATTTCGGCCCTTGTCCACCCAGATCAGGCGGGTTTTATGCCGCGTAGGGCAACGAGACACAATATACGACGGGCGCAGGCCGCGATACAAGCGATTGAGTCTTCGGAGGACCCGGCGGCGCTCCTGCTGGCTGATATTGATAGTGCCTTCGACTCGGTCAGCTGGACCTTTCTTTTTGCCCTGTTGCCGCTGCTGAATCTCGGCCCGGTGTTCCTCTCCTATATCAGGCTGCTTTACACTGAGATCACGGCCTCGGTGCGTATCTCGGGAACGACGTCTGCTCGTTTTCCAGTGTCCAGGGGCACGCGTCAGGGGTGTCCGCTCTCCCCTTACCTTTTCGCACTGGCCATGGAGCCGCTGGCCGCCAGGGTGCGCCGCGATGAGCTCTACCGTGGCTTCGTCTGGGGTGCGGATCACTCAGACCGCATAGCTTTATATGCGGATGATGTGCTCTTTTTCATGACCGACCTGCAGCGTACGGGTCCTCGTGTCCTGGAGTTGATGCAGGAGTTTGGTCGGGCATCGGGGCTCTTCCTTAACCCGCGCAAATCGACCATGTGGGTGCTGGGGGGTGCCACAGTGGACTGCCCGTGGGCTGCATCCCTTCAGATGGCAGTTGAAGGTGTGAAGTACCTGGGTGTTTTCCTCTCTGCCTCGCCTGCAGTGGCATGGGACCGGAACATTCTGCCTGTATGGGATCGGGTCCAACTAGACGTCAAGACATGGACGCGCATGCCACTTAACATCTACGGCCGATCGGCCATCTTCAAGATGGTGGCTTTGCCCCGTCTGCTAGATCAATTGCAGAATCATCCCTTCCAGGTTGACCCGCAGTGGTTCCGTACTGTTGATTCTGTGCTGGGCCGGTTTCTGTGGGCTGGAGGTGCCGCCAGGGTGGCGCTGCGCACATGCTTCCTCTCTACCTACTGCGGCGGCTTGGCGGCCGCGGATATTTTGTCTTACTATCAGGCCTCCCATCTCCTTGTGCTCAACGAGTGGTGGTATGGCGACCGTAGTGACCCGGCTTATGCCCTTGAGCATTCCCTGATGGGTGGCGCCTCCCTTCATACCCTGTTGTACTCGGCTAGGCGGAGGCGACTGCTTCCGCAAGTCACCCGAGTGGTCTTCGCTGTCTGGCGGCGGGCCTTGCATCGGGTGGGCTGGTGGGGTCGGCTTACAGCCGAAACCCCGCTGTGGCGAAATGGTCTGTTACCGGCGCTGGCGTCTCTGTCCGGATTTGACGGCTGGGATGCGATTGGGATCTCGTCCCTAGGTCATGTCCTCTCTGGTACTACCCTGAAGTCCTTTCGGGAGCTTAGCTCCGAATTTAGCATGCCCAAGACCCAGTTTTTCCGCTACCTTCAATTCCGCCACGCACTCACTCCAAGTCTGGTGGGCCTGGAACAGCTCCCTGATTTTAGTCCTATCGAAGCTAAACTGTTTATGGGAGACCTGGGTGACAAGAAGATCTCGCAGATATATCGCTCTCTGGTCACTCACTGCTCCCCTTCACTCGCAGCGCTGCGGGCCTCCTGGGAGGCTGATGTAGGTCCACTGGATGATGACGACTGGCGTGAGGCCTTGGAATCTCCCCGAGGTGCTGCTATAGCCATCCGCCTTCGCTTCATCCAGTTCAAATACCTCCACCGGGCGTATTATACTAGACACCGTCTATGGCGGGCAGGCCTTGTCGCGTCTCCCGAATGCCTGAGGTGTGGTTCTGAAGAGGGCACCCTGTTTCATACAGTATGGTCCTGTGAGAGACTGACTCGATTCTGGGCTGGGGTTTGGGACTGCCTGTCAGAGGTGTTGGGTTGGGACCTGCCCCGTACCCCCAGGCTGGGTCTTCTTCATGTTCTAGAGAATGTTGGGGGCAATATTTACAAGCGCCATTTGCTGTTCCTGGGGCTGGTGGTGGCGAAAAGGGACCTGGCGCAGGCCTGGAAGAGCGAGCGCGCCCCCCCCCTCGGGGCTTGGAGGGCGGGACTGGATTTCCTCATGGGCCTGGAGCAGCCTGTTTTTGTAGCCCGGGGATGTCCCCGCAAACATTACAAAATCTGGAAACGGTGGGCGGATTACCGGGGCCTGCTCCTTGACCCTCCCGTGGACATTGATGATGCATTACAGCTGGATCTGGATCCCGCACTCTAGGCCGCTGGCCGGCTCCACCTTTGCAGATTGTCTCAAGTTGCTGGACAGTGATCGCGTGCACTGGGTTAGGGTGGGATAAGGGGCGGGTAGCTGCGGGCGGGGTTGGTTGGTATTTTTGGGGTTGGGTGGGTGGGGTAGTTCGATGCCATTTACTATATAACGTTGGGTTCGATGCTGTGCTAATGATATGTCTCTTTTTATCTGTCTTTGACAGTTTCCTCCTGACTGTGGAGGACTGTGTTGTGCTTTGCTTGAACTCATAATAAAAATTGGTTATGAAAAAAAAAAAAAAGTTGCACTAAGAGTGGACCCCACAGGTCAATATTATTTTTAAACAGGTCTGGAGGTATGCCATCTGGACCTGGGGCTTTGCCGCCCCGTGTTGCCTTGAGGCTCTCAGTTATTTCTTCTAGGGTAAATTTTAATTCCAAACCATTCGTTCTCATTTCCCCCTGATGAAGTATTGGTAATTGCACCGGAGGAATCTGCTCATCGGTGGAGGTACTATACAGGCTGGAATAATGGCCCACCCAAGAGTCCTCAGTAATGGCAATTTCAATACGTGCTTTTCCTGAATCAAAGAAGGGGGCATTTACTGCTTTCCAAAAAGCACAGACATCCTTACTCAAAGAGGCCTCACATAGCTTCTCCCAGGCTTCAGTTTTAATTGCCAACTTCCTTCTTTTCAATGCATTCTGATAAGAATTCCGCGCCACCCTAACCCTTAAAGGATTACGGGGGACAGCATGTAAAGCTCTCTTAAGCTCAGAGTGGGCCTCTGTACACGTGTGGTCAAACCATTTTCTCGTCTTTTCCTTACTTGATTTAGAAACCACCCAGAGGTTACCCTTAATTTGAGAAGCAATAACCTCAAACTGTTTAAGGATCTCCTGACTAGTCGCAGTTTCATCCAGAATGGTCAAGAAGCTAGGCAAACATTCGGTTACCAGGTTGCGCAGAAAATCACTTGGGACCACCCTGTCCCACTTTAATGCGTATCCATGTCTGTGCCTAACGGAAGTTATTACAAAATCTATTATAGACAAAACACCCCTGCCATTAAACGTAGGGACAAAGGGGAGCTCTGTTTGGCCAATTTCATTTGCGTACCCTAGATCTTCAGAGTGAAGAATCTCATTTAATAGGTCTCCACAGATGGAATGTTTAAAGTGTGTCAAGTCAGTATCCGGGTCCAACATAAGCCCACATACTCCTTTCTGGCTTCTTTTACATATGGTACAGTTAAAATCACCCCCGAAACAACCCAAACATCCCTAGCATTTTTATCTGTTTCTTTACCTAGATCATTACCTAGCATCTTAAGAGTCGGTTCCAGGTCAGCAGGAGGGATATTATAAAAATGTATAATTGAAAGACACAGTTCCTTGCTTGCATCAATCCGCACTAGCTGGTAATATGGGTTGTAGGCAGAAAAGTGGATCTTCTTGCAATTTAAGGTGTTAGATACAAACGTCGTTAGTCCCCCTTTAGCCCTACCGTGGTGAACCTCTACTGCAGATGTAAACAGTGTTTTATAGCCTGGAAGATGGAGGGGTTCTAAGGTCCAAGTTTCCTGTAGACAGAGAATCCCAATCTCTTCTATTGTTTATAACCAGATGGGATTCGATGATTTGGACTTGAGCCCTGCCACATTCCAGAACATTATGCTAACAGTTTCCCTGTTTAGTGAATTCACTGCTAAGCATTGGCCCATATCTACAACTGGGTTATTAATAATAATGGTTCCCATTCCCTGGGAAGATGGATACGCCGGGGCAACAGTGGGGGGGGGATTACAAGAGTGGGAATAAGAGGAGACCTGATGCCAGATGTTACACCAATACCATTGTCAGAAGTGACTAGGTTTGAATCAGATGATACACCAAGTCCATTGTCAAAAGTGACTGGGTTTGAATCAAGGGCTGAGGGCAGTCAATCAACCCCATCCAGTCCATTTAGACAATTAAATCGTTTGTAGTCATAAAAAGGTGTCTCCGGAGGTCGGTAAACCTGACGTGCAGCATACCCCCGGTATCTAGCTCTCCGTTCAACCCTTGTCCAATTGCCTTGTGATAAATCATGATGCATACGGGTAGGGGGGAAGAAAAAGGACACTGGCAAAGTCTGTATAGTAGAGTCAGGAAATCTGTTTGAACCAGCACATATGTGTGAGACTGTCCTAGGATCTCGAAAACTCCATGATACAGTCCCCTATTATTGATTTTCTAGTTTTCCCCAGCCAAGGTACCCTTCTCACCATGATAATTTCATTGTTGAGATGGGCCGGAAGGGGTCTGTTCCAGTTCAACCATTTGATAATTTTTCTTTTAAGTGAGTGGAAGTTCTCACCTCGCCCACTTCAAGAGGAGGAGCACCCGCCATAACCACCGTAAAGCTATTAGCCTCAGGCGGCAAGTCGGGTCTCCGTGGTCTGGGGGCAGGCTTCTCAGGGAGTAGGGGAGCAATGCTATCATTTGGTATAGCCCCAAAGGTAGTCACAGGGGGAATTGGGCCTACTGGTTGTAGAGATGGAATATTAGGTTTGCTAAGTGGTGTTGGAGCTAAGTTGGCCATGAGTGGTTGCGGAAGGGGGGCGCCAGCAGCAATAACCAAGGGAGGTCCTGCATTAACTGAAAGGTTTTGAGTGTTAGGGGGACATTTAGGAGGGGGATTAGACTCAAGGGGTCTGCCCTGTTTAATAGCCGAGGTTTTCAGGCTACTTATAGTTGCCTCCAAGATAGTGAGTCTGATCTCCACTTTCTTCAAGCTCTCACTGATGGGCAGAAACAGTGATCTAAGTAAAAATTCTATATTCCCCATAGAGGTAACGGGGGGTGATATATTAGGTGGATTATCCCCTGGGACGCTAACAGGATCAATGATATTAGTACCTTTAACAGGAGCAGCATTATGCACATCCAGTATTAACCCATCAGAAATGGAAGGGAGCTTAGGTGCTTTTCCGAAGTCGGAATGGGGGATTTTGGCCTTGCCCTGCCCTCCCCTCAACTTCCTTCTACGCTTATTTGGTGGTGGGCCATGCACCTCTGCCACAACTATTTGCTTTGGCTTAGTTTTCCTTATTTTAGCTACTGGGGGCGTTTGAGTGACTAAGTCAACAGCCATACTGCTGAGACTGGGGGGGGGGGGATGACATCAGAAGTCTGCTCAGTGGATAAGGAAAGGTTAGGAATACTGTCCCGCAATAGGAGAGGGACCCCTTCTTGGGATAATAGATCCTGGATAATGTTAAAGGAGCCTCCCTCTTGGGAGATAGGATAAGGAATGATATCACTAAGAGGCCTATTTTTCATATTCTCAATAGAGAGGCGGCGCTCCGCCAAGGAGGTTTCTTTATCCCCATCACCCTGTGCCCGTGTAAAATAGTCATCCAGAGTCCCATTTCTAACTCCTCCCAACTTCGCTTGTGTTCCCTCCATAGCCGGTGATGGCATGTCCAATACCTATATCAAGGTCCACGAACAAAAAACAGAAGTGCAGGCGAAAGAGAGTAGGCCCAGCCCGGCCTCCTTCGACCCCTGACGGCCACAGACGGTCCCGCCCTTGTCCCGGGCTTCTCCCGGCGCTCTCCCGCGCAGCAGGGGACGCGAGGTATTTTTATAGTTACTCCTGTTAGTGGGGGGCGTGTCAGGCAGGCAGGGAGAGCGGCCCAGCTGATGGTGATTGGGTCTGGCGGAAAAGGAAATTCTGAGCATGGTAAGAGGCTACTGATTTAACTCCTGGAGAAGCCCTGTTTTGGGATCGTGAATGAGGTTCACGGCAGCTGAGTCCAGAAGGTTGCCAGAGGCTCACGCATTTTTGTAACACCCGTTGATTACCCCTAGTTTTGATTCTTGTAGTACACGCGGTTGTGGACGGAGGTTGTAAGGAATGTATTGGTGTGCAGAGCGCACACTGCTGGTGAATCTGACGCTTTTGCATCAGACGTGCAAATTACTTGATCAGATGACTATGGCTAAAGTGTGATTTTATGCAGACACTGAAAACTCGATCTTTGAAGTTAGTGACTTACACTGAAGTGCAATCTTATGGTTAGTGTCAGCCCGTCTCGGCTGGCAACTGAACTCTGACATATTGCACGGATCGTTTTCTTAAAATGTGAATATGAGTTTTAACCTTTGTTCCGAATATCCCTTCTTGCACAGGGCTCTTCAATGTTGTCACCTTTGCTAAAGATGTGGGTGATGCAGTGCCAAGATCAGTAGTTGTCATGCGTCAGTTGTTCACACCACTCTGTTTTTGGTTTCAGTGCAAATCGACCTCATCATGTACAAGAAGTGCTAAATAAATCCCCAAGTTAAGTACATGTATTTTATAATGGAACAAGCACTCACCTGGGCTTCCTCCGGCACCCGTGGTCGGCATGGAATGACAAAACCAAACGCAGAAAAAAAAACGAAACTCCGCCCACCGCCGCGATGACGACATCGCAGAGGCGGAGAGGGAAAAAAAAATCAAAAAAAAAAAAAATCGCTGGAACGCCCCCGAATCTGGTCCGGCCTCGACAGACAGATCCGGCTCCCAATGGCTAGCCTCCATTTATGGAGCTAGCCAATGGGAGTCGGGGGACGTTCCTATAGCCCAAATAGTAAACATTAGATTTCGCCTGCGCGAACTGCTTGCGCAGTAACGCCAGGCGAAACCTAAAAAGGAGTGAGCAAAGAAGAAATGCTAGCATTCAAAAAGATCCATGAAGAACTCTCAGAAACAAAAAATTGAATCATGATGAGAGGAACAAGAATAGTGATGCCCAGAGCACTGAGGAGACAGACGGTGGACCTGGCACATGAATCTCACAGAGGCATGGTAGCAACAAAAAAGATGCTGCGGGAAAAGGTGTGGTTCCCAGGACTAGACAACATGGTCGAAGCTGCAGTCACACACTACCACGTCTACCAAGTGACAGGACAGCTGACCACGCCTGAACCGCTAGAGATGTCAGTACTACCGAAGGCAGTGTGGACAGAGCTGGCAGCTGATTTCTATGGACCCTTGGAGACTGGAAACTACCTGTTAGTGATAATAGATGAATTCTCCAGGTTTCCCATAGTAAGGCAAGTGGCGTCCATGTCAGCAAACGCGACGCTGCCAGTCATGGATGATGTATTCGCAGCGTGGCGCTCCCCCCAAACTCTAAAAACAGACAATGGTCCGCCGTTCTCTGGAGAGGAGTTCAAAAAATTCATGGACTACCTAGGGATACGCCCCAGGAAAATAACACAGCTGTGGCCCCAGGCGAACAAAATGGCTGAAAGGTTCATGGGAACAATAATGAAGGCGGTACAACGAGCAAAGTTAATGCAGATATCGATAGGGCAAGCCCTGTGCCAGATATTAAGGGACTACAGGAACACTCCTCACAGCTCCACAGGGCGGTGCCCCGCCAAGCTAGTGCTAGGCCTTGTAAGCAGGACGAGGTTACAGCAGATGGAAGAGATAGCAGGAAAAGAGCAGGGTGACATAGCTGCCAAGGACAAGGAAGCCAAGGTAAAAATGAAAACATACGCTGACGCAAGGAGGCATGCCACTCCGGCGCAGCTAAAGGAAGGAGACACAGTGATAGTGCGGCAAAGACAGCTGAGGAAGTCAGACAGCCCCTTTTCGGAGGATCCGCTGACGGTGACTGAAGTGAAGGGGCCCATGATAACAGCATCAGCAGGGCGCTACCACATCACAAGAAACAGCTCGCATTTCAAGAAAGTGAAGGTCAAAGAAGAAGAGCAGACAGCTGAGCAGGAAGAAACTGGTCAGGAAGAAGGTGCACAAATGGACGAAGGAGAGACAGCAGAGAAGACAATGCAGGAGGCCAAAGAGACTGATCGAAAAGATGTAATGGGAAGAAGGACACTCCTCTCTCTCTCTCTCTCTTTCCCCCTCCCTATATCTCTCTCTCTCCACATCTCTTACTATCTTCTCTGTTCTATGTCAGTGATACAAGGCCCGTCGCCAAATGTTTGTTTGCAAGAAAGGGGGAGGTGTCGTGACCTGGGTCACTAGGACCCTGCAGCACGGGAGTGTGGGAGGCGGACACCAGACACCAGTTCCGGTCAAGCAAAGGAAGCTGGGGACAGAGCAGAATGACCAGGGCATGAGGCAAGACGTGGTGTACCAGCTCTAAGTACTAGACAAATAAAAGTATCTGAAACAAGCCTGTGTGCCCTGTTGTGATTGGGCTGAAGCAGAAGACGTGACAACGGGGAGGGGCCGAATTTAGTTTTACAATATGAGACATATATACACAGGTCCTGGAGGCAAAGACTTTGGAGTCAAAGAATGATGCCAGGCCCCGTCAGTACAAGAGACATACATATACATATATTTACAGGACCTGCCCGAGGGATGGGATGAGATGGCTCCTGGGGTGAAAATGTGCGGTTTCAACTACCTGGTCAGCCAATATCTCAAGAAGAGTGTCAAGTATTTAGATTTGATTGTCAAGATCTCTTCCTCCTCCACGAGACGTTAACAACAAAAAATGAGCTTTGCAATACTCGGCCCCTGAATTGGTTCAGTCTCTCATAAGTCAGGGGGCCAGCTCTTGGCCACACAAAATACCATCTCTCTCGCAGGCTAACCCTGACCATTAGGAATGCAGGAGGGGACTAGGTGGTTGCTGGCTAGAATCTCCCATTCATTTCCATCAGCTACCAGTGTGAGGGTACACCCACACAAACCCTTGCAGTCCACCAAGAGACCAGGTCAGGGCCTGTTGATTCTTTTCGGTCAATGATGTATATTTCACAAATCACTTTTTGTGCACTTCCATGCCCCTATTTTCATACGGAACAAGAAATGAGGATAGGCCCTTATCAGGCAGGGTTAAAGGCTCATCCACTTGAATAATGCATAGAAAACTGTCTTCGCAACTCAATTTCTTTACCTTTGATGTACAATACACCTTTATCCATTGTGCCCTCGGATAAAACTTCACTTCTACGGTTATTTGTTTCATAATTTTTAACAATTACAAATGCAAACCAGAGCATGCTTCACATCAACAATCATTGAGCATGTTATTCAATGAATATATTCAGCTGTGCTGATAATGCCAAATTGTGGAATACCGTTTGGCCATTTCTCCGAGTGTCATTTTCTCATGCAAGGGTATACTTGTGCAAACTTGCGACTTGGCAATGCCTAGTGTGCAACCTGCTTTAATCAAATTTGTGTTGACTTCAGGGGCCCTATTATGTATATGGCGCACTTTCCCTGTTTGTGCCCGGCGCACCTTAAAACAGGTGTGACAAGCGCTAAAAGGGATAGTGCACCCTATTACATAGAATGCGCTGTCCCCAAGGCAGCTGCAAACTCTCGCTGCCCTAGGGGTAGTGCATTCAGGTGGAAAAGGTGAGCGAATGCACCCACGTGCGACAGGATGTGTGTGTGGGGGGGGGGGGGGGGGGTCCGAAGCCCCTCCAGAGGACTGCTGTCAGCTTTTTTGCCTTTGCACTCGGGTCTATAATAAGGCGTGGGCGCAGAGGCAAAGGGATTCCCTCATTTGCATGGTGC
Organism: Lissotriton vulgaris; assembly: GCF_964263255.1. Taxonomy (NCBI): domain Eukaryota; kingdom Metazoa; phylum Chordata; class Amphibia; order Caudata; family Salamandridae; genus Lissotriton; species Lissotriton vulgaris. The sequence goes on along the minus strand of NC_141694.1, from coordinate 1,543,733,937 downwards.
CACACCCCCATGCAATGGAAGGAACGCCCTCTTGAGAAAGTGCTGGCGCTGTATGTGCGCCATCGCTTTCAGTATTACAAAAGGGGCCGCACCAGCCTCTGTGGCCCTTTTTGTAATGCCAAAGTGCCCCAGGGGGTGAACAAAGTGGGCGCAAAAGCTTATGTCCGTCACACACCTCATATTAAATTTTTATATTAAACCTTATTGCCTTAGCAGGGAGAAAGGCATAAATCCACAAGCATTTTCATCAAATAAAGCTTCCTTTCGATTCTCCCAAGTCCTCCTCCTTCAGACGCATAAAACCTCCTATTGTTGAACATATTTTCCAAAGCAGTTTTTTGGGGGGGCACAGCGTATATCCTTGAGGCTATTAGTTAACTTTCAATCATGGTGTTCCATTATATGTTGGTAGATTGCTCCAAATCGATTTTGAACTCTCTTATGGTAAGTTATACTTTGTAAATGTTTTCAAGATCTGCACTTTATAACTGTACACTGCCTGAGCTTCTCTGTAGCTGTGGATTAGTACTGTTTGTGTGGCACTTTAAAAGAGTTCACTGCAAACATTAATTTTAATGGGCCTCTTCATTGCCTTATACACTAGTCTTAGCTACCAAACTTTAACACTGCAAATTCTGTATCGGGCCCAGAGGCAAGGATTAAGACTAACTTCCTTGGCTCCGACAGCAACCTTCACCGTTATCAACATAAACAACTTAGACAATAAATCCCAAGAAACCAATAGAAAGACTACAACAATAACAAAAATCACAAGCAATAGCGTCAAATTAGAGATCCTAGAAGTCCATGACTATACAAGATGCCACCATTTTGGCCTCTTTCTTGGCTGCTCAGCAGCCCCAGCCAGCTAAGTCATAATTTCCTCTCAACTTTCTTTTTTTTTTAATTCAAGTCGTTTTTATTGAAGTAGAAAACCAAAAGTAAAGACAATACAGTAATTCTTCCGTTACAGAAATGATTAGATTCAGTTATTGATGAACAATTACAAAAATGCAAATAATATAAAGTAAATTTACTTTATATTATTTCCTCTCAACTTTCTAACATAAATGTTTGAACTGTAGAATGATGTGCATTTGGGTTTTTAACTTAACTGTTTATGATTGGTTTACTTTCTGTTTTACAGATTCCCCTCCAGCTTATATTTGCCTGCCCTGAATAAACAGCGAAGGCTTGTAGAATTTGCGAATTCGCGATCCACAAAATCCACGAATTTGCGGATTTAGTGGGTAATGGCCGGGCGTGAAAACGGTGCACATCGCTAGTGTGAGGGGCAGGGCCAAACGGGCGAGGCTTATATGCGAGTTCACATGCCTCTTGTGTGCATAAAAGGACAGGCACGGATCAGAGAAGCTCGTGGTCACAGGAACTGCACAGGAATTGAGCTCGTGAAAGTCAATTATGCAAAGGCCTCCATCAAGCATCAAAGCTAATTTGCGACGATAGATATGGGGAGAGCGCACACCTATCCAGCCTCGACAAAACACACATTTTTGGGGGTGCTGATTAACTTTGCCATCACACCAAAGAGCGCCGGGGTCCCTCAAGTGACCTGTCCATCAAGTGGGTAAAGGGCGTGAAGACGGTGCACACACCACTAGTGTGTGTTAGGACGGGGCTTATATGCGAGTTCACATGCCTCTTGTGTGTATAAAAGGACAGGCACGGATCAGAGAAGCTCGTGGTCACAGGAACTGCACAGGGATTGAGCTTGTGAAAGTCAATTATGCAAAGGCCTCCATCAAGCATCAAAGCTAATTTGCGACGATAGATATGGGAAGAGCGCACACCTGCCCAGCCTCGACAAAACACACATTTTTGGGGGTGCTGATTAACTTTGCCATCACACCAAAGAGCGCCGGGGTCCCACGAGTGACCTGTCCATCAAGTGGGTAAAGGGCGCGAAGACGGTGCACACACCACTAATGTGTGGGGAGGGGTCAAACGGACGGGGCTTATATGCGAGTTCACATGCCTCTTGGGTGTATAAAAGGACAGGCACGGATCAGAGTAGCTCGTGGTCATAGGAACTGCACAGGGATTGAGCTCGTGAAAGTCAATTATGCAAAGGCCTCCATCAAGCATCAAAGCTAATTTTCGACGATGGATATGGGGAGAACGCACACCTACCCAGCCTCGACAAAACAGTAAACAGTCACACATCATCCTGCAACTATTTTAGGATGGCGCCGGCAAGCTGCCAGCGCCATCCTAAAATAGTTACTAAATTAACTTCATCAGGGCACTAATAGATACAATAAAGCAGGTGCTCGAGCACCTGCTTTATTTTATCTATTAGTGCTTCCTGTTGAAGCTAACTTAGTAACTATTTTAGGATGGCGCTGGCAGCTTGCCGGCGCCATCCTAAAATAGTTAAAAGTTCAACAGGCTTGAACTTTTGACCCCCAAATCCGCCGCTCGCGGATCTCTTGGATTTTCAGTAAATTCGCGGATCGCGAATTTACCAAAAATCCGCGAAAATCGGCGAGCGGAACGGATTTTCCGCTCATCCCTAAAGGCTTGTCTTATGATCAGGTCATGAGACGTATGAGCGGCAACGTGGTGACAGACAGCCACATAAGCTCTTTCTTTGTTTCGGCAGGAATTGTGCTCCCAGAATTGTTGCCTCTCCCCAGATACTTTTAGTAGTGCCAAAGATGTAAAAGCACTTCACAAATTGGAGAGACAGTAATATATATATATATATATATATATATATATATATATATATATATATATATATATATATATATATATATAAACTTTAACATGGCGGGAAATACTTATGCATAAAGCATAACGGAGACACTGGTTTTACAGAAACCAAGATATTAACATATAAGGATATAAGCTATACAGTAGTTCAATGGATGCTAGCCCCACCCGTTTGGGTGTATTCTCAGATGATGCCTTTTTTCACCCAGCACCCCCATTTCTCACACCAGTGCTGCTCGGTTGAATGCAACATGAAGATGCCACCATACGAGCAGTCCAAGCTATCTCCCATCTTTCTTCCCCCACAGAGTCCCCTATTTTGCTCTGCACTGCCTAAGAGGAGAAAGCTTTAGCATGTTTGTAGTTCGCGTTGACTGCTTTTATACCCCGCAACGTTCACCAGACGTACACTTTTTTACTTCCGTCTAGTGTTCAACAGCAGAGCCGAGTGGGGTGTCACCAAGGTGCTGCCATAAGGAAAACTTAATTACAGCAAAATTAAACTCCAGTATTATTACTAAAAAGTAGCTACAACTGTAGTTCAAACATAGTAGAAACTGGACTGCAAAAGGGACCCCTTGTAACAAAGATTGCGCTGGCTGAACTATTATGACTTTGACAAAAGTAGATAAAAGAGGCCTTTTGATATTATGGCAGCCTACGACATACACACTCAACGAGGGACTGTCAGACGCTAATGAAACCAGGTTTTCCATGGCGAGCGACACATTTAGTTTCAGCTGCTCTGAAACCTTGAAACAATTTAGTAAGGAGTTTCAGATAAAGCAAACAAGTCTTTTCACTTTAAATCTGTCTGGGTGGTGCACTCTGATGCATTTGAAAACCTAAAACAAGTCATTTATGACGTTCATCGTTTCCCTCATAATAAGCTGTCACGAAGCAGATAATTAAGCCATCGCCTCAGTTAACAGCCCAGAGGAAGAGAATGATGAGTGAGTCTCAGAAGAGGGGGGCATCCATCATCAAATGTAGCAAGAGGACCCAAGAGTCCGATTAGAAGATGAAGAAGAACCTTCCAATGCCCGAGGACTGCCTGTGTCATCAGATCTGGGTGACATGTTCAAGATATTATCCACCCCAACTCTTAGATTGGGAACCATCTTACAAGGGGGTGTTAAATATCCAGACTTGTCAGCAGAAATGTATTAACAAAGATATACAACTGCTTGGGAAATGCTACATTGGAGGGTAAATTGGCCGCTTCACCGGACACTGACCCAAAAAAGGACCACCTTTATGGGAAAATGTTAAGTGATCCTAAAAAAGGATCTACTGGTCTTGGAAGGCCTGTCAAGACACTATTAGAACTTGCATGTTCCATCACAAAAAATATGGACATGACCATTACAGCCAAAAGGAGGTCTGGTTGAGGACTGGGCCAAAACGGTTGTCTGCACCAAGAGGTGCAGGTATAATTTTCTTCGAGTAGACCTTAAACTACAGAACCTAGCATCCTCGGAAGCAGGAACTTTGGCTGAAAGATTATTTTTAGGGACACCCTTTAAAAAGGAACTTGGGAATTTCATACTCATTGAAAGCCCAAATGTACATGAAAAACCGGTTTTGACCCTAATCTATCTGAGGGACGATCAAAGACGAGTACGCAGCCTGCCATTTTCAGCAACAAGGCCATCAGAGATTTGGCAAGAAAACCAAAAACTTTTGGCAAGCTCTTGCCATCCACAGCATGACCTAACTGCTGCAGATTCTCAAGATACAACTGAGATTTACACAACTTTGCAGAAGCACACTCAGATGAGACTAATACGGTCACTGTCTTCGATTGTCTTGGGAAGGCAGATAGTGACAAAATCTCACCCAAAGTGGCAAACACTAACACATGTCAATGGTACTACAGAACAAGGGAATTCCCCTTCAATTCTTCCTCCAGCGTGTTTTCTCAGCACTATTTTTCTTGAGCATTGTTAGAAATGGGGGTCTCTAGTTGGCAGAGGTAAGTAGGTAGATTGGTCCAAATAGGGACCCTTGATTCTAGTCAGGGTAAACGGGGATACACACTTTAGATAACCCCTGCTAACCCCTGGGTAGCTTGTCATGAGCAGACAGACTTATCCCAAAGGCAATGCGTAAAGTATTTGTATTCAAAACAGTAATACAGTGATAACACCAAAAATGGACACCACACCAGTTAAAAATAAAGTATATTTATCTAAACTCAACAAGACCAAAGCAACAAATGTCCAACATAAATGTAATAAGAATATGACTTTTAAAAGGTTTCAAGCAACTGGGTCTATCAAAAACTATGGATGCATGATTTCTCACAAAGTACTTGTAGATGCGTCAAAATTCACAAGGCCAAACAGCCGCAGAGATGGGCAGAGTCGAGAAACAAAGAGATGAGTCAGTTCCTGAGACCCTGGGGAGGTGATGCAACAGTTCTGCTACACGCAGGAGAAGTGATGCGTTGAATCTAGTCTGTATAGGGGAAGGGATGAGTCGACTTCAAGACAATTCCGAAACTTCAGAACAGGAGGCCAACACACGAAGGCCCTTGGAGATAGACTTCAAGCAGATTCAAAGCAAAGCTCCAGACTTTTTTCCTTTCCTTGGCAGAAACAACAACTGCAGGCTAACCCCACACTGCAAAGGGGCAGTACTCCTCCTCAGAGCTCTTCAGCTCTTCTCCTCGGCCTAGGTTCCGCTTGACTCCAGAAGTGATCTAAAGTTCTGGGGTTTCAGGCGTAATTCTTATACCCCAAAATGTCTTTGTTCTCTTTGTGTAAGGTTCTACGAGCCCAATCCAAACCAGTTCTGTCCTCACTGGTGCAGTATGACCCAAGGGGGTGGAGACAGCATTGTGCAAGGGAGACAGGCCCTATTCAGGCACAAGGAAAACTCCTCCCACAACTCTAAACGCAGCCAAGGCCTATTCAGCTCAGCTTTGAGTCATCCAGGAAGGGCCAGGAACACCTCAACCCCAACCTATGCATGTCTTTAGTGAATGCACATCCCCAGCCCCGGTCACTCCAAAACCAAACAGTCAATGCACAAACAGGCAGAGGCACACAGAATGGTTAAACAAGAAAATGCCTACTTTCTAAAAGTGGTACAAAAGGGGGTGGTGATGGACGTAGCATCGGAATCAATCACTCACACCCAGTCAAAAGATCTGGGTTTAATCCATCACCGTTCTTTAGCCCACTCTGCCACCCCAGTTCAGACATGGCCATATGCAAATCAGTCTGACCCTGTGCCTCATGCGAACAGTCCAGCCCGAACTGCCAAGCCATGTTTTCCCTGGACCGGAAACAAGCCTCCGAGGACCGGTTTTTGTCATTCCAGCCGTCTTCAGTCCGGCTTGCTTGAATCCAGTGGCAAAGTGAGCAAGGGACTCCCGTCTGAGCATACCCTGCCACACTTATGGCGGCCAAAAGCGGTACAAAAAGGGGGTGGTGATGGACGGAGCATCTGAATCAATCAAACACTCACACCCAGTCAAAAGATCTGGGTTTAATCCATCACCGTTCTTTAGCCCACTCTGCCACCCCAGTTCGGGCTGGACTGTTCCCATGAGGCACAGCCTCAGACTGATTTGCATATAGCCATGTTTGAACTGGGGTGGCAGAGTGGGCTAAAGAACGGTGATGGATTAAACCCAGATCTCTTGACTGGGTGTGAGTGTTTGATTGATTCAGATGCTCCATCCATCTCCACCCCCTTTTGTACTACTTTCTAAAAGTGGCATTTTCAAACAATTTAAAAACCATCTTTACCAAAAATATGTGTTATTAAGTTCAGGGAGCCTAAACTGTATTTCTCCATCTTGTCCCAATGGGAAGTTATACTTGTAAGATATTACAAAGTATTTCCCATGCTATCCTATGGGACAGATAGCCTTTCAATAGCGAAAAACGAAATTGGCAGTATTTCACCATCAGGGTATGTCACGCACACCAGTACATGTCCTACCTTTCACAGACACTGCACCCAGCCCATGGGGGTACCTTGGCCTACCATAGGAGTGCCTTACATCTAAGAAAAGGGAAGATTAGGGCCTGGCAAGCGGGTGCACTTGCCAGGTAGACATAGCAGTTTACAGACTGCGCACAGACACTGCAGTGGCAGGCCTGAAATACCTTTTCAGGGATACTCATGTGGGTAGCCCAATCAGTGCTGCAGGGCCACTAGTAGCATTTGATTTACAGGCCATGGCACACTCAGTGAACTTTACTAGGGCCTTACCAGTATATAGGATAGGATAATATTTATTAACCGCACTTATACCCGGGGGTGTCACGGTGCTCTAGCAGACAATTGAAGGAGAAAGAAAGAAATTGCAACTGCAGCTACCTAAGACGAGAAAAGCCAGGTTTTCAGATTATTCTTTTTTATACCGGATAAGAGTGCTTGTTGGAGATGGAAATATCCAATCATGGACACACCAATCTATAAACACAATTTACCCAGCGAGCATATGCACTTTAGCACTGATCAGCAATGGTAAAGTGCTCAGATTCCTGTAGCCAACAACAGGTCAGGAAAAAATAGGAAGAAGCAAAATGTTTGGGGATAACCCTGCAAAAAGGGCAAAGTCCAACATGCATAAAAAGGTAAACTAATAAACCCAAGAGATTGTATTAATTGCTCATTTACATGCACTTCCCGAAGGAGGGCATCCATCACTTGCAGTTTGTCAGGATGTTGGATATCCCATCAGGATGGCAACTTACTTACAGCTGCTCTTTCGAGTCAAACTGTAATCAGTGATGATGACCAGAAAACTCAATCAATAAGGACCCTCTAGCTAGATTCTTGTGCCCTCCATGGTGCTTCGCAAAGTTGATGAAGCTGGTGACTGATATGAGTGAGGAGGATTCATTGATAATCTATCTAGAAACATGATTTCAAGTCTCAAGATACCCAGGCCTTACAAGATCTGCATCAGTGTTTGGGTTTTGTCATCGAGGAGTTAAAAAAAGACCAGACACCACAGAGACAAACATTTTAAGGTTAACAGTGCATTTCAGGACAATGATGTTACATTTATCCATCAGCAATACCATCACTGTAAAAAAAAGGGAACCTTGGAAGGTTCTGAAAGCAAACAGGCTGCCTCTTGGACAAACAGCTTGGATTGTGGTCTACTGAACTTCTCCACATAGACCATCATCCTGCCAGGTCCATTTCATTACAAAGTACTGTGTTGTGCTCACTCATGTGCGTTCCTGAGCTCGAGTGTTCATCTGAGCTCGCAGAATGTCACGAGATCACACAGGGTATGGGTGGGCCTGGGAGTCAGACAGAGGAGGAGAAAGACCTCTGTGCCTGAGGTGCTCATGCCATGGGTTTGAGTCAAAAATAAAGCTTTTTGAAGACCAATACAGTTCTGCTCTATACTTAATTTTACCGATGAGCGACTCGAACCTTGAAGAACCCATCGTTGGAGCCACTCTTCTGGTTTGTGGCCACACTGCCTTTACAACGAGGATTCTATGTCAGGACTGGAGGCGAGGATTATGCCTTCTTTCTCCACTTTATTGCATAGCAGCGAAGGCAACAACAAAGACTACACTTCCCATGAACCACAGGGAAAGTGTAGTTAAACAAGAAAATACATGGCAACAGCCAATCAGCAGTCCCAAACTCAGTGTCCAACCATGGCCCAGGGAGCCCAACATAGTCCTTCAACAGTGCTCTCTTCTCCTCTTTCTTCGCTGCTACGCAGCAAGATAAGTACTCTTCAGTTCTCTTTACTGTGTAGTACTGTGTAGAATGTTCTTAGCGTGTATTGAACATACTGTCGTTTTACTTAACTGTCAATGTTTTGATATGCTTTTATATGCTATTCTGCGATTGAGGTTAGTGTGATGTGGAGCGTTTAGGCTCTTATTGTATTGCCATCGTCAACACTATTTCTGGTATTTGTGTGCTTGTACCCGTGTGCGGCTTTGATTTGCACGCGCCGCTCATTTGAGTTTTCTTTTTTCGCCCTTTGTGCATCTCTAGGATTTACATCTCCCACAGCGTCATGGCTGCGCAGTGTGGGAGAGAGCCGAAGGGACGGTGCTTCTGCCCCTACGCGGCTACGTGCTGGCTTGGTGGTCCGGTACTTCCGCCACTAGAGGGTATTGCAGGCTTGGCGTGCGCGGCGCGTTGTTTGGTCTCTCTTCAGGGAGATTCAAACGTCGCGCCAGCGCAACGGTGGAGCCTTCTGGTCTGCGGATTACGCCGTACATGGTCGCAGAGTGGCTGGGCTCTGATGTAAAATTAGCTCACAGCTCCTTTTTTTCTGCTACGCTCTGTTCCTAAGCCCAGTTTCTGAAGGGCAGGGCCAGTACTCAACTTCGGTTGGTGAATGCCTCGTTCTGAGGTCAAGTATTATACCGGTGCTTGTGCAAGGGACACCTTCCAGACCAGTTCCCCTATATCAGGGTGCGTTCTGTGTGATACTCCTGCGCCAGCACCTTTCCCTCGGGCTAGAACCCGGGTTTTTGCGGGGTGCCGCATAGTTAAAATAATTTAGGCTGCCACCCAGCCTTGTAAAGGCCCCTGTATACATGCCCAGATTATCAAGAGGACGAAGACCCCCCTCGCCGAAATGCCCTGGGGTGACGCCTTTTACGAGGCGGTAGATACTTCAATATATAGGACAGTAGATCAGGCCATTTCCTTGCTTGAGGCAGCCTCTCCCGCCAAATTAAGCAAGCTTTTGCCCAGCTTTCACAGCAAATAGCCCCCCTACCCCAGGCCCCAACCACGAACGCTTCTCCAGACCCTGTGGGTTCCCCGCCACCTTAACGTTCCCGTGAGGCAGGGGTGGATAGCGATGCTTTTGATCGCCTCAGGCAGGCTTTTCTTGCCAGTCGTCCCGCGCCTCCTCCCGGAGTGCCTTCCACCCCAGCTCCAGTCCTGGTGCCAACCAGGATCCCCCTCTTGCAGATCTGGTCCCAAAGTCTCTCCTTGGTACCTCTCAGGATCCTCAGAGTACCTCCGACATGTTGGATCCAAATGACATAAATCACCCAAGGTCCTCTGAGTGAACTCCAGGCGACAAAGTAGCGGCTTATGTGGCCACCCATATCTGTCGCCCTCTTGAGAAAGAGGCTCACAATTGTCTACGGGCGAAATGCCCCCGCCCCTCCCTGGATGGGAAGGTAGCTCTTACGCCCCGAGATAGATCCCCGTATGGGCACCTTCCTCCAGAAATGTATCAGGGACCCCAAGAAGGGCATAGACAGATCCTGGTGGGCTTGCCAGGATAAGCTCTTGGACGCCCTTGGCCCGATCACAAAGATATTGGATATGGCAGAGGAAGCCAAAGAATCAGGTTCTATTATTTCGCCCGAGACCTTGTCAGGGTGGGCTCAGCATTGCCCATAAAAATCACCACAAGCTAACTGTGCCCTATACACCGAGCACCGCAGGTCTCTCCATTTAAAGATTGACCCAAAGTTAGGGGATCTGGCTGATTCGGAGGCAGGTGCTGTTGCACAAGGTGGTCTTTTCTGCGAGCCCTTTGTGAAGGAGCTCGGGAAATTTGTGAACACCTTCAACTCATTAGACCGCGCTCAGTCTACGATCAGGAAGGTGTTTCCCTGTATTTTTTGCAGGCCCGGCCGTGGAAGGGGCTGCTCTGCCGGTCGTCAGCAACGCCAGACCAACCAGAGAGCCTCCAGACAGTATCAAGACCAGTTCCGGTTCGGATGATTGTTTACCTCGACGATCTTCTCCCGATGGCTGCTTGCCCCCAGCGCCTGTTACAGCATCTCCAAATTGTGGTGTCGCTTCTTCAAGAATTGGGGTTTGTAATCAACAAGAAGATATCTCGGTTACAGCCCACTAAGAACATTACATTCTTGGGGTTCATGATAGACTCCACGTAGTCCACACTTGGTCTTCCGGGCAGGAAGGTGATCAAGATCCGTCACGAGTTGTGGCGGGTCCTCGCCAAGCAACATGTTTCCCTTCGACAGCTGGCTCAGATGGTAGGTCTTTTATCCGCCTCCATCCAAGCCATCTTTCTAGGGCCCCTCCACAGTATTCTCACAAAGTTCCCATGTCCGTCGAGGCAAGGTCCGAAATTCAGTAGTGGTTGGACTACATGCAGGCTTGGAACGGAAGGGCAATTTTCGGTTCCGCCCCAGACATGTTCATAGAATCAGATGCCAGCAGGCTCAGTTGGGGTGCCAGATGCGGGGACCTTTTTACAGGAGGATTCTGGTTTCCCGAAGAACAGAAGGTACACATAAATTGCTTGGAACTTCTGGTGGGGTCCTTCGCAGTACGTTGTTGGACGAAAGATTCAGTGCAGTCGTGTGTCCTCCTGAAAATGGACAACGTGTCGGCGGTCTGTTAAGTGAATCATCTGGGGCGGACCAAATCGAAGGCCCTATGGGACCTGGCTGTGAGTTTTTGGCCATATTGCCTCTATCATCAGGTCTTCCGGGCCGGGACAACCAGGAAGCAGTTTTCCATTCACGCCATTTCAGGGACTCCTGTCTCTGGCGCCTGGACCATTTGGTTTTTTCGAGAATGAACGTCCTTTGGGGTCCATTCTCGGTGGACCTTTTTGCGTCCAGACTGGATCACCAGATCCAGCGTTTTTTCAGCTGGCGCCCAGATACCTTGGCGGCAGCGACGGATACGTTCCTCCTAAATTGGAACTCGGAACTGGGTAACACATTTCCGCCTTTTGCGATGATCACGAGGGAGTCTGCCCTGGCTCGTCGGCAGTTGGCAGATCTGATCATGATCACTCCCCTCTGGAGGTCTCAAGTGTGGTTTCCAGTTCTACTGGAACTTTCTTGGGATTTTCCAATCCTACTCCCCCAGTCTCCGACTCTTCTCACGAGCCCAGACGCGTCTCCGCACCCTCTAGTATCCACAAATTCTCTAAGGCTCATGGTGTGGCGGATTTCCGGGGTAGATGGAAACCCCTGGCCTTTCGCGAGAGGCTGAGAACTTTATCTCGAAGGCATGGGCAGACAGTACTGTCAAAAGAAGCAGATCCGTATGGGGCAGATGGACCCGTTGGTGTTTGCGACGGAATTGTGATCCCTTGCTCACGGATGTGGTTGACATTGTGAGCTTTCTAGCCCAGTTGGCCTCGGAGGGCTTGGCCTATTGGTCTATTAAACACCTTTGGGTCAGCCATTTCTTCCAGGCACGTCCTGTTGGATGGAGCTCCGGTGGGGGAGCACCCACTGGTTTGTCTGCTGTTGCGGGGCATCCGCCTGTCCCTACCCTCGGAGTCTCGTTATAACGCTCTTTGGGACGTCAATCAAGTTCTTAAACTGTTCTTGTCATGGCAACTGAATAGATACCCATCTAGAAAAGAGTTGTCAGCAAAACTGGCCATGCTTCTGTGTCTGATATCCTGTAGGCGAGTGTCAGATGTGCAGGCTTTGGACATTTCTAGCTGAATTTTTACCCCAGATGGAGTGACGTTCACCCTTCTCAGACGCACAAAGTGCCACTTCTAGGTCTAGTTTGTATCCACAATTTCCAGATTCCCCAAAGCTTTGTGTGGTTAGTTGCCTCAAAGCGTATGAGGAGATGACTGAGGGGTATTGTCCTCCAGGTGAGAGACAGCTCCTTATTTTTTTGCGAAAGCCGTTTAAAGCAGTCTCCTCACCCACTATAGCTAGGTGGGTTCGCTGGGTGATGCAGGAAGCAGGCATCAGCCTAAGGCAGTTTGGGGCTTACTCCGCAAGGGGTGCTATGGCTTCGAAGGCCTTCAGCCTAGGAGCACGTTCAGAGGATATTCTCAACGCAGCAGATTGGTCGTCAGACTTCACATTCAAACGTCTTATTTAAAAAACGATCTTGAATGTGGGTCATTTGGTTGTGGGCAAGCTTTGAACAAGCATAATCCTCACCTCCAGTCCTGACATAGAATGAAAAATGTCCTAGCTAACGTAACGGAAAGTTTCAATTCTATTAATGACTCTGAGGCGAGGATAATCCCGCCCTGGACTCCTGGAGGAGACCCCTCCCCGTATTGCAGTAAGTAATGGTGAATTTTTATTGGTTTTGAGGTATGCAATAACATTTGATTTATCCAGTATGTACATAAGTTCTTGTTGGAAAAGTTTCCTCTTGACAATTCCTCTGGTAAATGTGTTCCTCTTATCCTCAGGCTCTGACTCACACAAACAAGATTCCTGAAGAGCAGAAGGAAGCTGTCTACGCGCTCCGAAAGAGGAGAGAACAATGTTGAAGGACTATGTTGGGCTCCCTTAGCCCTGATGGGACACTGTATTTGGGTCTGCTGATTGGCTGTTGCCATGTATTTTCTATTTTAAGAACACTTTCCCTGTGGTTTATGGAAAGTGTAGTCTTTGTTGTTGTCTTCGCTGCTTGCAATAAAGTGGAGAAAGAAGGCATAATCCTCGCCTCCGAGTCCTTAATAGAATTGAAACTCTGTTACGTTAGCTAGGAAATTTTTCCTCGGCTACGGAACCTACTATTCCATAAGTACTTTCATTTTCATGGCGGGTTATTTATTTAAGGGCAAACCCTTCAACGGCCACAACTAGGGTATTTTACAGGCATTAGCAGCACCTCACCTGAAGGAACAGTTACTGTCATTGGTGCAGCCACTGAGGAACCGCTCGTGGGAACCCATCTGCAGCCTGCAGCTCGTGCTCAGCATTCCACTGCTGCAGTCAAAGTGTGTATCAGCGGGCCGGGAGGCGGGAGAACATGGCGGGCGGCGGTTTGCTGGCCGTGAGGCTCCTGAAGTCGTGACATTTTTTTTTTACTGCTTATTTGCATTGAAAACCCCGAATAGCATACACACTGACATCACGGCTTTTTTCTTTATTTGGAGTGAAGATGAATTTATGTTTCAGGTTGGATAATACAATACAATACACTACAATACAGGTGGAGAGAAAGCGAGAAATTTGGCAAGGTTGTTCCTGCTGAGCTGAGGGCCGCTCTGGCTCCGTCCCCACCTGTGTTCTGTGCTGGTTGGCGGTGAGGCGTGTTGCAGGCGTTTCATCGCACACCTTGTGTGTATGTACATAGACACAATGTTTGCTGCTCTTGCTTTTACTTGAAATTAAGTGGTAAACACAGAACCTGCAAAGAGCTAGCGAGAAATCCGTTAAAAGTGTTTTGTGGAACGGGTTTCTGTCTCCGTCTCCGTCCCCGCCTGAGTTTTGTGCTTGCTGGTGGAGAGGCAAGGCGTGGCAGGCTGCAGGCGCTGTATTGTGCATTCTGTTTCAAAGCATTAAAAGTATCACACGGATACGATCGTGGAAAGCTGCTGCTCTGCCTGAAAACGAAATGCAGCTGGAAAATACAAATAACAGAGGAGAGCTAGCGAGAAATTTTGCAAGACTATCCTACTGAGTAGGATATCTTGTTAAGGCGGGCTGCAGGCTAACGGAGGAGTTTTTCGCTCTATGGGCGTGCCTGTTGTGTTTCTAGGGTGTGTCTTTTCGGGCTTGTAGCAGAGGTGGCGAGGTGCGTGGTGGTTTCCCCGGTCGTGGTGCCCTCCCCGGGGGAGCAAGAGGGAGAAACTCGGGAGGAGCAGGTTGCTCTCAGGTCTCGGGCAGCTAGGCAGCTGCACAGGGGGCGCAGAGCAGTAGCAAGGTTCCCCATTTACGGTGGTAGGGGAAGGAGGTGGTACACAGAGTCCTGAAAACTGTAAAAAATATCAGTCCACAAGGAGAAGCGGATCACAGGACACCCCTTGCGAAGAAACAGATATTAACAACAGCGCATGTTTAAAACAGAAAGTAAGTGCTTTATCTGCATTTGTCTGGGAAACAAGGGGGGAGCTTGATCCAAGAAGGGGTAGCAGGGAAAAAGAGGGGATTATCAGGTAAAATACCACTTCGCTATGGTCTGAGGAGCTCAGGACGGGATTTACTTTCTAGGTCAGCAGATCTGGAAGTAGCTGATATTAGCGTGACAGTCCGCAAAGCCTGCTGATCCCCAGATCACGAGACTCGGTCACAGATTTATTCAGTAAAACAAAAATCCAAATCTAAGGCAAAGAAAAAAGCTAAGACACTAACCAGGTACAGGAAAAGAGAATTCATCTTACGCCTTCATTAAGAGACTACCATAAGACAGTGCCTAATACATTAATACTTAAACCAGTAGAGAGCATGTCTAAAGATAGCACTAGTGGCAATTCGGGTGATCTCATCGGGTTGCCTCAATATTCGGATGGTATATCAATACATAATCAGTACCAGCCATTAGCAGATTTGCCTGTAGAGCAAGGTATAGGAGGTCACAGGTTGGAAAAGTCAACTGACAATATGCCAGACTTGGAAAAAGATGGGGCTCCTTCAGTTGATTCCCAAAGAGCGGGATAGCAGAAGGAGGATAAATAACAGGAAACACAAGGCGGAGGAGCCACCAGTTTAAACACTCAGAGGACAACCTTAGATCTCCTGCAGGATCTGACCGATGAGATGAGGAGTAGATTCCAGGTCTCAGAGAAGAACCAAGCCGAAATTAAAGTCTTCTGCGAAAAAATGGAAGATAAGCTAGATTCACTAATGGATAGAGCGGAAGCATTAGAAACGACGGTGGTCAAGCGAACAAGGAAAGTTGATAAAAATGTGAAAGGCCTTGCTAAAATAAAAGAACAAAAAAGTAATTTTCAGGACAAGTTAGAATCTATTGAAAATGCTCAACGAAGGAACAATTTACGTTTACTAAAAGTGCTGAAGGGAGTCAAAGGGGATAATGTAAAAGAGTTTGTAGGGAAACTTATCAAGAAGACAACTAACATTGAATGTTCAGAACAAGTGCTGACATTCAAAGAGTCCATAGGGACCCCTTCAGGCTTAATCCAAATAAGAAGAGACCCAGGAAGATTTTGATTCATTTTTTGACGTACAATTTGAAAGACGAAATTTTAAACAAGGCGTTAAAAATGAATACATTAAGTGCGAATGGGTTCACTTTTCAGATTCGCTCTGATGTTTCCTCCATAACAGCATCTAAACAGTGGGAGTTGGGTAAGCTGTTAGAACCATTCAATCAGTTGGGAGCAACAGCACAACTTAAATTTCCAGCTACTTTAAAAGTGATGTTTAAAAATAAAATGCACACAATCAGACGGGTGGAGAAGGGCGAGGCTTGGAAGCCGATGAGGAAGGCTTCGTGAGCACTGAGGTCCGTTAGAAAACCCAAATTAATCCCGATTAAATAACGCTTTGGACCCCCTGATGCCACCGAACGATTGGAGAGCGGAGCGGGCCTGCACTGGTGCGACTCCTTTGCTGTACTGAACGTAAATCGGGAGTTCTTGACGGCTACCCGACTTGAGACGGCCGATGGCAGCGCCCATAGAGATCCAAAGCCTGAATGGAGGGACGCTGCTGCTTGCTTACTGTGGAACCGACTGATCGGCAGACCGGGCGATTGAGGCGGCGGAGGTCCCCTTGTGTGCTAGACAGTAGCCGCAGCAGAGGGGTGAGCAGATGGCCTTGACCTGTGCTGGGAAAGCCCTGCGCGAAATCAGCCGGCAGAGGAGAGGGCACGACGGCTGGAGTTGAAAGCGTGGAGGTCCCTGCTCCTCCCGGAGCGGAGCCGGGATAGCGAAAGGCGGCGCGGTTGAAGGCGATGGCCAGGGGGCATTAGATGGAGCGGTGGAATCCGGCCTCGCACTGGTGAGTGGGGTGTGGCATGAACCGGAGCCGCGGAGACTGGCGTGGGGCCCCAGGGGCGCTGCGGCCTGCGAGCCGGGGCAAGGTAGGGAGTACAAGTGGGAGAACATCTGTTGGCCCGCGAACTCTGGCGCTCGTTAGGCGAGCAAGACCTGATCAAACCCTTATTGCTCCTTGGGTGGGAGCTGGAGGACCTCGCTATGGGGAAGCCAAAATGGAAGAAAGATGGGGCACAGCAGCTCTCAGACAATGAGGCCCCTAGTCAAGCTGAGCCAGATAAGCAAAGAGGCACCTCGGGACCCTGGAATGCAGCAGCAATTTGATAAAATCTTGGTAGCATTTGCAGACTCCCGCACTGCCCTGCAACAAGATATACCACAGGTGGCAATGGGCCTTGGCCTACTAAGGGCGGACCACTCTAAGCTGGCAGGTAGAGTGAAACAAGTGGAAGGGGTACTCCAGGATGTAGAGCCAGCACAGACTGCTCTGAAAGCAACAGTGACGGATGCCTTGGACCGTATCATGGCATTGGAGAGGCGCGCTGAGGATGTCGAAGGTAGAAATCGGCGGAACATATCTGCGTAGTGGGCCTGCCTGAAAAAGTGGAAGGATCGGATATGGTGCAATATCTGGAGAAGTGGTTGAAATCGGTGGTGGCCCCAGAGGGATTATCATCTTTCTACACTTTGGAACGAGCGCATAGAGTACCTGCAAAGCCACCGCAGAAGGGGCTCACCCCTCGATCGGAGGTGGAGGCGGTGTCTGCTTTGTCGGGTGACCGGATGGTGCAATCACCAGAGGGCAAAGACTCGGAGAAGGACAGGGAGCATTCGCAAACTTAGACTTCAGAAGAGGACAGTATACGGTTACCGCCAGTCACACCGGCGACGGCAGAAGGACTACTGGACGAGTAAAGGTTTGAATTCTGGGAAGCTATTATGAGCCTGTTGAGAACGGAGAAGGGACCTGTGGACACTATAGCAAAGAAGGGAGAAAGGTGTTCGATGCTGCACGGGGGTCCTTCTGCCTCATTATGCAATGACAAGCTCGAACAGTTAGTTAGTGGGTGCTCAATAGGACTTAAAATAGTGCGCAGGGGAGAAAGTGGATGTTATGTTTCTTCAGGGTTTCAAAGCGGGAGTAGGTCCGGAGTGTACGCGGTTGCCCGTTGGCACTGAGCACCCCCATTGCCCATAAGGCATGCCCTCAGTGACTGCTGGTGTGTGTTTATTGTTACAGTGGTTTGGATGGGGACTAGCAGTTTGGTTCTATTTCCTGTTCTTGGGGGTTGGGGGAGCAGGGAAGTTGGGAGAAGGGGTGGGTTGGGGGGGGGGGGGAGGGTCACCGGTGTGTCTACTGTGGAACAAAGTGAAATATCGACATTATTCTACTGTGTTGGGGGAGGTCCCTGATTTACGTTGTATCAACTGGAATGTGAGGGGTCTACAAACAATGACAAGGCGCCACAAGATCCATGCATACTTCGTCAGGAGAGGAATACATATAGCACTGCTTCAGGAAACTCACCTTACCAAGGCGGAGGGTCTGGCATTGCAGCGAAGGTGGAGAGGACAGGTTTTTAGCACCACACACTCTGCGTTTGCAAGGGGACATTGATCTGGATAAGGGCGGGGTTCCTTTTCAGGTCATGAAACAAACTTTGACCCTGAAGGCAGATTTGTAGAGGGGAGGGGCGACTGAGAGGTAGGGATACAGCGCTGTGTAGTGTATACACACCAAATATTGACCAAGCGCGCTTCTTAGAATGCTTATCAGGCACATTAGCACATTACTTTACAGGCTTGGTAGTATTGGGAGGGGATTTTAATTCCATAGTGGATGTGTCACAAGACGGGTCGCACCCCCCTCTGGCGGACTCCCCTGTCCATAGATTAGCCAAATGTAGGCTGGAGTGACAAAACAGATGGAACTTAGTGGACATATGGCGGACACACCACCCACGAGTCCGGGATTACTCACACTTTTCTGCGATGCACAACCTGCATGTTCGATTGGATGCAGTCTTATGCTCCACATTGATAGTGCCTTCCATCACGCACACTGAATTTCTCACTAGGAATCTGTCTGATCATAATCCATTGATGTTTACAATGCACTGGATGACGGCGAAGTCCGACATCCCCACTTGGAGGCTACGTCCTGAAACATTGGATGACCCGGTTTTTCAGAGGGAGGTAGGAGAGGGGGATAACACATTATTTTAACGAGAATGCAGGTACGGCGTCTACAAGAGCAATGGAATGGGACGCCTTTAAGGTGGTAATATAGGGGCTCTGCACTGGTAAACATGTAGGAGTAAGGAAGGTACTACTTCTAGACGTGGACCGGGCTGAAAGCAGATTGAGGAAGGCCGAATTAGCAAGGCCTGGGCATCCTGAAGTGCAGGCAGAAGTAGTTGTAGCTAAGGAAGCAGTGGCGGTGGAGATAGAGAGACTACGTTGCTTTAATTATAACACTTATTTTACGAAAGTACATGCTGAAGGGACAATGCAGGGACGTTGTTGGCTTGGCTGGCCAGCCCCGCGACGCGGGTTTCGCCAATCTTGGCACTGACGGACCGGGGCGGTGGTGCTGTGTTACCCAGCGTGAAATTCTGGACCGTTTCTTGGAGTACTATGAGGCATTATATGAAAGCTCATTGGTGGCGGGGGACTCCGAAATTGACTCCTTTCTAGATGGGACGTTCCTTCGTCGGATGAGGTACAAGTGAAAAGCCTGGGCCGAGAGATAACGCTGGAAGAAGCTATCAAGCACATGGCCCATAATAAGACGCCGGGCGTAGATGGATTGCCTATAGAGTTCTATTTGCAGTATATGGACTTATTGGCCCAGAGGTTGCTAGAAGTCTATAGGGAGGTGAAAGATCTAGGTCAACTCCCCATGTCAATGAGGGAGGCGCTTGTTATCCCATTGTTAAAACCTGGGTGGGAGGGTACAGACACGGCCGCCTACCGACCATTATCAATGTTGACTACTGATTACAAGATCTTGAGTAGGATATTGGCGACTCTGCTCTTGCAGCATATGACTGGCCTGATCCATGAGGATCAGGCTGGGTTTATCCCGACTAGGAACACTGCCACTAATGTGAGGAGATTAGTGAGGATTTTAGAAGAGGATCAACCTGGCGCACTGAAACCACCGGTGCTTTCAGTGGACATAGAGAAAGCCTTTGATAGTTTGGAATGGTTGTACTTCTATAAGACACTAGGACGCTTTGGATTAGGAGATGAATTTGTAGACTGGACCAAGGTGCTGTACACTTCCGCGGTGGCCAGAGTGAAGGTAGGAGCATTGATATCCCCCCAATACCGAGTGGCCCGCGGGACGAGACAGGGATGCTCGCTCTCCCAATTATTGTTCGCCCTGGCAATAGAGCCGTTGGCGGTAAGAGCCGGATTGGGACAGAGATACAAGGGCTTGGGGTACAGAGGAGTTAGGCAGTATATTTCGCTATATGCGGATGATCTACTGATGTTCCTAGAAGATACGGGAGGTGCACTAGAGGGAGCAGCAAACCTGTTGTCGGAGTTTGGAGATGTTTCAGGACTACGGGTGACCTGGGCTAAAACATGTCTATTTCCGGTGAAATCTGATGAGTTGCTGCCCATCATGTCCAGGGAAGTGCGCTGGGAGCCGGTCTGCTTGGCGTATCTAGGTGTACATATTTATCATGGAGCCAATGACATGCTGGAAGGGAGCGTGGGGAGATGTGCGAGAGCTTTGAAGGGTAGCATGGCTTTTGGGCTACTCTCCCGTTGTCGGTGATGGGACAGATAGTGTTGTTAAAAATGGTGGCACTGCCTAGGTTGTTATATATTTTTTTAGAACATTACCTGTTTGGTACCGTGCTCTATGTTTAAGTCCTTGAAATCCTTGATTGTAGGGTTCCTATGGGGGTCTGGCAGAAGGAGAGTGGCCCAGGCAACACTGAAAACCAAAGGCGGTGGGTGGGCTAGCGGTCCCCGATTTTGAGCTGTATATTTGGCGGCTCAGTTACAGATAATGACACAAGCAGTGGCAATGGAATTTAGCGGCCCAGAGAATCTGAGAGGCAAGGGGATTCCACGGCACGTTTTATCCTTTATAGTTCTGCAACAAACGCTGGATCTTAAAGATCTCTCCATGGAAGAAAAGACATTGAGACTGTGCTTGAATCGTACTCAACGTAGGGCAGGAGTGCTACATCCCTATGCGCCCGAAATCCCGTTGGGGATGGCCACAGCATTACCCCACGGAGGCGATTGGACGTCCTTTATGGACTGGGAGCAGGCGGGGATTGAGGTACTTGGGGATTTGTATGAGGACGGGGAGTTATTGTCTTACCAGGCATTACAGGAGAGGTATGATCTACCTGGTGAAGGATTTCTATTACACGCCGCGCTAGCTTATGCACTATGGACACAGTGGAGCGAAGGGCTCACAGAACCCAAAACAACAATGGCATGCCAATATGTAATGATGGCGGCTGGGACCTTTAAGGCGGTCACGTGTCTGTATTCCAGAATGCTGAATGAAGGATTGGCGCCACTGGACGCCTTGAGGTTAAAATAGGAGGCAGGCATCAGGAAGCCTATACCGGAGATAGCATGGGAACAGAGAATGCATAGGGCTTGGAAAAGCACGAGGAGTGCAAGATTTCAATTGGTGCATTTCTTTATATTACACAGGGCATATTTGACCAGGTAGGATCAGGAAGTATATTAAAGTGGAAGATGCAACATGCCCTCGGTGCACGAGCGAAGGAGTAGAGCTGGAACACATGCTGTGGGAGTGCCCTAAGCTGGGGGACTACTGGGAAAAAGTGGGAAACATATTGAATGTGGTCTTGGAGCGACACTTAACTTTTGACATAGCAACATGCATACAGCATTGGTTCCCTCATACATCCAAGACCAAGGTGACAAGCAAATTTGTGGATATGGGGTTACTGCTAGCAAAAAGGGAAATAACAAAACATTGGAAATCGAAAGAAGTCCCTAACAGCAAGAGATGGAAGGCTGAGCTACTAAAGTGGGCTGGTGGCGAGAGCGTTCTTAGATATCAGCAGGCGAGACGTCTGAATAATGAGAAGGCACTAGAATCTGCAAACGCATGGGAGACACTAGTACAATCTTGATCTGATAGCCAAGCAGAGGAAGAGTAGGAGGAGGAAATTAGGCAAGGAATAGGCCCCTTATAGGTACATTGTGGAAAACTCTGAATAGTAGCTACATCATGAAATGAGATTGGAAAAAGTTGCTCAAAGTAATACATACCGGTGGGGAGGGATAGGGAAGGCGCGGTATTGGGGGTGGGGGTAATGTTAGCAAGAGGACTAAGGTTTGCAGAAGTAAGTTGAATAGCACAACTATATATGGATCGCCAGGTCCTGATTTATTGAATGTGAAATATCGTTGGATGGTATGTGAATATATAATGCACTGGGGAAGGACACTGGAAGGCTTGATACACGAAGACTGTGAATGTTTAAGAATTGTGTAACTCGTGAATATAGAACCAATAAATTATGTTTTCAAAAAATAAATCAGACTGGTGGAGGACGCAGAAGCACTTCTACAGATGATCACAGAAAATAGCA
Source organism: Lissotriton vulgaris (assembly GCF_964263255.1). Taxonomy (NCBI): domain Eukaryota; kingdom Metazoa; phylum Chordata; class Amphibia; order Caudata; family Salamandridae; genus Lissotriton; species Lissotriton vulgaris. The sequence goes on along the minus strand of NC_141694.1, from coordinate 1,543,711,977 downwards.
AGGAATTAATGGTTAGAAAAAGGTACTAAAAGTTAAAAAGGTAGGATTGTGTATTAGGAGATATATAAAATCTATCTTCAACTAACATGATAAATATAAAAAAAACAAATTTAGTAGCTATTCATGAGTTTTTAGGATGCAACATCTGTCCCGACCCAGGGATAGCCTCGAAGGCCAGGGTAGGGTTATGGGTGAAATAGTGGTGGTTCTCCAGGGGAGCACGGGGTGGGAGGAGGGAGGGGTCTGGGTAGGTCATTTGGTGGGGAGCATAGGGTGAAAAAACAAAAAATATATGTCCAAGTCGCCATATAAAATCTTTTGAGAATACACTACACACTTTAATAAGTAATGATACAGGCTGTGGGTGATCAAAATATACATTTGAGGATGTTTATGTGGAATCTAAACAGGTTATGGGTAAAACATAGAATGGAAAAGATATTTCAGTATTTAAAAGATGTCCCAGAGCAAATTATAATCCTCCAAGAAACACACCTAGTTGAGGAAGAGATGAGGGCCTTGTTCAAAACCAAAAGTTGGATTAAGGAGGTGATCTGTACCACACAGCAGATAACAACAAAAGGTGTTGCAATAGTTCTAAAGAAACATCCAGCTTTAACAGTCAAAAGGTCTACAGTGGACAAGTTGGGAAGATGGGCCATAGCCAATATAAATTTCTATTCTCACAAAATTACAATAGTAGGTTACTATTGCCCAAATTTGGATGATACAGATCCTCTGAAGGATCTTTTTGCTCAGTTGCAGTCTTTTCAAGATCCATTAATACTTGCAGGAGATTTTAATTTAGTTTTGGATCCGGTAATGGATAGATCTTTAAATAGTAGAGCATCGCAAAACTGTAAAATGAGGGCTTTGTTGAAGAGCACGGTGAAGCAATTAGGGTGGACAGATATATGGAGAGACAGAGAGGGAGGTAGAAGAGGTTATACATTTCATAATAAGAAGTATGGTCACAGATCTAGGTTAGATTTTTTTTTTTAATTAGTGAGACCCTGAGAACTTGGGTGACAAAAGTGAAACATCTAGGAGGTCACTTATCTGACCATGTTGCTGTAAAATTAGGGTTGAGACTTCCTACTAAACCAATAAGTAAAAGATGGACGTTAGATAGAGCTATTTTGTTTGATGAGGAAACCGTAGAAAAACTAGTGGTAGAAACTAATGTTTTTTTCTCCCAAAATATTGATAGTGCTCCCTTAGAAACGGTATGGGATGCTTATAAGGCCTTCTTAAGAGGATGTATAACTTCTATTCAGTGAGTATGCCAGACAGAAGAAATATAAAAGGGAGATAAAAGAAATAGAAGATAAAATCCAAGAACTGGAACAAAATGTAATGGCGCGAGGAGGAAGCATAGATAGGGACACAACTGACAAACTGTTATCCTATAGAACAGCATTGGCAGGGGTATTCGATGCAAGATTGCGGAAGAGGTGGGAGGCTAGTAAAATGGTGCACTTTGAATACGGGGAAGGCTCTGGTAAACTTCTTGCTTGGAAAACTAAGCAAGAACTAGCAAGGAGCAATACAAGAGAAGTGGTATGCAATGTCAGGGGGAAAGTGTGCCAGGACCCGGTAGATCTTGAAGTAGCCTTTCGAAAGCATTGTGAAAAAGTCTATAGTGAAGAGCTTATTCCTCTGGATAGTATAATAGAATCTTGGCTTCAGAGTTATCCTCAGAAACAGTTAGTGAGGAAGACTCCTGCAATATTAATAAACCTCATATCCCTGCTTGAGATTGAGAAGGAAATAAAGTTGTGTAAGAAAGGCAAGGCGCCAGGGCAAGATGGTCTTCCAGCTGAGTTGTATAAATCTTTGGCTGAAGTTCTGGTCCCAATATTGGGTAAGTTGTTTTCTCACATTTTTGAGAATGGTGGGAGTATGCCTCTCTCATGGGATGAGGCTATGGTAGCCTTGATCCTAAAGCCAACTAAGCCGATGAACCAGTGTGACTCATACAGATCAATCTCTCTGCTTAACCTTGATTAGAAGATCTTTGTTAAGGTTTTAGCAGAGAGGTTGAATGGTATTACGAGTGGTTTGTTGCATTAGAACCAAAAGGGTTTTGTTAGAGGAAGAGGCATTCAAGATCTGATATATAATTTGATCGGCGCTATGGATCTTGCAATGGTTCACAAACTACCACTGGCCGTTATCACGCTGGATGCAACAAAAGCGTTTGATCGGGTCAATTGGACCGATTTGACTGAAGTACTAGAGAAATCAAACCAGGGGGGAAAATGTTGTAGGGTCATCTCTGCCATTTATCATGCACCAATAGTAAGAATTTTGGTAAATGGTAATCTCTCCGCTTCAATACAAGTGCAAAGAGGCACAAGGCAGGGATGCCCCCTTTAGCCAATGTTATTTAATTTATACATTGAGTCTTTTGCAGAAAGCATTAGGAGACACCAGCATATTCTCCAGTTTAGATTTGGTAATTGGGAAAAAAAGGTCTCACTATATGCTTATGACATTATGGTATACACGTCAGATCTCGAGAAGATTATTCCTATTATATATTACTTAGCTGAGCAGTTCGGCAATATTTCAGGATATGAGATAAACCAATCAAAAACAGAGTGTATGGCTTGGAATTATACAGCTTGTTCCATTTAACTAAAAAAGGAAATGAGATAGATACTTGGGTATTAAAATTACTCAGGACATTAATGATATACCTAGCATAAATTTACGTAAAATAGAGAAAGACATTTCTGATTCTTTAAAAACCTGGGCATATTTACCCCTGGCGTTAATAGGTAGAGTGAACCTAGTAAAGATGATGCTCTTACCTAAATAAATTTTTATTTTTCAAAATATACCGCTAGCTTTCAAAGAAGAACGTTTGAGAAAAATTCTGTTAAATATTAACTCATTTATATGGGCTTCTAAAGGGACTAGAATTTCCTGGAAGAAACTTCGAAGAAGGAAAAATAAAGGAGCGCTAAGTGTGCCGGATATAATTACTTATGCGTGGGTCTTCCTTATGAAAGCTGGCAAAATGCTGATGAATGAGCCTAATTCTTCAGACATAGGAATAATGTTTAAGGAAATGTTGCAGGATTTAAAAGGAGAAGAATATGCTTTTGTTTATAAATTTGGAGATCCTAGTTTCTTCAAGAAAGTCCGGCTGAAAACTTTAAAGGATCGAGCAATTACTTGGAGCAAGATTAGAAAGCTTTTAAAAATCAGCTATTATAGTGCCAAGGCGCGTATATGGGACACACCTGGCTCAACTGCGTGGACTAGAGACTCACTAGCAGCACCATTAAAGTTGGCTGGTGTAAACCGCTGGGAACAACTTATTCCGGAGGGAATTTTGTTATCCTGGGTAGACCTGAAGTTTACAACGGATAATCAATTATCAAAATTCAAATATTTACAGATAAAAAGCTGGTCCCAAGCGGTTGGTATTTCGGTTGTTTTTTCTAATGACTTTGAGAATGCTCTAAGATCTACACAACGAATCAAGAAAGAAGTGGCAAACTTTTATTGGCTCCTGATAGACTTGGCAGACAGGGATTTTATCCTTCCAACACAGCTGTGGGGAGAGTGCTTGCCCGGCATCAGTACAGAAGATATGGCAAGTATCTTTTGATTTACTATATATTCTACAGTTCAAGCTGCCAATTTAAGGAGGAATCATCTTTTTTCTCTTCACAGAGTATATTGGTCTCCTCTTAAATTATCTAAGTTTGCAAAAGGAACTATTCCATGTTGTCCAAAAAGCTGGAAGGATAAAGCTAACGATGAGCATATGTTTATAAGCTGCCCTAGCTTACAACAATTCTGGGGTCTGGTGATAAAAGGTATGGAAGATATATTTGGGTTTGGCATCCAGGCGAGCATTTCCTTAATATTCTTTGACATTTTTCCGAATTATAACTTGTTATCATTAGATATGAATAAGTTATGTTTTGATCTCATCCTATTAGCGCGTAGAGAAATTTGTAAATGTTGGATCAAACGTACCCCCCCCCCCCGACTTATTTAGATTGGCTTAACTCTATAAAATATGTAATTAAATTGGATATAGCCATACGTAAAGATCATAAGAAGAGGGATTTTTGGATACCATGTAGAGAATGGATGTATAATCTTTGAATTAGCGGTATGTTTGTCCAATGATTATGCCTCTACATGGAATTACTTCACCACTCGGGTCAGTTCTGGGGCATACAGATAGAAGAAAAGAACAAAGTACGAGAGGTTCTGTGTAAAGTGCAAAATATTAAAATAAGAACTCTCGCGCTGTTCCCATCTGATAGTAGGGATAGCCGAGGTAATCAAGCTGCTCTGGCAAGATTTAATGGCGTATGAGGACAAAAATAAATAAATAAATAAATAAAAATAAAAATAATTTTTTTTAAAAAAAGTGTGCATCAGCGAAGCTTTGTCACGGCTTAGGTGTCAGCGTGAGCATGTCTAGTCATGCTGTGTCTGCCATCCTGAATTGGGCCAGGCCCAGCAATTAGTGCTCCATTTCACATTGTTGGTGTTTGCATGGTGGCATACAAACCTAAAGGGAAGCATGTTGACCAGGAATTAGCGGCATACACTACTTGCATTCCGGTGATACGCACACTGCTAATTGCATATCATTGTGGTACACTACCAGTATTCCAATGACACGCACACTGCAAATTGCCTATCACCGTGGGAAGACAAATTATTTTGCAATGTCTACAAAGAGTCTTCCCATAACACAACCCTTCATGTTGTAGGATGACGAGGTGAATAATTTGAGGTGGGAAGAACAGAAAGATTATTTAATTAAGTAGTAGTAGTAATAAGCTTTATTCGATTTTTAAAAAAAATCATGAAAGCATCGACAATACAGAAAAACCATAGACATTTCATTTCATAGACAATAAAAAGCCATCATTCAACAATTATTGTGCAAAATTCAGTTGCCATTAAAAAACTTAAGAGTTTATCCTATGTAATATGAGGGGAGCTCGGATAAAAATCATGTAGATCCCAAATGCGAATTGTGCCTTGTCTTTCACTTTCATTGGGGGTACAAACTCGTAAAAAGGGGGCAACATTGTTATTTTTAAATTTAATAAGTACCAAATCCCCAGCAATGCATTTGGGCAGCGTCCCTAACCATCCCACCCTCCTGACAAGATACCCCCGTCTAGCCCTGGCGGCAACGGTCTATTCTTATTTAGCCAATAGGTGGCCTTATTTAACAAATCCTGCTGGGATTCGCGTGTTCCCTGAGTGAGGGCAGGGACCCCAGAGAGGACAGAGACATACGGGGCGGCTTCAGGGGGCAGGTTCATATGTGGCATTCTTGCCAATGCGGGTCTAGCCACTGTGTGGGTTTTTGGTGTAGGTTTAACAGATACTTTGGGGCCTATTTGAATAGGTGTGCGTAATGACTGTATTTGGATGGCCCCATTGCCAGATTTATACGTTTCGGGGGCGGTGGTAGGGTTAGGACAGACGCATGTGGCCATAATGGTAGCTGGAAGCGGGAGCTTTCTTATTGCTGACTCAATATTGGTCAGCCTTTCCCCTAAATCATTCATTTTAGTGACCAAGGGAGAGATAGTAGCTACCAGCAATTGCTCAATTTTGGCCAATAAAGTCGTGTTGGGAGACAAAAGAGGATCCTCTGGTATGTTCGCGGCCGGGTCCTCAATAAATGCTATTGGATTAGCAAGTGATGGTATACCTGTGTTGTTCCCAAAGTTAGTTTCGATGTCATGCTTCCATCTATTGTAGGAACCCAGGGGCGCGGCATTTACTTGGCTATGAGGTTTGTCAGCGAGGCTATTAGCATTAAGACAAAAAGAATCCACAGTTGGGGAGGTTATAAGATCAGGGGCGTACTTAGTACCGCAAAGGGCGTGGAGTTCCTCCCATATGGACATCGTGTTGGTAATAGACTAAAGGAATGCCAGACAAAACACCGAATAATATTTAGGCACCATACCTCACTCTGTGATGGAAACAAGCGGGGTGGCCCGTCCCGGCCTCCACAGGCCTCGGAGGGCCACAGAGGGCCCGCCCTTTGCCCGGGCTTAGCCCCGCGCTTCGTCCCGCGTGCGTCCCGCGGGACGGAAACAAGGAGTGTATTTATTAGGCAGGTAGGCGGGGCCGGCAGGGGAAGAGTACCAGCTGTTGATGGTCCAAGGGAATGCTGGTACTCGCAGTCCCCGGCCGCCGCACCCGCCGATTCCCCGGACACAAAGAGCAAACAGGGGCAAAACGGCAGCAAACAGCAAACAGTCCCCAGATGAACGGACGGCTCCTCCGGGCTCCCAAAGGGTCAGAGTCTCGACCCACCTCGAGCCGCGAGTCGCACCCGCGAAGCGGGGGCGGCAAGAGGTTGTAGCAGGCAGGCAGGCAGGAGGCGGGGCCGGCAGGGGAAGAGTACCAGCTGTTGATGGTCCAAGGGAATGCTGGTACTCGCAGTCCCCGGCCGCCGCACCCGCCGATTCCCCGGACACAAAGAGCAAACAGGGGCAAAACGGCAGCAAACAGCAAACAGTCCCCAGATGAACGGACGGCTCCTCCGGGCTCCCAAAGGGTCAGAGTCCCGACCCACCTCGAGCCGCGAGTCGCACCCGCGAAGCGTGGGCGGCAAGAGGTTGTAGCAGGCAGGCAGGCAGGAGGCGGGGCCGGCAGGGGAAGAGTACCAGCTGTTGATGGTCCAAGGGAATGCTGGTACTCGCAGTCCCCGGCCGCCGCACCCGCCGATTCCCCGGACACAAAGAGCAAACAGGGGCAAAACGGCAGCAAACAGCAAACAGTCCCCAGATGAACGGACGGCTCCTCCGGGCTCCCAAAGGGTCAGAGTCCCGACCCACCTCGAGCCGCGATTAATTAAACTGACACATTTGAAAGTGATGAAATGACATCAGACAGGAAGAAAAAAATACTCCTACATTGCCTGAGGGTCTCAGAGTGTACAATCGTATGGCGAAAAAAACCCTGCTTTGGAGACAAAGGGAATGTTTTCACACAGGCATTGGCTGATTTGGATGCATATTTTGCCCCTAAGGCTATTGACAGTTAAAATTCTACCATCGGAAACAGGGGCCTAATGAAAAGTTTGAGGATTATGTAGCTGCTTTGAGGAAATTATCACGGTCTTGCAAATTTGATGGGATTGAGGATGAATTGGTGAGTGATCAACTTATTATGCACTGCAATAACCCTAACCTGCAGGATAAATTGTGGGTACATGGAGAGTCTAGTTTGCAAGAAGTCACATCCATTATTAGCAAGTCTGAGCTTACCTCTAGGTTCACTAAAGCTGTAGTGTCAGCAAGCAAAAAAGATGGCGGTAACAACATTGTTAAAATTGTCAAAAAGAAAGTTCACCAGTAAAGTAAGTAAAAAGGTTTTAAGAAAGAGGAGAAGAATGTAGGGAAACAGAATTCCAGGTAAAATATATCTGGTTTGAAGGCGATATGTTACCAGTGTGGGATTATTTCTCATCTAGCCCATAAGAGGTGTCCTGCCCTAAATGCAGAATAACATGGCATTTTGCTTGTGTGTGCCCCAAATCTAAATCTGTTAAGTGCATTGTAGAGAAATGTGATCAGGAGGATGAGCATTCTAGTTCTGATACAGATAACCATCAAGTTCTATGCATACATGAGGGTGCGAAGGGTGTAGATGAGACAAACAGGAAAAAGCCAGTCTGCAAGGTGGTAGCAGGAGGTGTTCAAGTAACACTGGTAGCTAATTCTAGATCGCCTTACACCATTATCAACAAGGGCACATGGGTGAATTTGTTCTGTGTGAAAATAAGCTCTAAGTTGGAGAAGCAAGAAATTCGCCCACAGAGGTTCACGGGCGAACCAATTAGGTTACTGGGTTACCGTGAACTGTTATTCAAATTTAAAGGAAGGGAAGCACTTTATGTATCAATTTCCGGTCTGTGCTTCCTGGACTGGTGATATCAGGGGTAACCAGGCATTCTGCCTGACCCCAATAGTTCAGGTCCAGTTTTAAGTGTGTTTAGCAAAAGCAAGGACAGTAGGGAATTCGCAAAGGAATTTCCTAGGGTTTTTTCTGGGAAGGTGGAAGAACTTAAGAGTTTTGAATACAAAATTGTTTTAAAAGAAGATACTCATCCCTGCCCACAAACAAAAGAATATTCACATGAGTGTAAAGGATGAGGTAATAGTTGAACTCAATAAATTAGTTGAGAGTGGTGTGATTGAAAAGGTTGAGTCGTCTGACTGGGTGGCACTCCTTGTCGTAGAAAGGAAGGTGAATGGCTGAATCCGCTTGTGTGTGGATTTGAGAGAACTAAATAAGAACATTTTCTTGAATATTTTCCCTGCCCAGGATTAGTGAACTGCTGTTGGTGACCAAAGGGATGGTGTGGTTATCTATGATAGATTTAACATCAGCTACCACCAGGTTCCTCTGCATAACAGCAGTAGACACATTACCACATTTATAAGCCCGATTGATGTTTTTTAGTTTGGGTGTGTTCCTCTTGGTCTAGCCTTGGCTGCAGCCATGTTCCAAAGTCTCATGTACCAATTATTCAAGGGCTAAAAAAAGTAATTTTCTTCCACGATTACATTTTAGTCACGGGGAGGAACGAGAAGGAACACAATGAGGTATTGGTTGATGTACTAAGAAATTTGTAACATTATGGGTTGATTCCGGGGAGTCCAAATGAAAATTTGGGAGGAACACTGTTACATATTTGGGCCATGAGATCAGTTCCAAAGGATCTGCCCGAAGACTGAATTAGTCGACATCCTAAGGAAAGCCCCTGTGCCACAGAATAAGGAACATCTTTTTTGGATTGGCCGAATTTTGCCCCAAATTTCTTTATACCTTTTCAGAGAAAATGTTTCCTATTCGTCAGTTACTCAAGAAAAGTTGCAAGCTTGTATGGGCCGATTAATGCCAGACTTTTTATGACATCATTAGGAGGAATATCTGCTCTGCTCCTGTCCTTCAAGGATTCGATCCCAAGTTCAGGACTTTAATTACTACAGATGCTAGTGGGAAGGGGGGAGGGGATATACTTTCTCAAGTACAGGATGATAGTACAGAAGGCATTGTTGCCTTTGTGTCCCTCACACTCACTGCTACGGAGAAGTACTCCATTATAGAAAGGGAAACCTTGGGGTGTGTGTGGGGACTCAGACACTTTAGACAGCTTATTTGGGGTTCCAAAGTTATAGTGAGAACTGATCATAAGCCTCTTCCTACGGTCCTCACATCACAAGGTCTAAATAATGTGTCTCCTAGAATATTCATGTCGCCACTACCCGCAGGTAATGAAATTAAGAGTGACTGGGATCACTGTTTGGTTGCAAGGGTTTATGCAGAAGAACTACAATGTATAAGTAATGAAGAATGGACCGATGCCATCACTCAGGATGGCGTGTTATTGACTGTTTTGAAGCATGTCCAGGAGGGCAGGCCAAAAATAAAAAAAATCAGTTGAGTCAAGACCTTTTCCCTTACCGGGAGGTGAGAAATGAGCCATCTGTTGAAGAGTTGTTGCTGAGAGGAGACACACTAGTTCCTCCCAAATAATGTAGGGACAGGGTAGTAAACCTATGCCATGAAGGCCACATTGGCATAGTGAAAACGAAAGTGCAGAGTGAAACAATCATATTGGTGGCCAGGACTAGATAGGGGGATTGAGAAGATGTTAAGGGAATGTGTGAAATGTATTAATTCAGAGAAAATCATGGTTACTTTTAAACCACCTTTACATCCTATTGTGGTTCCAAATATGCCTTGGGAAATAGTGAGGATTGACATTTTTGGTCTGGTGCAGGATGCTAATGGACTACACAGATATATACATGTGTTGGTTGACCATTTTTCCAAATGGCCTGAGATCAAGGTGGTGCAGAGAGAAGATTCTTAAACTATAGTGCGCTTCTTAGAGGAAGTGTTTTCCCGAGATGGATTACAGAAGGTTATAGTCTCTGACAATGGGGAACAATTAATTGCGGATTATTTCAAAACTTTAATTGAGAAAACTTGTGTTTTACATAGGACCACGTTCCTCTATTATCCCGAAGGCAATGGACACGTTGAGAACTTCATCAGAGTTATAAAAGGGATAGTTGAATTGTCTAACAGTACGGGATGGATTGGGAAGAAGAGCTAAGAAAGACTGTGGGCAGGCCCGGACTGGTCGTTGTGGGCACAGCCATGATGCCGACAACCCGGGGGTCCGGCGGCGATGCAACAGTCTCCTAGAGACATCCTATCGCAGGCGCCCTGAGGGTGTGCAAGCCCTCCCGGAGTTGGAAGAGACCCCTGCCCCAACCCGCCCAGCCCCAAAGACCACCAAGTACGGTAGTCACAAGTAACGAAACCTAGGTCTACTGACATATACTGACTCAAGGACACAGAAAAACCAAAAACACCCCCCACCCCCTCCCCCCTCCCCTCCTCACACACAACCATAGCCCTCCTGACCATTACTGTGAATTCTGTAGCTTCTATATGCCCCTGTCGCATATGCATCTGTTGGCACGGGTCAGCACTGTTATAGCCAGCCTATAGCCACTAGCACTAACTGCGCCTCCCCGCAATAGTAAGAGGGAACGCGCTCTCCGAGTTCAGAACCTCCGCTGTAGTCGCAGCCCTGGAAGAAATATCTAGTCCTCGCCCATGTGTTGCTCAGTTGCTGGTGCTACCGACTCGCTGTCTCCCACTATCACTGCCTCTCCACCTAGGCTCTCCGCATTCAAATGTGTTTGATACAAACCCCAGAAGTTCTTCGGCAGGGAAGTCGGGGGTAGCAGTTCACTATAGTGTTCTGATTGCGTGCAGCAATAGATCATATCATGCGCCCATCTCTTAGTTGTCGGAGGCGGACCGCTCATCCAACAGCACGCCACCACTCGCCTAGCCATCAACATTCCCATATATGCCAGCCGTCTCACCGCCACCGGTAGACCTCTGGAGTATCCTGGCAGTGCCAACAGCGGGTCTGGGCTCAGATCAACCTCCAGAATGGCGCTCATCTCCTTAAATATACCCACCCAGTATATCTAGATAGCCGGGCATTGCCACGCCAGATGCAAGAAGTCCGCGGACGGTGCATGACATCGCTCACATTTCGCTGTTTGCCTCAGGCCATACCTGTGCAGCCGTTCCGGAGTATATAATACACTCTCTGGAGAAACTTAAAGTGAATAAGTCTAGGTCTCCCGTTTAGAGAAATCTCTTGGTGTTCCCACAGCAATACCTCCACATGGCATCATCTATCATGAGTTGTAGATCACGCTGCCATTCAACCCTGGCTTTCATTAGGTCCTGTTCCCTGTGCGATATGTCCATCCTGTACAAAGTGGTAACCAGTTTACGGGGCTCCACTTTCCTTATAACATGTGTGAGCTCTGGGATCTCCGGTGGCTCCATAAGGTCTGGGCCCAGGAAGTCCGATAGTGCACTACGCACTCTATGGAAGTGGAAACAAGCCAGCACTCTATGGAAGTGGAAACAAGCCAGCAATGAGGTAGCACCGGCGTCAGTGGACACCTGTTCCCAGGTCTTCACCCTTCCCTCCGCAAATAGGTCTCCCGCTTTAGCAACGCCCAACTTGTGTAGGGCTTGTGTCACCCCTTTGTCTGTTAACGGTGTAAGCCATAACCCCCACTCCAGGGGCATGTCCGGGGAGTACAGAACCTCGCAGTGCTGTACTTGTTTCAGGGAGTGCCAAGCATGGCTCGTGGCTGCCAGAGAGTCCAGTACGCCCGTTCTACAGTCTGTTGACGTGAACACCGTGGCCGGGAGGGGAAGAGGAGCCGCAAACAGGCGCTCCAGTCGCACATGAGGGATATTAGCCTCGCCGTGTATGCACGTATGCAGATGCGAAGCTTGCGCGACTAATATATTTCTAAGTCAGGTGCACTCAAGCCACCCAACTCATACGGTAGTGTTAAAGTAGTCCACTTCACTCTGGGTTGCTTACCGCCCCACGCAAATTTAATCATGAGTTGCGTGACTGCCTTAAAGAAGCTCTTTGACAAAACCATCGGTAACACGCTAAACAGAAATAGAAATCTGGGTAGCACCACCATTTTCATGATGGCTATGCGGCCCATCAGAGATAGCGGTAACCCGCACCATCTATCTACATCTTCTTCAGTCTGCTGTACGCTACCCCGTAGTTCTCTCTCATTAGTGTGTCTGAATCAGTGTGCAGCTGCACCCCCAGGTACCAATTCTTGAGACCATTGCAGCGGGTATTCCGAGTCAAAGGGTCTGGTAGCTGGGGCTAGAGGGAAGGCCACTGACTTCGTCCAGTTTACCTTCAGGCCGGAGAGAGCGCCAAAGCGCACCACCTCTCGCAATACCGATGTCAAATTGTTCTCTGGGTCACGGACATAAAGCAGGGTGTCATCCGCATATGTTGACACTACGATCTTGTGTGCCGGGAAGCTGACACCTTCGTGCCAGTGATACTCACGCAACACGCAAGCCAGCGGTTCCGCCACCAGGGCGTAGAGCAGCGGCGACAGCGGGCAGCCCCGTCTAGTCCCTCTACCGATGGGTAAAGGATCCGTAACCAGGTCCCCTATGCGTAACCTCGCCGACGGATCATGGTAGAAGGCTCCGATCAGTTGAAGAAAAAGTTCACCCGGGCCCATTCGACGTAGTACTCTAATCATAAAAGGCCACTCCACCGAGTCAAATGCCTTTTCCATGTCCAGAAACACAGCTATAGCCTTCGCGTCTTGTCTCACATGCTGCATCACCCCAAGAACCGTCCTAATGTTATACGTGAGGTTCCGACTAGGAATTAATCCACCAAATAGCAGTACTTGCACCATTATAAGAAGAACCAAATGCAGCATTTGCTCTGTCTAATTTTCTTATTTTCCTGAAAAAAACTACATTTTGAGCATCTAACAGTTTAAAAACATATAATGAAAAAACGAGATTCAGATAGAAGGAATAGAGACAACTTCTGACATCCTTTAGGAAGTTTTTTGCTTTGGTGTCTGTCCTATCGTAGTTAGGTTGGTATATGGATTATAATGAAAGCTAGCATAATGTTAACAGCTTGGGTGAGTGTCAGAAGCTGGGACAGTATATGGTGCTCACTTATGTAAGTGTAGCACCCTGCACTTACCCGGGCGAACCTTTTGGTGATTTTAGGGTGTTAAGGCTTAATCTAGGAGGAGAGCAAAGCAGCTTGGTTTACCAGTATCTAATCTTTTAGTATAGGCTAAATGAAAAAGAACCACACGGCGTACTTTTAAAAATAGATATTTATAACAATCACTCACTAACACATTACAATATCTCCTATCCGGAGATATGCACAATGCACACATTACTTTGGACATAGAACAGCAAGTAGCACTAATACACAGTGGTCCCTAGGGGTAGACCAGTTCATATATCAAAATAGTGGGATACGAACCACGACCTTAGTCGAGACTGGACCCAGAAGACGTAGAAGAGTCAGGGACCACCCCAGTTGGGAGTCTAGAAACCCCACGACGGTCGGGTAAGAAGAGGATACCCAACCATGTACTCAATACTGATCAGCGGGTACGTTGCGGTTGCAGTTTGACCACTGAAAGACAGAAGAGTCGGCTGAAACCTAGAAGTGAGTTTGAGTCGAAGAATATCTAAAAGCAGAATGTACATAGTCTATGCCTCACAGGGGTGTCCAAGGGGCACGGAAGACGAAGGCCCCTCGAGTTCAAGGATGCAGGTAGAAACAAAATGATGAGGAGCTTCAAGGACTGTTACACAGAGTCGGTAGCTCTGCCCAAGTTACCATGACGTTGAAGACGACAGTTTATCCGTTCCAACCAACCGCGTCTGTGCCGATCAGATATAGCGGGGATAGACTAGTTGACAGAACCTTTCGATGCGTCCGACTCTGCTGGCACGAATTGGTCGTGGTAATCGTTGTGGCCACCCCTCGATTCTTGAAGCGATGCAGCAACACAGTGCACAGGGGTTTGGTTATAGAGCGTCCTACGAAGAATGCAGGCCTCAACTCGACGACAGGGCAGCTCAGGCCTCGAGGGAACGCAGATCCACCACCTGTGTTGAACAGCCTTGTGGAGTCAATTGGAGACCAGGTTCGACAAACCAGTCAATCGTGTAACGGTGCTTGCAGATGCATGGGAGTGACTCCTTCACTCCAAGGGAGATTCCTTTGGATGTCTTTAGATGTCCACAAGCCCAGGACGGAACCTGTACTGAGCACGGACACTGATGGTTCAGCGGGATTGCAGGACGACGAGGCAGGAGTAGACAGAGCCTTCTCAGGTGCAGTCTTGGTCCCAAAGCAAAGGACGATGCGATCAGATCGGTATGGTCTGCACGACTCAGCCAGGATGTCCAGATGGTCAAAGAAGAAGTGGAGTTGGCTCTGAATCGAATCCCATAACAAATCTAGGGACCCACCCACAGGTAAGCCCTTAAGTACCCTAAAGTGAGGGTTGGGACGATTCAGGGGTCCCTCCCAGAGGAGGGGGCCAGACAGTGGGGAGGATACTCCTATGTCCTTTGTCCAGTTTCACGCCAGAGCGGGGAGCCTCCCTGATCTGGTTTGAGCTGGAGTAAGCAAGGAGGGCACCAAATGTGCCCTTCCAAAATACTATGTGGCACTAGCGAGCGCCCCCGGCCCAATACACTAAGTCTGGGAGGTGGTGACACCTCCCTGCGGCAGGAAACCTATTGTCCTACCTTCCCCTGCTCAGGATTGGTTAATCAGCAAGAGAGCAGAATGGTGTCTGTGGTCGGAAGCAGCCCTAGGTTGCGGTCAGGCTCGGTAAGGTTGGTCCCGGGAGCATGGAGAGCCACCCGGAGGGGCCCTACCGTGGATAGAATCATACCTCCAACACCGGATACGTGTTGGGATAGGATTCCAACATGTTTGATACCAAACATGCCCAGTTTCGTTCCAAACAGATCAGAGATGGTCAATTAGGGGGTAACCATGAAAGCAGATCCTACTTTCCAACAGGGAGCCTTCTGTTGGAGGAGATACCCTTTTTGACATTGTTTCTCTTGATTCAGAAAAGGGGGTGGTGATGGACAGAGTATCTGAATTAAACAGAACACTCATACCCAGTCAACAGATCAGTGCTTGATCCATCATCGTT
This sequence comes from Lissotriton vulgaris, assembly GCF_964263255.1. NCBI lineage: Eukaryota > Metazoa > Chordata > Amphibia > Caudata > Salamandridae > Lissotriton > Lissotriton vulgaris. The sequence goes on along the minus strand of NC_141694.1, from coordinate 1,543,696,864 downwards.
TTTTAGCTCACTGCACCATCCCAGCTCAGAACCTGGCTACATGCAAATTAGTCTGTCCCTGGCCCAGTGCATCATGGGAACAGGGCAAATCAAACTACCAAGCCAATTCTTATACTGGGAAGGAAACAAGCTTCCGGGGACCACCACCCCCTTTTCTGAATTGTTTCTCTTGGACACAAGGTTAGAAGATATTTTAGAACACTGGAAGGTTGAGAGCTCCACTGAAGACAATAGGGTGGCCCTGGGCTTATAATGGCTGGTATAAGCCTGGAGCTCAAACATTCCAATGTTTGTCTTCACGTTTTTCCCTTTTTAATTTAGACCATATTACCCTTAGTGGATGGAATGTTCTAATAGCCTTAAAGCCCTTCTGTCTCAGACTATAACAGTTGTTAAAGGCACTCTCCCTTGTTATAAGGCCTTACCTGTGTCTCTGGCCAATAACTTGAGTTCAGGGCCTTTAACAACTATACAGTCCTCGACAGCAGGCTATAAAGCTACAACATAGCTTTATAGCCCACTGAAGCGGGCTATACCGCCTATTAAATTATTATTATTGAAGCTTGTAGAGTGCACGGCTACCTCCGATGGAGGTTGTAGGAAGGTACATCCTGACTATGGTTGCCCCCAACTTTTTGCCCTGTGTTTTAGCTGGTTTTGGACATAGTTGACCTGGGACCCTGCCAATCAGGACCCCAGGCCTACTGCTCTCTCTTTAAAATGGATTCCCTGTACCCTAGGTACATTTCCAATTGGTACTGGGCCACCTTACCAGACCCTGTAACTCAGGGCGTAGGTGTACCCAGGGCCGCCAGGAGCTGCAGCATGTATTATGCCGCCCCTGGCTGGCCGCCTAAATTTGACACAACTGGCTGCATGACAGCTGGGGCGAAGTCGTGTAATCACACTTTGCTTTAGATATAGTAGCCCTATATCTAACCATACAATGGACACTCGAGTTCCTATCAGTCACTCCTATGGCAGGCCTTGACAATCCTGAAGGCAGAGTGCATGGGCTCGTGTGAACTAGGCTCTGGCCCGAGCCGAGCCCGGTTGCAGCTTGCAGAACCAAGACCCAATGGCTGTTCCATGATAACGCGTACCCCATCGGTAACTTCGGTGTCGCGTTATCAAGGCATGTCGAGTAAGGTGTCATACGAATCGGGATGCTGCCCTCTCACCAACCCTGGCGATGAGGTTAGCATTCCGCCCTTCTAGAGGGACACGACATGTACGTAACTGTGAACCCCGGTTAAAGTTAACTAAAGCCTCAGCTCCACAAAATGGATGCTGCCACCACAGACACGAGTCTGACCTCCTGCTGCTGGGAGTCCTTCCAGTGAGGGGCGCTTGGACAAAGGGTTTCCTGTCGAGGGCGGTGTTCGCACCGTCCCAGACAGGGTTTGTGTATTCTGGGTGGGTAGGTAGGGCTTTTGCGAGAAGGTGACTGCGGATTGGCACCCCGGTGCTCACTACGCATCTGCCGGTCAGAACCAGTTCCAGGGGCGCCAGCCCTGGCCTGGGGAAAGTCCGGCAGGGGAGAGGGGTGTAACTACCCCCCTTCCTGGTCCCACCCTTAGGGCAGGACCTAGTCATGTACCCACCCCTTTCTTTAGGATAAAGGCCGGAGCGGGGACCCTTCCAAATTAGATCATCTTTGAATCAAGAACTACTTTCTACGAAAGGACACTCAAGACTCTTCTCAAGATTTCTCCCTTGTGACTAAGGAGTAGTCACCCTGCATCAGCGGGCACCATCTAAGAACTCTGCGGTTTGCTGCAAGTCCTTCCTCAAGGATCCGATGGCCCAGCTCGACGAGAACCGGCTTCCCTGGCACCTCTGACCTCTACCCACGTCATCAGCTCAGCTGTGATCTGTGGGTGCGACGAGACCTCGAGGGACCGGCCATCATCAGAACCTGCACGCTCTTAAACCAGCACGACCATCGAAGCGATTCCCTGGTGAGTGCTCTGGGGTCCGAGAAGCCCCGACCCTGAGCCGCTCTAGCACCGAAGTGCAGTCTCCCAGCATCTCCACGATCTGCGTGGGGCCCTTCTGCTCGCTGCTCAGCACGTTGTCTGGTCACTAGCCGCTGGCTTGTGCCCTTCTGTGACGACATCCGACAATCAACACTGCTGGTCTGGTTGCTCCAGACTGGCCCTTGCTTCCATCTCTGCGAGAAGCACCCCGGACCCTCCTGGTCCACTCAAGACGCCATCTTAGGCCCACCACGTGGCCCTGAGATCTGCCAAGGCTTGTTGCCCCATCCTGGGCCCAGCGACGCCGACAGCATCATCCTTCGTGGGACAGCTCGCACCTCCGCCGTGGTCGCCGACAACGCCTCCTGGTCCGTGAGACTGCAGAGCCTAGCGTCGCCCACTCACCTGGTCGAGGTGACGGCCAACCGGTGCCATCCTGGTACCCTCTGACTACTGGCTAGTAGTACGAACTTGGTCCCCTCTGCTTTCAGGTATCAACAATCTCTGATCCAGGCTTGGATCTCTACGAACTATTCATCACTGGTCGCCGGCCAGCAACTCCTTTTCTTCCGGCTCCTGGCTCGTCAGCGAAGACCCCGACGCCTGTAAGACTTGTGCAGCCGCAGCCCTCGTGGCTAGGTAACTCGGCATTTCGGTGCCTGCATAGCCTCTTTACTCTAGGGTCCCGAGTCCCTCGCTTCCGACTTGCCTTATCGGGTCCGCCCGAGACCTTAAACTTTCCGTGTCCTCGGACACTTGTTTTAATTGTGCACTTGAAGTATTTTCCTAAGAGATTTGGTTTGTGCTTAGTACCCTGTCCTCATAAAGAGTCCAGGGCTGTTGTGAATCTTAATAAACATCCTGTTTATTTTCATAACACTTGTGTGGTGTCCTTTCACTGGGTGTTCAAGGGGTACATGTGTGGTAAACAGCTGGCTTAACGCGCCCTCTCGAGTCTTTAGCCTTAGACTGCTCGTATCCACGCTACTAGGATAGCTGGTCTATAGGTTGACTTACAACCAAACACCATAAGGGACGTTGGAACGATACATAGCGGTCGCTAGAATAGCGAACGTTGCATATCGGGCCAACTTCTCACAGAGGTGTCCCGGCACTGGCAGCGTGTGACCGGGAGAGGGCTGGTCATAAAGACCTACTCCAGTGTTGAAGGCTGAGCCGAAGGCAAGGTCCTTTAACAAGGTCCTTTAAGAGCTGTGAAAGGGGGCTGAAGTAAGCCCCTGGTTCTCCCCTGCTTGGCTGAACAGTTTTTTGTAGTTCAGCCAAGCCAGGGAGACCCAGGAGCTGAGCAGCATTCACCAACCCCTCCTCCTGGAGCTCTAGTGACACTAAGGACACTAAGGTACAGGAGGAGGGAAGTCTGAAGGCTGCTTGTGACCTCCAGCACGGCCTCTGCTTTTCACTTTCATCTAACTAAATAATATATTTTCGAGAGACAGGGGAAGGAGAAAGCAAATGCTGTGTATTAGGACATTAATATGTTGAGGGTAGTGGGCCTATACTAGATCATATAGGCCCTTCTGCTCCATAGTCTTCAACGGAGCTCTCAACATTCCATTGTTCCAATAAACTGTGGGGACTTGTTAACACCTTCAGCGCGGCGCGAATTTTCGCGCTGTGCTGAAGGTTCTAAGAGTCGGGCGTGGCCATGACGGAACGGTTCCGTCATAAACACAGCCCAACCGGCGCTCGTGACGGAACCGTTCTGTCACAAGGACACAGAAGCATGGATTATTCCTGTTCAACCTGAATCTCATTATGTGGATAATAACAAATAAGTCTCCCTGTTTATGCATGTATTGTTATAATATCAATTTAGGTCTTATTTGGATATGGAAATACAACCACTGTAGAAGTGAATTTTTAATATGAGAATCTTTATTCTTGTACGTAGAGAACAAGAAAACAAGAATGGAACTCAGATGAAGGGCTGAAATGAATAAGAAATCTTTCTCCACAAAGAGATGAAAATGGAGAAGACCTAGGATGATATACATTTGAGTCTCGGACTAGTTGTTGGTCCATGTGATTGGTTTCCTGGGATTTGTAATCCAATTAGTTTATCACATGAGTATTATCTTTCTAATAAAAAGTTCCTTTTATTTCTTCTTCTGTTGGTCAATTTTGATGACGTTTCAATGATAATGCTGATCACAGAACAGTATATCTTTCCTCAAGATCCTCTGCACCACTAAGGGGAAAACCAGTCCTAAGTCAGACAGGCAGTGAAAGTGGAATGAGGTCAAGACGTGCACAAACAAAAACAGACCGCATTACAGCGGGATCTGTAGCACTAGGTTTTGCTATTAGAACTTCATTTATCACTTGAACAAAATAAAAAAGTAGAGACCTTTTTGGAAGAGCATGAATAAGTGCTTGAGAGAGAGATTTGCAAGGAAACGTTTTTTCAGACTGTTAAGACTAGAAATAAATGTATTCACGAAACTCAGAATGAAAATGCACTGCTTCTAGATTCAGAACAGTACTTTCTGAAAAATTAGGTTTTGTTCTGATGTGGAACTTTAAAGGTCAAAGCAGAGGAGAATTACAGTGATTCCTATGGATATGTATGATCTCAACTTACTTGCGTGCAAGGTTGCATTTCTAGCAATTATTGTCTCTAAATATCTTTAGAACTTTTTAAAGTCTTTTTATGGACTAATTATACAGCCAGAACAGACCTCCATTCTGCTTTGAGAAACGTGATGACAGGCAAATCTATGCCATGTCAAGTTACTCACTCCGACAACAGGGCTCGAACTCACTAGGAGAGTCATACTCTTCTGTGACTGTGTTGTCTTCTAACTCTTGTTAACTTGGCCTCCCACTGCAGCAAGTTAAACAAGTATTGGCAAAGCCAATATATCTCTACAATCCAAGAGCTGTTGGCATGGTCTATGTCTTTTAGCCATGTTCGATAGCAGCACGGCTGCTGTTCGGCATTGCTGAAAGTCCTGTAAAACAGTGCTATGACCCAGTCTGTGCTGTATTCTGAACTCACATAATTGAAAGCGCTTGTAGACATGATAATGGAGAAAAAAGTGTTGGTGAAATAAAATATTTGGGCATGGGCAAACATTTTAATTGGAGAACCCACGATTTATCCAGGTTTTTCTGGTTTCACTTTAAACAACTCGGCGAGGAAACCTTATGTTAAGGCTTTGTTTTGACAGGTTCCTTCATTTTGCTGTATTATTATTATTTTTTTTAATACAGCAAACTTGACTGAAGGCCGAGCTCTGCACACAAGCACCATTTACTTTACACAAGCATTGTTTAAAGGCCTGAGGATATAAGGCTCCCACAGCTGCTCCTTGGCCATGCCAATTCCCAGGCAAGTGCCTAGCCCACACAGCAGACCTGGTTTTTGTCTGCTTGAGCCTTAGTGTGCTCCTTTGCAACTCATATGCCAGAAGGTGGCAATTATCTTTAAATGAGTGGGGCGCGGTGGGTGAAGTGGAAGAGTGAAGTGGAAGAGTGAACATGAAATAAAAGGCAAAAAAAGGGGGGGATATATGGGTGGCACCTGGCTTGATAAACATGCCTCATGAAGCATGATTTTAACCTCTTAGCCGCGGCGGCATTTCCGCCGCGGTGCAGCCGTTTAGCGGAGTGGGCGGGCTGCGTCGTCCAACAGAGGTGTGCAGCACTACAGTGGTAGTGCTCGCGACGGCCGTTGGCTAAAGAATGCAGCGAAGGGGTTAAAAGCCTAAGGCCTAAGCAAAACATTTGCCTTTGCTAATTTAGGATATTTATTTATTTATTATTTATTTAAGTATTTATATAGCGCAACATCTAACCGGAGGCGCAAGGTGCTTGAGGAGTCTACACCTAGTGAACTTGACGGTCATCGGCCCAGACCTTGCACAAGGTTAGAAAGTAAAGAGCCAGGTCTTTAGGCCTCTCCTAAATGATAGCAAATCAGAAGCATTTCTCAGATCGAATGGTAGCTTATTCCACCATCTAGTGGAAGTGCTAAAAAAGCTTTTTCCACCCCATTTCTGAAGACTGAACGTGGGTTCCTCCATTAGCTTCAATGAGGTCTAACGCAAGGTTCGACAGGGGATATACCATTTAAAGCGCTTCCTCAGATAGCAGGGTCCAGAGCTTTGTAATGACTTAAAGGCAATACACAAAGCCTTAAACATGATGCGCTTTTCCATGGGTAACCAGTGTAGAATTTTGAGAGCATGTATTGCTGATGTAAATTTGGCTAATCCAAATAGCAGTCTTGCTGCGGAATTCTGAAGTACCTGAAGCTTAACCAACACATGTGTTTACTCCTACCAAAAGTCCATTGCAATAGTCGAGTTTTGAAAGGACGAAGGCTGGCACCACTGTTTTTTGTAAATTTTCTGGAATGAAACTGAGCACTTTCCTTAAAATTTTCAGGATGAAAAAAATAGATGACGTAAGCATTTTTATATGCAGGGAGAAGGAGAGAGTGGAATCCATTATAACTTTAAGATTTTTAACTTTGGCCACTGGAGTGGGGACCACTCCCAGTTCTGAAGGCCACCAGTCAGTGAACCAGAATGTTGTGTCTTTTCCAAAAAGTAGCACCTCGGTTTTCTTGGAGTTTAATTTGAGCCAGTTTTTGGCCATCCATTCACTAACACTTCTCATGCAATCCTTAAATTTTAATGCAATGTCCTGCTTTTTACTTGAGATTAAAATAATTATCTGTGTGTCATCTGCGTATGACACCAATTCGAACCTGTGATTTTTTATCATACGAGGGAGGGGAGCTACATAAATGTTGAAAAGGGTGGGGCTCAACGATGAGCCCTGGGGGACCCCACATGGGAGTCTAAAAGATTTAGATTTAAAGCCAACCGATTCAACAAATTGCTCTCTACCCTGCAGGAATGATTTCAGTAGTGCGAGGGCCGTGCCACCAATTCCAGGCTCACAAAGTCGATCGATTAAAATGCCGCGGTCTACTGTATCAAAGGCTGCTGACAGATCAAGCAGTATCAAGACTGCTGATACTCCTTTGTCAACAGCCATTCTGATTTCCTCGGTAGCGGTGAGCAAGGCAAATTCAGTGCTATTTTGTCGTATGAAATCGTACTGAGTAGGGTCTAGGACTTGATTATTCTCAATAAAAGTTCCTAATTCCTGGTTCATGTGTTTTTCCAGGATCTTCACCGGTAGGGGTAGGCGGGAAATGGGGCGATAGTTACCTACAACCAATTTGTCTAAATTACACTTTTTTAATAAGGGTAAGATAGACGTCCTTTTCCATAGCAAAGGGAAAGTTGCCGTTTTAATGGCGGTATTCAGGACCTCCATAAGAGGGCAGGCAAGTGTCTCAGCTAACCTGTGACTAATATTTGGAGGGCAGGGATCTAATGTCAATCCTGACCTAGTTGCTAACAGAATTTTGACAGTTAGTTTCTGAGACATTAATGTAAAGTTGGAGAGACCAGGTGGGATACCAATGCATGCCAAAGTGAACATGTCAAGACATGGCTTTATCATCTCAGTGTGGGATGTCTGGTTAGTTGAAGTGTTGCCAGAATGAGTCACAAATGTATTGTAGATAATGGAGACTATCACACGAATGAGAGGCCAAATTATCGCAGAACGCTTGATCTGCTGTCGTTTGACTGGTCTCCTGTACATGACTAAGTTTCAGAACTGTGGAAAATAATTATTTTGAGTTATTTTGTGCCCCTTCTATTTTTTCTGAGTAATATCTGATTTTAGTATTTTTTTATCAGTGCTTTATATTGAGCTAGTCTTGACATATATTTTTATTTTTCCTTAAAATCATAGCATTTGCGCCAGCACCTTTCCTGGTAGCGACAGTCTCCTTGCTAATCTTAGCTCTTCTGAAAACCATAGTTCCGTGGGAGCAGTCCTGCTAACTTTACCCGTTCTCTGAGGGATAGTTAGATGAACTGCTGTTGAAATCCAATTGTGATATTGGAACAATGCGGTTTCTGGATCGGAGGAAAAACATGGTTAACTAAGATTCATTTGCTCAGTGATTATTATCAAAGCGCTGCCACAAGTAGCTTTTTCAGCTGTTTGCTAGCCCATGATTAAAGCGTATTGCCAGCGGTAGATTGAGAGTTAGCATAACTGTCAGATGATCCGACCATGGCAGTTGCAGATGGTCCTCTGTTCAAATTTAACAGCAATCGGAGAAAACAGCGTCCAGGAGATGACCAGCGTCTGACACTAGGTCCATCAAGGTCTGTGAGTCTTTGTCAGATACTTATTTAGATGGAAGTTAAAAATCGCCTACAGTTGTGAAGTTTTGATGGTTTACTTTATATTCCAGAAGATCGCCCAAGGTAAACAAAAAATGACTACTGGGTCCCGGCAGCCTATAAACTAGTAGCCCATTAAACAAGAGGACATGACTGGCTGCTATCGTAAAAGAGACCACTTCTACATGCGAGTCTGTAGGAATCGCTTCAAAAGATGCTTTCAAATAATCCTTATACATTATCGTCAGCCCTCCTCCCTTTTTTCCAACACGATCTTTCCTAGCCTTGGCAAAGCCAAGTGGAATCGCTATTGCCAAGTCTGGGCCTGAGGCTTCACCTGCGCAGATTTCGGTCACGAAAATAAGGTCTAAATTGTTAGAATTAACAAAAAGGCTAAATTCATGTTTAACCAATGACTGTGTATTTAATAATGCACATAAAAGTCTGAGTTTTTTTTCCCTCTCTTTAGGTTTGTAAAATCCCTCCTTGTCCCGGATTGAGGGCCATTCTGACTATTCAACACGGCCTCTTCCATAAGGTACTTAACTTTCAGGTGAGTGATTGCTAGTTTACAGTACGGGCAGGTCTGAACCCCCATGCTATGGGGGCCTCCAAGCTGTGGTCCTGGACATATCTTTATACGGTGACGTACACTGAGGAGCTCACCTCTAGTATAAGCGCGCAGATTTGCCATTTCTGACACAAAACTGGCAGCACAGCTGGCGCGGAGCGCTTCCCAGGCGCGAACATGCGCAGACGGGCTTGCCTTAGGCGCGGCGAAGCACGTCCGCGACCGTGGAGATTAAATACTCCTCCCTCTGAAATGATTGGGCTGACAAGAGCACTGACCACTACAAGATGGCGGCCAAAAACGCTCCGCTCCACAATTGGATGTGGTGGCCTACTCTCTCCACTCAATCGGCACTAGTGCTAGTGGTGGTGGACCGGAGAGCGATGTTAACTTAGTCACATTAGCAAGTTTTAAAACAATTTTTTTTTAAAAACAAGCAATTACAATTTTCCCCCAGTATTAAAAACGAGCGTTGCACAACTAGACCCCTTAACATACCCTACAACTGTTCTAATCTGTGCAAAATGAGTAGTCACTGTGCAAAATAGCAGAAATAGGTAGGTTGGCAAAGTGCAGTCTTTTTTATTGTTTATAAGGAAACACCATGAGCAAGTTACAAAATGTCACAGAAACGATGCAAGGGCGGATGAGGAGGTGATAAATATAGCCAATCTATGAAGGAAAACAAGCATCAGGGTAAGGCGCAGTGGGTGGAGACAGAGAGCGTGAAAACACAAGCACTCGTGTGGAAAACGCAAGACAAAAAAAAGTGGTTACTAAAACAGGAGCAGTGAATGGACACCAATATTTGGTCCATGCTCTGAGGGAGTGCCAAGCACAGGAAAAGGCATGGCGCATGCATGCCATGGACAAACAGAAATGAAGGACATGAGAGCAATGTTGGAGTGAACAAACGGTAAGCCCATGGGCAGGCTGAAGCCCAGTGAATTGTAAACAGGTCTCTTCGAGACTGTGTATGCGCGGTTTAGCCGAGACCTAAAAATGGAATACAGGCAAGCAGCTAGAAGTTTAATTTCTGGCTGGTTTTACTATTCCATTATGGCCTGGTCTTTCATCATAATTCATGTCTACCCTGTACAAATCTGAAAAAATGTAATGTGTTTCTTCCTTTCCAGACCAGCAGTCTCTTCCATTTGTTCAGTTGCAGACAATGACAAACTTACAAAATTTCGAACCAGTTCTTTAAAACATCCCACCAATCAAACAGTACCTGAGAGATTATACTTGAAATTACTTTTTATAAATGAACCTGTCAATAACTACAGGCATACTCACTTTTTGTTCTTTGCGTTCTGCAGCCATGTGACATTTTTCAAGCCCCCAGGCTCTCATAAAATCTCTTAAATAACCAAACAGCGTCACCAGTCCAAATCCCATATAGGTAAAAACAGCAATGTACATCGGTGCTTGCTCGAAGGTTTCGTTAAACGGCTTATTGTAGAGGCTTCCTTTTTCTGTACCATTCGGTATCCCATTGGCTGTTCCATTTTGCTGGCAAAACAAAACAGAAATCAGTAAGTATTCAGCTACAAAACTGTGGGGCACTATTACTTCCAAATATATGTTTGATACTTCGAAATGTATGTATGATACGACAGGAACGAGGAATACAGGTGAAAACTGTATTAAACAGTATTATGTGAATGGAACAAGAGGTGGTGTGGGATATATAGGCAGGTCTGTAAGTGGAAAAACATTGTTGACTTGTGGGAGAAATATGCTTAGAACGAAGTTTCTCGAATGAAACGGGGCAAGTACCAGAAAGAGGTAGAAACGTACAAACCAGAATCACATAAGGTAAGAAAAGAACAATTGAATAGTCGAAGAAAAAGGAGAAATGCATACACAAGGAGTCAAAGGGAGAACCAGAAACAAATGTAATAATCAAATAGCATAACATAAGGATTTCAATTCACTCGACTAAATAAAAACCCCAAACAAAAGTTTTAGAATGAAGTGCCACAAAAAACAAGAGAAAACAAACAAACAAAACAAAAATCAATGGATTAGGTGTGGATATTGCCCCTTGCTGAGAGTTCACCAAGATACCAGAAGGTTTCTGTATAGGTGAGTCTTTACAAAACTGAGAACAGAAACGCACAGCCATTATATAGCTTTTTGGGAGATTTGATGAATAGTTCGCTGGATGCAAAGTTTTACCTACAGAAGTAATACTTTTAAGAATAATCGCAGGAATGGCACAACACGTGTGAGATCGCATTACACCTCTGTTTTTGATTATTATTATTTTTTTTTTAAGACCTTTATTGTATACTTCTGTACGGACACAGCATAAAGCCTACAACCCAAGGGCCGCCCGCGTTGGTCATAGAGATCTTTCAGCATACTTGGAACAACACAGCCCTTCAGCCAACAACCCTGGGGTCCGGCGGCGCAGTAGACTAAGGTGTATACAATGCAATCAGTTTGTGTTTCGGATAGGTCTTAGGTCTATTTTTTTTTTCTTGAACCATTTGTAACATAATACAATATAAAAAAAACTTACACGTTGACAATCAATACGATCATTTGGCGTATATGTGTGATGTATCGGTGTGCGTAGACGGAGATTCGTTCTGTAACATTCTATGAGGTATGCTATCATTTAATCTAGCCAGGTGTTACGTTCCCCTATTCTTCCTCTATTCCCCCTCCTCCTCCTCCTCCTCATCTGAGCTTGTACTATCATCTTCCGGCAGTGGATCACATAGTTCCCCTCTATACAGACCCCCCAGTATATAGCGGCATGGATTAGCAAATTTAGCGGCACAAATATGGAAATTTAGCGGCAATTTTGCGGCATTTTATTTGGCCATTTTTCCTACAACAAATACAGATATCTTTGTTTTTTGAGTTAATTAACAACATGAAGCTATATATATTTGGTTTATTTACAATGTAGACACTTTAGGGCAGATTTACAAGTCCCTTGCGCCCCTTTTACACCACCGTTGCATCACTTTTGTGACGCAGCGGCAGCGCAAAAGATGCGCCATGGTGCGGGGTACTTACAACTTGACGCATCTGGGAGATGCGTCACGTTGTAAAGCCCTGCGCCAGAAGGAGGCGTTCCTGCGCAGAAACGCCTCCTAAAAGTGGCTGAGTGAAATCTACATGATTTCACTCTGTCACTTTTGGGCCCATGCTGCGTCAAAACCCTGCCCCTGCTTGAAGCAGGCGTAAGGCGTTTGGCAAACAAGCCTTTCTATAGCCTTCCCTCTGACTCTTCCCCCTCCATCTCCCCTTTACTCGTCCCAAACCTCCTCCTACTGCTATAATCTCCAAAGAAACCCTTCCCTCTTCTATCCCTCCACAACTCTTTTCAATCCAAAAGACTCGCATGTACACTGCTCAAATAAATTTCGTATTTCCCCTGTAGTAATTCCCAACTAATCCTGTGTGCGTTCCGGAGTAGCGGCTACCTGCCGAAAAGTGCTTCGACACTTCATTAGGGGTAGCCAGCCCTATATACATGCAAACCCTTTCCTCCACTATCCTTATTCAAACCAAATAATAAACTCACATGTCCACCGCTCAAATTAATTTCATATCTCCCTATAGTATACTAATTCACGAATAATCCTCTTTGGGTTCCGGGGTAGCATGCTACTCGAGGAAAGGCGCTTCGACGCCTTCTCAGGAGTAGTAAGCGCTATATAAATGCACTTACAATAAACCAATTTATCCTGCTACTGTTATAATGCGCTGGTGATTTAGCTACATAAAATTGCAGATGGTTTATCACAGTGAACCTTTAGGAAAAACTGTGGTGGTGGCTCTACTCTCAATGCAACGGAAAGATAACAGTTCTACACGTATGATGAAATGTCATACAGAAAGACACATTACGTGGACTACCAGACGAGTGTCCCATAACAAACAGCATGGCGTAAGAACTTGCTTTGCTCACGCTGGTGATTGACCTGATTTTAAATATTTATGTAACATTACAATATAAAAAGGCAAATACAAACTGCAGCACGACTGTCCTAGAAACACAATTAAAACTTTCACTGCTTGAATGAAAGCGCCCCGTCACATCTCCTCCCATTCAAAGGTGGCCGCCTAAGCACGCTCCTCATTTGTAGTCTTCTAATATGTCCATGAAAAAAGGGGCTCGTATCACGTAACTCAGGGAAGTAAACCTTAGAAGAAAACTATTAAAATGTGTATTAAAATAACAAACAGCGAAATGATTCTTCCACAGATGCATACTTTCCATGCTACATAAATCAGTTCCCCGGACGCGTGACGTGCTCCCCCATCGACTAACAGTCATCGGGCTCGATTACACCACGTCCCTGGCCCTTCAAAAGACTCGCCCCCGCCGCCTCATCCTCGTGATCACCTCAGCTGTAAAGTAATTCCGGAACCTTGAATGAAGCCCGAGGGCGCACGCTCCGCTCAAAGACGTGCTGCGCCGGGAGGAGGCAGGAGCGGCGCGCGCACCGTTACTTCCAGCACAGTCTTTACAGATTATGACCCCCCCAGGATATAGCGGCTTTTATAAAAATGCTGCGATTTCTACAAAAGGTGCCGATTTCGCGGGCACTTTTGTAAAAATCGCGGCATTTTTACAAAAGTGCCGATTTCGCGGCAAATCGCGAAATCCTGGAGGGTCTGTCTATATATATTCCAGGCAGTCCACACTTTGTTCCATTTGCGGGGGCAGACCCTAATAACATATACCGCCCATTCAGTCAGCATTAGTGTGTCCATGTTTCTGCTCCACTGTGAGACAGTGGGTAGGTCTGCTGCGCCTCATTTCTGTGCAATATCTCTTTTTTCCACCATAATATCTAAGACGCCCAATATTTGGTCATATCTGAATAAGTCGGTTGGTTCCCAGATATTCAGAATACACTTACGCGGCTCTGGTACCAAGGAAACCTTAAGTGTGAAATAGTGTGCATCACCTGACAATAGTAGTTAGCTATGAGTGGGCAGTCCCAGAGTGTATGAAATAGTGTCTCTTCTTCGCCACAGCCACGGAGACAGTAGGGATGCAGTGCTCTGTGTAGTTTATGCAGCATGGACTTAGTGTGATATATCCGGTGTAGGATTTTAAGTTGCACTAATCTGAATTTGGCCGAAATTCCCACCTCTTTCGGGGATGCTAACGCCTCATTCCATTCTGAGTCATCGATGTCGCCAATTTCTTCTGCCCACCGCTCCCGCAATTTCAGTGTAGGGTCTGCTAGGTTGTTGAGCAGTTTACGGTAGGTAAGTGAAGTCACACTATGTTGTATGTAGTCTGTGAGTAACCTATCCTCCAATGGTGTGGATTCCGGAATGTCGGTGTCTACCGGTATTGCCCGCAGAAATGCGTGTCTAATCTGTACATATCTAAGTTTTGTTCGGTCCCAGTTCATATTGTTGCTGTAATAAGGCAAATGGGACCACCGTGCCCTTATCCCACAGATCTCCCACCGTGGATATGCCGATGTTATCCCATTGAGTAAACCCCTTACTTTGTCGCAGTCTCCCCAGTGCTTTTACGTCCCATAGCGGGGTGAGTTTTGTGATCTTTCCTTTCCAACCCAGTTTCGCCTGTGCCGTGTGCCATAGTGTGGAAGTGTGTCTCGCGGGTCCTATCAGTTTTGTTGCCTGGTGTCTGTCGTAAAGTATAGTTAGCATGTTGTCTGTTCCTAATTGCGCCCTGTCGGATCCAGTATGCTGGATCCTCTCGCGGTGCGTGTATCCACTGGTTCACAATTTTGAGTTGTGCAGCCCAGTAATACAGCTGTACCTTCGGTAGTACAATTCCCCCCTCGTACCAACTTCTGTTTAGTTTGACATGGGCAATTCGTGCCGGACGGTTGCTCCATAATAAATTAGAGACCAATGCAGTGACCTGTTGGAAGTACCGCTGCGAGACCGGGTATGGGGTGTTTTCCAGGGCGTATAGAAATCTCGGGAGTGCCATCATTTTATAGAGTGCTGCTCTACCAAGAAGTGTAAGAGGCAAGGATGCCCAGTGCTTTACGTCAGTACGCAGCCGCTCCAGGGGAGGTTTTAAATTTTTATCGAAGAATTCCGTCGCGTTGTCGGTGATGTATATGCCAAGGTATTTAAAGGAGCTCGGCGCTAGCATAAGCGGGCAATCCACTGCGAGTGAGGGCTCTGGCCCTTTCAGTACATAGATTACTGATTTGCCCAGTTTATTGTGTATCCTGACGTGTTTCCGTAAGCATCACAGAGAGCCAGGAGCGCTGGGATGCTCCTATCCGGTTCCATTAAATATACCAACATGTCGTCGGCATAAAGCGATACTCGATCTTCCCATCTCTCTTTCCAACTTATCCCTCTTAATAACGGCGTCGATCTAATCAGCGTCGCCAGTGGCTCTAAAGCCAGGGCAAATAGCAAGGGTGACAGTGGACAGCCCTGACTGGTCCCTCTTGCCAATGGAAAGGTGTGAGAGACGTGGCCGTTAGCAGTGACATGGGCGACCGGGTTGGTGTACAAGAGGCGTATCCAAGCCAGGTATTTAGGGCCAAAGCCCATATGTGACAGTAAGTGCGAATAAGTACTCCCATTCCACCATGTCAAACACCATTTTGGCATCTAGAGAGAGGATCACCGCCGATTCTTCTAATGCCTGAGTTCGTGCCAGGACCCCGTGCACACGCCTGAGATTAAGAGCTTTGCTCCTATTAGGCATGAAGCCAGAATGTTTACCAGGCTTCGGTATTGCCACGATCGTTGCGGTACTCGGTTCCAGCGGGAGCTCCGCATTTGCCAAGCTCTCAGTGTACATCGTAAGCAATGGCTGGCTGAGCTTGTCTGACATGAGTTTATACCATTCTATGGGAATCCTGTTCGGGCCAAGGGCCTTCCCGAATTGTATCGCATGTATTGCCCGCTGTATTTCATCTACCGTTAGATCAGCTTCCAGGTCTTGGACCGCGTCTGGCAGAAGCATCTGGACCTCCATGCTGCTGAGTGCGTCTAATGCCGCCCTTTCCATGACTTCTCTCTCTGGGGTATAGACTGCTTGAAAATGATCCGCCAGCTGCGTACAATGTCCACTGGACGTGACTGTAACGTCCCCTCCCGTGTATGTAACTGCTGTATGCCTCTGCCGCCACCCCTTCTCTTGTCCAGCCAGGCCAACATTTTCCCGGCCTTGTCTCCTATGTCGTAGACTCTATGGGCCGTCTCAGAGACATTGCCAACTATGTGTATTCTGAGATGTTCCCGATATTGCTGCTGGTGCAACTTCAGTGTGTGAGTGGAGTCTGCCGTGGGATCCATCATATGGGCCACGTTCGCTGTGTGTAGTGCCAGTTCCAGTTCAGAGAGCTCCCGCTGGCGTGTTGGTTTGTGTCCTGAAATATAGGCGATTGCCTGTCCTCGCAGGACTGTCTTGTATGCTTCCCACAGGATCGAGGAAGAGGCTACCGAGGCCACATTCTCAGCAAAATAGTACGCGGTTGTTGTCTTAAGATCCTTCCTGATCTTGGGGACCTTCAGATAGTTAGGTATATGGGGTATATCCTTTTACGAGTCTTCTCCCAACTGGAGAGGGTCAATACCATCGGTGAGTGATCCGATATGCCCCTAGGCAGCATGTCTATGGTGTCTATGTTGCTCATGCCGTTGCCCAGCATTAAGAAATAGTCTATACGGGACAAACTATTGTGTACTGGAGAATGATAGGTGTATTGCTTCGCCGTGGGGTGTTTGTGTCTCCAGATATCTGCTAGACCCATTGCTTCTAGAAAGCCTGGGAAACTGGAAGGACCGGTTATGCGTGTCCGCACTGGGAATGTATCCAGTGTCGGGTCCACCACAGAGTTAAAATCTCCCCCAATAATGGTATCTCCCGTTGGGAGATTCAGTAGAAACTCTCCCAGCGCCGGCAGCGCCACTGTTTGAAGGGCTGGTGGTATATAGACTGACTACGAAGAATACTGGAGTGGCACGCGGGACGCCTGAAGCCTCGTATGAAAAGAGGCGGCGGCATTGAAATAAAAAACTAAACCAATACGGGGAAACCGGAACTAGATGTCCGTTTAAAGAAGCACGTTTTTCTAAACTGAATGAAAGGCGGCTTCGATACGTACCGCGTGCTGAAATATCTCCTGTAAAAGTGTGGTTTTTCTAAAATAGACCTATAAGCGTCGTCAAGTACCAAAAACTCACGTCTTCAGTGACATCGACTTCTTAGCGCTGTCCAAAGGGAATAAAGATATCCCTTCATTGTTTGAATCAAGGCTGACCTCTTATGGCTGCTGCTTGTTACTAAAAGATGAATGGCCCTGCGGTCTCACTGAGAAACTGAGAACCTACTTTATTGCTACTTTTGCGGACTACATATTTGTAGCGGACAACCATTTTACCGAGAAGGACGAACTTCCTGATACCAAACTTATTTTGGGACTACAGATAAAAAATATTCCTGATGAAGGCGGCTATATCGCTAATGTCCGTCGAAACGCGTTGAGTGAAAGGGATGAGTGTAATATATATCTGAAAAGGACTATTCCAACTGTGGTGGAATCTTTACCTTTATTTTGCACCTCCCTTATTTACATTAGGAACTGTTTAGGTTTATATGTTGTATTTGATTTGTTCCGTTTATTGTCTGTGTTCCCAAAATTCATTTTAAATTGCTTCATTTTTTAACATTTACTTGTTTTTAATTGGTGTTTTTATATATTTGAATAAACTGTGCATACTAATTTTATTAATTTTGACAGAATTGTTTTGTTCTATTTTGCATTGCTCCAATTTTTGAGTCTTGATGTATGATTGATATTTGTTTGGTAGCCTGTAAGAATTGTTGTCTTCTCACTGAACAATCCAAGGGGAATCTTTTGTTTGACATATAGTCATTTTGGTACCCTATCCCTTTGGTGCTGGGGTCCCTCTCTCTTTTATTAGAGAGGGTATATAGACTGGTACTATGTTTAGTAGTCGGCCCTCCCATTGCCCGTGGACTGCCGCAAAACATCCCTGGTCGTCTATCTTGTGTGGAAGAAGAATGAACGGTGAGGTCTTTTTTACCAGGATACCTGTCCCCCTCGATCCAGAAGTAAACTCTGAGTGCGCCGCCATCTTGTAGCCTCGTCTATCTAGCACCTGGCAAGCTCTTCCTGTAAGGTGTGTCTCTTGAAGTAGAACCAGCGCTGGGCCTTGGCGCTTAATAGCCTGCAGTACTAGCCCCCTCTTTATTTTGTCTCCCAGCCCTCTTACGTTCCAAGTAAGTAGTCGAAGGGGAGAAACCACGGTGTGTTGCGTTACGCCCTCTTTGGCGGTGAATTGTGACTGTTGTGCCATAGTGGGGTGTCTTGATCGCGCCTAGTCACTCTACCATCATCAGTGGAGTGTGTGTGTGTGCATTTCTCGTCGTACCATGTTCAGGGGTGGAATCGTGGTCCACTGCTTTAAGCCACCATGGGTAGTAGTGTGTGAGTGCTATGGCATCATGTGGTAATGAGGATGTGTCTTGCCATGTCGCCGTCTGTTGTTCCCGGCCTTCGCTGTCGCGCTGAGCAGTGCGTGCGTGTATCGCGTCGTATCTTGTCATTACGTGTGAAACTTGAACAACAACAATTAAATTCCCCTTCCCAGCCTTCCTCCCTGCCTCCCTGCTCCACAGACATACAAGAGCCCGCCTCCCCAAATTAGCAGAGTGCTTATCCCTGTCCCAACCCACTGTACTTTTTTGTGGGGGTAGTAGTCCCATGGTGGCAGCGGCCCCATCTGCCCTCCTTAGCTGCTCCCTGCTCAGAGTCCGAGGGCAGCATGCCCAGTATATTAAATGAATGTTGTTATGTTCATGTTGGCTGAGTCCCCAGGAGTCCGGCTACTGTACATCATCTCCCAGTTCCGCCTCGGACAGGTTTTCCAGATTATTCCTTTCCGTCGTCTGTGATCCCACGAGGTTCTCATTCCGCTAGTTTTGTTGACCTCTGCCAGTGCGATGAGGTGCTTCCACTTGTCGCCAATCTTGCGCTGCCTCTGGCGTGTCAAAAAACCATGCTTTGTGGTCATCAACCACTCGCAGTCTCGCCGGGAACAGCATCGAATAAGGCAATTGCTTTGCTCGCAGTGCTTTCTTAACTTCTGTGAAAGTTTTCCGGCGACGGGCCACTTTGGCTGTGTAGTCTGGAAAGAAGGCAAGTGTCTAATTCTGTATCTTAATTGGTGGCGCAGTTCGTGCTGCTTGGAATATGGCGTCTCTGTCCCTGAAGTTGAACAGCCTGGCCAACACCGGTCTTGGCGCAGCACCCGGCTTTGGCACACCGCCAGGCACCCTATGCGCTCTTTCTATTGAGAAAAAATGTGACAGTCCTTTGGGCTGCAGTTTGGTCTTAATTAGCTCTTCAACATAGAGGACCATAGCTCGTTTGCCCTCCGATTCTGGCACACCTAGGATTCGCACGTTATTCCTCCTCGAGCGTCCTTCCTGATCGTCCAGATTCTCTTGGAGCTGTTTGTTGACTGCCTTCATACGTTCCATTACCAGCTGTAATTCCGAGGTGTCTTCTACCAGGGATTTTGTAACCACCTCCACTTGCGCCACTCGTTTAGTCATTTTATGAAAAATCGGCTCGCAATAAGCTAACATCTGTTGAGATGGATCCAACCGTAGTCTGTACGCTAGACAGTGTCTTCATTATGTCCTCCAATGTCACTTTTTTGGCTCCATCACTCTCCGGGCCTTTTCCTGTGGAGGTGCGTCCTTCCATCTGCGGTGCGCTAGTCTTATCATAGGCGTATTTGTCTAGCTTCGCCTGCATCGTGTTGTTTCTTGGCCCTCTGCCCGCCATGGCGGTTACTGTCTCCGCGTCGCCAGGTATGGTCTGCCCTCTATCAGCACGTGTCGTATTTGGGGTAGCTTGTGTCTTGATATGATCCAGGTAGCTCTGCGTGGGTGCGCCGCAGAGTGAAGAGCCTCTCCGTGCGTATATGCGCTCTATGCCACCGTATTCTGGGCTTCAAGGAATGGCCTAGTCATGTCGCTGCCAGGGGCCGCTGAATAGACCCTGTCGTAGGCAGGCTCTTTCCTCCCTTTTCCGTTATGAAGCTTGGCGCAGTATGGCTAATTTATGAGTTTTGCCTTGCATGGGGTCACAGTCAATGTTCCCGTAGGCTTCCTAGCACCTCTTGACGCGTCGGTGTCTCTAGCTGACGCACTGCGGTCTTGTGTGCTCCGACGGCCGAGTAAGGGTCTGTCCGTCCGTGTGTGGCTGTTAATTGAGGACACTCACCCCCTTGTAGGGCCCGCGCTATCTCCGGGCCTCTTGCATGCGTCTGGGCAGTGGCAATACGGCGTCTAGGTCGGTGTCCTAGGGAGGGGGAGGAGGAACCATTGTGTGTGGCAGCAGTCTGCCAAAGATCGCCCGACTGCCGCACAGCCCCCTGTATGAAATCCGTGCAGCCTCGACATCTTCGTCGGCTCGCAATCTACAGGTCCGCTACCCCCAGCAGAGCCAGTGGCAGCCAGAGCCGCTGGTCCCTTCCCGCGCGGCCTGGGTCGCTCCCGCGCTGCTGCTCCCCCGCAGGTCTCGCTTTTTTGCCGATCGCCACCACTCACGGCAACTTCCGGATTTTGTCCCCCGTCTGCCCTCACTTCCGCCCGGCCTGGCTGGTAATCGAGTCCGGTGCTGTAAGGCTGAGTGAAGGCCTCTTCTGGATACTGCGCCCTGTGTCCGGTTCTCAGTGTCGGACCGTTACCGGAGTTGCATCGGACGGTGCCACTCGGACTCTTCCCTCGGGATCCGCGTTCAGAGGATTAATTATGCCGGATTATATAACGGATTTATGTGATGGAGCCGCTTTGCTTGCCGCGCTTCCTCGCTACACAGCCGCCATGCTTGGCTGCTAGCCACTCCCCCCCGTTTTTGATTTTTGTTGTCAAATTTCCATTTGATGTTTTACTTATTAGTGATACAATTATTACTCTTTCGAATTTGAAAATGTTTCTGCGTGTTCACAAATAGTTTTGCATAAACTATTGAAAGATAAGAAATACCAAACCAACTTAAACAAAATATGTCAATACAAAAAATAACGCATTACGCATAGCGAGAATGCCTACACACAAAACATACGCACCGATGACTGCAGCAAAAATAAATAATAAAAAAAAAAAACTGTAATGTCAATATTTTTCGCTTACCCGAATGTAAACTTTAAACTACTAATACAAGTAGATTAAATAACAATAGCTATTGTTTTCTTTGACTTAACAGATAATAAAAGCAAAACACATTTTGAGGGAACACTAGCCAAAGCATCACTTGGCATGCATTTATCCACTTTGAGGAAACACAATCACTCACTTGCAGAGAGTATATATATGTGAATCTAAAGTCTAGTCATTAAAGAATAGTACATGTGGCATCGCCCAGTGCAGATTTGCAATACACAGAAATCGCAGCCAACAAAGGAAATTACTAGCTGTTGATTTGTGATCTCATTGATAAAGGCGAGAGGTTGAGATAGAGCAGCACCATATCTTGACACACCAAAGTCGACACTGCAGTCCTAATGTTACTTCTAAAGTGACATTGAATAGCCCAACTGAAGAATTGCACAACTTCCTGGATGCTAGCACTGACCAAGACTCTTCCTAAGACCACCATCACCCAACTTAGGCGTGCCCAGTGCAACACCACAATTAGCATTGAAAGTATCAAATGGGCAATGATTGACTCACAATCGTAGGGTAGCATTGGAAAGGAAAGACGGCCTACTCTGTAATTACCCTCTTCCCCACCAAGAGTAAGACTAATTCTTTGAGATCATTGCTTGACAGATATACATCACAACTCACAGGCAACCATCCTCCTTGGTTGTGAGTTTCAGTGGGGCTCAGAATGTTTACAAAAGTAGTCAAAATTTGTGAACTAAAAATGTGAACACCTTGACCTGTCAAAATAGAATATCCACAATCACAAGGCTTGACCTAGCAAGAGTAGAAGGGGAAATAATGGAATACCTCCTGGTTCCACAGTGAACATCTTAGCATCAGCAACCTCTATACTATGGGTGATACACATCAAAAACCACGAGTCTTCTCTCTCAGAGCCAAGTCAGAGCTATGATAGAACACCAGCCAGTGCTTCCCTCACTCCAGCCTTGAGTGCGATACATGGCGAGAGATCCATAAGGATCTGGCAGGGTCTTAGAATATTGAATCCCTTCTTTCCGTAGCACTGCAATGCTCTCACACTTGGGGCACCATACCATACGGCCGATCTGAAGCTCCAACTCACATTTCTGTTAGATTTTAGTTACTTAATTTTATATGAAAATTAAATAAAAATAAAATTCATGAAGCCGGTCTAATACTCGGGTGTGTCTGGGCGTTAACTCTGGCAGAAAAAGAGAAGACTGCAGTGGGAGAGGGGATAGAGCTATTAGTTAAAAAGCCAGGTTTTAAGCTCCCTCCTAAAGGCTAACACCTCTGTTTTCCTTTTCAGTTCCATGGGGAGGGAATTCCAAAGTCTGGGAGTGCCTACCAAAAAACTTCTATTGCCCCAGCCAGTCTTTTTGTATCTGGGAACTACAAGATTATATGCTGAAGCAGACCGTAGGCAATTGGGTGGAGTACACCACTGAAAACTGTGTTTAAGGTACTCCAGGCCAATGCTGTGGCGAGCTCTAGAGGCGATGCACAGGGCCTTCAAATCAATGCGCTTTCTGATTGGGAGCAAATGCAGGCACCCAAGCATGGAGAAGGCAGATTCATGCTTAGAGATGTCCAGAAACAGACGGGCAGCAGCATTTTGTACAATCAGGATTTTAGTTAGCCAACTTTTCCTTATGTTTACGAACAAGGCATTCCAGTATTTAACCTTTGAGAGCACAAGGGCCAAAGTCACCATTTTCTTTAGACGCTGAGGAATAAAGGGGAAAATCTTTTTAAGGAGTTTCAGCAAGAAGAATGATGCGGGGTGATGGTATTTACGCGGTTCTCAAAGGAAAGTTGGCTATCAAACGTTACTCCCAAATTCTTCATCTTACTTACAGGTGTAGGGAGACAGCAGAGTCCACCATGTTGGCGACCAGAGGAAATATTTTTTTCTGAAAAGTAGGACCTCCGTTTTGTTGGAATTAAGCTTTACACAATTTGTGGCCATCCAATTCCTGGCCTGAAGCAGGCAGTTGTGGAAACGTGCAGCAGTATCAGTGGGATTACTGGTCACTGTTATCACAATTTGGGTGTCATCGGCGTAGGACACCACATAGAACCCAAAGGATGGAATCAGTTTATATATATCCAACTCACATTTCGGTTAGATTTTTAGTTACTGAATTTTATACAAAAATGAAATGAAAATGGAATTTATGAAGCGAGTCTAATACCTGGGTGTGTCTGGGCGTTAACTCAGGGAGAAAAAGAGAAGACTGCAGTGGGAGAGGGGATAGAGTTATTAGTTAAAAAGCCAAGATTTAAGCACCCTCCTAAAGGCTAACACCTCAGTTTTCCTTTTCAACTCCAAGGGGAGGGAATTCCAAAGTCTGGGAGTGCCTACCAAAAAACTTCTATTGCCCCCAGCCAGTCTTTTTTTATCTGGGCACTACGCTTTCTGGTTGGGAGCCAATGCAGGCACGCAAGCATGGAGAAGGCAGATTCATGCTTAGGGATGTCCAGAAACAGACGGGCAGCAGCATTTTGTACAATCAGAATTATAGTTAGCCACCTTTTCTGTAGACGCTGAGGAATAAAGGGGAAAATCTTTCTAAGGAGTTTCAGAATGAAGAATGATGCGGATGTGATGGTATTAATGTGGTCCTCAAAGCAAAGTTGGCTATCAAAGGTTACTCCCAAATTCTTCACCTTACTTACGGGTGTAGGGAGAAAGCAAAGTTCATGCAGCCACCATGTTGGCGACCAGAGGAAATATTTTTTTCTGAAAAGTAGGACCGCCGTTTTATTGGAATTATGCTTTACACAATTTGTGGCCATCCAATTCCTGGCCTGAAGCAGGCAGGTGTGGAAACGTGCAGCAGTATCAGTGGGATTAGTGGCCACTGTTATCACAATTTGGGTGTCATCGGCATAGGACACCTCTGAGAACCCAAAGGATTGAATACGTTTATATATATATATCCATTTAATATAGAGCATGTGTGTACCATTTGCATGGCCACCGAACACTTATGCCATCTGGGGGTCCTTCTCATATGATTCTGTGGTTTATCACCATCGCATTAACTGGCAGGGTCAAGAGCTTTAAATGCTTAGTATCCCTTTCCCTGATAGCCTGCGGTGGCTCGCTTTCCATATTATGTCTACTTGCAGTAGCACGGAACCCAGGATGAGCTAAAGTTGGACAGATCTAAAAAAATAAAAAATAAATCGGGGTTGCTACCAGTGAAGAAGCTCACAATAGGCAACTGGGCAATAATAAAAAAGGACAAACACGATAGATGTCACCTAGATAAGAAGAAAAGAGTTTCTGGAGAACCTCTATCAAGCAGAGGCCTAGCTGTCTTGAGGTGCTTGTAACTTTTTCTCGAACCTTTTTAAAGCTTTTAAATTCACACCGACACAATTTATCATGGTCGCATTTTTTGTTGAAAATGGCACTATAGTGTGTATGTGCTTTTTATAGAGCCTGTAAAACTTTAAAAATTGCCCGGGTGAATCATGTTCTTAGCTGTTCACAGATTAGACTAGAAATCTAGATATGGGGCATTTTACTATCCCAGTGAATGATTTACTTAGGTCCTAAACACACAATTGTGTGTTATAAAGGAAACTGATCAACTTCGTATACAGAACATGAACAACGTAGAGAGCTTCTTGGGTGTGGAAAGGTCTGTAGTCATCACAACATCTGTCTACAGTTTGCAGCTCTGAAATACACTGTTGAACAGTACATGGGTTAACAAAGCACATTTGAATCGATGCAGAATGTTTTGATTGGCGTCTCCGTACATCTTTATGCAAGTCCTGGCCCCGGAGATTCACACAGCCAAGCACTGAAATCAATACACTGAGGGGGACGTCCATAACCCATACACAGCCAGGCGGATTTATTTTGAATATATAATTTATGAAGTTCAAAAAAACTAAAGCAATGCCGACGTCAGTTACACGTGCTGTGAAGCGATTTGTGCTGTAAAGGGCAGATTGGAAAAGTGAAAGTGACTCGCTCTCAGTTTCGTGCTCTAATCTGCCCAGCCAGTCCACTCGGGTCAGGGGGAGGTTTACGGCCCTAAAGCTGCTGATTGAAATTTAGACCTGACGATTTTATACTTCCTTGTTCAAGGTGCTGTTCTGCTCTCAATTTACCACAAAATACTGGTTCTCGTCCACAATAGGTAATTTTCTCTTCAGCCGAATGGGGATCTTGGCCATAGTTTCGCCCTTGATTGAGACTCTGATTTTAGTCAGACTTCCACTTCCTGCTATGACCAGGCCGCCAGTGGCAGGGCGAGGAACTGTAGCCGAGCAGCACACTGCCCCCTAGAGGCGGCTGCATCACAACTCAGGAACAACAAAGGAGAGAACGGGTAAATAAATATTTCCACACACAAAAAGTAACGGAAAGTTAATATACACAACTAAAACAATGTCACCTCCTCTGGTCGAGCGATGCACAGGGGTGCCTTGGTCGACTTGAGGGCACATTGTGTAACGCCTTCTTAAAACTAACTGACGGCGACTGCGTCACGATGACAAGGCGCCCGAGGCGTCAGCTGTGCAGTTGACCTGTATTTATGCGGTTCCTTCCCTCCGTTCAGGCTCAGCAGGCCCAGTGTGGATTGAATGCCAGGGCCGCGCCTCAGCACACAAAGGTAGTGAGGCATGGCAACGTAGTGTGCGCACGAGGCTCTACAGACGGACAACACCAGCACGCGCCGCCTCATTTAACTGTGGCACACCTATGTGCACTGCCCATTACTGCCACACTAACCAGGTAATGAGAAAAACGTTATGTTTCCCTGTATGCTGCGTGATGTCTACAGCCCACCCTGCTCGTTGGTCAACAATGTGTAAACTGGGATGTACAAGCTCAGGTTAATAATGTAAAAACAAACGGAGAGCCGCAGAAGAACATGAGCAGGGCACAAGTCCTACTCCTACCAAAAGAAGTGTATGTGTGGGGAGGAGGACAAAGAGAGGTAGTATGCAAGTGGCATCATGGAGCTTGACATCACACCAAGTGACATCGCATGACAGCCCATGATTTCAGAGGGCCTCACACGCAGGTCTATCACCAGTACATTTGAGCGCACTGTAATATTTAACAAATTAGATTTTGCGTCGGACTTGTGCCAAAACAGTTACGGAACCCCGGCACAAAAACTAGACCACAACTTGCACATATTTATTTAAAACTGCTACAAAGAAATTAATTGGCATTAAGGAGAAACATGGCAGTAAATCTATACTGCTGCTTAATTGTTTGCAAAGTACATTAAGGGCTTAAGGCACCTGATGCATAGATCTTTGTGTGCCCAGTTCATCTCCGGGAATAATAATAATGTTGAGAACTCTGGAGGTTAATGCAGTTCTTGAAATATAAATATGATGTCTAGTCCTCGTTTTGAATCACAGTAGCATAGAGGGTTAATAGGACTTCTGCAAAGCACATCGTGTGACGGGCAGATGACAAAGTCTTATTTTATGTACATGGGTAAGTGGGTTACTGCTTTCAACACAGTGCTCGTTTTGTTACTTGCAGTTCAAAATTGTAATTCTTCTAATATAGCACAGTGAGCTATGAAGGACATGTACTCCTACAGCTTGTAACTCTCGCAGGTCTTATGTAAAATATCCTGTACATTTTTAAACACATGATTTATATTCAATCTATAATGTGTACGTGGGATTATGCTACAGACATCTTATTTATTTAGAGGTTTTCTATAGCGCTAGCCAGACCCGAGGGTATCAGAGCGCTTTACAACATGATGGAGAGGAGACAAAATACAGGACAAAGGCATGGTAGGAGAATACAGAAAATGTTCAAAGGGAAGCTTTACAGTTCTGCTGAGTGTCAGAGGTTTGCCGTTGAGGTAAAGAGGTCGAGGGGGCCGAGGCGTGGCATTGAGGAAAAGGGCTCAAGAGGTAGTCTCAGATCCTAGGGAAGGCAAGACTAATGCTGGAAATGTTCTTTTCGCGGTGCCGACCCAGGGGCTGAGAGTTCAGAGAGAGGGTATGAGGTAGGTAGTGGTTGTGCGATGACTTCAGGCTGCCAGTTGGGGGAAAGCTGTCAGGTGACAGCCTGGAGGAGGTGAGAGTGTCAGGTAATTGCGTTCGGGAAAGCGCAGTTGAGGTAGAGGGTTTTTGGGAGGCTTTTGAATTTTGGAAAGGAGGGGGTGGTTCTGATGTTGATTGGGATGGCGTTCCAGATTTTAGGAGTGTTTCCTGCAAAAGAGCGGGCAGCAGTCTTTTGTTTACGCGTTTTTAGGGGAATGAGTAGGAAGGAGTTGGAACTCCTGAGGC
The DNA here is from genome assembly GCF_964263255.1 of Lissotriton vulgaris. Taxonomy (NCBI): domain Eukaryota; kingdom Metazoa; phylum Chordata; class Amphibia; order Caudata; family Salamandridae; genus Lissotriton; species Lissotriton vulgaris. Next base: position 1,543,669,633 of record NC_141694.1, on the reverse strand, counting down.
TTCTTGCTTGTCCAGCTTTCTTGAGTTTGGAGGCTAAGTATTCCGGTTTCCCTGTGAGCAGGGCTTTGTGTGTGAGGCAGGCAGTTCTGAAGCTGGCCTGCATTTCGACTGGGAGCCATTTTAGATCTGAGTGCGGGAGAAATGTGGTCAAATTTCTGGATTCCGGTGACCATTCTGGCTGCTGCATTGAGGGTAGTTTTGAGCGGGGCTATGTGAGAGCGAGCTGTACCGGAGAGAACTGCATTCCCATAGTTCAGTCTGGACAACACCAGGGATTGGGTGGCATGCTTGAGGTCGGTAGGGGGAATGTGGGGGTTTGATTTTGTTGAGGAGCTTCAGATTGAGGAAGGCACTCTTGACGGAGTTCTTGATGTGATTGGACATGAATAGTTTGTGGTCAAGGGTGATTCCCAGTTATTTGACAGAGGTTGCCAGGGTGAGATTTCCGTTGAGGGCATCAATAGCTTTCAACCATTCAACGATTTGCGGGTTTTCTTCCTTGTTGGAGATAAGGAGGATCTCGGTTTTTCCCTGATTGAGTTTGAAGTGGTTCGTTGACAGCCATTCTTGGACTTCTTTGAGGGTATTGTTGAGTCTTAGAATGTTGTTAAAGGAGGAGGTTTCCAAGTAGATCTGTGTATAATCTGCATAAAGATGAAAGGGGATATTCGCTTTTTTCAGAATGGAGGTGAGGGGTTCCATATATATGTTGAACAGTTGAGGGGAGCGAATGGAGCCTTGAAGGACGCCTCTGTTTACGGGGGAGAGTTCGGAGGCAAAGGATTTGATTTTTACTCTTTGGGAGCGGTTTTGGAAGAAGGAGGAGAACCACTGGAGGACAACTTTGTCTGCACCTACCAGCTCTTTGAGAGCTTTGATGAGAAGACTGTGGTCTACAGTGTCAAAAGCAGCTGGGAAGTCTAGGAGGATGAGGAGACAGCAGTGGCCTGCGTCGAGGGAGTTGAAGATGTCGTCCATGATGTTGAGGATTGCAGTTTCGGTGCTGTAGCTTTTTCTGAAGCCAGATTGGTGGTGGTCAAGCAAATTTATGTTGTCAATATGTTTGTTCAGTTGACGGAGGACGCATTTTTCGAGGATTTTGGCAAGGAAAGGGAGGTTGCAGATAGGTCTGAAATTATTCAGGTCTGTTGCGTCTAAGCCTGTTTTTTCAGAAGAGGAGTGACTTGGCCGACTTTAAGGCAATCTGGAATGGTGCCAGTTTTTAGGGAACGGTTTATGATTTCGCACCAAAGTGGAGCCAGGGTGAGTTTCAGCTCTTTGACAATTTGAGAGGGACTGGGGTCGAGGTTGTGATACGATGGCTGGGAGGAGGAGATAAATTTGAGGATCTCCGATTCTGAGATGGGGTCGACGGAGGACCAGGTTGTTGCTGGTCGCCTTTTTGTGATTTCGCTTGTTGGAGAGCCGTCTTTGTCAGGGGGAAGGAGGTGAAGGTCCAGGGAAAGTTCGATCAAGGTGATTTTTTCATTAAAGAAGTTGGCAAAGTTTTCGCATAAGGTTTTTGAGGGCTGGACGAGGGAAGTCGTTGGCTTGGACGTTTGTTTTTTAATGATGTCAAAGAGTTCTCTTGGTCTGTTTTTGGCTTTGTCCAGCGCGGTGCAGAAATAGTTGGATTTTTTCGTTATTGATATGTTGTTTGTACTTTCTTCTTGCTGCTCGGAGTTCTTCGTAACAGCTGGAGGAGGGGTCCTTTCTCCAGAGACGTTGTGTAAACAGTGGCACAGACTAACCCAACTGACATTCTTACAGTTCATGCACATGTCACACCTCTCCTAAGTACATGTGAAGTATTAACAAGCTGTGAGCCTTGGTTTCCTCTCCATTGCATTTGCAGCTAGGTGTGAGGTTGCAGATAGCTCCAAATCAGGAAACTCAATTAAAAGAAGCCTGATGGCCAACTTAACTTCCGCATTTGGTTTGGGCTCAGATCAAATGTAACATAACAAAGCCTCCTCTGACAGCAGACAACATGCAGCTGAATGTGTACCAGTGCTTTAGGGCCGTGTGACTAGTGCAGCTGTACTGGACGCTGACCTGGAGGGGGGCACTGACATCAGGGGAGCGATGTGTTAAGCAATAACTTACGATTTAAAGCTCCTGCTGCAGAGCTCCTTGCGGATCCAGCTTTGAGTCAGCAATACAATTCAATTCATAAGCTTTTATTCGATTTGTAAAACAAACCATACAAGCAGAACAGACAAATACATATATTACATTAGTTCCTAAAATTTCATCAGAATACTAAATCTAAAAACCAAAATAAACGTAATGTTTATAAAAACTCAAAATGACCATTAAAAATTAGGATTTGGATGAGTCAGCAATACAAATGTCAAGATAACTCCTGATTAATGTTCCTGCTAGAGAGATTTTTAAGTTTTGTCTAGTGGTAGTTTTTGACTCATCATAAAATAGCATAGAGGGGTTAATGTGCCTTCTGCGAAGAACAGGTCTGCATTTCATGTGGATAGCTGAGCAGATTAGTAAAGGCAGCCATTACCATCGCTTTATAACAATAGAAATGTATGTGACAGAGGGGCTATCGGGAGATGATGGGCACTTTTGCTGAGTGGAAGTGAGGGAATCCGAGCAGTAGGTCATGGGGAGGGAGGTATGTTTGTCACACCGGGCGCCACCAACGCTAAAACCAGCCCTGCTGGTGTCTGACAATTAAATGACATCGGCACCTGTCCAGCATATTTCCGTGGGGCTCAACTTGTTAGCAGGGGAGACGGCACCCCTTGAAAAGAGTTGGTAGACGCAGTATATCGTGTGTACGGTACCTTCGACTTGTGCCCTGAACCAGAATTCTTGAAAAAGAAAAAGAAAAAACACAACTCCATTCGACTGTAGTTAGGCCACACAGCTTACATACCTGTACGCAGAAAAATCCGGTTCAATTCAGACAGAACAGCACAAACCTCGTGCTGCTGGTATACAAAGCATCTGATCCCAGATGGCAAACATTTGCTTTCATGAACTGACGGCTGAAAAGCCTCACTGGGCGATGGCTTATTCCACGGACGCCAGCCCGGCGCGCACTGTTCTTTAAAGCGGGTTCCCCCACCAAGATCTCTCATTCCTAAATATTTGATAAAAGTAAGGGTCGACGGGCGTATGGCTCGAGAAAGCCCGCCCAGTGGGTCCTGTCGGAGCAGTGACTACCCTGGAACATCGAAGCAATTCGACTCCTGGCTGAGAACGGGCGTACAAGAAGCACAGTATTTCACATCAAAGAGTACCCACCAAGCTGTAAACGTGGGCTAACACCGATTCTCTGCTCAGGCACCGAGATTAAGAAATGCTTCTGCTCAGGCACAGAGATTAAGAAATGCTTCAGGTTTACAATCTTAACTCGATGCATTTAAAACCTGTTACATTGATACCTTCGCTCAATGGCGTTTGCCTGAGATAGCACACGGTGTGGTTTTCTTTCAGTGCCTTTGTGCTGCATCAGTGAAACTCTGGGGATATGAAGCAATCCTTAGGAATTCAGTTTTATAACTGGGCGCAGCGCGCGATAGGCGTGTCAAGTTAAAAAAAAAAACATCTGCCACGAACCCAGCATCCCCGAACTCAGCTCCATTCATTGAAAATAACAGACGCACGGAGTACTCGACAACCTTCCATAAAAGTATTGCATTTTCCCACTCCCTTTGAGGTCTGAGGGACACTGGCGTATCCCAAGGTTATCTGAAAAATGCCTCTGTAATGGCAAAAGGGCTTATCTCAAACAGTGACAAGGACAGAATGTTATGGCACCAGAGGGGCCACTCCCCTTTGTTTCTGAGCTCCATTCACTAGCATACATACCGTCTCCAGCCACCTAGCCAATACCAACCCAGTTCCACACCGCGGGTCCACAAAGACGCTTTCCTTGCCTATGGGTGGTAGTGCGTGGACCTTCATGGAAGTCTGCCTGCCATGTAGAGAGGACATTATATAATTTGTCCCTTGTATTCCCCCACGTGAGGCCAACAAGTCTCCCATTAACTGGCGTCACAAAGTCAATGCCTCTGCCGAGAAAGTAAGTATGTTTAATGGAGGATCAAGGAATCCACCCCAAGACTGGCCACTCTGCTACAGGGCACTTACGTGATCTACATATACTGAGGGACGAGATCAGCACAGAGCTATCCCTCAGCCAGAAATAATACGGGATGAGTGTGCACTGAAAATTCACCATCCCTTACGCATCTTGGTCTCAATCTATACTACTATTATAAAGAGAGAACTGTGTCCTTTGAGCCAGGTAAACTCGAAAAGTACACCACCAATCGAAAAACCCAAGACATCTTTGAAAACCTCAGGGCAAGCAGAAGGACATAGGCTATTAAAAATAAAAAATATACGTTGTTTAAAAAATTTTGAAATGAAAATAAAGTAGTCCCTTGCAAGTAGCGCCGGCCACGACATCTGCGTGATGACATCATTTGCGCTCCCAACACTTCCTGGACACTTCCTGAAATGGCGGCGAAGATCACGACCTGCTGGGAAGACTGCCGCGGCCCTGCTTGCTGCTGGGCGAAGTGGCAGCCTGTGCGGGCAGGGCATCTGGATCGGGACCGGCGGCTGAGGCAAGGATCAGGCTCTCCGGGACAAGGGCGGGAGCGGGCCGGGGCGGGAAGGGGCCGGGCCGGGGACGGGAGATATATAGAGTAATAAGCTAATGATTACCACTGTTGAGTATTGGCCAGAACCATGACCCAAGAGAGGCATTGTGTAACGACTCCCACCACAACAACAGTGATTGTTTTATGCAAATTTACGTATGTGGTTTATGTTATGCTGTTTTTCATGTGTAGTAAACAAAGGTGGTTGATAAGAATCAGCCGGCTAAGGTAAGGCGCAGGCTCCGGGACACAGACAATGTCGTGGCGGGCGGGGGGCCGGGGCGGGAGTGCACGCAAGCCTCAAATGCTGCCCCCAGCCCCTTTTTGCCCCAGGCAACGCTGGGGCGGGCTGCTAGTGATTTTATAAGCCCAAAAGAAGGAACAGTATACAAGAAAAATTGGACACTTCGCACACGCTTGTTCATCCTGGTGTACCCATTGTTTAAAAGAAACGAGGTAAACATTAATTCATAAAAAGTGCATCTTTGCAAGAAAGATGCAAGATTTCGCCATCAGACTGTCTGCATGTATTTAAAAAAAACAAGTCCATTCCGATCTTTAGCTGATTGCGTCACATGGAATACCAATCCCAATTGAAATGAAACCAAACCAATATTGCCACAGAAGATCAGAAACAGAACTATAAACCCCTGCACTCAACACTTTGGATTTATTCCTGCACAGAGGTCAGTCATCCGCTCGAGTGTACACAAAAGCTGCCTTCGGTATTGAGGCTTGCTTGTTGGGTGAGTGAACGACCGTATATGATCTCAGTTATAGAGTTAGGCATGGAATTCACTGGAATAGGAATCTTCGGTTTTCATTAACAAAGGCAGTCTTGTATTGTGAATACTGCTGTGCGCAGTAATGTGTGACCTTCTCTCACTTCTCCGACAGGTGCCTGCATCACCGTGTCATTTCAAGGTCATGCCCTACCACCGATGATGGGACGGACCATCAGATGCTCAGTGCATTCAAGCCACTTTGCAATAAGGATCACCAGGACTAATACAGATAAGACCACAGACCGGGTCAACATCCCTACTGGGAGGGATATGTATGTGATAACTTGCACAACTCCAGACAACTTATCTTAGGGGGGCGAGTTGTCTCCTGTGCCATTCTGGCCTGACCTGACCCCTGGTACCTCTCCTGTGTCCATCATAAAAGGCCACCTGCCTGCACTGTAGGGAACACTGGTGGAGGCTGGGGTTTGTACACCTCAGCTCCAGAGAAATTTTGTGTCTCTGTATGCGATTGCTGTATTCCCTATCTGGAATCTACGCTGTTTGTGGTAACCTGGCTCAGAGCGAACAACATTAGGCGGTTAGCAGTCTCAACCGCCTGAGCCTTGTGGTTTGTTCAGCTCCCCTGCTGTACAAGTTGTAGTTTGAGTCTGGCTGCCCAGAAGATACAATGAGAGCACCAAAATATCAAGGGACACGGCTCAGTCTTTAAATAACTGTCTTTAGCCCTAGCCTGAAAGACTTCAGCGTCACAAAAGGACCTCTGATGATTTTATTCATTTCCTCGTGAAAAGTTTTACAACTTAATACATTTTCTGTAATTTTCTAGGTAGCAAATTATACAGCTGGAATGGTTTGCACTTTCTTCCTTACCATTCAAGCTATGCCAAGGTAATCAAAGGAAGTAATCGCCTAATATTAACCAGTACACCTCAAAGGCATCTTTTGTGGTTTTGTTAGTCCGAAAATCTTTGGAAATACGATGAGCACGTTTTTTTAAAACGGTCACTCATTCAGTGAGCAGCCAGCCATATGGGTGCAAACGTTACAAAACACACAGCCCTTAACACATCCTCTTGTTAGGTATAATAATAAGGGGCAGACCCCAAACAATTGAGCAAATGAACATCAAGTCTAGAACAAGACAGTGTTTTGGCATAAAAACAAAACCACAAAGAATGCTTATGATTTTAACAGAGACAATCTAGAGATTTCAAGAAAAAAATTGTAAACAACTTTACATATGCAGGTAAAGAAAACTTGAAGTAATATCAAATGATGTTTTATAAGGGTTCACCTCACAGCAAAAAAATTACAATTGTATTAACAAAAAGACATGACGAAAAGTAGTTATCTAGTAACCAACTAAAATCAAAAAGAGACAAACCTATTTGGAGTAAGGGAATAATGGTGCAAGCCACAGTGATTGGTCATGTTTCTTTAATGGGTGATGCAACAGCAATGCTTTTCCCCTCAAGCACAGGGCCCACAACCTCTTAACCCTGGCCCGGGTCAAGGCGTTTCGGTTGGTAAGGATATCAAGAGTGGTTTGAAGTCTCTAGAAGAGAGTGAAACGCATGCAGCAGGTGTCGGCAAGTGTAGCTGAAAGGGTCTTTGGCAGTAGACCTGGAGGGGATGTACTCTGTGGCAAAGAGAAAAAGTCAGGTCGGTGTAGCTAGCAAGGTCTATGGGAGCAGAGACCTTTACCAGTGCCTGGAAGGGATGGACTTTGAGGAGAAGGAAATGGATGTCTGCGGGTCCAGATAGCAGAAATTAAAGAGGGTAGAGTCACAGCATTGGTACCTGAAAGAGACTGACTTCAGGGATCATGGAGCAGGTCTTTGATAGGGTAGCTAATAGGGTGTATAGGAGCAGATGGTGTACCGGGAATATAAAGCGGTGGACTTCTACGCACATGTCTGCCAGTATAAGTAGCATGGTCTATTGGATCATGGACGCAGTTTCAGTACCTGGAATAGATGGTCCTCTACACAGTTGGAGCAGGTGTCTTCTAGCACGGATATCACAGCCTAGGGAACAGAGCGACTGCACTGGTACCTAGAATAGATGGTCTTCTAGGCGCAGGCAGCAGTTGTTTGCAAGTACAGTTAGAAGGGTATTTGGGTGCAAGGGTGCTGAAAGGGATCCATTTACATGCGCAATGGGACCACTGACACATATGTTAGCTCCAAGAAGCCCAAGGATAATCGAGCGCCTTATAACATTTATTTTCATTTCATACAGACTCAAGAACAAGAAAGGGATCCTAAGGAAGCACAAAGGAGAATGGGAAGGGGTGATCATCTTATACAGGGGCAGTCTATAGCTGCAGCATTCTGGATCACTGGTCAGTACCTCTGTGATATCTGCCCGACTGCTATAACCACGATTATCTTGGTCCTCTTGTGCTCTGCCATGTGAACCTTTGGCAGCACCCCTCAGTCTTGCCCTCATGCGCAGATGCCTCTGACGTGGCCACTCAAGAAGCACCACTTCAACACAAAGATTGCCTCGTCATATCCCCTCTTCAAATCTGCTCCTAGGCAGATACCTAATATGTCTGGGGTGAAATAGAGGGGGAGCTGGCTGAGGCACCCTTTCCCCTATTATGGCTGGATGACTAGTGACTCCATGACTGTGCAGACTATTCCTATTCCCTCTTGTGTTCTCCACTTCTGTTCGTCCACTCATTCATGACAGACAGCGAATATTACATCGCAATCTTGACTTCACCAGCTGGGTTCCAAGACCTACTTCTATTCATCGCTTGCAGTCTGAGGAGATGGTGTTTTGCACTTTGAGTTAGCTCTTTGTTTCTTCTACATGTCAACGTTTTCTACAGCAATTGGCACACGTTTTTCCTTTGATAATATGTATTTGACTGCTTGTTTATCACAGGAGTTCCGATGCCAGCCTACATTTCAGGGCCCAGCAGGCATCAAGGAGACTAAAGGGTGATCTGACCATGGTAGATCTAAGAGGGAGCTACCCATCAAGGAGCAGAGGGTGACAGCAATAGCATACCCTCGGGGAAGACAAGACAAGGAAAGGCATCTCTAAACTGGCAAGCATATGGAGGTCACCAAGATGGCAATCACAATGCACAAACGAGCAAACACCTACCTAATCCAGAGGTTAGGACAAGCTGGTGGGGACCTGCTGTAGAGACGCAAGATCAAGGGATCGTGGACAACATCAAAGTAGAGGCCAGGGCTGATCTGGGGCCCTTGGCCAATCTGCAACACACTGTTCAAACCTCTTATCTGTGGCAAAAACGTTAATGGAGGAGAAATCATAAAGGGCCTACGAACGTCAAGGTGTGAGGTGGGGTCCACCTGGGCCTGTGAGAAAACCAGCAGGAGCAGAGATAACAGGATTTGAGAAAGGAACCGTTACTTTCTTTTCTTTGAAGAGGAGACAGTGCTGAGCCTGGCTTGCTCATGAAAAGGCGGAGTCCATAAAACTGCAGAGTGGCAAGATAAAAGCTGCTCAGTAGTACACAAGAACAAGTGAGAACACAATGATGTTTTTTCCCAATAAGCCTTCCATTGCTACAACGAATTTGAATGTATGAGTCCTGATACACCATGGACAATAACCTCGTGTAGAGGATGGAGTGTACTTTAGAAACAAAACTCTAGACAGCTGAAACAGGTGGCAGGGAATGGTGAAGTGAGGATTTTTCCAGCCAGGTTTATACAGAAGAAAAGAAATCTTCTGTGGCATTCGAAGATAGGCTTAAAACAGTGGAGTTAGAATCATGGGAGCTCAGACAATCTCAAAATTATGTAGCAAGGCTACAAGGGTGTACAGCCTCAGCTGTCTGCTCGAAGGCCAATGTACAGTCGTTTGAGAATAATGTGACAGCAGCAAACCTTAGAGCCCATGGAGCCGAAACAACCTTTCTTATAGAGTGTAGCTCGTAGACATCGTCCATTATCCTCCACACTGTAGTGAAAATAAGTACAGGACCTCTACAAACGACACACAAGTTTCCATCAGAGGAGGAGCACTTTGATGGAGACCCTTGACAACTCAAGTGCCACATAAGTTATTAAACAGCCAGTCAACAAGATCAAACTTAAAGAGCTCCGACTGCTGTTCCTTGCAGACTTCAGCCATGAAAAGGAGCAGAAAGTAGCAGTTTTACTAAATATAGGTTGAACACAATCAATATTCAGGCTTTTCTTCAGCAATCAATAAGACCGTAGATTATACAGGAAGAAAAGACATTTGCATTCACCTTGGAACAGATCGCGTGAAATTATGGATGAGGCGAGGAAAAACTGCATACATTGTACTAAACAAGGTGCTGTGCAACTCAGGAGAAGGAAAAAATGTATGTGTGTCGTACAGTACAATACGTACTTCTAGTGAAAAATCTACAATATGCGTTCTATACAAAATGTAAAACTATTTTAGTTCTTCCAAGTTATATTGTGATATCTATAAGTGCTATAGACAATTGGACAGATTCCTGCATCCTGTAGCTACTCAGGACTTATCTCCTTTGACCCCATGACCCAATATCTCAAAACACTGAAAAAAGGGAAATTATTTTTTCTCCCCAGTGTTGACTGAAAGTAATAGGAATTTTATGTGGGGAGAAATATTAAATATTGGAAAATCAAATAGATCTGTATTGTATTTTAAGGTATATGCCAGACCCGTGGCCTTTGGCGAAGTATGATTTTTCTTGGACAGTCAATGGGGTCTCAGTCCTGCTTTGCAATAAAAGATGTAGTTTACAGGACCCAGGAACCGAGAATACCTCAATTCTACACACTACCTAAAATCCATAAGGGATGCACACCTCCTCCAGGCAGGCCCATCGTTTCTGGAATTGGTTCACTTTTGAAACCTTTATTACAGTACACTGACTGGTTCCTGCGCCCTCTGGTTATCAAGATTAGGTCACATATCAAAGACACTAAACACCTCCTGAACATACCCAATGAAATGGATTTTGACCGGAAGACCGAGACCCTGATATGGTTAGATGTAGAAGCACTCTACACTAGCACCCCCCCCCCCAGGGGACTCTTACAAAGTGAAGACTGGACTTGGCAAGCCCCAATCCGCTGGATTATGACATTAGCTCACATTGCTTTAACAGAGAACTTCTTCTAGTTAGAAGACTAACTGTACCTACAACAACAACATGGGACTTCCATTGGCAGTACATTCGTCCCGAGTATAGCCTATCTATACATGAGCTGGTTTGAAGAGGAGCATATTTGGAACAACCACCCTTACCATAATAAAATCCGGCAATGGCGAAGATGCATCAACAACATCTTGATCATCTGGCACGGCACTAATACCATAGGTACCTTCAAAGAATGGCTAGACCAACTCAATCCATACTTCTGCTTCCCCATGACCAGCAAAAAAAAAAAGAACATCTCCTTCCTTGATTTAAACATTCTGGCAAAAGGTGGAAAACTGGCAAGCACCCTTTACGCAAAGCCTACGGATCGTAACAGCTTACTGCACTTCAATAGTGCCCACTCACGGTCACTAAGAAAAAATCTACAGATAGGACAGTTCCTCTGCATCAGGAGTAACTGTTCAGACATACAAGACTTCAAGGAGGAATCAAAGAAACTCAGAGAGAAGGAATACCCTGCGTAGATCATAAAACAAGCGCAGATAAGGGCACAGCATACACCATGAGCAGCATTACTTGACACCAATGTAAGGTCAGACATCGATTCTCGGATTTGCATTACTACATACAACTCCTGTCCTAACGCAGTCAAGAAATTAGTTTTAAAAAACTGGAGAATCCTTATATCAAACAAACTTGCCTATAAGCTCCCACTTTTCTTCTTTTGAAAAAATAAGAGCAATAGAGACTTGTTAGTTCACAGCGACATGAGAAAATCTTGACCAGAACTGCAACTTACTCTTTGGAACCAACCACGTGTCATGGGACATTACCTCTGTGGATCATGTACGGCATATGCTCTGACCACACAATCTAAATACATTGACCTGGGACTCCCTACCAAATGGGAACTAAGACAACATATGAATTGCAATAGCAACAACTAGTGCTTTAAATGGCCCGGTACTCGCCGGTACTGAGTACCAGCACTTTTTAATTTTACCCAGCCGAGTACCGGCACTTCTCCACTGTCAAGGAGAGTACCGGTACTCCGGTTCGGACTTATAACGTGGGCACTGACTGGTGCCCTAGGGCCAGCTGAGTTACGGTTTTTGGCAGCATGTTGGCTGTGAAGTCTGTATTATTGTGTTGCAACAACTGGCAGGCTGCCTGGTGGGGCCTGAACGGCCAATTGGAGGCCAGCCGCTGGGTCGTCTTGTTAGTGCTTTAAAAGACCGCTGGTACCAACGGTCATTTTAACGAATTGGCCTCCCAGTGGGGTCTGATTGTCTTTCTCCTCTCTGTTTCCCCTGCAAATCCACCTCACCCCGCCCACCTGCTGGGACATTGAGTCCATGTTGGGCGGGGATGTGGTAGTGGGCTCCCTGGCGCCCAGGTGAGGTGGGAGGTCAAATGACTTCCCATGGGAGGCCAGTATTCCTCTTCTCCATGACCTCTACCCTGCTGGACTCTCCACACGCTCGGGACCCTGCAGTGTTCACTGTCCGCCACTGCAAGCTCTCGGCCCTGGGGCTTTCTGTCGAGGGGAGAGGAGGGAACATGGGGGTGAGTAAAGGTGAAGAGTGAGGGGGAAGGAGCAGAGAGTTTAAAGTAGGAAAAGGTAGACAGGCAGAAGGGGCAAACGCAGACAAAGATACGTAAGAGATCTAGACGGTTCTGGAAAGAGGTAGAGAGACGTGGAGAGGGCAGATTAGAAATAGAAAGAGTAAAATATTTTGAACACAAAAAAAAGAAATAGAACGAGTGATGGTAGAGAGTGATAGGATACAATAGGGGACAGAATTAGCTACAAACGGGAAAGAGGTGAGTGTGGGAGGGATCACTAGGTTTGAGATGTGAAGACAGATAGTTTGTGTTTGAGACGAACAGAATCGGGATGTATTTGAAAAGAAATGTGAGGAATGCTTGTTTGTGTGTGTTCACTCTTGTATATGTAAGGATTACGCCAGATGCAAGCAAGTAGGAACATTATAATTATTATTTTAAGAAGCTGTAAATATTACAAACAAGGAAATATGAACATTTGGCGTTTGGCCTTCATTTTGTGAAATAAGTTAACACATTTTGTTTAGATTGATACGTTTCTCATGTTTTGCTCTGTCCCGCAACCAATATTAGCCTGAAAAACCTAAAAGTACTGTTGATGGCTTGGCACATTCAGGGTTTTAGCTATTAATCTGCACATATGGAAAGTTTGAGACCACTATCCAGGAAATGAAAGGGCAAAATGAATACTCGATAGAAGTGTTTTTGCATCATGTCTCGCTTCGCCTCTAACCCCGCCCACTAGCCACTCCCCTAGCTCAATTTAACCCCTTGCATGCGGCCGCGATTCTGCGCCTGTGCGGCAAAATCGCAAGTGGGCGGGTTCATAACGGCCCCCAGCCGTCATCAGCACACGAGCGCCGTAGTGCATAACGGCTGGGGGCGGTCATCAGCATGCAAGGGGTTAATGAGTACCTACACTTATTTTTTCCCATTTAAAGCACTGGCAAAAACGTAATATACACCATCACATGCCCCTGTAACGTCCGGTATATAGGGATGACAAGAAAAATCAAAATCAGAATCAATTAACACAGGACCACTAAACGGTGCAAGAGAACCTCTACAAAATTGGCAACACTACCTTGAGAATGGATATTCAGACATGGATGTAAAATGGACAATAATAGAAAGAATGAACAATACCAGGGCCCTCACAAATAAGTTACTAACCAAGGAACAACGCTGGGTGTATAAACTAGAGACACAGACATTTGGATTGAATGATGAAATTCCTTGGGGACACCGGAGATACTAATTATCATTAGCCCCGAGATGCATATATATATATTTATATTGCTATATAATGAAGTAGAAGACTGTCAGGAGTCGTAGGAAAATATTTTTTAACAGTATAATAATTGTACCATAATAGAACGCACCTATGTATGATTGGACTATGAGGACCATGTAATTGCATATTACTCAAAATGTACTTGTAGGATGCATTTCACTTATGATCACACTGTTCATATGACGTGATTCATCTGTACTCTATAGCACTTGAAGGTACTTTCCTAACTTCTCTTCAGAAACCATTGACAACTGATGATTTATGAGGCCTTTCCGGTGGCTAAATGCCCACACAGCAATACCGACTAGCCTCACAAACGTAATACTGGCGATAACGATTAAAAAAAACAGACATAGCCATAACCTTTAAACTTTGTTTTTTTATCAAGCGCATACAACAGAATCCTCTACTTTTAATTCTATTACAGGACCGGAGGCTTCAGATTATGCTTCTCATTCTTTTACTGAAACTCACAGCAGCCAATGAAAATACGTATTTTTCATTCAAAACAGTAAACAAACTACATATCCCATCATGACATGTACTTAGGCACACCCCCTCAGTCCATAAGAGCTCCTTGCGTGCAGCCATCTTCCTCTTTCTTTGCTGCTCACAGCAAGAGATAAGTGCACTTTGTTTCCTCCCTCTGCTGTTGGCATGGATGGTTATGTAATATCGGTTATTTAAATGTTGAACGCATATTAATGTTTATATAGCGATTATTTAGCGTTGCTACGCTTTAGGCTTACCCTCTTATCGAGTATTGGGCAGTGTGACAGGTTTTGGTGCACTGGTGGGGGCGCGCGTGCTTACATCGCCTTTTCACCCAGTGTTAAGCATTCCTCTGTGGCTGGTGAAGGCTCGACTGAGCGTATAAATCATTCCGGTCGTTGACCGGGAGCAGACCGGCACAGTTTCTCCTCACGGAGCCTATTATTTACCCGGAGCATACTTTGCTTTGGCTCTGAGTGGGCGCGTCCATCGCGCAAGCGCAGGGCTTCCCTAATCGCCCAATGACACTTTAGAGACCAGGTGGCTCTCGGCCGCAGCGCGCTTCCCAACGCGCTGAAATTTGGGCTACATTCCAGTAGGTTTTCAGTCGCGTTTGGGCAGCGAGCTGCAGCGCGAAATTCCTACTGACAGTTGCACGAGTGCTGGGCATAGTTTGACATCGGTGGTCGCTCTGCTCCTAGAAATCGCCCGAAAAGGCCTTTCAGATAGAGTGAGCACACACTCTTGGTATCTTACATTGGCCTGGGTCTCTGGCCCTACTGACAACAGCTTTGCTGAGGGGGTTCACAGTTGATCATTAGTGTGCAGAGTGGGCTGACCCCCCCCCCCCCCCCCACCCTCCTTGTGTGCTACAGTTCCCTAGAGTGGAAATAAGTAAGCCACCTCTATAAAATGTCAGAAGGAGAGCATTACTATGAGGAGTATGCTGAGGAGGAGACATATGAGGGACAGCAGGAAGCGGTCTTAGAGGACAATCTCGTAAATGCATTAGACGCCTCCGTCCAGTTCTCGGTGAATAGGGCTATGGAGACTACGGTCCCACAAACTGTCCAGCAAGCCCTAACTGCAGCCCTACGCCCTATCAGGAAGCAACTGGAGGGCTTTGCTAAGAGGCACTGCTACGACAAGCCGCAAAAGAAGAAGGCAGAGGCATCTACACCAAGTCAGCCAGCAGCTGACTCTGCTAAGTGGCCACATGCGCAAGCCTTATCCACGTTGCCTGCCGGAGGGGCAGTGGATCACTCTTACTCTGAGGGCAAGGCTAAATCCAAGCTCAAATCCTATCCGGACACGGATACTGACACAAACACCACTAACACGGACACGGATACAGACAGCTCCGAGGAGCCTCCTCCAAAGAAAGAGAATACGTCTCAACCAGCTGGGGTAACACCTGCAAACACCCCATTCAAGTTCGACCCGTCGGATATAATGCACCCCAGGTCCTCGGACTGGGTGCCCCCGGCCGCGGTCACGGCTTACCTGCATGAGAATCTGCGTAAAAGTTTCCCTAGGGAGGTGCGTAATCGCCTCAGGTCCGAGTGCCCTCGTCCAGATCTCCCGGACAAGGTGGCGTAAACGCCGGAGATCGACGCAAGTCTTTTGACCTTTCTAAAAAAGTTTTCACAGGATCCCAAGCGTGGTCTAGACCGCGCTTGGAGGGGTTGTCAAGACAAAATGTTGGATGCGGTAGGCCCTATGGCAAAAATCCTGCAAATGGCCCTGGCGGCCAAGGAGTCGTCAACACCAATGGACCCAGATGTGCTGGTAGGATGGACCCAGCGGGCCATATGCCTTATCGGCAATGCGAATTGCGCCAAATCGTCAGAGCGGCGCAAATCCCTTTTGATTAAAATGGACGGCAATCTGACAGAGTTGGCAGACGCAGAACCGGGACCTCTGGCAGCAGGTCAGCTATTCGGGGATAAGTTCGTCAAGGACGTATCAAAATATGTCGGGACTTTCACGGCGCTGGACAAGGCGCAGTCAGGCATCAAAAGAGCGCTAAGCCAAGGTGGTTTTAACAGGGCCGGACGAGGCAGGGGTCGCTCGTCGGGTCCTGGATGTCCACAAGGCCCCCAGAGAGGTGATTATGGTCGAGGCAGAAACTATTACGATTCGACCAGAGGAGGGACCTTCTACCCCTTGCGCAGGAGGTTCAACAGGAATCGTTTCCAGTCAAACAACAATAGAGGAAACTTCAGGAATCCGGGGGGGTCGGACACAGCATTGTCTCCGACAATGGCAAGAGCTTACACAGTACGCCTGGGTGTTGCAGACAGTGCAGGGCTTTCACTTGGAGTTTTATTCTCGTCCGGTTCAATCAGGTATGCCGGCAAGTCTCCATTTTTCCCCAACTAGATCTCAGTTTTATAGAAGAGGAGATCGAGGGGTTCCTGCAAAAGCACGCAATAGCACCGGCCGACTAGGGGCCTCACAGCTTTTGCAGCAATATATTCATTGTTCAGAAGAAAGGAGACGGACACAGGCTGGTTCTGAATCTCAGGAAGTTTAATCAGTTTATCACATACAATCATTTCAAGATGGAGGGCATCCATCTCTTGACAGACTTGCTGCAGGAAGGGGACTGTATGGTCCGATTGGACCTCAAAGACACCTATCTCTCCGTCCCAATCTTCCCTCCACATCGCAGGTACCTCCAGTTCAGGTGGAAGGGCCAATGGTACGAATATTTGGCTCTGCCTTTCTAGCTCTCCTCAGCTCCTTGGTGTTTCACGAAGATAATGAAGCCAGTCGTGGCTTATCTCCGAGAGAGGGGGATTCGTCTCATAATATACCTGGACGACATCCTGATCATGGCACAGGATCAGAGGATCCTCCAGCAGCACCTCGAGCAAACGACCACGCTGCTTAAAAACTTGGGGTTTGTCATCAATTCGAAGAAATCTGTGATGGTCCCCACCCAGGTAATAGATTTCCTGGGGTTATCGATAGATTCAATGGTGGCACAGCTGTGCCTTCCAAAGGAGAAACTGAAGGATCTAAAGGAGATCCGGAAGTTGCTGAGCAATCAGACGGTTACTATCAGAGCAATTGCCTGAGTAGTGGGAATTTTGGCCTCATCGGTCCAAGCGATATTCCCAGGCCCTCAGCACTACAGGGCCCTGCAACAGCTAAAGATCAGGCACCTGCAGAAGGGACTGTCATATTCGGACGTCGTCCCTCTCTCGCAGGAGGTAAGGACCGAACTAAAATGGTGGCTAGGCCATGTAGACGCCTGGAACGGCCGGGCAATATTCGGCTCACAGCTGGAGGTCATAATCTAGTCCGACGCCAGCCGCTGGGGCTGGGGGGCACGCTGTGGAGACATTTCTACGGGCGGAAGATGGTCTCCACAGGAGCTTGCGCTACATATAAATTGCTTGGAGCTACTCGCAGGGTCGTACGCCGTGCGGACATTGTCCCCGAGGCAGACCTCTTGTTGTATCCTCCTTCGCATGGACAATGTGTCAGCGATGAGGTACATCAACAAGTTGGGCGGCACGAGGCGTCGCTGCTTGTGCAGATAGTCAAGGATTTTTGGCATTATTGCCTGGCGAATCAAATATCCGTAATAGCGGAATATCTGCCGGGCCAGTCCAATCAAGTGGCAGATTGGAATTCGAGATACCTCCGGGACTACAGCGACTGGAAGTTGCTCCCGGAGGTCTTTCAATGGCTACAGAACATTTGGGGTCCATTCCAGACGGATCTCTTTGCCTCCAGACTGACGTACCAAATACCTCAGTTCTTCAGTTGGAGGCCGGACCCTTTAGCAAAGGCGACCGATGCCTTTCTCCAGGACTGGTTGAAGAAAATTCAATATGCCTTTCCCCCCTTCATGTTGATCCCCAGAGTAATGTCACAGGTGATCAGACAACGGGCGGAGATAGTCATGGTGACGCCGTGGTGGACGTCCCAGTCGTGGTTCCCCAAGTTATTACAGTGGAGTTGTGATCTCCCCAGACTTCTTCCGGAGTCGGACCTGTTATTGCAGGGCCCTCATCAGGAGCGGCATCCATTGATAATGGAAGGCAGACTTCAGCTGATGGCTTGGAGGCTTTCAGGGAGCAGTGGCAGTTGCCAGGCGTTTCGAGCAGGACTTCCAAAGTTATCAGGCAGGCTTGGGCACCATCCACAAGGAAACGGTACTCCTCAGCCTGGAAGAACTGGGTGGATTGGTGAGTGGAACGACACCTGGATCCCGTGGGGGCAGAACTTCCCCATGTGTTAAACTTACTATCGGATAAGGCAGCGGACGGTTTGGCTTATAGATCAGTAAATAACTTCCGGTCCGCCATATCAGCAGGGCATGCACAAGTAGACGGGAAACCGGTAGGCATGCACCCGGTAGTTTGCAAGTTGCTCAAAGGCATTAGAGTGTCCAATCCCCCAAAATCCAAATACACAGGTTTGTGGGACGTGTCTTTAGTTCTGGCACTATTCAACAAATGGACAGTCAATTCATTGTTAACCAGGAAGCAACTATCGGCCAAGTTAGCCATGTTACTTTGCCTCTCAGCATGTAGACGGTCGTCGGACGTACGAGCTCTCAACGTAATAGGTAGAGTATTTACTCCGGAAGGAGTTTCCTTTACAATTACAGGACGCACAAAGACAATGTCACGTCATATTAATTACAATGCATTTCATGATAATGAAAGGTTGTGTGTAGTTCAATGTTTAAAGACGTATGAGGAATGCACAAAGGCCATTAGGCCTCAGGGCTGTTCACAATTGTTAATTGCTTTGCAGAAACCTTTTAAAGCTGTGGCGGCTGCCACCATTGCCAGATGGCTTCGTTATATCATGAAAGAAGCTGGCATTGACATTACCATATTTGGTGCTCATTCTGTTAGAGGCGCTATGGCCTCAAAGTCATTCATGTTGGGTTCCAGCATCCAGGACATTATGAATAGTGCAGATTGGTCCTCAGAGTCCACTTTTAGGACATATTACTATAAGCCGGTGGAGGATATTGCCTCTGTTTTCAATAAGCGTTAAACTAGCATAATCTGAAGCCTCCGGTCCTGTAATAGAATCAAAAATTTGCTAACATTCGTGCCAAGAATTTTCAATTCTATTAAGGACACGGAGGCGAGGTTATTTGTATACCTGTTTGCCCACCCAATTGTTTTTGGTGGTTACGGTTTCATTTCCTTTATTTCAGGTTCAGACAAAAAAGCAGACTGAACGTAGAAGACTGCCAGGAAATGCATCCTGAGATGTTTTGTTATTTCTTCCACGTTGGAGGAGTTATGAAGAATTCAAGTTGTTTTGAACTTGTTCGCCTCAAAGAAAGAGGAAGATGGCTGCAGGCAAGGAGCTCTTATGGACTGAGGGGGCGTGCCTAAGTACATGTCATGATGGGATATGTAGTTTGTTTACTGTTTTGAATGAAAAATACGTATTTTCATTGGCTGCTGTGAGTTTCAGTAAAAGAATGAGAAGCATAATCCTCGCCTCAGGGTCCTTAATAGAATTGAAAATTCTTGGCACGAATGTTAGCAAATTTTTGATTCCACTCTGGAGTCCCCAAGACATATAAAATTAATTTCCCATCATACAATGGGTTCTTGTACAGTCAGCGCTACGTTTCACGCTGGTCACGCTTCCCGCCAATCACGTGGTACTGAAAAGTACGTAGGTCACTCCGCCCACCGATCACGTGGTTAAAGACAAGAATGGTTCTGTCGGGTGACCGAATACATTGCTTTTAAGAAAAGGCTAGGTTAGCTCAAAACACAATGTAATAATTCAAGTACAATTAAATTGAATAAAACCTCTCTGAAAACAAATGTAGTTCAAGGTATTTATATAGGAAACAAGGTCACATTTGTAAAACACTGGAATTACTTCATTCCATTTTAGTTTATACAAATTCTAAAAACATGTGAAAAGTGACTATAAGTGAACAAAGTGAATAGTGCAATAAATTGAGTGACACTTATTTACAATTATATACAGTATTATACACGGGGAAAGGGGGGAGCAGTTTTGAATTGGCGGTCAGAGTTCTTAGTTAAAGCTCCAAGGAGACAGATGGTTACTATGCCCGTTCCTGGAGGTATCTTGACCAGTACTGTGCGTCGACGTTTCGACCCTAGTGTGCCCCGATTGGTGGTCACGGCGGGTCTTTATCAAGACAGGGGAGGGGGGTGGGACCTGGAAGTGAATAAGAATGAGTTTCAGAGAGGTGTGAAACAGGGAACATTGGTTTTTGCAGATAAAATCAGGTGAGTGCATTATACTCACAAGGGGGTACAGGATTCACAGGAGGCAAATAAGTCACACCCTGGTATGGAATGCCGGAAGGTCAATCTGGGAAAAAGGTAGCTAAAATGAGTCCCTATATAAAAAGCATGTTGATTTAACAATGGCTCTATGGGATTGCTCATGCATTACCTACATATAGCATGGAAATTGATCAAATGAATAATAATTAAGTGCCTAAACGTGTGCAAAGGGCACCTGGGAACTCAAGTGATCACAGATTATGTGGTATAAATAGACACGTTTTTGGGGTAAACGCGGTAACCACCTAAGCAACGCTCGTGGTTGGGCTGCATAAGGTGGGGGATAGAATTGCCGCAAGAGAACACCAGGCACGTGTGGCATTTAAAAACATGGTGCTCGTTATGAAACAAGGTGCTCCTAGTGCCGATAATAATAAGGTTAAATGGTGCCGAAGCGTGACTGAAATAAAGCACTCGTCGGGTGGAGACCGCACACCGTGAGGCTGTGTGCAACTTGAGAGCTTACCACAAATCAAACAAACTAGAGGATCGCACTGCTCACTCTCGAAAGGCTGAACACCGTCTGACATAAATCACGTGGGGCGGAACTTACCAAGGCTTACCGACCATGGCTGCTACTTAGAGACCGGTACTTCCTGGCATCATCTCATTGAGAGCCGGGAGAAACGGAGGACAATATAGGCCAATTGCCAGGGTAATTCCTTTGACAAAGTAAGTGGTAAGACTGGGGGGGCCGCCTGCAAAAGAGGAGGTAAGATCACTACCAGCACCCATGCTCTAATAACTGCCACGTTAGTCTTTTTCAACTACTTTTGGCTGTTGTGTGTGACTACAGGGAGCCCCATTAAAAATATACGTGTATGCAGTGGGATATGCGCGCTTCTTTGAAAACCACAGTTACTATATGAATGTTCACTCAGCATAAGTATACCACAAAGAAGTATCAGAGGGTCAAAAGTGCGACAGGCAAATATTGAGGACAGTGAAGGTGAAATGCTCCCTCTAGCCATATAACTGGAAAGGTAATGGTATTAGAGGTGCCAGGTCAAGATAGGTGTCTGGTCTCTGGCACCCATCAGTCACCACTCGGAACCGCCCTTCATCATTTGGGGCTCCGAGGACCAACACTGTACTTGATCTTGTTTTTCTAACAGAAAGAAATTAGCCTCCCTGTTAGTCAGTGTATGTTGGTACTAGGGTCAGAAACAGGTGTGTTGGTAAAGTAACTGACGGGGTAAAAAAGAGTGCAGTGCAAGGAAATACCAAGAAAGTAAAGAAGGTGAATAAAATTGGTTTAAGGAGCAACAGAATAATTTTAATAGGGTATAGCTCCTAACACCAATGTTAAAAATAGCCAAGACAGGGAAAACTTATAAACTGTCTAGTGATGGAACGTGGTCGACATGTTTCAGCAAATACGGGCAATAGCCTTGCTTTCTTCAGGACCTAAAATATATCGCTACTGCAAACAGAAAAAACCCCAAATGTGACTGAAGTGTTTAAAAGTGAGAGAAAAATATAGTACTGGAACAACATTGATATTTAAATGTCACCTGGACCTCTAGGTGTGCTTGTTCCAAGGCTTCTCACACAGTCAGCGATGGACTGAAATAAAAATGCATGGTATGAGCATATCCCTCGACACCTGTCCAAAATAAGCCTTCTATTACGCCTGTTGTAATTATCAACATGGGTGAGGTTCATATCTAAAGAATACGAACAACAACACTGTATGAACTAGTGTATAACGTTTATTGTAGAAATTGAAACTTTTCAAGTTTAAAACACTACTTTTTACCTGGTTAGTGAGAAGTACAGACCTCACCCCACCTGGCTGCGGCTCAGGACATTGGTGAAGCACCGCTCTGTAAAGGTGAATAAATTCAAACTCTAGAATCACCCACCAAGAAGTGCCAGAAACAGATCTATTGCAGCTGTAAATTACTGTCCTCAGTGTGTAATTAAGGCGTGCACACATTCCAGCATAGCAAGAGGGGCGGTATCTAAGATGTTATATCCGCTTTAAATGATGGGTTAATGGGTTCGTAATTATAAATCAACCGCTGTCATTGTATTGTTGAGAGCGCATATTGGTGTACAAATATCCTTCCAATAAGCTCATAGTCTGAGGTAGTTATACTTAAATTCAAAGAGCATGTCGAACTGGGAGTTCTAAAAAGCCCCACTTTCGAAACTATTTCTGTGCGAGTAGTTACGCATCATGTGCCTCGCGGTAAAATAACAATGCGCGCCAGACTTACAAAACTTAAAAAAGGATGCTCTACAAAGGATTGCGTGCTGTGATCGCATTGCTTCAACAAACAGGCACTAAAAACACTTACCTAACCGTCGGTACTTCTACGCGGCATCTGTGCCGTCTGGGGAGGTACCGGCGGTTTGTTTTGCCTTGGTTTTATCATGCTCCCTCCAATTGGTTAGAACAATCACGTGACGCGTCAGAGATGTACGTCATGTGTCCGTAATGTCTTAGGCAATATGAGTGGCTAAGCCTACGAGCGGGTTATCCAATGCCGCGCTAGCACTCACAGACTTGGGCATCTCCTGGATCCCATCTTTGGAGATCGCTGTAGAGTACAATCTTCTTTTCCGATTCCGGTCCCCTGGTCCGATCATTTCATCATTCCATTTCGTATTCAGTCATCCGAGGCTGACGCGAAGAAAGACTCTGAGCTGCGCTACCCGCGGCGGAAATGGAAATCCTTCTCTCAGACCACCTTTAATGAACTTCTTACAATAGGAGGCCCGATCGGAGGCACGGACTGTGAAATTGCGTACAGTCACCTACAAACACGCATTTTAGGAGCCCTCGATAGAACTGCTCCCATTCGTCTTGGGAGTAACTCCAAAATTACGAGGAAAACTACTTCTTGGTATACGCCTGAACTTCAAACGCTCAAATCTGCCTGTAAAAAGCTGGAACGCGAATGGCGCGTTAATTTCTGTCCAAAGATCAAGGAACAATATAAAAAAACTCAAAGGGAGTATTATAAAAAAATTCGTAACTCCAAAGCAGCCCATTACAAAAATCGGATTGATGAAGCAGGGAACTCTTCTAAGGAACTTTTCAAAATCTTTAAGGAGATCTCTGTACTCTCGAATGATAATAGCTCCTCCAGCGACTCAGTGGAAATCTGCAACAAGATTGCGAGATATTTTTCTGGAAAGATCTCGGATATCTATGCCAATTTCTCTGGAAACCTGCCCGTCAACCATGATCTCAGGGCAGACATAGAGGTCAGTCCCACGGAGTCAGGAGTCAGGCTTATACTGCTTCATGGTTCCGCCTCCTGAGGTACTGGTAGATGTATGTAAAAGTGTCAAATCAGGCTCTCCCCGAGATCCGGCTCCTCCTAAAGTTCTGAATGCTAGTTTAGAAATATTGGAGCCATATTTTCGACACATTATTCAACTATCGTTCTCCTCGGCCTCTCTTCCGGGTGACTGGAAGCAGGCGATAGTGCTGCCAATAAAAAAGAAACCCAATGTTAGCCAGGACCTTTTAGAGAACCTAAGGCCGATTTCCCTCCTACCTTTTCTTGCTAAAGTGACCGAAAAAATAGTCAACACTCAGCTTATTGATTACTTAGAAGCTAATAAGGCACTGCATAGCTCCCAATCTGGCTTTCGGAAGCACTATTCTACCGAGACTGCCCTCTTGCGAGCGACCGAAACTTTGCGGATTGGAGCGGATGAAGGTCACACAATGGCTCTCATTATGCTGGACCTCAGCGCTGCGTTTGACACTGTGGCTCATTCCATCTTGCTACAGTGTCTGAGCAGTGCTGGGGTCACCAAGGCGGCATTGGGCTGGCTTAAAGCCTTCCTATCTGAACGCAGCTTTCAGGTGCAGAGAGGCATGTGTCTTTCTGACAGCATAGCCTTAGAACAGGGGGTGCCTCAGGGCTCTGCCCTGAGCCCCACCCTGTTCAACCTGTACATGGCTCCCCTGGCAGACGTGGTTCAATCATACGGCATAGAAATAGTATCCTATGCCGATGATACTCAGCTGCTCATCTCCCCTTACGGCCTGCCATTGAATGCGCTGTGATTTTTCAACCAGGTAGGAGACTCCAGTTGCTCACAAAGAGTTGATCCCTTTTTGTAGTTAGTCGTTTTTGTTCTAGGAACACACGCTAAAATCAGCAATCTTTATTGTTTCAGAACCACTCCGGTCCTGAGGAGAACCCCACCCTAATGATAGGGGTTTGAAACGCGTCGACCACCTTTTTGTCCAACGTCTGGCTACGCCTAATCTTGTTTTGTATTTGATTTGGTTCTACGAGAATGCTCGTCAAAAATACGAACTATAACAAAACGTCAAAATATGAAAAGTAATATTTAGGACTTACTTATTTACCGATGTTTGGGCAAACCCTCCTTTTTGTTTTTGTTTTCACTGTTGTATGGAATGTGTAAGTGTGAATGGTTAAGTATGTTTGATATTGTATATTCCTTGTAAATATTGTACATAAAAACAGTTTTGCATTTTGTATGTGTTATTTCCCAAGCACGACAAATAATGTGCGAAATACATCAAATGATCATGTTATAAATAGGAATAAAACCTTCATGGTGTTAATGGCAAACGAGTTGTTTTTGCTTCAATCTAAGCAACTTTTTCCGTAATTTATGGTTGTAGAATTTCATTCCAGATTTTGGCGTTTGTGTTGTTTATTCAGTCTAGTTGGACTCAGCCTTTCTGAGGAAAGAGTCAAGGCCCTTTTTGATTCTTGTCATCTCCCTATCACAGACACCCACATTAGCAGCGGCCAATTTTAAAGCATGTATGCAGGAGCTTTCAGGCTGGATGAACCAACACTGCCTAAAGCTCAACGGTTCAAAAACTGAGGTAATAGTGATAGGGGGAAAGGATACCAGTTGGACTCAGGACTGGTGGCCTTCATGCCTTGGCCCTACTCCCATCCCTGGCAAGGAAGCAAAAAATCTGGGGGTTTGGGTGGATCCCAGACTCTCTTTTGAGAACCATGTCAACAAAGTAGCAGGGAAATGCTTTGGGATAATGAAGACCTTAAACCGCACGCTGGACCTTCTGCCCTTGGAGGCCAGGCGTACTATGACCCAAGCGCTAGTCACCTCCCGCATAGATTATGCGAACGTACTGCTACTAGGAACAACTGAGAAAAACTTAAGGCGACTCCAGGTGCTGCAGAACACGGCAGCACGATTAGTTCTCAGACTTCCTAAAAGGACGGCATCTAAACCCACTCTACTGGCCCTTCACTGGCTTCCTATTAGGAAAAGAATCCTATTTAAAGCTCTGCTTATCTGTTATAGGATAATCTCTCAGAAAGCCCCTGACTATCTGAAGGACCTAGCCATCCCTTATATGCCCAATAGAGCACTCCGCTCCTTGGGCGTGGGTCTTTTGAAAGTTCCTCGTATAAAGAGGACCAGAATGGGTGGACGCTCCTTCCGAGTGTTAGCAGCCAATCAATGGAATGCCCTTCCCATAGCAATCAGACTGGCCAGGACCAAAACTATCTTCAGGAAGCTGTTAAAAACACATCTGTTCACCCTGTAGATCTGTCTCTGCCACTTTTTTGTCTCCATCTCCTCAGCGCGGGGACACGCCGGGACGGCGTCACCAAGCGCTTTATAAGCCCCTTTATTATTATTTATTATTATTTTGTCATGGTGAAATGTAAACAGCATGCGCTAGACGATCGGCAGAATTGCCGATCTGGCTTCAGCGATGGAGACTTACTTCAATGCCTAAATAAATAGTAATGTGATATATGTCATTAAACTAAGCCCAAAAGCTAGCATTAAAGTCATGACGAGTTGTAAACAACACGCGCTAGACACTCGGCAAAATTGCCGATCTGGCTTTAGTGAAGGAGACTTATATCAATGCCTAAATGAAAAATAATGTGATATATGTCGTTAGACTGAGCCCAAAAACCAGCATTAAAATCAATGTTTCAATCACAGTTGATAGAATGTTGACGGCTAGATCTTTGTGCTAGATAGGGTTTCTATGACCACATATATCTTTCATATATCCTTCAGGAGGAGTAAGTATCAGAACGAAGACCAGGGAATGTCATCATTAAGCCCTGTTCGGTCGGTGCCAAGTTTCAACACCCATTTCTGTGCTTTCTTATGAAGGAAATCACTCACATTGGTGACGTGAGAGGGAATGAACGGTTTCTCCAAGACTGTCCATTTGAATGACGTAGGTGAGTGATTTTGAATGATAAAGTGGGTGGTGAGTTTGGTGGCCTGTCTCTTACAGTTGATGGTACTTCTGTGTTCAGATAGCCTCACCTTGATCTTACGGGTGGTCATCCCCACATATCTAAGCCCACATGGACAGGTGATAAGATAGATTAGTTTGTCACTGTTACAGTTCGTGAACCTCATCTGTCTCCAGGGCCTAGATGTCCCAATATCAATCTCTGTGGTTTTGGACGTTTGGGCACATGATTGACATGCGCCACAGGGGTGGTGGCCGGACACTGGGGGTAAATCCCAAAGGGTACCCACCGCTCTAGGAGTCTCATCAAGAGGTCTGGTATGTACCATTCTGTCCCGCAAATTGGGTCCTCTCTTGAAAGAGAACAACGGCTGTTGGATAGAGTGGGGTCCTGAATTTAAGATTGACCAACGTTTCTTGACTGCTTTTTTGATACTATGAGATAATGTACCAAAAGTGTGTACAAAGGTCAGCCTTTCAAGAGGTGCTTTTGGAGTGGTAGAATCCAACAATGCTGCTCGGTTGTTGCTGCTGGCCCGTTTCATGGCACGGTGTACCAGACGAGGGGGATATTTCCTTTCGACTAGCTGGTTCTTGAGTGCAGTGGAGTGTGTCCTGAAAGCTGTGTCAGTGGAACAATTTCTTTGGACCCGCAGAAACTGCCCAAATGGCAGATTGTCCCGTAGAGACTTAGGATGGTGACTGTCGTACAACAAAAGGGAGTTTCTGGACATGGGCTTTCTATACAGTTCAGACTGCAGTCCCGTAGTGGTGGCCTTAATCATCAGATCAAGAAAGGCCAAACTGTTATCGCCAATCTCTTAGTCTAGCGCGTGTTGTTTACAACTCGTCATGACTTTAATGCTAGCTTTTGGGCTTAGTCTAATGACATATATCACATTACTATTTATTTAGGCATTGAAGTAAGTCTCCATCGCTGAAGCCAGATCGGCAATTCTGCCGATCGTCTAGCGCATGCTGTTTCCATTTCACCATGACAACATCGTGAAAGCGCGGCATTGGATAACCCGCTCGTAGGCTTAGCCACTCATATTGCCTAAGACATTACGGACACATGACGTACATCTCTGACGCGTCACGTGATTGTTCTAACCAATTGGAGGGAGTATGATAAAACCAAGGCAAAACAAACCGCCGGTACCTCCCCAGACGGCACAGATGCCGCGTAGAAATACCGACGGTTAGGTAAGTGTTTTTAGTGCCTGTTTGTTGAAGCAATGCGATCACAGCACGCAATCCTTTGTAGAGCATCCTTTTTTAAGTTTTGTAAGTCTGGCGCGCATTGTTATTTTACCGCGAGGCACATGATGCGTAACTACTCGCACAGAAATAGTTTCGAAAGTGGGGCTTTTTAGAACTCCCAGTTCGACATGCTCTTTGAATTTAAGTATAACTACCTCAGACTATGAGCTTATTGGAAGGATATTTGTACACCAATATGCGCTCTCAGCAATACAATGACAGCGGTTGATTTATAATCACGAACCCATTAACCCATCATTTAAAGCGGATATAACATCTTAGATACCACCCCTCTTGCTATGCTGGAATGTGTGCACGCCTTAGTTACATACTGAGGACAGTAATTTACAGCTGCAATAGATCTGTTGCTGGCACTTCTTGGTGGGTGATTCTAGAGTTTGAATTTATTCACCTTTACAGAGCGGTGCTTCACCAATGTCCTGAGCCGCAGCCAGGTGGGGTGAGGTCTGTACTTCTCACTAACCAGGTAAGAAGTAGTGTGTGAAACTTGAAAAGTTTCAATTTCTACAATAAACGTTATACACTAGTTCATACAGTGTTGTTGTTCGTATTCTTTAGATATGAACCTCACCCATGTTGATAATTACAACAGGCGTAATAGAAGGCTTATTTTGGACAGGTGTCGAGGGATATGCTCATACCATGCATTTTTATTTCAGTCCATCGCTGACTGTGTGAGAAGCCTTGGAACAAGCACACCTAGAGGTCCAGGTGACATTTAAATATCAATGTTGTCCAGTACTATATTTTTCTCTCACTTTTAAACACTTCCGTCACATTTGGGGTTTTTTCTGTTTGCAGTAGCGATATATTTCAAGTCCTGAAAAAAGCAAGGCTATTGGCCGTATTTGCTGAAACATGTCGACCACGTTCCATCACTAGACAGTTTATAAGTTTTCCCTGTCTTGGCTATTTTAAACATTGTTGTTAGGAGCTATACCCTATTAAAATTATTCTGTTGCTCCTTAAACCAATTTTATTCACCTTCTTTACTTTCTTGGTATTTCCTTGCACTGCACTCTTTTTTACCCCGTCAGTTACTTTACCAACACACCTGTACCCTGACCCTAGTACCAACATACACTGACTAACAGGGAGGCTAATTTCTTTCTGTTAGAAAAAGCAAGATCAAGTACAGTGTTGGTCTTCGGAGCCCCAAATGATGAAGGGCGGTTCCGAGTGGTGACTGATGGGTGCCAGAGACCAGACACCTATCTTGACCTGGCACCTCTAATACCATTACCTTTCCAGTTATATGGCTAGAGGGAGCATTTCACCTTCACTGTCCTCAATATTTGCCTGTCGCACTTTTGACCCTCTGATACTTCTTTGTGGTATATGTCTGTTGGGCGTGTATTCAGAGCAGGTCATTAAATTGCCCTTGGGTCCCCTTTAATGTATGTAGTTTGGACACTCAGCATAAGTGCCATATGAGAGTTTAACATTATACCCGCTATGAATTCTATTGCAGGTGATATGCTACAACAACCACTGACGGGCAAGTATAAACACTGCCTCTGTATAAGTGCGTAGAATTATTCTGTGGGCAGGTAATTTGACCAATTCACCCAAAAAAAAAAATTCACCAGGGAGGCATTATCCTGATAAAAGCCCTGGACCTTGTTAGGCCTTAGTGTACGGCTTAAACATGTTGGTCTAAAAAAATAGGGTCAAAGGACCATACAGTCCAGAATACCCACAAGTTATTGTTTTAGACTCCCCACCAGCTCCACAAATAAAGGGATACCTAGGAGAAGGTGGGGGATAATAATCTCTAATTAAGCCCCCTTGTCACCCTTCTATTAAGTGCTCCCTGAAATACGGTTGAGCCCTAGGA
The DNA here is from genome assembly GCF_964263255.1 of Lissotriton vulgaris. Lineage (NCBI taxonomy): Eukaryota > Metazoa > Chordata > Amphibia > Caudata > Salamandridae > Lissotriton > Lissotriton vulgaris. The sequence continues at coordinate 1,543,640,154 of NC_141694.1, read as the reverse complement.
GTCAGGGTGAACCCGATGATTAAGCAGGACACTACTAGAGTGTGTGAGGGTTATATATGAAACAAGCATTGGAAATGCAATCGGGCTTGCATTAGGAAAGTTTGAGCTATTGGTCTTATAAATTAATTTTTTTTTATTTATGTGTTATTTTTTAAAATAGCTAAATTAATAGCTTTGTCATTTACAATGCCAATAGTTATAACTTTCGCAAATGTGACAACTATAGCATTTGTAATGCAACATGTTTTGTATTTACGTGACTTAGATGTATTGATATAACAAATAACAATGGCTTTTAATTTTTTTAAATAATTAATACTTAAATAATGTATTTAATTTGTAATGGCAATAGCTTAAACTTTTGTAAATAACTTTTGGGAAGATTATGTTCACTGTTTTTTATTGTGACGAAAATCCAAGAACAGAAGTGAAATATTAACATTTTTTTGTGATTTGTAATAAAGCGTGAAAGCTAGAAAACAGCTTGAAACATTGAAAGAACATATTTGAACCAGTGATGCTGTGGTTGCGCTGAGTGATGCTGTAGTGGTGCTGAGTGATGCTGTGGTGGTGCTGAGTGATGCTGTGGTGGTGCTGAGTGATGCTGTGGTGGTGCTGAGTGATGCTGTGGTGGTGCTGAGTGATGCTGTGGTGGTGCTGAGTGATGCTGTGGTGGTGCTGAGTGATGCTCTGGTGGCGCTGAGTGAAGCTGTGGTTGCGCTGAGTGGTGTGTGCATCGGTGAAGCTTAGTGGGTGTATTGGTGGAGCTGTGTGGTGGGTGCATTGGTGGAGCTTAGTTGGTGCATCGGTGGAGCTGTGTGGTGGGTGCATCGGTGGAGCTGTGTGGTGGCTGCATCGGTGGAGCTGTGTGGTGGCTGCATCGGTGGAGCTGTGTCGGTGGAGCTGGGTGGTGGGTGCATCGGTGGAGCTGGGTGGTGGGTGCATCGGTGGAGCTGGGTGGTGGGTGCATCGGTGGAGCTGTGTAGGTGGATCTGTGTGGAGGGTGCATCGGTGGTGGGTGCATCGGTGGAGCTGTGTGGTGGGTGCATCGGTGGAGCTGTGTGGTGGGTGCATCGGTGGAGCTGTGTGGTGGGTGCATCGGTGGAGCTGTGTGGTGGGTGCATCGGTGGAGCTGTGTGGTGGGTGCATCGGTGGAGCTGTGTGGTGGGTGCATCGGTAGAGCTGTGTGGTGGGTGCATCGGTTGAGCTGTGTGGTGGGTGCATCGGCGGAGCTGTGTGGTGGGTGCATCGGCGGAGCTGTGTGGTGGGTGCATCGGCGGAGCTGTGTGGTGGGTGCATCGGCGGAGCTGTGTAGTGGGTGCATCAGTGGAGCTGTGTGGTGGGTGCATCAGTGGAGCTGTGTGGTGGGTGCATCGGTGGAGCTGTGTCGGCGGAGCTGGGTGGTGGGTGCATCGGTGGAGCTGGGTGGTGGGTGCATCGGTGGAGCTGGGTGGTGGGTGCATCGGTGGAGCTGTGTAGGTGGATCTGTGTGGTGGGTGCATCAGTGGAGCTGGGTGGTGGGTGCATCAGTGGAGCTGTGTGGTGGGTGCATCGGTGGAGCTGTGTGGTGGGTGCATCGGTGGAGCTTAGTGGGTGCATTGGTGGAGCTGTGTGGTGGGTGCATCGGTGGAGCTTAGTTGGTGCATCGGTGGAGCTGTGTGGTGGGTGCATCGGTAGAGCTGTGTGGTGGGTGCATCGGTAGAGCTGTGTGGTGGGTGCATCGGTTGAGCTGTGTGGTGGGTGCATCGGTGGAGCTGTGTGGTGGGTGCATAGGTCTCGCAGCATTAAAGTTTGAGTTACTGGCATTGTAAATGACAATGCTTTGCATCAATTTTTTTTTTTTTGCAATTGGTATATAAACATTGTTTGTGAATGGTTAGGTGATGTGGTGGTGTCCCCGAATGATGTGGTGGTGTCCCCGAGTGATGTGGTGGTGTCCCCGAGTGATGCGGTGGTGTCCCCGAGTGATGCGGTGTGTGAGGGTAAGGGTGTGAGGGTGAGAGGGTTGTGAGGGTGAGAGGGTTGTGAGGCTGTAAGGGGGAGTGAGCATGGGTGAGGGGGTGTTAGAGTGACGGGGTGAGGGTGAGGGGGGGGAAGAGACATGCGCTGTTTTAACCTAGCCAATACATCTCCGTAAAGAGTGGCCCACCCCACACTTAAATGTAAGTAAAAGTTCAAAGCATCGAGTGAAAAATTGGTCTTGCTTTTTTTTTTCATTTCATTTTTACTGGTAGCATATTTGCTTTGGTTAAATGCGGACCCAGGGACTATTTTAAGATGTTCTTACATGCAAATGAGTCGTTTGAATGTGGTGCAGCATAGGTAGTACATTATATGATCATCGCATCGGATTCTTCGCCTAGCCCACAACTCGGAACAGTTGGCCATGGCCCTCCGGTACTGTCCGCTATCCCCGAGATCAGTCTGGATGATGTCAACTCACTGATTGGGACGATTAAATCGGGCAGCCCGGCGGACCTTGTTCCCGCCCGAGTGATGCATCTTATAGGGAATGCTCTGAGTCCCACCATTCAGATGGTGATTAATCGTTCCCTCTCTGAAGGATTGGTCCCTCTGGAGTGGAAAAAGGCCCTGGTTAAGCCCATAAGGAAAAACACCTCCATTCCCTGGTCGGATATGACCAACCTGAGGCCTATCTCCCTTCTGCCGTTTGTCGGCAAAATAATGGAGAAACACGTTAATCTCAATCTCTCCAGTTACATAGAGCAGACCGGCTGTTTGGACCACTCTCAGTCAGGGTTCAGACCTAGGTATAGTACCGAGACGGCTCTTCTTTCTGTCACGGATACTATACGTATGTCTCTGGACAGGGGTCTATCTGTGGTGTTGGTGCTGTTGGACTTGTCCGCAGCATTCAACACCATATCCCATACCATTCTCCTAACAAGATTAAAGGAGATCGGCATAGAGAAATCTGCCCTGGCGTGGTTCACCAGCTTCCTTGCAGATCGTACCCAGCAGGTTAACATGGGCGCCTTCAGTTCCATCTCCACCAAAATCACCAGAGGAGTCCCGCAGGGCTCCTGTCTCAGCCCAACGTTATTTAACGTTTATGTCTCCTCCTTAGCAGATACTATGAGGTCTTTTGGGTTTTCACCCATTTCATACGCTGATGATACACAGCTGTTGTTTACCTTTAAAACCTTTACCCCGGAGATAAGGCAAGCTTTCTCGAATGGCATGACTGCGGCCGCCGGCTGGATGGCCAGGAACTTTCTCCAGTGCAATGTGGGGAAGTCGGAAGTCATGCTGTTCGGGGAAGCAAAAATTCAGTGGACCCCTGACTGGTGGCCTACAAGTTTGGGAGAGGCCCCTTCCCCCAAACAGGTGGTGAAAAATCTGGGGGTCCGTCTGGACCATGACCTCAATCTTGTACATCATGTCAACACCACGGTGGGGTCTTGTTTCCATATCATCAGCCTCCTCCGGAAAGTGTTCCCCCTTCTCCCTGACAGCACAAGGAAGACCTTGGTCCAGGCCCTCGTATTGAGTCGCCTCGACTATTGCAATGGTCTACTTTTAGCGGCCAATGAAGGAGTGCTCAACAAACTTCAAGTGGTGCAGAACACCGCGGCACGCCTGGTGACAAATGCCCCCCCCGAACACCATCTCTGCCCCATCTCAAACTTCTCCACTGGCTTCCTATCCGGAGACGGGTGGAATTTAAGACCTGCTGTGTGGTGCACAAGAGTCTCCATAACTTAGGGCCGCTCTATCTGGCCGAAAAATTTGTTCATCATCACCCCCCTCGTAATTTACGGTCCAGTAACCAGCTGTTACTACAGATTCCCCGACATAACAAGACCAGACAGGGAGGACGTGCTCTTTCTGTTATGGGTCCGCGTCTGTGGAACAACCTCCCCCTCTCCCTTAGACAGTGCTCTAGTCATCTAGCCTTCAGGAAAAGTCTTAAGACAACCTTATTTCAGTATTAGCGCCTGCCTAGACCTGTTTCCTCCCATAGCACTGCGCGGAGATACACCTTCGGGTGTGATTCCGGCGCGTTACAAACCCACAAATAAATAAATCGTTGGTAGCCATGGGATAAGCAGGTGGCCAGCTAAATGGTAACGCTTTCAGATTTCCTTTACCCTAATGATAATGAAGTGCGTTGGCCTTTTAGCAAAATAAGAGTTGAAATAATTAGATGGTAGTACTGTCCCCACTAAGGTCTGAAAGTACTAAGTCCAGACCAAACTTTTAAACATTTTTGACATTTGCACCGTAGGGCCTGTATTTTAATCGACATTACAAAAGGGGGTTAAACCCATGCAGTCACGGGGACCTGGGCGTTGTGTAGTAAATGTATAGAAAGGGTCCCCGTGAGGAGAACGTATAGACATACAATAACACAATTACAAATTTCAGAAAACTAAAGTAGTGATTGAAAAGAGAATGTTGTCATTTATTCAACAACACTACATTATGATTTGGTGAAGCATTATTACAATCACTTTAAGGAAGGTAGAAATTCAGAAAATGAAATAGCCCCAATATGGGAAGGGAGGGAAGAAGAAGGTGGTGCTCGAGGGCTGTGAAAAGGGTTAAGGATAGTGTACAGACTTTAACATAATATACATAAATACAAGAATCAAAGGAATTCGGAATTATTCCAAAGACCAAAACAGCCTATGTAAATTAAGGCAAGTATTGAAAATACAATTCAACTGTGGACATTCTACGGTCACATATGCAATTCAGTGTGATCCAGGGAATGTGCCGGACGTCCCAAAGTGAAGAGGCGTCGACGTTTCGACCCCTATTTATAGGCTAGATTAAGTTCAGAGGATCGCTATCGGAAAGAAGGCTTATGCCTCGCTCCCCGTGCATTAAGAAGCAATCGTGAAGGCACCCAGTCGGCCGATTATTCATGGCGACCGCCGCGTGCACCCGTGTTTTCCTGTCCACATAGAAGCTGCGTGGACGTTTACAAGATTTAACAGCTAATTCGCCAGCAAACCAGTACGGCGCTAATCCGTCTTGGCAGAATTAACTCTCGCTGATGTTCATCCTAATGGAGGGTGTTTAATCTAACTAAAGATTTGCCAGCTAGTTTCACTGTATACCAGCACGCTGCCCACTAGCCTCGACAACCATTCTTCCAGCTGCTGTTTATCTTGATGGAGTGTGTTCCACTTGACTAAAGACAGGACGGCCCCACTTCGTCCCTCCCCCCACTGTAACGGTCCTGATGAAGACCCCGGAAAAGGACTTAATCTAGCCTATAAATAGGGGTCGAAACGTCGACGCCTCTTCACTTTGGGACGTCCGGCACATTCCCTGGATCACACTGAATTGCATATGTGACCGTAGAATGTCCACAGTTGAATTGTATTTTCAATACTTGCCTTAATTTACATAGGCTGTTTTGGTCTTTGGAATAATTCCGAATTCCTTGGATTCTTGTATTTATGTATATTATGTTAAAGTCTGTACACTATCCTTAACCCTTTTCACAGCCCTCGAGCACCACCTTCTTCTTCCCTCCCTTCCCATATTGGGGCTATTTCATTTTCTGAATTTCTACCTTCCTTAAAGTGATTGTAATAATGCTTCACCAAATCATAATGTAGTGTTGTTGAATAAATGACAACATTCTCTTTTCAATCACTACTTTAGTTTTCTGAAATTTGTAATTGTGTTATTGTAGGTCTATACGTTCTCCACACGGGGACCCTTTCTATACATTTACTGTATTTTAATCGAGACATGACATTTCATTGATGGCTCCCCTGTTACCTCAGTGTATTTAGGGCTGGCAATAGCCATCATTCTTTAGGGGGAATCACATTTCCTAGTGCTTTTTTGCTAGCCTGCTGTTTCTCTGCTTGGTCTGTTGTGAAAACAATACTTCAAAATGTCAAAAACATTCAGTGATTATGTATACAAAAATGCCTAGGCCTTCTGCTAAAACATTTTACTAGACGCAATCAAATAACATCAGCCCATTATATAAACAGCTCACTGCAAAATTCCCCCAAAAATAAGCTGCAGTTGCACCGAGATAATACCTGCTTTGAACTAGCCATAAACTGACACACATGCACTGTATATTAAACTAATACAAATATTTAAGTGAACATGAAAATTATATTCACAGGGAAGGAGTGAACATTCTTCAATTAAAAGCATAGTCCTGGGAGGAGAATCACATTAAAGCAATTGTAAAAATTTATTTGGTCCTGACAATCTGTATTGGCGACTTTCTATTTTCTATTTTGTCAATTTATAGGGCGCAACAGCTACCCAAAAAGGGTTTCCCGGCGCCTAGGCACAGCTAGTTTGAGGGAGAAAGGAAGGTGGTTGTTAGGTGTTTATTGTTCAAACAGCCAGGTCTTAACAAGCTTTCTGAACTTTACATAATTTTCTTCCTTTCGGATACAGGGGGGGACTTTACACGTCATAACGTGATTTGAGGATGCATTTATCTTGTATTGCCATACGCATTTTCTGTGATAATGCACTGAGATTAAAAACGTATAAAACCTAGGCGGCTACCTCCATGTGACCTCTACCAAGGTCACAAGGACGTCATCCGTTCTCCAGCACAGGGCCGCGCTTTGAAGCATTAGGGAAAGTGACCGCGAAAGGCAGCCAACTTCCAGCCACGTGAACGTCCCAAAAAAAAGACCGCAGAAATGAATTGCAGACTGTAGGTGTTCTGTAATTGGCAGGCACTGCTGCAGTTTATCATCTGATACCGGATTCAAAGTAACTTAATAGCAAGTGTGTATCAAGTCATTCAATAAAGGCATTAATCTGTGTCATCGGGGCCACTCTGCTTTATGAAAAAGCATATTTATTGTGTTCTGAATTCTAGGCGAATTTGTAAGAATGGGGAGCCTGGTGGCAGGCTGTCACAGAATACCTCTTTGCAATGATTTCTCCGCTCGGCTCCTGCCTTGCACTTGTTGTGACAGCGTGATTGACGGGTCTAAATCGTCTCGCCTCCTGTGGCTTTACTAAAGAGTGGAAAGTTGAACACTTCTTACCTAGTAGGTTTTTGTCCAATTTAAACAGATTATTGTGCGGGAGATTGCGCTGGCAGGAGGCTGTGATTTGAGTGGGGCCTTTAGTGTATTTGTCACATCTAATGTCCTTATGAGATGCAGGCGGCGCGGTTTCCGATGATGGATCGTGCGGCTGCATTTGGGAATGACGGCCACATTTGCTGATTAGTGGATTGATTTTTCTAAAAGCCAGGTATTGTTACTTCACCTCTTCTATTGGGATTGAGTCACGCAGGCAGACTTAGTGAGATTTACTCCTATGAATTTAGCAGTGCCGCCCAGACTTTGCTTCAAACACGTAAAAAATGGTGAAACGCAAGTACTTTGAAGTGTTATGTTCAAACTAGGCCGCTCCTAGACAAACAAGCTCAGGTAGCACTCACACATGAGGGAGATCGTCAATGGAGAGGAAAGGGGGAAGTGAGAGGGTGAAAGATGGGACGACAGGTTTAGAGGCAGCAACTACAGCAGAGCATCAAAGGGCTGGGCGAGAAGGGAGGGGGGGAATGCGAGGAGATAAGGACCCAGAAGGGGGAGGAGGGAAATGTGAGCAAGTTAAACAAGTTATAAAAGGAGCCTAAACTGAAAGTACGGCCTGCAGGCCGTGAATAATTAGGGGGTGACAAATGCGCTGGGAGGGCTGCCTTTGATGTGGTAATGCGAGGCAGACAGGCAGGCGGCTGGTGGCATTGTGCACCCGCTTCATGCACTGCAAGGAATCGCCAGTGGTGGTTAAAGACTGGATAAGCCCCTATAGAGCTTGCCAGCTGTGCGTGCGTACAGCAGGCGAGCCCTAAAAAGGAATTTTTCCTTCCCCGCACAAGTCATGCGGAGCTAGCATACCCACAAGGGGTGATCCACCCCTCCATACCATGTCCTGGGCATATTCTTTTATAAACCCCATGACCCTGGGTGGGATACCTTTTGGCTATATTGGTTTACAGAACCTGGCCATGTGAACCAACAGAGGAGTCCCATACAGAAAATGTAAAGGAATGCATTAAAAAATTTGCAAAGTACATTTGCAGACTGTAAAAGATTATTTCTACATGCATGTACTATACAAAGTACTTGTAATATCATTTGTTAAGACATTAAATATTATTGTAACATAACGTGGCATGATACAACATACCAACGGTGGCCTTCCCTCCCCTCCAGCACCTTGAGACCCTCACGAGTGAGTAGTTGTGGGTTACCAGCCCTGATTGATATATATACCAATATATAAGACAGCTTTACATAAGATAAAATAATGAATAAAACATTATAACTCAACAGAACAGTATCTTGCACGGCGTATTATAACACTGATTAACATAAGTTGATGTAAAGTAACAGATAATACAGACTATAAAAAAGCACATAAAAAATGTAATAACATTTAAAATAACATGATGTGATATGGCATGAACATAAAATACTTACCATAACCTAAAAGAACAACTATACAACGCAACACAAAACTGCATAATATAAGGTAACATTCAACATAGGTTTTCTCGTGAATAGCTCAAGTCATCACATGTCTTTTTACTAAAAATGACCATTATTACTGTGAACTAACTTTGTTAATATTTGGTTTAATCTTGTTGTATTGGTTTACATTGAAAATGTACGTTTGCGCTTCACAGTGATGGAAACAACCCTCAACCCCTAAAGTTCTTCTTGTAAAGCTCGGATTTTTAGATTGACTCTTACAGAAAGCAACTCCATGATCCAGAGCAGCATAACAGAACAGGAGCTCACATGCTCACACCCTTCAACATATCCACGGGAAAGGTAAATTTTGTCCCACACTATGTGCGATATGTGCAGCTGTAGTACCCTGCTCCCAGCCTTAACAGGTCACTGTAGCTGCCACCTTATATCAAACCCACAGCAGTGGACATATCAGAGCACATTCCAGTCCCTACTTTGCTTTAGACGTGCAACCTTGTTTGTCATCAGCTTTGCTTGGTCATTTTGTACCAGCAAGATAATGATGAAATGCTTGGCCACTACATTTAAATCTTTAAATGATAGCCTTATAACAAGTACGTTTAATTCCTTCTTCTGCCGACTGGCATGCATCCCTCAATACTGTCTCAAGCTTCAGGAGATGGGGGGACTCTCAGCTCGGAGAAACAAACTTATGCAGAATATGAAAACCCTTTTGAATTCTCATGGGCTGACGATCTACACGTCGATGGACAAACTTTGCAGTGGCTGAAGGAGGCGGTCAAAAAGAATCCGATGGCTGAAGGGAGACCAAAACCAAACCTCTCTAAATATTAATGTTGCTTTGGTGTAAAGACAGAAGATCTACGACAGCAAACTATCAAGACAGACCTAAAAATATTTATTCAGGGAAGACGAAAAAAATAAAAAAAATCCGTGATACATCTCAAAAAGTGATGAATTCTTACATTACTTGCAAGACCATGTATTCAGAATTTTATTATTAACTTCTTGGGGAACGCGGAGATCTTTTATAAATTGTATGACAGAAAAGAAGCGTTACACAGGTTTGCACCACATGCAGCTGGTATTAGTAACATTAGGGCAACCAGACCCCCCCCCCCCCCCCGCCCCACAAGAAGCATGCTTCCCGCAAATAACACACACCACACAAGTGTTAACTTAGGAAAAGGCTGCAGGTTTATTACATACAACATATGTAATCACTGTGGGTTATCTTACGGGCGATCCAAGGGCAGGCCGCATTCTCGCCACCTGCCCGCCTGAGGAGCCAAGCAGCACGGTGTTGCACCACCTAGAAAAATAAGCTACTAAAAGGGGCACTGCCTTGTACCGTATTCTATGTAAATCGGTTTTAAAATTGTTCAAAGTGCTTCAGTTTCTTTTGACTTATCTAACTTTTACAAAGAAATATATAAACAAACAACGGAGTAATCTACTACAAGGCAACTAACTATTTTTAGTATTTCAAATAGATCATACCAATAAGGAGTGGTGGTTCTAGCAAATAATTCAGAGTCCGTTTTCAATGCCTTTGAAAACTGGCCGCAAAACATCTAAAACGCGTCTATTTTGGGAATAATTGTATGCAAATAGTACAAATAAAATAATCTTCGCTCTTTGCACTTTTACTAATAGGGATTTGGACATGCTGAAGCCAGTTCACAAAGGCCTCTGTTGATAACATTGTAGGAGGGTGGATACCTGACTATGGTTACCCCCAACTTTTTGCCTGGTGTTTTGCTGGTTTTCCGACTTAGTTGACCTGGGACCATGCTATTCAGGGCCCCAGGCCTACTGCTTTCTCTGTAAAATGGATTCCATGTACCTTAGGTACATATCTAATTGGATACTGAGTCACCTTATCAGACCCTGGACAGTGTACCTTAGGTACCCAGGGCATAGGTGCACCCAGGGCCTACCAGGGGCTGCAGCATGTATTATGCCACCCCTGGCTGGCCATACAAATCTGACACAACTGGCTGCATGACAGCTGGGGCAAGGTGGTGTAATCACCCTTTGGTTTAGATATAGTATTCCTATATCTAACCCTAAAATGGACACATATATTCCTTTCAGTCACTCCTATGGCAGGCCTTATCAATCCTGAAGGCAGAGTGCTTGGAATTATGTGAGATGGTGCTCTGGCATGAGCTGAGACCGTTTGCAGTTTGCGGAACCAAGTCCTAATAGCTGTTCCATGATAACGCGTACCATATACTCTTAAGTGCATTATAATCCTCGCGGTTATTTGCCAACTTTGGTATCGCTTTGTCAAAACATGTCGAGTAAGGTGTCATACGAATTGGAATACTAACCCTTCGCCAATTCTGGCGACGGGGTTAGCATTCCACCCTTCTAGAGGGACACGACATGTATGTAACTGTGAACCCCGGTTAAAGTTAACTCGAGCCTCAGCATCACAAAATGGATGCTTCCACCACAGACACAAGTCTGACCTCCTGCTGCTGGGAGTCCTTCCAGCGAGGAGAGCTTGGACAAAGGGTTTCCTGTCAGGGGCGGTGCTAGCACCATCCCAGACAGGGTTTTGTGTATCCTGGGTAGGCAGGGCTGAATAGGAAGGTGACTGCAAGTGGCACCCCGGTGCTCACTATGCATAGGCCGGCTAGAACCAGTTCCAGGGGCACACCAGCCCCTGAGCTGGGGAAAGTCCGGCATGGGAGAGGGTGTACCACCCCCCTTCCTGGTCCTACCCATGGGCAGGACCTAGTCCCGTACCAGCCCCTTTCTTTAGTATAAAGGTGGGAGCGGGGACCCTTCCAAATTAGATCATCTTTGAATCCTGAAACTACTTTCTACGAAAGGAACTCAAGACTTCTTCTCAAGATTTCTCCCTTGTGACTAAGGAGTAGTCACCCTGCATCAGCGGGCACCAACTAAGTAACCTGCGGTTTGCTGCACGTCCTTCCTCCGGAACCAGACCGACCAGCACGACGAGACCCGGCTTCCCTGGCACCTCTGACCTCTACCTGCGTCATCAGCCCAGCTGAGATTCGTGGGTGTGACAAGACCTCGAGGGACCGGCCATCTTCAGAACTGCACTACGCTTATCCAGCACGACCGCCGAGGGATCCTCGAGTGAGTGCTTTGGGGTTTGAGAAGCCCTAACCCTGAGCAGCTCCAGCACCGAAGTCCAGCCCCCCAGCATCCACGAGATCTGCGTGGAGCCCTTCTGCTCTTTGCTGCTCACCGCGTTGTCCGGCCACTTGCCTGCTGGCTTGTAGCCCTCTTGACGACGAACGACGACATCTCCATCGCTGGTCTGGTTGCTCCAGACTGGCCCTTGCTCCCCTCCAACAGAGGAGCACCCCGGACCCTCCTGGTCCACTCCAGACGCCATTTTGAGTCCACCGCGTGGGCTTGCATTTGCCAAGAGTTGTTGCCCCAATCCTGGGTCCAGCATCGCCGACAGCAGATACCTTCGTGGGACAGCTCGCACCTCCATCCTGGTCGCCGGCAACGCCTCCTGGTCCGAGAGACTGCAGAGCCCAGCGTCGCCCACTCACCTGGTCGAGGTGACTTCATCCGGTGCCATCCTGGTACCCACCTAATCACTGGCTAGTGATTCAGAACTTGGTCCCCTCTGCTTACAGGTACCCTCTTCAGCTGATCCAGTCCTTGGATCGGCCCGGAACATCTTCACTGGTCGCCTGCCAGCAACTTCCACTTCAGGCTCCTGGTTTGTCAACGAAGAAACCAGACACTTGAACCCTATGCAGCCGCAGCCCCTGGCCTGGGAAAACCGAGTACTACGGTGCTCCAGCGTAGTCCAACTCTCTAAGTGTCTAGATCCACTTTCGTTTTTGACCTACCTAGTCGGGTTCGCCCGAGAACACTAACTTTGTAATTTCTAGCAACCATAGACTTTGTCCCGCATTACACGTGAGAGTTTCCTCTCTGCACACGACGTCCCTAGGCCTCCTGCTTCTAATCCAAGGGTTCAGCATTGTAGGCCTAGCGTTTCTAAAGTCTATGAGAGTAGTACTTACCTGCTAGTAATTTCGCATTCCACTTGTAGAGTATATGGTTTTTCGTGCCCCTCTGGCATTTGTGTAAATTGTGCGACTTTCAGTATTTCTTTAAGAGCTTTGTATTGTGCTTAGCACCCTGTCCTCATAAAGAGTCCAGGGTTGTTGTGTTATAAATAAATATCCTTTTATTTTCATAACTTGTGTGGTGTCCTTTCACTTGGTGTTCAAGGGGTATATGTGATGGTATAACAGCTGGCTTAACACGCCCTCAAGAGTTTAGCCTAAAGACTGCTCTTGTCCATGCTACTAGGATAGCTGGTCTATAAGGTTGACTTACAACCAATCATCAATAAGGATTGTTTGGACTGATAATTGTATGCAAATAGTACAAATAAAATAATCTTCGCTCTTTGCACTTTTACTAATAGGGATTTGGACATGCTGAAGCCAGTTCACAAAGGCCTCTGTTGATAACATGAAGTAGTTCTCTTTTAGTACTACTTCAAGTACTCCAACGTCTTTGTAAATTGAATGGAAAACACTTTTAATGACTGATTTTGTAAAACAATCATTTATTATAGAACCAGATTTTGGATATGCATAAGTAGGAGTCTCGCTGGGGGCATTTTCTTGTGTTTAAAAGACTCGAAGTCCCAGGAAACCAGGGGGCCACGGCAGCTGTCCTACATCAGCCCCTCCCACCACCGGCAGCTACATTACTCCTCGCGCCACCCGCTTTGCGGGTGACGCTTCGCAGTAGGAGTCTCGCTGGGGGCATTTTCTTGTGTTTAAAGGACTCGAGGTCCCAGGAAACCACGGGGCCATGCCAGCTGTCCTCCATTCAGCCCTTCCTACCACTGGAAAACTACATTACTCCTCACGCCATCCGCTTCGCGGGTGAGGCTTCACAGTAGGAGTCTCGCTGGGGGCATTTTCTTGTGTTTAAAGGGCTCGAGGTCCCAGGAAACCACGGGGCCACACCAGCTGTCCTCCATCAGCCCCTCCCACCACCGGCAGCTACATTACTCCTCGCGCCACCCGCTTCGCGGGATGCAGTCATGCGCCGGGTGAAGCCCGGGCCAAGAACGGGCCCGTCCTAGCCAGAAAGAGGCAGGGCAGGGCCGCCCCTCTAACATTCAGGACTCTAATTGGAACACAGAACCAGGGGAAAGGTATTGCACCTTTGCTGACTAGAGAGCACTCTGCCGGGGACTTACTTGTCTTGCCTGTTATCCCACAGCTCGCGGAACCCGCTCCGCGGGCCCCGCATCGCGCTGTGTGATCTTCTGCAGCCTGGAGATTGGAGGATCAGCTGGGGGAGTTTACCGTCGGGGCTGCGAGCGGCGTGCGCTCAGGAGGGACTTCAACTCCCAGGAGCGCCTGCCAGCCCGGAGGACCAACACCTGGGCCGCTCTCCCCGACCCCTCCCACCCTTCCACCGACCGTTTTTAAGCAGCATTTCCCTGTGAGCGAGTGGGACGCTTTGCTGACTAGAGAGCACTCTGCCGGGGACTTACTTGTCTTGCCTGTTATCCCACAGCTCGCGGAACCCGCTCCGCGGGCCCCGCATCGCGCTGTGTGATCTTCTGCAGCCTGGAGATTGGAGGATCAGCTGGGGGAGTTTACCGTCGGGGCTGCGAGCGGCGTGCGCTCAGGAGGGACTTCAACTCCCAGGAGCGCCTGCCAGCCCGGAGGACCAACACCTGGGCCGCTCTCCCCGACCCCTCCCACCCCTTCCACCTCTTTCTACATTAATCCAATACTACTCCCGCAGCGCGGGAGAGCGCGCGGGAGAAGCCCGGGACAAGGGCGGGACCGTCTGTGGCCGTCAGGGGCCGAAGGAGGCCGGGCTGGGCCCACTCTCTTGATCCCACTTTGCATTGCAATCAAGGTTATGCCTTCGCCTCCACCACGGGAAACCCCCTCAAGGGATGGTGCCTCCGGTTCCGGGACACTGGACAATTATTTCAAATCCAACAAAGGTGAAACGGACTCGGAAGGTTCACTTGAGAAACGTAGGGCGGAGCGTAGGCGCTCCATTGAATGTATGAAAACCAGGCCTCTGCTAAATACTATCCCTCACTCCATTACCCAAGAGGTAGGTGCGCTATCTACTAGCCTAGACACCTCAACAATAGAGGACTTCCCTGCTTTACTCAGGGAAGTCTCTTCGACCCAAGGGTTACCATCTGATAAAAGCGTAGAGGCAGCCCCCCCAGAGATCTCCCATACCCCTGTTGACCTGATAACTCAAACCCAACCAGCACTAATGGCCAATAAGAACAAGCCTAAACTAAAAGTTATGGCAGAGATACATAGGCCCCCGCCCAGTAAACGGGCTCGGAAATCAGCGGGGGGACGGGGGAAATCTAAAATATCGCACTTGGATTTTGGTAAGAGTAATACTAATACTATCACATCGAAGAAGATTACGGAGATAGCCCCACCACCTAAGCTCTTAAATCCTAGCACAACTACAACCCCTAAAGAATCAGAGGTTGACACACCGAATCTTAACCACCCATTCTTTACTAAGGGGAGCATCGAATTCTTACTCCGTTCCCTCTTGCAGCCCATCACTGACAGTCTAAAAAAAGTTGAGATTAGGCTCACCTTACTAGAGACTTCTCTTACCACTCTGAATTCTCTAGTAAGCAAACAGACAAAGATAGGGGAAACCCACTCCCTGGGCAGGGAACCCTCTACAACAGAAACTGCACCTAATACTACCAAAGCCCCCCCAAAAAGTAAGCCACCGGCTGCCCCCCTGCAACCTCTTATGTCTGTCCAACTCCAAGCACGGCATAACAAGTCAAGCAACAGACCCATTGACTCAGTGGCTTTAGCCCCACATAGCTCACAAACAGAGTCCACTGGAGCAAACCAAGATCAGGTTAATGACCCCCCACTCACGCCAGGTTGCCCAACTCCTAGACCACGGAGGCCAGATCTTCCACCCGAGGCCAATAGACTAATGGTGGTCTTAGCCGGTGCCCCCCATCTAAGATCAGGAGAACATGAGGACTATCAATCCCTCAAGAAAAAGGTTATCAAATGGTTAAACTGGAACCGACCCCTGCCATCTCACTTTAATAATGAAATTATTATGGTGAGGAGGGTTCCATGGCTGGGGAAGACCAGGAAAACCATAGTGGGGGATTGCATCATGGTAACTTTCAAAGACCCAGGCACGGTTCGACACATCTGTGAAGGAATGAACCGATCCCTTGATTCCACGATACAAACCCTCCCAGTATCCTTTTTCTTTCCTCCAATTCCTAGGCCCCAGGTCCAATCATATGATAAATGGACAAGGGTGGATCATAGACGCAACCATAAAGGCTTTGCCCAACGCCCATATTACCAACCACCAGACACACCTTTCTGCGATTTTAATCGCTTTAACTGTCTTAATGGGCTAGACGGGGTCGACTGACTCACCGCCCATAACTCTGCGATAGGGGTATCGGGCTTTTGTGGCCCTTCGGACCCCCAGACAATGTGCTTTGTTGCAATTCCTGGCCCACTGAGCGAACTATCCACCCCTGAACATGGCCAAATTGAATTCTTCAACCCTACGACTAATGGAGTAGTTACTGTAGAGAGAATAACTGGGGTTTCCTTCCCTGAGGGCAAGGGGGAGTCGGGATCCAGGGAGTCACATGCTCTTCTTGCTGTTTCACCAATAGGCCTTGCAACACATGTGGAATATGGTCTTACCCCCTCCATTCCCCTCGCCACGACACCTCCAACCACTGAGCACTTGAGGATAATCTCCTGGAACATCGCGGGACTAACCAATAAACTGGAAGACCCTGCCTGGGGAAACTATATAGAAACTGGTGACATATGTATGTTCCAGGAAACCTGGGCTAGAGAGGACTATGAGTATCCAGGGTATGCATCCTTTTTTATTCCAGCCAGGTGGGAAGGCAAGGGCCGACCATCAGGGGGTCTTGCGACATGGATTGCTGTTCACCTGGGTTGTGTGGCAACACGGCTCCCATGCAGCTCTGACGACATCCTCGTGGTCACACTGACATGGCCAAACAAAGTTAGTCTTCTGCTGGTTAATATCTATTCCAGGCCAATGGGAAAGGCAAAAGAATCACCGGCTTTTAATGAATTGTCTAACTTTTTATCTGAACTGTCGACCGATTCTTACTATGTGGTGGGCGGAGACTTTAACTCCCACTTTGAGCCACTCCCTGGCCTCCGGGAAGGATTCCTATCAGAAGAAGAGGAAAGGTGGGCTGTACCAGGGGCTGATGTGACCCCGCCGAAAGCTTGGACCCCGCTAGCATTACAAATTATGGCTCTTACGCTAAGGTATGGTCTTGGAGCGTGCAATGGGCGAACCATCTCGGACACACCAGGCAAGATCACTTATAATCGCCAAGGAAGGGAGTCACACCTAGATTATATTCTGGTCCAACTACCGAGGTGGCCATTAATACAGGATTTTAGGGTTATCGACAGGGCAGACAGTGACCACAATGCACTTGAGTTAGACCTCGCCCACCCAGCACCCCAGGGTCTAGTGACCCATGAGGTAGGGAATCATCCCCCTCTCCTTATAGACAACACCAGGAGAAGAATTAGGTGGGAGCACATGGTCACAAATAAGGATAAAATCCCTCTGCTCTATGAAGAGATTACCCCCATCCTGGAGACTGTTGGGGCCCTCGATAGTGTGGCAAATCAAACAGACATAAGGTCTAAACTGTCTGACGCCCACAAAGAACTCATAAAAGCGGCGGCATCCCATTTGACACGTAAAAAACAAAAGCCAAGAGTGAGGCCCCTAGGTAAAACACAATGGTACAATACTGCCTGTAGACAAGCTAAAACAGAACTCCTTGGAGTTATTAAAGAGGGCATAGGAGGGGAACGCCTTAAGCAATCCAGACAAGCCTATAAGAAGCTTCTCACACAAGCCAAAATAGAATGGGAGGAAAATCAGTGGGAAGAGCTTACAAAGGCCCTAGCAGTACAAGATCAACGACTGTTTTGGAGAATGGTCAATGGGGGTTCAGGGAATCTTCGCTCGGCAGTGGAGCCTAACATAGCGCCTGGAGCGTGGCAGGCCCACTTCGAGTCGCTATATAGTGCCGAGCCTGGAGAAATTCCTGGGATAATTGAACCAGTGAGACAGGGTTTGCAGGCGGACCAAATAACACTGAGTGAGGTAACAGCTGCCATCTCAGGACTGGCTTCGGGGAAGGCGCCTGGGCTGGACGGCCTGCCGGGAGACCTGTACAAGCAGGAGCCCACCGTCTGGGCGCCCTACCTCGCAGCCCTTTTTAATGGTGTCCTTAGCGGGATGGAAATCCCCAGTACTTGGCTGGGGGCTGAGGTGGTCCCGATTTTCAAAAAAGGATCCCCCCTGCTCCCAGCCAACTACAGACCAATCAGCCTGATAGATGTAGCACAGAAGCTGTTTGGCAGGATCCTCTTGAACAGGCTCCAGGAATGGATAGAGGAGGTGGGCGCCCTCAGTCCATACCAGGCAGGCTTTAGGAAAGGGGTATCAACCGTGGACCAGGTCTTTAGACTAAATCTGATTCACTGGAGGACAGTAAGGTTTGAAGGCGGTAGTCTGTACACGATCTTCGTGGACCTAAAAGCCGCCTTCGACCTTGTACCCAGGGGTAAACTATGGGTCATCCTAGCAGGGATGGGCGTTCCCCCAGATATCCTATTGATCCTGCAGAGGCTGCATCACAATAATTATGCCCAGGTGAGGTGTGGGAGGTCGGGGGAGCTGACCGATAGATTCCCCGTGGGCAGAGGGGTGAGACAGGGATGTGTGCTGGCGCCGACCCTGTTTTGCCTCTTTGTTAACGGGGTAATCGCCCATCTAAACGCCACCGACTACACAGATGCCCCCAAATTGAATGGCAACAGTGTACCCGCAATAATGTTCGCGGATGATACACTGTTGGTATCCAAAACACCTATGGGCATCCAAAAGATACTTGACGCTTTTGTGTCCTTCTGTCAGGATAGAGGGTTGGAAATCAATGCCTCAAAAACTAAATATATGGTATTGAACCCAAACACTAAACAGCGCCCAAACCCCCTACTGGGAACAGCACGACTGGAAAGAGTAGACACGTTCGAATATCTTGGCGTGACACTCAATGAAAATATGACCTGGGAGAGCCATCAAAATAGGGCCAACCTTAAGTTAGCACAAACCACCGGGGGTATCTCCCGGATGATGACCGGTTCAACCTACCGCCCTCTGGGGGCCCTAATTCAGATATACAAGGCACAGGCAAGGGGGGCTATTTTGTACGGGGCTGAATTGTGGGGGCACATCCCATGTCGGAGTTTGTCACACACAGAGAATAGGTTTTTAAGGCAAATTACCGCACTTCCCCCCAGCACACCCCTTCTCCCCCTGAGGCTTGACCTAGGGTTACGTCCACTGGCCGACGAGATAAGCCTAAGACCCATTGCCTTCTGGCGCAGGCTATGGAGCAGCAATAATCTCGCCGACTATAGGGCGGAATTGGTCGAATTATTAAAACATCCTAAGGTGCTCAGTATCCCCTGGGTCCAAAATATCCAGTCAGTTTGCATTGATATGGGGCTCCTTGATTTGTGGACTGACCCAGCAGACACAGCTCCAAGAATCTCCAGGAAACAATTGGCGAAGCTGTACCACGAGCACAAGAGGGTAAGGGCTATAGCTACTCAGACGGAGGGGTCCCTATCCTCTATATTCCTGCAAACTAAGGATCTTTACGCATTTGAGAAAGCTCTGGACCCTGTCTACCCCATACTTTCTAGAAAGCTATTCCTCCAGTGGAGATACAGTACACTCCCATTACGGTCCTTTTGCAGCACCTGGTCAAAAGTCCCGTCCACCAAGTTCTGCCCTCTTTGTGCGGACAAAGAGGAGAACGATTTACACGTGATCTTCTGCCCAGCATACAAGGCAGCAAGAAAATACTGGCTACTGCCCTTGATCAAGAATCTGGGTGGCAGGGAATACGGACCGATGTATAGGATTCTGAAAAGTGATGCTTCCGGCCCAATTGTCTTTGCACTCTCCAAATTCTTTACGAATGTTTGGCACACGCGTAGTCGTCTTTTAAAAATTGCTGGGTAGATTGTAGAAATGCTTTTTATCTTCTAATAATCATTTGCATTGTCTGGCTCTGATTTTAAATGTAGGCATTGATGTTTTTATGACTGTGTCGGAATGTATGTGATTGTATTGTATATGCTTCTTTTATGACCAAACGGTCGAAATAAAGATTTCTAAAGTAAAAGTAAAGTATTGCACCTAACAGTCCTGTGTCCACTTTGAACTGTGAGTGTCTAAAGACCTAAAATATTTTCTTTGACTTTCCCCAGACTGTGGTGACAGTTATTTTTAATCACAATTTGCATGCTAATACCATCTTTTGCTGCTATTATCCCTGGAATCATTATTCCTTTTTATATTCTCTACGGGTTTTAACCATTTTTATTCTTTTGCAATTTTGTATGTTTTGATACTGTGGGATTACGAATAACTGTGCGTTATATCCAAATTATTTAGTAATACCTAGGCCCACTTACCCTGCACTATATTATTAGTGGGCCCTCTAAATGTCAATTATAGTATAGCGAGCCTGCTTTTGTGGAAGACTAACCCATATTCTGTTGCACGTGGCACTTTAAAGCCAATTTATATTCCTAATGGGGACACCTTAACATATTGTATGTTTTGATTTAGTGGGATCAAGGTAAATTGTGTGTTAAATTAGTACTGTTCTAGCACATGCCACTTTATGTAAGGTTTACTAATTTTGCACTTTATTACTAGTGGGCCGCCCAAATACTTAGTTTTACCACAACGAGCCTGCTTTTGTGGAAGATTAACTTATACTTTGAAGCACGTGCCACTTTAAAGCTAATTCACACTGCACTTTATTCTGAGTGGCGACACTCTACCGACCTGTATAAAGGGCAATTTCCTGCCAAGCAAGGATCTAGGGTCCCAAGCCCTTATGAGGATCACATAGACTGTCCCATTCTAGCCCCCTCCTAGCTCCATCCGTAGTCGCTATATTACACCTGGGTAGCCGCCATTCACATCCCTGTCGGCGCTCTTATAGGATCCATTATCTATCCTCCTGTGTGTAGCCCTATTTGTTTGTAATATCATGGCAAGGAGGAAGATTGTTACGCCACTCACTGATAAATCATGTGCTACAACTGACTCATATTTGGTCAAAGCGGTAAATGTCTTCTCAGAATAAATAGACCGTACTGAGAGGCGTTTGTCCATAGGCTCCAGCTATATTGGGGGGAAAACAGGGGAATGAGGCCAGGGCCCCTACTGGTCCCTCTGGCGATACCGGATCTATTAATTCGATCAACAATTCATTGTTGGACCTGGACGCTATCAATGCGGGGGGTGCAGTGGGGGCCGCACCCGAATATCTTTGACCCCTACTTTGACCATCCATGAAAGCCCCTCGCCTCCGAAATAGACCAGGGGATGCAGAAAGAATAACAGGGGAACCCTAATCCCAACTCTAAGGCCAAAAACGTTATAAAAGAGTACCTATATTGGGAAACCAGATCCCCCTGCTGACCATTTGGTTAGAATAGATTCTATACAGCACCATCAAGCATTAGCGACCATCTCTGATAAAGTGGTAGAGCTCTTAAGGCCGCTTTATGACAAACTCGATATTCTAGCCAGAGAAATCCATAAGATCAGTGGCTCGTTGGATAAAGTCAATGGTAAACTCCAAAATGAGTCTATCAGGATCCAACAAAAAGATGCTACTACAGGCCCCACTAATTTGATCTCCACCATGGATAGCGAACCTAGAAATAACTCTAAAGAGCGGACCCCTATCATAGAAGCGATAAACCGGGGGTAAGAAGGAAACCCAGTAACATGAAAGTCAATTTACAACTATAGACCTGAACCAACTCAGAAAGAGATAATAGAGACTATGTCGGATAAACCTACTAGATCTGATCCCCTAAAGTTTAATGGTCTAAGAATTCCAGCTTATGGGGATAGAAAAATGGCCACGGTTGCAAACTTACCCCCCGAATGTAGCGCTTATGTCGCTATCATGGTTAATATTCCCAAACTCCAACCTGGCCAGGTAGAAGAACATGGTTCACTTATGAATAAAGTAGTGTTTTGGCGGACCAATAACTGTGGCTATCCAATGGAAGGGGAATGTCAGATTTTGACAACACGAAGAGTGGACTGGATAGGGCCCCTAAAAAAAATGCTTTGATGGAGATTGCATAATTATTAATTTTAGATCCCCACGATGGGCAAATAATACACTTAAAAATGCACCACCACCTTCCCCTCGGGAATTTAATACCACTCTTTTTCCTCTAGGGTATTTTTATAGGCATCTAATGGTGACGCAGGGAAATGGTAGATGGCCCAGAAATGGACCTCTGCTAGCACCCTCCAGTCTTCCCTGTTACCTAATTTTGCAATCCAGTAGCCAATAGATATCAGGCTTTGAGCACTCTGGATACCAATGATTGACGTGAGGGACCTATACAGTCTAGTCAGGTAGCATGGGAAAGACATGTACCCAATAGCTCTATAATGGGGAATTCAAACGTTAAAATCTTAACTAGAAAAGTTGACCTATGCATGACAGAGCAGGGTGGGACATTACCCACTAATGTAATATGGACACCTACCACCCCTAGTAACCTGGAATGTTTCACAGTAGATCCAATTCCCACTAGTGAAGAGGTAGGGCACGAAGTACCCTCTCAGGAAGCTTATGAAGTTGATATGGGCAAAGGGTATCAAGCTACCACCTGGAATATCGCTGGGTTTAAAAGTAAAATAGGTACACCATCATGGTCGGATTTTATCCTGGTCCAACACGACATATGCCTACAGGAGACGTGGTGTATTGAACCAATTTACGTAGAAGGTTTTACCTCCCACTGGCTCCCAGCCCAGGCTTCCCATTCTGGCAGAGCAAAGGGTGGTCTTTTGATCTTGATTTCTACTAATTTGAATACATGTAAAATCAAATGCCGTACTACTGTTGGCACCTATGCCCAGATTATGTGGCTGGCATCTTCTGTGGGTAAAGATGTCATCTTGATCAGCTTTTATAATAATGTGTTCAACTCTTCATGTGGTCTAGTTGGTCATGCCCTGGAAAGGGAACTTAAGAAGTTGACCAGTACCATTAGGAAATAGATTATTATCCTTTGGGTTGGCGATTTTAACGTTCAAATGGGCCCACTGTCTTTGACTAAAGTCTGTGGGCTCAGGAGGGGGGAACTTGATGTTGACTGTTATATGCATTTCCCCCACTGTGAATATGGCACGTTTTAAATATGGTTATTGCCAAGTTGGATTTAGAATTATTGCACTGTGCTACTGATAAATATAACATGAAACGTCCTACTTTCACAGGCAGGAATGCAATGTCCAATATTGATCACATTATAGTTTCGAGTAATAGTGCACATTTTTTCTCACTACCCTGGATAACGGATCAACCTACTAGTGATCATAATAGTATTTCCCTTTATTTACTATGTTGGGGATCTAAAAATGTAACCGGTGTCTCGAATAGCCTGTGTATTACCCCCACTAGACCGAATGGTGTCCGGATTAAATGGGCCGGTTTGGATCCATCCAAAATCCAGCATGACGTTATTACACAATGCCAGCATGAAATCCAAGCTTGCTTAGGGGACAAGGTTGACCCGCTAGTGATGCTTGATAATTTCATTAAGATCAATAACATCGTGGAGAGCCTTCTGTCGAAACCAGCTTGCGGAAACAAAAAACCTAAGGTGGACTGGTTTGATGATAATTGTACAGCGGCTCTAAGCCGCCTTAAGCAAGCCCTGGGGTGTAACCCAAGAAATCCGGATACAATTAAAGTTCTACGTGTAGAATATGCTTTAGCACTAAAAATCAGGAAATCGGAACTTCAAGAAATAGCCTGGGAGGATATAAGCAAGGCCTCAGATACCAAAAATAGTAAATTGTTCTGGGATACTGTTAATAGCACCTTTCTGAAGGATGATCCTATACCAGAACTTAATTCCTATATTAACTGCGACTCCTGGGTAGTTCATTTTTCAATTTTTTTTAACCCAACTGATAGAGATTACCTATCCATTTCGCTTAGTTACAATCCCGTAGAGTGGCCAATAATACCCCTGTCAATTAGTCTAGAGGAGGTATTTGAGGGTTTAATCAGCAGTAAGGGCGGTAAGGCACCGGGACCCGATGGATCCCGATAGACCTTTACATACACGAAATGGCCCTATGGGCCCCGTTTTTAACCAGAGTTTTTAATGCCGCTGTTGAGACACTATTTCCATCATCATAGGGACAGTCAATCATAATACCAATTCATAAGAAAGGAGTTAAAGCTAATCCCTGTAATTACCGTCCGATTTCCCTATTGGACTCCTCTATAAAGATCATGAGTAGGGTCATGCTATCAAGACTAGAAGCCTGGGTTGCAGAGAAGTCGGTCCTTACCCAAGTACAATATGGATTCAGAAAAGGAGTAGGCACTCTAGAGCAGTGTCTCAACTTGGACCTTCTAATCAGCAAGTATACCCTAGCTAAGGAGTGCAATTTATATTTTGCTGATCTTAGCAGTGCTTTTGATTTGGTAGATCATTCAATATTATGGCCCTTACTGTTAGAAATGGGTGCCCCCAAAGAGATTATATATTTTCTGTCAAGAATGTATGGGGAGTCGTCAAGTAAGGTGCAGTACGGCACAGCTTTTTAGGTGAATATACCCCCTTTTTAAAGTTAAAAGAGGCACCCGACAAGGCTGCGTCCTAGCTCCACTACTTTTTTCATTGTTTATCAATGAAGTAGACGCAGCCCTGAAACTGTTTGAGTCGGATGCACCAAGGGTGGATTGGAACCCTGTCCCAATCCTTTTATACGCTGATGATGCAGTTTTACTTTCTCGTACTCCCATTGGGTTACAGCGTCTTATTGATAATTTTACAGTTTTTATTGCAAAAAGGAATCTTTTAATTAATACATCAAAAACTTTTGTTATGGCCTGCGGTAGGAACCCTATTACATCTAGAACCTACTGTATTGAAGGTTCTAATGTCCAGATAGTCAAAACTTTTTGTTACTTGGGCATTACATTTGCAGGGAATAGGTCATGGGCTCAGTAACAGAAAAATGCCAGTACCAAGATGGTGAGAAATATAAATGGCATTTTTAGATTTGCAGACAAATTGGGTAACCGACGCATCAAAGATATGCTGACAATTTATGAGATACGATGTGTCACTGCAGCCCTTTATGAGGCAGGCGATGGGGACATTGCCAAGGTAATCTATTACAACAAACAGAAAACTCCTATTTAAAACTTCTGTTGTGTGTCCCCTCATCGGCCTCCACGGAATGGATTCATCGGGAGGTGGGCATTAAATATATTTCAGACTTGGCTGCTATGCGCCCTCTCCTATTATGGAATTTTATATGGTCAAAAGAGGAGACAATGTTCACCTAATCTATAATACAGGACTGCCTCAAAATGGAGAATTGCCTGAGAATACCTAGGCTTAATTATATTTTTTACTGGTTTAAATCTTTATTCAATTGTGGTATCTGGTTGGATCCTGGGTGTGCAGATTTGGTTGCTAAAACGGAGATAAAATCACTTGTATTAGCCCACAAAATGGAGGCCCGTTTCCGAGCTATCAAGAACCAATCCACTCTCATTTTTTTATCTGCAATTGGATCTTAAACAGGGCTTTCAAACGTACTTGTCAGCTGTGACAAGGGCGTCACACCGATTTGTGCTGACACGCTTACGGTTGGGTATCATACATCATCTTGTAAATTTCCCAGTTATGAAGCAGTGTTTTCTCTCACACATGTCCATGTGATGGAATTTCCCGACAAAGCTGCTGCCACATGGCATTATTTTGTAAATGTTATTCTCATTTTAGGAAACTTTATTTAAAACCATTTTTCTTACATTATAATATAAGATCTACCAAAGATGCTATGGAATTGCTCCTTAGATAGAGGACCCAGGACTGTGTTTTTATTTAGCTACATTTCTTCTACAATCTATTAGTATTAGGAAATCTAGGATCACTGACACTTGATTGTATGTCCTTTAGGGTATTACGTAACTTTCTGCATTCGCACTTTGGAATTAGGACCATATACGTTTATGTTAAACATTAGGGGTCCTTAAAAGAATTATGCATTGGCACTTTTGTACCTGGATTTGTATGTTTATGAACTTGGATATATTCGTATTTTTAATCTTGCAGTTTTTATATTCTTTGATCATTTTTGTAGATTGTTTTATGACTGTATTGCTTATATGGTTGATTTATTTAACCGAATAAAAGCTTTCAAATCGCATGGAAACATAGCAGCAAGGAATAAAACAAAAAATCACATCTCATTCCCTTTTAGGTCGAAGACTACTAGAAAGCACAGCTGTCTGGTTTGCTAAAAACTTAATGAGGACATCCTGAAAGCTTTCCTGGGAATGCAATCTGCCCATTGCTCGCCATTGGCTTTGTAACTCACAGTTGCTTGCTTTCTAATTGCTGGCTTTATTTGTTTTAGACTGTCCAGCTTGAGTTAATCCCTCCCAAAAAGCACAGTCCGTTCACCACTGTTCCTCATATTATTCCACAAGTGCTCCCCTTCTGTACACAAGCCTTCATATTTTGTTGTGGTCTTGGCACATTTACTGTGCATTCAAAGACAAGGGTCAAATATTAGGCTCTGTCTCTGAGGTAGCTTGGTGGTTACTTTTCTTTCTTGGACTTCAAAGAGAGGATTTTTGGGACAATCTTGCTGGGGATGTGAAAGGAAAGGCTTTTTTTGTAGACCAAACACAATATAGATGTCTGTAAAAGGACTTTGCCGATATTTCAGAATGTATCAAAATTAGGAAAGCGCAAATGAAGCATTTTTTTTTTGTAATTCCGAAGTGTGAAGGAAGTAAACATTTTAATACTTTCAAAACAAAATCAGTACACTAGGTGATGCCATTTCCACACATCATCGTTTGCACGATGTATAATTTTATCAGTAAAACTCTATGTGCAAATGTAATTGTCATTTCAATTGAAAATGTGTTGTCTGGAATGGTAGTGTGCTACTACACCATGCATACTCCACGCTAAACTCTATGGCACTCTGCACAACACTAACTTAACAATGTTGAATAGCAGCCATTCTGGTGTACAACATTCAAAAACACATTGCCAAAGCCAACAGCTCTTGCATAGGCGAGGGCTATTTGGCTTTGCCAATGCTTGTTGAGACAGGGCGGTGTTTACCAAAGCCTGTGGCTGTTCTACTTAACGACGTTAAATTAACTCCATTCGGTACTCTTGGCTCGAGTAAACGTTTGCTCTGCGGTTAAAGAGCTTCATGGGCAGACTTTCCTGCAGAAAGAAATGCTAGTAGCGCGAGGCTAGAAGGCAACCTTGCCATGTATGGTGGCCGCCTGGAGCAACGCGTCAAGTGTTTCTAAAGCACGGGTCTTCATTGCGAGCCCCCACCCACCTCAGCCCAGCAGCCGCTTCAAATCAAGTACGTGCTCTTGCATGAAAGCTGCATTCGGACAGGCCTGCTCCAAAGACTGACAATGAAAAGGAACAGTAAGAGAGCACTTGAAACCAGGCTCTGACAACTAAGGTCGCTTATTCGTAGTATTTTAATACACACTGTTGCGCGCGACTAAAGACCGCGTGCATGGAATCCTCTGACTGGAATACACGCCAGGTTGTTTACTTCTACACCAGGCACTTTCTATTTACAATTTTCGTGTGAAATGTTTAAACGATGGATGGAGAAGGGATGAGAAGATACTCCTGCCCCCGGGGCGGGGGTAAGATGCACGCTGAATGCGCAAACATTACGGAGCGTTTTAAATTTTTTTCTCTGTACGTTTACATTGCTATCCCAAGCTTTATTCGTGAGTGAATGAACCACTTAAGTGTCCATCCGACTACGGTGCAGTGAAGTTTGTCACGAGGCCTGGCGCTGACGAGGGGTTCCTCCAAATAAAACTTCTATTGGTCGAATGCAGACATGCTTTGCATCTATAAGAATTTTCACATGGTAGCCTACGTCATCGCATCAACCATTTTTAAGGTTGTTTGCAGAAGTGTGTTGGACTTGAAACCCGTGTACCTACTAAACTGTGTTTACAAGTCCAAAAAGTTTGATAAAACCTGTATTCCTAAATCAAACTGTAATACCCGAATGAAAAGGTTCTGGGTGCCTTAACACTAAGACAGCTTTGCATACTTGTAGGAGACACACACAAAGAATGGCCTTAATTATAGCCTGGTTCACAATTCCATTAAGAGGCCCAATACCCTGGTTCACAATGCCAATAAACACTCTCTTTAGACAAAGTGCAGAAAAAAGACTTACTACAATGTGGGCTTAAAAAGAGGACCTGTACACCAGTTACCACTGGTGGTGTTTTGTGCTAACAGAATGGCTGACAGGTCCAAAGGTTCATTACCCAAGTGAAGTGCTATCCATGCAGATACTTAGTTTAATTAAGAGATTGTATGCAACATACTTTGAAACCAAAAGTGCTGAATTCAGACATGCTTGCACACTTGTTCCAGAATTAGGTGCTCCACAATACAAGACAAATGTGCCAGCCTCAAAAGCTTAAGTTATCAGGATGCCTCCAGCGCTTCATTAGAACAAGCATTTGCAATGCAATGGTCTCGGCATCATTAAAGGTAGAGCTATTGGCATTGCTCATGACATTTCTTTTTTTTTCTTTAAATCAAAAATAAATGGCCATTGTCATTAACATTGCCAATGCACTCGCCACTCTGCGCACTCGCCACTCTGCGCACTCGCCACTCTGCGCACTCGCCACTCTGCGCACTCGCCACTCTGCGCACTCGCCACTCTGCGCACTCGCCACTCTGCGCACTCTGCACTCACCACTCTGCACTCACCACTCTGCACTCACCACTCTGCACTCACCACTCTGCACTCACCACTCTGCACTCACCACTCTGCACTCACCACTCTGCACTCTGCACTCACCACTCTGCACTCACCACTCTGCACTCACCACTCTGCACTCACCACTCTGCACTCACCACTCTGCACTCACCACTCTGCACTCACCACTCTGCACTCTGCACTCACCACTCTGCACTCACCACTCTGCACTCTGCACTCACCACTCTGCACTCACCACTCTGCACTCACCACTCTGCACTCACCACTCTGCACTCTGCACTCACCACTCTGCACTCTGCACTCACCACTCTGCACTCACCACTCTGCACTCACCACTCTGCACTCACCACTCTGCACTCACCACTCTGCACTCACCACTCTGCACTCTGCACTCACCACTCTGCACTCACCACTCTGCACTCTGCACTCACCACTCTGCACTCTGCACTCTGCACTCTGCACTCTGCACTCTGCACTCACCACTCTGCACTCACCACTCACCACTCTGCACTCACCACTCACCACTCTGCACTCACCACTCTGCACTCACCACTCTGCACTCTGCACTCTGCACTCACCACTCTGCACTCTGCACTCACCACTCTGCACTCACCACTCTGCACTCACCACTCTGCACTCACCACTCTGCACTCACCACTCTGCACTCACCACTCTGCACTCACCACTCTGCACTCACCACTCTGCACTCACCACTCTGCACTCACCACTCTGCACTCACCACTCACCACCACAAAGCATTGACAAACCCAATACCTTATGTAGACGAGACCTATTGGCTTTTCCAATGCTTGTTTTTAACTCTGTGGTCGCGTCCTTCTGAATATGTTAAAATATAAACGTTCACATTCTATCGCACGTTGGCTTGAGGGCTGTTGGAATTCACTGTATGCTTTAATCCAAAATGTTGATGCGGGTTAAGCATTGACAAACCCAATACCTTATGTAGACGAGACCTATTGGCTTTTCCAATGCTTGTTTTTAACTCTGTGGTCGCGTCCTTCTGAATATGTTAAAATATAAACGTTCACATTCTATCGCACGTTGGCTTGAGGGCTGTTGGAATTCACTGTATGCTTTAATCCAAAATGTTGATGCGGGTTCAACGAGAGAGAGACAGAATTTGGCAGTACGGCAAGCGATTTTCTTGCATGAGTTCAATCAATGGGTGATGTAAACAAAGCGTCTTTCATCATTGAACTCGCGGCCGCCCCGGAAGTCGGGCACGGTCGCCTGTGACGGGGGCGGGGCCACGTTCACACCGGAAGAGGAGGCAGGCGGAGTCGTAGCGTCTCGCGGCCCGGGGCTCCTGTGAGCCCCGGGGCCGCGCCAGCAGGAGGTTGGGCGCCGCGTGCTGAGGTAAGGTAAGTTCTGGAGCGCGATTGGTGCACTTGTGTGTGTGTATGCTCGTGTGTGTGTGTGTGTATGTATGTGCGCGACGGTGACGGCGGGGGAGGGGGGTCTGGAGCGCGATTGGTGCACTTGTGTGTGTGTATGGTCGTGTGTGTGTGTGTATGTATGTGCGTAACGGCGGGGGAGGGGGAGGGGGGGCCTCGGTGCACTTGTGTGTGTGCGCGCGCGTGAGTATGAGTCAGGGGTGGTGTCTCTGTATGTATGTATGTGCGTGCGTGCATGGGCGCGTGTGTGTGTGTATGCGCATGCGTGTGTTGTGCTTGCGCTTCCCAGGAGACAGCGCCTGGCCACAGCACGCGTTCCAGCTACAAATCGCCTGGAAGGATGCGCGTGACCTGGACTGTCTCCTGGGACTGCTACTCGCTGACATAAGATCTCGGCGGAGACGCGCTTACGCGCGTCTTTTAGCCGAGACCTAAAAAACGGGCATTGCACATACCCCTTGGTTGGACACGCGTCTGATAATCCTGTAAATTAGCACAGCACAGATGGAGAAAAAATCTGCTCAACTGCACGTAGCCATAAGGGACACATGTCCCTTGTTTAGTTGCCTTGCATCTCACTAGCCTTGCACCTCGTTTCAACACATCCGACTGACCTGTATTTTTTGCCACACATTGGATTTGTGACTCAATGATAGATTAAACCCAGATCAGTTGACTGGGGGTGAGTGCCTGCAATGTTCAACACTCCGTCCATCATCCCCTTTGGTTTTACTTATCAAAGATGTCAGATCATGGACACAAGATTCAAACACAATCCCAGAACTTCATCTGATTATGCACCGGTTCCCCTACAATTTAACATGCATAGATCTCAAAATCAAGTCTTCTCATGAAGACTGCCCCCAAAGCTTTGTTAAACATAGTATGTAGGGAGGAAATCAAGACTGCAATCCAAGATTATTTCTCCAAGAATTAAAAGATTTATGGCTAGAGTAGGCACACTAGAAGGCCTTCAAAACGAGGATTTAGAAAGCTTGTACAGCCAAACAATTGGGGGTCATGAAGGCTATCAGATGCCAATTACAAAGGTTGGTGGAGATTCATGTGCAGCTGGAGGAATGTAATGGCGCTGTCAATAGGGAACCAAATTATCTTGACAGAACGGTGAAAGCCAGAATAAAGGGGGGAGGATGAAACACTAGGGCGGACATTTGCTCATCTTCTACACGACCCCTGGGCCAGTGCTGATATAAATAAGATACTTTAAGGAGGCAGGACAGCTGTATATAAGGCACATGGGATACTGTATGAATTCTACACAGATATGTATTAGTCTAAGTCTGCTCTCACTAGATAGAATGTTATCTCATTTTTCAACACCATGGAGATGGCAAAACTAGATGATGCACATCAACAATACCTATGTGTGCCGATCTCATCCGTGGAAACATGTTTAAGTTCTTCAGAGGGCAGGCACCAGGGTGAGCCGCTTACCAGTTGAAATTCATAAATAATATATCCAGTTTCTAGTAACACATCTTCAGGGCGTGTATGAAGAATATGTTGATAGAGGGACCCTACCACCTTCACTACATGGAGGCTTAATGGTTCCATTCTTTAAGCCAGATAATCCTCCTGAGAGATGAGACTCCTACCAACCGCAATTGCTAATGAACACTGACAATAACATTTTAGCCAAACTCTTGGTCAACAGAAAACTCCCATTACTTCTGAAATTCATGAGACCGGAACAATTTGGTTTTATCTGTGGGGCAGCTCCCTTGCACAACCTCTGTACAGTATATTCCCTGCTATATCAGCAAGATCCATGGATTGATGCTGTGGTAGCTTTCTTAGATGTCATTACAGCATCCCAATTCTTGTAGTGGAGAAACCCATTCAGGAGGCTGGAACATATGGGATTTAGCTGGGAATTTAAATATATATCAGCTTGTATCCTCCAAAAAGTTATGATCTCTGCCCCGGTTATGATATCCAGGGGGACCAAACAAAGTTACCACTGCACCCCATTCTATTCCCATAGTCATGGAGCACCTTGCAGCTAGACTTCAAGAACATTACTAGGCGCGGGGTATTGATTTTTGTCAAGAAAACATGTTGTTTCAATATATGCGGATGATGTGACTTTATGTTCAGGACCCGGATATAGACAACTTGCAGATCCTAAGAGATTACCTTAATTTTAAACCACTGACTGGGTCCAGTAAATGGATATTCCTGAGAGACAATAGTCGTATTGTCTCTCAGATATATCCATTAACTGGACCCAGTCAGCTGCATTCTCCCACTCAATTTCCTCACTTGAATGGATGCTAGAAAATCCTTTGAAGTGGAGCTTGGCCCCAGATAAATATTTAAGTGTCTGGGTGAGTAGAGCACAGTAATGTGAGAAAATGTATGGTACATTAATTTTCCACCTTCAAGACCAGGCTGTCAGCTGGATCAGATTGCCCTTAACATTAGCTGGCCGAAATGACAGTACTTCCCAAATTGTTACATCTTTTTACCAATATTCCGCTCCCCATCGCTAGGGGCTTTGATAGAGACAGATCACGCATGGATACACTGGCATGGGCTGATAAACAGCTACGGTTAACCTCATGCGCGCTATTGGAATTTTGGCACTGTGCTGAGATTTTAAAAAACCCATGTTACATGACGAGCTGGGCTCGTCATCAGCGTGCGAGGAGGCTACACCATGACGAGCCCAGCTCGTCATGAGCGTGGAAGGGGTTAAAATGGAGGACACAAACAATCCCTTTCAAACATGTCAGAATTTTGGCACCTGATTTTGAAATATACTTATGTGCTCAGTCCCAATACTTTCACCACTGGTATTATCATGGTGTCAGTATCAAAGGAGGCAAGGCTTATGCACTGTCTCCTTAAAGAGCACAAAAAAGGATAAACCAATAGGTCACATCACACAAACAGTTTTGGCCACTGCATGCAATGAGTCAGCAACTCTCTTACCAAGTAATAAGCCATCACCAAATTCACCCTTTGATGCTCGGTTATGTACTCCACTGTAGGGAAACCTGGAGGAGTCATGGCTGCTGCCTGCGAATCTGCCTACAAAGTCAGTTATGATGCATGAGGCATCACACACTACCTGTACATTGTGCAAATGGGTGCTTTTCATATTTCTGTATATGAATTCATTAGCACAGTGGGGCATATGTCAATATGTGTGCCATCAACACAGCCAAATGCATTGAGAAACGGTGCTACTCTGTAAAACATTAATTTGGTCTTTTGCAAAAATTGGGCCATGTTTGGTAAACATATGTATATGTTTACTTTGTTAACCATGATGTCCAGAAACCTGTGACAAAATCTAGAAAATGCACTTTGTGAAACTCGTCCTCCCACTGCTATGACTCCCTGGTGACTGCCTGAAGCCAAAAGGTGTG
Organism: Lissotriton vulgaris; assembly: GCF_964263255.1. Classification (NCBI taxonomy): domain Eukaryota; kingdom Metazoa; phylum Chordata; class Amphibia; order Caudata; family Salamandridae; genus Lissotriton; species Lissotriton vulgaris. The sequence goes on along the minus strand of NC_141694.1, from coordinate 1,543,606,878 downwards.
GACAACACTATACCTGCACATGTTGTCGGATTGCATTGCTTTTGTCTGTGGGGTCTGTGCTGAGAATGCAAGTCTGCAACGAATTCCAGAATTACCTCACAACTTAGTTTGTACTTCTCATAGATCGCCTCCTAAGCCTCTTGATATTTGATATTTTGATATTTATTGGGATTTGTTTAGCGCAACTATCGCTCCGGAAGGAGCATCTTGGCGCTGAGCATACAGAAGAACCAGCTCGGTGAGGCATAGATCAGATGGCTGCGAGAACCAATGAATCAGACTGTGGGAATATCCAGGTCTTCAGGAGTTTCCTGAAAAGGCTTTCTGTGGGGGCGTGCCTGAGGTTGAAGGGGAGGCCGTTCCATGCCTTAGCCGCCAGGAATGAAAAAGTTTTTCCTCCTTTCGTTTTTAACTTGATTCTAGGAACAGTAACCAGGTTGGCTCCTGATGACCTCAAGTGACGCGATGGAGTGTAGCGCGGAAAGCGCTTAGACAGGTAAAAAGGGCCTGTATTCCTGGTGGCTTTAAAAACCGTGACAAGGAGTTTGAAGAGGATTCTTTTGTGGAGGGGCAGCCAATGAAGAGTGTTGAGGGCTGCTGAGGCCGAGGACCTTCTTGGAAGTTTGAGAACGAGCCTGGCCGCCGCGTGTTGAACGCTTTGCAGTTTCTTGAGGGCGGACTTCTTTATTCCTGCCAAAAGGCCATTACAGTAATCCAGCCGGGATAGGATTAGGGCCACCGCGACTGATTTCCTGGCTGAGATGGGAAGAAAGTCGAAGAATTTCTTCAGCTGTCTAATGAGACTGAAGCAGCACCCTGCAGTGATGCGCACATGATCGTCGAAACGGAGGGACGAATCGAATTGGACACCCAGGTTGCGGGCCGAAGAAACCGCACTCGGCGGGGGTTCAGAGTTTTGAGGCCACCAATCTTTTGGGGAGAAGAGGATGTCTTTACCTAAGAGTATAATTGCCGTTTTGGCACTATTGCACTTAAGATGGTTATTGTTGAGCCAAGAGAAGACTTGGGAGAGGCAATTCTGAAATCTGAGGGCGGCATCAGTGCATTTTTTATCTATGGTGACGACGAGCTGAGTGTCGTCAGCATAAGATGTAACAAGGATTCCGTGGGATTCAATCACTGTGAGAAGGGGGGCCATGTAGATATTAAAAAAGAGTGGACTGAGTATGGACCCCTGGGGCACTCCTGATGTGGTGGGTCTTTCGCCAGAGAGGAAGGGGCCTAATGAAACTGTTTGAGATCTGTTGGATAGGAATGATGTTATCCATGTTAATGCTGTACCCGTTACACCAATCTCGCGCATTCTGTTAATGAGAATGGCATGTGAGATGGTGTCGAATGCTGCGGTTAAGTCGAGCAGGATGAGTACAGCTTGTCTCCCCTCATCCTGCAGGAACTTAATGGAGTCCGATAGTTCGATCAATGCAGTTTCAGTGGAATGGCCAGGGCGAAAACCTGATTGCTGTGGGTGCAAGATGTGATTGTTTTCCACAAAGGCTTTTAACTCCTCGTGTACTAGCTGCTCTGTAATTTTGTCTAGTGCCGGAAGTAAGGAGATTGGGCGCATATTGGATAGGTCTGTCGGGGATTTGTTTTGTTTTGTGATTAGGGGCTTAACAATGGCCTTTTTCCATTCAACGGGGACAATGCCTGAGCTAAGAGATTCGTTGACAATGGCATTGATTGTGGGGTTAACAGCCTCAATGAGATGGTGGAGGATAATCGGGGGGCAAGAGTCCGTGGGGGCTCCCGATCTACAGGTCATAATAGCCTTCTGTGTTTGCAACAGGGAGACTGTTGAGAAGTTACCCAAGGTGGGTAAATTGGTGACGGCTTCTTGTATGGGGATTGAGGGGGTGGGAAAGTCCTTGTGAATATTATTGATTTTCTCGATGAAAAAAATCAGCTATTTGATCGCAAAGGGTTTGGGATGGAGGAATTTCAAGTGCGAGGGCTTTGGGGTGGGTGAAAGACTGGACTATATTAAAAATTGTTTGTTGTTTCTGTTTAGCTTCCTCTATGACTGTGGTGAAGAACTCCTTTTTAGCTTTTTTATATTAGAGAGGTATTGTTTCCTCTGCAGGATATAAAGGGTTCTGGAAGTGTGGTCGTAAGTTTTCCTCCACTCTCTTTCTAGGACCCTGCACATAAGGTGACTTTCGGTGAGGGCCTGGGTGTACCAGGGGGCATTGGGCTTTCTTTTGCGATGGACTGATTTTTGATTGTTTGGGTTGGAATTAACCGAGACCACTTTATCGATCCACGTGTGAAAGTTGTTGGAGTCTTGCGATACGTCTCCAACAATAGTGGGAGGGGGGGTAGGGGGCTGGAGGTTCAACTTAATGCGCTCGGCCACTTTCTTCCAGTTGATCGAGAAGGGGGTGGGGGAGCACTTAGTGTTCAGTTGCGCTAAGGGTTTAGCCTTGATAGAGAAAGGGATAAAAGAGTGATCGGTCCATATTTGTGGGATCGGGGGAGATACGGCTAGGGTGACTAAATTTGTACAGATGCAGTCTAGCGTGTGGCCAGCCCGGTGCGTTGGGGGAGTGACCAGTTGAGAGAGGCCAAAAATGTCGAGTGATTGTTGGAAACTTGAAGTGTGAGGGTCAGCGCAGGATTCCAAATGAAGGTTAAAATCACCAAGGAGGGTGAAGGTAGGATAATGGGTCATAAGTGACCCAAGAGTCTCGTCAAGAGAATCCAAGAATGGCGTTGCGTTTCCAGGGGGGCGATAGACAAGTCCTCCTGAGAAGGAGGTGGAGGGTTGATATGGATCACAAAGCCTATGCCCTCACAGTCCTTGAGGTAGGCCAGATCAAATGTGTGGCACATAAAGAGTTTCTTGGTGATGATAGCTATCCCCCCTCCCCTGCCGCAGGGTCTGTCCCGCCTATGGATGGTAAAGTCGAGAGGGAGGGCGGTTGCCAAGTCAGGGTTAGACGCGTCATTTAGCCAGGTTTCGGTGATAAAAAGGGCGTCTAGGTCGTGAGAAAGTATGAGGTCATGAATATCTTTTCCATGACATGCTAAAGACCTGGCATTGATGAGTCCGCCTTTAAAGGTGATAAGCTTGTGCATTGGTGGGGGGAGTGGGTTAGAGATTACACAAGCGGGTCCCAGGGACGACCATCTGCAGAGGCGGCATGAAAATGGGCCCCAGAGACGATCAGTAGGGGGGTGTCCCTTACAGCTATGGCTGGCCGTTGTCTGGCGCACTGAGAGAAGCTCGTTAGAGTCGTACTTGATGGCTGGATGGTTTTGGGCAGCATGGCCCGCGCCCGGCGCAGTCCTGGCGCGGACGGGCGCAGACGGGCTTGGCTTAGGCGCGGCTTCGGCGCGCGACCGGCGCGCCCGCTGCGCCAGCCCGCTGCGCCGTCTGGCCGCCTTGCACATTTATAGGAAGGAAGGAGGGTGGGAGGACGGCGCGACTAGAGCAAAAGGGCGACACTCACCCTAAATATCCTTCCCAGTCTCCGCCTCCATCTCTGCCTACCAGCCAAAATCCTCTCCCTCCACGCCAGGACATACAGAGATGGCATTCTGAAAGAGCCAGATACATTTGGGTGCTTTTTTTTTGCACCTGGTTACCACCAGATCTACATTGATGGCAATTGTATTTCCTAAATGGTCATTTTGGAACTATTTGCAATTAGGAAATCCGTCATACTTAGTGTTACCGATTTGCTATTTGGAAATCCCTATTTGCGATTTCCAAAATGCGATTTTTACCAAATAGAAATCGCATTTTGCGCTATCGCAAATGCCTTTCGTACATACTGAAATGGCATTTTGCATTTCCGAACGGTCCGAAATAGCGATTTGCACCGTTAAAAAAAAATCAATGGATGCCTTCATACATATGGCCCATAGTTAAATGTACAAAATTCCCCCACTTTACAATCAGAGAAGGAAATGTAAACATAAACCTCCCTTTTAAAAAAATTAAGCAGTAATTTCTCAGAAGATGTAGCCTGACATTTGACCTTCCTTGTTGAAAAGCAATGTGACAAGATAAACAAAATTAAAGACAGCTTTATTGCTCATTCAACTTCTGAACATCACCAACTTGGTTATATATCGCAAGTTAGTTATAACGTGAAATCTCTGCACTGTATCAAAATGTTGTGGATAAGGTGTTAAAAGCATGTTACTTCACATTAAAAACAATGATACTGGCCTTTCTACTTCACAAAAGTGTATTTTTGTGTAGTAACAATTGACAAGAAACACATTTTTAAAGTATGGTAATCTAGTGTAACGCTAATGAAGGAAAACTTGGGGGGATAAAAAATACAATTAAACTAACCTCCTCGCCGCGTCCGCCTCGTCGCGTCTCTCCTCCAGCCGGAACAGGAAGCACCCAGGCTACCCTGAGCCAATCACAACGCTGCAATGCAGCCTTGTGATTAGTCTGAGCGCCATGGTTCGGCGCTCAGACGGGGGCTGGGAACTTGGGCATGTTCTGTACCCAGGCTGTAATGCAGCCAGGGTCGAGAACATGCTAAGTGTGCATGAATGTTTGGGCAGCCCGAGACATCCAGCCAAATATTCATGTGCACTTAGGGAGTGAAAACCACTCCTCCCCTCCCCGGTCAGCAGAACAGCCCCGCCCGGCAATGCTGCAGCGCCCGTAACAGGAAAAAATAAAATGATAAAATAACATTGAGTCATCATTTTATTTTTCCTTAAACTGCTGAAAAGCAGTGGGGCGACGCGTCTCCGTCTTAGGGGAGGAGCCGCCGCTGCACTCTATGTCTAGAGGTTCTGTTTGGTCCAGTCTCTACACTCATGCTATTGGCAGTTTATTGTATCAATTCACATTCTATGCAGTACTCGTTTAATTGTAATGTATGAGAGACTATTTTACATCTGAGAAGTACACTCAATAATCACACCGTACAACACTATCTCCCACATGCATTTCACACAGAAAACAAACATTTTTGCAACTTTTTCACAGCACTGGCAGAACCATTAGACCTCACGTTACTATACTAAACAGAATATGTGTGTGCAACATATACTAAAAGTAACAGGAGAATGCCGGTGTTTACATTCCTTAGCATTTTAAAAACCAGCCCTACTGGATTTGCTTTTCATGGTTTGTCCTTCCTCCTCTAATCTTATCCACACGATTACTTATAATTTTAGACTTTATGGAGTGGTGCGTTTGTTAGCTAATGTTACATTTTTACATATTGCTCTCAGTAACTGTGTGTGGAGAAATTAGAATAAAGTATTTAAAAGCAGACTAGTGCGAGTTTGCACTGGCGGTAGAATCGATGCCGGCCCGCTCTCCTCCAGGTACGGTGACATGCTACCCGCCACCGACCTTTCTACTGTTTGTCTACAGATAATCGCCCAGAAGGTTAGCCTGTGATACTGGAATAATAGGAGGGGTTAAACTGCGTTTTATTTCATCATTTTCATTTTATTTCCTCGAATTCTCAAGGGTTACTACGGTTCATTCTGATCAAGACTTTACAGAAAGCAGGAATACGACTCAAATGCTCTCAAATACAACTAAAGGTCTGAGCAGAGAGAGAACTATTCATAATCTATCCTGCTCTAAATGAACAAACGCACGGGCTTCCTGAGCCTTCCCTCTTTACCTATTGACCCTACATATAATTACCAGACAAGATGTTGAACAAATGTTGCTTAAAACAAAATAAATAACTTAAGAAGGATTCGCAGAATGTGATGCATGCAAAGGAATATATATCTTATGTTAGATCAATTTTACAAAAGTGATCAGTGAGCGCGTTCAAGCGGTCTATTGTCTTTTAAGTTAACTATTACAGCAAATTCTATGAGGGACACACACACACTCTCAAACACACACACATCACCGCACCCATCCCACCACCGCCCCACCCCACTTTATGATGAAATTCTAGTTCAAAAATGTTGCTATACTAAAATGTTCAAAACTGATAAGTGCTAACAATGGCATTCAAATAATTAAACTATCACGTACTGTTTGGTATATTGCAAGGCACTTAAAACAGTTGTGTAAGTCTTTTCAAAAAATCAATTATCTCTTTACTGTAAAACAGATCAGTGGCATAATACCCCCCCCCCCCCTTCCCCGGTTGATCAGCATAGGCGAGGGTGGTATCGCCACTCTATATACGGATTATTTATTTGTCCGACTGTTCGGTCTGCAACTCTATAGACAAAAGCTATTTGAAAAGAAAAAAAGGGAAAACTATGACAGAGGTGAGGGTAATAGGGTCAGAGTAAAGGAGGACCAGAAGCAGAAATAAGAAAAAGACAAAGAGGAAGTGAGGGCATGAAGGAAGACTGAAAGGATGGCTTTATGGAAAAAAGAAACTATGGCAGAAAGGAAGGTTCAAAAGGATTGATGGATGCAAAAATAAACATCTGCATTGGTGAGTGAAAAGCTGGATGGGCAAAAGAATGGATGAGTAGTTGGAAGTGTGAGTGGAACGATGGAGATAAAAAGGAAGACTAATGATGAAAGAAGATGAATAGAATGGTAAAGGAAGGATAGGTGAAATGATGAAAGGATAGATGGAAGCATGAAAAGGTGGATGGATGAAAAAAGGGTGTCGAGATAGGTGGATGGGAGCAGTAACCTCTTCTAGGGTGGGTAGGGCTTACTCACTTTACTTACCCAATGACATTCAAGGTATGGTGACAACTGCATCTAAATGTCTTCCATAGTTCTTGATTTTACCCATCCTAAATCAATCAAGGTGCTGCCTTACAGAACTATTAAAAACATGACATGCTCATAGTGAACATTTACCAAGCTATATTTTTAATGTGTCCTTGATGTCAGACCAAAAGTCCAGTTTAAGACCAGGCAGAGGCACAGAGTCAGCCATCACATCCATCCGGGATGATCTAAAACTCACAGCGTACATAACGGAGTAGCTGCTTATTACTCCTGGATTTATCAGGTGCATTTGACACTGTCCACCACTACACACTACTAAAAAGATATCCGAATCCGTGGTAATGCTTACAAATGGATCACTTCTTATCCCACAGGGAAAGTGTAGTCTACCTACCCTCTTTCATATCACCTCCTCACACTCAACACTGTGGCATTCCTCAGGGGTCCATTATATCCCATCTATTATTCTATACCTACCTGACCCCCTAACCAAATCTGAATAAGTAATACAACCTCACCTGTTAAAACTATGCAGATCACACCCGAATCATTTCAATAATGGATTGCCTCAAAAACCTCTACAGCTCACAAATGGATGACTGCCTTCGTGCCATAAACACAAGGAGGATGAATAACCATGGAATGCTCAATGCCGCAAATACAGAGATTATGACCTGCAGACAATGGCAAAGCTACAGATCTATCACCATATAGCCTACGGAACTTGAAGTCCCTCAAACAAAATCAAGAGAAGTTAGTAACTTAAGAGAGGTAGCCTTGCTACTGCAGGCTAACAACGTCACAAAGAGTGCCTTCTACACTAAGTCATGTCTTCCCGTACCACACTTTGGACACCAAAATAAAATACAAGCCTTCCTAGCACTCTTAATTCTCAAGCTTGACTAGGAAAACAGCCTATACCTTGGCACACTTGCATTCATCATACACAAAATACAACTCATTCAAAATACTGGTGCAAGGCTTTTTCTCCGCCTTCACCCAAGAGAAAGCATGACTCCAGTCCTTCAGTTACTCCACTGGCTACATTTTGTAAGAAGGGCAATGTTCAAGTCACTCTGCATTGTCCACAAAACCACCCAAGGAGAAGTACAGCTATACCTACAAACAAAAGTCAAGCAATACAAACTAAACCGAACTACTGTGCTCCAGCACTGCATAACTTATCCTACCACCTCATCATAAGAAATCCATAGGAGGCACTGCTTTTTAAGTACAAGTCGGCAAGTTCCAGAACTCGCTACCAGCCAGCATTAGAAGCACCCAAGGAGCATATACACTTCTGAATATAGTTAAAATAATTGAAATTTCCAATAGAACAGCATCACCCAAATCCCAGCAATAGAGCCCAGAAAACATCCTTAGCCTCAAGAGCAATCGTCAGCTTTCAACTCACAAACTGCAGGCAACTCAATTAGCAAACTGCATCCGATATGCAGGTAAGCTAGGAAGAGCCGACATATGGTTTGCCAGAGCATTATACAGTTATGTACTTCAATACATAACAGTTATAAATGGAATACGAAAACCATAATATGCTGTGGTCCGCAACAAATGTTAACTTAGACCTATTAAATACACACAAGACATATGCTACTAGGGCTGTCCATCACAAGCACTGTACAGCCAAAAAACAGACATCACCAAATGAACAGGCATGGAACAACAACGGATCTTTCACACATTGCTGGACAATTTAATATAGTCCACCGCGGCAGGTCCCAAATATCTATACAATCTGACCAGTTCTTTACATCTCAAAGACACTCAGATGATAATAAAAATGCCAATCCCAGCAGATGTCTCCACTTCTCTCTCCCTCCAACCATGCCAGCTCAGGACTACAACTATAGGCAAAATTTCAGGTTAAACAACCTAGTGCACTAACTAGTTAAGCAGACTATACCATATGAAATCAAAAACAAGGAGATTATGGACGGAGCGCTTGAACTTTTCGGACACTCACCCCCAGCCACAGATCTGGGTTGAATCCATCGTCGTTCTTTAGTTCACTACGCCACCTCAGTTCAGACCCAGCTACATGCCAATCAGTCTGGATCTTGTGCCTCATGGGAACAGTCGAGCCTGAACTGCCAAGCCAGGTCTTCCCTGAACTTCAATCCAGCATCTTGGGACCGGTTTCGGTATAACACCCCTCCTCAGCCAATGTAGCTTGAATCCAGTGGCAAATTGAGCAAGGGGCCCACGTCTGGGCATACTCTGCCAATTTAGGCAGACAAAGCGAACACAAGGAGATGATGGACGGAGAGCTGAAACTTTTCAGACACTCACCCCCAGTCACAGATCTGGGTTGAATCCATCACCGTCATTTAGCTCACTTAACCACCCCTGATTTGCATATAGCTGGGTCTGAACTGAGGTGGCATAGTGAGCTAAAGAACGGTGATGGATTTAACCCAGATCTGCTCTAGTTCCTAATACACACAGTTTGTCTGGCAATCTTTTCATAGCAACAATAATGTTCCAGTTATCCCATCATCATTTATTTACTCTACTCATAAAAGGACCTCTGCACTGATTAGTCTACTAAAGAGCACAATACAATTCTTTTTAGGGTTTTCAAATCTAAAACAGAATTAACGACTCTGCTACTTAATTTCAGCATCTTATCACACCTTTACTCTTTCTTGCATCCTATTCCAGTTCATTAAATTAAGATAATTAAGAAAATTCGTCTGAACCGACCCAAAGAAGGAAACAAGCTGTATCTTAGGGTACTTTTTTTAAGGACCTTTGCCCTTCATTTAATATTAGATAACAATTTGTTTATCACATTACATATGCAATTGTCTTATCAAAATTAATTCAACTAAAATCCATAATTAGGTGTATTTGTTTTGGAAGATAAAGTGCATAGTGGCATTCTCACAATAAAGTGCAAAGTAAAACTAAAATTACTAACATTAAATTCTGAATGCAACTGGCGGCACTAGCAGCTGAAGCATGCAATCTCATTAATAGTATAAAAATCGTCAAATTTAAGATATTTATCTCAGTAGCGTGCATCCTTCATAATTCCTAAAACATTTCCAAGTTTTTAGAAACGCCCCCTATTATTTTAGCATATAGGTTTTCTTTCTTATAGCCTACTAGTACTTTTTTACCCACATTTAAGCCTACTAGTACTTTTTTACCCACATTTAAAGGTCTTGTGGTTTGCTTGATTTCAAATGATTGGTCATTAATGATCTAGCTATTAAGATTTCTATATACCACCAGACTCAAGTTCATTCTCCTTAAACCTGTATGTCTAGAACTGCCCAAAAGTATAGATTTTGAATCTGGGAATATCATGATTTCTAGAATGCGTTGGCTAAACTGGATGATCTTCTCCCAAAAACCCTGAAGCTTCACACAGCCCCAGATCAAGGGGTCCCCATGTGCCCACCATGCTGCACCTGGGACAGCTATCAGAAATGCTCACATTCAGACTGTGCAAATTTTGGGGTGTATAGTAATCCAACCACCGCAGGCATTGTTGCGTGCAATCTCACAGGTAACCGTAGCAGGCAGGGGTTAGGCGTTTATGGCGCATCTGAGCAAACCATGGGGATAGAAGATATGCATTATGATAATTCTTGTTTTGTTTCCTTAGGAGGGATTTTATACTGCTTTTACAATTGTAATGTTGTGCATATTTGTTATTTTATTATGGTGTACTTGATGATTGCCTTGCTCATCACCAAAACCAACTCAGGCCTGCTTTTTTTGCATACACTTTTCCCATGAGGCAACCATCAGGCACACAGTTGGTCAATTATGAAGGTATGCACAATGTGTAATTTAGTTGAGCAAAATACTATCTCTTAAGAGGGCCTAACAAGGATTCTTGCAGAGCAAATCTATATCCATGGTTTGTCACGTGGCTAATCATGCCTACTATAGTAATCTATGACATTCCATATAACAACATCCTTCTCTTTAGGCTTAAATACAGAGTAGCAACAATCCATCCTTAAACGGATTGATGTTAAAATAGGATTTTTACAGACAAAAAAATCAGACCTACTTGCCTTGGCATAACATTCATAATAAACATATCAGGCCTATAACCTTGCCACCTTAACCAACTGAGTCCTGCTGTATTGAGTGTACGTTTTTCCAGAAGCCAAAAAAGTGCAATACTAGCACTCTCCAGTACAAGCACACACACCGGACCAATCAAATCCTGTACTAAGGAAAACCAGCATGTGGGTTGCCTAAGCCCTTCTCTCAGTAGTACTCTGAAAGCTCCGATTTCTGTTGATGACATAAGTTCAGATGCTGACAAGCCAGTCCAAAAAACAGTAAGCAGGCTGGTTTAAGATTGCACCATAAAAGGATAAGGCAAATGTTTAAAATAGTTTCTTTTTTGTGCATTAGGAAAAGGCAGGACCTTTTTGCATACCCCCCTTCCACGCGCGCGCTCCAGTTTCAAATCGCCTCCAAGGCGATGCGCGCGGCCGGCACTGTCTCTTGGGAAGCACAGTCGCCAACAATAGATCTCTAGCGAGACACAGCGCTGACGCGCTGTGTTTTCGCTACGAGACCTAATGAGGCTGCTGTTTATGATATGAAGCGGTTATGTTGCCTTTGTGTACATATTATGCTATGTTGCTTCGGTCTGTGGTGTTTAATGTATCTGCTGTTATGTTATTGTATGCAACATGAAGCAGCTATGTTCTATATATTTATGCTAGGTTATGCTAGGTTATGTAAAATGCATCTGCAATCCTTGTTATATTGCTTTGCTGCTGTGTTACGTTACTGCTGTCCACGTTATTTTGTGTGTTCTGTTAAGTAGCTGCCGGTTAGGTTATATTGCTCCTATCTATATTATGCTATGCAACTGTCATTTTGCCTTATTTTTACATCTGTTTAGCGCTACTTACATCATTACTGTGACATACATTTTTTTTAAACGCAGGATTCACATGACATTTTATTTGCGGGCTCAGCTCGTGTTTTTCCTACTAGAGCTATGCCACACCCTTAGCTCGGCCCTTCCCTTGAATTCTCTGGCATACCCCAGTGGCTTAACAAAGATACCCGCAGTGCGGGTCGGGGGGTGAGATCCAGGGTTCTCCCTCCGCACAGTAGACCTCTTGAGTGAGTCCGGAGGGGGGCCCCTCTATGTACGTTGAGGGCCCCGCCCCCCTCAAGTTTCATTACACCACTGGCTCACCTGCCTCTAGTCTGGCAATTCATGCATACAAGCCCAGCATCCATTAATATGTTATCGAAAATGTTTTAAGTGTGTGCATGGGGGTGGTCTACACAAAGTGAGTTTTGTATGGGATACAGACTCCGCTGCAGAAGGGACACTGATCAGCTGAGTCTAGATAAGGCTGTAAAGAGATTAAACGTCAAAATATGAAACATGTGAAGCAGTCACACAACAGTATTACATCAAAGGTTTGACGACCCTCGCAAATACATAAACCCAGGCTTCTCAATCCATTGAGCCTCCACGAGGGTCGACTCAAGTGTTGGCAGCAGGTGAGCCCATTAACCACTTGGATGATATGCTTCTTCTGCTGCTTCAATGTAATTTCCATTGAAATCAATGGAAACTCCATGACGAGTTACCCTTGTCATTAGCGCTGAAGGGGTTAAAGTCGTAGAACGCAAATTATTTCTTGGAGGGTGAGGAAGATTTGCAAGGCGGGTTCCCCTTTGCACCTGGCATGTTAGGGGGTGAAAGGTATTCTAAAGCAAGCGACACCACATGAATGATTGGTAAGGTATGTAAATTGTCATCTGTAATAATGTACAGATTAAAAGTTAGTTTTACCAGGTAGCCTAATCGTGTACTCCTTAGGGAAAAAAAACATCCTAGGAACTTCCTCATGCAATCCTTTTAAACGAGGGACAGATCGTAAAACGAAGGCTCACCTTGAAAACTGCGAGGACTATGATGGTTCAAAATTGAAAGTAAAGCAGTAAAAAAAAAAAAAAAAAGTTGCCAATAATGGCAACAGTTTTAATGGTGCATGTGTTAGTGTATTTATTGAGGTATGATATAAACCTCCAGACATGTTGCTCTGCGGATACTACAGAATTCTGAAAGGAAGTAAAAAGAACAATATAAAGAAGTCCAACACAGCGAAGATTAGCACACTTCATTCAGGAAAACGACGCACTTGATCACTCACCGTTGGGTTCCGACCTGAGCACAGCACAGAAACGGCATTACTTAAGGCCACCCAGGAGATCAGGACTGTGATGGACAGAGGGGGCATTACGACCCTTGTCCTCCTCGATCTGTCGGGGGCGTTTGATACTGTGGATCATAACCTACTGTATCAACGATTGGAAATGTTAGGGGTCAATGGTATGGCGTTGGCCCTGCTTTTTTCCTTTCTGAAATAAAGGAGACAAATAGTGACATTGGATGAGTATAAATTGGATCCCCGCATCTTCCCATGTGGAGTTCCACAGGCTTCATCGCAAAGTCCATCTCTTTTTAACATATATGTATCAGAACTTGCCCCTCTGACCCGCGAGTTTTGTTTCAGTCGTACGTCTTACGCCAATGACATCCAGATAGTGGTGGCAGCATTTAAAGACCAGCCTCCCCTACATCACAGTTCCAGAACTGCAAGATTGAAAAAACAGATTGATGGGAAAGCACCATCTTAAACTTAATTCTGAGAAGACCGCAGTACTGATCTTTGGGGACTTGCAACCCAGATGGGACGACCTTTGGTGGCCGGCAGAGATGTAGAAAGCACTAAAACCAATTCAAAAGGCAAAAAACCTGGGAGTGCGGATTGATAACAAACGTATCTTATCTCAGCAGACCATTGCCATTGTGTCTGCCTCCCACTTTCTGATTAGGAAACTTAAGAAGATCCTACCTTACATCCCCTTCAACTCTAGAAGGACAGTTGTAGATCTTTACTAATATAATAAAGAGAGAGCCCAAACCTTTGAGGCGGGTAATCTCAGGAACCACAGCACCAATCATAACACCCAATACAGTGTTGGAAAGGGAAGTTGCAGCAGAATGACATAGGCTATGCAGACGCCCACCATATACATTTAAAAGGTAAAAGAACCGTGCCAGCAAAGTATTCCCTTGTGGGCGTGTCTGCATTGTGCTGTGGGGGTGTTGCTGGGGGCGTGACAAACGCTGGGGGCGTGTGGTACGTTCCGCCCTTCATGCCATGTCTCATATTGTGTGCTAATCCCACCCTGCTCCCTTTAAATACCCCTGCACCCATAATCATAACCCACCCTTACTCCTTAAAATACCCCAACACCCTTAAATACTAACCCATCTTAAGTCAATAAATATACCCTGTACCCCCAAACCCAAACCTATCCCTGAACCCTAAAAATACCACTGTACCCCAAAACCCAAACCTACCCCTGAACCCTAAAATACCCCTGTACCCCAAAACCCAAACCCTTAAAATACCCCTGTATCCCAAAACCCAAACCTACCCCATGAACCCTAAAAATACCCATGAACCCTACAAATACCCATGTACCCCCAAAACCCAAACCTAGCCCTGAACCCTAAAAATACCCCTGTACCCCAAAACCCAAACCTACCCCTGAACCCTAAAATTCCCCTGTACCCCAAAACCCAAACCTAGCTCTGAACCCTAAAATACCCCTGTACCCCAAAACCCAAACTTATCCCTGCACCCTAATACCCCTGTACCCAAAACCCAAACCTAGCCCTGAACCCTTAATACCCCTGTACCCCAAAACCCAAACCTACCTCTAAACCCTAAAAATACCCCTATACCCCCAAACCTAGCCCTGAACCCTAAAAATACCCCTGTACCCCAAAACCCATACCTACCCCTAAACCTTAAAACTACCCCTGTACCCCATAACCCAAAACTATAACTGAACCCTTAAAGTACCCAAACACCCCAAAACATATACCTCAGTACCTCAAAACATATACCCCTATACCCATACTTACCTTATCCAAACATTAAAAAAAAATATGCTTTTACCATTCATGCATTTACAACGAATTTCTTTGTAAATGTATGCGTGGTAAAAGCATATAAAATGTAATGCCATGCGTTATAATTGCGGAGGCATAGTACTTGTAATGAAAGTATGCGGAGTGATGGTATGCGGAAAGAAAATTGCGGAATAATGGGTGTTTACCCTCCCCCGGTAAGTACATTGGTGGCACGGGGGCCCACATCTCCAGCAACATACTCATATTTTTTTTCGCCACCCATTTGCAAAATGCACAGGTCTCTCTCATTGATGGCCAGCACCGACATACACTTTTAGACACACCTCCCGCCACAAGTTCTAGAATTGCGAACTTTAGAGCTGGGGAGCTACGTTCAAATCTCGGCATCAGCTCAACATCCTGTGATTCCAGGCAAATTGCTTTGTCTCCCCGTGCCTACCACAAATGAATGTGTTCTTCTGTAATGTAAATTGTGCTCATGCCATGTTGTTGAGTACGCGCTATATAATATTGCAAGGAAAAATAAAGTAGGGAAACTCGAGTTCACACACTACCGAACGCGCACTCTTAAGTGCATCAGCAGTGCACTGTGAATCGGAGCGTTTCACAGGCCTGTCACAGATAAGAAATGCTATCAAAACAAAATCCTACAAAACAATATACTACTGGCCGGCAGCAATTCATACCCGGACAACGTCGGGACGGGCTGCTAGGACACTAATACAGTCCAAACTAGACTACTGTAACAGACTTTATCTGAACATGCGGAAACAATACCGAAAAAAGCTCCAGATGGTACAAAATGCAGCCGCAAGACTTATTTTGAATGTCCCCAAGCACGAATCAGCAGCAAAGGCAATTCAAAAACTCCACTGGCTCCCGGTGGCACAACAAATTAAATTCAAGGCGTTATGTCTAGCATACAAGTTCCTGAACAACACAGGGCCACTATTTCTCAGAAACCTCTTCTCCTGATATGAACCGGTCAGACAACTACGGTCCACAGGCACCCAGACTTATGAAAGTTCCAAGGATCCGGGACACCAGCTGGGGAGGCCGACGCTTCTCGTATGGCACAGCAAAACTATGGAATATGCATCCAATGAAGCTCAGAAGTGCACGCTCACTCACCTCCTTTAGGAAAGGGTAAAAAACATGGCTATTTAGAACTAGATGCTCCGTATGGGGTTAACCGAAGTCTTAACGCCAAGACACCTCCGGGTATTCATGCGCTCAATACATTTTATTCACATAACATAACATAACATAAAGGAGGGAGAGTCTGACCGAACACAAAGCTGCCCTTTTTGGTATTACTCCAGTGATGCTTCTGTTGACGTCAAAGACCAGATTGATATTTTTCTTAAGCACTCCGCCTTCAGGAGTTTTCTTAACAGGAAGTGGGTAGGTTCAGCTAGTAGTCTTAGGCCACAGGTATTGTAGAATTTGGGACGTTGAAAGCCGTGGGTTTCCGAACATGTTTTTGTTTTGGGAGCGTTTGTTGCTGGATGAGGCACTTATTCATTGAGTGAAGGTTTGTAGCTGAAGTGCAACGTGGGGCTAGGTTTTTAAGTTAGAGGAGTCCTTTTATCCAAGATGCCTCAGACGGTACATAGGATTCAGGATTTAAAATTGAATTCTATTTGTACAGAATTTGGTTTCCTTCTTCACCTTCTGCCCCGATAAGGAGAGGTCACTGCAAGATTAAGCTGCCATTCTCCATATTCTAAAAGTCAGGAGCATAAAAAGCATGACTTTGCTGGATCGAAGACCCCTAGTTGGCTCATAATGCTGAAATCTCCTAGATATTTTGGGCAACCTCCAGAATATATTAGATGAGGTAAAGTCGGGGTTTTCTTTTAAGCTGAATGCGCTTGAGCATGGGAACCCAGTGCAGATGTTTGAGACGACCCGATATAGAACTTCTCCCAAGACGTTTCAGCAGCATTCTGTAACTATTAATCAGGGTCTACGGTAGACTGAGGTAAAGGTTATTTGTATAGTTTATTCATGAGGTAACATGGCAAATACCACTTTTTCCCAGGCTTCCAAATGCAGACGATCTAAAAATGTCTTCAAAGTACGCAATATTCACGTTCCTGTCTTACTGAGAATTTGCTGGCGAAAAGACAACCCGATGACTAAATTCACACGCAGATTTTTAACTACTAATGCAGGAGAGAGGGTGTCAATAGACCTTCTGTCCACCAATCATTGATATTGAAACGGTTTACGTTCCTAAAGACCAGAATCCTTCTTGTCTGAATTAAATTTCAGATTACGAGGTAGCATCCATCTAGTAATCTGCGAAAGGCAATTTTTAAAAGTTGCTTCTGAAACGTCTGAAGCTCTGTCCATAGATCGCATCAGCTGTGTATCAGCCGCAAAAGACACTACTTGGATTCCAAAAGTTACACTCAAGGTGGCTAAAGGTGCCACGTACACTATAAAAAGTGGTGAAAAATGTGACATTGCCACTGATTGATATCTATCACTGAGGAAAGATGGTAGCCATTTTTGTGCTTGACCACAAATACCCGTTTCTGACAGTCTCTTTAGCAGGAGGGGATGGGCGATTGTATTAAACTCTGCTAGCAAATATAAAATAATAAGGGCAGCATTCATCTATTTGCAGTTGTTTCCTTCGAATTCTCTGTGACTTCGAGCAACTTTCATTCTGTACTGAATTTTGGCCTAAACTCAATGTGAGGGGTGTACAAGTCCTGAGTTTTCAATCTATTCAGACCATTGTTTCTGCAACGTCTATTTTCAGTGCGTTCCGAACATATTCGACTTTCACTTTTACTTCTAAAGAGAAAGGGAGAGTGGCAGTGTGCGATGCATGAAGATGTAGACGCTGATGTCAAAGATCGGTTTGCTGCATCACAGAAAAGGACCAAGGCTTCCAGACATTGCTATTTACTCGGTTTGGAGGTCAGTGCCCTGAAGAAGCTCCTTAAGGACAACAAAAGTGAAGAGGAACCTCTGCAAAAAGCCTGTGGCACAGAGCACTTAAAACTTTTGGCTCTTGGTTTGGGCTTCATGGAAAGAGGAATTGGGACAGGTGAGATCTTTAGTTAAAGAATGGATAGGGGAAGAGGGTGATCCACCTTCAGCAACATCATATTTGTACCTCTGTGCCTGTCGGTGTCAGTCATTAGCAGCACTTAATGCGAGCTCTTCGTAAGGATATCCTGAAAAAAGGGGAGAGGGATTAGGGGTAGCATGCTTGTTTTTTGGGGCCCACATTAATGCCATGCTTTTCCAGCTTTCCATGTGAGGAGTTCCCAACAGAATTCTATGAAAGCAGGTTTCAGGTACCAGCAGAGGGAAATATTAGTCTAGAAACTTCATGTACTCGATTCTCACTCCAATTAATGCATGAAGCACAAGAGAAAGGAATGAGGTGGTTATAGGCAGTGTTCACCCTAGCTCCCACATGACACCATATCTATTTTTACATTGTTTGTGCGTTACATAGTGAAGACAAGCCATAAGGGAGTCAACCACTCAGAAGAAGCAACAGAGTAACAGTATCTACAGCGTACAGCTAGAGCGCACTAGTTTCAGAAAATGTTACAGAATAAACCTAAAAACAGAAACATAGGCATAATCAGAGAAGTGATAAATAGAGAAATAACTTAAATTGGGACTGACGAGAATGTAGAGGGTCACTAAGAACACTATTCCCAGCAATGGAGTAGAAATTACTTGGATAAGATACATTCCAGGAAACGTCTCTTCGAGATATCAGATAGGGACGAGAGGGAAAGATGTGCTTGTAAACCTCTAGGGAAGCCATCTACAATCAGAGATGTGGATAGAACAGAGGATCTATAAAAAGATGGCTGATTCCTGCTAAGTGCCCAGGGATGTTGTTGCAGGGAATAAAAAAGTGGAGCTCAACTCCTGAAGTGCCTGCACTAGAGACATCCGAATGGAAGATGGCAAAATTCAGGGGTGGTAAGAGTTGTCTGCATATGGAAGTTATTTTCAGAGTGATGGTAAGAGGATAAATAAAGAACACAAGTAATAAGCAGGGCTGGGCAGCATTTTAAGCCTGGACTAAAACATAAAAAACTTGCTGCAATGAAAAAATACAGGACTGCTTTCTGTATACACGCAGTGAAAACCTGTCCAAAAATCCTTTTTAGAGTTTTAAAGAATCGGTCTGACCAGAATCCTATAGCCTCGACGACTCCTCTTACCAAAATCCAATGTGATGACATAGCTAGCTTTTTCTTAAAGAAAAAAAGAGAATATTTAAGCCACTTTTTCTGATGCACAAAGGGCCTGTGCAGATGAACACTTTCTACGTGCGTCAGATGGACTTCGCACTTTTGCCCCACAAGAGGCGTCTTCATGCATCTCCTTGTTGTCTGCCATTAGGTCTGACTCTCTGCTTTACCCATGCCACCTTTCTATATTAAGTTGGCCATGGTTAATATGGTGCAATTGACCCAGCTTCTGAATGTTTCCCTAGCAAAAGGTAGAGTACCTTTAGCATGGAAGAGGGCTCTACCTACACCCCTACTAAAACAAGCATTTACAATGCAATGGTCTCGGCATTATTAAAGGTAGAGCTATTGGCATTGCTCATGACCTTTTTCTTTTTTTTTTATCATAAATAAATGGCATTGTCATTTACACTGCCAATAGCTTAATCGCTCGCATATGCATGACTTATTGCATTTACACCCTCACAGAGCCACACACACACATACAGAGCCACCCACACAGAGTCATTCACATAGAGCCACCCACACCTACACAGAGCCACCCTCACACAGACAGAGCGACCCACACATAGAGCCACCCACACAGAGCCACCTACAAAACAAGAAAAACTAGCACAATCAGGGGGCAGAAGGCAAGAAAAACGAGTGCAATCAAGGGGCAGAAGGCAAGAAAAACGAGTGCAATCAGGGGGCAGAAGGCAAGAAAACGATAGCTTAATCGCTCGACCTATTGCATTTGCACCCACACAGAGCCACACACACAAAGCCACCCACACACACATACAGAGCCACCCACACAGTCATTCACATAGAGCCACCCACACAATCAATCAATCAATCAAAGATCTATATAAACACCAATATCTATATGGTTATGCAGTTTCGTCCTCTACATATTTGCCCATCAGAAAGAATCACTGCAGCTTTATTTAAAAACATGCCATGTTTTTGGCTTTTCAAATATTAATAACTATAAGACATATCTACCGTGTGAGCATCACAAACTGAATTATAGCTAGGTCCTTGAATGGGAGACTTTTACACTATGATACTTGTTGAATCGACCTCAGAAAGAGGAGTCTGACGCAGCCCTTTATTGACTCTGAACTATGCAGTTCACAAGGCTGGCACTCTGCCCACAGATTGATCCTGCGGCTGCTTCCTTCTTCTGTGTCCAAATGGCACGGGGACACTGCTTTAATGTGTCACTAGCAACCGGAAATGCGCTCTTCAGAAGAATATTGTATAGGCAGACTACATTACTCAGTTTATTTATGGGCCTTATCTGAACCCAGCACTGGAATAAGGTACCAAAATAGGAAAACCTATAATTGGGCGTTTTCGGGTATCACCCCGAGAATCTGGAACTCCCTGCCTCCGCACATCAGACTGATTCCCTCTACGGCATCTTTCAAAAAAGAAGTGAAAGCTCTATGGATGAACGCCCTTGTTTGACTACACCTACCCCCATCAGGTACCACTCATGGTTGGTTCTGCTACTTGGGGGCTTCTCTCCTTCTTCATGGACTGCCTCGACCTGATTAACGCTACCACATAGTTTATCGCAGGGGTTCATTTGCTTTTGACTATGTATATGACTTTTGATTGTGCTCAACCTCTATACTTGTCTGTTGCACTTATATGCTCTTCTATTTCCTTTTGCGTTGGCATATTATATTGCTCCTCTATCTATTCTAGTATCTTGCTTTTCACTGTTGTTTTTGACCTGCAACTCTTTTGTACCTTGATCATCAGTAAAGCTCTCCGATACCCACTTAGGGCACGTCCGCACAATATAATACTTTATATTAATTAATTAATTAATTAATTAATTAAAGGCCTAACTAAAGATGCATAGCAATGAACTATAGGGTGAAGCTACAAGGGAGGGGGGGTGTTGATAGTTTAGTGCAAGAGATCCTAACTGCAGGCACAACACTGGTGCATGATCATGACTCTGGAACCATAGAACAGGGACCTCCAGGGCAAGAAATAAGATTAGAGACAGAGAAGTCCCAATAAATGTGAAAAGGAATGACACCAAAGAATTTGTGTGTGACCTTCTGCACAAAATCAGAGGCCAGATGCACCTCCGATCAAGCTAGATCAGATATGCAGAGTGTATGTGCAGCAAGGTTGCAAGGAATGACACTCCTAGGCATTCTGACGAGGGTTAGTGTCTTCAAGGAGTAGGAATCAATCATGAAGCGAGTAAGATATTACTCTCGTGAGAGGTCACAAACTTTTGTACAAAAGATTTGTTGGCAGTTACCCAGAGAAAACGCAGAGACTGCTAATAAAATTATTTTACAGGGAACAGCAGATCCCCACTACTAGGGTTTCTAGAGAATGGAGGAGGGCCACTCTTTTCACCTCCTGTTCAAAGACAAGCTTAGGGCACTACGGTAATTAACAAATCAACAGCTTAGCAGGCAGTAGTAGCCTAAATGATGACAAACTCTTTGGTGTCCATAAGATATTGGGGAAAGAACAGGTCGGGTAATCAGGTCCGGATCAGTGGTCCGCCGGCTCCAAGGCTTTTCTAAAGCCTCGCACATCACAGACCTGCACACCCCAAAACTCATCAAAATATGCCCCTACGTACTTGGAGAGACTAACTCACTATTGTCAAGCACGCAAGTACCCTAGGCAACTCCAATGGGAACTCCCAGTTGGCGTGTTACATTTTATTTTCTATGCCATGAAGTGTGAAGTGGACAAGGGACAGCACTAAGCACATCCCACATTCAAACTACTTTCCCTGACTGTGAAGGGACTAAACTCCCAGAGTAAGCAGCAACAAACGTTTAGTTGTCTGTTTAGTGACACTACAGATGTGGTCTTTCTCCATGAAACCCACCTATT
Source organism: Lissotriton vulgaris (assembly GCF_964263255.1). Taxonomy (NCBI): domain Eukaryota; kingdom Metazoa; phylum Chordata; class Amphibia; order Caudata; family Salamandridae; genus Lissotriton; species Lissotriton vulgaris. The sequence continues at coordinate 1,543,585,139 of NC_141694.1, read as the reverse complement.
GCAGCAGTACTAGTTTTAAACTCAGCACAACACCTACCCCGTCCTATTTTGGGTCCCAGCCCCCATAAAAACAGCAAGCATGACGATCCTCTACAGATCAAATTTGGGGAGAGGAGTCACAATTAAAAGAGACAGAAAAATGCTTCAGTAAACTTTCACTTGCTTTTGCACAACATATATTATTCTCTCTTCAATCTTTACGTGTCCAACAAAGGCCAAGACTCTTTCCTCCAACAACTTTTTAGCAACCAACTGGGGGACACAAAGAAGGATATAATAGCTGGGGGGAACTTCAACTTTGCCTATAACTGAACGCTGGATAGGGACAGGTGGCCATACACAGGCACAACGACCATGTCAGGGGAACTAAAAGAGAATTAATAGACTTTGTCCCATTGACACCTGGCGGTACCCGCATCCTTCAGGAAATAACCTTTCTCACTACTCTCAATCACAAGCCACATACTCGCATATAGATTACTCACTGATTTTCTACACTCTGAATTGTTCTCTCACGAAAGTGGCCATGTCCGATAACTCCATTTCCAATCACACACTTTTGGAAATGACATGGGAGAGGGGTATACACCCCCACAGGGATATTATCATGCAGATAAAGCCTCAGAGTCCTTACATACGGCGATAATGGCAAAGGCAATTAATATATTCTTTGGCTATATTGGGTGTGCATATTAGTATGATATGGGATGCAATAAAGGCAACTCCGCAATGTACTGCAATCAGCACTGAATTGGGACAAACAGGGGAAGAGACTGGTACAGTGTGCACAATAATCACACAATACACATTCTATGGCAGTTATCATCTAATATGGACTTATTTAGAGGGGGAGATTTGGAATGAAATCCCAAAAATACGCTACGTGACATCCCCATAAGAAATCTGATGTCACAACGCGCAATGTATCGCCGTATCCGCAAAGTGTCCTGCGAAATGATTTTGGAAACCTGACCACCCTAACAGGGGTAGTTCCTTACATAAAAAATGTTTTTCCTTAGTGTTGCCTTTCTACACAAGTCACTCTCCCCAATCATAGCTTGTACGGATCTCCTCTCATTCTAAAGAGTATATAAGTTATAACCCCTCCGAAAAATGGCAAAGTAATGTGCCTGCCTTGTCACGTACAGTGCTTCTCCCAAGCAGTGACAGCCCCATGTCCCAGCCGTGCAGAGTCCCTGAAGCGATGCCCTCCGTACCTTCAGTGTTTCTGCTCTTACCTCATTGTATCGCTGCACCAGACAGCTGATGCTCTCCTTCTCCACTTGCTACTCTTGTTTACGTCGCTCTTTTCGCAGGATCTTGCACTTCTGCTGTTTTTTACTGTACTTTTTCTTCCATCGCTCAAAGTTCTTCACGGGGTCTGTGCGGTTGTTAAACTTAGAAGCTTTCTTGACTACTGGGGTAGCTGGTCTCCATGCCGATATCTGGCAATAAAGAATATAAGTCAGTGCACCTTCTACACCCGAATGCTAAACACACATCTAGTACTCCGGTACGGATACATCCATTCTGCGCATTCCTCACTGCGCCGGGGGGCGTACCAGAGTCACAAGGGTAGCCATTTTAATAACAGGCAAGTCTCTGTAGTGATCAAGGCAGGTCCACGTTTGCACAGGGCCCTGGACTAATATCTGCCTGACTCTGACATGGCTGCCTCCGTGAAGCATATGCGCCCCATGCTTATGTTAGAATCTCACAACGTGAGACACAACTACTTACACAGCATGGCGCGTTCGAATGACGACTTTTGAATGCGATAAACTGTATTAGTATCGTAGAATTGAACAGTACAGTAGCTCTGTTCACGCTCTAGGCATAACATCACGGCTATGTAAAACAGGCAGAGGCGGAGGAGGTTTGTAAGCGTGAGCAGTGCGAGGAGAGCGGCTGCGCCCGAAGCAGAAGCGCAGAAGAGACCCGGAGAGAGACAGAACAAGGAGTAAATAACCCCGTTCCTGTAGGATTATTTCCGGGTACGTCTTCTCAAAAGGTTGCTTGGCATTGTTGTCTTAGAGACCGTCTGCTGAGTCACACTCTAGAAAACGGCACTTTTGACCTGGATATTTGACGAGTCAGAAAGCTGTCGGAGATCCTCCTATCGAGACACTCAGAAATCCGGTGGCTCCCGGGCAGCCACGCTAGCCCCAGTCCCCTCCGTATGCACTCTCCGGCGGCTTGCTCTGTGTATCAGCTGATCCAAGCGACTCCTGCCTGTTTACGGTAGTCGTTCGTGAGTGGTTGCACAGGAATCCCAGCTCTGCGCCTGCATTCAGGGAGTGAGTCACAGCCCAGTCAGTCACTCCAACACGGACTCTTTTGCTGAGCAAAGGCGAATGAAAAACGGGAGTGAGAGTTCACAACTGCAAACCCGATGGAATGGCGCGCAGTGCTAGCGAGGCTCACCTTCATTAAATGGCGGCCGGCAAGCTCCTTCTTTTCAGATTTGGGGGCGTGTTCGGTGGGCGTGGCTAAAAAGTGGAAAGAAGCACACCAAACGAACCTCCAAATCCGAAAAGGACGGAGCCTATTTGGAGTGATGGCTCTCTCCTGCAATGGCTGGCCTCCATTTAGGAAGCCAGCCAATGAGAGAGAGCCAAAATTAGAGGCGGGATTAAGAGCCCCTCTAAGAAATATAAGATCTCGCTACTTCCGGTTCTGACGAACCGGATAGTAGCCTCGACCTAAAAACCAAATCCGGACTCTCTCTTATGGTCACATTACAGGCCAATTTAATTTCTGTTTTGCCTACCTTAGCCAAGGTGCTGAAAAGGCATGTAAATCGGCAACTTACATCCTATGTGGAGCAGAATGGCATTTTGCATCCATCGCCGGCAGGATTCAGGGCGGACTATAGCAATGAATCTGCTTTCCTTGGTGTCATGGAATTTCTGCATTGCCAATTAGACCCTACCTAACGGTTGGACACAACAGATGGAGCTAAAGTAATATCCAGGAACCTGAAATCCTTAAATATCATTCGTAAGGCAACAACACGAATAGCATACTGTTCACAGAGAAAGAAGAATCAAGTATAATCTGTTAAAGAATTCACCATTAAGGAACCACAAGGAGACAAAGAATCAACTAGTCAGGGCCTGGATGAGAGCCCAAAAGAAATGAGAGGTTTGAAACGCGTCGACAACCAATATTGGGGGGTTATTTCAGCAACTGCGAAAACTGCCTGTAGGCAATCCTGAAAGAGATATTGGCAGCCAACTCCAACAGAGTGCGTTTTGTAACCCTTATAGGAGAAATTGAAAAAGAGGTTAAGATTAAGACTAATAATAGAAACCTCACACCACAGAAATGATTTGACTGGTTCAAGTTACATTCAGAAATATGAGAAGTCTTGTTCAAGTTCGATATATGTTTTAGAAGAGAAATGAATGGGGTTCGTTTTTGGAAAGTCTTGCGTTCAATGTCATTTTTTCTAAACAGGTTTACTTATAGAGGGCAGTAAATAATGTGCATTTCACAGCAATATTGTCTGAATAATATGTTTAGGCATTTATGAAATGTAAAAAAATATAATGAAGTCTAAAAAAAATCACAACAATATGAAGGTAATTACATTTCTTGAGGTTATAAAAAAAGTGGTGGCTGAGTTACAGTCTGGGTAGAGTAAGTTTTTGGAGCCAATTAGATTCTGGCAATTCAGCGGCACAGATTTTGTTAGATCTCAGTGCCAAATTTGACATTGTGAATCATTCCACTCTGCTGTGTCGTCTGGATGGAAGAGGACTACAGAGTACAGCCTTGGCTTGGCTTAGATCTTTTCTGCATAATTGCACCTTTCAAGTGAATTCACATCATTACAGGTTGTAATCCCATCTGCTACCCTCTGGGATGCCTCAGGGGTCTACCCCAGAGTCCTATCCTATTTGATCTATAGGTCAGGCCCCTTGCTGACATTGTAGAGTCCCATGGGACAACCAAAATGCAGAAGCCTTTAGCACCCGTTTGGCCCAAATTTAGGCTTGGATGAACATAAATTTTCTGACACCTAACGAAGACAAAACAGAGGTCCTGTTAGTAGGCAACCATTCACGTCTTTGGGGTCCCCATCTTTGGCCTTCTACTTTGGGGATCAACCCCCTCTCCAAAGCAGGTGGTCACAAGTCTGGTAGTATGGATAGATGATAAACTATCCATGAGTCTCCATGTAAATATAGTAGTGGCCACATGCTTCGGTATCCTGAAGTGATTAAAGAAAATCTTAGCATGTTTACCGGCTTCGGCCCAATGAAAGGAAGTTCAGACCTTGGTTCTGAGAAGTTGGCTTGGCATATGATGTCCACTATTCTAATGGGCACCTTGCACCAGTCCAAACGACCCTTATTGATGGTAGGTTTAAGACCACCTTTATAAAAAGCTATCCTAGTGGTAGCTGTGGAGAGCAGCCTTCAGGCTAAGTCTTGAAGGAATGTAAAGAAGCTTGTTTTACCTGTCTATAATCTCTTGAATGATCAAATGAAAGTACACCACTCAAGGTATATATAAAATATATGTATGTATTCTAAACACAACCCCTCTAGTCTCTTTATGAGGCTAGAGGCCAAAGTACATTACAAAGACTCAAATAGCACACAGTAAACAAGCACAGTATACGTTTTGCCCTAGGGGCCTCACAAACCATTAACTAAAAAAGTGGTATAAGAACCACGTGAGAGTTAGAAGTGAGGCCTAGGGCCTGTAGAAGCGCTGGGGCAACCAAGAACCACCCAAGGTAGTGATGCTGGAGACCCACGGGGGACGCGTGCAGTGTCTAAACACAGCTGCGAATCACAATAGACTTCTATGAGGAAAGTTTAAGTTACAAAGTTAAAGATTTAGGACACTTAGGAGTGGAATGCGAGGGAACCCCTTCAGTACTGGACACTTCGAGAGTCAAGACCCACGGGAGCACCGAAGTACTTGTGTTACCTCACCCAGGAAAGCCGGGTGCATAGGTGTCTTTTCGTGTCGGGTTTCGTCGTCGATTCCTATGGAGAGCAGCAAAGAAGTGTTGCAGGCAACCAGGAGCAAAGTGTCCGGATGGATCCAAGGGTGGATCGGAGATCTGAAGAACCTGAAAGCAGAGGGGACAGAGTCTGTCACTAGCCAGTGACCAGGAAAACCCAATAAACAAAGGATTTTCCTTCGTGGGGACCCACTAGCCAACGGACTATAGATCGCGAAGGAGCCTCGAGCTGCGGTTAAGAAAGCGGGCCCACGGAACACTCGTGGAATGTAGGCCTCTCAGCTTCGGGGCAAAAGGTGCTCGGGCCAAGGGCAACAAATAGCCCAATGCACAATATTCGGGAAAATTTGGGAAGTAGGTGCACTTGCAAACTTGCAGGAGGTCCAGGAGTTCTGGTCCCACATCTCTCGTGATAGCTACAGGTCTCAGCTTCGCTGGGGACTCGTGTCAGCCTCGGAGATGTCTGGAAGTCCGTGCCCTGTGTCGCAGATTCTTCGGGATCCGACGGGAGCCTTGAAAATACAGACTGGCAAGATGCTTCTTTGGTGCCAGTTTGAAAAGGGGGGTCACCTCTTGACCCCAAGGCAGAAGTCTCAGTGACTGGATTCCTATACTTATACTAAGTTTAGAGGTTGTACTAACTCTAGGGTCCCACCTATGGGAGGACCTGGGGAGGGGGTGGTTACACCCCTTCTCATTTGTCCAGTTTCGCGCCAGAGCTGGGGCTGAGTGCCCCAGCAACGGGTTTGAACTGGGAAATGCATGGAGCACCTTGTGTGCCCCAGGCAGTGTCTGAAAAGCATTCATTGAATGTAACATACCCTGCCCCAATACACTAAAGCCTGTCTTGGGAGGTGCTACAACAACATGTTTTGATAAAGCCAAACCAAAGTTATCATTAGCAGCAAGGATTATAATGCACTTAAGAGTATATGGTATGGCTATATCATAGAACAGCTATAAGGAAGGATTTTCGAAAGCTGCAGAGGGGCTCAGCTCATGCTAGCGCAACTTCTCACACAAAATCAAGCACTCTGCCTTCAGGATTGTAAAGGCCTGCCATAGCAGTGACGTATAGGTTAATATGTGTCATAATATATATAGATATACATTCTTCTGCTCTTCGAGGAAGAAAGGATTCGCACTCCGGGTACTTTTCCAAATATTTCGCTTTTATTTAATTATTTTCGAGAAACATTGCACAACCAACGCATTTCGGTGACTGCTGCCACCTTGCTCACGGTCTAAAAGTGAAATATTTGGAAAAGTACCCGGGAGTGCGAATCCTTTCTTCCTCGAAGAGCAGAAGAATATTGTACGGCAGGGCTCCGCCGTGGATTATGCACCGCTGAAAGAGGCGCCAAGCCCCGACGAAAATCGAGCCATCAAGGAAAGAGATATATAGAGGTAGATATAGCTATACTATATCTAAGTAAGGGGTACTTACACCACCTTACCCAGGCTGCAAGTGCAGACCTGTGGTGCCATTTTGGAAGGCTTACCAGGGGTGGCATAATACATGCTTCAGCCCATGGTAGACCTCTGGAGTACCTATGCCCTTGGTACCAAAGGTACTATATACTAGGGGCTCACAAGATAACTCAGTAAGCAATCTGGTATGTACCTAAAGTACATGCAATCAATTTAGAGAGAGAACAGCTAGGCTGTGGTCCTGATTAGCAGGGCCACAGCCTGACTAAAGTTGAAAAACCAGTGAAACACAGCAAAAAGTGGGGGTAACCATAGGAAGCAGACCCTACTCTCCTACATTGGTGATATCCAGAATAGACTACTGAAACATACTACACTGGGTGTGGCTAAATCTCTGCTTAAACGGCTTCAAATTGTTCAAAATATGGCAGCACGTATGCTTTTTCTTCCACCTAGGCATATTTGTACAGTCAGTTTGCTTTGTACTGGATGCCGACTGAGCAGCTGGTCCAATTTAAAGCTTTATCTTACATGCATAAATGCCTTGCTAATACAAGGTCACTGTAATAAAATCTTTGGTGTCTGAATACGCACCCATCCACACTATGTTCAAGCCATTTAGATCTGGCCTGGATTCCCAGGATCAGGAAGTCCCGACAGCATGGTCGGTCTTTTGCCAATGTTGACCCTAAATTATGGAATGGTCTGCCACTTTCACTGAGTCGAATTCGCTCACAGTGTTACGGAAGAAACTGAAGACATGGCTGTTTCCATCTGTATAATACGACTGAACAGTTTGATCACTGTCTAGTGAGGAGGCTAGCACTGGGAAAGTGGACATGGTAGCCATGCGCTTTACAAGTTAATATAACATAACATATGAGACAAATAATTAAACGTGTGATAATTCAATGTACCTTTGAGATGTAAAATATTCCCTCATGGATTGTAATTCAAGCACTCCATAGAGGTGAAATGATACACCAAACAAAACAGTGCGGTGTTGGACTTGGCCCTTTTTGCAGGGTCATCCCTGAACTTTCTGCCTTCCTCCTGTATTTTGTCTGACCTGTTTTGTTGGTTTTATGACTCTGGGCACTTTACCACTGCTGATCAGTGCTAAAGTGTATATGCTCTCCCTATTGTAAATTCATGTATGGATTAGTGACTCCATGATTGGCTGGTTTACGTGTCAGACCCTAGTACAGTGCACTGAGTGTGCCCAGGGCTTGTAAATCAAATGCTGCTGGTGGGCTTGCAGGACTGGTTGTGCCACCCACAGAAGCAGCCTGTAAAAGTGTATCTCAGGTCTGCCTTTGCAGAGCCTGTGTGCAGTCTGGTAATGTTATTTTGGCTGGGCAAATGCAACCACTTGCCAGTCCCTAAACCTTTCCTTTTCTGCATATTAGTCACCCCTATGGTAGGCCCAAGGGCAGGGTGCATTGTAGGTAAAAGGTAGGACAAGCCCCGTTGTGTGTGGCATGTCCGAATAGTGAATTGCAGCCATTTTCGTTTTTCACTATTGCAAGGCTACCCGTTCCCCATAGGCCAGAATGGGCAGTTGATAATTACATCATATAATCCCAACTTACTCAGGGAACTAGGTAGAAATGAGTTTAGTATGCCTGAACTCAGAATGATAAAATACATCTAGTGAAGTTGGTTTTTACATTCTCTGTTTGAAAATACCACTTTTAGAAAGTAGGTATTTTCTTGTCTAACTATCCAAGCCAGCCTCTGTTAGGTTGTGTATTCCTTGTCTGGAGTTTGAGTGACAGGGGTTGGGGGATTCCAGGAGACAGAGTGAGTCAGCACAGGGCTCAATAGAGAGATCTGCATGCAGATGGGAGGGAGGAGTAGCACTTGGGACCTGAATAGCGCTGTGCCTTCCCTCCACAATGATGGCTTCACCTCCTGTGGTGCGTCTGCTGTTCCTACCCCACACTATGAAAGGAAAGAAGGAGTCATGTAAACAGAGTGCTCTAGGACTGACCAGAACTGGTTTGGACTAGGCAAAGGCCTCTCTGCCTTCAGAGAACAAAGAGAAACTGTGTATAAAAGAGGGGACCCAGACCCCAGAACTTTAGATCACTTTTGGGAAATAAGAAACAACCTTTGCTGAGGAAAAGAACCAGAGGAACTGAGAAAGCGGCTATGCGTAAGCTGAGTACTGCTTGGGGGATTGGCCTGCAGTGGTTGCCTGACTGCCAAAGAAAGGAGAGAGGAACTTTGTGTGTACTTTCATTAACGTGTAAAGGATCTCCAAGGGCTTGGAGAAAGAGCTTGCCTCCTGCTGAAGTCTCAGGGACAACAGACTTCACCCACCAGCTCCCCAAGAGTTCTTTGGAAGTGCCTGTAGTTGGGTTGGTCTTTCTGAGGGACTGCGTGTTGCAAGGAGCTGGAAGCGCGACTCACTGCTGCAGTCGCTTTACAACGGGAAAGCGCCTGACATATCCGGAGAAGAGGATCGAAGTCGCACCATACGCCTCCGCAACATTGGATAAGCGTTTTGCAGCCGCTGTCATTGCATCATTGGGAAAGCGTGTCGCCGCTGCAAGTGGTCGCATCGTTGCCGAAGCGCCTCTCATCACCGGGGAAGAGAATAGATGTTGCATCAGAAGCCGCCGCATCACCGGATAGCGTGTCGCAGGGCCTGTCGTGGCATTGAAGAATCGCTGAGTCGCTGCACGGCCGTCGGGCGTGCACTCATCGTGTCGCATCCAGGAAAAGACGCCATCTTTGTTTCACTGCACCGGATCTTCATCGCATCACGGCGTTGCGGGCCGCATCGCCACGGAAGCGCAGTAAGAAACAGACGCATCACCTCCCCTCGCAGAGAAAAACAGACGCATCCCCTATGCATCAGTAGGGACCCAACGCATCACCGTTCTTGCGGGTAAGGAATCGACGCATCACCTTCCCTGCAACACTTTTGTTGTATAGCGTTACGCATCCTAAGGTACATTGTACTCAAAGTGTTGCATTTTACATCTTAAGAGAACCAAGCTAATTCTAGCATTTTTAAAGTACAGTATTGTGAATTTTTGTTGTTTGTGGTCTTGTATTAAGTCTATATAAAAATACTTATTTTTTATACTACAACTTGTGTGGTGTCCATCTGTAGTGTTGTTACGGGGTTACTGTATGTGTTCACAAATGCTTTACACACTGCCTCTGAGATAAGCCTGTCTGCTAGTGCCAAGCTACCAAGGGGGTGAGCAGGGGTTATTTTAGGAGTGTACCCCCTTACCCGGACTAGACGCAAGGGTCCCTATTTGTCAAAGGTACCTACCTCTGCCAACTAGAGAACCCCAAATCTAACATGAGGTATAGCAGAACACTAATTTGATACTTATTTAAGGTGTTTTCTAGCGCTAGCTAGACCCGGAGGTATCCGAACATTTTACAGAATCGAGAGCAAGGCAATAAACACTGAGCATATGACGTGGATGGATTTCTGAAATTGTGGTTAATTCTTAAAAAAAATTAAATTTTGAGTCCATAGAGAGAAACACATCGAAGACAATAGAGGAAAAACACAAAGAAAGGAAAAACAGCCAACTGATCAACGGAGTCTGAACTGAGCAAGAAAGCCTATTACTCTCCTATTACTATTGCTGACCAACAAACCCAATAGAACTGTAAATAAAGGGGTTATCCAGGGAGCAGGGCAGAGACTCCCATTCTGTATCAGTAGCTTCTCCTTATCAGGGGCTTCAGGATATGCCACCCAGCCTGCATTGAGACCCCTGATCATTTTTCAATTTAGCAATGCGCGTGAAAACAAGATTTTCGTGTTTTCACAAACACTACTGGTGCTGCACAGGTCAGCACTCTTTACCTTGTCTCCATGCTCCTGATGACAGGAGGAGGAGGGGCTGAGGCATGATGAAGCTACAGAGAGTTGTTTCAAAATAAAACACTCTAACTGAATGTCTGGATTTCGCATGTCTGAGGGGAGTAGTTCAACTACCGCCCCCCTCACACAGGTATAATCCAGTTTATTTAGCAGACATACTGTGCGTTCCTCATGCAGCACAGTAGGTCTGCTAAAATGGACTGACAGAGCACACATCAGTGCATCCCTTATGCCAATGAAAAGCAACACAGAGCAGCATCGGCAGGGTCCCTAGCACTAACCCAGTCGTCTCATAGGGCTGTGCTTCCAGTACTATCAAGAAGCTGGAAGAGTGACTTCCCTTTTCAATCTTTCCTTTGCTGCTCCATGTGGCGCAACAAACGAAACCCTGCGGCGTATGATGATGGCCACACACAGTGGAAGGTCTGCGCAAACCCACAGCGAGCCTAGCATGGGATATTCGACCCACGGAGGTGTTTCCAGTAAAAAAGAGAATGTCGGCCTGCAGATGCTTAGCCGGATTTAGTAAAACACCTTGTTTCTCTTCACTTTATCTAGGACTTTATGGGCATTCCATGTTACACAGGAGTGGCGATATCGGAGTCAGTCATCTGAGCACAGGCTGGCATGCACTCCGGCAGTCGTGTGCAGGGCAGTTGCGTAGGAAGAAAAAGATATGCGTATATAATAACTAACAACTATATAATCATTCCACTCTACCCACCCCAGTACCTCAGTAACATTGAAGTATCTGTCGCGGAGGGAACCCTGCCCCAGGCCCAACCAATGGATCCACATAAGCCTGTTCAACTATTAGTCTCTGGAGGGCCTTGAGAATAGATAAACCAGAAATACAGCCAATATCCATAGGCATTCATCCTATGTATTGCCACACATTAGCTGTATGTCTCTTCTCCTCGGCGGCCGAGGCCGGTGGCGACCAGCAGGCCCAGCGTCGAGCCACTATGTCTTGTGTGCTGTACCTTGAGCGCCACAAAGAGCACGACCTGTGGCGGTGCTTCTCCTTATGCTTGGCGATACTAAAGGGGATGATGGACAGAGCGTTTGAGTAAATCAAACACTCATCCCCAGTCAACTGATCTGGGTTTAATCCATCACCATTCTTTAGCTCACTCCACCACCCCAGTTCAGACATGGCCATATGCAAATCAGTCTGACCCTATGCCTCATGGGAACAGTCCAGCCCGAACCTCCAAGTCAGGTCTTTCCTGGACCGGAAACAAGCATCCTGAGACCGGTTTGAAGTTCATAACCCTCATCAGCCATGCAATATTGAATCCAGTCCAGAGTGAGCAAGGGACCCACGTCTGGGCATACCCTGCCAACTTAGGGCAAATAAAGCGATACCAAAGGGGATGAGGACCGAGCGTCGAGCAAATCAAATAATCACCCCCAGTCAACTAATCTGGGTTTAATCCATCACAATTCTTTAGCTCACTCCACCACCCCAGTTCAGACATGGCCATATGCAAATCAGTCTGACCCCTTGGTATCGCTCTCTTTATGCTTGAGCTGCTGTGGGTGCCCATCAGTGAAGGATGTGTCAGATGCGAGACGCACCGGGGTATGAGGTTTGACGGTGGCTGCCTCGTTCACCCATGCACAGACCTACTCAGAGGTTTCAAAGAACATGGTGCATGAGTTGTATACCACACGCAGTCGGGTGGGGAGAAGGAGCATGTACTGAATTTTCAGGTCGTGGAAGCGGTTTTTCACTGCTGTAAAGGATTGGCGCTGTTGCTGGACCATCTTGGTGTAATCAGGTAATATCATGATGCGGTGTGAGTCACAGAGCAGCATTTTCTGAATTCTTGCTTGTTTAAGAATATCATCCAGTCATGTAAGTTAAGGTTTTTGGCAATGACTGGCTGTGAGCTGGTGCCGGGAGGTTGTTTCTTTACAAGAGCTGTATGGGCCCACTCAATAATGAAACAGAAGGAGAAGGTTTCTGAAAGCATCCACTGAGTGATCCAGCGGGCAAGGAACTTGCCCATGTCCTCTCCCTCGCACCCTTCTGGAGAGCCCATGAATCAAAGATTGTTACGGCGGGCCCGACCTTCAGCGTCTTCCTCTCGAGCAGCCAAGCCTATGGTCAACGCAAAAGAGTATCAACTTTTTGATGCAACGTATGTGCTACATCTTCGACTTTGGAGACGTTTCTCAGCCTCTCTTATGCGCTTCACCACTTGTCGTTGGTCTTGGGGCAGTAACATGACATCTGAGCCAATCACCCCATTTGCGTCCATCATATTCCTAGACGGATTGCTTGCAGCTAGCAGTACTGTGTTGTCTGGGGTTGCGCTTTGGGCCCCTCCACCATCGGCCCCCACCACCCACACCCCAGTGAAGCGGTCTATTGTGCTCAGTTTGGATGCTGGGCTGGGGAGGGGGGTTTATCCTGGATCATGGTTCAGGCCTTGTGTTGGAGTAATCTCAACAACAGCATATAGGAGCAATATGGTGTTCCAGTACCCCTCCCCGACTACGCTGCGTATGTTTTGAATGATATAGGCCACCAAAGGTTTTAGGGTCCCTATCCGCAGTGGGGCGACAGGGACAAATTGATAGGCGATGTCGGCAGGATTCGGGAGGATTGCGAATGAGGCAGTCGGAGCTCACCTAAGGTGCGTCCATCATGTTGGACCGCTGGGCCACACCCCCACATGCTGATTTTTTTGTCAAAAGCAAATCCGGATCATGCATGTGCCCCATGACAGAGGCCTGTCCTACAGACTGCTGTCTTGTTGGATTGGGAGGGGTGCTTAAAGCACTACCCTCATAATGGTGGAAAACTACGGCCTTCACCAGGAGTTAAGCAGCATGAGCACAGTGGAGGCTGTATACCGTGTAGTGATTAGTAGGAGTGAGCAGGTCCTTTTTAAAACCGGTTTCAAAGGAGGGACGCCTACAGGCTCACTCAGTTAATGTTTTGCTGCTGTCTGTTTAACTCACCCTTGGCCTACATCGGTTAGCTGTGTAGTACTGTGCATGAGTGATGTTAATGCACTGGGTGTATGCGTGTCTGGCACGGGTACAACACAGGGCAAATGCAGTACTATGCAAAGAGTGCATGCTGAATTCATGCGCTGGCTGTATGTGGGTCTCTGAGTGGTACAATATATGAAAGATGTAGTGCTGTGCAGTGCGTGCATGCAAAATTAATAACCTGGATTTCTCCAGTATTAGGGGTGTCTTTCATAGATTCACATGCCTGAATCATTCCCCGTCGTCGGAGTGGGAGTCCCACGGTACATAAAAAAGCAGTAATATGCCATAATTACATTGGAAAAAACACTAATTCCCAACCAGGAAGTAAAGTAGCCCAAGCTACCATAGAAAAAACTTCCACCTTCGTGACTATCCTAGTCATTATGTATAGTCTAAAGTCCAGCCAATCAGCTGCCAGCACCCACCAGAACCTTCTCCCCAGAGGCTCAGGCTCTCAGATTTTCTACCGCACGTCGTGTGAAAGGGAGTCTCCCTGAGCTCTGCTCAGTTTTCTCACCTCTAACTTCAATTTGAACTACTTTCAAGGATGTCTTCTAAGAAGTCTCTCTTCAGAGCCTGTGATTGTTGTGGTAAGCTTCGGCTTTTTGAGAAAGATCCACACAAAAAGTGTATCTATTGCCTATACCCAGATCATCAGGCCTCTGACTGTAAGATATGCAGAACCATGCCTCAAAAGACTCTCAGGGATAGAGAGGGTCGTTTACTTCTGTGGTTGAAAAGACTAAAGGATTCTTCTAATCCTGCATCTGAGGTGGGCAGCATTGCCTCTGGTTCAACTGCAGCCTCTAGGAAGAGGCCTGCGCCTGAAGGAATGTCATCACCTAAGGCAAAGGTGACTAAAAAGCAACCACCTACTAAGGGACTGGATAAGCCTTCAACATCCAAGGCTGTCCCCACAAGCAAAGGCATGGAGAGCACTTCTGACCTTCAAAAGGGAATCACCATCAAGATTCCTCAGTCATCTGAGAGGAATTTACCACAGACCTCATCTCCTCAAACGGCGATGTCCACTTCAACCTCCTCGTCGACGAGAGGGACGACTACAGTGACATCAACGGTAACTTTTTCCTCACCTAAACCTCGTATGATTATGTCATAGTCGACGTAGTCTCCAACTATGGTATTTGTCTCTGTGAAGCCTGTTCCGTCGACGTCCGTCGTTGACGCCTCGTCGTCGACTCCTCTGAAGGCTCTACCGCCGATGAAAAAGAAATCGTCGACGAGCTCGTCGACAGGCTCCACACAGTCTACGAAGGTAACACCGTCGACGAAGATTGATCCGTCGACGAAAGTAACACCGTCAACGAAGAGTGACCCGTCGACGAAGAGTGTCCCGTCGACGAAGAGTGTCCCGTCGACGAAGAGTGTCCCTTCGACGAAACAGGAACCGTCGACGAAGGATGCCTCGTCGACGACAAAACCATCGGAAGGGAATCCTCCGTCGACGCCGCAATTATCATCATGCACGGCACTACAGGTTTGATCTCCGTCGACAGTGTTTCTAACACCACAACAAGCATCGGGGCAAATGCGTGAAACAGCAATGCAGTTTTCACCCCTTTGTATTTCACCTCAAAAGGTGTCTTCTGAAGTGCCAGACCAACTTTTGGACACTGAAAGTGAGGATGAGATGGTCGAGAATACATTTGGACAAGCAACTAGCCCATCGGAGTTACATATCAAACTTCAAGGAGAAGAATATGATGCTTCTCAATCTCCTGTTCATATATCAACACCAGTGGAAGATAACCCTGTTGCTCAAGTGCCTATGGCTTTGCTATCCAACTTACAATATATGTTGGACGATTACTATAGGAGATTCCCACCATCAGAGTCAGCAGGTTCTGGGCCGACAACTCTAACTTCTGAAGCACCTCCACCCGTGCTTCCACCGGTGCGTCCGACTTCACAATCACTACCTACTCAAGCAGGAGCTCCGCAGTCTTCGGAGAATGAAGACCAAAGAGAAGAAGGAGAAGTGGAAGATTTGTCGGAGTGGGATGACTATCAAGTACAATCTCCTTCAACATTTCCTCAGACTACGTCGGCCTCCCCTCCGGTGGATGTGGCTAGTTTTCACTTACTAATGGAGCGTGCAACCAAACGCTTTCATATACAGATGGAACAGACGGAGCAAGACTGTTTCTTGTACGATTTCAAGGATCAGCCCAGACGACAGATAAAAACAATACCCATCATTGATTTCATCTGGCAAGAAGGGATTAAGGTAATGTCAGCGCAGGCCTCCATTCCTCCGGTCTTGCCACGCATAGATAAAAAGTATAAAGCTCCTGAAAAATCGCCTGCATGTCTGATCGGACATCCAAAACTTGACTCAGTAATTGTCCAGGCTGCCCAGAAGAGGGCCAGAAATCCATCCTCTGCAGTTACGGCACTGCCGGACAGGGATGGCAGACACCTAGACTCAATCGGAAAGCGTGTTTCCACCATGGCTGCAACAACTGTTCGTGCTGCCAATGCATTGGCCATTTTGGGGCGGTACGACCGCCAAATGTGGTCTGACATCGCACCATTTAACGATCTCCTCCCTGAGCAATCCAAAGCTGAAGCACTTCAAATTCTTCAAGAAGGCCAAAGAATCTCTGAAGAGATTATCGATTCAGCTATAGATGTCTACAGGATTTCGACAGTTAGCAGGAGCTGCTGTCCTGCGCAGACAGGGGTGGTTACATTCAACTTCTTTCAGGCAAGAAGTACAAAACAGAGTTTTAGACATGCCATTCGATGGCGAATATTTATTTGGTCCCAGAGTAGAGGAAGCATTACAAACAATTAAAAAGGATACTGAAACAGCAAAATCCTTGGGCACCCTGCAATTCCGCAAGCCGCCCTTTCGAGGAGCAAGAGGACGAGGGACGTCCTCCAATAGAGGTGGATACCAACAACAATCCACATACAGACAAAGTAACCAGCGCTATCAGACACAGCGCTACCAGTCTTATGGGCAGAAAAGATCAACCTACACCCAGAACAGGGGTAAGACAAACTACCGCAGCAAAGACAAACGCCAATGAGTCTTTTTACCTGCCACCACCAATTCTCCACCCTCACAAAAAACTTGGCAGAAGAATATCGAAATTTTACTCCAATTGGCAGTCAATAACAGACAAATGGGTCCTGGATATTGTGGCCAGGAGCAATGCCCTAGAATTCAAAAAATTCCCTCCAAATGTTCCGCCAAAAGGACCGCCTCCAGCTCACCTGAAGGAGCTGTTTGCCCAAATCAAGGTGATGACACAAAAAGGAGCGATTGAGAGCGTTCCACAGAGGATGAGAGGAATGGGGTTTTACTCCAGGTTCTTCCTGGTAAAGAAGAACGGGGAGTGGCGCCCGATCCTCGATCTTCGCGCTCTGAACAAATATCTAAAGAAATGGACATTCCGGATATTGTCGCTTCAGGAAATATTACATCTTCTAGCAGCAGGAGATTGCATGGTCACCTTAGATCTCCAGGATGCATATTTCCACATCCCCATTCTACCTCGCCACAGGAAATTCCTTCGCTTCAGGGTGGCTGGCAGGGACTACCAATTCAACGTCCTTCCCTTTGATTTACGGTCAGCTCCAAGAGTGTTTACGAAAGTTTTAGCTCCAGTGGCTGCGCACCTCCGGCTGGAGGGAATACAAATTTTCCCATACCTAGACGACTGCCTTATAAAGGCCAGTTCTCACAAAACTGTTCATCAACACCTACAACAGTGTCTGCACCTATTTCAGTTTCTAGGCCTGACAATCAACTTCAGCAAATCCCAAATGCAATCGTCTCAAAGAAGGGCCTTCTTAGGAGCGACTCTAGACACTCAAAAACTCAGAGCTTTCGTCTCAAAAGAGACAGATAAAAATAAGTTGGCTAGCACAAGATCTGATGCAAAGAAAGTCCGCTTCAGTCCGACTGTACAAGTCTTTTCTAGGGATGGCATCGGCTTGTATTCCATTACTTCCAAATTGCCGGCTCCGAATGAGGCCGCTTCAGGAGGAACTGACCTTACAGTGGCAACAGGTTTCGGGCACTTTCGAGGACCTCATTCAAATCACGCCACTCATGAAAAAGTCTCTTCTCTGGTGGACACAGATAAGTCATCTGAGGCAGGGGTGCGCGTTCCTTCAAGAAGCACCGAGTCTAACCATCACTACAGATGCGTCCCTCGAGGGCTGGGGGTCTCATCTACAAGGCCTCACAATCAGCTGCAAATGGACTGCGCAGCAAAAACTGTGGCACATTAACCGTTTAGAACTGAGAGCCATTTTTCTTGCACTCAAGGCGTTTTGTGCCATCATTCAGGATGCCAATGTGTTGATACGAACAGACAACACAACAAGCATGCACTACGTCAACAAGCAGGGAGGAACACGATCTCTTCTCCTGTCTCAAGAGGCGCAGGATTTATGGACATGGGCTCTTCACCACAATGTAAATCTGCAAGCAGTGCATGCTCCGGGGACAGAAAACGTCCTCGTGGACGGGCTCAGCAGAACGGTCACCACCCACGAATGGGAGCTTCACCAGGAGACAGTGGAACACATATTTCATCAGTGGGGTTGGCCAGACCTAGATCTATTTGCGACAAGGACCAACAGCAAATACCAAAGCTTTCAAGGATTCAAGCAAGCCGGGCCGAAGACGGCTGAAATGCCAGAAACCGGTCCCTGGAAGCTTGTTTCCTTCCCAGTATAAGAATTGGCTTGGTAGTTTGGTCTGCCCTGTTCCCATGATGCACTGGGCCAGGGTCAGACTAATTTGCATGTAGCCAGGTTCTGAGCTGGGATGGTGCAGTGAGCTAAAAAACAAAACGGTGATGGATCAAGCCCTGATCTTTGGACTGGGTAAGAGTGGTCTGCTTAATTCAGACACTCTGTTCATCACCACCCCCTTTTCTGAATAGTTTTTGTCCACCATAAGCGTGGAAGGGTATACTTAGATGTGAGTCCCTTGCTCATTGCACCATCAGGATTCAAGCAAGCCGTGCCGAAGACGGCTGAAATGCCAGAAACCGGTCCCCGGAAGCTTGTTTCCTTCCCAGTATAAGAATTGGCTTGGTAGTTTGGTCTGCCCTGTTCCCATGATGCACTGGGCCAGGGTCAGACTAATTTGCATGTAGCCAGGTTCTGAGCTGGGATGGTGCAGTGAGCTAAAAAACGGTGATGGATCAAGCCCTGATCTTTGGACTGGGTAAGAGTGGTCTGCTTATTTCAGAC